>NC_092316.1:22745000-23995000 GCF_036785885.1 Coffea arabica
CAAAAATAAATGATTTGTTGGAAGAAAACTCCAAACTTTTTCAAGAAAACAAATGTTTGAGAATGGAAAATGATGATTTAAAAAAATCAAAAAAGTGTTTTTGATTGCAAAAATAATTTGAAAAGGAAGTTCGAAAAGAAAACAAAGTTTTATGAAAAAATGTTGGAGGAACAAAATTTGTTAAAGAAAAGAATTAATGACTTGAACGAGTTTCTCCAAAATGAAAAACAAAAGTTTTCTCAAACAAAAGAAAACAAATCTTTTCAAGGCACAAATAAGTTTGCTATGATAAGAAATAAGAAAATTAGTTGCATTAAATCCACGTATGTGCAAAATACTTCTATCATGTGTCACTTTTGTTGCAAATTTGGACATATGCAAAATGATTGCTATGTAAAGAAAAATATGAGAAAATGCATGAAATCCATGTGGATTGCTAGATCATGTCGTATTAACTCTCAAGGACCCTATAAAGAAAGGGTACCAAATGAAATTTCTCATATTTAGGTACATCATGAAGATTTGATCCAAGAAGTGCTATATGGTTGTAAGTACAATTGAAAATTTTGATATTCAATATGGTCTTGATTTGAAAAATAAAGGGGGAGTTTGTTTTTTTTTTATTGATGCCAAAAGGGGGAGTAGGATTTATTGAAATTTCTTTGTATGTTGGCACTTTCTAAGGGGGAGCTTTATTTGAACTTATTTGATAAAAGAAATCTTCATTTTGTTTGTCATCATCAAAAAGGGGGAGATTGTTGACTTTGGTCGATCAATCCTTGGTTTTGATGATTAACAAACCAAAATGTAGATTTGGGCTAATGTTTTTATGTGAGCAATTTGTTAGAACAGATTCTTGTGGCACAAGTCGGACGTCCGAAAGGAAGCTATCGGACGTCCGAAAGGATGAAGAACATCAAGAAGGAAACTCTGTCGGACGCTCGTGAGGAAGCATCAGACGTCCGGAAGGATCGGACGCACATCGATCGCATCGGACGTCCGAGAAATTTCGCAAAGATTTGATGACTCTCTGACGACGTTCGGACGCAGGGTTCGGACGTCCGACAGGTGGTTTGGACGCAAGGTTCGGACGTTCGACAGGTGGTTCGGACGTCCGACAGGCCAACGGCTAGTTTTGACAGCATTTAATATTTGACCGTTGGAGAGCCTTTTGGAGCCATTTCTCACATTTTATAAAAACCCCAAAGCACAAGAAGACATGGGACTTTTGCCAACACAAAATACAAGGTTACAAGTGAGATTTTTGAGTAGAAAGATTCTTTGTTGGTTGTATAAGGGGTTGGAGAAGTTGGGTTGTGAGGTTGCTCAAGTGAAGGTTACTCTCTAGGAGGAGTAAAACCTTGGTGAAGGTGAACCTATCACTTAAAGTGGTAAAATCTTGGTGAAGGTTGTCTCATTTGTATAAAATAGTTCTTAATTGGGTGAGTGATCTTTCAAGTGTAGGTTGTTGAGGGTTAACTAAAATAGTTGTAAAACTCCTTGGCTCAATCAAAGTGTGTTTGGGGTGAGGAAGGAGTGAGCCTTCACTTGTACATCTTGGTTAGCATCGCCATCTTTTGAAGAGGCTATTGGATTGATATTTGGTTTGCATTTCTTATCTTTTCTCTTTAATTAAGTTTTCTTTATTGTGCTTAAATTTGATATATCTTTGTGCATCATTGTGATATTGTTTGTACTCATTGGGTTGCACCAGGCCTTACAAAATTGCCCATAACATACTTGCTCTTTATAATTTTTTTGCATTTTATCAACAAAATACTAGCTATTTATGGACATTTAACTCTGAATCATTACATTTATGTAAAATACATAAATGTTTGTAACTAAAATTGAAAAAGTGTTACACTAATACTTTTACAAAAAGGAAACTAATAAATTTTGTATTTAACAATTTTTAAATATGTGAAAGTAAAAAGGTTTTTGCCCATAACATACCAGCTCTTTATGAGTTTTTGCATTACATCAACAAAATACTAACTATTTATGGGTATTTTACTCTGAATCATTATATTTATGTAAAATAAATAAATATTTGTAACTAAGATTGAAAAAGTATTATACTTATATTTTTACGAAAGGAAAACTGGTAGATTTTGTATTTAACAAAATTTAAATATGTGAAAGTAAAAAAGATTGCGCCCATAACATACCAGCTCTTTAAGGATTTTTTGCATTACATTAACAAAATACTAGCTATTTACGGGTATTTTATTCTGAATCACTACATTTATGTAAAATAAATAAATGTTTGTAACTAAAATTGAAAAGGTGTTATCCTTATATTTTTACGAAAGAGAAACTGGTAAAATTTGTATTTAACATAAATTAAATATGTTAAAACAACATTACAGGTGATTTTATTAGTTACTTAATTTGTTGGTAAGAAACAAGGTTTTTTTTTCGCAAAATTTGTTCATTAGATTTTTTTGAAATAATTAGGATATAAAGGTAAATTTTCACAATCTTTTATTAGCAATAGACCCCAATTTCTTCCTAAGCAGTGACGAAATCAAGATTTTTTCCTTGGAGGGGGGGCCAAAATGATTGACAAATAAAATTATTTTAATATGTTATATTCAAAATAATTTTCATCTATTTAAATATATGGCATCCTAAAATATCAAATATTAACTTTAATTATAAAGGTATGTCTATTTAATAAATATGTAATATAGTCATAACAAAAATTAAGACAAGAAATAACATTTGATTAAATATTTTATAGGAAAAAATGCACTTTTCATCCTCAAAGTTTCGTAATTTTGGCCAATTAAGGACAATTGACGGGAAATGAAGAATTGATCGTTAGAACCAACGATTTTACCCAACAAAAAATGGGTAAAATCGAATAGAGCCATTTTTAACGGAACAATTACAACGGACAAAAAACTCAATTCTTCTCTATCTTCGCTCTGCCTTTATGCAACCCCAAAATTTGTTTGCCAATCTCTGGAGTTTTAACGACCGTTATACAACTTTTAAAACAAATAAATTCATTCTAAATTTTTATTTGGGATTATTTCATAAACCAAATCGCGGTCACTTTGTGTAAAGTATCACTTTCCCATAAAAGACCAGCTCTTTATGATTTTCCTCCATTATTAGAATAGGGTACCCATTTTTTTATAACTAAATTTATTTATCGAATAAAATAAAAATAAATTCATTTTCTAATAAAAGACCAGCTCTTTATGGTTTTCCTCCATTATAAGAACAGAGTACCCATTTTCTCATAAATAAATTTATTTATCGAATAAAATAAAAATAAATTCATTTTCTAATAAAAGGCCAGCTCTTTATGACTTTCCTATATTATAAGAACAGAGTACCCATTTTTTCATAAACAAATTTATTTATCAGATAAAATAAAAATAAACCCGTTTTTTCAATAAAACACCAGCTCTTTATGACTTTCCTCCATTATAAGAACAGAGTATCCATTTTGAAGGCAAAAAGAAATTTGTTTATCGGATAAAATAAAAATAAATTCATTTTTCAATAAAACATCAATTCTTTATGACTTTTCTGCATTATAAGAAAAGAGTGTCCATTTTGTCATAAACAAGTAACTTCTTTAATTAGAAACCATCGACCCCTTACCAAAGACGATCAACTGCAGCAAGATGATTTTTTTGCAAGAAAGTTGCCAAAAGCAGCTTTGTGACTGTAGTTGCTACTTTTTTTAGCAAGAGGTATCATTAATGTCAATATTGAGATATAGCAAAAATTTTATATGAAATAACAAACCAATTTGTCATTACAAATACAAAACGAGCAACAATATATTACAACCAATATTATCAACAGTACAAAGCACAAAAATACTCAAATCAAATCATAACATGCATCTGCCTCTCTCTTCCCTTGAACTGTTATTCGAACTAAGTCTGCTTCTTTATCAGCTATCCCCATCACCTACAACAAGTAACACTTAACCTGAGGATAAGTGCTTCAGTGGACATCATTAAAGGATGACAAGCATGCCATTGCTTCCAAACTATCAAAAACAAGTTAACTGCTTGAATTGTTTGTCACTCCTAGTTTATGGCCAAATTTATGTTCTAAAAAGTTTCAGCTTATATAAACAGTTCAAAAAATCAATTGCAATTCAAACTGCAGCATTCTTCATTCTAGAAATGTTAAGCTTAGATGCACACAAACTTTTAGAGGAGATGCGAAAAGTACAATAGGTGATTACACTCATGCTTCATTTTGCAGATTGTCTCTACTTTAAGAAAAAGATGTGTTCTTAATTCAGATTAGTTCTGCCATCTGGTTTCATTTCCAAATCCCATTGTCGAGAGCAGAGAAAAGTTGTTAACATCCAGCAAGTTTTCTTTTTTCTCCCGCAAAGTTTTATTGCTTGATAAACCCTATAAAAACCCCTATAAGTTTAAGTACCCCCAATCACACCTAGTAAGCAATGCAAGTCAAGACTCAATCAAAGCAAATCCAAAATGGAACATGGCCATCTATACACAGGCATCAACCAGATTCTTCTTCGTCTTCTTCATTCCCATTTTGTTTGTTTGGCTGAGGGGGGGAATGGGCCCATAAGATGAATGAACTTTTAAATACGCCAAATATATACAGCTTGCTCTCCATATCAAGTCGTATCACTGAATAAAAATGTATTACAGAAAACCATCATGGAAGCAGAAATAAATAGCACCTGTTCAACTGTTCCAGCAACATCTTTAGTGTCTGTTGTAGTCATGGTTTGAACTCATATAGGATGCTCACTACCGAGAGCCAGTTGCCAACCATCACTGTGCGAGTTTTTCTCCTGATAGTTTTGTGCACAGACTCACAATATTTTTGTCTAGGAACTACAATAAGAAATTTGTTATCAGACTTCGATGCAGGCAAGCACAATTACCGTCAACCAAACTTTCTGCTTTCCCACCATCAGGAAAACATTCAAAAGAAAATCAAATCTTGATGAGTGATTTAATTTTCATGTAGCTACCCAAAAATTTCTTAGTTCTCAAGCAAATTATTGTAGGTCCCAACAATTAAAACCAAACAATTTACTGGGTCTGTTTATGGATAGGGACATCTAAATTAATTAAGCAAGTAAACTGCGAATATAAATTTTCACAAAACTCCATCTTAGCATAGTCCATTTTGAAAAATTATACCTAATAGTGGACTCCCTTCTGATGCAGGCTGAAGCTCAACAATTTCCTGTCCAGGAATTGAATTTTTGCTGAAAGATTTTTGGACCAATTCACCACCTCAGCTTAAAGCGTTTTTATTCTCAAAGTCTTGAAAGTTTGCTACAAAGTGAATCCCGTTGATTTTTCTTGGGAAAAGAAAGGAAAAACGGATTGTAGAGAGTAGGTGGATATGAATAATTCATCAGCAATGGCAACAGTCCCTTCGGCTTCTGAAGAAGCTAGTATTTCCTCAGCTGGCAATCCAATGATAGCTGCTCAAGTTGGACCCGTCAAGAAAAAGCGTAACCTTCCTGGAATGCCAGGTAGCTGCTCATGAATCATCACTATATAGCTCCTCAAATCGTACTTGTACCTTCCTAATTTTTTATCTTAAAAAACTAGTGCTATATTTTTCTCTTTTCCTTTGTTTCTTTTTGGGGCATTTATCCGGTAGTTTGTATGTAGATCCAGATGCAGAAGTGATAGCCTTATCACCAAAGACTCTCTTAGCAACAAACCGATTTGTATGCGAGATCTGCAACAAGGGTTTCCAAAGAGACCAGAATTTGCAACTACACAGAAGAGGCCATAACTTGCCATGGAAACTCCGGCAGAGAAACGGGAAAGAAGTTAAAAAGCGCGTGTACGTCTGCCCTGAAGCAACCTGCATTCATCACGACCCCTCCAGAGCACTTGGGGACCTAACTGGCATCAAAAAACACTTCTGCAGAAAACACGGCGAGAAGAAATGGAAGTGTGAACGCTGCTCTAAGAAGTATGCTGTCATCTCTGATTGGAAAGCGCACACGAAAACTTGCGGCACCAGAGAATACCGCTGCGACTGCGGTACCCTATTTTCCAGGTCATGCCACTAGAATGAAGCTAAACTCAATGAGTTTTCTCATTCGTTTCTTAATGAACATTTTCCCCCTTCTTTTTCCTTGTTTGTTTTCTTTTTTATGAAATGAAGGCAGGATAGCTTTATCACGCATCGGGCGTTTTGTGATGCCTTGGCGCAAGAGAGCGCGCGGTCCCAAACCCAAACTTTGGCTATAACTAATGAGGAGGGAACGTTGAAGGTCCAGGCTCAGACGAGGACGACGAGGACGTCGTCATCGAGTCCTCCACTGCCTCCGCTTACTCCGTCAACTGGCGTGCTAAATAGCTAATCAAAAAAATGTATGATTTTAAGACAAAGCCCCTCTTATTATGAAGCTTGATTCCGTTGGAGATGGAAGAATCAAGAAGGGGAAAAAGGACAGTAAAGTTTGGTGGTTGGAGGAGTTTTGAGAGGAGGAAAAATCAGCAATGGGTTTCAGACAAATTTGGAGGCTTGGACTGTACTTATATTATTCAGTAGAGTTGGAGGGAAGCTTTCCCGCACTTCTTTTGGCATTACAGGGGTGGATTTAAGGTGGGGATAGTGGGGCCCCCTTAAATTCCTATAGTACTTGTACAATTTTAATATAATTTTAAGTGTATCTCCAGAGTTTTTTTAGAAAGGATGTGAAAGAATTACGTGATTTTTTAAATTAGTTCATAAAGAGTTGGTGTTTTATTGAAAAAACGGGTTCATTTTTATTTTATTCGATAAATAATATTTTTTTAGAAAAATGGGTACTATATTCTTATAATGGAGGAAAGTCATAAAGAACTAGTTTTTTTATTGAAAAAAGAGTTTATTTTTATTTTATTTGATAAACAAATTTGTTTATGGCAAAATGAATACTCTTTTCTTATAAGGGAAGAAAGCCATAAAGAGCTGATGTTTTATTGAGAAACGGGTTTATTTTTATTTTTTCGATAAATAAATTTTTTTATTTGATAAATAAATTTGTTTATGGCAAAATGGGTGCACAATTCTTATAATAGAGGAAAGGCATAAAGAGTTAGAATTTTATTGAAAAACAGGTTTATTTTTATTTTATCCGATAAATAATTTTTTTTTTAGGAAAAGGGGTACTTTGTTCTTATAATGGAGGAAAGCGATAAAGAATTGATTTTTTATTAGAAAACGGGTTTATTACAATTTTATTCCAGCCAACTGTGACCCATTTTCCCACTAACCTAAGGTAGACGGACTAAATCATTGAATTCGTTAACTACAATCAAAATTAACACAGAAGCAACTGACTCAAATCACTCAATCCTTTATGACTTATACCAAATTAATACTAGAAAGCTTATTTGAAATAAAAATAAAATATTTTATAAATGATTAAAACTTAGTACATTAGTTAGTAAGTATTCGTAACATACTTGTATAATGCATGATTATATGTATAATTTAATATTCTTTTGTACTTATATATTTTAAAATATTCTGTGAAAAATATTTTGACCTTTCACATAACCTTAGAAAATAATAAAATTTTATCGTATTATAAAATAATAATTTTATTTTATTATATTCATAGATGTTAAATTATAAAAATTGTGATATAGAAACAAGTGATATTCTACGTGTAACTAGGAAGATTTGTTGTTATTGTTATCCAAACTTTCAAACTTTTCAAAAATTGAAAATAAATACAAACTTATGATAAGACAAAATTTTATTATAGATTTTACAAGGTTACTTTTCATAGTATTTTAAAATATATAAATACAAAAAATATTAAATTATACCTATAATCATTTATTATACAGGTATATTATGAGTACTTACTAACTAAGATTTATCCCCACATTTGTATAGTTTGTTGTGACAATCAGGTTTATCCCTACATTTGTTTGAGTTTTGATTACAATGGATATAAGCTATTCCCTCCAAACCCCAAATTTTGAATTATAACATTCAACCAAAACATGCTCAAACTCTCAGGCTCGGTCATACAAGGACAGCTAGTGTGAATATCCGTACTACACACGGTGCTTACATTATTAAAATTAATCAAAAGATTATACCATTTTAATTTGAAAAAAGTTAAAAAAATTATACCAACATAATTAAAATTTAAGATTTATCTAACAATAGTTCAAAATATGAAAAAAAACTGTAAATCATTCAAGAATTGTGTTTTTGCAAAAGATGGATCTTAAAATAATAATAATAATTTATATTATAAAATGAATGATATATGGATAGAAATAAATGTAATTGCATGTTTTTTATTTTAAAATGAAATACTTACCAATATTATGCATTCGATTTGATAATCTTATATATATGTGCATTATGAGAATATATATATATATATATGTATATGTGTGTGTGTGTGTGTGTGAATTAACTACCTTTGAATTAATTTTTATTAAAAAAATTATTTATTTTTAATGCCTTTATAATTTGTGAATGATTGTGAGAGTAAAATATATTATGACAATAAGATACGTTGAATTGTGAAAATTGTAATTTAAACAGACTCCTAAATTTTGGATATTTGACTTTCATAGTTACGAATTTCTTAAATTAACGGTTAGTTATTACTCTAAGTAATATGATAAGTGTCAGTAATAAATGTGAGATGTGAATTGGAATTTGCAGATATCATTTTACAGGGGTGGTTATTATCCGTTAGTTAAAGTTTAGGAGTTTGAATTTTATGGGATAGTGGAAAAAACATGAGGGAAATGTGGAAAAAATATAAGTATGATTATAGGATTTGTAGGGCTGGTTACATGATTAGTTAAGAAATAAATATTTTTTAATTATAAAAATGTAAAATTCTATTAAAATAGCATTCAGACTTTTGATAATTTTGGAAGCTCCTTATCCAAAACCCCCTCAGCAATACATATAGATATAGATACTAAACGATAGTTATGATAGCGAAATAGTTTTTACCTGATATAACATATTGTTGCACTTTTAACGATCATTTGATTTATTGTTGGACCTATTCACCTAAATAAAATAACACCTAAAATTATGGAAGTAAGTTTCCTATCTAAAATAGTAAGTTAAGTGTAATAGATTAGTAACTTTTATACCTCAAAGGTAAATTGGAATAAATATTAAACTTAAAGATTACTACTTGATATCCCAAACTTACTTTTAAAAGAGTAAGTTTAGTTCAAATAATAGTAAGATACATAAATAGTAATTCTTACTAATAACATGGCAATAAAAATGATTAAGGATCAAAATTTACCATTTTTTGGAATGCATGTACAATTTTTACATTAAAACCTTATCTCAAAGTAGTATTAGGAAGTTTATTTGAAATAATGATAAGATGTTTTTATTAATGATTAAAACTTAGTACCTTAGTTAGTAAGCACTCATAATATACCTTAGTAAGTTTAATTCAAGTAATAGTAAGTTTTTATACATAAATAGTAATTATTACTAATAACATGGCAAATTTGATTAATAATCAAGATTTATTGATTTATGGGACGCATGCACTATTTTACTTTAAAACTTATCTCAAACTAGTATTAGAAAGTTTATTTGAATTAACGATAAGATGCTTTATTAATGATTAAAGTTTAGTACCTTAGTTAGTAAGTACTCATAATATACTCGTATAATACATGATTATAGGTATAATTTAAAATTTTTTGTACTTATATATTTTAAAATACTATGAAAAATAGTATGAACTAAACCTACTCTCCAAAAAGTAAATTTCGGATATGCAGTAGTAATTTATTTTTAAAAATTTTAAGTTGCATATTTATTTCAATTTACGCTTGAACATACATCGATCGGTGCTCTCTGGATACGTCCAAACTCCAGTGAATGTCTTTAAACTAAATTCTAATCAAAGTAGTATCCAAAATGTAATGATTCAGAGTAAAATGCCCATAAAACTTAGTACAAGGACAACTAGTGTGAATATCCGTGCTATCCAAAATATTTATGTATTTTACATAAATGCAATGATTCAGAATAAAATACCCATAAATAAATAGTATTTTGTTGATGTAATGCCCATAATCAGTGGTCCCAGGATGGCTTTGTTTAGTAATTAGTACTGCTTACGCTTCCTCACAAATGTTTTATTCTTAGGCCCTTTATATTTATATTAATTTCGTGACATCCCAACACATTTTTAGCTTCTGCAGTACGCAACATTTCCAAACCCCGGTTATAGGTCACCAGACTCACCACTTGCTTTTGTAGAAATATTCTCTTCTTAATCCGTACATGTCAGGTTGCAACGTGCCGCCTTGTTTACCATATGTTTTACTTTCCATACCTCTTCTCTGATTACTAAACATACCGCAGCAACATCCATATGGACTAAAGTAGATAATAAGGACAAAATGGGGCGGTTCTGCATCATTTTCCGCGTTCCGATTATCATTACTTATTTCAATGGAAAAAAATTTTGATGAAAGTTTGATGAAAAAAAAAACAAATCTAGTCTCTAATATTTAAGTACACGAGTTTTTTTCAGCATCGCGCGATTCTAATATTTAAGTACACTAATTTTTTTCAGCCTCGCGCGATGCCTCGAATCTGTGTTAATCAAGGGTCAAATGAAGGCAAATAATTTAGTGTAGAATGCTTTTATACTTAATACATGACTGGTGTCAAGTAACCACGGGACATTTGATTTCAGGAGTTAATTTCTTGGAATATATGTATTAAAAAAAACATTCGTCAAATGAAACTTTAAAATGAGGTATTTCTCACAGCAAAATAAATTTTTCCTTCCCAATTTGACCGGCAAAACTTTCAGAGCTAGTTAGAAGGTGTTAGACAGTCAGCGAACAAGGGGCTGGAGCGGTTGTCAGACAACCGCTTGTAAACTTTTCATGGCCAAGATGTGGTGGGCCCATCATCAACGGCCAAAATGAAATCGAACAAAATGGAGATGAGTGTAGAGGATTGTTGCTTCAATACAAGCTTAACTTTTAACTCCGTTTGGTCTGGCCGTTAAGGGTATGAAAAATTCAAAATCAAAATTTGAAAATCAACTTTTGGTACAATCGGCGGGTTTTAAAACTCTTTCAACTTAAAAGATGTGGGAAGAAAATGGCGGCAGTGGATTTTCTCTAAACACAATACATTGTCGCTGTAGCTCCTTTTGTTCTTCTTCTCTCTACAAGATCCTTCTGTTCTTCTCCTCTCAACAAATTATTTCGCATAACATAGACATAAATTTTTGTCTTCTTTAGCTGGCCATTTTGTGACTCCAACGGGTTTGAAGAAACGAAGTGGCAGAAAAACTAAGAAAGTATTGCGTAGTTGGGTGGACAGGTTTCATAGGCAAAAGAAGAACTCTAAATTGTCTGAGGCAAGCACTCCTGAGATGGTTAGTGCCGAATCTTATTTTTGGACTTACATAACTATATCATTTCAATTGACTCTACTATCATAAGCCGACTGAGTTGTTGTATATTCTTCTCTTGTCAGTCATCAGAATCCTATCAACCTATCCAAAGCCAAACATCAAGCAAATGTTTGTCATCGAATAATTCTGTGGTAGTAAGTAGTTATTTTTATACTTTACATAATGTGCATTATAGTTCACTGTTAGTTATTTAGGTGTTACAAATTAATGTTTTACTTGTACACATTGGTTATGAAGGTGTACATATTAGTGATAGGATATTCATCACATATTATTTATTTTTGACACAGTAATATCATATTTTGTACATATTAGTTGGTACACATTACGACAATCTCTTAATTTAATAGCATTTACATGTTGTTGTTTTATGTGTACAAACTGATATATATGGTGTACGCATTGATTGATACCATGTACCACTGATTATTTTGTTTTGAAATATCGTTATTGCATTTGGGCACATGATTACACATTTAGATAAATTTTTTTACAAATTATTAATTTATTTGCTCACATTTATTTTTTCAATCGTACAAGTTACAATTATTTATCACCCGTTGTTTAGTTTTAACATCGTGTTATTATTCTGGTACACGGTGTATATTAGTTGGTACACAGTACGGAGATCTCTTCATTTAATAACATTTACATGTTGTTGTTTTATATGTACAAACTGATATATATGTTGTATGCATTGATTGATATCATGTACCACTGGTTACTTTATTTTGAAATATAAATAATTCCATTTGGACACATGATTATACATTTGGATAAAAATTTTTACACATTATTAATTTATTTGCTCACATTTATTTTTTCAATCATACAAGTTACAATTATTTATCACCGGTTGTTTAGTTTTAATATCGTGTTATTATTCTGGTACACAGTACGGAGATCTCTTGATTTAATAGCATTTACATGTTGTTGTTTTATGTGTACAAACTGATATATATGTCGTACGCATTGATTGATATCATGTACCACTGGTTACTTTGTTTTGAAATATGAATAATTTCATTTGGACACATGATTACACATTTGGATAAAATATTTTACACATTATTAATTTATTTGCTCACATTTATTTTTTCAATCGTACAAGTTACAATTATTTATCACCCATTGTTTAGTTTTAACATCGTGTTATTATTCTAGTACATGGTGTATTTTATCTTGTACACTACAAACCATATCATTTGAAACCTATTGCATAGTTACTTCAATCTAATGCATTAGTTATGTCTTACATTTATAGTAGCCCATAAGTTTGTAGTATAACTTTACAATGTATTCATTTATGGTCACGTATGTACTGAATTTTGATTTTTGTTTAGATTACTTTTGGTTGATTTTTGTTTACATATTGTTAATTCAGTTGAACACATTGTTAGATATTATGTACACATTTGCATCATAATTTTCGTTCGACCTAACATCTTAAATTTTGGACACAATGTGTATTTAATTTTTACAAATTTGTTAGTTTGCTGTTATACACAGTGTTAGCATGACTTTGCAACTAATGTAATGTGCTACTTGTGATAATAGTCATTCAGTGAATCAAATTTTGGATCATCCCCAGTTATTCACTCAGATATATAGTCTTGTAGGATGGTAAGTCAGATATTGCACTTGTGTGGATAATCAAGATTTTGGACAAATTTACAGTATCTTATTCAGTACAATACTTAATGGTAGCCCGGTGAAGTTGGAATCACTCCTCAAATACTGAGTGCTCATAATATCCGTATTCAAGATCGTAACAATCTCCCACTTTTGCTTTCCAACGATCCTGTGAGCAAGATAAAGTACACAAGTTTCACCGAATTCTTAATGGTCAGTAATTCTTTAAAAAGCTCATTATTTACAGTTATTATTTAGAGCTATTCTAACCTTGTTACAAGACTATTGTAGGACATGCTTTTATGAACACTGAACTTTTGATTTAAATAAGTTATTGCTTGTTTCAACGATTGTCAGACCCCCATTGTGGCCTCTGTGGAAAGGTCAAAGAGCAGGACTCTCATGCAATTAAGCGATGAAGAAGCGCAACTACCTACGATATAAATGGGTAGAAGCTAATTGCCTTCCATGAATATGTATGCTAAACTGATGTATCTTGTGACCCTTTTGGAACTGGATTGGAACAATGTACTACTAAAATGATTGTTTTACTTTTATATTAGATAGTAGTTTGAGAATTGCAATCAATGCTGAATAGTTTTACACCTTTTACTTCTATTCAATTGATTACAAGAAGTTATATATTCATCGTGGTGTCCCAACCCTGTTTGCCGCAAACAAAAAGTGAAGCATGTCCCAACAATAATGAACTTTGCTCCCAACACAAAATTCTATATGTCCCACTAGTAGTAAAAACTTCATAACTAATGAACTTTGCTCCCAACAGTAATCCCAAAAGGAGATAATTCTACACAATAAAAGTACAAAATTCTATGCAACACAACTCATAAATTACTAAATATTTGTCAATCATTTATTACAACAGGCTTTTTCGTCGGGGAGGGATATTTAACAACTCAATGATGGATTCGGCCCATTCGTTATGCTCGGTTGCAACCAATATAGACACATATTGCACTCGATACTTCCACATGTTATCCTATCCAAACATTGAAATAATCAGCACCACATGTTATACATTAGTCATCATAAAAATAATTGCTACCAAAAAATTTCTATAAATCAAAATAATATATATACCTCCGTAATGCGTATGCCTAATCTTCCATTCCAGTGCTCCAGAAATTTCATTATGAGCACACCACAATCATAGTTGAAACACGAGGTATACATTGTCGTGACAACCAGATTGTAGGACATACAAGTTTTACCTTACCATCCTAATAATATAACTTAGTATTTAGTTATATTTCTAGATACAATATAAATAAACTCTTATTTACAGGACATATACCTATTGTGTGGAGACTGTTGAGGCACATCTGCGACTTGCAATACAAATCTCTCGAAATCCACCAACTATTCATCGTGTTGTTGGAGCAAGCAAGCACCCACATGCAAAAATAACAAATAATCTCTTGAATTCATCCCCGACCTCCATGAATATTAGCTCATCTTCCATATCATGCTAATTATACTTCTTCTTCCTAGGATAATGTGGTTCGCTATCAATTCCACCATCTCCAGTATCTTCAACCGGCACTGGCCCCTCATCTGGAATTCCAAGAGCCTTTGCTATATATTCTGACGTTACAAGCAGTACACGTCCACCTTCAAGTTGTATGTATGAGTTGGATTGAAATTATTCACCAACCACATGCATATCATACTTGGAGAGATAACGTATTCCAAAAATAATTGTCTGAGTTTTGATTTTTTTTCACAACACACTTAATAGTCTGAAAAACAGCCTCCAATGTTGACAAAACTAAAAACTATTTTTAACTTAATTATGGCATTTAAATTTATTCAGTTCAAAGACACGTATATGTATAAAAATATAGTGTTATCCTTCTTAGTTGATATTTCATTACTAGGAAATGAAAATTCAAAACTCAATATGTAATGCAACACTTAACTCCAAAAAATAATAAAATAAAAATCATACCTCAAATTTTGGTATGTTCCTCCTTGTTCCACCTTCAAATCCAAGTACAAGCAAAAATGCCAAGGTTGGTCCTTTAATGTCCACAAGAAAGTTCTGCCATGACAGTTATGGTAAAAAACTAAGTGCTTAAAGCGGATAAGTAACAGTGAGGCCATCAAATGTATACATGCATCTAAAGTTTGTATACCTGTATGATTGCGTTTTAGTAGATACAAGTTGTGGAATCATACCATGTTATAGATATACAAGCGTCACTAGTTATGGTCTCAAGAAATGATTTGGACATGGCACCCTCTTATTTATCAGATTGTTTCTCTAGATGTTTGTAGAAGCAAAATTTTTCTAATTGTGATCATAATATGTGGCAGGAAACCAGGAGAAGAATCTTTCAGGAAAGAGGAAATAAACAGAATTGCCTGATGATTATGAACCTAAAACTGGATGTGTTTTGGCTCATTAGCTTATTTTCTCGTAAAACAAAACTTCTACAACAAGTTTAGGGAAGAGAGGAAAGAGTAAATTTCACTAACAAGATAAATGCAGGTTTAATGAAAGCCAAACAAAAGAAATATGGAGTGCTTACATCTGATCCAGAATCTACCACAATCCCAAGAACTGTATCTCCAGCGCACAGTACATACTACGAAAAAGAGTGCTCAAATGAAATTCAAAATGTTTTTATGATAAACACAAGAAAGTGTTCTTAGACAAGAATCTAAAAGCAAACAGTTTCTTAAATTGAGCATCATATCCTGTCCTGGTAACAGTAAAATTAAGTGGAAAGTTAAAGATTCAAGAGTGTCATCTTTTAGTATTTGTATTCTACAAATAAACTGTCAGCTGAAAATCTCATACCAAGCACTTGTAGATATCATTTAGAAAATAAAAAGGCAAGTACGAAAAGTGGATGGAAAAAGAAAAAAGGAAACAATAAGAACATTGAGTTCATTAGCAATGACTTCTTCAGTGGGATAGCCATTGGGGGTAAAACTAGAGACATCAAACTCTGACACTAGACATATAGCTAGTTTACCAACTTAAGAACCCAATTATCAGCTAAGACATTAGATGTATCATCTTCACTAAATGTAACCATTATCATAGTGCATTATGAACCAGAACACACTTATAAAGAAGAGAAAGGGATTGCAATGATTGCCAAAACAAAAAAAAAACTTACAATTAGCTTGAACAGAATATAATGCAAAACTGAACAAAACAGGATCATATTTTTGTTGACAGTTTCTCATCTTTTCCTTTCGTTCTTCTAATATTGCAGGTTCTTTGGACTGATTACTAGATTTTCAATAATTTCGTAATTAAATAAATTCATTAAAATCGAAATTAAACCACAACAACTTAGGTAGCAAAAAATTGACATTAAAAATTGAAAAATTCAATCAACATAATTGAGAGGGGTAAAGAAAAATCCTAGTGAAAACGGAGACATTACAGAGAAATTACTAGTTTGTTACAAGATAAAAATAAAAAATCAGGAAGAAGACATTACGAACCTGTAATTTCTCTTTAACAACGAAATTATTACTGATTACGAACTAGTAACAACGAAATTACTAGTTCGTAATCTAGTAACAATGAAATTACTAACTAGTAACAACGAAATTACGAACTAGTAACAATGAAATTACGAACTAGTAACAACGAAATTACGAACTAGTAACAATGAAATTACGAACTAGTAACAACGAAATTACAAACTAGTAACAACGAAATTACGAACTAGTAACAATGAAATTACGAACTAGTAACAACGAAATTACTAGTTCGTAATCTAGTAACAATGAAATTACAGAGACATTACGAACCTCCTCAAAAGGTTTGTAAGCAGGAAGAAGACACAAAAAATAAGTACTAAACTAACTAAGTTTGCAACCTAAAGAAGAAAAATAAAAAAGATAACTTTTTCACAAGCATAATTTCAACAATTTTGTCCTGCCCAGCTGAGCTACCCAGCTCGAAATAAACTAAGCTCCAAAATTTCTTCAATCCATCCCACGAAAACTAATGTGAAACTTCAAGACTCACCAAAATAAGAAATTAACTAAAAAATCCCAGAAAATTTTGACCCCAATGAATTAAAAAATGTCAAAAAATGAAGAGTATCAATGTTGCGGATAAACATTACAAGGGCAACATAGGAGCAGAGAGTGTAAAAGATCCAATCTTGCCTTGGATTATGCAGTTTCTTCTCCTCCAAAAAACACCGTGGGTCTTCTTTAGGAGGAATTCAAGCAGTTGTTTTGGAAATTAGCAGACAATGGGAGTGAAATGGGAGTGATTTTGTGGAGTGAAATGACAGTTCTTTTGTGGAGTGATCTTTTGCATTAGCAGAGGGAAAAGGGTTTGGGAAATGGGGAAAGTGAAATGGGGATTTCTGATACAAAAGGAACTTTTCATTAATAATTTGGGCGGGATAAATTTGACGCCGTTTGACGATGATGCTCCATCCGTTTCTATAATTTTTATTTTTTTATTTGCCACTGAAGAAAATGACGCCGTTTTCTTCAGCTGATATAACTTTGCGACGTGACTTTGTTTTGGCCGTTGATGATGGACCAAAACATCTTGGCCATGAAAAGTTTATAAGCGGTTGTCTGACAACCGCTCCAGCCCCTTGTCCACAGTCAGCAGGGCAACGGCTGACACAGCCAATTTTGCAGGCCGCTCCCTGCACAGTCAGCACGGCAGCAGCCGACATGTTCTCCTTTCCAAGCTAGTTGATAGAAAAGAAGAATACCAGCTTTCTAAGTCTTCTGATGACTTTGTTAACCATTTCAGCATCAGGTGCCTCAACATGAACAATATACGTTTCTAAGCTGCTCATTGGAGGCAAATCACTGGCAAACGTTGCTAAAAAATGGAAGCTGAACGTCCAAATGAGAGTGGAAATAACCATCAAAGCTATCTTGAAAAAGGACCGATTGAAGCTTCTGCTTTCTAATTTCATTTTTTAGTTAACTGTAAGTAATCTGTCTGAGCCCCTAAATGGAGCAAAGAACTGTGCAGCTTGGTTTTGCATTTCAGCTATAGTAGAAAGCTAAGATACGCCAAAGTGGAGAAAATGTACCTCTAAAATTAGCAAATCTCTCAATGATTCCAGTTTCACTTTTCACAAGCCAAAAATGTTAAAAGAAATATATATAAACACAATTATT
This sequence comes from Coffea arabica, assembly GCF_036785885.1. Taxonomy (NCBI): domain Eukaryota; kingdom Viridiplantae; phylum Streptophyta; class Magnoliopsida; order Gentianales; family Rubiaceae; genus Coffea; species Coffea arabica. The sequence goes on from NC_092316.1 coordinate 22,763,206, forward strand.
ACTCACATTTTTCCTAAAAAAAAATGCAGCATCTAGAAATTGGTTTATACAACTAAATAACAAAATTAAATAGTGAAAACGTACTACATTGGCCAAGGAGGCCTTAGTCTAATGGCTAAAATTAAGGGTCCAAAACTTAGAGATTCTAGATTTAAATCTCCCTTCCTCCTCCCCATTTTATTAAATCATACCCTTCCCTTGCTAAAAAAAAATTAAAATAAAGGTACTACATTGAAGAAATATTCTTGCACTAACAAACATAGTGATTTTAATTATAATTGTAAAATAAGGGAGTGTTTCATTGTTTCAAAAGTTTTTCACTATATACCGTAACTATAATGATTTTTTTACACTAGCGATTTTGAATATATGCTACATGTGTATAATTTGAAATTCAAATTTGAATTCATATATGTGATATAATTCAAATTTGAATTTATATTATGTGATATAATCTAAATTCGCTAGTGTAAAAAAAATTATACATTGATAATGTATAAAAAAATTATCTCAGAAATATTAGGGAAACTTATTGGCAAGTTTTTCTTTTTTTTTTTTAATTAAATGGTTTCGGGTGGATCGAGAAATAATAGGGAAAGCTAAACACACGCTATAAGTGGAGCTGCGTCCTGAATTTCCGTATTGAGTAGGACTTTATAGTGATGAAATGATGCAATTTTTAAGTAAATATCAAATTCGTCATTGGCCCTGGATAATCAACTAGCCGCTCCTCGAAAAACAGATCAATAAACGGTCCGTAACTGTCAGGTGTCCTTTGTCGGCTGTGCACGGCCGGAGACAGGAAATTTTCACCAGCTGCACTCTTTTCAAAAAAAAAACTTTGTGCGGGAATTATTTAAAAATTTATTAGTTTGAGAAAACTCCCAATCAAAGCTACATTTGCCAGATTATTTTTTTTAACGTATATTCTAAAAAATTAGTCGATTTTAGGCAATTTGGATACCATTTTTATTCATTTACTCATTTGATTTGTAATTTTGTCTAGATAGTCAGTAATGAGCTTAAGATCTTTGCAAATTCTTGATACTCTAAATAAATGATGCATTCATTTGAAATATATAAGTACATATAAATATAAGAATCATGGTGATATTAAAAACTTTTTAAACAATGCTCACACTATCTGTACGTAGTTAAGAATGAAATAACTTTAAACAAGTAAAAGCTTTCCTGAAATCTATTATAAATAAATACAATGGTAGTGTCAATAATTTGAAAAGAACAGTCATCACATTTCTACATAATAAAAAATATCAAGAAATTGAGAATTATTCGTATTATAGTAAAAAAATATGCTTCTAGTAATTGTAGTCGAAATTGTTATCCTGATAGGTGTTGTTTCTTTTAATAATCTTTCCAAATCGAACATGTTTTCTCAAACTTCTTGAACTCTTTGCAACAAGTTTTGGGTATGGTACATAAATCATGATCATCTCTCTTTCTTATTGTTTTGCATCTCTCTTTTTGTGCAAAGACAAATTAAAACCAGAGACCATTAATCGATGATAATGAACTTTTTCTTCTTTTCTTTTTTCAAGCATTCCCTTAAAAGGATTCAAACAAATTACAGTAATCTCGAGACATGCAATGTGTAGCATATTTCACCTTATAACCTTAATAAACAATTGAACCTTAACAGCCATTTATATCAACCAATTATGCAGTGCATCATTTTAATTAGTCAACTAGTAATGAATAAGCATGAATGTTTCTAGCTAATGTAATTTGAAACCTAAAACATTTTAAGGCTAGAAATTCAGTTCACTTGAGGCTTTATCACATGAGAAAAAAGAATGTGATTAATGCTGAGCGCATTATTTCTCAAAACTGCCAGCTTTCATTGTTTCATAGTTTTGAACCTCGCGCGCTGTCCAGATCCAATTTTAATCAAAGCACATTGAAGCGTATTGCATGACAAAAGAACAGCCGCTAAGGTATACAAAATTGATAAATAAGTATATAGAACAGCATATTGACATGAAGTAAATCCATGAAAGGAGCCCAAAATGTTCCAAAATTCATGAGTAAATGAGACAAGACATTTAACTACGACATTTAAACTGAACAAAGTCAAATAAAAACTAGTTTCAGTAATTTGAAAAGTCAAAGAAACATCAGTCAAATGAAACAGTACTGCAGAGCTTTTCTTTTTATTTTTATCTGCACATTTTCCTCATGAGGAATACAAATTGTTCAGCAGCAAGGCTTAAACTTTGTACTGATCAGCTGAAAAGAGGAATGAAGTAATACATTTGCATGCTATAAACTCTAAGAGGAATTTCAAAAATGTGTCAATATGAATGATCCAACTCAATTCAATCCAACTGTAGCCTAAATGAGATTAGACAAGTGATTTAGACGATACGTCAGCTCTTTCAAAGATTTGTCAATGTCTTGATGTAGGAATTAGTGCAAAGTTATTACATGATCCAATTTGTAAGAGCAAACATGATCCTACATCAAGACAAGACATAATTAATGGCTTTAGAGAGTAAGTCCATAATTTAAATTCAATGGGGCAAGACAACAAGACATAATTGTATAAGAGCAAACTTGATCCTACATGCAAGTATTATGAATTTGTGCATACAAGTGATACTGGCACCAGAGATACGTTTACCTTTAATTTAGAGTAGATAAAAAGTGAATAATCTACAATTACATGATCAACCAAGAAAAGATCATTAGTACAAGTGGATGGTGCCTTTTGTTGTTTTAGCTCCAATCTCTACTTTCACCATGCTGTAGAAGTGATTAACTTGTGGTAGATCAGGCAAGTATACCTGACAGATACAATTTTGTAAAATACAAGATGACATCATTTCGTCCAACTAAATACACCTGACAAAGACAGTACACATTCTTCTTAAAGGAAAGAATTTGGAAGGACAGATCGACTTTTAATTGAGGCCAAGACCATACTTAAAATGTGTAGTCAATGCATTAGACAAATCCTTGTATACACATCATATGCACTCAATTGTTCTGCAAATTCTTTCAAGTGGGACAAAACATTAAAAACTCATCACCAGAAAAACTATAATCATGCAGTAAGATGGCCATAGTAGCAAGTCTAATAATGGGTCCTATTTGACAATAGTTGAAACTCATAAAATATCTCTAAAATTTTTAACGCCCTTTGGTGAACCATTGCAATGATTTGAACAAACATTCTGACTCATAGGCCTCTCACTATAAAGACAAATCTAGTTCGACAGGGGGTTAAGACTTATATTTACAATTGATAACAAAGGAGATTGGAAAATAATTTTGTCAATCACATTGATAAATAGTTTGAGAAGGATTGTCTTCAATGACTAAGCTTTCATTTCAGACAGTTTTAACACTATCTCAATTTCACAAAATAGTAACAATCAAGTTCCTCGCGTAATCACATTTTCCAGAACTCTGCTTAAAAGTTGAACTTGTGAGAACCCAAAATTAATTGTGTAATTTATTTATTTGCGTATTTATTTATTTATTGAATGTGTTGCAATTTTCTTGTTAATTATCCAATTTACATATTTACTTGTTTCTTGTGATTAAACAACTCAGAAGTACCCTAAATTAATGTAGGATCAAACTTTATAGGAATTAATACAATCTAGAATAAGAAATTAGTAGAGGCATAAAACAATAATACAAAAGTGTGGGGTAATTGTTAGATTAAGCTCTTGACATATGCATGCTTGACAAATGGAGAAACGTTAGTGCCAGGTGTGAGATGTCTTGTTCAAGACACAAAAACCCTATTGGTCAAATTTTTTTAGTCTTGCTTCTTGTCTCATTTCCAACCGAGAGAGGAGTAGAGAAAGCTGAGAAAATCTTCCTTACTCTTGCTCTTTGTCCAACCAAGAGCACTTGAGAGAGAGTTGAGAGCAATTCTCGATCCTTGTCTTGTTCCATTTCTAATTGAGAGAAAGAGTTGAGAGATAACTAGAGTGAAACCAGAGCTTTTTGTCTCCACTTCAACTGAGAGAGAAACCAGAGTTTCTTGCACCATTTGTAGCCAAAAGAAACCAGAATTTCTTTCTCCATTTCCAGCTGAGGAGAAAGTAGGAAGATGAGCTGGCTTCCAGTTTGAGTTTGGGTAACAAAATAAGGTAAAATGGCTAGAAACCACAACCTTTCTATATACTTTAGAGGGATTTTGATGCATGTATGGTTTGGGGCTGGATTGAAGTAGAACTAGGTAGTAGAAACTTGTTTCATTACTGGAAATTTCCCAACTTGAACCGATATAGAGTAAAGGCTGTTTCTTTTCAGTTTTCTTGCTTAATCAAGGATAAATATACTTGAACTCGTGAAATATGTTTAGTATACTCATTATTTGGTGTTGCATGTGAATTTTATGGTGAAAATTTTGATTTTTATGGCTGGAATTTTGATTGGGAGTTGCATGACTATTATACCATTTTCTAGCTTAGCCGATGGAAATTTCTTGGAGTTTGAATGGATATTTTGGTATAAAATTGGCTGAAAAATGCTTGATTCGCGCTTGGTTGTGTGTGTTGGGTTGTTGGTGTGCGATTTGTGGATGGAAATAAAATTTAAAATGGTTAAAATTGAAATGAAAGGTTGCTGAAATTTCTAGAGAGAGAGAGAGCCGTGAAAGTGCAGCTCTTATTTGCAAATTTTGGTTGAGATGTGTCTTATTTCTGCTTTGCATGATACATATTGTATGTTTATCTTTGAATCTAGTGGAAAGTTGATAACTTGGTTGGAGAAAAACACTTGCAGGATCTGCTAGAAATCTACTTGACTAGCCAAGTGAGAAAGAGGAAGAATTTTCCAGTTTTTCCATGAATTTTTGGCTACAAAAAAATTTTAGATTGCAATTCAATATATCTTATAACACATTAAACATCACATGCATGTTCAATTTGAGTGATAAATAAATAGTTTTGTTGAAGAAAAACTCATTTGGCAAACTGTTTTTTTCCCGGAAATTGTCCAGCTTTGAACTGTGGAGGAAGCTTGAACTTCCAGCTTTTAGATGCAAATTTTCTTGTTGAGTTTTGCTGGAATGCTTGATTAATACCTCATCTCATGTTACAAGTCTATTATTGTGTGATTTATGGTTGAAACCAAAGTAAGAGAGGTGCTATTTTGGTGACAAAAGTGAGGAAAGACTCCCTAGAGTTTTTCTTGCCTGAACTGTCGTGTGTGAACTGAAATTTCCAGCTTGTCGCTTCCATTTTATTGAAATCTTTCAAAGAGAATTATGCCTTATAGTCACTTTAGGATATATTGCATGATTTATGCTTGAATCATGAAAGAAAGTTGAGATTTTGGTTAGAAATCAACATGTATGTAACATGTTTTGGATGAAACTTCCAACTTTGAACCATGGTTAAATTCCAGCCTTTATTTCGAAAATTTGTTTGGTATTTTACTGAAAATTCTTGTCATATACCTTGGTTTAGTATGATATTTACAGCCTTGTTTGGTATTTGTTTTGGTGTTATAAATCTAAACGCTATAAGGAAAAATAGAATGATATCGCTGGATTTTCTTGCTTGAAACCCGAGAGTATGTAGCAACAATTTTTTTAAATTTAGCTCTAAAATGTTGGCTGCAAACTTGCACCTTTTGGCTCGTTAACTTTTAATGTTTTAATCATGACATGTATGAATACATTCACTGGTTTTTGGGAGAAATTTGAAGTAATATTGGTGAAAGAAATTTTGTTAAAAAAAGGGGGCCGAGAGTAAGGGTAAGATTTCCGACCTTATTTCCAAGAATTTGGTTACAAAACTCTCTTCATTTCAACCTAAATATTTGATGACCCTTTTAAACTAGAGTTTTATGTGAATATCCACTTGATTTGACTAAGATAGTTAATAGTGTCAAAAGGTCTAGTATTTGTGGATTCAGCATATCTCAGGAGTCGGTGGTGAGATAGAAGGAAACCCCGATGCCGAGGCGTGACTTTTCACTCGATTTGGTGAGTGTTCTACATTTATTTGTAATGATTGAATACTTGATGAATGATAAATGTTGAGTGCCTAGTTGACTGATACTTGTTGGATTATTGACGTTTGAATTGTTTAGAGTGAAAAATTGGCAATTGCCACTATTTTACTGAAAACAAGTGCTACTTCATTGCACTCAAGCTAATGACTTTTGAAACTGTTACTGTTAACTGTGCATGACCGTTTTGGACCCAAATCCCATCGATGGTCGGCCTATTCGAGCCAACAACGGGTTCGGTCAAGTAGGTCGATTGTGCTTGGGTACCGTTTAATGGTATACTCGAGTGTGACCTATTGAGGTGATCATTGAACACTAGAAGAACGAAAAATATTGGTTACTGTTTAACTGGGGAAATGACATTGAATTACTGAACGAAGCTAAGTGCTACGTCTAAAAATAAACGGGAGCCACCTCCAGAGTCTGTATCAGTTCCGTATCCTTTGATATTAATTGATTTGTTATTCCTATTACATTAACATGTTTTAGAATGTTAATCATTATGAAACATGTTTTATTGTTGAAATGTGAGTTCTATGATTCCATTGAATTTACGTGAAACCTCATTGGGCATTAACTCAACCCCTTTAGTTATTTTCCTTATAGGAGTGGAGGACGGGGTGAGAAGAAGCCGGTAGTATTAGTTGGAGACTTGAATGTGTGCTTAGGTGAATTTGTACTTAACGTTAAAACTGTGCAAACTTTGTTTTGAGAGATGTACATGTTAAATAGTTTAAGACAGTTTTGTTTTTGATGGAGAACGTACTTGAGAGTAAATGGTTTATTAATAGTTTAGTCTATATAAATGTTATCTCTGAAATTAATGTGAGTGAGTGAGTCCTGACGAGAGTCAGACATGTGATCTATTAAACCCTAGGGTTCGTCCTAAGGCGAGGTGGGATCGCCACATAACTACTCACACTATTCGAAAGAATTCTAAATGTAGCCATCATGTTTTGACAATCTAACCTCCTAATTTACCATAGGTACTTAATCCATCCAAGACTATACGACATTAAGGATGAATAAGCCTGCAAAATGACAATTCACAATTAAAAGTCACTAATTAAAGAACAAATTAAATTTGGTCTATACCATAAAAAACCATAGACCTAAAGTTGGCTTCTTGTATTACTAAGCCTATGGCAAGTATCATTTACTTGCCTGCAATGGCACAACCACAACATTCACAAAACATTATCATGGAAAACTAGTAGTAATCAAACCAATGTACTTTAATTGCATTATTCAAGATATGAGAACCTCAAGTTACATAAGAGTTGTTTTTTATTTTTCATTTTTAATCGTTATAGAAGAAAGAGGGCAAAAAATGGAAGGCGGATCTATCCTATTTGACAACTTATCACCACTAAAGGGAACAATCAACCAACTGCCAAACTTCTATTAGCACACTTCTCAAGTCAATAAACATATCTTTACTATACTAAAAGCGAGAGTTGGGATTGCTACAGTAGGCATGGACCGGTTATAGAGTAATTTTTAGCAATGCCAGTGGCTTTTACAATGTGACATTCGAAGAAGTTCAGGGCAATATCGTCACTATGTTGATATATCATGCCAGAAGTAGGCCCGGGGAGGGAGGGGCACGAAAATTTTGCTGGTTCCATAACCCATTCATGGGTTTAAAGATAAGAAGAAGGATTATCCAGCTATCCCCTAAAATTACAATTAAATACAAACCTTTTGAGGATTGTTGTTTCCTGCTGAAAACTAATATGTCGAACTATAGGACCACAATAAAAGGCCAGAGTACCAAGAATGGAATCAATTAGCAATCCTCTAAAAAATTAAGGTGATTGTTCACATAAATTACCATTACTTGACTACAACAATAGTAAAGTTTGAAGCACAAGTACAAAAATTCTTGATCTGCTTAGCAAGAAAAATCTGAAAGCCAAATATATAAAGAAACCAGAAATTGAATACTATCTATCAATTGCTTGCGATTTTGACATACTTTTGGTCAAAGCCACATGTTTTTTTCATCAAAGTATAGTTTAATTTTCCTAATCATGCAAGTACCACGAAAACTTCGACGAAAAAAAACTTACAAAAAAGTGGCAAAGGTTTAAAAGACTACCTCAGGCAGTGAATAAGGTCTCTGGATTCCATATCTTTTTCGAAATAAGATCAATAAGTAGTTTCCTCCAAAACACCAGTGAGATAGAAAGCTATGAATACGAGCTATTCGGTTTGGTGGATAATCGAATAAGTAGTTTGGTCATTTATAAATCAATATTGGATGGTCCCTACTAAGAATAATCTGTAGATGTAGGGATATTATTGCTTTGCATTTGCGAAAATAGGGATAATACATTGCAGTGAATTTGAGTATGATATATTTCTCCAGGTTGTTCCAAGCTATTGTTGAGTACTTCCTAAGTAATTCTCCTACTAATGCATTCCCACAAATGTATTAGAAATTTGCATCAAGTTTAAGCAAATAGTTAGATATTTTGTAGCAAATCCAGACAGAAATCCAGGCATCCTTACGGGATTCAAATGGTAGTTAAGGTCCAATTGTGAATTGGCTATTAAGGTTGTAAGGTAAAATATACTACATGTTGCATGCCTCAAGATTACTATAATTTGTTCTACTTCAAAGAATGCTTGACAAAAGAAAAGAAGGAAAAGTTCATCATCATTGACTAATAGTCTCTGCACAAAAAAGAGATGCAAAGAAGAAAAATGATGACGATGATCTATGTACTACACCCAAAAATTATTGCAATGAGCACAAGAAGTTTTGTAAGACACGTTCTATTGGAAAGATTACTACAAGAAACAACACCTGTCAATATGATATTTTTTACTACAATTACTAGAAGCATATTTGTTTTACTACATCACGAATAATTCTCAATTTCTTGACATTTTTTATTGCATAGAAATGTGATGATTGTTCTTTTAAATTATTGGCATCACCATTGTGTTTATTCACAATAAGTTTCAAGAAGGGTTTTACTTGTTTAAACTTATTTCATTCTTGACTAGATACAAATAGTGTGTGCATAATTTTAAAAGTGATCAGCGTCACCACATTTATGATATTTGTATGTACTTGTACATTTCAAATGAATGCATCATTTATTTATAGTATCAAGAATTTGCAAAGATCTTAAGGTAATGACTGACTATCTAAGAGAAAATTACAAATCAAATGAGTAAACGAGTAACATCAATATTCAATTTACTTAAAATCAAATTTCCCACATTTATTAACACCTATCATGTATTAATATATAAGCATTTTACATTAATCCACTTGCCTTCATTTGATCTTGATTAACATAGACTCAGGGCATGCGTGATGCGTGAGGCTGAAAAAACTAGTAAATTGAAAATACATCACTCAAACAACTAACCGACTTCTACCCAAAGGATAAAGGCAATAAAATCGGGCACAAAGTTAGGATACCTCTATTCAAAAATCTAATGCTACCAGATCAGTCAACTTTGCTATCTTACGCACAAAATTGGTAGGGAAAAAGGATTATATACAAATTGTAACTTTTATTACATCAGACTAAAAAGTCTATCCAGTAAATCCTATTGATATCTCCAGAACTTGACAACCATATGTGACTTAATTCCCCAATTCGACCCCTGTCATCAAACCTTAAGTAACCCAAAAGGTGAAAAACACTTGAAAATCATATTCATATCCATTTTAACAAATATTAACAGTTAAAATCACCATTTTTGCTCTTTTATATTTGTTAAGTAGAGAAAATGTAGATTGCAGCCGGGGGAGGGGGAGGGTGGTGGGGGAGGGAGAGGGAGGAGAAAGGTGGCGGGAGAGAGGGGAGGAGAAAGGTGGCGGGGAGAAAGGGGAGGAGGAGGGGAGGGGAGGATGAGAGGGAGAGGGAGAAGAGAAAAAAAAAGAGGTGGCCCACATTGGGTCTTGGCTGGCGGCAGAGGTGGTGGTGGGTTGAGGTGGAAGAAGAAAGGAGGAAGGAAATTTTTTGGTGTGTTTTGGGTATTTTAAAGTGCATTGTTTAAAAACTTTGAAAAAATTTTGAATTTATTGTAGTTAAAGTTGTTAAAAAATTGGTAAGAAACAAACTTGGGAAAAACTCACTTTGCCAAACAGGGCCTTAATTTCCGTGCAATAAATTTCCCAAGCGGAGTTAATTTGATTTTTTTTTGGTAAGAGGAGTTAATTTTAATTTGATAGTCCTAATCTATATATATATATATATTTATTTATTTATATGAAAGTAGCTTTTTTAACCACAGTGTTTCTCACTCCTATGTGACATGCTTAATTGAAGAGAATTAACAGATTATGGATCACTTGGATTTTACCCATACTAAATCCTAATTGGATTATATTATGTGTTTAAAAATTATCTCTAATTTTAAAATAACTTTAAAAAATAACTAATCTTATCTTAACGATATCTGCTTCATATCAAATTATTATAATGATTATATTATATGTTTAAAAATTATCTTTGATTTTAAAATAATTTTAAAAAATAACTAATCTTATCTTAATGATATCTGCTTTCTATCGAATTATTATATTAAAGTATAGTAAAACCTTTTAAAATCACAATTATTGAAATCTTACACATTCTATAAGTTACTTTCTTTCACCACCATATTATTGATTAGTATCTAAATTGCTCATCATTTTTTCTTAATTTTGAAATAACTTAGAATAAAAAAAAGAATTAACTGTTACACCAATGGATTTACCAATATTATTGAAAATTGAATATTTATTGATGAAGCAAAATGGATTAATAGATTTTTTTTTCTACTTAATTAAGTATGAATATATAATTCTAGATTTATGGCCATTATAAAAATTTAAATTATCTAAAAGAATATTTATAAAAAAGAACATCTACTAAGTTTTGGATATGAGGTACATTATTTGATGTATACTATCATATTATAGTAAAAGTATGTAAACAAATTTTTAAAAATTAGAAAATAATTCAACATTTAAAATACATTAATTTTTTAAATTAATATGAATGAACATGTAGAACTATTGTTAATTTTTATATTTAAATTATTTATATTTGTATAAATTCAAAAAAAAAAAAACCGTGCTAAGGCACGGGTAAAATTCTAGTTTGAATGTAATATATTTCGCACAATCAGATAGTTGACCACAAGCCAGACTAATGTCTATGAATTTTGCTCGCAAAAGGAACCACACACCTGAACTTGAAGAAGGAAAGTCAGCACACCTAGAGGTTGAATAGAAATGCCATCAGAGTTGCTCTAAATTACCGGATAACCGGTCTATTTTCACTGTAGCAACCCAACTCTCACTTTTAGTATAGTAACTAGTGCGATGGCCTGCGCGATGTGCAGGGGGACTAATGTTTCCCTTGTTAATTATTTTTTGTTGTATGAATTTATTAGTGTATATCTATGTTATTATTTAATTCATGCGAATCATTAGGGAATTATAATTTTTGTTAAAAGTTAACTGTTATGAAATATATAGAATGTATGAGAACAATAATATATAGAATGCATGAGGACGCTTATATAGAATGCATAATGATAAATTAGAAAATTGTATAAGGTTATTTTGCATTTGGATTAGGATAATTAGAAAATTGTAAAGTGAATCATTCCCAAAGAGTATTAATCATTGTTAACACAAAAAATAGGGGATCCTGAAAGTCAATTAAGCACTTGAACCATAGAACTTGACATTGCTAAAATTTAATCACCACATGTCATAGTAATAAAACTCATTTTTTAAAGTTACTAAAGCCAACAATAGTTTATTAATTGTTTCCTCAATAATTGTGCATTTACAGAACACTTAACAATTTTATTTTATGTCACAGTAATAAAAGCCATTTTTAAAGTCACTAAAGCCATCAACAATTTATCAATTATTTCCTAGGTAATTTTGCATTTCCAGAACACTTCAAAAGCAAATAATTAACCACAAAAAATCAACTTTCATAGGTTTCACTTTTTACACCACCAATTACGAATCCAGTCAACATGTCCGATAAATGCACCAAAACTATAGCAGTTGTTAACAAACAAACAGACAATTGATGAAAATAGCCCTAACATCTAATAACAATTGCAGGATAATCGCTTGACAAAAAAAACACTGTGCATAGGGCAACTTTTTCTTTTATATTGTTAGATATGTATATCTCTATTACTCACTAAGTTCGATAACTATAGGCCTATTTCTTTTTCCATTAATATTAGATCATTAATCCACAGTAAAAGACATGTATTATTACATTATTTTTCAAATTTAGAGTACTTTAATTTTCAAATGTAAGAAATAATCTAATTAATGTTACATGTTTAAATAAATAATATAAAAAGATTAGCACACAACATCGCTTTTCAATTTATAGCAATTTAGAGCCATTAGAAAAAACAAATATGTTAAAAATTTTATAATAATTATATATACACTAAACATGGATATATTAGTAAAATAATAAACTAATTATTCTTTTAAAAAGGAAATAGACTCATAATCTGGCACATATAGAAGACAAAAGTAAGCTCATGTTTATAGAATATATATATATATAGAATGAAAAGTATAATAATAAAAATAAGGGAATTAAAACACCTAAGGCTAAACTAATACTCATAAATAGCTAATGTGGCCCATCTCTTCGGATCACAAGGGGCAAACATGATTCAAACAAAAGGGGAACAAAGAACAAATAAATTACAAAGGAACCACAATACTATAGCATGCATCTTCTGGTGTCCTGAGCGAGGGAGAAACAGCAAATGGCATTACCGAAAAATGAAGCACCACTAAGGCTAATGCTAATCACATGAAGAGGCCCATGCGGACAGAAGTGAATTTCCAGCAAAACCATTGCCATCCAATGCCAAAAGACCAAAACGCCTCTCAAAGTCACAAAAATAACGTCATAACCGCTTGATAAAATGGCACTATTCAAAACCCAGCTCTCTCTTATATTTCTTAGATGATATGCGAGTTTAGATACTAAAGTTTTGGTAAGAACAAATCCGATTCCCAATTTATTTAACTAAAAGCAGATTTAGGACATCTAAAGATTTTCAAAAACACTTTAGTCATATGCAATTATGTGTCAGTTAAATTGAATTTAATATAGAGAAGCAAAATAGTAGCTAATTTTAAAGATAAGATTAAGGTGTAATAACTCACATGCTAACTAATTAATCAATAAAAAAGAAAAAATAAATTAATTAAACTACAAAAATTTTCTGCGTATTGCTCTATCCCTATTGTCTCCAAGCAAACAATCCTAACAGTCAATCTTTACATATGGTTTAACAAGTTTCCTTTTTTTTCCTATTTCTTGTTTAATTAGGTACATGCTATTACATGAGTTATTCTTATAGTTTAAAGTTGGCCGCTCTCATTCTTCTTTAAAATAAAATTAAATTTAACAAGTATGCAAATGCACGTAATTGATTCCTCAATAATTGGAAAATCTATCAATTCTATTAATCTGCTCCGCATTGAAAACATTTGGGACCAGATTTATTTTTTGTCAAAATTTCAAGGACTTAAATTGCACCAGATACTAAAAATTGGGGACCAAAGTTTTTTTTAAACTTTAGAAACTAAAATTGAACATGTGCCAAACATTAGAGACTAAAACTAAATTTCTCCATTAATTTAAAAGACTTTTTTCTTTACTGATTTTTGCAAGGGTTGCTAATGTGTACTCTATGGTACATCAAGATTATATATATGTATGATGTGGTATGTCAACATTACTTATAATTGACCAGATTTATTTTTTGTCAAAATTTCAAAGACTTAAATTGCACCAGATACTAAAAATTGGGGACCAAATTTTTTTAAACTTTAGAAACTAAAATTGAACATGTGCCAAACATTAGAGAATAAAACTAAATTTCTCCATTAATTCAAAAGACTTTTTTCTTTACTGATTTTTGCAAGGGTTGCTAATGTGTACTCTATGGTACGTCAAGATTATATATATGTATGATGTGGTATGTCAACACTACTTATAATTTACCACTTATATGCAAACACTCATATTTGTTATTTTTCTTACTTTTAGACACTTTTTTTTGTCATTTTGATTGACATCTTGGACATATCTTCATTGTGCTTACAAGTAAATTGCACTTCATTCCTTAAATACATTTTACCATCACTTTACTTTGTAAGTAATTGTCAAAGCTTTTGCTATATTTTTCATGTATGCCTAAATTAATTTATCCATCTTTTTTCTTATTTTCTTATTTTTTCTTGCTTCTCTCATAAAATTACATATTTTTTCTAACTATTATTGTTCGTATATTTACAATGTAAGTACAGTATATCTTTAGCGTGCAATTGTGAATTGATTGTGCTCTTTTCCTTCATTTTGTTTCACTACACTTAATTGATTAGTCAGGGGCTTAATTTGTTTGTTTATACTTCCTCCATCCCATTTTGTTTGTCATGGTCAACTTTGCACGGAATTTAAAATTTTTATTCTTTGACCAACCAATGAATATCTCTTTCCATGACTATCCCTTCATTTAAATTCAAATTTCATTATTTACTTTAAAATTTTTGAATCATACAATGGATAGTTAGAGCATTTAATTTTATAAATTGACTTTAATGCACTTTTTGGAAAATTGAAAGAAGAATAAAATGGAAAGGGTAGTCTTTTTTCATTTCCTTTTTTAGACTAGAACAAATAATTCAGGACAAATCAAAATAGAAGTCAAGAATAATAAAATGAGATGGAAGAAGTACATCAATTATTTTTCCTTTAGATATGCTTGGACATGTATTAATAGTAAATTTTATTTCAATCAAGATCTCTATTGGATTATCGACTATGAATAATAACAGATAAAGAAAGTACCACAAAACTAAATGAATAAGTTAAAAATTAAAAGAACAAGTAGATTTTATGTTCAGAAATAAAAATAGACAGAATGAAGTGATGGCATGAGAGAAACAAGACACTAAAGAAAGAATAATTAAATTAAACTAGAAACTTAACATACAAGAGCATACAACTTATTATACCATTCTTTAAAATGAAAAATCTAAAAAAATTAAATTAACCTATTAGTAAAAAATGGGCAAAGTGTCATCTTCTAAATTGATGTTCCAATTTCTTCTTGACATAGTTTCCCATAATTTATGCCTTTTTTCAAAGAAAAACTAAAATATTAGAGAGAGGAACCTTGAATAACGTACAAAATTATTCAAATTAAACCTTTACCCTTTCAGTAGATTTGTGTGTATGAGATCAAAACCTCGACTTTTACAAAAAAAAAATTTTAATAGTGAATTTTGACTCTCGGACATCCATTCCTACGGACAATAGTCTAAACAGTCTATCCAACAAAAGGTCAGTAACTATTTAGAATTTTTTTGGTATAGCCTTGGAATGCACATTTTAGCATTTAGGCATTCAAACATAGTCTTTTATTCAAAATTCATAAGCCTATGTATGCATTTTGCCCAAAACAACCTCAACGTTCTATTGTGTGAATTGTGTGACAGCCCCACTTTCCCCTAGGGAGTACCAAAGGGGTTAGCGGATTGTCTGCTCAACTCTCGC
This sequence comes from Coffea arabica, assembly GCF_036785885.1. NCBI lineage: Eukaryota > Viridiplantae > Streptophyta > Magnoliopsida > Gentianales > Rubiaceae > Coffea > Coffea arabica. The sequence goes on from NC_092316.1 coordinate 22,778,775, forward strand.
CAGGGCTACTAAGACGGTTAAATATAATCTAAAACGTTCCGGAATATTTTAGTGCGCTCAAATAAATCAAAATCACGAAACGGAAATGGAAAAAAAAAGGAACGGGGCGGCACATAAATAGTGCTGTATCTGTCCGAAACCTAGACAAGTGCAACAACTTTATATACTCCAAGTAAGGAACATTTCCAAACCAAAATCGCACATGAACATTACCAAACACTTTTGTACACGCATAATTACAAATTTACAATCCAAAAGAAATGTTGGATCCAAGTACATGCATGGATTTCCCAACTATCGAGAAGCTATACAAAAAAAAATATTAAAATTAGCTCAACTCGGCTTCACCATATCATAGTTCTCAAAAGGTTATTCCCTGTAAGGAAAACAAAGTAACGAGGGTGAGCTTACGCTCGTGAGGTACCAACAAGACACACCAGTAACCACATGTTATCACATAGTGACCCAAAAGCTCATAAACACAACAAGTCAATATAAAAAGGATACAATTGGCTCTCAAGAACCACTTTCCACTTGTCGCACTTGATCACCAACCCATTGACACTCCGTCAACCTTTAAAGCGAAGAACATTCCGTAGACCCCCACTTTACTTCATATCCCTTCCACCGGTTACCCCCTTACCGGGCCCGAACACCTCACAGTAACAGAGAGGGTAATACTCGAGTATACCATAAGGTCGAGGAGTTAACACTCCACTCGATTACAGTGAACCCAAGGTCCATTATCGATTCGCCCAAACCCTGGCCGGCTCGACTCGATTAAGGACCAATGGGGTATGAGCTCAGATAGCACAGTTAAATTGTCGGGCAAATCCCTCAGCCATGTTAAAACATACATATAGACAATTTCACACTTTTGACAGTAACAGGAATATAGATAAGAGAGCGAGGGAGATAAAGTACACTCTCGTCTCATTCAAGCCATTCAAGTTCACATAGCAAGTATAATCAACCAATTAAGCAGTAGACCATATTATGGTACACTCACCAAGGTAAGTAAACAAGGTCATGAGTTAGCTTCAGGTGTAGGCGTCGAAGCACCGGTACGACCTATACAACAAGAAAATCATAATTAAGACTCGAATACGAGTCAAAGCAAATTCACACACTACAAAAAAATAAGGCCCAATAGAACGTATAAGTGCCTAACCAAGCTAGGGAGAATCTGGAAATGAAGTTTATGCCCTAAAACCAAAAGACAGTTTTGACGTTATTTAGCGGAACGGACATAACTGGGGTTACACTTATTGGATTGGAGTGCAATCTACACTGTTTCGAAGCTAAGACAGAGAGCTATAACTTTGATGAAGACTACTAAGTCCAGTTCTTATCCCAACTAGATCACATTTACCAAAACAACTCCAGATTTTCCAGTTCGAACTCACCGCGGAAATCAACTGGCAGTCCTGATTCATTCACCCTTATCTCAGCACACACAACTTCAAATCAGGTAATTCCAAAGCCATTGGAAAGCTAAGATACAAGGCTATAATTCTCAAGAAGATACCAACAATCAATTTGGTAATATTCCTGGTCAAACTAACCAATTACATAAGCTGATTATCAGTTTCGGATAGAAACAGGGTAACAGGGGTATTTCGGTCTTTTTATCGGCTACGTTGCTCCGATTGAGCTAAAATTTTGCAGGCAACTATAAAACATCATTCTATACAACTTTTATGTTTTACACTAAGGCCAATTTGGCCTCTAACTAGGAGAAACAGTACCAAGTAGAATGGAAATGCTTAAACCCCTAAAATCTGGAATTTTGCTACAAAAGCGGAAATTTTCCGCAATTAACCACCAGTAACACATAGAAGCTCTAAATTACCCCATATAAGGCTATCATACCTTAGCTAACCATAAGAAACTATATAAAACAGAAAAATTTTCAATAAATAGAAAAATTAGACAACACAACCATAATTCATGAAATACTCCACAAAATTGCATCTTTAACTACCAACCTCTACTAATTTCGCATCATAACCAACAAAGGGACAATTTCCTAACCACTCACCTTTGTAACCTCAAGAAACAAGATAGCTGGGGCTTGTTCTTCCCAAAAGGCTCCACCAATCTCTTAAACTCACCTCTCAACTCACTTTTGTGGAGAAATTTGAAAGATTAACGGTTGAATTTCAAGATTTGGCAAGAAATGAAAAACAAAGGTTGGAAGTTTTCTCTCTTTTTCTCTCTAGGATGTTCGGCCAAGAGGAGGAGAAAATGAGGGGATGTTTGGGTCAAAATTGATTAATAGGAAAGGTAAAGAAAGTAGTCAAAAGTCCAACTTCCACTAGGGTTATGACAAGTGGCCCTTTTTGTGTTTATCTCATTCCTTTGTCTTCCAATACTTAATTACACTAGCTCACCTCTAATTAGCTCATAATACAAGGTAATAAAATCTCCGTATATAAAATTTTCCTCCAACCCATTTTTACTGCACCAACCGCACTAGTGGGTCCCACATCCACTGTACACCCCTATTACCACAGAAAATGTTTTATTTCAGGAAAATGATTTAAAATTCATATTTTCTCATAAAAATCCTCAGAAAAGGCACACATTAAAGAAAACACTAAAATTAAGCCTAAAGCCTAAAACAAATGCCTAGAAAATAAGAAAATTTTCGGGGTCTCACACTCTCTCCCCCTTAAGGAATTTCGTTCTCGAAATTTCTCACCTGAGTCATTAAACAGTCCTGGGTATTTCGTTTTCATCTCCTTCTCCATCTCCTAGGTCGCCTCTTCGACCCCGTGGTTCTTCCATAGAATTTTCACCAGTGAAATTTGTTTATTCCTCAGCTCCTTAACTTTTCTATCAAGTACTCGCATAGGTCTTTCCTCGTAGGTAAGGGCTTCATCAATTTCAATCTCCTCCGATTGCACAATGTGAGTTGGATCGGGGTAGTACTTTTTGAGCATTGACACATGGAATACATCGTGAATCCGTGATAAGCTTGGCGGCAAGTCGAGTCTGTATGCTACTTTCCCAACTCGTTGACGAATCGGGAAGGGCTCTACGAATCTAGGTTGGAGCTTCTTTCCTCTGCCAGCCGTAACACTTCGTAACAGGGTAATCTTAAGGAAAATATGGTCTCCAACTTCAAATTTCAGATCTTTCCTTCGGTTATCGGCGTAACTCTTCTGGCGACTTTGAGCTGTTTGGAGTCTCTGACGGATTAACTTGATCTTTTCTTGGGCATCCTCCATCCAAGAAATAATAGTGGGGTTTAGGATCTTCTTCTCTCCTACTTCATTCCAGTATATCGGTGATCGGCACTTTCGCCCATAAAGAGTTTCATACGGTGCCATTTGGATCGACGAATGGTAACTGTTATTGTAGGCGAATTCCACTAACGTCATATGTTGTGTGACGGCCCCACCTCCCCCTAGGGCGAACCAGAGGGTTCGGCGGCCGCTTGCCCGGCTCTCGCCGGGACTCAGTCATTCACTAAAGTCCTCAAATGAATTACAAGAATAAACCTCAAATATACATCACATGGTCCACAAATATACATCCAAGTCTCCAATAATTACATGTCACAAATGCAGCGGAAACTAATTCCCAACTATACATCAAATGATTCCAAATCCAAAACTGTACAAGATATAGGCCATCCATTCACGTGAATAAGCACAACAAGTCCTGCCTTCGCCTTGAGCCCTGTGGAGGGGAATAAAATATTTTTGGGGTGAGTTGGAAGCTCAACGAGTAACCAGAAAATCAGTAATCAAATCGGTTTAACAATATTTCTTTTCAATGATGTCATAAATCAAATGATAAGTCCAGAAATGATTACAGCATTTACAAAACATTAAATATGGAGTATCAATAATTCAAGAAACATGTACAATGGAAAGCGATAGTAACATTCATGAAAAGGATACGTTCATTTTTTTATAAATAATCCCTCGTTCATCTTTTTATTCGTTCATCTCTTTTTTTTTTTTCCGGACGTTGGCCGGTCTCCACCCATCCGGACGTAGCCGGACTACAAGGTAATACTCGAGTATACCAAATTCACCCAGGGTCACCATATCGCCCGACCGAGTCCGCTTCTGGCTCGAGTCGATCGGTAACGAAGGGCAGGGCCCAATTCAGCCAAACGGCTTACATTCATGCGCAACTAGCATTTAATCATTAATCATTGCAAATTTCATATTTATTTAGGTCGAATGCGATAAAGTACACACTCACCTAGAAAACTCATTTTAACAATCATTGAAAGCACTTAACATATTATCAATCAATAATAACAAGCCAATAAATCAAGTGATATAGCAAACAAGGAACACTCATATGCAAGCAGGCATGATATGCAAGAAAACAGTTCAAAAGTAACATTGGAAACAGTTTAAAGGTAAATAATGCAAAAAAAACGGTTCATAAATAACTTTAGAAATAGTTTGAGGTCACTCACCTCTATGGCTCAGAAATCATCCATCATATAACATTGCCTTGCTCAAATCCAAGTCTTAAATCACAAACTCAATGCAAACAAATCCTTTAAAAGTTCGGACAGCACTTCCCCTAAATTTGCTTACTTTTCCAGCCGCCATGGCTTCATGATTTCCTCATTCCAACCTAAAGGTACACACACAACAACAAATTCATCCAATAGCCATTCAGCAAACTCCAAGTAGTACTAGTACAAGTCAAACTAGGGAAAAGTTTGGAAATGAAAGTTAAGCTCAAAACCAGAAAAACAGGTTTTGACGTCACTTTGCGGTAATGGTACCAAAGGCACTACGATTGTCGGATGAAGGTGCAAGACCCACCGTTTCGAAACTAAGAGATAGGGTTACAATATTGCAGAAGGTCACTCAACCCAGTTTCGAGTGTAACCAGGTCAAAAACACAAGAAACTACACCAGAATCACAAAAACAGCTTCACAGAACGCATTCTAGCGGAAACATCATAACTCAGGCTCTCCAAGTCCAAATCCAGAAATTCCAAAACCAGCTGATAGCTAAGAAACCGGGCTAAATTTCATTAGAAGGCCTCAACAACCAATTCGGAAGCAATTCCAGCCAAAACAACCAATTACAGTCGCAAATCCCAATTTCGGGTAAACCAGAACAGCAATAGTAATTTCGACTTTTCTCACTGTACACTACTCCGATTGACTTGAAATTTTGTAGGCACCTCTAAAATGACATTCCCTACAACTTTCATGTTTTAAGCAAAGGCCAATTCGGGCTCTAACTAGGAGCTATAAATTCGGACAGAATGAAGAACATTGAAACCTAGTTTTCCACTTTTCCTTCCAAAACAGAAATTGATTGCAATTAATCACTTTTTCCACCTCCTAGCTTCCTCAACTATCATCTCCAATCATCATACATAACCACATAATAACAATCATATGAGAACAGAAAAATCCTAATTAAATATAAAACTTCACTAATTTCAACCAAAATCATGAAATCATCCATAAAATCACTTATTCAACCACCACCAATCACTAATTGAACATTATCAAGATCAAAGGAAAGGTTCCTTAGTCACTTACCATGCAAACCCAAGGAAAGACCCAACTTAGCACCTTTGCTTCTCAAACCACTTCACCACACACCTTAATACCACCAAGAGAAAGGTTTTTATGGAGCAAATCACGGTTTTAATGGTTGGTTTGTGAGATTGGGCAAGAAATAGAAGGAAGAAATTGGAAGCTTTTCTCTCTTTTTGTCTCCAAGAGGTTCGGCCATGGAGCTTATGAAGAAGATGAATTTTGGGTCAAGTTTTTAATCAATTAGTAAAGGTAGTAAAATGGTCAAAGTCCACCCTTGCGTAAGAAAGTGACACTTGTCACCTTTAGGTTTAAAACTTATCTTTTTGTCTCTCCAATACAAATATCTTAACACCTTGTAAAATAATATCACTTAATACAAAATTCCAACAAGTTGTCAAAAATATAATGCATTTACCGCACTTGCGGGTCCCACGTTCAAAATACGCTCTTAATTTCTCAAAAACTAACCGATACTAGAAAAATCATTTTAAAACTATCTTTGCTCATAAACTTTATCTGGGAAATTTTTCTAATCAAGAAAATGTAGAAAAAACGGGCGATTAAAAAAAATAAACCCTAGAAAATTAGAAAATTTCCGGGTTCTCAAACTCATTCTTTTCGGGGCGTCACATGTTGACCCCAACTACCCTCAAAATCTAGAATACAAGTGCGTAACATATCCTCAAGGGTCTGAATTGTCCGCTCCGACTGTCCATCCGTCCGAGGATGATAAGTGGTGCTTAAATTCAGCTTCATCCCTAAAGTTTCCTGAAACTTTTGCCAAAATCTTGACACAAAATGAGGGTCTCGGTCGGAAACTATACTCACGGGCACTCCATGTAATCTCACAATCTCCTTCAAATATACTCGAGCTAACTTATCCAAGAAATACTTCATATTCACAGGTAAGAAATGACCCGATTTGGTCAACCGATCAACGATTACCCAAACGGCATCATGTCCTTTTTGGGTTCTAGGTAGTCCAGAAACGAAGTCCATGGTGATATGCTCTCACTTCCATTCGGGTATCTCCAGAGGCTGAAGTAGTCCCGAAGGATTTTGGTGTTCGGCCTTAACTTGCTGGGATACTAGACAGGTTTGTACATATTAGGCTATCTCCCTCTTCATCTTGTCCCACCAGTACAATTGTCGCAAGTTCTAATACATCTTATTACTACCCGGATGGATTGTATATTTAGATCGATGAGCTTCCTCCAAAATTTTTCTTCTCAGGTTTTCATCATTAGGCACCACTATTCGATTCTGAAATCTCAAAATCCCTTCAGAACTTAAATTGAAATCCGAAATTTCTCCTTTTTTTCACCTTTTCCACCCATTTCTGAATCATCGAATCCTCCGCTTGAGCCTCTTTAATTCGATCCAATAGTGTGGATGTCACACGGACATTTTCAAAAGTTATCTTCTTATGTTCCAATCTTGGATTCCACTCCCCAACTGTTCCCAACAATTCCCACTCCTTCACCATTAACCCAGAAATCCGAGCCTTCCGACTTTAGACATCAGCTACAACATTAGCCTTACCTGGATGATAGTTAATAGTACAATCATAATCTTCTAAGAATTCCATCCACCGGCGTTGTCTCATGTTCAACTCCTTCTGGAAAAAAAGATATTTAAGACTCTTATGATCGGAATAGACCTCAAAGGTCACCCCGTACAAATAGTGTCTCCACTTTTTCAGAGCAAAGACAACTGCCGCCAGCTCTAATTCATGGGTGGGATAGTTTTGTTCATGGATTTTCAATTTTCTAGAAGCATAGGCTATCACATTCTGGTGTTGCATCAGTACGCATCCCAAACCTTCTCTAGAGACGTCGGTGTAAATAGTAAAACTGTCCTTACCGTTAGGCAAGGCCAGGATAGGGGCCATGGTTAACCTCCGCTTCAACTCTTAAAAGCTGTTCTCACACTTATCACTCCACAGAAACCGACCACTCTTCTTCGTTAAATCAGTTAAGGGACTGGCTAGTTTTGAAAAATCTTTGATAAATCACCGATAATAACCTGCCAACCCTAGAAAACTCCGGATTTCAGTAGGATTGTCGGGTCTCTTCCACTCAGTCACTGCCTCTACCTTGGTCGGATCTACAACAATTCTTTTCTTTGAAATCACGTGCCCCAGGAAAGAAACCTTCTGTTGCCAAAACTCGCACTTACTAAATTTGGCGTACAACTGGTGCTCCCTCAAGGTTTGTAAGACCTCTTTCAAACGTTGCACATGCTCCTCACGGGTTTTTGAATAAACCAAAATGTCATTGATAAAGACAACGACAAATCGGTCCAGATAGGGTTTGAAAATCCGATGCATAAGGTCCATAAAAGAGGCAGGGGCATTGGTTAGTCCAAAAGGCATCACGATGAATTCGTAATGCCCATACCGAGAATTGAAGGCAGTTTTAGGCACATCTTCTTTCCTAATCAACAATTGATAGTATCCCTGTCGAAAATCTAACTTAGAAAATACCACCGCACCTTGCAACTGGTCAAATAACTCATCAATGTGGGGCAATAGATACTTATTCTTAATGGTCACGTTGTTCAACCCTCGGTAATCGATACACAGTCTCAAGGTCCCGTCCTTCTTCTTAACAAAGAGAACAGGTGCCCCCCAAGGTAATCCACTCTCATGAATAAAACCTTGCTCTAAAAGGTCTTGCAACTGCAACTTTAACTCTTTGAGTTCAGCAGGTGCCATTCGGTAGGGAGTCTTGGAAATAGGGGAAGCCCCCAGTAATAGGTTAATTTCAAACTCAATCTCTCTTTCCGGAAGTAAATTCACTAACTTATCGAGAAATACGTCTGGATATTCACTCACTACGGAAACATCTTCTATTTTTAGTTTATCGGTAGGAGTGTTAATGAAAAAAACTAGGAACCCTTGTGCCCCTCTACTCAGTAGTTTCCTAGCCTGAATTCTCGAAATCATAGCAGATGAGGCTAGACTACCCCTCACATCTAATCTCAAAGTTGCCTCCCCAGGGATACGAAATTCTACAATTTTTCTCTTACAATCTAATTGGGCATCATATCGAGCCAACCAATCCATGCCCAATATCACATCGTACCCCTTAATGGCCAAACTTATCAAATTCCCCAACAACTTTCTCTCTCATATCCAGATTTCATAATTTGTATACATTTTGTTAGAAATCAAACATTGGTCCCCCGTAGGGGTACTAACTTCCAGCTCATAGGGGAGAGTGACAGGGTGTATATCGATTCAACACATAAACTCAGGGTTAACGAAGGAATGGGTGGCACCAGAGTCTATCAAAATTCTAGTTAGGCGGTGGAAGACAGGGATCGTACCTTTCCCCACCTCTGCAGAGTCAGGAACCGGATGGTGCTCGATGGAGTATATTCAAGCAGGCACCTTCGGTTTCGCTCCTTCTACCCGTGACTGGCTTGAGGCAGCCTTCGACGACTGAATAGTTCCTCTCGCTTCCCGAGACTGGACTAGACAGCTAGCGAGCCGGTGCTCCGTACTCCCACAGCGTAAGCACTTGTTCTGCTTCCTCCAACAGTCATCCTCCATGTGGTTTGGTTTCCCACAGAAGCTACACGGTCCATGAGAAACGGTGGCTGAACTCCCTTGCGAGGCGTTCCTCTGCTGGCCTCGTCCTTTCAAATTTGAGAGGGGTTCTTTTATCCCCTTGAGTTGAGCTACTCCCAGAAGCTCCACGTTTTCTATTTTGGAAGCTCCTTACTTGAAGCCTGGCATTCTTAGATCGTAAGACTTTCTCAACTGCATCACTAAAGGTGGTAATTTGGGTCACGGCTAAGCCCTTTTGAATTTCTACGTTAAGCCCCTGAAGGAAACGTCTCGCCCTACTTTGTTCGGTTAGAATGAGTTCAGGAGCGAATTTAGACAAACGAGTAAACTGGCTCTCGTATTCAGCCACAGATTGGGTGCCTTGGCGAAGTCGGATGAACTCGTTTTCCTTCTTCTCTTGGACCAATGGCGGAAAGTACTTGGCATTAAACTCCCTTACGAAATTCACCCACGTTCTTGGTGTCTGTTCTCGCTCCCATTTCATCCGGATAATATTCCACCAAGAGCAAGCGGCCCCTTCTAATTGAAAGACCGCAAAAGTAACATGCCTCTCCTCCGAGTAATATAGAGCGGCAAAAATGTCTATCATCTTTTCTAACCACTGTTCGGCCACGTCCAGATCGGGCCCTCCAAGAAACTTTGGTGGAGAGAATTTTTGAAACCGTTTGAGAGCTCGATCCTCCCTCTCAACATGATTTCCAAGGTTTCCAGGGTTACCAACTGGTGGAACAGGGTTGGGGCCCTCCTGTTGCACCACCTGGGCTAAGAGATCAGTCATCCGCTGGATAGCAGCGGTTACCTGAATGTTGGGATCAATTTGGGGTTCAGAATTTGGTTCGGGCATAGTGGTCCCCGTATCCTATTCAGTCGTGGGCTGTCTACCCCCACGTCCTCGGCCTCGGCCACTACACGTGCCTTCCATCGATCTAAGTCAATCTAAGGTCGAGGCACAAAGATAATATTAAAAGTGCATACAAACATAGTCATATAAGCATGAACAAAGAACGAAAATAAACATCACATAAGGCATGTATCCACATAGAGCAGTTATACATAGAACACATAACTGTGTCAAATAGTCATACATGAGCAGTCAAGCAAATATATACAAAAGTACTCCCATGAAGCCAAAAGAGGGTCTTCCAAAATACACTATACAAATTAGGTCCCAAAAGTACCACACAACAAACCTGTCGCGCCCCATTTTTTGATAAATAAATAAATGGTTTAAAAATGTATTTTTTGATTCAATTTGTGATTGGAAAATGAATTGTGATTTAAAAGAAAAATGGGTCTAAATGGGGGTTTGAGAATGTGACGATTTGACCCAAAATTATAGTTTAAAAAGGGTTTTTCAAATAAAAAATCGGAGTCGCCACTTGGTAATGAGTTAAGGTGTACCAAGTCACCTAAAAATGAATTTTTAAAGAAAAAATAGGAAAAAGTAGTAAAAAACCCCTTTTAAACGACTCCTAATCCACGTAAACCGACGAAAAAGGTTCGGGAGTCACATTTGACGAAGGGGAAGGCAAGGATAAAATCCAAGGCACCCCTTCGACCTAGCCAAGGCTAGTTGCGTGATTTAATCAAAGATTTTCTTGTTTTAACCAAAGAATTTATTACATTTGGATGTACTACATGAATGCAAACCCTAGACCTAGGGGTATTGGAGGGTAAAATTTCTCTCCAAAGTTTGAGTGATGCCAATCACATTAATTGTGAAGCCCAATGATGATCCTTTGGAAAGGTCACACATAATCCTAAATGACGTAAAAATGAGTGAAATGAATGCATGCCATGTGAAAGTGTGAGTTTGTGTGAAGTGAAAAAGTGATAAAAACAAAAGTGTGTAAGTGGAAGTGTGCAAATGGATGTACAAGATAAGGTGAGTAAAGTAATAATGTGAAAATGCATGTGAGATAACATAAAGTGCATGTGTGCGAGTGATATTATAAAGTGTAAGTAGTTGAATGAAAACGTGCAAAATTAAAGTAGTGTGAAGTGAGAATGTGAAAAAAGGGTTAGAATATAAAGTAGAAGTGTATGTGATAGTGAATGAGTAAAATGCAGGAATCCTATAGGAATGCATCAAGACGGGAACGGGGAGTCCTAACTTTGTGACTTTAATTTTCCCTTTGATTAGAAGGGAGAACTAGCGTGCTAAGGCTATTTTGTAGCCACACTCGCTCGTTTCCCTTATCGAAAGGGGACTCTTCAAGCAAATGTACCCTATAACTAGCATGAGGTGCAAAAATCCTAAAATGAGGGGAAAAGGGGTTCGAGGAGCATGCCAAATGATAAAACTAAGAAAAATGCATGACATGTAGTGAACATGCAAGTATGCACTAATGAAAGGGGATGGCCTATTGGGTCTAGCATTGGACTAGCCCTTTCTATGAATTCCTAACGGAATAATGAGCCGCAACTAGCATTGGACTAGTGTGGTGACGTACATTCATCCATCACATTCATTCATGGCTATGGAAAGCGAGTAGACATGCCAAACACTCATAAACACATAGCATATAATACTTAGCATGCTCGACTAGATGCAAGAACCTAATAAAGCAAGTAACACATAACAACAAAAGCAAGCAATCAAGCTAAAGGACCTATTACATTTGCTAGCTAGGCACACGTCTTCAATAGGTCTTCATCAAATGCTCCTCCAAGCCCTATCTATTACAAGCCAAGGGGTGTACACATACCCCATAAAGAATAACTTAAATAAAAGCAAAAATAAAAATGAAATAAATGAAAGGAATTAAGGAAAGGCAAGGGAAAGCAAGTAGACATGCAATTTTCACTTAGCACGTTGGATCACATAGAAGAGAAATAAAAAAGATAAAAGAAGTTATACCTCCTTTGAGTTGATGCCTTAAATAGAGTGAAATCACTTATTTATCCTCCAAAATAATAAAAGAGTCAAGGCATCACTTTAATCAAGAAATAATTACAAAAGATAGACATGAAATTAAATCAATTAAATCATGTAGACAACCCACATTTAAGAAGTCAAAAGAAGAAAGGACTTGATTGCAAAAATTAATAAAGTCTTGGGGTCAAAATTAAAGAAAAATAAAGTTCAGGGACACATTTGCAATTAAAGTAAGGACCAAATTGAAAAAAATTGAAAATATCCAGGGCCACAGTATAGTTAAGGAGAAATTCAGGGACTGATTTACAAAATCATTTTCTGGTTTGTTAATGGACCAAACCATTGGGCCATTTTTCCTTATTTGCTTGGGCCAAAACCTTCCAGGCCCAATCAGAAATCCAAAACAAAAGGGAATGGGCCATTTCCACTTTTCCTGGGCCAAGTTCCCTTGGCCCAATTGGAAGTCCAAGGAAAAACAAGTGGGCTAGTACATTATTGTGGCCCAAAAATTAGCCAACCAAAAAGATGGGCTTTGACTCTCTAGCCCAAACCAAAAAAAACAAGCAAAATAAACTAAAACAACTTTCTTAAACCCAAACACAAAATAACCTCTTGGCCCTAAACATTTATTTCATTAAACCCAACAAGATAAACAAATCAACAAAAAATATTAAGCCACAATTATGACCCACAAATCAAGAATTAATCTATTCAAAAAAATCACATAAAATATGTAAACAGAGGATTAAACTTAAAAGGGTAAAATTAGTTCAATTTTCCCAGATTTTGGGCCTCGGTGAACAAGAGGGAGACTTGAGGTATCAAAGTGTAATTTTCAGAGAGTTACTTCATACAAAGCTACGGAGAACTTCACTCATGCAATTTTTACAACTAAACACTCTTTCTGCAACTTTTCTCATGCTTTTGAACTTCAACAAATTAGCAGGGCAGATTCACAAACTTCCCAAACCAAAACCCAAGCCCAAACTATTATCAAACTCATCATTTCAAGATTCTATCATACATGCGGGAGGATGGTAGAATCAGAAATGATGAGGATTTCATGCAAACCAGAATTCAAACCAAGCTTTCTGCTAAGAAGGGTTCAGCAGCTAGGGAGGCTTTCTACAATAATTTTTCTGCGGCAAATTTTTATCAAAACTCAACTAAAATGCCTTAAACCTCTGCCGAAACTTCAAAACAAATCCACAAGATAAGGGCCTAAGATTCCAACCATAATCTTGCAATCAAGAAACAAACAAAAAAAAAAAACTCAACATTCACAGAAAACATCTCTCCAGGTTCTCGGATGGGGCAAATGGACAGATTTTATTCAAAAGGGCAGAAATGAACAACAATGGCAAAGCTGCAAACATGTTTTACTAAAGGAAATCTGTAACAGCCCCACCTTCCCCTAAGGCGAACCAAAGGGGTTAGCGGACTGCCTGCCCAGCTCTCGCCAGGACTAACGGATCAGTTTACGTCGATCTAATACGTTCCGGAACTTACCGATGTGCGCAACCAAGTCAAAATCACAAAATAAAAGTAAAAAAAAAATGAAGAAAAATCGAAACCGATGATGAACAGTACCGGCCACGTCAGAATCCAGATACTAGGCCGAGAGTAGCCAAAATTTTTCTTTTGCCGTTTGAAATACGAGTTGATCCGAAATTCAACCAAATATCAACCAAACATACATACATTGAAATGTAACATTTTCAAGCCAAAGCGGCATATCAAACCATTCATTACGAATATACATGTTCGGTTTGCCAATCAAAAGAAAGTGAACCCAATACACATTAGGGTTTCATTCGAAGAGCTATTCAAAAGATACATTTACATGAGCTCAACTTGCTAGTACAACCTTTCCAAAAGTGATCATTTTCCTGTAAGGAAAACAAATGGAACGGAATGAGCTTAAACCCAGTGAGTTACTACCACATAAGCAACAAAGATCACATAAGCATAATCTTTCATTTCAAGTACACAATTAAGAAGTAAAACAAGTCGGTAAAAGGATACGGACGGCTCTCAAGAGCCCATTTCCACGCTTACATTCTTGATCCAATCTCATTGACTCTCCGTCAACGTTTATGAGTACCAACTGTAGACCTCACTTCACTCCATTCCTTCCACCAAACATACCCCAACCGGGCCCGCACTCCAATCAGTCATTTTGGTAATACTCGAGTATACCGGAACCAAGAGTCTCATTACTACAAGATTCCCCAGTACAGTTCCCGTGGCACGTCAATATTCACGACCAAGCTCTCGCCGGCTCGATCCAATTGACTACCTACGGGGTTGAACTCAGTAATACAGTAAGGCCGTTGGACATTCGTCCAAACGACACCAAATCAGTTTTCCATGAATGGAATTCAATATCTCATATAGCAAGTGCAGTATTTCAGTAAAACGGTAAACGGTCATGAATGGAATCACAAGGGGGTGAGGGCGGTCAAGTACACCCTCACCTCAATCATTTTCAATAGCCATATTAGCCTTCAAGGCATCAAATTCACATATAGCAAAGCCACATTGTAACATTTAAGTGAGTAGTATACTCACCAGTCAATTAAGTGCTATTTCATGCACTTCCGTCAGGAGAATGTCGTGAACCACCGTCACGCCCTAGAACACGTAAGCAAGTACAATGAGACTCGATAACGAGTCATAAAGCAATGCCAATCACAACCCCAATAGGGTTTTGCAAACATATACAAGCATTATAGCAAACCAGAAAATCAGGAAATGTAACTCATTTGACCCAACAACAAAAATAGTTTTGGCCTCCTAATGCGGTAATGGCACAAAATGCGCTACGCTTATCGGATGAGGGTGTAAAACCCACCATCTCGAAGCTAAAAGACAGGGCTACAACAATGTAGAAGGCCACTCAGTCCAAATCCTAGCACAACTAGGTCAAAAATGCAGAATACCAAACCAGAACCGTAATTTCAGGTTTACAAATCACACTATGCTGTAATTCGTACAACTCAGTCTATACAGGTCCAAATGCATTGATTCCAAAGGAATATGGTAGCTAAGACATCCAGCTACATTTTATCAGAAGACACCAACATCCAAATCCAAAGCAATTCCAGTCAAAATAGCCAAATACAAGTGCAGTTCTGCCATCCTGATCAACCCAGAACAGCAACAGTAAAATTGACATATCTCACCCTACACTAATCCAAATGACCTGAAATTTTACAGGCACCTCAAACATATCAATACCTACAACTTTCATGTTTTAAGCAAAGTCCAATTCGGCCTCTAACCCTATGATCCAAAACCGGACAGAATAAGGGGTGATAAAACCCTAACTTTCCACAATTCAATCCAAACCCAAAATTGGTTGCAATTATCACTAATTCACACCTACTAGAGTCATTCCCCCTCATTATCAACCATCATAGATGACCACAACATCACATTCATATTAAACCAGAAAATTCCTCAAAAATATAAAAACTTCACCAAATCACTTCAAATCAAGAAATAAATCACAAATATCATCACTTTAGCCACTACTAAGCATAACTTAAGCATCATTAGGTGTAGGAGTATGTTCAATCATCACTTACCTAGTAACTAAGAGAGGTATAGATGTTGGACACCTTAACTCTTCCAAAAAGCTTCACTAAAGCACTCACTAGCACCAAGTGGAAGGATTTTATGGAGTAGAAACACAATCAAGCAAATATTTTGGGTGATTTGCACTAATTGGTAGCTAAAACTTGAAGAGTTTTCCTTCCTTCTTGAGCTTAGGAGAGCCGGCCACCAAGGAGAAAGAAAATGGTGAATTTTGGTGAATTTTGGAGATATTTACTCAATGTGGTCAAAAGTCAAAAAGCATGAATAGTGTTCACCAAGTCCAACCAATGGCTATGTGACACTTGTCACTTCCATAAATGCATTCCTATCTCTTCTTTTCCTCTCACATCAATCACTTCATATCCTCTACTTATCTCTTAACACCCGATAAATTTTACACAGTATCCGAAACTTAACCTTATTGGCCGAATTTTTTCGAACTTTTCGCACTAGTGGGTCCCACGTCTATTATATATTCTTAATTTTCCAAAAACTCTCCAAGGCTAGAAAAATCATCTAAAAACTATAATTACTCATAAAAATTCCTCAGGAAAATTTCCTAAGCCAGGAAATGCAGAAAACATGCTATTAAAGGAAATAAAACCCTCGGAAAAGATTAGGGTTTTTACGGGTTCTCACAAAATCTGATACGAATCAAATCATTCACATGCAAAAACCACGAGCAAAGTGTAGAATTCTTTTGGAAAAACCCATACAAAGCCACGAGGAAACTTTCTTTTGAACAACAAATACTCTTCGCAATTCTGATGTAAAAAATCTCATGCGGAGCTTCAAACAAGACCAACTAATCTATCATCCAAACACCACCGAACATTTCAATTAGCAAAAATGAACCCATAGTTATTGTCTAAAAAACACAAACTTGCATGAATCACGCCTTGCGGCCAAACAAAGACAAACGAATAGAAGACTAGTAGTAAATAAAGCTTCGAACTGCAAATCTAAATCAATAAACCAGAAATTCATGCCAACCAAGACTTCTTGTGACTAAGCAAAACACCAAAAATTTTCAAACGTAAAGAAAGGAATTGGATGATTTAGCCGCTTTCTTCACACGAAGATGTAGACTAGTTATCTTTCAATTAGAATTTCCAATCAGGCATTTCATTGAACAGGTTGTAGGCATTAAAATCCTACCAGATTTTTGCTTAAATTGAAGCATAACTAACCCAGAAATTCGTCAAAAAACCAAGGATATTCAGTCCAATCAAGCAAGTAAAGCATGTATGTTCAAAATTGTGGACAATCAGTAGGCCATTACACTAGATGAAACCATGGCAATTCTATTTCAAAAGCTTGAGAAGAACTGAAATTTAAAAAAAGAAAAACTTACAGGGCTCTTGCTTGGAAAATTTAGCAGGCAATGACGGTGGAGTCGGTGAGGTGGCAACAGCTATGAGCGGTGGTGGTAGCAAATTCCGGTTGTAGCAGCGGCAACAGCAACTCCTCGGATGAACCTTCCTTGCTCGATTTTTCATCGCAGCTTTGTGCCTCTGCTTTGGTTCCTCCGTTTCTTCTTCAATTTTTCCCCCGCCGCCTTCTCTGTTTTTCCTTTTCTTGATTCTCTGTTTAAGCCGGAACATTTTTCTGATTCCTCACTGCCCTTAATCTTCCTCCTTAGCTCTATCTGTTCGCCGACCTTCCACTTCTTCCCCTATTTTTCACTCAGCCGAACCCCCCCTTTCTGGCTTCTGTCTCCCTCTCTGTTTCTTTTCCTCTTTTTTTTTTCCGTCCCTCTTCCTCTATTTGTCGTTGTTTTCTCAAACCTCACCCTCCGCTGTTTTTTCCTTGCTTGGCCGAAGCCATCCACCCTCTCTTTTCCTCCTTCATTGCTGCCTGCCGAAGCTTTTCCCTCTGCTTTCCTTCTGCTCTGTTTTGCTTTTTGTTTTTTTTTCTTTTCTTTTGTTTCTGGCTCCCCCCAGACGAAAACCTCCCCTCCGTTCTTTCTTGCGGCTGTCCTCATTTTAAAGGCCCCCCCAAAGAAAACTAAACCTAAGATGAAAGGCCAAGATTTTAAACTCTAGAACAGGCTTAGGTGTCTTGTTCTTGTCCCTTTGATTTTTTTTATTTCTTTTTCCTTTTCCCCTTTTTGAAAATTTGGTGCAAAAACTCTTAATTCAATTAAAGCAAGACAAAAGACACTAAATAAAATAAAAACCTAGAATCGAAACAAATAAAATAACAATTAAATGGTTAAATGATTAAAGTTTAATTAAACGACTTAAAATGACTTAAAAATAAAAAACTAGAAGTAAATGAAATTAATCAAAAATAAAATAATAGTAAACAAAATACCTTAAAAAATTTGGTGTCTACAGTTTGCCCCTCTTTGTCTGAGTTTTGGAAAAACTTGAGACAAAGAAATAGACATCAAATACTTACCTGCGTTATTCGGCTGCGAATTACTCAAACGATGGGGACTGACCCTTGACAGGAAATTTTAAAATCGAGACTGACCCGAGACAGAAAATTAAACGGGACTGACCCGAACAGGAATTTAGACGGGACTGACCCGAACAGAAATTTAAACGGGACTGATCCGAACAGAAATTTAACAGAAATTTAAACGAGACTGACCCGAACAGAAATTTAAACGGGACTGGCCCGAACAGAATTTAAACGGGACTGACCCGAACAGAAATTTAAACGGGACTGGCCCGAACAGAATTGAAACGGGACTGACCCGAACAGAAATTTAAACGGGACTGGCCCGAACAAGAAATTGAAACGGGACTGACCCGAACAGAAATTAAACGGGACTGGCCCGAACAGAAATTTAAACGGGACTGGCCCGAACAAGAATTTAAACGGGACTGACCCGAACAGAATTTAAACGGGACTGGCCCGAACAGAATTTTAAACGGGACTGACCCGAACAAGAATTTAAACGGGACTGACCCGAACAGAATTTAAACGGGACTGACCCGAACAGAAATTTAAACGGGACTGACCCGAACAGAATTTTAAACGGGACTGACCCGAATAAAATGAAAATCATGGGACGCACGCTAGTGGGACTGACTCACGGCTAACGGCAATGAAAATGAAATGCACACTGGCGGGACTAACCTCACGCTCTAGTGGCTGTGAAAATGAAATGTCTTGACACTCGGACAGTGGGATCAAACCCGAGCCTGCCGTGATGAACTTGATTTGATTTTTGATTTTTTTGATTTTTTTGAGAAACTTTCCAAAGATAATTTACCCCAGTATGATGAATTGGTTAGTGGGAATCGGTCAGTGGTTAAAACCCAATCCTGCCGAGGTTGGCGGGATAAAATCCGGTCCCAACGTGATATAAAACCCGGTCCTGACGAGGTTGGCGGGATGAAATCCGGTCCCAAAAGCTCATTGGTCAGCGGGATAAAACCCGGTCCTGACGAAGTTGGCGGGATAAAACCCGGTCCCAAATGATATGAACGGTCAGCGGGATAAAACCCGGTCCTGTCGAGGTTAATTGGTCGGTCAGTGGGATTAAACCCGAGCCTGCCTTTGACAAATTGGTCAGTGGGATTAGACCCGGTCCTGCCATTCACTTGGTCAGCGGGATTAGACCCGGTCCTGCCATTCATTGGTCAGCGGGATTAGACCCGATCCTGCCAATATTGGTCAGCGGGATTAGATCCGGTCCTGCCAATATTGGTCAAGAAATTGAACTTGATTTGTCAAAAACTAGAAATTAAATTTGATTTTCCAAGAAACAAGATTTTTAACTTGATTTTTGATTTTTTGACTTTTGAATTTTTCTGATTTTTCGAGAGAATCTTTTCAAAATAATTTGCCCCCAGTGTAGGGCCCTTTTCCCTTCTTTCTTCTTTTTCTTCGGCATTGGCCTTCCACATCACCAGATGCTCTTTCGTCGATTTCAACTATGAATACCTGCATAGGGGTTTACCAAAATATGACATGTACTCAAATTTTTGTGAAAAGAAACAGCGTGATTGATTTGAAAAATGCATTATTTTGATTCTTGAACGAAATCCTCAATTGGACTACAAAAATATTTGCCCCTGTTGTGGGCTTATTAACACGAATTCTCATAACAAAAATTTGCTCCAGTATGGGCCATTTAATTGTAAAAACTTGTTTGGATGACTTTCCATTTATTTGAACAAAGAGAAACAGCACTTCTAAAATTTAAAAAATAGTCATATATACAATGTGAAGACATTTAACGTCGAGTTTGAACTTATGCAGAAATTTCATGATGAATCCCTTAGAATAACACCAAATTCAAGAAGATTTCTTCCTCACTTTTAGCATCGGTGCTTAGGATAACGGGTCACCATTTCTTGTTGGCTCATCTTTCAGGACCAATCAAGTGACTTTATTTTTTTGAAATGGCTAAGGAAATGGGAGGTCAGAATTTGTCTTATTTTTTGTACCCAAAATTGTATGTAATCCCTTCAATACCACATCTTAGTGAAAGCAAATAGTTTGTCACCCTTATTTCTTAAGAAAACGTAGTCCACATATGAGCTTTATAGGCTTGCAACAATATGGATAACGATAGCTAATCATGTGGGAACAGGCTATAGCCTTAAGATCACAAATGATTGATGGATTTCTTATGAGCATAATACTCACTTTGGGTTGTCATGAAAGAATAAGTCAACGATGGACTTTATGAGCTTTGTAATGTGGCTTGAAAACGATAGCTAAAGAATAAAACTTTCAAGGACATTACACCGAAGATCGCATTTTCCCAAAATTGCCCCTATTTTGAACTCAAAGATCTTAGACTTGATTTGCATTTTTCTCAGCATTCACCAGGGACTTCAGCGTCAAATTTTTTCTGCATTTTCCTTGCATCTACTCTTCTTGCTTTGCTTTTTGCTTCTTTTTCCTTTCCCTCAAATTGGTGGATTTTCACATGGTGAGTAGCGTCAACCCCATACCCAGGCAATTCAGAAATACAGCTAAATTTTTTCGGCATCAGAAATTTTCTTGACAGGGCCATTGTAAAGAACAGAAGTCAGGACTTTCGGCTTTTGTAATGGGGTCTGGTGGGGTGTTTAGAAAAGTTAAGGCTTGAAGGCAGATTTCAAGAGTGGTTTAAGTAATCTGAGATCGCATTGTTGTGCCAACCCTATTTTAAGGTTAAATCAAGACTTGCCCCAGAGTTTATGCTCAATTGAGGCTTTTTCTCTTTCATTTTCTTTCTTCTTTTGATTTTTCGGTTTTCTGCCATTTTTGAACTTTCTCAAAATTTGCCCCAGTTTATTTGTAAACTGAGGTTCTCTTTTCTTCTTTTGCTTTTGATTTTGTGACTTTTCACTTTTTCACTTCTTGAAATTTTTCATTTTTCAACTCAAACTTGCCCCCAGTGTGGGGTTTGCGATTCTCAGGGGTTGCCAAACGAAATAATTTATTCTGATGGCTCAAAAGGGATAACTAGGGATAGAATGTTTGATTGGAAAAGAAGAGGGCCTGACCTTTGTTCCGTCCCTTACAATAACTCTGAAAGGAAACTTTCGTTAATGCGAAATTTTTTTGTATGTATCTGAATTAACTGACTGAGGAAGACCCCTGTTCATCCACATAGGCGATCCGTGCGGACAAATCCTTTCCTTTTCTTCTTTTTTTTTTCAAAATTGGAACCCAAGCGGAATCAACTTTCCCCAATTTGCGGTTCCCTCCTTATTCTAGCATTTTTACTTTTCCTCTTTTTGGAAAATTCTCCAATCTCTCTCCCCAATGCGGGGGGCGATCGTAAGTGCTTTTGAAAAGAACCACCTATTTTAGCTCAAATGAGGATACAAGGGATAAGCAGTGTTTAGGTTGTAGAAATGATGGTCAAAGTATCATTCTTACGCTTCATGATAATCAAAGTAATGCAATGCTCATTGAGAACCCATTCCCTTTTGAAAATTTTTCCAACGTAGGGTAGAGATCATTAAAGCCTTTATTTGAAACGAAATTATTCTTTCGAAGGCTCAAATAGGAGAGCAAATGATAAAATGTGTATAGGTAGAGAAACGAATGCTCAATGTATCATTCCAAATTTTCAAAACAAACAAGAATAATGCACATTTTTGCTTTCACTTAGATGTGAATTGAATCTGGTTAAACCAATGGGAATTTTTCCAAGCAAAGATTGTCCCAATTTGCAATTCATCAATCAATGTGACTGATTTTATTTTGGGGTTAAATGAAGGAGAAAAGGTATCTCATTGGGCCTTTTGAGTGACCGTTCACCCTTTTTCTTTCTGAGCATTCTTATTGTATAGCTCAGATCACCAATCTAGTGTATGTAAGAATTTTAGAAAGCATACACTAATGAATTTCCAGGCTGGAGGTTGAGGAAATCTCAATTTGGTCTTATTTTTCAAAATTCATCATAAAATCTACAATGAATAAGAATAAAGAATAAAATGTACATAAATTTACACAAACAATAATTGTCCAGAACTTTATTGCTGAAAAAGTTTGAAACAAAAATTCATCGTTCAATTACGATACAAATGAGGAAAGAAACTTCTAAAGAGCTCCACATATACACTTTTCGTCTCCTTTTCTTTTGAAACAAAAAATGTATTAACAAATCAAATAAACAAAATTTTCCTTTAAAAAACAATTACAAAATCTCTCAGAGGCTTTAGCGTAGAGCTTCCAGATAGATCATTTATATTTTCATTGTAGGATCTGCCCAAGAATCAAATAATACTTGCAATCTTGACACTTTATTAGGTCAGAAGTGTCATCAGATATAGAAAACATTTTCCCTTTATTGAAGTATTTTTATGAATGCAGGGGAGGGGGAAAAACAAAAGGAAAAATACCCAGAGTCAGTAAGTAAAAAATCGGTATGCATGTCCTACGGGGGAACCCTTTTGTGCCAAGGGTAGGCCTAACATGAAAATGCAATCCTCTAGGGTAGGCACTATACCATACCTGATGGATCTGATCAAATCGTTGAGTGAAAAATAATTTTGAAAATTTTGGTCAATTGGAGTGACGAGTGACACTTGTTAAAATGAGGTCAACGTCCGAATGGATTGATCACTTTTGATCGATACAAGAATTTGCAAAAACGCCCGGGTTTGACCTTGACGAACTTCCTATCGAAGAGATTGGAATTCATTGACCAAATTTTTTCAGTGAAACACGGGTCAAAACCCCAACTGATCAAATGGCTGGATGCAATGGATGGTTTTCTCAAAAATCGACTAAGTTTCCCAATTTGAAATTGACATTGAAACCCTGATTAGTCAAATGGGTTGAATGAAATTGACAATTTATTTAAAATCGACCGGATTACCCTAAAAAGGGAAACAGGTCAAATGAATTGAGTGAAATTTAATAACTTACTCAAAATTGACCGGATCATCCTAAAAAAGAAACTTGATCAAATGAAACTGAATGAAATTGAGAATTTTATTCAAAATTGACCGGATCGCCCTAAAAAGGGTAAACTGGTCAAACAAATTGAATGGAAATTTGACAATTTACTCAAAATTGACCGGATCATCCTAAAAAAGAAATTGGTTAAATGAGTTGAATGAAATCGAGAATATATTCAAAATTGACCGAATCGCCCTAAAAAAGGGTAAACTGGTCAAATGAATTTAATGAAATTGATGATTTATTCAAAAATCAACCAAATCACCAAAAAGGGTAAATTAGTCAAATGAATTGATTGAAATTGACGATTTATTCAAAAATCGACCATATCACCCAAAAAGGGTAAATTAGTCAAATGAATTGATTGAAATTGATGATTTATTCAAGAATCGACCAAATCACCCAAAAAGGGTAAATTAGTCAAATGAATTGATTGAAATTGATGATTTATTCAAAATCAACTAGATTGCCCTAAAAAAGGGTAAACTGGTCAAATGAATTTAAAATCGACTAGGTTGCCTTAAAAATGAACAAGTTGATAAAATGGATTGGATGAAATTAATGAATGAAATGGTCCAATGGATTGAATGGAATTGGGAGCTTATTAAAAAAATCAATCTATCCACTGGTAGTTCAAAAATTTATTGTGATGCATTAGCCTATGAGCCTTCTAAAATCAAATTTTGGCCTCAATTTATTTATCGTCTCAATAGGAGGAATCATTTGTGAATTTCTTCAAATTAACGTCCTTTGCGCAAGGGATTTTACCAACTTTGATAAAATGGCCAAAAAGTTATTATCAGACGCTCATATTCCAAAAATCGCTCTTATGAAAATGGTCGGATCCTACCTTACCTTGTGCACTACCCCTTTGGATGGTACAAAATGTAAATGTGCAAGTCTCGTTGGATTAAGTATTCGAGACACAAGGTGGCTTATCCCTAACACGGGATCCCCTAAATGGCATTCCCTTTCTAGGGTTTATGCATGATGCCATTTTATCAAAGCAGGAAAACATGCAATTCGAAACGAAACATGACCTAAGGAACCCTTTATCTGCCAGGGTAAGCCTCAAATGGTATGGCATGATTAATTTATGAACAAAATATACCACAATTTTCAAACGTGCAAAAACCTATCTACAAGGGTAGGTCCTAAAAGGAGGTCATGCTAGACCTTTTATCCCTTAATGTTTGTGAATGCAAAAGACAAAAAACAAGGAGACGTGAGTTCAACACATAATCACATAACATGTTTGGACAAAAAGATAATATAAAAAGCAATAAAGATAGACAAGGAAAGAGGGGTGGGACCCCTCCCCTCGTGAATAGTATTTCCTAATTTAAGGTAAGGTCGACTCTTCTCTAGGCAATTCTAATATGGATGCATGAGGTTGGGGTTCGCTAATGCATTTAGACTCGATAAGCTCAGGTCCCCGAGCCTTCAGACTTAGAAACCAAGGGTCATCAATCCCAAGGTTCTTTGTCGGTGGCTCGAGCGATTCCCCAAACACCGCTACGCACACATCGTGTCACGGCTACGTGTTTGAGTGAATCTATAAATATCCTCAACCTTCGACTAAAAGCTAAAGGCTATCAACCCATAGCTTAAAGCGGAAGATTGAGTGACCCATTGGATCATGCTACACACACATCGTGTCGTGATCACATGTCCAAGTGGATCACCTAATCCTAATAGGGTGGAGTGGCGTGACAAGCCACTAAAAGGAAAATAAAAGAGGGATAAAAGAAGAAAAACGTATGCTCGTATGCTAGTGCTCGTTTTAGAGGGGAGGGGTCAAGAACCAACGCGAGGCTCTAAGGTGACACATATCCCCCAAATGCAATGCAAGCGCGAGATAAGCAAATAAACATACATCCAATCAACCAAACATACATTCGCGAGCGAGGGAGTAGTTGGATACGCGTGAAATGCAAAATCCTAAAAAAGGAAAAGTGCAACCCTAAAACACCCAAATGTGATATATGAAAAGGTTAAAAGAAGAAAAAGGTTGATTAAATCAAATTTGCTCGGACTCTCGAACTTCCCCAGTGGAGTCGCCAACTGTCGCGCCCCATTTTTTGATAAATAAATAAATGGTTTAAAAATGTATTTTTTGATTCAATTTGTGATTGGAAAATGAATTGTGATTTAAAAGAAAAATGGGTCTAAATGGGGGTTTGAGAATGCGACGATTTGACCCAAAATTATAGTTTAAAAAGGGTTTTTGAAATAAAAAATCGGAGTCGCCACTTGGTGATGAATTAAGGTGTACCAAGTCACCTAAAAATGAATTTTTAAAGAAAAAATAGGAAAAAGTAGTAAGAAACCCCTTTTAAACGACTCCTAGTCCACGTAAACCGACGAAAAAGGTTCGGGAGTCACATTTGACGAAGGGGAAGGCAAGGATAAAATCCAAGGCACCCCTTCGACCTAGCCAAGGCTAGTTGCGTGATTTAATCAAAGATTTTCTTGTTTTAACCAAAGAATTTATTACATTTGGATGTACTACATGAATGCAAACCCTAGACCTAGGGGTATTGGAGGGTAAAATTTCTCTCCAAAGTTTGAGTGATGCCAATCACATTAATTATGAAGCCCAATGATGATCCTTTGGAAAGGTCACACATAATCCTAAATGACGTAAAAATGAGTGAAATGAATGCATGCCATGTGAAAGTGTGAGTTTGTGTGAAGTGAAAAAGTGATAAAAACAAAAGTGTGTAAGTGGAAGTGTGCAAATGGATGTACAAGATAAGGTGAGTAAAGTAATAATGTGAAAATGCATGTGAGATAACATAAAGTGCATGTGTGCGAGTGATATTATAAAGTGTAAGTAGTTGAATGAAAACGTGCAAAATTAAAGTAGTGTGAAGTGAGAATGTGAAAAAAGGGTTAGAATATAAAGTAGAAGTGTATGTGATAGTGAATGAGTAAAATGCAGGAATCCTATAGGAATGCATCAAGACGGGAACGGGGAGTCCTAACTTTGTGACTTTAATTTTCCCTTTGATTAGAAGGGAGAACTAGCGTGCTAAGGCTATTTTGTAGCCACACTCGCTCGTTTCCCTTATCGAAAGGGGACTCTTCAAGCAAATGTACCCTATAACTAGCATGAGGTGCAAAAATCCTAAAATGAGGGGAAAAGGGGTTCGAGGAGCATGCCAAATGATAAAACTAAGAAAAATGCATGACATGTAGTGAACATGCAAGTATGCATTAATGAAAGGGGATGGCCTATTGGGTCTAGCATTGGACTAGCCCTTTCTATGAATTCCTAACGGAATAATGAGCCACAACTAGCATTGGACTAGTGTGGTGACGTACATTCATCCATCACATTCATTCATGGCTATGGAAAGCGAGTAGACATGCCAAACACTCATAAACACATAGCATATAACACTTAGCATGCTCGACTAGATGCAAGAACCTAATAAAGCAAGTAACACATAACAACAAAAGCAAGCAATCAAGCTAAAGGACCTATTACATTTGCTAGCTAGGCACACGTCTTCAATAGGTCTTCATCAAATGCTCCTCCAAGCCCTATCTATTACAAGCCAAGGGGTGTACACATACCCCATAAAGAATAACTTAAATAAAAGCAAAAATAAAAATGAAATAAATGAAAGGAATTAAGGAAAGGCAAGGGAAAGCAAGTAGACATGCAATTTTCACTTAGCACGTTGGATCTGTGAGAACCCTGAAAATAGACACATAAATATCAGTGCATATTTTATTTGCATTTTAATTCCTTAATAAATTTTAGCACTAAGTCTAATTGTTTTTAGATAAGTGCGTAGAAATAAACGTTATGTGCAAAATAAAAGAATTGTGTTAAACTACTAAACTTCTTGGTTTTGTTACATTAACTTCATATTTCGATGGTAAACTATTTCATTGATCTGATCATTAATTTCTTCGAATTCTTGAATGGTAATTAATTGTTTTGAAATAAAAGTGTAGAGATAATTTTTAAGTAATAAATAATATAATTGTGCCAATATTGAATTATTCGGTTTTGCTATATTAAATTAATATTTCTTGAGTTAGATTTAATTTTTTTTCGCCTTAATATAAAATGTTAGAATACTTAATTCCTTTATGCTAAATTAATGGTACTTGAGCCGATATATTTTTGAGGAAACGTTACAAGTACTAAGTATTCTTAGGATGTGAAAAATTTCTAGGATTAATTTTCGCAAGGATAATATATAATTAGGCGTTTAAAATCACACTTGGGGATAATTTTTAGAATTAAGTTGAGATTGGGGAGCAAAGTGAAAAGACTAAAATACCCTTGCAACCTTAACATTTCCATGCAACCAAACAATCCCTCTGACAAATTTCCATCACCGCACCATTCGACCAATAGGAACTTTCACCATTCCTACACTCAAACCCAATTCAGCCGCATACCATTGCCATTTTCTCTCTGCACCAACTCACCCAGTCCGCAACCAAACACTTCCTCTCCAGCCTCTGCCTTGTGACCATCGACAGAGAGTGCGAGAGAGAGAGCGGCAACCGTGCGTCCGAGAGGGAAGAAAAGGATCCGCGAGCGGTAAAAATTTTTCTGGTTCCGTCCGTGAGTTGAAGTAAGACAGAGAGAAACCGTGAGAGAGCTTCACCCTTCTGCACTTCCGTTTCTACCAGCTGCAATCAAGTTTCCAGCCGCAACAACCACCAGTTCCATCATCTGCCACAGCCCACGCAAATCAGAATTTCAGCCGTGCGTGAGAGCCGAGAGGAAGAAAAATTTTCCGAATTTTTGTGCGTGAGCTGAGCTTCCAACTGAGGTAGATTCTAGTTTTAGATTAGCTTTCTAGAGGTTGATGATGGTGTTTAAGTACTTGCATGTGGGATTTGTATGTTCGGATGTTGAAATCTGTCTTGGTAGCATCTGGTTCTGCCGAGAGTAGATTAGGAGTTGCAGTTTTAATTCTTGTTTCCCTGACATCATCTGAGCATGAATCGGTGATTAGCTAACAAAAACTGAGTGGATTAAGCTAGTTATAGCTTTGCATGTGAGTTTAGGCGGCCAGATTTGTAATTAAGAAAAGAAGAAAATTTCTGTGCGCTAGTTATGTTTCTGCCGAGAGCTTGAGCTGGAAATTTTGGTTTTAATTTGCTGGGTGTGATGATTTGAGCTTAATCTTGGATCAACCTGATAGATAAGCTCCTTATTTAGTATTGCATGTGAACTTTATGGCTAGGAATTTCGGTTGCATGACTGGAAAACTTATTAGAAAATTTCTGGACTGCTGAACTAATTTTTCCAGATTAGCCGTTGAAGTTGTTTTGGAAATTGCTTGGGTATTTTAGCATGAATTTTGCTGGAACGTGTTTGATTTCCACTTAGTTAGGTGTTTGACTAATTAAAATTAAATGATTAAGCCTTGCATGAGGTGTTTTGGTCTGGCTAAGCTAGAAACAAAAATAAACAAGAAAATCTGCTGTATGCAAGATTATCCAAGAAGAGCCGAATGAATTCCTGGATTTTTGGGATGTTTGTAGTTGTTGATTGAATCTGATTTTGAACGAGAGATGTTAATTACCTAGCTAAGTGTTGGCATGTTGAATTTGAGTAACTAATACCCTGTTTTGGCCAAGGAAAAGCTGGAGTTAAGAACATACAATTGCTAGAAATTTTTTTTTGTGAACTGCCGTGAATTCGAACCAGGAAATTTTGAAGATTGTAGCTATTGTTTGGATTTAACTTCGAATTGGAAGCAATTTGTAGCTAACTAAGTGTTTGCATGTCCTAATGGAGTACCTAAAACTCTGTTTCAACCAAAGAAAGTCTTGTTTTAAAAACCATTGTTGTTGCTGGAAAATTTGGTTAATGGCCGAATGAGAAAGGAGCTGAAATTATTATATTGGCTTGAAAAATGTTGTTGATAATTGGCTATAATCCTAAGTAAAATGTCTTATAACATCTTGTGCTAGTTTCATGTTTATCTTATTGATTGTAACACTTGAAAAAAAAAAACGGGTGTATTGGAACATGAACTAAAACAATTTCTGAAGGAAAATATTTTCCCAGCATGGCTGAATTGGTTGGGACTTTTGATAGGTTTATTTGCTGGATTCATGTATTATTTACTTTAGCTTGGTTTGGACAGATTATAAGCTATACGTTTAGTGATTCTAGTAAGTAAAAGTTGGAGTTTTAATGGACATCTTGGATTGAAATTTTGCTGGAATTTTCTTGACTATCGAAACAAGAAAAGAAAATCTGAATTTTAGAATTACTTGGGAGTCAAGTTGGCTGTGTTTTTCTTCTTGTTTTGGATTGAAATCCTGATTGATTTGTAATTGAAAGTGATTATTTGTTGACAAGAGCTAATGATTGATGAAGCTCTTAGCCATTTGAGTAGTTTTGCAATAATTTAATTTTTGGTGAATATGTTCAAGTGATTGGTTGAAATGCAATTTGGAGGCCCACGATTTGTGAGCTGGAATTGTTTTAATACTTTGGACTTCCTCTGGTTGATTTTGATTAGAATTGAATCTGTTGAGACCTAGGGCTAATGATTGATGAAACCCTAGTGAAATTGATGTTCGAATTGTGTTTTTGCTATATTGGTGACTTGGAATATAATGTGCAAATGAATTGGAATCGTGAAGTCCATTCTAGTCTTTTGAATTCAAGTATATTTAAATCAAATTTTGTGAAAATATTCCGCTTTAATATCAAGGGATAGAATTCGAGTTTAGTGTAGTATTATTAGAAAGTTAGATATTGGGACTTTCAAAACCTTGCCGACTAGTTAATTCTTTTATTTTACTTAAACTATCCTTATTACTTTTAGAGAGTATTTGTATCCAACTCTTAAACTTTAAATTTTCTTAAAACTATTCTTGACCAGCTGTTTTAAAGGAAATTTGGAAAAAAAAATACTAGATTTAAGTAATTTCAAATAAAAGGCATAGAAAACTTATTCGGCAAGGAAAAAACCCGTCTGAACCACTTTGGTTCTAGTTTGCACCCTTGAAATGAAATATCTTTAAATAAACCACATGAAACACTTTATACCTTACTAGTCTTGATGTTTAAGAAATTTATTGATTTGTTTCAAGGAAATAAACTAGTTTAATACAAGATAATCTTTTATATGTTTGAAGTCAAGAGTTTGCTTAGTAAAACTTATAGTTCTTAAAACTTGGATTTCTAGGATTTAGCGAGGACTTGGACTACGATTCCCGGCTTGACCTTTGAACTTCACTTTTGGTGAGTGTCCCTGCTTGTTCTATGTTATGTGGTTAAGCGCTTTATCAATTCGCTATGTGATAATTGTCAAAATGCAATAAATGATTTTTGATCCATCGAAGTGAGCAGTGTGTACTTTATCGCACTAGCCGTTCGAGTGGTGACGTGTGTGAAACATTTTCTAATGAATCTGTGAATCTAAATGTAGTTGCGTCGCTGGGTGAATCCCTCGACATGTGAATCCAACTACCATAACATCTGAATCTGTGAATCTAAATGTAGTTGCGTCGTTGGGTGAATCCCTCGACGCGTGAATCTAACTGCAATAAGTCGCTGGGTGAATCCCTCGACTAGTCTATAATAACCACAAGTTGGACGCAACGTCGCTGGGTGAATCCCTCGACTAGTCAATAATAACCTCATGCTGGACGCAATGTCGTTGGGTGAATCCCTCGACTAGTATATATATATATATATAAAAGTGGATCTACATGGATTATAAGTAGTGAAAGTTGACGGAGGGTCAACTACGATGGTATCTGATCAAGCGTGGAAAATGGCTCCTGAGAGCCCCTGTATCCTACCCTGTGCTGTTATACGCTTTCCTAACTGTTTAAATTTGTGCAGTTATTAATCGCTGTTTGAAATTATGTGATTGCATGTTTTGGGGCACCACTGAGTTTTAGCTCACCCCACGTTTATTGTTTTCCTTAACAGGTTCTGGAAACTGAAAGCTGGATGCTTACTTAAGTTTTCCTTTTGGATTGTATTTGAATACTATAACTTATTCTGTGGGCTGTAATGTGTTATTTGAGATAATGCACTTTTCTTTTGGGTTGCCACTTGAAACTGGAAAGTGTGTAAACCCTAATTCGATTACTTGGCCTGTAAATTTGTAATAGAGATTTATGTATTTATCTACCCGGATTGGTACGACTTTATATTTTGGTACGTAGCACGTGGGACGTTTAAGAGCCTCGACTGGCTAATTTATCTCTGCTATCTCTGAAGTTAAGTTGGATGTAAGGATGATCTTATTCGGGAAGATTTGTTTTATCACAGATTAAGTTATCCTTTGAAGGGATTTGGGTTAGAATGCTTGCGTGAGTCCTGGCGAGAGTTGGCCAGACGGCCCGCCAACCCTTTGGTTCGCCTTAGGGGGATGTGGGGTCGCCACTGGATCACATAGAAGAGAAATCAAAAAGATAAAAGAAGTTATACCTCCCTTGAGTTGATGCCTTAAATAGAGTGAAATCACGTATTTATCCTCCAAAATAATAAAAGAGTCAAGGCATCACTTTAATCAAGAAATAATTACAAAAGATAGACATGAAATTAAATCAATTAAATCATGTAGACAACCCACATTTAAGAAGTCAAAAGAAGAAAGGATTTGATTGCAAAAATTAATAAAGTCTTGGGGTCAAAATTAAAGAAAAATAAAGTTCAGGGACTCATTTGCAATTTAAGTAAGGACCAAATTGAAAAAAATTAAAAATATCCAGGGCCACAGTACAGTTAAGGAGAAATTCAGGGACTGATTTACAAAATCATTTTCTGGTTTGTTAATGGACCAAACCATTGGGCCATTTTTTCTTATTTGCTTGGGCCAAAACCTTCCAGGCCCAATCAGAAATCCAAAACAAAAGGGAATGGGCCATTTCCACTTTTCCTGGGCCAAGTTCCCTTGGCCCAATCGGAAGTCCAAGGAAAAACAAGTGGGCTAGTACATTATTGTGGCCCAAAAATTAGCCAACCAAAAAGATGGGCCTTGACTCTCTAGCCCAAACCAAAAAAAACAAGCAAAATAAACTAAAACAACTTTCTTAAACCCAAACACAAAATAACCTCTTGGCCCTAAACATTTATTTCATTAAACCCAACAAGATAAACAAATCAACAAAAAATATTAAGCCACAATTATGACCCACAAATCAAGAATTAATCTATTCAAAAAAAATCACATAAAATATGTAAACAGAGGATTAAACTTAAAAGGGTAAAATTAGTTCAATTTTCCCAGATTTTGGGCCTCGGTGAACAAGAGGGAGACTTGAGGGATCAAAGTGTAATTTTCAGAGAGTTACTTCATACAAAGCTACGGAGAACTTCACTCATGCAATTTTTACAACTAAACACTCTTTCTGCAACTTTTCTCATGCTTTTGAACTTCAACAAATTAGCAGGGCAGATTCACAAACTTCCCAAACCAAAACCCAAGCCCAAACTATTATCAAACTCATCTTTTCAAGATTCTATCATATATGCGGGAGGATGGCAGAATCAGAAATGATGAGGATTTCATGCAAACCAGAATTCAAACCAAGCTTTCTGCTAAGAAGGGTTCAACAGCTAGGGAGGCTTTCTACAATAATTTTTCTGCGGCAAATTTTTATCAAAACTCAACTAAAATGCCTTAAACCTCTGCCGAAACTTCAAAACAAATCCACAAGATAAGGGCCTAAGATTCCAACCATAATCTTGCAATCAAGAAACAAAAAAAAAAAAAAAAACTCAACATTCATAGAAAACATCTCTCCAGGTTCTCGGATGGGGCAAATGGACAGATTTTATTCAAAAGGGCAGATGTAGACACCAAATTTTTGGTGTAATTTCATTTACTGTTTATTTTTTTTAGTTTTTTATTTATTGTGTTAGTTTTATTCGATTGTTAGTTTTTAGTTTCTAGTTTTATTTTTATTTTTAAGTTTTAGCATAGAATTTCTTGAAAAAAAAAGAAAAATCATAAAAAAGAAAAAAAGGAAAATTGTTCACAAAAATACGTTCAAATTCAATCTTTTGGCATTTTGGTTTATTTTTGTTAATTTATTTTGAAAAAAAGAAAAAGGAAGGAAAAAAGAAAAATGATGAAAAATGGAAAAATGAAAGGAAAAGATTGAAAATGGTAACTTTGTTATTTTTTAGTTTGTTTATTTTGATTAAAATTGTTGTTTTATTATTATTTAGTTTTACTATTATTTTTGTTAAATTATTAAGTTGAAAAAACAAACAAAGAAAAAAAAAAGAAAAAAAAACAACAACAACAGTCGCGGCATGCAAGCTGCATTTTTTTTGCAGCTTTGCAAGGAAGGACTCGGGGAGCCCTTAGCTGCAATATGGAGAGGATGGCTGAGTTGTTTAGGGCTAGAGGGCTAGTATAAATAGAAAAGAAAAAGGCAGCCGGAAAGAGGGAAGTTTTTGGGATTGACGGCTAGAACTAGAGAGAAAGGAAGAAAGAGTGGGGCGGCTGATGAAGAGAAAAGAGAGATCTGCCGATGAAAAGAGAAAAACTGAAAAGGAAAAGGGAGAGCTCGAGAGGCTGACGGCTAGATTGAGAGCTAAGCAGAGAGGAGGACGGCAGGGAGAGAACCGAGAGTTCTGTGAAGAAAGAGTGAAAACAAAAAGGGGAGGCTGGGTGAGATTGAGAAGCAACGACAAGGAAAGACTAGAATCGTTGGCTCGTGTATGCTCCACCGAAATCTGCAACTTCATCTCCTTCGACGTCTGGTGGAGCGAGTGGAATTTCTTGCGAGTGTCAGCTGCAATCTCAAGCCCAAAGAGCAGTAAAGAGGTAATCTTTGTTTGTTTTTCCTTCTTCTTGATTGTTTCCAGATTTGGTCGAGACTGAATGTTCATGATTGTTCGTTCCCTGTTGTTTCCCCGCGCCTTTCTTTCCGTTCATTTTTGAGCTAAAAGCTGTTCCTTTCTCTATTGAATTTGATGGCTTGGTCGAGTCTTTCTTCAGTAGTTACGGCTTAGATTTGTGTGTTGAAATGGAAATTTGGTTATATAGGTGAATTGGGATGATAAGTCAAAGAGTTTTATTAGAATCTTGTATGAAATATTTGCCGTGGGATGAGCTGTAAAGTTTGCAGCAGAATTTTGAATCTCCGGGCCCTTTTTGTCTTGTTTTCTTATGTCTGCATGCTTGATTCTTATGTGTAATGATAGTCTTATGAATGTTGGGTTTCAAAGCAGTGCTCAAAATCTTTGCAAAACCATCCGTGGTGGCTAACAGGCTGCCAAGTTGTAGAAATCAGAAATCAGAAAAATAGGATAGTAAAGCTTCTACCCTGCTGCATTTCTTTTACGTTTCTTGTTTCTTTTGGGCCCAGATCATCTTGTTTGGGGTAGTAAGGGATAGGCAACCATATTTGCTCAATGTCAAGGGTGATGTTTGAAGGTT
Organism: Coffea arabica; assembly: GCF_036785885.1. Classification (NCBI taxonomy): domain Eukaryota; kingdom Viridiplantae; phylum Streptophyta; class Magnoliopsida; order Gentianales; family Rubiaceae; genus Coffea; species Coffea arabica. Next base: position 22,813,131 of record NC_092316.1, read on the forward strand.
TGTGCGTCTGGTTTTTCCTTTTACGTGAGTCAAAGCTGCATTTGTTGCAGCAGTACAAAAAAACTTTGGCTTTCTCTTGGCAGTTTTCTTTCCTACATTTGCTCACCAAATTTCGGCCATCTAACTTGATGCATGATCTTATATGGAGAGAGGAATTGGATGGGTGAAGATTGGTTTGGGTTTGTATGTTGAAGTCCTTAAAACCTTTGAGCTATGGTCAATCACTTTGTTGGAAGAATGGACAAATCTGGTTACCGAATGCTGGCTGGAATTTTTTTCCATTTCTTTGGTTTGTTGAGATGTTGAATTTGCATCATGAAGCTGCGTTTTCTTTTCCTTCTCATTATCCCAAATCCTCTCAGTTTTTTTTGAGTTGAGTCGCTAACCTCATAATCCCTTCTCCATTGCATGGTTGTGTCAAAGCTGATTAAAAATGCAGCAAGTTGTTGCAGCAGTTTCATCCGTAGGCTTGCACAAAATTTTAAGAGTTTGCATGGTTTCTTTTTATGCTTGTTGTTTGATTGAGTTCTGGCAATGTTGTGGCTTTATCTTAATTCAAAGTTTTGATGTTTGATTGATAAATATCTGATTCTTTCTTGGCTGCCGAAAAGCTTCATAACCTACTGAAAATATTACTGCAGCATGTTTTTTCACGTTCTTGCATGGAGATTGCATGAAATAATTTCTGAAATTTGCACTTTAACCCCTCAAGCTTCCCTTTATGCCACTATGACCCAACCAATTGAATAATGTCCTCAATTTGGTACTTGGCAGCTTTAGTTTTTACAACTTCATTGCTTATTTGTTTCAATTAATTACCATGCTTTGCCAATTGCACTTAATTCGTGACTTTAAGAGCTTTATGACCATGTGAGCCCGTGTTTGCATGTTTTCTTTAATTTTCCCAAATAAATTGGTACCTTGACCATTTCTTTTATTTTGGAGGATGAATAAGTGATTTCACTCCATTTAAGGCATCAACTCAAGGGAGGTATAACTTCTTTTATCTTTTTTGTCTCTCCTATGTGAACCAACGTGCTACGTGAGAAATACATGTCTACTTTGATTTCCTAGCCTTTCTTTAATTTCTTTTATTTATGTCATTTACTTTTGCTTTTTATTTAAGTTATTCTTTATGGGGTATGTGTACACCTCTTGGCTTGTAATAGTTAGCGATTTAATTATTTTATTCCTTTTCCCCCTTTTAGATTGTAGTAGGGTCTCCCTAATGTAATAGATAGGGTTTGGAGGAGCATTCAATGAAGACCTATCGAAGTCATGTGCCTAGCTAGCAAATGTAATAGTTAGGGCTTTAATTGTCTTATGTGTCTTGCATGCTTAGTTGCTACGTGTTAATTTGCTTTGTTAGGGCCTTGCATCTAGTCGAGCATGCTAAATGTTATGTGCTATGTGTTTATGAGTGTTTGGCATGTCTACTCGCTTTCCATAACCATGAATGAATGTGATGGATGAATGTACGTTTCCACTAGTCCAACGCTAGTCGGAATTCATAGAATGGGCTAGTCCAACGCTAGACCCTTAGGGATTTCCCCTCGTTAGTACATGTTTGCATGTTCATTACATGTCATGCATTCTTTTTAGTTTTATCATTTTTGCATGCCCCTCGAACCCCTTTTCCCTCCATTTTAGGATTTTTGCATTTCATGCTAGTTATAGGGTTCATTTGCTTGAGAGTCCCCTTAAATATGGGATATAGACGAGTGTGGCTTTTTCTAAGCCTTAGCACGCTTGTATTCCCTCTATAAAAGGACAAATTGAGTCACGATTTAGGTCTCCCCGTACCCAATATGCATGAATTCCCTAGGCTCATGCATTTTTAAATCCACTCTACCATTTTATACCCTCATCACACTTTCATTTTTCCTCCCATTTTGCACACGTGCACCATTATGTTTCTTCACTTGCACACGAACACTTTTATCATCACTTGCACACATGCACTTCATATTATCATTTCACATACCGTACCTTGCCCACTCACGTGCACATTTTCATTTACATATTTATTGTCTTATATTACTTTTTCAAACTCATGTCCTCACATTACATACATGCATTCCATTCATTTGCATCCCACTCGCATTATTCGTGACTTCTTCAAAGGATCGTTATTGGGTTTCACAATTAATGTGATTGGCACCACTCAACCTTTGAAGAGAAATTTCCCCAATACCCCTAGGTCTAGGGTTTGCATTCATGTAGTGCATCCAAATGTAATAAATTCTTTGGTTAAAACAAGAAAATCTTTGATTAAATCATGCAACTAGCCTTGGCTAGGTCAAAGGGGTGCCTTGGATTTTATCCTTGCCTTCCCCTTTGTCAAATGTGACTCCCGAACCTTTTTCTTTGGTTTACGTGGATTAGGAGTCGTTTAAAAGGGGTTTCTTACTACTTTTTCCTATTTTTTCTTTAAAAATTCATTTTTAGGTGACTTGGTACACCTTAACTCATTACCAAGTGGCGACTCCAATTTTTATTTCAAAAACCCTTTTTAAACTATAATTTTGGGTCAAATCGTCGCATTCTCAACCCCCCATTTAGACCCATTTTTTCTTTTAAATCACAATTCATTTTCCAATCACAAAAAATACATTTTTTAAACCATTTTTATTTATTTATCAAAAAATGGGGCGCGACAGCAGAAATGAACAACAATGGCAAAGCTGCAAACATGTTTTACTAAAGGAAATCTGATACGAATCAAATCATTCACATGCAAAAACCACGAGCAAAGTGTAGAATTCTTTTGGAAAAACCCATACAAAGCCACGAGGAAACTTTCTTTTGAACAACAAATACTCTTCGCAATTCTGATGTAAAAAATCTCATGCGGAGCTTCAAACAAGACCAACTAATCTATCATCCAAACACCACCGAACATTTCAATTAGCAAAAATGAACCCATAGTTATTGTCTAAAAAACACAAACTTGCATGAATCACGCCTTGCGGCCAAACAAAGACAAACGAATAGAAGACTAGTAGTAAATAAAGCTTCGAACTGCAAATCTAAATCAATAAACCAGAAATTCATGCCAACCAAGACTTCTTGTGACTAAGCAAAACACCAAAAATTTTCAAACGTAAAGAAAGGAATTGGATGATTTAGCCGCTTTCTTCACACGAAGATGTAGACTAGTTATCTTTCAATTAGAATTTCCAATCAGGCATTTCATTGAACAGGTTGTAGGCATTAAAATCCTACCAGATTTTTGCTTAAATTGAAGCATAACTAACCCAGAAATTCGTCAAAAAACCAAGGATATTCAGTCCAATCAAGCAAGTAAAGCATGTATGTTCAAAATTGTGAACAATCAGTAGGCCATTACACTAGATGAAACCACGGCAATTCCATTTCAAAAGCTTGAGAAGAACTGAAATTTAAAAAAAGAAAAACTTACAGGGCTCTTGCTTGGAAAATTTAGCAGGCAATGACGGTGGAGTCGGTGAGGCGGCAACAGCTATGAGCGGTGGTGGTAGCAAATTCCGGTTGCAGCAGCGGCAACAGCAACTCCTCGGATGAACCTTCCTTGCTCGATTTTTCATCGCAGCTTTGTGCCTCTGCTTTGGTTCCTCCGTTTCTTCTTCAATTTTTCCCCCGCCGCCTCCTCTGTTTTTCCTTTTCTTGATTCTCTGTTTCAGCCGGAACATTTTTCTGATTCCTCACTGCCCTTAATTTTCCTCCTTAGCTCTATCTGTCCGCCGACCTTCCACATCTTCCCCTATTTTTCACTCAGCCAAACCCCCCATTTCTGGCTTCTGTCTCCCTCTCTGTTTCTTTTCCTCTTTTTTTTTCCGTCCCTCTTCCTCTGTTTGTCGTTGTTTTCTCAAACCTCACCCTCCGCTGTTTTTTCCTTGCTTGGCCGAAGCCATCCACCCTCTCTTTTCCTCCTTCATTGCTGCCTGCCGAAGCTTTTCCCTCTGCTCTGTTTTGCTTTTTGTTTTTTTTCTTTTCTTTTGTTTCTGGCTCCCCCCAGACGAAAACCTCCCCTCCGTTCTTTCTTGCGGCTGTCCTCATTTTAAAGTCCCCCCCAAAGAAAACTAAACCTAAGATGAAAGGCCAAGATTTTAAACTCTAGAACAGGCTTAGATTTTAAACTCTAGAACAGGCTTAGGTGTCTTGTTCTTGTCCCTTTGATTTTTTTAATTTCTTTTTCTTTTCTTTCTTTTTCCTTTTCCCCTTTTCGAAAATTTGGTGCAAAAACTCTTAATTCAATTAAAGCAAGACAAAAGACACTAAATAAAATAAAAACCTAGAATCGAAACAAATAAAATAACAATTAAATGGTTAAATGATTAAAGTTTAATTAAACGACTTAAAATGACTTAAAAATAAAAAACTAGAAGTAAATGAAATTGATCAAAAATAAAATAATAGTAAACAAAATACCTTAAAAAATTTGGTGTCTACAAAACCAAAAGCTTTTCCTAGGCATCCCTCACATAGGATCAAAACATAGTCTAAAGAATTCTAGCCTAGTTCTCAACTGAGCCAACCGACTCCTCCCCAGAGCTAGAGCTAGGGGCGCCTCCCTCTCCTGGAGCTCCGTCACCTGGACCTCCCCCTGGCACATTGGCCCAATCACTCCCTGGATTAGCGCCTCACACTCGTTGATAATATCGCCGGACCGTTCTCTCACCTCCCGGACTACTCTAGTGAGACGGTCGTTAACCACCTGCAACTGCTCCTTCAGAGCATTCGTTCGCTCTTGCTCCATGGCCACGTCCCCTTGGAGCTCTCCAATCCGATCGGCCTGCATCCTCATGATGCCCCTAAACCTAAGAGTCTCAGTGTGCCCCCTGGCGGCGGCACATCTAAGCCTTTTTTGTTCCGCAAGTACCGCCACGACCACGTGGTCCGCGTAAGAGTAATACTGGCAACGCCTACAGCGGCGGGTCCGACTAGCGGTATACCACAGCCGAATCGGATCTCCCGGTCTCTCTTGGTAATCGATGACTCGTGAGCGCCTCTGAGGTGGCTCACCTCCGCCTGCTCCACTAGTTCCGGTCATAACCTACAAAGATAGCAAAAGTTTATATCTTAGACAATATATTCACACTTAATGGCGTCCAAACATAATCCCCAAAGGTTCTAAGAATCAGGTTTCCGGTTCGCCCAGGTTATTTCTAACCTAAACTCTGATACCACCTGTGACAGCCTCACTTTCCCCTAGGGCGTACCAAAGGGGTTAGCGGACTGCCTGCCCAACTCTCGCCAGGACTACTAAGACGGTTAAATATAATCTAAAACGTTCATGAATATTTTAGCGCGCTCAAATAAATCAAAGTCACGAAACGAAAATGAAAAAAAAAGGAACGGGGCGGCACATGAATAGTGCTGTATCTGTCCGAAACCTAGACAAGTGCAACAACTTTATATACTCCAAGTAAGGAACATTTCCAAACCAAAATCGCACATGAACATTACCAAACACTTTTATACACGCATAATTACAAATTTACAATCCAAAAGAAATGTTGGATCCAAGTATATGTATGGATTTCCCAACTATCGAGGAGCTATACAAAAAAAAATATTAAAATTAGCTCAACTCGGCTTCACCACATCATAGTTTTCAAAAGGTTATTCCCTGTAAGGAAAACAAAGTAACGAGGGTGAGTTTACGCTCGTGAGGTACCAACAAGACACAGCAGTAATCACATGTTATCACATAGTGATCCAAAAGCTCATAAACACAACAAGTCAATATAAAAAGGATACAATTGGCTCTCGAGAGCCACTTTCCACTTGTCGCACTTGATCACCAACCCGTTGACACTCCGTCAACCTTTAAAGCAAAGAACATTCCGTAAACCCCCATTTTACTCCATATCCCTTCCACCGGTCAACCCCTTACCGGGTCCGAACACCTCACAGTAACAGAGAGGGTAATACTCGAGTATACCATAAGGTCGAGGAGTTAACACTCCACTCGACTACAGTGAATCCATGGTCCATTATCGATTCGCCCAAGCCCTGGCTGGCTCGACTCGATTAAGGACCAATGGGGTATGAAATCAGATAGCACAGTTAAGTTGTCGGACAAAGCCCTCAGCCATGTTAAAACATACATGTAGACAATTTCACACTTTGACAGTAACAGGAATACAGATAAGAGAGCGAGAGCGATAAAGTACACCCTCGTCTCATTCAAGCCATTCAAGTTCACATAGCAAGTATAATCAATCAATTAAGCAGTAGACCATATAATGGTACACTCACCAAGGTAAGTAAACAAGGTCACGAGTTAGCTTCAGGCGTAGGCGTCGAAGCACCGGTACGACCTATACAACAAGAAGATCATAATTAAGACTCGAATACGAGTCAAAGCAAATCCACACACTACAAAAAAAATAAGGCCCAATAGAACGTATAAGTGCCTAACCAAGCTAGAGAGAATCCGGAAATGAAGTTTATGCCCTAAAACTAAAAGACAGTTTTGACGTCATTTAGCGGAACTGACACAACTGGGGTTACACTTATTGGATTGGGGCGTAATCTACCATTTTGAAGCCAAGACAGAGAGCTCTAACTTTGATGAAGACTACTAAGTCCAGTTCTTACCCTAACTAGATCAAATTTACCAAAATAACTCCAGATTTTCCAGTTTGAACTCACCGCGGAAATCAACTGGCAGTCCTGATTCATTCACTCTTATCTCAGCACACACAACTCCAAATCAGGAAATTCCAAAGCCATTGGAAAGCTAAGATACAAGGCTATAATTCTCAAGAAAACACCAACAACCAATTCGGTAATATTCCTGGTCAAACTAACCAATTATATAAGCTGATTATCAGTTTCGGATAGAAACAGGGCAACAGGGATATTTCTGTCTTTTCACTGGCTACGTTGCTCCGATTGAGCTGAAATTTTCCAGACAACTATAAAATATCATTATCTACAACTTTCATGTTTTATACTAAGGCCAATTCGTCCTCTAACTAGGAGAAACAGTACCGGGTAGAATGGAAATGCTTAAACCCCTAAAATCTGGAATTTTCCTACAAAAGCGGAAATTTTCCGCAATTAACCACCAGTAACACATAGAAGCTCTAAATTACCCCATATAAGGCTATCATACCTTAGCTAACCATAAGAAACTATATAAAATAGAAAAATTCCCAATAAATAGAAAAATTAGACAACACAACCATAATTCATGAAATACTCCACAAAATTGCATCTTTAACTACCAACCTCTACTAATTTCGCATCATAACCAACAAAGGGACAATTTCCTAACCACTCACCTTTGTAACCTCAAGAAACATGATAGCTGGGGCTTGTTCTTCCCAAAAGGCTCCACCAATCTCTTAAACTCACCTCTCAACTCACTTTTGTGGAGAAATTTGAAAGATTAACAGTTGAATTTCAAGATTTGGCAAGAAATGAAAAACAAAGGTTGGAAGTTTTCTCTCTTTTTCTCTCTAGGATGTTCGGCCAAGAGGAGGAGAAAATGAGGGGATTTTTGGGTCAAAATTGATTAATAAGAAAGGTAAAGAAAGTAGTCAAAAGTCCAACTTCCATTAGGGTTATGACAAGTGGCCCTTTTTGTGTTTATCTCATTCCTTTGTCCTCCAATACTTAATTATACTAGCTAACCTCTAATTAGCTCATAATACAAGGTAATAAAATCTCCGTATATAAAATTTTCCTCCAACCCATTTTTACTGCACCAACCGCACTAGTGGGTCCCACATCCACTGTACACCCCTATTACCACAGAAAATGTTTTATTTCAGGAAAATGATTTAAAATTCATATTTTCTCATAAAAATCCCCAGAAAAGGCACACATTAAAGAAAACACTAAAATTAAGCCCAAATTAAGCCCAAATTTCGGGGTCTCGCAAATTGAAACCCTCATTTTATTATCTCTCTCAAATTTGTGGATTTTTAGCAAAATTTGACCCAAATCGATTGCAAACTCTTGCTTCTAACCCTTGAAGCACCTTTCCTTGACAAAATTTCCCCTCAAAACATTCATTTCAATCAAAGCTAAAAATTCTCGCTTTTTCCCAAATCTAAACTCTTGGATTTTGGTGTTTTTGTGTAATTTTGTTTGTGTTATCTCACTCACAGACATCCTTAGACCTAATATTTCACAAATGGCAAGGATTGGAAGCTCTTCATAGCAAGACCGTGGAAAGGGACCTGGCAATGCTTCTAGTAGTGAAGCTATGGCTTAACACACTCCAAAAGGACGTGGAAATGGCACTAAATCAACCCGAGGGGCTCAACTACAATTATGGAAATTCATTGATCCAATGGTAGATGAGAGATACTCAGTTTTGTTCCAAAAATGGTCTCATCTATTGCATTTTTCTCATGTTATTTACCCATCCAATGGTTACTCAATTCTATGCTGATACTTTTAAAAATGATGCTATGGACGTTGTTATTTTTCCAACCAACAACATTGATATTCATCTCACTCCCCAAATTGTGAAATACTACTATTAAGAGTGAATGGAAAGGTAAAGTGGAAAATTTCTTTTCTCATGAAACTATATCTGATGAATTTAATCACTATCATGAGAGCAAGCTGATGACCTATTTTACTACTATTTTTCAAGCCCCCGGTGATGCTAATTTAGATGAGTTAAAACCTCTTCATCATATGTGTTTTATTGTAGTGTCAAATGTTATTGTTCTTATAGTGGCCATAGGAATGAAGCAAACAAAATGAAACTTCAACTTTTTCTATTTTTTTAAATAAAAATATTAGAATTGATTTTGGGTTCATCATGCATTATTTTATGAACAAAATGGGGACTAATAAACGCCAAAATTGTCCTTTGTAAAATATCTCACTTTTATTTTTTAATTATTTTGGCATTCCCCTAGTCGGTGCGTCACAAAAGAAAAAGAGCATTCACTTTTATACAAAATCTTTTGAGCATAAAAATCTCGAGTTTCATAAAGGTGAATGGCTTACTTTAACCCAATTTCAAAAGCTTGCAGTTCAAAGTCCCTCACTCATAGCCTTTTCTTACAAATGTGCTGAACATCCTATAGAATAATTGTGACGCCCTGAAAAGAATGAGTTTGAGAACCCGGAAATTTTCTAATTTTCTAGGGTATATTTTATTTAATCGCCCGCCTTTTCTACATTTTCTTTATTAGAAAAAATTCCTCACATAAAATTTATGAGCAAAGATAGTTTTAAAATGATTTTTCCAGTATCGGTTAGTTTTTGAGAAATTAAGAGCGTATTTTGAACGTGGGACCCGCAAGTGCGGTAAATGCATTATATTTTTGACAACTTGTTGGAATTTTGTATTAAGTGATATTATTTTACAAGGTGTTAAGATATTTGTCTTGGAGAGACAAGAAGATAATCTCAAGCTTAAAGGGTGACAAGTGTCACCTTGTTATTGAAGGTTGGACTTTGACATTTGACTATCTTACTACCTTTACCAAATAAGTACCAAATTGATCCAAAATTACCTCCATTCTTCATCATCTTGGCTGAGCTTCACAAGGAGAAAAGAAAGGAAAGCTTTCATCTTACTTCTTCATTTCTTGCTCCAATCAAACAATTTAACCGATTAAACTTGGATTTCCTCCATAAAACCTCTTAGTTTAGTGGTATTAAGGTTGGTTGTGAAGTGGTTTGGAAGACCAAGGTGCTAAGTTGGTTCCTTTCTTGAGTTGGTAAGGTGAGTAGCTAAGGAACCTCTCATTTCTTCTTAATCATGTTTAATTAGTGGCTTATGTGAATTAAAGAGATGGTTTGATGGATTATATCTTGATTTTGGTTGAATTGGTGAAGTTTTATAATTATTGGGAATTTTTCTGTTTTCATATGGATATGATTATGGGGTCATGTATGATGATTGGAAATGATGTTTAAGGACTCTATGAGGTGGAAAAAGTGGTCAATTGCAATCAATTTCTGTTTTGGAAGAAATTTCAGAAAATTAGGTTTTGTGAAGGAACATTCTGCCCGAATTTTTAGCTCCTAGTTAGAGGCCGAATTGGCCTTGTCTTAAAACATGAAAGTTGTAGGTAATGACATTTTAGAGGTGCCTACAAAATTTCAGGTCAATCAGAGTAGTGTAGAATGAGAAAAGTCGGAATTACCCTTGCTGCCCTGGTTTTACCCGAATTTGGGAATTGCTTCTGTAATTGGTTGTTTTGGTCAGGAATGCTTCCGAATTGGTTGTTAAGGTCTTCTAATGAAATTTATCCCTGTTTCTTAGCTTTCAGTTGGTTTTGGAATTTCTGGATTTGGACTTGTAGAGCCTGAGTTATGATGTTTCCGCTAGAATGCATTTTGGTGAATCTGTTTTACGTTTTTGATGTGGTATCTTGCATTTTTGACCTGTTTGCACTCAAAACTGGGTTGAGTGACCTTCTGTGATATTGTAGCCCTATCTCTTAGTTTCGAAACGGTGTATCTTGCACCTTCATCCGACAATCGTAACGCCTTTGGTACCATTACCGCAAAATGACGTCAAAACTGTTTTTCTGGTTTTGAGCTTAACTTTCATTTCCGAACTTTTCCCTAGCTTGAATTGTACTCGTATTACTTGGAGCTTGCTGAATGGCTATTGGATGAACTTGTTGTTGTATGGGTACCTTTGGGACTGGCTGAAGATATAATGAAGCCATGATGGCTGGGAAAGTAAGCAAATTTAGGGGAAGTGCTGTCCGAAGTTTTAAAGGGTTTGATTGCTTTGAGTTTGTGATCTAAGACTTGGATTTGAGCAAGACAATGTTATATGATGGATGATTTCTGAGCTATGGAGGTGAGTGACCTCAAACTATTTCTGAAGTTATTTATGAACCGTTTCCTGCATTATTTATTTTTGAACTGTTTCCAAAGTGACTTTTGTACCGTTTTCTTGCATTATTTACCTTTAAATTGTTTCCAAAGTTATTTTTGAAATGTTTTCTTGCATATCATGCGTGCTTGCATATGAGTGTTCCTTATTTGCTATATTTTCTTGAGTTCATGACTTGTATTATTGATTGATAACGTGTTAAGTGTTTTGAATGATTTCCAAAACGAGCTTTCTAGGCGAGTGTGTACTTTATCGCACTCGACCTAAATAACTGTGCAATTTTCAAGGATTTAATTATTGAAATGTTAGTTGCGCATGATGTAAGCCTTTTGGGCTGAATTGGCCATTGCCCCTTGTTACCGGTCGTCTCGAGCCAGAAACGGTCTCGGTCGGGCGATTAGGGACTTGGGTGAATGTTTGGTATACTCGAGTATTACCTTTGTAGGTTGGTGGAGGTTGGTGGAGTCTGGTGAATGAAATGAATGACCAAATGAGCGAGGCATTTATTTACAAAAGAAACGAAAATGCATTTTTCAAAAGTTTGAAGGAAGGAGGAAATGTCAGGAGAACGAACGTATCTTTTTCATGAATGTTACTATCGCTTTCCATTATAAATGTTTCTTGAATTATTGATACTCCATATTTACTGTTTTGCAAATGTTGTAGTTGTTTCTGGACTTATCATTTGATTTATGACATCATTGATATATGACATCATTGAAATGAACTATTGTGAAACCGATTTGATTACTGATTTTTCTGGTTACTCGCTGAGCTTTTAGCTCACCCCAAAAATATTTTATTCCCCTCCACAGGGCTCGTGGCGAAGGAAGGCTTGTTGTGATTTTATTGTTATGGAATTCCTCTTGTATAAGAATTGGGATCATGGATCAGAGTGGCGCAGTGGAAGCGTGGACGCTTCGCTTTTGATATGAAAATGTTGGAACATTTGAGTTATATTTGAGATTTATCTTGTATTTATTTGAGGACTGTAGTGAACGACTGAGTCCCGGCGAGAGTTGGGCAGGCGGTCCGCCAAACCCTGGGGTACGTCCTAGGGGGAGGTGGGGCCGTCACAATAATAAATCCTTTTCTATCTCAATCCACTGCTTTACTGTGAGGACCCGAAAATTTTCTTATTTATCGAATATTACAAGTTTACTTAAATATTTATTTATTTATTTTCTCCAAATTATTTATTTCGACCATTTAAAATCTATTTATATGGATTACACCTCTTTTATATTTTTAAAGCGTTTTGTTGGAAAATTTACTTTTTTAAAAAAAATTCGTTTAGTTCGGAACAACGAGTGCCTTTCGAGGTTATACTTGAATCGGAAGTGTATTAATATTAGAGAGTTAAAAATGATCAATGGTAGATTAAGAAAGGTTCATTGAGGAATTAATACTCGACTCATGTAAAGACTCTCAAAAATTTACTTATTTTAAACTCCAAATTCTAGCTCATTTAATTATTTATTTGGCCAATTACCCCAAATATTATTTTCTAACTTTTTTAGACCTAATTAAAGGGATCTATGGCTTAGTTATACTTTTAAAGTGACTCGTTTCAAAATTTAATTTCTGAAGACTCGTTAAGTGAAAATAGTGAATACGCGTTTGGAGTAAATAATTGAATCGAGGATACAATAAGTTTGAAAAAATTGGAGACATGTACATTGGTCCTAAATTAGGTATTTTATGTTTAAGTGCTCAAATATTAGTTAGTAATATTATCGTTATAAGAATTTCTTAGAGATTTCGCGTTATCGCACTTAAATTGGAAATACGCGTTTTTACGCGTGCGATTAATTGAAGGACCTTAGACGTTTACTTTGGGACTACTAAGAGTGAATAATGATAATATGAATGTAAGTGCATTATAGGTCTAGTGCACTAGTGTAACAAATTTAAGAGGAATCGAGCACAAAACGCGCGTGTACGGCACTATTGGAGAGTTGACTTTTGTATACTTGAAACCCACAATTGCTAAGCTTCTCCGGAAGCCTCACCATGTAACAGCCCCACTTTCCCCTAAGGCGAACCAAAGGGGTTAGCGGACTGCCTGCCTAGCTCTCGCCAGGACTACGGATCAGATTAGAGCTATCTGCTTCACTCCGGAACTTACAAACGCGCGTAAACAAGTCAAAAGGGTAAAATAACCCAAAATAAAAAAATGAAATCCGGAGCCGGCCATGAATAGTAACCGACCCGTCAGAACCCAACCGAAATAGCTAACAAACATTCACATCTGAACTTTAGCGTTTACAAATCAAAATGACATACAAAAGCTTTCAAAAGTTAATACATATACACGGTTTGCCAAATCAAAAGAGAAAACGCCCCAAAAGTACACTTAGGGTTTTAATACATGAGCTATACAAAAGATATGTTCATCTAGCTCAATTTGGCAGCCATTTGTCAAATCCAGACCAAAAGGGTTTATTTTCTTGTAAGGAAAACAAAAGGAACGGAAAGGGGTGAGCTTGCGCTCAATGAGGTACCAAACAGATAGCATTAAAATCGTGGCATTTCACATTTAACAAATCAGATACACATGTCAGATGTAAAGCAAAGGAACCAATGATTCAAATCAGAAGGATACGGGTGGCTCTCAGGAGCCAAATTTCCAGCGCAGTACTTGATCCAAACCGGTTGACTCTCCGTCAACATATATATAACCAACGCGTCCGTAGACCCCTCTTAACATCGAATTCCGTCCACCGAACACCCCTTTACCGGGCCCGCTCACCTCAAACGAACAAAATGGTAATACTCGAGTATACCCGGAATCAAGGGTCTCAATACCCAAAATTCCGGAACAGACTACCGTGGTTCGTTATCTAATCGTCCAGGCCCTTGCCGGCCCGACTCGAATAACTTAGCCACAGGACTGAGCTCATAGGTCATAGAAATCCGAACAGATGCAGACACAGATAACAGATTCGAATTTTGCATAGTAAATTGGCATATGAACAGACAAGAGAACGAGTGTGATAAAGTACACCCTCGTCTCAAACAAATAAACAGATTGCAGAGCAGAAATCAAGTTAAACAGCAATGGAGGGGAGTGGTACACTCACCGGCTCAACTTCAAAAGTTTTTACTTCAGATTGGCCTTAATCGCCAAGAAACCCTAAAATAATCAAAATAAACCAATTGGAGGTTTCACATCCATAATTCAATAAACGGAATGCATAAATGAGGCTCGGCTACACGTCGTACGCCTTGCCAAAGAAATACTAATGCAAGGGTGGAAAACATGATTTTCTTGGAAACGAAAAGGTAACATGAAAATTTAGGCGCAAACAACCCAAAAGCCTTTCATTTCCACCAAAAGGCAAATCCAACTTAAAGGAACCAAACGGCCTAGAAAATCGGGCAGCACCTCCCCTAAAATTCTTACTTTTCCAGCCATTAAGGCTTCATTATTTCCTCAAATCAGTCCCAACATTTCACACAAAAGTCATCTCATTTCCCAAAAGCCGTTCACTAGGATCAAAGTAGTACAAGTACAAAAGTTAGCTAGGAAATGACCGGAATGAGAGCGAGCCCTAAACATGCAAACAAGTACATGGAGACTCGATAACGAGTCATGAAGCAATGTAAATCACAACCCCAATAGGGTTTCACATGCATAATAAGCATCATTGGTAACCAGAAATTAAGAAATGGCTTTAGCTTAAGCCTTAACAAAGAAACCGTATTTGACCTCAATATGCGGTAATGGCACTAAATTCACTACGGTTATCGGATGGGGGTGTAAGACCCACCGTTTCGAAGCTAAGAAACAGGGCTACAACAATGTAGAAGGCCACTCAATCCAAATCCTAGCAAAACTAGGTCAAATATTGAAAATACAAAACCAGAATTACCAAAACAGGTTTGCAAATCACATAATGCTGTAATGAGTCCAACTCGGTCCATACAAGTCCAAATGCATTGATTCCAAATGAATATGGTAGCTAAGACATCCCTATATATTTCATCAGAAGACACCAACATCCAAATCCAAAGTAATTCCAGCCAAAACAGTCAATTACAAGTGCAGTTTTCGCATTCTGATCAACCCAGAACAGCAACAGTAAAATTGACATTTCTCACTGTACACTACTCCAAATGACCTGAAATTTTACAGGCACCTCAAACACATCAATACCTACAACTTTCATGTTTTAAGAAAAGTCCAATTCGGCCTCTAACCCTATGATCCAAAACCGGACAGAATAAGGGGTGATAAAACCCTAACTTTTCACAATTCAATCCAAATCCAAAATTGGTTGCAATTATCAATAATTCACACCTACTAGAGTCTTTCCCCCTCATTATCAACCATCATAGATGGCCACAACATCACATTCATATTAAACCAGAAAATTCTTCAAAAATATAAAAACTTCACCAAATCACTTCAAATCAAGCGATAAATCACAAATATCCTCACTTTAGCCACTACTAAGCATAACTTAAGCATCATTAAGTATAAGAGGGAATTCACACACCACTCACCTAGTAACCAAGAGAGGTAGAGATGTTGGACACCTTAGCTCTTCCAAAAACTTCACCAAACCAACCACTAACACCAACTAGAAAGATTTTATGGAGTGGAAACTAGTTTAGTTGGTTGAGTTATGGAATTGGAGCAAGAGGAAATCAAGTCTTGAAGAGGTTTTTTTCTTCCTTTCTTGAGCTTGAGAGGGCCGGCTATGGAGGAGAAAGAAAATGGTGAATTTTGGTAAATTTTTAAGATATTTAACAAATTGGTCAAAATGTCAAAAAGGTGAATAGTGTTCCATAAAGTCCAACCAATCACCAAGTGACACTTGGCACTTCATAAATGCAATCCTATCTTTTCTTTTTCCTCTCACATCAATCATTTCACATTCTCTACTTATCTCTTAACACCCGATAAATTTCACACAGTATCCGAAACTTAACCTTATTGGCCGAATTTTTCCGAACTTTTCGCACTAGTGGGTCCCACGTCCATAATCTCTCCGTAATTTTTCAAAAACTACCCAATGCTAGAAAAATCATCTAAAAACTATAATTACTCATAAAATTGACCAGGAAAATTTTTCTAAGCCAGAAAATGCAGAAAACATGTCATTAAAGGAAAGAAACCCTAGGAAAATTATTAAGGGATTTACGGGTTCTCACACACCATCAGCAAACACTCTCCATTTCTCACCTCAACACAACTGAACAGCAAGGGAAAGAAGAAGACCAAAAAGCTTCTTCATCTTTTCACTCCATCTTGCACCAAACTACTTCAAATCTCCACCAAATTACCCCAAATTTTAACTACACTTTGCTAAACACTTGGAGAGCAACTCAAGCTAGAAAAAGAGCCTCAACTCCATCATTTTCTTGAGCTTATTTGGGCGGAAAATTTCTGTTTGAGTCATCCAAAGAGGTAATGAACGATCAACCTCTTAATTCTTGATTTATGGAAGCTAGATTACACTCATGAGCTCTTGGATTCTCATGGGTAGCTTTAAATTGTTGTAAAATTGGTGAGTGGGCTCTATGAACTCCCATTTTGATGGAAAGACTGATTTGATGATTGATGATGAAATTAATGGTGGTTTAGTGCTTATATTAGTGGATTAATTTTGTATTGTTGGTAGAAAATCAAAGGAGGTGCTTGGAGCAAAAGTGACCATTTTACCCCTATCTTGTCCGACCACTTTTGTGCAAAATTTTGAGGTTCTAATGGCTTGATTATGTTGTTTACATGTTATATTGGTTGTGTAAAAAGTTTCATTGAAAAATAACTTGATTTGGTCATCCAAATGTTGGATTTACGACAGCTTAGCAATTTGGAAATTTATCCCGTATTCACCCAGGCAGTGTATTGGTTTCGGCTATATCTTTTACTCTGATGTTGGAATCAAGTGTCATTTGTGGCATTGGAAACTAGACATTCCCAGCTTTCTAACGGTATAAAATTCATGTTCTGGTTCCATTTGAGTGAGCCAAACCATTCGTTTGAAATCCACTGTCCTGTTTCATTGCTTCCTGGAAGGCAGCACACGAGTTGCAAATTGATGCTCACGAATGAGCTGTTTATGGACAGATTTTGAAAATGGTTTCTTCTGAGAAAATATATCCTTATGAGTCTATTTTCTAACGCCACCAACCACACTCAATTATGAGTTGAATTGAGTGATTTATGATCGAAATTCAAAACTGACTTTGTGAACAAAAACAGTGTTTTTGACAAATTTGAAACCAACTACGGTTTGGGACTTGTTATTCCAAAGCTTCTTATTGTAAATCATCTATCGAATGTACCTTGAACATATTTTGGATATTTCTTACTGGAATGAACCATGTCGGAGATGGTCCTTGACCAAATGTTTGGAAACGGCAAAACGGAAGTTCAAAGGCAGCTTAGCCTTAGAATTTCTTGTGATTTCAACGGTTTTGCTAACCCATTTTCTATGCGTATTTCTCCATGAAATTTGGTAAACAAATAACCCTTATATGGTAGTATTATACTGCTAATTTTGGTGTTATTCCGAGGCCGTTTCATTTCTCAACTAAACTTCCAAAGTTCGTGACTTGATTTTGGAAAACCCTTGTTTAACAAGGAAATTTGGGTAACTTTGAGCTACCATATCTTGGCCCTCGAAACTTCAATTCTCATTCTACTTGTTTTGTTTTAAACCTGGATTATAACTCTAATAGAGTTCCAAATTTCAAAGGCTAGTTCAAATTGAGTGAATTTTGCCGAATTTCCAAAGTTGGCCAAAAACCAATCCCGAAAGCTGTCTTCATGTTCAAAACAGCAACTTTAAGCCAATTTTTGAATACTTTCCGTCTGGAATCATGGAAAAGTGTATTCTATGAACTTTTAGTACCTTGGAAGAGGTTTCCAACGGTAGCAGCAAGTTTTCCAATTTTTGACTTGTAAAGTGTGAGATACGATTTTTCTAATGTATCGTATCAAAACTGAAATTTTCCAAATATCAAGGAAATGGAGTTTTTCGAGTACTCCTTATTCCTTCGATATTACTTAAACATTTTATACTTGATTTCCAAGATGGAAACTAAATCTCTCTTGTACTGTGAAACCCCACTTGAGAGCCTTGATTTAGGATAAATAAGGTTCGTTTCACGAGACTTTCTAAGATTGTACTATGGTACGATCTTCTTTAATAGTAGGGGTTTGTAAATGATAGTCTATTGTTAATTGTTTAGGCACACAAGAGGACCTTCAAGAGGATTTCACAGTGAACGCCTAAAGCTCCGAGGGACATTTCTTCCTCATTTCTTATATTGGTGAGTATCAAGTGTGTGTATTATGTGATATATCTGCAAAGTGATAAGTGTTATATAAATTGAGATTTTGAAACCTTTGAGTCGAGTGTGTACTTTATTGCACTCGTCCTCATTTAAACGAAGTGAACTTGAGTTCATGAAGTGAAGTACTTACTTGTTAAGTGAATATATGTGAAGTATTTAAGTGATTATTTATGCTGTGATTGCATAAGTCATTGGAGTGAACCTCTTCGTAACAAAAGTGTAAAAGTGGGGGATGCCCAAACTCTCTTAATGGCTAGCCTTGGACTCGAGCCAGCATGGGCTTGGTCGAGCTCCTCAGTGAACCATGAGATTTCATAAGCTCGACCTATTGAGAGGTCTTGCTTGGCATACTCGCTGAAGTATCGCCTCATAAATGTATTGTGGGCCCGGTGTGGTATGTAAGGTTGAGAAGAGGAAGTGTAAGTGATGTTTCTACGGATTAAACCTACCCGGTTGACGGAGTGTCAACGCGTGGAGGTTCGTGATCGTGCAAGTGGAAAATAGCTCCTGAGAGCTCCCATATCCTTGAATTGTTTCTGTTTACTTTTCAGTAAAATGCTATTTATTGAATGGTTATTGTTTTAAATTGATTAATTTGGGATTGTTACTTGAACAATGTGCTTGCATGTGTGTTCTTGGCCTCACGAGCGTTTTGCTCACCCTGTGGATTTGTTTTCCTTAACAGGTTTGGGCTTGGAATGAGATTCAGAGGAATTTCTCTTTTGTGTACTTATGTAATAGGGTTCCAACTCTTTTATCTAGACTTTTGGATATTGTATATTTTTGGGCTGCATTATGGAAACCCGATGTAAGGATTGGGTGATTGTTATCGACCGTTAAACTTGAACGCTTCCGCACTATTTGTGAGGACCCGCAAATTTCCTACATTTTCCCTCAAAAATGCCTTTTATTTGAAAATTATTATGTATTAAAGCCCTACTACCCAATTGTTCAACAATAAGTGCAGATGAACCTAGAAAATAGGGTTTTACACTTCGGTTTCAGGATTTGAGCAAATTAGGGCTCGCGATTTTTCCGCCGGATGAATTTTCGGTACTGGCCAAGGATCAATTTGATGATTAAAAGTGACTTTTAAGTGAGAAATAATATGTGACTAGTAGCAATGAGATAAGGTTAGTGAATGGGAAGTAAAAACCCTAGTACGTGAGTTTTTAAGAAAAACGGCGCGAACCGGCGGGTCCCGCGCATTACCGTTTGAACGCACCACTTGACCACCATTTTTGCTTACCAAACAAATTTATTGAACTTGAGCAAAATATCTTCTCTCTTGGCAGCAAGCTTGACCGAAATTGAGGCTAGGAAATAGCAAGAAAGAAAGAGAAAAAAAGAAAGGTGGTGGTGGCGACACTTGTCGCCACCTCAAGGCTTCTTGACCCAAGACCAAGACCATCCATTTAACACCAAAATTGCACCTTTTCTCTTCATATTTCTGCTGAAGAGCCGAGAGAGAGAGAGGGGAAGAACAAGAAAGAAAACTTCTTCATTTCATCTTGAATCCAACAACTAAGTGAGGAATCAAACAAAAGAAACCGATTAAACTTGTTCTTGAGTGATTAGTTAGTGATTTGCGGTGAGACTTTGGAAGGAGAAAGCTTGGGCTACCCTTAGTGAACTCTAGTCAAGTTAAGAAAGCTTATCTCTCTAAGTTTTACTTTCAATTTTGTTAAATTAAGTTTAGCAACTTGATTTTGTAGTGGAATCATGGATATTATCATGTTTTAGAAGTTTTCCCCTTTTTATTTGATGAACTAGGGTTTGGGGAAATTCTGCCCAATTGGTTGTATGGTGATTATATGTTGAAATTAAGGTTATAATAGAGGCTTTGGTAGTGATTAGACCAAGAAATTAAGGAAAGTTCCACTAAAAACTAGAAATTCCAGAATCTGGAAATTTTTCCCCAACATTCTGTCCGAATTTGTAACTGTATGTTAGAGGCCGAATTGGCCTTAGGTTAAAGAAGGAAAGTTGTAGAGAATAGTATTTTATAGGTACCTACAAAATTTCAGCTCAATCGGAGCAATGTAGGTTGTGAAAAGTCCAAAGTACCCTTACTGTTTTAAGTTTTTCCCCAGCAGTCCGTGTGATCCGTTTGTCCAGTTAATCACGTTTTTTGACTAGGATTCGTACTGATTTAGCTTTTTTCTAAAACATGAAAGTTGTAGAAAGCTGACTTAGCTTTAAAATACCTCTAAGAACACCTGATTCGGACTTTTGTACACTGAGTTATGTCCATTACAGTGTAATTCATTTAAACAGCCGACGAATTGGTTTCTGGTTTAGTAATTTGAGAATTTGACCAAGTTACATTAGAAACTGGACTAAGTGAACTTCATGAACATTGTAGCTCTGTGTCTTAGCTTCGAAACGGCATAGTTTACGCCTCAATCCGATAAGCGTAGCCTCGGATATGTTATTTCCGTAATTGTACATCAAATCTGTCTTGTGCTAAGTTGAATTTCTGCACTTGTGATTGTTGTGAATCTTGTTATTATGATATTGTGAGCCTATGGAACGGCTCTTGACATGAATTGTTGACATAGGTGATGTTGGGTTGTGGTTGAGAAAAATAATGAAGCCTAAATGGCTGGAAAATTAGGTAAACACAAAGGGCATACTGCCCGAATTTTTACTCGAGGACTAGAAAACTATATTAGCGACTTGAGTGAAGGTTAAGTACTTATTACTTGAACTAGCAAGGACATTTTCTACTACGTTTCTCGAGTGTTATACGTTAGAACTTGGCCGAACTTGTACCCTTGAGGAAAAGCCTAATGGCCAATGTAAACTTGAATTTCCTTGTACTTTCAACTCAATTATTATTTCCAAGCATCTATGTTACAAAACCTTATGATTTGAAAAGCGAGCAAGTTTTCACGAGTGTCTTTCAAATGAATTTCAATTGGTCGATTCTTAATGAACGGAACGTTTAAGTTTCGAATCCTAGTCGTATTTCAAAGTTCTCAAACTGAAATTTTCTCGCAGATTTGGACTCCAAACCCGGAGTACCACCTCGACGCGAGAACTAGAAGCACTATTGTGGTGAGTGCTTCCAAATATCCAATTGTACTTGATACTTGTGTTCCTTACTTGACTTGTATGGTTACATGAAAATGAATGATAGGGCAAGGGTGTACTTTACCGCACTTGCCCTAATATGACTTGTTCTTGCTATTGATCGTACTTGACTTGTTGTATATGTACTTGAAATATGTTTTGCTTGGAATTCCAGAAACCCTGTGGCTAGTTAATCGAGTCGAGCCGGCAAGGGCCTGGTCGATTAGATAACAAACCCTGGGTCACTTGTAATGTCGAGTGGAGTGTTATCTCCTCGACTAAACGGTATACTCGAGTATTACCACTCATGTTTTGTATGGCGTGCGGGCCCGGAATAGGGGGTTGATCGGTGGACGGGGATTGGCGTGTAGTGGAGTTTATTTGGACTTGATATTACTTGAAAGTTGACGGAGTGTCAACTACCACTTGACCAAGCTGGAATGGAGCCGTAAAATGAGTACTGTATCCTTATATGTGAATGTGAATCTAATATTACTTGGCTAGCTAAAGTACTATTTTCCTGACTTGACTTGTTTGCTCGCTATTTCACTGTTATTTTGCTATAACTTGGTTGTTGACCAATTTGATATTTGGGAACTTCACTGGGCTTCGGCTTACCCTTTTAGTTTTGTTTTCCTTACAGGGGTACGAGTGAAGCGTGAGAAGTATAAAGGCTAGCGTAGTCTAGTTACTTTAGACTTTGTTTTGAATTTTGGTTTTGTACTCGCGCTATTCCTCGAATGGAATATTTTGTACTTGGATTGTATATATTTTGAACTAGTTTAAGTATATCGAGACTTTGTACCTTGATTTCTATCAATGTAAATTATAAGCTTGAATTGCAGATATTATTAATGGTTCTTGGTGTGTGCACGTGATTCGAGTGAGTGAGTCCTGGCGAGAGTTGAGCAGGCGGTCCGCCGAACCCTTTGGTACGCCTTAGGGGGAGGTGGGGTCGTCACAGGTGGTATCAGAGCCTAGGTTGTGAATTGATTGGGATAGATTGAGCGCTTGACATGATAGGCTAGGGTTTTATCCTTGAGCTTAGCCTTAGCCTTGTTTTCTACGTGACGTGTACTTACCTTTGCAATGTTATTTGCAAACTTAGGTGATGGCAGACGCTGATGCCTCTGGGAGTACGGGGCCATCCCAGCCTGCGCCTACTAATATACCGATTGAGGTACCTACTGACGTACCCACTGATGCGCCTACTGATGTATCCATGGGCTTACCTTCTGACGCCCCTGCTGACGAGCCACATTTGGAGGGGCCCGTCTATCGCGTGATCACATATCAGGAGATCCCTGGTGGGCCGGTGCAGCGATGGTCCCCAGCGCGCAAGATCTGATGCTGCGACTGCTGGAAGACCTACTCCTACCCGGACCGAGTGGTGCTCGCTGTGGATGACGAGCGGAGACGATTGGGTAGCACCAATCGTAGGTGCTTTGCGGAGATAGAGCGTCTTCAGGCTACCCTTCGAGATCAGGGAGCCCGGATCCGAGAGTTGGAGGCCACCGTTCTGGAGGAGCAGCAGCGGGCAGATGCCTATCGCGAGCAGGCTCAGGCGACGACTGGACGTCTGATGCGAGTAGTTGGAGACATACGCGACCGGACCGGCCACATCCTGACCGAGTGCGAGGCACTTGTAGAGGATATGCTACAGGACTTGGCCGAGGAGGGCCAAGTGCCTGTAGTTCCTGAGGTTCCTGGTACTCCAGAGGAGGAGCTGAGCGCCTCCTCAGAGTCGGTTGGGTCGGCGTCTAGCCGAGCGAGTTCTTAGGGTTGTAGTGGAGGAGATTTTGTGGGTTAGTTAGGAACATAGTGGGACGACACGTCTCCTTTTGTTTTTGATTTTGACGTGTCATGGTGGATGTAAATACCTTTTGTTCTATGTTCCTTGGCTGTCATAGCCTCTGACTATTTGACTTGTTGGCCTGTATATATGACTTGTTTGCTATGTGTATAAAGTGCTTGTTTCTTATGGGTTATTTGCCTCTAGTTATATTGTTGCAACGCGATATATGAGTCGTACCTTACCCTGTTTATATGTTTCTAGTTGGTCAACTCTCAACATGGAAGATAAAAGAAGTCGGACTAAGAAAGCTAACCGAGAACGCGGTTCTAGGCGAGGCCGTGAGGGTGAACAAGTACAGGAACCGGTGCCAGAACCGAGAGAGGAGAGGGAGGCAGCGGTTGAGCAGCAACCTGAATCCCAGACTGTCGGGGGAGATCAGGTGGCCACTGCCATCCAACAGATGACTAACATTTTGGCTCGGTTAGTGGAACAACAGGGTCAAGCCCCTGTAAACCAACCTAGAGACCCTGATATGAGGCAGGATAGAGCCTTGGAGAGATTCCAAAAGTTCTCCCCACCCAAGTTTTTAGGAGGGCCAGACCCGTATGAGGCTGAGAAATGGCTGGAGGCCATGATAAATATCTTTGCTGCCCTAAACTATGCTGAGGAGAGACAAGTTCAATTTGCTGTATTTCAGTTTGAGGGGCCAGCTAGGGCTTGGTGGAATGTAGTGAGGGCCAAGTGGGAGAGAGAGGGAACTGCCTGGACTTGGCTAAACTTTGTACGGGACTTCAACGAAAAATACCTTCCACCCATCGTCCAGGAGAAGAGAGAGGACGAATTCATTAAACTCCGTCAAGGGCTGATGAGTGTAACTGAGTATGAGACTCAGTTTACAAAGTTGTCCAAATTTGCTCCCGAACTGATAGCTACGGAGCCGAGAAAAGTACGAAGGTTTATACAAGGACTGAATGTGGAATTACAAGAAGCCCTAGCAGCGGTCCAAATTAATACTTTCACGGAGGTTCTGGAGAAGGCCTTGAGGATAGAGACTGCTAGGACGCAAGTGAGGAATTTCCATGCTAAGCAGAAAGGGGCATCTAGTGGAGCCCAAGGGTCGGTACGAGGTGAGCGGAGCATGCCACCTGCTAAATCCGGTCGTGGGACTGGAGGTGGACGATTTTTGAGCACATCTAGGGGAAGTGCTCCTAGAGGAGGTGCCCAGAGGGGAGGCCAAGGTGGTAGGGGCCAAGGTAGAGGTTTTACTCAGGGAGGCCAAACCTCCACTCCCCGGGTAACATGTGGGTATTGTGGGAAATCGAACCACACTGAGGACGAGTGCCGGAGAAAGGCTCGAAAGTGCCTGAGGTGCGGAAGTGCGGATCATCAGATGGTCAATTGTCCGCTGATCAGTGACACCCAGTCGACTGCCAGGTCAAACCCAAAGCCGACTAATACTGGAGGGGCTAGGTCGAGGGTTCCGGCCAGAGTATATTCACTGGACCAACAATCCGTGCTTGAACCAACGGAGGTGGTAGAAGGTACGATCCCTGTTTTCCACCGGTTAGCTAGAATTTTGATAGACCCCGGTGCTACTCACTCTTTTGTTAATCCTGCCTTTATGCTTGGAATTGATGTGAAAGTTGAAAGATTACCTTATGACTTAGAGGTAAAAACCCCTACGGGTAATCAAATCTTGCTTGTGAATGAGGTGTATAGGAATTGTGATATTTGGGTTGGCGAACGGAAATTGGTAGTGGACCTTATTAGTCTAGCCATTAAGGGGTACGATGTTATCCTAGGTATGGATTGGCTAGCTCATTATCATGCTCGGGTAGATTGTAGAATGAAAGTGGTCGAATTTTGTATACCAGGAGAGGCAACTCTAAAGCTTGATGTGAGGGGTATGATAGCCTCTTCTGCACTTATTTCAGGTATAAGGGCTAGGAAATTGCTTAGTCATGGGGCTCGTGGTTACCTAGCTTTCCTAATTAACACTCCAGGAGAAAAGACTAAGTTGGAAGACATGCTAGTAATTAGTGAATACCCGGACGTATTTCCGGAAGAGTTGGAGTCCCTGCCGCCCGAAAGGGAGATTGAATTTAAGGTTGATTTAGTACCCGGAACCACTCCCATCTCTAAAACTCCTTATCGTATGGCACCTGCTGAGCTTAAGGAGTTGAAGGTGCAACTGCAAGACTTGCTAGAACGAGGGTTTATTCATGAGAGCGAGTCGCCATGGGGAGCTCCAGTGCTATTTGTTAAGAAAAAGGACGGGAGTTTAAGGTTGTGCATTGACTATCGAGGATTGAATGCAGTAACCATTAAGAATAAATATCCTTTGCCCCACATCGATGAGTTGTTTGATCAGTTACAAGGAGCTGTAGTGTTTTCTAAGTTGGATCTACGACAAGGGTACTATCAGTTGAGAATTAGAAAGGAGGATGTACCATGTAGACACCAAATTTTTGGTGTTTTATTATTTATTTATTTACTATTCATTTTTTATTTGTTCTATTTTTATTTGTCACAATTAGTTTTATTTACTTTTAGTTTTAGTTATTTTAGCCTTTTTAGCGTAGAATTTCTCAAAGGAAAAAGAAAAAACGTTCAAAAAATATGTTTTAGTTGTTTCAGATTTAGTTTCATTATTTAAAAATGAAAATGAAAAATTGAAAAACAATGAAAAAAAGGAAAAAGGAAAAAATGAATTTGCACTTTGTTGTTCTAGTTTATTTTTTCATTAAATGTTAATTAAATCATTTTTGTTAGTTATTTTTATTATTTTCAATTTTTGTTTTAATTAATCTTTAAAAAAAAAAGAAAAAAGAGAAACTCGGCATGCAAGCTGCGTTTTGCCGCAGCTTGCAAACACAGGCTTGGGCAGCTCCTTAGCTGCAAATAAAGCTGGATTGGCTGAGGGTTTAGAGGTTGGGGGGCTCCCATATAAATAGAAAAAGAAAGGAGAGCCGCAAGAGGAGAGGAGTAGAGAGGGGAGGATACAGAGAGCGTGATAGAGGACGACTAAAAAAGGAGCAGCGGAGGAAAAATGAGAAAGCTGGGTTTCGGATGGACAGAGGAGAAGAAATAACAGAGCTAAAGAAAAACAGAGAAGGCAGCCAGAGGAACAACAAAATCTGAAGAGCAACAAGGGAGCTTGATCCTGGTACGGCGAGCTCCGCCTCTGAGCCTTCTATCTGGCTCCACCTCCACCTTCATCATCAGTCCACCGCTATCCACTTTTGCTACCCTTCACCCGCCGCCGTCTAACACCAGCTCTGCCCTCTGGACCCAAAAAAAAAAAACTTGAAGAAGCCGAAGCCTTTTCTTCATTTTTATGGTCTGCCTCCTCCAGAATTGCAGCTACTGCTGCAGCGTCATCAAGAAATCAATCCGTATCCATCGCCGCTGCTGTACGTCATTTCAACTCCCACCGCTGCCATAACCATCAAAGCAACCGGGGCTTCTACCGCAACCTTCACCAAGCTGTCTACCATCAGCGCTTCCAGAGTCTCTCATCAATGGTTTCTTCATCTGCTCCTCTTCCGTGGATGACCTGAGCAGCGACAGCAGCGGAGGGTTCCAATTCACCCAGCTGCCACCACCATCATCATCTGCGAATCGTCATCCCGAAAGCGCCGTAAGCTACCTTTTTTTTTTCCTTCTCCCCGTTGAATTTCAGTTTCGCCTTAGGCACATATGTTCAGAGTATGTTTATCTTTCTTTTCCTGTTCTGGTTCCTTGCGCTAGAATGATTATGGTTTCGGTTGGAATGAAGGTTGAGGTGTTTCTTTGCTGCATTCCTGTTGTTTTCCTTGATGCCAAAACTGATGTTTGGAGGCATGTGGGCTAGGTTGATAAAACAAATAAGTTTTTGTACAAAGTTTTGGCTTTTCCCTTGTGTGAAATAAGCTGCAAACTTGCAGCAGAAATTTGCCGAAAGGCATGGTCGGAAATTGCCGCAAGTTCCACTCTTTCTTTTGCTGCATTGGTGTCCTGTTGCTTGGACTGGGTTTTCTGGAATAGTTTGAAGCTTTGCACCAGATTTTGGATTATTGAAATGGTAGGATCTGTTTGAGTTGCTTCATATGGGACTTTTTTTTTTTTGGTTGGGTGATGAAGTTTCATTTCAAGAAATCACAAGGCTGGATTTACTTTTCCATCGCTGCACATGTCTTCCATGCGGTTCTTCATTTGCCTTCATTTGATCTTTAATGGTTCACGGTTCATGACTGGATTCTGTGAATGAAAGTGTTTATATGTTAAGTGGTGTTGCATGATGGTTTTTGCTAGCTTATGTCCAAAATCTTGCATGAAATCTGCGTTGCATTTGGGAGCTTAATGTTATAGAAAGCCATGGCTGTAAATTGCAGCAAACCTGGAAAACAAAAGGAAGCATGTTTCGTTCTTTTGTTGCAGAAGTCTAAGTTTTTACATGGCTGCGTGTTTTTGCATGAAAGACTCCTCAGAACTGTTTTGTTTAAAGGATTGTGTTTCTGTGACTTCACTTTGCTATTTATTTGGAGGTCAAAATGGTGCATTTCATTGTTTGGATTCCTGATGTTTGAGCTGAGAAAGTGGTACTATGAGCTCATGAAATTGGAGCAGATTTTGTTTTTCAAACGTTTGCATAGTTTTTCCAGAATCTTTGCATAAGAATTTTCTAAGTTTTCTATCTGTTTGGATGATGACAATGATGTGGTTGCTGCCTAGTTTAAAGCAATGCATTTGAATTTGGAATCTGATCTTTTTAACAAAGCTGTGTGCTTGTATTCGGTTCCGGTTGCTGAAGTTTAATAATAGTTGCAGAAAGTTTTAGCTGCAGATTTTTCTTCTACGTGATTGCATGCATGAAAATAAAGGGAAAATTGCACTTAAGCCCCTCAAGTTTTCCCTTATGCCACTACGACCCAA
Source organism: Coffea arabica (assembly GCF_036785885.1). Lineage (NCBI taxonomy): Eukaryota > Viridiplantae > Streptophyta > Magnoliopsida > Gentianales > Rubiaceae > Coffea > Coffea arabica. Next base: position 22,841,039 of record NC_092316.1, read on the forward strand.
CCAATTGAATAATGTCCTCAATTTGGTCCTTGGCAACTCTACTTTTACAGCTTTTCATTGCTTGTTTGCTTCAAGTAACTGCCATGCGTTGTTTCAATTGCGTTTAAGCCATGACTTTAGGGACTTTATGATCAAGTGAGCTTTGTTTTGCACATTTCTCTTAGTGTTTTTTTAATAAAGTGGTACCTTGACCTTTTTATTGTTTTGAAGCCATTTTTACTTCATTTGAGCACCACAAAAGGGGGCGGTATAATTTCTTTTACCTTTTTTTTTTGTCTCTCCTATGTGACCCTACGTGTTATGTGAATATGCATGTCTATTTCGCTTTCTTTGCCTTTCCTTAATTCCTTTCATTTACTTCATTTACCGTTGCTTTTTATTTAAGTTATTCCTTATGGGGTATGTGTACACCTCTTGGCTTGTAATAGTTAGGGATGTAATTATTTTATTCCTTTTCCCCTTTTAGATTGTAATAGGCTTTCCCCCCTAAAAATGTAATAGTTAGGGCCTTAATTGCTTTGTGTGACTTGCATGCTTACGTGCTACGTGTTAACTTGCTTTATTAGGCTCTTGCATCTAGTTGAGCATGCTAAGTGTTATGTGCTATGTGCTATGAGTGTTTGGCATGTCTACTTGCTTTCTATGTGCTATGAATGAATGTGATGAATGTGTGCGTTTCCACTAGTCCAACGCTAGTAGGAATTCATAGAATGGGCTAGTCCAACGCTAGACCCTTAGGGATTTCCCCTCGTTAGTACACATTTGCGTGTTCATTACATGTCATGCACTCTTCTTAGTTTTATCATTTGGCATGCCCCTCGAACCCCTTTTTCCCTTCATTTTAGGATTTTTGCATTTCATGCTAGTTATAGGGTTCATTTGCTTGAGAGTCCCCTTAAATATGGGATATAGACGAGTGTGGCTTTTTCTAAGCCTTAGCACGCTTGTATTCCCTCTATAAAAGGGCAAATTGAGTCACGATTTAGGTCTCCCCGTACCCAATATACATGAATTCCCTAGGTTCATGCATCCACTCTACCATTTTTACCCTCATTACACTTTCATTTTTTCCTCCCATTTTGCACACGTGCACCTTTATATTTTTACTTGCACACGAACACTTTTATCATTACTTGCACACATGCACTTCATATTATCATTTCACATACCGTACCTTGTCCACTCACGTGTACATTTTCATTTACACATTCTTGTCTTTTATTACTTTTTCAAACTCATATCCTCACATTGCATACATGCATTCTATTCATTTGCATCCCACTTGCATTATTCGTGACTTCTTCGAAGGATCATTATTGGGCTTCACAATTAATGTGATTGGCACCACCTAACCTTTGAAGAGAAATTTCCCCCATGTCCCCCTAGGTCTAGGGTTCGCGTTCATGTAGTACACCCAAGTGTAATAAATTCTTTGGTTAAAACAAGAAAATCTTTGATTAAATCATGCAACTAGCCTTGGTTAGGTCGAAGGGGTGCCTTGGATTTTTATCCTTGCCTTCCCCTTCGTCAAATGTGACTCCCGAACCTTTTTCGTTGGTTTACGTGGACTAGGAGTCGTTTAAAAGGGGTTTCTTACTACTTTTTCCTATTTTTCTTTAAAAAATTCTTTTTTGGTGACTTGGTACACCTTAACTCATTATCAAGTGGCGACTCCATATTTTGTTTCAAAAAACCCTTTTTAGACTATAATTTTGGGTCAAATCGTCGCATTCTCAAACCCCCATTTAGACCCACTTTTCTTTTAAATCAAAATTCAATTTTTTAAAAATTATTTATTTTATTTATCAAAAAATGGGGCGCGACATACCAAAAACGGCATTTAACACTCGATATGGGCATTTTGAGTTTGCAGTGATGCCTTTTGGGTTAACCAATGCCCCAGCGGCATTCATGGATCTAATGCATCGAGTGTTCAAACCTTACTTGGATAGGTTTGTAGTGGTGTTCATTGATGATATCTTAGTGTATTCGAGGTCAAGGGAGGAGCATGAACAACATTTGCGGATAGTACTGCAAACCCTAAGAGAGCACCAACTGTTCGCTAAGTTCAGTAAGTGTGAATTTTGGTTGGAAAGTGTGGCGTTTCTAGGTCACATAATTTCGAAAGATGGCCTTGCTATAGACCCAGCGAAAGTGGAAGCTGTGGCCAAATGGAAGCGGCCAGAAAATCCCACAGAGGTGCGAAGTTTTCTAGGTTTAGCAGGGTACTACCGCAGATTTATAAAGAATTTCTCGAGAATTGCAGGACCCTTGACTAACTTGACCAAGAAACAAGGGAAGTATATTTGGGATGTTAAGTGTGAAAGTAGTTTCCAAGAGCTTAAGAAACAATTAACTGAGGCTCCAGTTTTAGCTTTACCCAATGGGGACGATAGCTATACGGTTTATACCGATGCTTCGAAAGAAGGACTAGGGTGTGTGTTGATGCAGAATAGGAATGTGATTGCTTATGCATCTCGGAAATTAAAACCTCATGAGCAGAATTATCCGACCCATGATTTAGAGCTTGCAGCTGTAGTGTTCGCTTTGAAAAAATGGCGACATTATCTCTATGGTGTAACTTTTGAGGTTTATACGGATCATAAGAGCCTTAAGTATCTGTTTTCTCAGAAGGAGTTAAATCTAAGACAACGTCGGTGGGTAGAGTTCTTAGAAGATTATGATTGTACAATTAACTACCATCCTGGAAAGGCCAACGTTGTAGCAGATGCTTTAAGCCGGAAAGCTCAACTAGCAAGTTCCATAATGAGAGAGTGGAGCCTGTTGGAAGATGTTTGTGAGTGGAAACCTCTTTTGGAACCGAAGAGGGTGATTTTTGGAAATATTGAGGTGAAGTCGGCATTGATGGAGCGGATCAAAAAGGGCCAAGGGAAGGATCCAATAGTGCAGAAATGGGTAGAGAGGGTGAAAAAAGGGGAGTTACCTAATTTTAACCTAAGCCCTGATGGAATTTTAAAGTTTCGAAATCGTGTCGTGGTACCTAGGGATGAGAAATTGAAAAGGGAGATTTTGGAGGAATCACATTGCTCTAGGTATACGGTGCACCCAGGGAATAATAAGATGTATCGAGATCTTAGAAGTCTGTATTGGTGGGAAAATATGAAGGCGGAGATTGTCCAGTTTGTGCAAAAATGTCTTACGTGCCAACAAGTAAAAGCTGAGCATCAAAAGCCATCAGGTTTGTTACAGCCGTTAGAGATCCTTGAATGGAAATGGGAGCACATAATGATGGATTTTGTGTCAGGATTGCCACGAACACAAAAGGGACATGATGCAATTTGGGTGATAGTGGACAGATTAACTAAGACTGCACATTTTCTGCCAGTGAACATGAAATATCCTTTGGAGAAACTTGCTAAACTCTATATGGATGAGGTAGTAAGACTACATGGGGTACCAGTGAGTATTGTATCGGATAGGGACCCCAGGTTTGTATCCCGATTTTGGCAGAAATTACAAGAGGCTCTAGGGACTAAGTTGAGCTATAGTACAGCGTATCATCCGCAAACTGATGGACAATCTGAGAGAACCATCCAAACTCTTGAGGATATGTTGAGAGCCTGCATTGTGGATTTTAAAGGAAGTTGGAGCCAATATTTGACCTTGGTTGAATTCGCGTATAACAATAGTTATCATTCCTCTATTCAAATGGCTCCATATGAAGCATTGTATGGACGAAGATGTCGATCTCCAATCCATTGGGAGGAAATAGGAGAGAGAAAAATTATAGATCCGACCACAATATCATGGGTTGAGGAAGCGTATGAGAAAGTAAAAGTGATCCGCCAGAGGCTTCAAACAGCCCAGAGCCGTCAGAAAAGCTATGCCGATCATAGGAGGAAAGACTTGGAGTTTGAAATAGGGGATAAGGTATTTCTTCGGATTACACCATTAAAAGGAAAGATCAGAGCAGGAAAAGGGAAAAAGTTGCAACCACGATATATAGGACCTTTCAATGTACTTCAGCGAATAGGAAAAGTGGCTTATCGACTTGAGCTACCAGCTAGTTTGTCTAGGATCTGTCGCGCCCCACTTTTTGATATGGTGTGTGTGTGTGTGTGTGAGTGAAAGTGAGTGTAGTGTGAAAGTGAAAAAAGAAAGACCGTGGGATTGTAAAATGCGACGGTTCGGTCAAAACAAAGTTCAAAAGGGTTTTTGAAAAATGGAGTCGCCACTTGGTATAGAGTTAGGGTGTACCAAGTCACCCAAAAAGATTTTTTGTTTTGAACGGGAAAGTAAATAAAACCCTTTTAAACTTTTAGGTCTACGTAACCAAAGATAGGGATCGGGGGTCACATTTGACGAAGGGGAAGGTAAGGATAAAAATCCAAGGCACCCCTTCGACCTAGCCAAGGCTAGTTGCGTGATTTAACCCTTATTTTCCTAAACTTTTCTACCCAAGGTATGTATTGCAAGTTTGGATATGACTAATGGATGAGAAATGCAATCCTAAATCTAAGAAATGTATCTTATGAGGCTTTTGGTCCCATTCCCATGAATTGGGACGGCCAATAAGGAAAGCCTTCATAGAAAATCATGAATAATGCAAATGAGGACCCAAATAAGAGTGTAAGTGTGCAAAGTGTAGAAAAGTGCATGTGTGCAATTTGAGAAAAGTGTTTGTGTGCAAATGGATGAAAATATCAGTGTTAGTGTGCAAGTGGATGAAAATAGTAAATATAAGTACAAATGGGTGCAATGTGTGAGGTAGAAAATAAAGAGTGAAAAGAAGTGTGTGAATATGGTATGTGGATTAAAAAATAATAATTAGTGAGAAAAATGTGAAAATAATGAGAAAATGAAAGTGCATGAACCTAGAGAAATGCATCAGGTCGGGTACGGGAATGACCTCTAATTTTTGGATTTTAATTTTCCCTTTGATTAGAAGGAAAAACTAGCGTGCTAAGGCTATTTTGAAGCCACACTCGCTCGTTTCCCTTACCAAAAGGGGATTTTTCAAGCAAATGTACTCTATAACTAGCATGAAATGCAATAGGCCTAAAATGAAGGGGAAAGGGTCGGAGGAGCATGCCAAATGATAAAACTAAGAAAAATGCGTGACATGTAGTGAACATGCAAAAGAATGCACTAACGAAAAGGATAGGCCTAATGGGTCTAGCGTTGGACTGGCCCTTTCTATGAATTCCTACTAGCGTTGGACTTAGTGAAAATGGGCAATGAACCACAACTAGCGTTGGACTAGTGTGGTGACGAGATAGGGGGCCACAACTAGCGTTGGACTAGTGTGGTGACGTGCATTCATCCATTCATAGTCATAGAAAGCGAATAGACATGTTAATCACCTATAAACACGTAGCACATAACACTTAGCATGCTCGACTAGATGCAAAAAACCTAATAAAGCGATAACACAATAGCACATAAACAAACAATTAAACTAAAAGAGCCTATTACATTTGCTAACTAAAACAAAAGGGGAAAGGGAAAATGGACAAAATGCTCGCCGAGCCCTATCTATTACAAGCCAAGAGGTGTACACATACCCCATAAAGAATAGCTTAACCAATAAGCAGAAGTAAATAAAATAAAGGAAAGACTAGGAAAGCAAATTAGGCATGCAATTGTCACTTAGCACGTTAAATCACATAGGGAGAAGCAAAAAGGATAAAAGAAAGTTATACCTCCCTCGTTTATGAAGCTAATGGATGGAAAAAGTTCTAATTTGGGCTAAAACCATCAAACAAAGGATTAATGCATCGTTTTAATAGTAAATCAAACAACACCATTTCTTCAAAAACAAAAATTAAGGAACCACCAATAGCTATGAAATTGAACCGTTAAAGCTCTTTAAATAAACAAACAAGTCCATATTCATCAAATGGAATTCCAACTTGAAATGCAAAGGAAATTTTAAGGATCAAATTGATTAATATTTCAAATTGCTTGGGCCTTAGTAGAATAAAGAGAAACTTGAGGGACCAAAGTGTAATTTTTAGAAAGTATTTTCATGCAAGTTTTCATGCAATCTACGTGAATGACTTCTGCAACCCAGAAACATTTCTGCAGCCAAGACATACCGCAACTTCCATTTTTTTTTGCAAGCAACTATCAATCTCAACATAAATTGGATCAAAATCCTTTCAACCAAACATCCAAAACATGACAAACAAATCTAACATTCAAACAAACCAAAACATAGAAAAAAAAATCATGCAAATGTTGGAGAGTTTTATGCAAAAGATTCGACATTTTTCATCCGCAAGTTCCTGCAACTTGTGTTCATTCTAATGCAACTTTTCCAATCCCAACTTAGCTAGACTCTTAAACAAACATCACCACCTTGACCTTAACAACAACATCACCAAAACTCAACATCAAAATAAACTAAAAGACTTAGCATGAGAAGGCAACTCCAGCAAATTTCTGCTGCAATTTTGCAGCCCAAACTCACGTCAACTTCATGCCAAAAGAAAATCTCAAACCAAAACCCAACCTCATATTCTTGTTAAACTTATCATTCCCAATACTCTATCATACATGCAAGGAAATGGCAAAAAAAAAACAGAAATACTGAAGAGCTTCATGCAAATAAGAATGCGGGCAAAGCCTTCTGTCAAAGGAAAAAAAAAATGCAGCAGCTAAAAGGATCTATGCAACTCCCCACCTGCTGCCGAAACAAACTCTAAGCAGCCTTGCGTAGAGCCATTTCGTCTATCCAAACTTTGGACTTTAAGCAGCAAACAAAAAACTCCTCATCCGACAAAGCAAAACATTGAAGGAAATTATGCAAATTTATGAATGAAATTGCTGCAATATGCTGAGAATTTTCTGCAATTTTTCGGCTTCCCTATGCGCAGAGGGACAATAAAACAAGTTCCTCAAATACTAACAAAGGTTCAGCAATACAAAGGCACATGGACATCTACTAACTTCAAACCTAAAGCTTCAAGAAAAACAGCCTAAAATCCAGATCATAAGAACGAACAAGATACTAAGAAACACCTGCAACCCACAACCACATGATTCAGTTTCACAAGAGAAAAAAAGCACGAAAGATAATAGCTTTTTGGTTCCTAAGCTTGCAGCAACAAGATCCTAACCACAGCTTTGGTATCACACAAGTTCATGGTATCCACAATCAGGCGACAAACAAAACAAGAACAACCAACAGGTCACAACTTTGGTAACTAAAGAAAGACAAGGATGCTTTGCAGTCATCATGCACGAAAAGGGTTCAGATTTCTTCTAAAAACTGTGTCAAAACAAGATGGAGAAAGATCCATGATTACCTGAAAACACCTAAGCTGCTAAACGAAACAGTAGAGGCTCCTGGAAATCGCACGGCTCCGGCAATTGAAATCCACGTTCTGGGTTGCGAGAGGCTCCAGCGCTGATGCAGGCGATATCTTCCTTTGCCTTCTCTGATTTGCAGCCGAAGCCCTCCTCACAACCCTCTCTCTCATTCTCTCTTTTTGCTCTCTCAAGAAAACCTTTCCAACCGTCCTTTTTCCTCGGCCTTTGCTACTTTACCCAGTTTTTTTCTTTTTTTTTGCCGTTCCCTTGGTTGCGGTTTTTCTCTTGCTGTTCCGTCAAAAAATCCCCCATTGCGGCTACCCCTTCTTTTCTTTTTATCCGGAACTTCAACCCTAAACCCTCTCGGCCATCTCTCCTAAATTGCAGCTAAGGAGCTGCCCTGAGTCCTTCCTTGCAAGCTGCGAGCTGCGACCAAAACGTAGCTTGCAAGTCGCGTATGCTATATTTATTTATTTTTATTTTTATTTTTTTAAATAAATTAATAATGAAAAATGAAAAAGATAAAAACAACAAATTAATTAACATTGGCTAGCAATAAATAAACTAAAACAATAAACGACAAAGAAATGCAATTTTCATTTTCCTTTTTCTTTATTTTTCTCATTTTCTCTTTTTTCTCTTTTTTTCCTTTTTTCAAGAAAACATTGAACTTAAAATCAAAACAAACAATTAAAGCATATTTTTTTAGTGCTTTTTCCATTTTCCAAATTTTATGTTAAAATTCTAAAAAAAAATGAAATAAAGCTAAAAATGAAATAAAAATGCTATAAAAAATACTAGAAAAATATCCAAATGAAAATTATGGAATAAATAGATATAACTATCAATAAAATAAAAATGGCTCAAAATTTTGGTGTCTACAGGATCCATGACGTTTTCCATGTTTCTTTGCTTAAGAAATATCATCCGGATCCAACGCACATTTTGCCACCTGAAGATGTTGAACTTGACGAGTCCCTAACCTATGAAGAACGACCTATTCAAATACTGAATCAAAAGGTGAAGGACCTGAGAACTAAGCAGATTCCTTTAGTAAAGGTTCTATGGAATCATCATGAAGTGGAAGAAGCAACTTGGGAGTTAGAAAAAGACATGCAAGAGAAATATCCTGACTTGTTCACGACGAAAGGTATGAATTTCGAGGTCGAAATTCTTTTAAGGGGGAGAGGGTGTGAGGACCCGCAAATTTCCTACATTTTTCCTCAAAAATGCCTTTTATTTGAAAATTATTATGTATTAAAGCCCTACTACCCAATTGTTCAACAATAAGTGCAGATAAACCTAGAAAATAGGGTTTTACACTTCGGTTTCAGGATTTGAGCAAATTAGGGTTTCGCGATTTTTCCGCCGGATGAATTTTCGGTACTGGCCAAGGATCAATTTGATGATTAAAAGTGACTTTTAAGTGAGAAATAATATGTGACTAGTAGCAATGAGATAAGGTTAGTGAATGGGAAGTAAAAACCCTAGTACGTGAGTTTTTAAGAAAAACGGCGCGAACCGGCGGGTCCCGCGCACTACCGTTTGAACGCACCACTTGACCACCATTTTTGCTTACCAAACAAATTTATTGAACTTGAGTAAAATATCTTCTCTCTTGGCAGCAAGCTTGACCGAAATTGAGGCTAGGAAATAGAAAGAAAGAAAGAGAAAAAAGAAAGGTGGTGGTGGCGACACTTGTCGCCACCTCAAGGCTTCTTGACCCAAGACCAAGACCATCCATTTAACACCAAAATTGCACCTTTTCTCTTCATATTTCTGCTGAAGAGCCGAGAGAGAGAGAGGGGAAGAACAAGAAAGAAAACTTCTTCATTTCATCTTGAATCCAACAACTAAGTGAGGAATCAAATAAAAGAAACCGATTAAACTTGTTCTTGAGTGATTAGTTAGTGATTTGCGGTGAGACTTTGGAAGGAGAAAGCTTGGGCTACCCTTAGTGAACTCTAGTCAAGTTAAGAAAGCTTATCTCTCTAAGTTTTACTTTCAATTTTGTTAAATTAAGTTTAGCAACTTGATTTTGTAGTGGAATCATGGATATTATCATGTTTTAGAAGTTTTCCCCTTTTTATTTGATGAACTAGGGTTTGGGGAAATTCTGCCCAATTGGTTGTATGGTGCTTATATGTTGAAATTAAGGTTATAAGAGAGGCTTTGGTAGTGATTAGACCAAGAAATTAAGGAAAGTTCCACTAAAAACTAGAAATTCCAGAATCTGGAAATTTTTCCCCAACATTCTGTCCGAATTTGTAACTGTATGTTAGAGGCCGAATTGGCCTTAGGTTAAAGAATGAAAGTTGTATATAATGGTATTTTATAGGTGCCTACAAAATTTCAGCTCAATCGGAGCAACGTAAGTTGTGAAAAGTCCAAAATACCCTTACTGTTTTAAGTTTTTCCCCAGCAGTCCGTGTGATCAGTTTGTCCCGTTAATCACGTTTTTTGACTAGGATTTGTACTGATTTAGCTTTTTGCTAAAACATGAAAGTTGTATAACTCTGACTTAGCTTTAAAATGCCTCTAAGAACACCTGATTCGAACCTTTGTACACTGAGTTATGTCCATTACAGTGTAATGCGTTTAAACAGCTGACGAATTGGTTTCTGGTTTAGTAATTTGAGAATTTTACCAAGTTACATTAGAAACTGGACTAAGTGACCTTCCTGAACATTGTAGCTCTGTGTCTTAGATTCGAAACGGCATAGGTTACGCCTCAATCCGATAAGCGTAGCCTCGGATATGTTATTTCCGCAATTGTACGTCAAATCTGTCTTGTGTTAAGTTGAATTTCTGCACTTGTGATTGTTGTGAATCTTGTTATTATGATATTGTGAGCCTATGGAACGGCTCTTGACATGAATTGTTGACATAGGTGATGTTGGGTTGTGGTTGAGAAAAATAATGAAGCCTAAATGGTTGGAAAATTAGGTAAACACAAAGGGCATGCTGCCCTAATTTTTACTCGAGAACTAGAAAACTATATTAGCGACTTGAGTGAAGGTTAAGTACTTATTACTTGAACTAGCAAGGACCTTTGCTACTACGTTTCTCGAGTGTTATACGTTAGAACTTGGCCGAACTTGTACCCTTGAGGAAAAGCCTAATGGCCAATGTAAACTTTAATTTCCTTGTACTTTCAACTCAAGTATTATTTCCAAGCATCTATGTTACAAAACCTTATGATTTGAAAAGCGAGCAAGTTTTCACGAGTGTCTTTCAAATGAATTTCAATTGGTCGATTCTTAATGAACGGAACGTTTAAGTTTCGAATCCTACTCGTATTTCAAAGTTCTCAAACTGAAATTTTCTCGCAGATTTGGACTCCAAACCCGGAGTACCACCTCGACGCGAGAACTAGAAGCACTATTGTGGTGAGTGCTTCCAAATATCCAATTGTACTTGATACTTGTGTTCCTTACTTGACTTGTATGGTTACATGAAAATGAATGATAGGGCAAGGGTGTACTTTACCGCACTTGCCCTAATATGACTTGTTCTTGCTATTGATCGTCCTTGACTTGTTGTATATGTACTTGAAATATGTTTTGCCTGGAATTCCAGAAACCCTGTGGCTAGTTAATCGAGTCGAGCCGGCAAGAGCCTGGTCGATTAGATAACAAACCCTGGGTCACTTGTAATGTCGAGTGGAGTGTTATCTCCTCGACTAAACGGTATGCTCGAGTATTACCACCCATGTTTTGTATGGCATGCGGGCCTGGAATAGGGGGTTGATCGGTGGACGGGGATTGGCGTGTAGTGGAGTTTATTTGGACTTGATATTACTTGAAAGTTGACGGAGTGTCAACTACCACTTGACCAAGCTGGAATGGAGCCGTAAAATGAGTACTGTATCCTTATATGTGAATGTGAATCTAATATTACTTGGCTAGCTAAAGTACTATTTCCCTGACTTGACTTGTTTGCTCGCTATTTCACTGTTATTTTGCTATAGCTTGGTTGTTGACCAATTTGATATTTGGGAACTTCACTGGGCTTCGGCTCACCCTTTTAGTTTTGTTTTCCTTACAGGGGTACAAGTGAAGCGTGAGAAGTATAAAGGCTAGCGTAGTCTAGTTACTTTAGACTTTGTTTTGAATTTTGGTTTTGTACTCGCGCTATTCCTCGAATGGAACATTTTGTACTTGGATTGTATATATTTTGAACTAGTTTAAGTATATCGAGACTTTGTACCTTGATTTCTATCAATGTAAATTATAAGCTTGAATTGCGGATATTATTAATGGTTCTTGGTGTGTGCACGTGATTCGAGTGAGTGAGTCCTGGCGAGAGCTGGGCAGGCGGTCCGCCGAACCCTTTGGTACGCCTTAGGGGGAGGTGGGGTCGTCACACTATTTGTATGTATATGTTCTGGTTGTTGGCTTCTAGTACCGCTATAAGTTGCTTGAGTACTGGCGAGAGTTGGGCAGGTGTCTCTGGGATACCTTTTGGTTCGCCTTAGGGAGAAGTGGATGCGTCACGTTTACTCACTCCGTATCCTAGGTAACCATGTTCATCTACACATTCTCGTTTGAGTACTTCATCTCAAACCTCGGGATCGAACCTAATGGTCACTATTATTTGAATTGAAGAAGCACATGATTGTTAAGGAATAAGGACTTCAATTGGTTATGACTCCAGATCAAAAGTTTTAATAGCTTCAATTATGAAGATATTATGGTCCTAAATCATCTAGTTTTGATAATTAACAAACCAATCATAAAGTACTAATGGTTTACTTGAATATTTGTTGTTAGAATTGAACCAACAAATGAGTGAGAAGTGATTGAAAATTGTTTGGATAATACTAACAATGAATAAAACATGCCTAGAAGATGACTACATCACGAGAATTGGAGACTTGAAATAGTTGTGAAATGTCAATAAAAATATCAACCAACCCGATGCCTATTCTTGCTCAATCGGATGAGCCTTCTTCAAGATCTAGATGTTCGTATGCTTAGAAATGCAAAAATGGAAGCTGAATAGAATTGACCGGATAACCTAGCAAATGCAATCTGGATGCGCAACCGAATGCATATGGGACCCGGACGGGACCTCCGATTGATAGTTTTTGTCTCTAATGGCTAGTTTTTTCTTGCATTAATTATTTGACACTTGGAGGCCATTTTGAACCATATTTTCACTATCTATATAAGTCTTCAAGTCTAAAATAGTTTGGACCACTTGCCTACAAGATTACAAGTTTTGAAAAGTAATTTTGAGGGAAAATACTCGTGTGTGAGTGTACTTGTAATCTTAGTGATGATGAAAAATATAGTAGCTCTTAATTGGTTGAGGGCATTCAATTGTAACATAGTGAAAGTTAACTTCAGTGAAGTGGTAAAACTCTTTGATTCAACTAAAAAATGTTTAAGGCGAGTAAAAAAGTGAGCTTTCTTATGTACAAGGTGGTTTCAATTGAAGAAGTTACTAGTGGATTCAACACCAACTTCAGAAGGAGTTTGGGAGTTTGATTGGTTTGGAATCCTTTTATTTTATTTTTCACTTTTCTTTTATATGATTGGGTGGTTAAATTACTTCAGTTTTATTGCTATTTTATATGCTTGAGTGGGTGATCACTTAAGTTATTTTGGATAGTTAAAATTGGATGAATATTAGTAATTATTTGCTTAATTTGTAAACAACCTAATTTACTCCTTTTTAGGTTACTTTGGACCTTACAATTGATATCAAAACTTGATGTCTTAGATATTAAACTCAACTAGTTTAAGAGTGAAGATCATTATGGCAACCAATTTCTTGTTAAGTAGATCCATAAATGGACCATCGATATTTAATAGTAAAATTTATGATGTGTGGAAGAATAGGATAGAAACCTTTAATAAATCTATTGATTTCTAGTTGTAGGATATTATTGTAAATGGTCCTTATAAAGCTTTAATCACAAAGAAAGGAAAAACTAGAGAAAAAACTAAGAAAGAGTTGAATGAGAATGATGAAAAATGCTGGCATAAAACATACAAGTATGGATATTCTTTATAAAGTTTTGGATGAAAATGAATTAAAAAAATAAAATATTGTAAAAGTACTCAAGAAATTTGGAGAATATTAGAAAAATCTATGTGAGTAAAATTCCTAATTTTAGTGAAAAAAAGGAAAAATGTACAACATCAAAATCTTGTGAAGAGGAAAACATTGACGGTGTTATTACCAAAAAGGTTGTTAGAAGTTTGTATGAAAAGTTAAGAAGAGCTAATGAATTGAATAAGTGATGACCCAGAAAATTATTTTTCTCACCTCCCAACTATTTGCATTTTTATTTAAATTATATTTTTATAAAGTTTGCATTCATTTAGTGATTTACTTGTTAATTGTTAAATGAGTTTCTTTTACTTGCTTATTTTAACCTTCGAGTGATTGATTTCTTAAAAATATTTATATTATCTGATTTTACCAAATTTTTGGTATCCTTATCTATTAAAATGTCATTTTATATCTTAGTTAAATTTTTATTGTTAATTGCCCGGTTATCGTTTGGCTAGCATTAAGTGTAAAATTTGGAGTGGTGACGTGGAATTTAGTCTTAAGATAAAATCTAGAGCATGTAGAGACTTTAAAGAAATAGAAAAATGATAGGATAATGTTGGTTGAGGAAAATCTAGTTTTGGATAAGATGTCGCATGAGAATGCGACACATAAGCGAGTAGGTGAGGTGGTCCCCTATCACACTTTAAAGGACGAAACTAGAGTTGAGAGTTCATTCTCTCTCTTCCCCTTGAGTCAACCGAAATTTTGAGAGAGAGAGGGAGACTTGAGAGCTCTCCATTTCCTCCTCCATCTTGCTCTTGAGGATCACTTGAAAATCCATCAACCAGCACAAAATTTTCTTCTTCCCTTTCTTCTTTTCTTGTTGAGGGCCGAGAGAGAGAGAGAGAACAGAGGAGGAGAGACAAAGCTAAGAGAGAGAGAAATCAAGAGAGAAGGGACATCCTCTATCTTGCTCCTGTGGATTTGTAGAAGAAATCACCTAATCAACCTAGAAGATTTGACCTTTCTTAAGGAAACTTGAAGGGTGAAGGTTGGAAGGAAATTTGAGCTTGAATCATACTAGATCTAGTTAGATCTTGAGGTAAGCACCAAAAATCACCCTTAATCTTTAATTTCTAGCCATGGGTATGTTAGATTCACTTGATTTAAGTAAGATCTATGGTAGATCTAGTAAATTTCTTGAAGTTATATCACTAGATGTTCTAGTGGTTAAAATGCTAGTTTAGTTCTTAATTTGTTGGTTGGATTTGCTTGGAAATTACCTTTTGATGACCAAGGGCTAATGATTGATGAAACCTGTGAGAACCCGTATTTCCCTAGTAATTTTCCTAGGGTTTAAACCCTTTAATGGCATGTTTTCTGCGTTTTCTGGCTTAGAAATATTTTCTTGGTGGGTTTTATGAGCAGTTATAATTTTTAGATGATTTTTCTAGTATTGGAGAGTTTTTGAAAAATTAAGAATATATATTGGACGTGGGACCCACTAGTGCGAAAAGTTCAGAAAAATTCGGCCAATAAGGTTAAGTTTTGGATACTGTGTGAAATTTATCGGGTGTTAAGAGATAAGTAGAGAGTGAGATTTGATTGATGGGAGAGGAAAAAGAAAGATAAGAATGCATTTAAGAGGTGACAAGTGTCACTCTCTTATTGGTTATACTTTATGATTTACTATTCATGTTTTTGACTTTTGACCAAAATGGTTAAATATCTTAAAAATTGCACAAAAATTACCATTTCTTACCTCCTCCATAGCCGGCCCTCTCTCTAGCCAAGAAGGAAGAAAACTTCTTCAAACTTCAAGCTTTCAACTAGCTCAAATCATCCAAACCAATTGCCTAAACTAGTTTCTACTCCATACAACCTTTCCATTTGGTGTTAGTGGTGAGTTTGGTGAAGTTTTTGGAAGAGCTAAGGTGGTCTACAACTTCTCTTCTCTTGTATACTAGGTAAGTGATGATTGAACATACTCCTACACCTAATGATGCTTAAGTTATGCTTAGTAGTGGCTAAAGTGATGATATTTGTGATTTATTTCTTGATTTGAAGTGATTTGGTGAAGTTTTTATATTTTTGAGGAATTTTCTGGTTTAATATGAATGTGATATTGTGGTCATCTATGATGGTTGATAATGAGGGGGAATGACTCTAGTAGGTGTGAATTAGTGATAATTGCAACCAATTTTGGTTTGGATTGAATTGTGGAAAGTTAGGGTTTTATCACCCCTTATTCTGTCCGGTTTTGGATCATAGGGTTAGAGGCCGAATTGGACTTTACTTAAAACATGAAAGTTGTAGGTATTGATGTGTTTGAGGTGCCTGTAAAATTTCAGGTCATTTGGATTAGTGTAGGGTGAGATATGTCGATTTTACTGTGGCTGTTCTGGGTTGATCAGGATGGCAGAACTGCGTTTGTATTTGGCTATTTTGACTGGAATTACTTTGGATTTGGATGTTGGTGTCTTCTGATGAAGTATAGAGGGATGTCTTAGCTACCATATGCCTTTGGAATCAATGCATTTGGACTTGTATGGACCGAGTTGGACTCATTACAGCATTATGTGATTTGCAAACCTGTTTTGGTAATTCTGGTTTAGTATTTTGCATATTTGACCTAGTTGTGCTAGGATTTGGACTGAGTGACCTTCTACATTGTTGTAGCCCTATTTCTTGGCTTCGAAACGGTGGGTCTTACACCCCCATCCGATAACCGTAGTGAATTTAGTGCCATTACCGCATATTGAGGTCAAATACGGTTTCTTTGTTAAGGCTTAAGCTAAAGCCATTTCTTAATTTCTGGTTACCAATGATGCTTATTTATGCATATAAACCCTATTGGGGGTTATGATTGGCATTGCTATATGACTCGTTATCGAGTCTCATTGCATTTGTTTACGTGTTCTAGGGCGTGACGGTGGTTCACGACGCACTTTTGATCACGGTGCATGAAATATCACTTACGTGATTGGTGAGTATACTACTCACTTAAATGTTACAATGTGGCTTTGTTATATGTGAATTTGATGCCTTGAAGGCTTATTTGGTTATTGGAAGTGATTGAGGTGAGGGTGTACTTGACCGCCCTCACCCCTTGTGATTCCATTCATGGCTATTAATTGTTTTACTGAAATACTGCACTTGTTATATGAGATACTGAATTCCATTCATGGAAAACTGATTTGGTGTCGTTTGGACGAATGTCCAACGGCTTTACTGTATCACTGAGCTCAACCCCGTTTGGTAGTCAATTGGATCGAGCCGGCGAGGGATTGGTCGTGAAAATTGTCATGCCACGGGGACTGTACCGGGGAATCTTGTAGTAATGAGACTCTTGATTCCGGTATACTCGAGTATTACCAAAAGTTACTGATTGGAGTGCGGGCCCGGTTGGGGTATGTTGGGTGGAAGGAATGGAAGTAAAGTGAGGTCCACGGTTTGGTACTCTTAACATTGACGGAGGGTCAATGATGTTGGATCAAGAATATAAGCGGGGAAATGGGCTCTTGAGAGCCAACCGTATCCTTTCACTGATTTGATTTACTTCTTATTTGCATACTTGAACTGAACGGTTATGCTTATGTGATCTTAGCTGCTATTGTGGTAGTAACTCACTGAGCTTTAGCTCACTCCGTTCCATTTGTTTTCCTTACAGGAAAATGATCACTTTTGGGGAAAAGTTCATACTTGTTGGTTGCCAAATTGAGCCATGTATATGTCTATTTTGAGTAGCTCTTCGCATGAAACCCTAAGGTGTATTGGGTTCATCTTTTGATTGGCAAACCGAACATTGTATAACCATGATGACTAGTTTTGGCATGCCAATTTGGTTGTAAATGTTGAATTTCAATGTATGTATATGTTGGATTGATGTATGGTTGAACTCCGGATTCTGGTGTGTCCGGCATTGTTCATCATCGGCGCGTTTTCATTTTTGTTTATTTTGTAATTTTGACTTGTTTGCGCGCATGGGTATGTTCCGGAACGTGTTAGACCGACGTAAACTGACCCGTTAGTCCCGGCGAGAGCTGGGCAGGCAGTCCGCTAACCCCTTTGGTTCGCCTTAGGGGAAGGTGGGGCTGTCACAAAACCCATATGGATTTGAGTGAGTTTTGTTGACTAAATGGTTGTTTTGTTGGTGAAAATGGAAGAAATCTCTATGTCCACCAAGTGTTTGATTTTTTGTGGAGGGTTGTTTATGTGCAAATTTTCATGGTTTTTCTTGCTAAGAATCTTGGCTATATATTGTTTGATATGTTCATGGATTTGTTATGGGAAAATTTGGAAGATTTGATGGAGAAATATTTGGAAAATTCTTGTGGGAAAAATTCTGCCTTTGCTGTCCAAAACGGGGGAAGATATTCTAGCCTTGATTTCCTCTTTTTCTTAATAATTTTGGGCAAGTTTTTGTTCAAGAAACTTGTTAAAATATTACTCTTTATTTGTATGTTGAATTTGAACCAAAACTATGAATTTCTTTCTTGTTTTCTTTTTGGAAAGTTTGCAAAATGGACTAAAACTCAGAGAACATTTTCAGTCAAATTTTCAGATTTTCTGGTATTAATTCAAAATGAATTACAGTCTAAATTTTATACCGTTGGAAAGCTCTTTGAGTCTAGTTTCAAACATAACTAACAGCATTCAATTTCGATTTTTCTACATTGAGTTATAGCCGTTTTCCCGATACTGCTCAAATGCCCTGATATGACGCGACAGCTTTCGTGTGCCTCTGTGATTGCTAATTTTGATCATGAAATGGCATGAACTGAATTTGGATGTCTAAACAAGAAATGTAGATCTATATTTTAGCTTCAAAATGCCATAAAATTTATCTCAATTCGATAAGTGTACCTCAAGTTATGATCAAAATGCTGAGAGGTGTCAAAGCTGTTACTTTGATTCTTCTCCTTTGGACTCTTTCCTTCACTTTTCTTGGTTCAATTTAACATTTTTCACTCCATATTATACCTGAACCATTGACCTACCATGTACATGGATTTTCCCTTTGATTTTTGAGCTTGAAAAACTTGTGTTTTGGAAGGCTTTTAGGGATGTAAAAATATAAAAATCTTGATAAACATCTTGGGATTTCTAAGTTGGGACTTGGGAGTAGTTTTGATTAAATGGTGGTTTAGAGTAGTAAGTCTCATTATATTCTAATTACTTGGTTCTAGGACTTGGAAGTGAACACAAGATTTGCTCCGAAGCGGACATTTGAGCTTTGCTTTACATGGTGAGTGTCAAGTGCATGTTTCTTGATATCTTTATATCTTGATTTGAACGATACCATGTGTTATGTATTGAATATTGAACTTGATGAGGCGAGGGTGTACTTTATCATACTTGTCCTTCTCTTCTTGAATGATCATGTACTTGAGTGAACTTGAGTGATCGTACTTGTGTTTGTGCTTGTGCTTGACTTGTAAGTTGTAGACACCAAATTTTTATTTTTAGCCTTATTTTATTATTATTTATTTTTCTTTTTTTATTGTAATTGATTAAATGATAGTAAGGGTTTTTAAATTTTTTTTTACAAATTGGGTTCGTTGTTTTCATTTTTATTGCTAAGATATTTTGTATTAAATTTTAGAAAAAGAAAAATTTCACAAAAAGTTGTTTTAATCATTTTAGATTCAATTTGAAAAAAAAAATATATAATTGATATTTAAAAATTTTCAATTTGTTTTAATTTGTTTTTAACTTTTTTTGTTTACTTAAATTGATTTTTGAAAAAAAACACAAAACAAAAATGATAAAAAATAATAGAAAAATGTGTGAATAGGTGGAAGTTTGCATGTGGGACAAATGTCCTTTTATGTCTTTGACAACATAACACCTAAGGGATTAGGTGTCCAAAGGAGGCCTAAGATTTGAAGAAAAAGAAAAACAAAAGAAAAAGAAAGGAAAGGGTGGCTAGACGTTGAGAGAGCTGAGAGTGGGAGTTAGGGTGAGAGATAGAGAGAACCGAGAGATAGCTCTCGGCTGAGGAGAAAGGAAGGGAAAAACAGGGTTGTCTTTGGGAGCTGAAGAAAAAAAAAATAGAAGTAGAGAGGATAGAAGAGTGGCGGCTAAGGGGATTAGCTACGGGAAAGCTGAAGAAGGGGCAAGAAAAAAGCTGAGGGAATCTGGGAAAAGAACCAGGAGAGCTAGGCAAAGGGGGAAAGGGTTTTGGCTCATCAAAGCAAGAAGAGAGGATCCGAGAGAGCTTACTAGGACAAGAGGAAAAGAAGGCTGGCGGGTGGGGTTAGAAGAAGAGAGTGAGAGATAGAGTGAGAGAAAGAAAGCTAGGGAGAGGAGGCGAAGGAAGAAAAAGGCTGTGGTGGCTGACGGGAAACTAAGAAAAAAAGAGAAAGACGACTGAAGAAGCTCGGAAGCTTCCCCCGTGGAGGTCAATTGTGTATTTGTCCGCCCCAGCATCAGGTGCGTGGAGGGGGGCCTCCCCAGGATTCGAACCCTGGTCCTTGTGTATAAGGGACTTGGGGTTGAAGTCCTGGTACCAACTGAAGAAGCGCTGAGCTTCCCCGGACCGAGCCGAACTGACGAGCTCGGTGTGCTGATGGAAGAGCTGGTCCTAAGCCTGCAAAACAGATAAGAACGAGCTGACAGAGGGGGGCCCGAGGGTGGTCCCCGGGGGCACTCCGACGGCCAAGTTAGTTTTCCGGTGAGTAAGGTTCACGGGAAGTAGTGACAGTTCGGAGTAAATTGCCAATAGTGAGCGTACCTTGTACAGTTGATGTCCGTTGGTACTTATACCTGTCGAGAGAGTCCGGCTTCCATACGTTTCGGGACTTGCCCAGAATAGCCAGCATCCCACACTCAGGGGGATTATCCCCGACCTCCTCGGGACGGACTCTTGCCTCCTTTACGAGCCCTAACAGGGCGGCCCAGGGCTGCTGCCAGGGACCTGAGGCCGAGGCCCAGCTCGGCCCCGTCTGAGTTGCCACGTGTTTAGGGCCAGAACAGGGCCTCTGCACTAGCCCCCTAGATTAGGTAGGACTGTCAGGCAGACCTAATCTACATCCGCCACGTGGAAGGCCAGAGCCGCGCACTACCCTGCCGAGGTCACCTCGAGTACAGTGCTGTTACAGGGACGCTGCGCCCACGTCCTTTCAGTTGTCACTCTTCTTCGGTTTCCGTACCGGCATTAAATGCGTTCACATGGGGGTCGGTTCGAATTCACGCAACCGTTCCCCCCCATTTCCCCTCCTCATAAATAGGGGTCATCAGATTCCCATCAACTCCATTTGCCATTTTTCCTCCCCTTGTGCATCTTGCATTACCATTCTCCTTGCACATTCGCATTTCCATTTCCCAGCAACTTCCAGCGTCTCATGCCCAGATTCCGGCGAGTCTTCCATCCTTCTTCTGCCTTGATCATCATCAGTAAGTCCCTTTTTGCGATTCATCTTCCCTTTTCCTTCAGTGTTCCTTCCTGCTTCTACCATCTCTTTTATGTCGGGTCACTCCGACGTCACTTCCACCGCCTCCCCGTCTCCGGTCCGTCGCAGAGCCACCAGAATCTTCATTTCTTCCTCATCTTCGCCCTCGTCGTCGCCTTCTCCACCTCCCCCTGCTTCCTCTTCCGCTTCTAACCCCGACCTCCTTGACCCTATAGTCATTATGAGTTCTCCTTCACCCCAGTCTCCTTCATCCCAGTCTCCTTCTGCCCGCGCCATTGAGGAGGGGGCCGAGCTCGATGCCCTCATCGCGCGGCAGGCTACCTCCGCCTCTCCCCCCAGGTCTCCACACGACTCCCCCGGCGGAGCCCGAGGGGGAGCCGGGGAGGATAGGGATGCCTCTGAGGGGACCCCTGCTTCAGAGCAGGGGGATGACCCCGAGTTCTCCTACGGTCATGTCGACCTGCAGGAGGCCACCCTATCCTCCAAGGCAGTGGCCGAGCTGGCCAAATCTTACTCCATCCCTCCAGCCTACGAGCCGAGGGCGGCCGGGCCTGACGACCGAGCCTGCGGACCTCCTTCGTAGCCATCTATAGGGAGCAGCTCATCGCAGGGCTCCGCCTCCCCATCCCTTCAGCCCTTGCCGAGATTCTGAACTACTGGGGGATCAGAATCACCCAGCTTCACCCCACCTCTATCAGGATTATTATTGGATTCGTGATCTACTGCCTTCTCTGTGACATCCCCTACTCCCTCTCCCTCTTCCGAGCTGCCTTCATCCTTAAAACCGCCCTCCCGGGGTGGTACTGCTTCTCCCGCCGTGGCCCCCAGACCAAGGGAGGAAAAGGGGCCCAGGAGTTGTTCTACGGCCTCCCCTCCTCCGTGAAGGACTGGAAAGAGAACTTCTTTTTTGTCAGATCCACACATTTTCCCCCCAATGTGTGGAAGGTTGGGGGAGTCAAGGCCGACTCCTATCCGGGGGACCTGGACTACGATACCCTCGGCCAGCTGTTGGGCTCCAAGGTGAAGCTCGATGTCACCCGGATCTCTACTGAGCAGCTCTCCGCAGCCGGGCTGATGGGGACGTTGTCCGGATCCTCTGGGGAAGTGGCAACCCCTAAGCCCAAACCCAATACCTGTAACGCTGGCTTTGCCCCTGTCACATTTGTAGTATATTTTGGTTTGATTTTTTTTTAAACTGCATTGCGCTTGGCTTATCTGGTTGTGTCCGTTTCAGTGAGGAAGATCTCCCAGCTGCTGGGCGCTGCTACTGAGGAGGTCACCCCCGCCTCCCATGCCCGAGGCTGCTCAGGGGGCCCCAGGAGGGGCTTCCACCCCGGGGGGCGGCTCAGCCCCCTAGAAGGAGGCATCGCAGCCGTCCCCCTCCAAGCAGGCCGTCAACAAGAAGAAGGCGGCAGGGCAGAAGAGGGGCAGAGGGGACGAGCCCTCCCAGGTCGGGCAGAAGAAGCTCGCGCTGGTCCCCGTGCAACCCCCTCCTCGTGCGCTGGTCTCCGGGGGGCCGGTCCACCTAGGCGTGGGCTCTGCCGAGGAGCATGCCCAGGAGTCAATTCCCCCGAGCTTGTGGCACTTCCGCCACGTGGCTCCCTTGAAGCCGGGCCAAGCCCCCACGATGCACGACCCCCGCCACTTCTGTCCGGCCTGGGAACTCTCCATCAACGACCGAGCCCAGTTCCCCGAGGTGGCTCGCGAGCTGATGGTGGGCTCGGTCCTTTCTCGGGACAGGAGGTGAATGGAGCTGGCCAGCCCCTCCGAGCTCTTGGACGCGTACTACACCGCCCAGGCCCAAGTAAGTGTCGCCCGTGGGTTAATTTCGCCCCCGTGTCTGGGTTAAGTGATGTGGCGTGCTGATCCGCTTTCTTTCCTTTTCAGTCCAACGCGGCCGGTGCCGCCCTGGCTACCCGCTTCTCCGAACTGTCTCCCGACCTGGAGAAGTTACGGAAGAAGAACCTGGAGGCGGAGAAGAAGCTGTCCCAGGCCCTTAAGGAGACAAGCTCTCTTAAGGCCAAACTGGGCAAGGCTGAGAAGGAGTTGGACACCGCTCAGGTCCATCTCGCCTCCACCAGGTCAGAACTCGACCAGGAGAGGGCCGACGTGGCCAAGCTGAAGGAGGAGCACGCCATCGAGCTCTCCGGCACCGTCAGCCGGGAGCGGAAGAAGGCTGTTCGGGAGTTCCTTACTTCCGATCAGTTTGAGGAAGACATCGCTCACCTCAACCTGCCCATCCTCCAGGTCGGCTGCACCCGGGCCCTGGACCAGGTGAAGAAACTCAACCCTCCCGGCCTCGACTTGGCGAGCTTCAAGGATTACAACCCTGCGGCCGAGGCGAGGTTGGACTAGCTCTTCGACGGGTATCGCAAGGGGCATTCCCTGAAGGAGTTGGCGGGCAAGACCGACACCGGGGCCGTGCTGGAGGAGGTTCCCTTGGAGGAGGGCGAGTCTCCTGGCAGAGCTGCCTGGAAGGAGGCGGTGGTCTAGGGCGGCGACCACTCCAGAAGTCCTTTCCGTCTTCTTATAAGGATGTGACCATGCTCCAGTTGAAAATGCTCTTGGGGGTCCCTCTGAGACGGGAAGGTTCGATTGGATAGCCCTCACCATACGCCTCTCAGCCTGTTTAAGGTGCACCTTCAGCTCCCACCCCGATCGGGCCACCAGCAGGTAGAACAGACATCGAAGGAGATTGCCCACTCGGAAATTCTGCGGTAGATAGGCAGGGCGCTTTGTAATAGATAGGCGGCTCAAAGACTCTGTAAGCCTTGTAATAGATAGGCTTTGAATGCATATATAAAACTTGAGGAGACTTATTTTGCATTTCTTGCCTGCTCCCAATTCTGTCGTGCCGACCTCTAGGGGTCGAGCATCAGCTTCCATCCAAGTTCTCAATCGTGCCGACCTCCTGGGTCGAGCACTGACTTAGAAGCCTTGGAGGATTTAACCCATGCCGACCTCTTGGGGTCGAGCATCAGCTTCCATCCAAGTTCCCCAATCGTGCCGACCTCTTGGGTCGAGCACTGACTTGGAAGCCTTGGAGGATTTTAACCCATGCCGACCTCTTGGGGTCGAGCACGTCAGGCGTCGAGCTCCTGTCCGCCGACCTCCTGGGCCGAGCACGGAGTTTTCAGAACCCAGAACCCTTCCAAGTTTCCACGTTTTTCCTCGATCATGCCGACCTCTTGGGCCGAGTTTCCCTCGATCATGCCGACCTCTTGGGCCGAACACTATACCTTGATCGTCCTTACTACCCCTAGTCCCCCACTAGAACAGTTAGAAACGCTAAGTGTGCTATTGAATTTTGAACTTTATTAGCTTGGAAAGGAGACAGGGACGAGTGAAATGTAAACGCTAAAGGCAAACTTTTATTGAATGAAAAAACCAAAAAATTCTGATTCCAGAGTACAGACAACTGGACATTCTGGTCTACCCTACGCTAGAAACAGGCGCAGGTTGGAGAAGTGCCAAGTACGGGGTACCTCAGATCCGTTCATGTCGGCGACCTTGCAGTAACCGGCCCTCCCAATTTGGGTCGAGTTTGTTGGAACTGTGAGCTCTGCTGATCGAGTTCTTTCGCAAGACCAGGTCTCCTGGCTGGAACTGCGTGCTCTTTACTCGGGCGTTGTGGTAGCGGGCGAGCTGGCTTTTGTACTTAGCCATCCGAATGGCTGCCTCCTCCCGCTTAACCTCAAGCATGTCTAAGTTGCACCGCAACTTTTCGTCGTTGGACGTTGCCACGAAGTTCTGTGTTCGGGGCGAGGGGAGAACGATCTCTGCAGGGACCACTGCTTCTACCCCGTAAGTGAGGGAGAACGGGGTCTCATGGGTGGCTGTCCTGGGCGTAGTGCGGTAAGCCCAGAGAACGCTAGGGAGCTCTTCCAGCCAGTTGGATTGGGCCAGCTCCAGCCTGGTTTTCAGTCCTTGGAGGATGGTTCAGTTGGCATTCTCCACCTGGCCGTTGGCCTGGGGGTGGTCGACTAACGTGAAGTGCTGGTCGATCCCGAGCTCAGCGCACCAGCTCTTGAAAGGGTTCTCTGCAAATTGGCGCCCGTTGTCAGATATCAGGACGTGCGGGATCCCAAAACGACGAACTATGTTCCTGCAGAAGAACCTCTGAATTGCCTTCCCGGATATAGAGAGCAAGGGTTCCGCTTCCACCCACTTTGTGAAGTAGTGTATGGCAACCACAAGGTGCTCATACCTCCCCGGAGCTCGGGGGAAGGGACCCAGGAGGTCTATCCCCCATTGAGCGAAGGGCCAAGGACTATGGACGGGGATCATCTCCCGAGCTAGCTGATGGCGCAGCGAGGCGTGCACCTAGCAAGTTCGGCATTTCTGTATCAAATCTGCGGCATCTCAGAAGACGGAGGGCCAGTAGTAGCCCAGGAGGAGGCACTTTTTGGCCAATACCCGAGATCCTACACGTGCCGCACATAGGCCTTCATGGACTTCCCGGAGTAAATAGTCGCCCTCTTCCGGGGTCACGCACTTTAGCCAGGGGGACAAGTATGACCTCCTATAGAGGGTTCCCCCAGCGTAGGCGTATTTGGCAGCTCTGAGCTGGATTCGGCGGGCCTCAATTTTGCTCTCGGGGAGGGTATCCGAGCTGAGGAAGTCTATAAGGGGTGTCATCCAGGTGGCCGAGCTATCTATAGCCAGGACCTGGACCTGGTCGATACTTTTTTGTTTTACCACCTCTACCAAGACTTCCTTGCTCAGGTGGGCGAATGAGGAGGACGCCAGTTTTGAAAAGGCGTCTGCCCGCTTGTTCTGGGACCTCGGCACCCGCTCGATTTCAAATGTTCCAAACAAGGCCACCACCTCTCGTACCTTAGCCAGGTATTTCTTCATAACCTCGTTCTTGGCCTCGTACTCCCCGCGGACCTGGAGGACGACGAGCTGAGAGTCACTCTGGACTTTGATCGTGGTGATGCCCATCTGGTGGGCTATCCGCAACCCCGTCAACAGGGCCTCGTACTCCGCCTCGTTATTGGATGCCGGGAAATCGAACCTAAGCGCATAGGTCAGTTCCTCCCCTGTGGGCGAGGTGAGCAGCAGGCCAGCCCCGCTTCCTTCCTTGCTCGAGGCGCCATCCACGAACAGCACCCACGGCTCCTCTACCGGGGTGTCCGTGAGTGTCGGGGCTAGCTCGGTCAGGTTTAAGTTAGCCCCCTCAGTAAGGAAGTCTGCCAAGGCCTGAGCCTTGATCGCGGTGCGGGGCCGATAGCTAAGGTCATGCTCGGCCAACTCGACGGCCCACTTGGTTATCCTGCCCGAGACCTCGGGCTTGGTGAGTATCTGACGCAGAGGCTGGTCGGTCAGGACTACAACGCTGTAGGGCCTGGAAGTAAGGGCAGAGCTTGCGAGCAGCGTGTACCAAGGCAAGGACCAGCTTTTCCGCGGGCGTGTACCTCGTCTCTGGCCCTTGCAGAGCGCGGCTAACGTAGTACACTGGTCTCTGAATCCCCCCGTCCTCTCGCACCAAGACCGCGCTGATGGCCTCGCTGCAGGCGGACAGGTAAAGGAACAGGGTCTCTCCTACCTCCGGGGCGGTCAAAGTGGGCAGCTCAGCCAGATAGGCCTTCAGGTCGGTGAAGGCTCTCTGGCACTCCTCTGTCCAGTGGAAATCCTTAGGCGCTTTCAGGACTCGGAAGAAGGGCAGCCCCCTGACCGCGGAGCGTGAGAGGAACCTGCTCAGGGCTGCCATCCTCCCCGTGAGCCGTTAGACCTCCTTTATGTTCCTCGGGGGAGCCATATCCATGATGGTCTGGAGCTTATCCGGGTTGGCCCGGATTCCCTCCCGGGACACCAGGAAACCCAGGAACCTTCCTGATCTGACCCCGAAGGTGCACTTCTTCGGATTTAGGCGCATCCGGCTTTCCTGTAGGATGTCCAGGATCTCCCTCAGGTCGGGTATGAGCCGCTGGTCAGTTCGGCTTTTGACGATCATGTCGTCCACATACACCTCCATGTTTCTGCCGATCTGATTTTGGAACAACTTGTTGACCACGCGCTGGTAAGTAGCTCTCGCGTTCTTCAATCCGAACGGCATGGTCCTATAACAGTAGGTTCCTTCCTCGGTGATGAAGGAGGTCTTATCGCGGTCCTCCTCAGCCATCTCGATCTGATGGTATCCCTTAAAAGCATCCCGAAAGCATAAAACGTCAAAACCCACGGTAGAGTCTACTAACCTGTCAATCCTTGGCAGGGGAAAACAGTCTTTCGGGCAGGCTTTGTTAAGGTCCGTGAAATCTACGCACATCCTCCAGGTCTGGTCCTCCTTCTTGACCAGGACGGGATTGGCCAGCCAGGTCGGGTAGTAGATCTCCAGGATGATCTTGGACTCCAGCAACTTGCCTACCTCCGTCTTGATCACCTCATTCCTTTCGGGGGCAAAGCTCCTTTTCTTCTGCTTCACTGGCTTGAAGTGAGGGTCCACGTCGAGGTGGTGGACTGCCAGGCCTGTAGGGATCCCAGGCATGTCCTCCACCGTCCACGCGAAGACCTCGGAGTACTCCCTCAATAGGGCCTTCAGACCCTCCTTCTGCTCGGCTGGCAGCAATGCCCCGACGCGAATGACCTGGTCGGGCCGCTCCTCCCTCAAGGGGAATTCTTCAACTTCGTCCTGGGTGCTCAGCTGCCGGGCCTCGTCCCCCGGGATGTAGGGCTCCAAATAGGTCGTCTGGGCGACCACCTTCTCCGGCCCCCGGAGCGTGGCCAAGTAGCAAGTTCTGGCCACCTCTGGATCACCATGTACCTCGGCTATCCCTCCTGGAGTGGGGAACTTCATACTGAGATAGAGGGTGGACGGAATAGCTCGGAGCGCGTTCAGAGCTGGCCGACCCAGGAACATGTTATACGAAGATTGCCGCTTGACCACCACGAAACTGACAGGGATGGTCCGGCACTTGGGGGCTTGACCTACCGTGACCATCAGGGTGATCATTCCCTCCGGGTTAATGGGCGGTCCGGTGAAGCCTACCAGAGGTGTCCGAACCGGGGTCAACTGGTCGTCCTTCAACCCGAGCTCCTTGAACACCCGATAAAACATAATGTCCACCGCTCTACCTTGGTCGACATACACCTTCTTCACCCGGTAGTTGTTGGTGACCACGTCGATTACGATGGCCTCATGGTTCCCGGACGCCAGGGGGACCGCATCTCTAGGTCCAAAGGTGATCTCCTCGTCCATACGCAAGCGTTTCAAGGAGTCATCCCCCTCGGGCGGAGCTCGCCTGTTTTTCCGAGCTATGTGGCTGTCCCCGCCCGTGGGGCCCCCAGCGATGGTGTTTATCACCCCCGCTAGGTTTTGGGCGTCCAGGATGGGGGAGTGGTCCCGAGGAGCGTCACGCCGCTCTGGGCGGCCGCGACGCTGTCCCTTGCGCCTGTCTCCGTAGCGGTTGCGCCCGGGCTCCTGACCTGGTCGGCGCACGAACCGACCTAGGAAGCCGCGCTGGATCAGGTCCTCGATCTCCTTACGCAGGGCCCAGCACCCCTCCGTGTCGTGTTCGACATCGCGGTGGAAGACGCAGTATCGGTCCTGGTTCCTTTTGTTCCGGGGCGTCCCCATCTTGGGCGGCCGATCTCCCAGCCCTTCGGCCTCCATAACAGCTAAAATCTGGGCTCTGGGCCGTGTCAGAGGAGTGTAGGTCTTCTCTGGGAGTGGTGGCGGAGCAGGGACCTTCTCCTTCGAGAGCCGATCGAAGACGTTTTTCTTGGCCGGGACGTCCTTGCCTTCGTGGGGGTTTGTCCGACCCTTTCGATCTCCGAGCTCCCGATCTGATTCCTTCTTCAGGCGACCTGCCTCCTCCGCATTAGCAGGCTCGTGCGCCCTGCGCAGAAGTTCCTCCAGGTTTACGGGAGGCTTCTTGGCCAGATCGTAGAAGAGCTCTTCTACCCTGAGCCCGTTTGTGAAGGCGGCCATTACCACTTTTTCGTCCTTGTCCCTGACCTGCAAGCTCTCCGCGTTGAAGCGGGTCATAAAATTCCTCAAAGACTCGTCAGACCTCTGCCTGATGGACATCAGGTGGGTCGCGTTCTTCGCGTAGGTCTTCGAGGAGACGAACTGGGCTGCGAACTGCCGAGCCAGCTCGGGAAAACTCCGTATAGAACCTGGCCTCAACCCCTGGAACCAGAGCCGTGCTTTTCCTTTCAGGAAATAGGAAAAGTTTTGCAGCGGACCTCGTCCGCAGCAGTTTGCAGACGCATGTTCGTCAGGAAGACCGAGAGATGATCTTCCGGGTCTGTAGAGGCATCGTACATCTCGATGCTCGGAATCTTAAACCTCCGGGGTAGCGGGTAGTCCTCTATCTACCGGATAAAGGGCGAGGTTGCATAGTTGTTCTCGTACGGCCGGGGCCTCAAGATCTGCTCGAACTCATCCCGGGCAGGTTCCAGATAATGGGGGTCGCGGGGCTGGCTCTTGACAGACCGAGCAGGGGAACGCTCGAATCCATTCCGTGCCGGCTTCCGTGAGGAGGGGTCTCTCGGACGGCTCCTCGCGGACCGGTCGCGGGAATACCTCTCGCTGTCTCCGACCACCGAGGCTCGCGGGCGAGGTGGAGTTCGTGGTCGTTTCCTTCTAGGGGGCTGGTCTCGGGACTCATCCTCCGAAGGGTCAGGGGGTAACTCTTTCTCCTTCCCCTTGGCCTTGGAAGTCTGCGCACCCCCAGCCCCATCTCCCTCCTTCGCCTGTCGAATTATATCCTCCAGCATGGGGAGATTCTCCGTCACGAACTGGAAGATCTGCTTCCTCCGTTCCCCTGAGAGGGCTGAGCCCCCGGCTCCCTGAGACGCCTCAGCCTCCTTCCGCGGGGACCCCTCACCGCCCCCAAGGCCGGTGCTCTCTATCGTACGCTTGGATCGCGTCCTGGCCATCAACACAATCTTACTTACCTTACGGTTCCCACAGACGGCGCCAACTGAAGAAGCGCTGAGCTTCCCCGGATTGAGCCGAACTGACGAGCTCGGTGTGCTGATGGAAGAGCTGGTCCTAAGCTTGCAAAACAGATAAGAACGAGCTGACAGAGGAGGGCCCGAGGGTGGTCCCCGGGGGCACTCCGACGGTCAAGTTAGTTTTCCGGTGAGTAAGGTTCACGGGAAGTAGTGACAGTTCGGAGTAAATTGCCAATAGTGAGCGTACCTTGTACAGTTGATGTCCGCTGGTACTTATACCTGTCGAGGGAGTCCGGCTTCCATACGTTTCGGGACTTGCCCGGAATAGCCAGCATCCCGCACTCAGGGGGATTATCCCCGACCTCCTCGGGACGGACTCTTGCCTCCTTTACGAGCCCTAACAGGGCGGCCCAGGGCTGCTGCCAGGGACCTGAGGCCGAGGCCCAGCTCGGCCCCGTCTGGGCTGCCACGTGTTTAGGGCCAGAACAGGGCCTCTGCAGATCTCAAACCTCAAAACCACAGAAATTCGACATTCAAGCAAGCAAATCTTTCGCAACAATTCTTCTACAACTCTCCAAGATTGGTTCTACCCGAGTACAAACTGAAAGGAAATGAAATCCAAGCCAAATTATGCAGCTGATGCTTTTTATTTCAAAAACTAACGCCCAAGATACCAAGACAGGAAAAAAAAGGAAACAATGGCAAGAGAATCAACAAAGAACACACATGATAAAGCTGTGGAACAAGCTCAGCAAACCAGCGGCAAAAAGGTTTCAGTTCATGCATCTTCTTAGCAGGAACTTCCTTTTCTTTCGCTGGTTTCTTGAGCTGCAATTTCTGGGTTTTTGAATGCAATCTTTTCCATCTAAACATTGCTAATGACTCAACCAACAACAACTTGGGCCAAAGTAACAAATTCACCAAGCATTCTCTCCACTTTGTGACCCTAAAAACTGAAAATTTCATAGGAAAAAAGGCATGCGAAATCTGAAAATTTCTGCAAACTTTTTACCGCACTTTGAGATTTCAGCAATTACATGCACGGCAACTATTTAACACCAAACTCAAACCAGAACCAAACCCAAGTTCTTATTAAGCTCATACGCTTACCCCATTACATACAAGAGAACAAAAACCAGCATAAGGAAAGTTTGCAAATTTTTAGCTCATGCAAAGATTTCTGCCCATTCTGGGTTTATCTACAGAAGCTCACTTAATTAACTAACACTCGCACATGCTTTGCATCATGAAAAGGAAAACAGCAATTAAAGTCTCGCTCCATTATAAACCAAACCAGAGACTCCAAAACAAAAATTCTTGAGCAATATCTATAAAGCTTCCCAGAGAGACGAAAGCTGCTACTTGAGCAAATGAAAAAGTGGGAGGAAGAAATATGGAGACAATAAAGGGCAGCCGCTATGCATAACTATGAGGGCTAAACCCTGTCGAGTTTCCCACGCTAGTTTTCCATACATGCTGCAAGTTATACATACTCAAACAGCCAGCAAAATAGAAGATCAAACAAACCAAAGCCTTATGCGATCGAGCAACGCATTTGGCGACACTGCTGCAACAATCCAAAAAGTTAGCGCTTGTTGCAGCAAAAAATCCTCATGTGCAGGTCATCCTGATAGACCAAACCATGATAAAGGATCCAAGAACAAGGGCATAACATCATATTCATCAGAAATCAGCAACAACAAATCGCAACCATGAATAGAAAACCGCAGCTCCTCACACAAACATCACCAGATCTTGAAGCTAACATGAAAGTTCTACCCAGAACCAAAGACAAAGATGGATTACCTTCTATTCCAGTAAATGTTTTGGAACGTGCGATAATCCTAGGAGAATCATGAAGATGGTGAGAAAACCTCTGGCCCGTAACTTGAAGCTCCTCCTTGCTCAGCCGCCACCGCTCTCCCAATCTCCTCGGTTCTCTTTCTTTTTCCTCAGCTTTTTCCCTCTCCGGTGTCCCTCGCTTCCCTGAAGTTTCTCCCTCTCAATCTCCTTTTCCGCAGCCTCCCCAAGCTTTTCCAGCTCCCTCGATCTCTCTTTTGCGCAGCCTCCCCAAGCTCTCAGACGAAACCCCCAGCTCTCGGTTTCCTCCTACTATCTCTCACTCTCCGAAACCCTTTCTTTCTTCTTTGTTTTTCCAGCCCCTAGACCTCTTCAAGCTTTTTCTTTCCTTTCGGTTTCTTCTTCTTTTCCATTTCTTGTTTCTTCCCTGCCAGCCCGAGACTCCTCTCGCTCTCCCTCTCTCGCTTGGTTCCTTTTTCTCTGCCCGTCGCTGCAGAGGCCCTGTTCTGGCCCTAAACACGTGGCAGCCCAGACGGGGCCGAGCTGGGCCTCGGCCTCAGGTCCCTGGCAGCAGCCCTGGGTCGCCCTGTTAGGGCTCGTAAAGGAGGCAAGAGTCCATCCCGAGGAGGTCGGGGATAATCCCCCTGAGTGCGGGATGCTGGCTATTCCGGGCAAGTCCCGAAACGTATGGAAGCCGGACTCCCTCGACAGGTATAAGTACCAGCGGACATCAATTGTACAAGGTACGCTCACTATTGGCAATTTACTCCGAACTGTCACTACTTCCCGTGAACCTTACTCACCGGAAAACTAACTTGGCCGTCGGAGTGCCCCCGGGGACCACCCTCGAGCCCCCCCTCTGTCAGCTCGTTCTTATCTGTTTTGCAGGCTTAGGACCAGCTCTTCCATCAGCACACCGAGCTCGTCAGTTCGGCTCGGTCCGGGGAAGCTCAGCGCTTCTTCAGTTGGCGCCGTCTGTGGGAACCGTAAGGTAAGTAAGATTGTGTTGATGGCCAGGACGCGATCCAAGCGCACGATAGAGAGCACCGGCCCTGGGGGCGGTGAGGGGTCCCCGCGGAAGGAGGCTGAGGCGTCTCAGGGAGCCGGGGGCTCAGCCCTCTCAGGGGAACGGAGGCAGCAGATCTTCTAGTTCGTGACGGAGAATCTCCCCATGCTGGAGGATATAATTCGACAGGCGAAGGAGGGAGATGGGGTTGGGGGTTCGCAGACTTCCAAGGCCAAGGGGCAGGAGAAAGAGTTACCCCCTGACCCTTCGGAGGATGAGTCCCGAGACCAGCCCCCAGAGGGAAACGACCACGAACTCCACCTCGCCCGCGAGCCTCGGTGGTCGGAGACAGCGAGAGGTATTCCCGCGACCGGTCCGCGAGGAGCCGTCCGAGAGACCCCTCCTCACGGAAGCCGGCACGGAATGGATTCGAGCGTTCCCCTGCTCGGTCTGTCAAAAGCCAGCCCCGCGACCCCCATTATCTGGAACCTGCCCGGGATGAGCTCGAGCAGATGTTGAGGCCCCGGCCGTACGAGGATAACTATGCACCTCGCCCTTTACCCGGGAGATAGAGGACTACCCGCTACCCCGGAGGTTTAAGATTCCGAGTATCGAGATGTACGATGCCTCTACAGACCCGGAAGATCATCTCTCGGTCTTCCTGACGCACATGCGTTTGCAAACTGCTGCGGGAAAAGCACGACTCGGTCTTCCTATTTCCTGAAGGGAAAAGCACGGCTCTGGTTCCAGGGGTTGAGGCCAGGTTCTATACGGAGCTTTCCCGAGCTGGCTCGGCAGTTCGCAGCCCAGTTCGTCTCCTCGAAGACCTACGCGAAGAACGCGACCCACCTGATATCCATCAGGCAGAGGTCTGACGAGTCTTTGAGGAATCTTATGACCCGCTTCAACGCGGAGAGCTTGCAGGTCAGGGACAAGGACGAAAAAGTGGTAATGGCCGCCTTCACAAACGGGCTCAGGGTAGAAGAGCTCTTCTATGATCTGGCCAAGATACCTCCCGTAAACCTGGAGGAGATTCTGCGCAGGGCGCACGAGGCTGCTAATGCGGAGGAGGCAGGTCGCCTGAAGAAGGAATCAGATCAGGAGCTCGGACATCGGAAGAGTCGGACAAACCCCCACGAGGGCAAGGACGTTCCGGCCAAGAAAAACGTCTTCGATCGGCTCTCGAAGGAGAAGGTTCCTGCTCCGCCACCACTCCCAGAGAAGACCTACACTCCTCTGACACGGCCCAGAGCCCAGATTTTAGCTGTTATGGAGGCCGAAG
This sequence comes from Coffea arabica, assembly GCF_036785885.1. Lineage (NCBI taxonomy): Eukaryota > Viridiplantae > Streptophyta > Magnoliopsida > Gentianales > Rubiaceae > Coffea > Coffea arabica. Next base: position 22,874,724 of record NC_092316.1, read on the forward strand.
GGCTGGGAGATCGGCCGCCCAAAATGGGGACGCCCGGAACAAAAGGAACCAGGACCGATACTGTGCCTTCCACCGCGATGTCGGACACGACACGGAGGGGTGCTGGGCCCTGCGTAAAGAGATCGAGGACCTGATCCAGCGCGGCTTCCTAGGTCGGTTCGTGCGCCGACCAGGTCAGGAGCCCGGGCGCAACCGCTACGGAGACAGGCGCGAGGGACAGCGTCGCGACCGCCCAGAGCGGCGTGACGCTCCTCGGGACCACTCCCCCGACCTGGACGCTCAAAACCTAGCGGGGGTGATAAACACCATCGCTGGGGGCCCCACGGGCGGGGACAACCACACAGCTCGAAAAAACAGGCGAGCTCCGCCCGAGGGGAATGACTCCTTGAAACGCTTGCGCATGGACGAGGAGATCACCTTTGGACCTAAAGATGCGGTCCCCCTGGCGTCCGGGAACCATGAGGCCATCGTAATCGACGTGGTCACCAACAACTACCGGGTGAAGAAGGTGTATGTCGACCAGGGTAGCGCGGTGGACATTATGTTCTATCGGGTGTTCAAGGAGTTCGGGTTGAAGGACGACCAGTTGACCCAGGTTCGGACACCTCTGGTAGGCTTCACCGGACCGCCCATTAACCCGGAGGGAATGATCACCCTGATGGTCACGGTAGGGCAAGCCCCCAAGTGCCGGACCATCCCTGTCAGTTTCGTGGTGGTCAAGCAGCAATCTTCGTATAACATGTTCCTGGGTCGGCCAGCCCTGAACGCGCTCCGAGCTATTCCGTCCACCCTCCATCTCAGTATGAAGTTCCCTACTCCAGGAGGGATAACCGAGGTACATGGTGATCCAGAGGTGGCCAGAGCTTGCTACTTGACCACGCTCCGGGGGCCGGAGAAGGTGGTCGCCTACACGACCTGTTTGGAGCCCTACATCTCGGGGGACGAGGCCCGACAGCTGAGCACCCAGGACGAAATTGAGGAATTCTCCTTGAGGGAGGAGCGGCCCGACCAGGTCATCCGCGTCGGGGTATTGCTGCCAGCCGAGCAGAAGGAGGGCCTGAAGGCCCTATTGAGGGAGTACTCCGAGATCTTCGCGTGGACGGTGGAGGACATGCCTGGGATCCCTACAGGCCTAGCAGTCCACCACCTCGACGTGGACCCTCACTTCAAGCCAGTGAAGCAGAAGAAAAGGAGCTTTGCCCCTGAAAGGAATGAGGTGATCAAGACGGAGGTAGGCAAGTTGCTGGAGTCCAAGATCATCCTGGAGATCTACTACCCGACCTGGCTGGCCAATCTCGTCCTGGTCAAGAAAGAGGACCAAACCTGGAGGATGTGCGTAGACTTCACGGACCTTAACAAAACCTGCCCGAAAGACTGTTTTCCCCTGCCAAGGATCGACAGGTTAGTAGACTCTACCGTGGGTTTTGACGTTTTATGCTTTCTGGATGCTTTTAAGGGATACCATCAGATCGAGATGGCTGAGGAGGACCACGATAAGACCTCCTTCATCACCGAGAAAGGAACCTACTGCTATAGGACCATGCCGTTCGGATTGAAGAACGCAGGAGCTACTTACCAGCGCCTGGTCAACAAGTTGTTCCAAAATCAGATCGACAGAAACATGGAGGTGTATGTGGACGACTTGATCGTCAAAAGCCAAACTGACCAGCGGCTCATACCCGACCTGAGGGAGATCCTGGACATCTTACAGGAAAGTCGAATGCGCCTAAATCCGAAGAAGTGCACCTTCGGGGTCAGATCAGGAAGGTTCCTGGGTTTCCTGGTGTCCCGGGAGGGAATCCGGGCCAACCCGGATAAGCTCCAGGCCATCATGGACATGGCTCCCCCGAGGAACGTAAAGGAGGTCCAACGGCTCACGGGGAGGATGGCAGCCCTGAGCAGGTTCCTCTCACGCTCCGCGGTCAGGGGGCTGCCCTTCTTCCGAATCCTGAAAGCGCCTAAGGATTTCCACTGGACAGGGGAGTGCCAGAGAGCCTTCACCGACCTGAAGGCCTATCTGGCTGAGCTGCCCACTTTGACCGCCCCGGAGGTAGGAGAGACCCTGTTCCTTTACCTGTCCGCCTGCAGCGAGGCCATCAGCGCGGTCTTGGTGCGAGAGGACGGGGGGATTCAGAGACCAGTGTACTACGTTAGCCGCGCTCTGCAAGGGCCAGAGACGAGGTACACGCCCGCGGAAAAGTTGGTCCTTGCCTTGGTACACGCTGCTCGCAAGCTCCGCCCTTACTTCCAGGGCCACAGCGTTGTAGTCCTGACCGACCAGCCCCTGCGTCAGATACTTACCAAGTCCGAGGTCTCGGGCAAGATGACCAAGTGGGCCGTCGAGCTGGTCGAGCATGACCTTATCTATCGGCCCCGCACCGCAATCAAGGCTCAGGCCTTGGCAGACTTCCTTGCTGAGGGGGCTAACTTAAACCTGACCGAGCTAGCCCCGACACTCACGGACACCCCGGTAGAGGAGCCGTGGGTGCTGTTCGTGGATGGCGCCTCGAGCAAGGAAGGGAGCGGGGCTGGCCTGCTGCTCACCTCGCCCACAGGGGAGGAACTGACCTATGCACTTAGGTTCGATTTCCCGGCATCCAATAACGAGGCGGAGTACGAGGCCCTGTTGACGGGGTTGCGGATAACCCACCAGATGGGCATCACCACGATCAAAGTCCGGAGTGATTCTCAGCTCGTCGTCCTCCAGGTCCGCGGGGAGTACGAGGCCAAGGACGAGGTTATGAAGAAATACCTGGCTAAGGTACGAGAGGTGGTGGCCTTGTTTGGAACATTTGAAATCGAGCGGGTGCCGAGGTCCCAGAACAGGCGGGTAGACGCCCTTTCAAAACTGGCGTCCTCCTCATTCGTCCACCTGAGCAAGGAAGTCTTGGTAGAGGTGGTAAAACAGAAAAGTATCGACCAGGTCCAGGTCCTGGCTATAGATAGCTCGGCCACCTGGATGACACCCCTCATAGACTTCCTTAGCTCGGATACCCTCCCCGAGAGCAAAACCGAGGCCCGCCGAATCCAGCTCAGAGCTGCCAAATACGCCTACGCTGAGGGAACCCTTTATAGGAGGTCATACTTGTCCCCCTGGCTAAAGTGCGTGACCCCGGAAGAGGGCGACTATATACTCCGGGAAGTCCATGAAGGCCTATGTGCGGCACATGTAGGATCTCGGGTGTTGGCCAAAAAGTGCCTCCTCCTGGGCTACTACTGGCCCTCCGTCTTCCGAGATGCCGCAGATTTGGTACAGAAATGCCGAGCTTGCCAGGTGCACGCCTCGCTGTGCCATCAGCTAGCTCGGGAGATGATCCCCGTCCATAGTTCTTGGCCCTTCGCTCAATGGGGGATAGACCTCCTGGGTCCCTTCCCCCGAGCTCCGGGGAGGTATGAGCACCTTGTGGTTGCCATAGACTAATTCACAAAGTGGGTGGAAGCGGAACCCTTGCTCTCTATATCCGGGAAGGCAATTGAGAGGTTCTTCTGGAGGAACATAGTTTGTCGTTTTGGGATCCCGCACGTCCTGATATCTGACAACGGGCGCCAATTTGCAGAGAATCCTTTCAAGAGCTGGTGCGCTGAGCTCGGGATCGACCAGCACTTCACGTCAGTCGGCCACCCCCAGGCCAACGGCCAGGTGGAGAATGCCAACCGAACCATCCTCCAAGGACTGAAAATCAGGCTGGAGCTGGCCCAATCCAACTGGCTGGAAGAGCTCCCTAGCGTCCTCTGGGCTTACCGCACCACGCCCAGGATAGCCACCCATGAGACCCCGTTCTCCCTCACTTACGGGGTAGAAGCAGTGGTCCCTGCAGAGATCGGTCTCCCCTCGCCCGGAACACAGAACTTCGTGGCAACGTCCAACAACGAAGAGTTGCGGTGCAACTTAGACATGCTTGAGGTTAAGCGGGAGGAGGCAGCCATTCGGATGGCTAAGTACAAAAGCCAGCTCGCCCGCTACCACAACGCCCGAGTAAGGAGCACGCAGTTCCAGCCAGGAGACCTGGTCTTGCGAAAGAACTCGATCAGCAGAGCTCACAGTTCCAACAAACTCGACCCAAATTGGGAGGGCCCCTACAAGGTCCTTGAGGTGGGTCAGGCCGGTTACTGCAAGCTCGCCGACATGAACGGATCTGAGGTACCCCGTACTTGGCACTTCTTCAACCTGCGCCTGTTTCTAGCGTAGGGTAGACCAGAATGTCCAGTTGTCTGTACTCTGGAATCAAAATTTTTTGGTTTTTTCATTCAATAAAAGTTTGCCTTTAGCGTTTACATTTCACTCGTCCCTGTCTCCTTTCCAAGCTAATAAAGTTCAAAATTCACTAGCACACTTAGCGTTTCTAACTGTTCTAGTGGGGGGCTAGGGGTAGTAAGGACGATGAAGGTATAGTGTTAGGCCCAAGAGGTCGGCATGATCGAGGGAAACTCGGCCCAAGAGGTCGGCATGATCGAGGGAAAACGTGGAAACTTGGAAGGGTTCTGGGTTCTGAAAACTCCGCGCTCGGCCTAGGAGGTCGGCGGAAAGGAGCTCGACGCCTGACGTGCTCGACCCCAAGAGGTCGGCATGGGTTAAAATCCTCCAAGGCTTCCAAGTCAGTGCTCGACCCAAGAGGTCGGCACGATTGGGGAACTTGGATGGAAGCTGATGCTCGACCCCAAGAGGTCGGCAGATCAAGGTATAGTGTTCGGCCCAAGAGGTCGGCATGATCGAGGGAAACTCGGCCCAAGAGGTCGGCATGATCGAGGGAAAATGTGGAAACTTGGAAGGGTTCTGGGTTCTGAAAACTCCGCGCTCGACCCAGGAGGTCGGCGGAAAGGAGCTCGACCCCAAGAGGTCGGCATGGGTTAAAATCCTCCAAGGCTTCCAAGTCAGTGCTCGACCCAAGAGGTCGGTACGATTGGGGAACTTGGATGGAAGCTGATGCTCGACCCCAAGAGGTCGGCATGGGTTAAGTCCTCCAAGGCTTCTAAGTCAGTGCTCGACCCAGGAGGTCGGCACGATTGAGAACTTGGATGGAAGCTGATGCTCGACCCCTAAAGGTCGGCACGACAGAATTGGGAGCAGGCAAGAAATGCAAAATAAGTCTCCTCAAGTTTTATATATGCATTCAAAGCCTATCTATTACAAGATTTACAGAGTCTTTGAGCCGCCTATCTACTACAAAGCGCCCTGCCTATCTACCGCAAAATTTCCGAGTTGGCAATCTCCTTCGATGTCTGTTCTACCTGCTGGTGGCCCGACCGGGGTGGGAGCTGAAGGTGCACCTTAAACATGTTGAGAGGCGTATGGTGAAGGCTATTCAGGAGCCCGGGAGCAGGGGAGCCCTTCCGTCTCGGATGGACCTCCAAGAGCATTTTCAACTGGAGCATGGTCACATCCTTATAAGAAGACGGAAAGGGTTTCTGGAGTGGCCTCCGCCCTAGACCACCGGCTCCTTCCCAACAGCTCTGCCGGGGGACCCGCCCTCCTCCAAGGGGACCTCCGACAGCACGGCCCCGGTGTCGGTCCTGCCCGCCAGCTCCTTCAGGAAATGCCCTTGCGATACCCGTCGAAGAGCCAGTGCAGCCTCGCCTCGGCCGCAGGGTTGTAATCCTTGAAGCTCGCCAAGTCGAGGCCGGGAGGGTTGAGTTTCTTCACCTGGTCCAGGGTCCGGGTGCAGCCGACCTGGAGGATGGGCAGGTTGAGGTGAGCGATGTCCTCCTCAAACTGATCGGAAGTAAGGAACTCCCGAGCAGCCTTCTTCCGCTCCCGGCTGACGGTGCCGGAGAGCTCGATGGCGTGCTTCTCCTTCAGCTTGGCCACGTCGGCCCTCTCCTGGTCGAGCTCTGACCTGTTAGAGGCGAGCTGGACCTGAGCGGTGTCCAACTCCTTCTCGGCCTTGCCCAGTTTGGCCTTAAGGGAGCTTGTCTCCTTAAGGGCCTGGGACAGCTTCTTCTCCTCCTCCAGGTTCTTCTTCCGCAACTTCTCCAGGTCGGGAGACAGCTCGGAGAAGCGGGTAGCCAGGGCGGTACCGGCCGCGTTGGACTGAAAAGGAAAGAAAGCGGATCAGCACGCCACATCACTTAACCCAGACACGGGGGCGAAATTAACCCACGGGCGACACTTACTTGGGCCTGGGCGGTGTAGTACGCGTCCAAGAGCTCGGAGGGGCTGGCCAGCTCCATCCACCTCCTGTCCCGAGGAAGGACCGAGCCCACCATCAGCTCGCGAGCCACCTCGGGGAACTGGGCTCGGTCGTTGATGGAGAGTTCCCAGGCCGGACAGAAGTGGCGGGGGTCGTGCATCGTGGGGGCTTGGCCCGGCTTCAAGGGAGCCACGTGGCGGAAGTGCCACAAGCTCGGGGGAGTTGACTCCTGGGCATGCTCCTCGGCAGAGCCCACGCCTAGGTGGACCGGCCCCCCGGAGACCAGCGCACGAGGAGGGGGCTGCACGGGGACCAGCGCGAGCTTCTTCTGCCCGACCTGGGAGGGCTCGTCTCCTCTGCCCCTCTTCTGCCCTGCCGCCTTCTTCTTGTTGGCGGCCTGCTTGGAGGGGGACGGCTGCGATGCCTCCTTCTGGGGGGCTGAGCCGCCCCCCGGGGTGGAAGCCCCTCCTGGGGCCCCCTGAGCAGCCTCGGGCTGGGGGGCGGGGGTGACCTCCTCAGTAGCAGCGCCCAGCAGCTGGGAGAGCTTCCTCACTGCAACGAAAATAACCAGATAAGCCAAGCGCAATGCAGTTTTAAAAAAAAACCAAACCAAAATATACTACAAATGTGACAGGGGCAAAGCCAGCGTTACAGGTATTAGGTTTGGGTTTAGGGGTTGCCACTTCCCCAGAGGATCCGGACAACGTCCCCATCAGCCCGGCTGCGGAGAGCTGCTCAGTAGAGATCCGGGTGACATCGAGCTTCACCTTGGAGCCCAACAGCTGGCCGAGGGTATCGTAGTTCAGGTCCCCCGGATAGGAGTCGGCCTTGACTCCCCCAACCTTCCACACATTGGGGGGAAAATGTGTGGATCTGACAAAGAAGAAGTCCTCTTTCCAGTCCTTCACGGAGGAGGGAGGCCGTAGAACAACTCCTGGGCCCATTTTCCTCCCTTGGTTTGGGGGCCACGGCGGGAGAAGTAGTACCACCCCGGGAGGGCGGTTTTAAGGATGAAGGCACCTCGGAAGAGGGAGAGGGAGTAGGGGATGTCACAGAGAAGGCAGTAGATCAGGAATCCAATAATAATCCTGATAGAGGTGGGGTGAAGTTGGGTGATTCTGAACCCCCAGTAGTTCAGAATCTCGGCAAGGGCTGAAGGGATGGGGAGGCGGAGCCCTGCGATGAGCTGCTCCCTATAGATGGCTACGAAGCCAGGAGGAGGTCTGCAGGCTCGGTCGTCGGGCCCGGCCGCCCTCGGCTCGTAGGCTGGAGGGATGGAGTAAGATTTGGCCAGTTCGGCCACTGCCTTGGAGGATAGGGTGGCCTCCTGCAGGTCGACATGACCGTAGGAGAACTCGGGGTCATCCCCCTGCTCTGAAGCAGGGGTCCCCTCAGAGGCATCCCTATCCTCCCCGGCTCCCCCTCGGGCTCTGCCGGGGGAGTCGTGTGGAGACCTGGGGGGAGAGGCGGAGGTAGCCTGCTGCGCGAAGAGGGCATCGAGCTCGGCCACCTCCTCAATGGCGCGGGCAGAAGGAGAGTGGGATGAAGGAGACTGGGGTGAAGGAGAACTCATAATGGCTATAGGGTCAAGGAGGTCGGGGTTAGAAGCGGAAGAGGAAGCAGGGGGAGATGGAGAAGGCGACGACGAGGGCGAAGATGAGGAAGAAATGAAGATTCTGGTGGCTCTGCGACGGACCGGAGACGGGGAGGCGGTGGAAGTGACGTCGGAGTGACCCGACATAAAAGAGATGGTAGAAGTAGGAAGGAACACTGAAGGAAAAGGGAAGATGAATCGCAAAAAGGGACTTACTGATGATGATCAAGGCAGAAGAAGGATGGAAGACTCGCCGGAATCTGGGCACAAGACGCTGGAAGTTGCTGGGAAATGGAAATGCGAATGTGCAAGGAGAATGGTAATGCAAGATGTACAAGGGGAGGAAAAATGGCAAATGGAGTTGATGGGAATCTGATGACCCCTATTTATGAGGAGGGGAAATGGGGGGGAACGGTTGCGTGAATTTGAACCGACCCCCATGTGAACGCATTTAATGCCGGTACGAAAATCGAAGAAGAGTGACAACTGAAAGGACGTGGGCGCAGCGTTCCTGTAATAGCATTGTACTCGAGGTGACCTCGGCAGGGTAGTGCGCGGCTCTGACCTTCCACGTGGCGGATGTAGATTAGGTCTGCCTGACAGTCCTACCTAATCTAGGGGGCTAGTGCAGAGGCCCTGTTCTGGCCCTAAACACGTGGCAGCCCAGACGGGGCCGAGCTGGGCCTCGGCCTCAGGTCCCTGGCAGCAGCCCTGGGCTGCCCTGTTAGGGCTCGTAAAGGAGGCAAGAGTCCGTCCCGAGGAGGTAGGGGATAATCCCCCTGAGTGCGGGATGCTGTCTATTCCGGGCAAGTCCCGAAACGTATGGAAGCCGGACTCCCTCGATAGGTATAAGTACCAGCGGACATCAACTGTACAAGGTACGCTCACTATTGGCAATTTACTCCGAACTGTCATTACTTCCCGTGAACCTTACTCACCGGAAAACTAATTTGGCCATCGGAGTGCCCTTGGGGACCACCCTCGGGCCCCCCTCTGTCAGCTCGTTCTTATCTGTTTTGCAGGCTTAGGACCAGCTCTTCCATCAGCACACCGAGCTCGTCAGTTCGGCTCGGTCCGGGGAAGCTCAGCGCTTCTTCAAGATCATAGCTTTGCTGTTAGGTTGAGAAACTGGCCGTGTTTGGATGAAAAATTACATCTGATGAACACCACAAGTGTAGCTAATCGAAGCTGGAAAATTGCAGAATTTTGTTATTTGATGCTTGCATGATATTTTGTATGAATTTCTGGTACTTAAACATGAGGATTTTATGTTGAAAAGTGAGAGGGATATGCGGCAAATCTTGTTTTTTTTTATTCAAGCTGGGTTTGATTGAAGTGGTAGTCGTGTGTTTGAGAGTGTAATCTGATAGCTGCAGTGGTGAACTAGGAATTGCAGAAGGAAGCTTCGTAGCATGCATGGAAGTATTTTCAAAATTTTCACTTTAACACCTTAGCTTCTATCTAATGCTACTATGGCCCAACTAATTGGATAACTTAATCAATGTTGTCCCCTTAACATGCCATTTTTCTTTAACACGTCTTAACGTAATTCGTAGATAGATTTTAATAAGTTTTAGGATGAATTTGAAAGTTAAATGACTTTTCTAAACTTATAGTTTTGATTTGAATTTTAGTGGAATTTTGGGAAATTTTGTCGTTTAATTATGAAATATGAGCTATTATTCATTTTTTGTGAATTCTAGTTTTGTTTTGGTAGGTTTCATCTTAAGCCATTAATTTTAATTTATTTCAATTTAGACCCTTAATATTTATAATAATAATAAAGTGATCCCTCGAACTTCTTTAATTCTTTCAAATGGGTCCTTATTTGTTTAATTGGTCGAATATGAGTTGTCTATTTTATTTGAATGCTTTAATTGGTTTAATTTTGTGTTTATTTCCATTTTTTGTGATTATTTGTTAATTAAAGTGATGCCTTGACATTTTCTTTGTTTTTTGGAGGATAAATAAGAAAATTCCATTTCATTAGGGCACCAATTCAAGAGAGCTACACTCTACCCCTTTATTTGATTTTACTTGACCCTATGTGCTCCTATGTGAATTTATGTGTGAAATTACATGCTTTTTTGAATATTTTTATTTTATTTATATATTTAGTCACTTTATTTGTTTCAATTTAGTTTATTTATTTTAATTTAGTTTTGATTATTTGAAAGGCATTTAAATGACAAAATTGTAATAGTTAGGTATTTCTTTTATTTATTTATTTTATTTCCCCTCTTAGATTGTAGTTAGGGCCACCCCAAATGTAATAGTTAGGGCTTTATTCGCTTTATTTGCTTTATGTGTTTTGCATGCTTATGTGCTATGTGTTACTCGCTTTCTTATGGCCTTACATCTAGATATCATGATTATGTGTTATGTGTTTGTGTGATATTATGTGTTTACATGCTTTTATTATGTTTTACATGATTAGTTAGTTATAATTAATGCGTGACGTCTCCACACTAATCCAACGCTAGTTGTGGCTTCTTTTTCCGATTTCTCACTAGTCCAATGCTAGTGAGAACTCGTAGACATGGGATAGTCCAACGCTAGACCCTTAGGAACCATTCACATGCTAGATCATGTTTGTGTGACTACACTACATTTTCATGCATATTTTTCACTTTCTAGGATTTTTTTATCATTTTTGCATGACATCCCTCCTTATACGTATATCCCTTACCCCATGTTCCCCCTTATATATATATCACTTATCGCATATTCCCCCTTATATTTTTATTCCCTATCCTTATGTGTGAGACATGACATTAGACTTGCATTTCATATAAGAAAATTAGAACTAGGTTAGTACATTTGCTTGATTAGATTAGGAAATGCCCTTTAAGTATGGGATATGGATGAGTTTGGCTTCCTAACCTTAACACGCTCGTATTTCCTCTATAAAAAGGAAAATTGAAGTCACGAGTCATAGCCCCGCACCCGTTATGATGCATTCCTTTAGGTCATGTATATTTGTATATTATTATTTTTTTTCTTTTTTTCGAGTCTCATATTTTTGTATATTCGTGACCTCTTCAAATAATTACTTTTGGGCATCGTAATTAATACGATTTGCACCAAATAAAATTCGAAGAAACATGTTGACTTCGATACATTAGGTTTAGGGTTTGCACTCATATAGTACATCCAAATGTGATAAATTCTTAGGCTAAAATAAGAAAATCGTTGACTAAATCACGCAATTAGTTTTGGGCACTTTAAAAGGGTGCATTGGATTTTATCCTTGCCTTCCCTTTCTTCAAATGTGACTCCTGAACACTCTTCTCTGATTTTCGTAAACTTGAAGTCGTTTAAAAAGGGTTTTTCTAATGTTTTATTCAAAATTCATTTTAGGTGACTTGGTACACCTTAACTCGATACCGCGACTCCGATATTTTTTATTCAAAAACCTTTTTTAAACTATAATTTGGGACAAAATCGTCGCACCTATTAAATCCCATTTAGGCCCATTTTCTTTAGTCATTTACTAAAAATAAAAAACACATCATTTTCAATCAAAAAATTAAACCAAAATCCATTTTTCTAAACTCTTTATTTTTCATTTTTAAAAGTGGGGCGCAACATAAGTGATGAACGGCAGCATGTACTACACTCAATCTGAATGAGAGCTCCCTGCCTCTCATACCGTCTCAGTACTTCTATCTTGATTAAGTCGATTAGAGTGTTATTTCATCGATCCTAGTGCTGAGCGACAGCATGTGCCACACTCAATCCGAGTGGGAGGTGCTTCTCATACCGTCTCAGTACCTCTATCTTGATTAAGTCGATTAGAGTGTTATCTCATCGACCATACTTGTTCTTGCTTGGGTATATTCGAGTATTACCACCACTATTTCTATTTGGTGTTCAAACCTGGTAGGGAGTGAAATGGTGGATGGGGATTCGTGTCAAATGAATTCTATGGACTTGTTACTTGCGTGGTTGGTCGAGTGTCAACAAAAGAAAATGATATCCAAGATCGTGAAATGGCAAGCTTGTGGATTAACTCATGAGAGCTCCTGTATCCTCTTAATGAACGTGTTTTAGTCCTTTTATGGCTTTACGTGAAACTATTATTGTTATTCTGTACATGTGCTACTCGAGTTGAATTACGGTGCTTGTTTTACTTTCTTGCTTGCTTTTTGGCTTCACTAAGCCTCCGCTCATCCCTTTAAGTTTGTCATTCCTTGACAAGAATTTGAAGTGAAGAATTGGATGTGACGGCCCTATCTCTCCCTCAAGCGAACCAAAGGGGTCGACAGACTGCCTGCTCAACTCTCGCCAGGACTACGGAAATGGATCACACAAAGCGCACCTAATTTACGAGAGAAAATTCAAGAAACGAGCAAACAAAACTTAGCAAGTCATTTTCTCCCAATAAATATTACTACGAATGAAAGTACAGCGTTCGAACACTCAAATCGATAAACGAAAATTGCCGTGGATGAACAGTACTGGCCACGTCACTATCCGGCCGGAATCTGGCCAGATTGCCGGCCGGATTCCTGGCGGGATAGGGGCCAGTGGCTCAAACCAACAGGGGTCAAACACCCCTGCCAATCCGGCCAAGAACTGGCCGGATTACCTTGGTTGGATTCTGGCCAGAGGCCAAAACCAAAATTTTGTTTTTTTTCTCCCCTGCATATCCGGCCTTGTATCCGGCTAGAACTTGGCCGGATTTGATGAACAGCAAATCGCCAAAAATTCTTTTCTTTCCTCGTTTCGTTCCCGTACTCGTGCAAGTCCATTCCAAACACAAATATACCCAAAACAAGTATAAACCAAGCCATATACAACACATACAAATGAGGACACACTTTCATACATCCTTGAATTTCCAAGGTTTACAACTCAAAAGGGATTATAGAATCCGAATACAGTTAGGTTTTCATAATCGAGGAGCTTTACAAACAAGAGAATGCCTAACTAGCTCAACTCGCCTCAAAACGCTGTTCCAAAAGTTGTTCCTGTAAGGAAAACAAAAGTAACGTAGGTGAGCTTACGCTCGTGAGGTACCACAAAGGCACACAAATAGACCAACACATTTCATGATAGTTAACCAAGGCACATAAGTAAGTAAACCAATATGAAAGGATACAATTGGCTCTCAAGAGCAACTTTCCACTTGCCGCACTTGATCGCATATTCGTTGACACTCCGTCAACCTTTGAAGAAAGGGCAAATCGTAGATTTCCACTTTACTCAGCATTCTTTCCACCGATCACCCCCTTACCGAGCCCGAACACCTCACAGTAACAAAAGGGTAATACTCGAGTATCCCATAAGGTCGAGGAGTTAACAGTCCACTCGACTAACAGTAAGCCTAAGGTCCGTTTTCGATTCGCCCAAGCCCTTGCCGGCTCGGCTCAAATAACGACCAATGGGATATGAGCTCAGATATCACAGTTAAATTGTCGGGCCTAGCCCACACAATATCAAATCATGCACAAGTACAATTTCATAGTTAAACAGTAACAGTAACAACAATACAGATAAGAGAGCGAGAGCTGTAGACACCAAATTTTTAGGGTATTTTTGTTTACTATTATTTTATTAATTTTATTTACTTTTAGTCTTTTACTTTTATTTTTAAGTCATTTTATCATAGAATTTATTGAAAAAAAAAAAGAAAAATCATTCACAAAAAAAATATGCTTTATTTTCTTTTAGTTTACTGTTACTTACTCAAAAGAAAAAAAAAAGAGAAAAAAAAGGAGAAAGGAAAAGAAGAAGAACGTGGAGATAGCAGCATGCAAGAAACAAAAATGCAGTTTTGTCCAGTGGGTTTTCCGGTCATTTTTGCTCGATATTTTGCTCCATTAGATTGGCATGGTACAAGGCCATCCGACCCTTCATCCAGCAACTAAAAAATTTTAGGAAGCAAAAGCCATCCAAGGGCTCCCGGACGATCACAGAAAAATGCAGAAAAGAGGGGACCGTAGATGCTAGGTCTGAGGGGTGGCTGATGTCTATATAAAGCCATGAAGCTGAAAGGAGAGAAAGAGTTAGTGACGACTGGGAGGTTGAACAGCGGCTAGGTATTGATAGAGAAAGAAACTAAAAGGAGTCGAGAGGAGAGCTGGAAGTGGCGACTGAGAAACGGAGCGAAGGAAAGAAACCGAGGGAGAGAGCAACGGAAAGGGAGCTAGGGAGAATCGTTGGCGACTAGGGGCTGAGTAGAAACAACGGAGGAAAAAGTAAAAAGGGGGAATCTGGGGTGACGGCTAGGTTTTAGAAAAGCAACAAAGGGAAAAGGGGCTGAGGGAAGAAGGCGAGAATGAAAGTGACGGCTGGAAAATCTGAGGGAAGATAGAGTAGCGTAGAAGATGAGAAGCTTTCGACCAAGAGGAAAACCAAGAGAGAGTGAGGAGAGTTTGAGGGAGGAAAAATCTGAAGTCAAGAGAGTTGTGGGTTGAGAAAGAAGGTGAGAAGCCGAGAACTCCATCAGAGCAGGCAATTCGCTTATGGGGTGGTCCTGCGGCGTTGCTCATCCAAGGGTGCTCACGGTGATTCGACTGCCCAGGCATCAACAGAGGTAACACTGAGTTCTCCTCTTGTACATTTCTCTCCCTGAGGTTTTTGTTTATCTGCCGGGGTTGTAATTGAGATTATGCAGGCTGCATTCTTTTTTAGCTTGATCAGGGTTGCACCCTAATAAGTCTAGATTTGGTCCGTTCTTTGTTGTTATAGAGTAAGGAGAGACAAAACACGCAAATGATTTGATTAGGGCTGCATTTCCTTTAGCTTTACATGATGGCTGTCTCTGTTTTTCTATCCTTCCCCTTCGTTTGTTTCATTCTGTCCAAAGAGTTGTTTTTTTTTATCCGTGAGTGGAGAGCCCGGATGATGCTAGGAAATCTTGTTAGCAGACTGTATAGCTTTTGGGTTCAGTGCGTTTGTAAAAGTTTTAACCAGAAACTAAGAAGGAACTTGAGGTTTTAATGTCTTCCTTATGTTTCTGAGCTTATATTCTGCTATACTTTCGGGTTACGGTTCACTTTGATTCAAGTTGAAGATGCATGCCTTTGGTTTGTGTTTTAGATTCGGTCTTCAACCCCATTAGAATGATTGGATTTGGCGCTTAAATTATTTGGCTTCTAACAAAATGGATAACGCTGATTTTTCTGTGCTTGATCAAGAAACCGAGAATTGCAGAAATTTTATTTCCCGTTTTGCACGCTTTCTCTTCCTGAATTTTGTGTTTCAAATCCAAAAGTTTTATGTTGAAAATAGGAGAAATGTTTGGTAATCCTGTTGCCTGGGTTCAGTTTGCATTGCGCTTAAATTTGCCCATACAAATCTGCTGCAACAAGCTAAGCTTGAAGTTCTCGGCTTGTTGCAGCCGCATGGACAGATCCTGTTTCTTTCTTTTGTTTGTTAAAGTCTTGGCTTGTTTGAAGCTTGTGAGTTCTGTAGTGTTCGGTTTGGTATTCGGTGTGCATATTTGCCACGAGTTTTTCTCCTTGCGTCTTTGCTGCATATTTCCATTCAGTCACATGTTGGAGCATGGAGTTGCTGATGCTTGTAGTTTCGTTGCTGATGCTTGTAGTCTGCTGCATCTCTTGCTGTTGTATGTGTTTTGTTCATCCCTATTGCCTTTCTCTTGCATGTTTACCAATTTTTTGGATGATAAGCTTATGTAGAACTTGGGATTGTTTCTGGTTTGAGGTTATTGTATTAAAATTTGCCGCATGAAATTGCTGAAATCTCAAAGTAGCAAAAAGAAAACCCATGAACTGTCCAGATTTGCATGCCCTTTTGTCCGACTTTTGGTGTTTAAATCTAAAGTTTTATGTTGCAAAGTGAGAGGATTAGGTGGTTGTCTTGTTGCTTTAGTTCATATTGAATTTGAGTGGGTTTAAGAGCTACGGAGAGCTTGTGGATAAAAATTGCAGAAGGATGGCTTCATAGTTTGAGTTGCAGAAATAAGAACAAAGAAAGCCTCGTAGCATGCATGAAAAACTTTTCCAAAATTGCAGTTTGATCCCTCAATTTTCTCTTTATTTTACTATGACCCAACCAATTGAATAATTTCCTCAATTTGGTCCTTGGCAGCTCTAATTTTACTACTTTTCATTGCTTGTTTGCGTCAATTAACTACCATGCTTTGTTTAAATTGCACTTAATTCATGATTTTAAGAGCTTTACGATCAAGTGAGTTTGTATTTGCATATTTTCTTTAATTGTCTCAAATTAAATTGGCGCCTTGACCTTTTCTTTATTTTTGGAGGGTAAATAAGTCATTTCACCCCATTAGAGCTCCAACTCAAGGGAGGTACACTCTATTCTTTATTTTTGACTTTATTTGACCCTACGTGCGTATATGTGTGCAATTGCATGACTTTAAGTGTTTATTTCATTTTCACTTTATTTATTTCTTTAGTTGCTTAGTTTTGCTTTAATTTTAGCTCAATTTCATCATTTGGGAGGCACTCGAATGCCAAAATTGTAATAGTTATGGATTTAATTGTTTTATTCCTTCTTATTTCCCCTTTTAGATTGTAGTAGGCTTTCCCCCTAAAAATGTAATAGTTAGGGCCTTAATTGCGTTATGTGTTTTGCATGTCTATGTGCTATGTGTTTAATTGCTTTCTTAGGTTTTGGCATCTAGATATGCATGCTTATGTGTTATGTGAATTACATGCTCACATGTCTACTTATTTTAATTATGCACATTACTTGTATATGTGTATGATGGATGCAAATGCACGTAACCGTGGTTAGTCCAATGCTAGTCATGGTTGTCCCCTCGAGCCCTTACAAGTCCAATACTTGTGAGAGAGCGTAGATGTGGGCTAGTCCAACGCTAGGCCCTTAGGAGCCCTTCGCGCGTTAGATCATGATTGTGTGATAAATCATTTCATCTCATGCATATCTTTACTTTTTAGGGCCTCTTTCACCATATTGCGTGGCATTTTCCTTATATATGTACACCCCTTTTCCTATATTTTCCCTTAATTGTATATTACTTCTTCCTTTTGCATGAAACATGACATTAGTCTTGCATTTCATATAGGCATTAGAACTAGGTTAGTTCATTTGCTTGATTAGATTAGGGAATAACCCCTTGGATATGGGATATGGACGAGTTTGGCTTTTCTTAGCCTTAGCATGCTCGTATTCCCTCTATTAAAGGGAAAATGGAGTCACGAACATTAGTCCCCCGTACCCGACATGATGCATCCCTTTAAGACATGTATATTTTTATAATTATTTTATTCTTTTCTTCTTCTTAGAGTCTCATATTTTTGCATTATTCATGACCTCTCGAAAGAGTCATTATTGGGCATCACAATTAATGTGATTGGCACCACTCAAGCTTTGAAGAGAAAATTTGCCCCCCGATACCCTTTTAGGTCTAGGGTTTGCATTCATATCGTACATTCAAATGTGATAAATCTTTAGGTTAAAATAGGAAAATCTTTGATTAAATCACGTAACTAGCCTTGGCTAGGTCGAAGGGGTGCCTTGGATTTTTATCCTTGCCTTCCCCTTCGTCAAATGTGACTCCCGAATCTTTTTCTCTGATTTTTCGTAGACTTTAGAGTCGTTTAAAAAGGGTTTTTCCATTTTTTCTTTAAAATTTCATTTTAGGTGACTTGGTACACCTTAACTCTATACCAAGTGGTGACTCCATTTTTCATTCACCAAACCCTTTTTAAACTAAATTTTGGGTCAAATTGTCGCATTTTCAAGTCCCATTTAGACCCGTGTTCTTCATTCATTTTTCAAATCAAAAATTCACTTTTTTTTTAAAAAACCATTTATTTTTCTTATAAAAAATGGGGCGCGACAGCTGGCGACTCCACTGGGGACTTAGAGAGTCCAAGCAAATTTGATTTATTCAATCTTTTTCTCCTTTTAACCTATCCATATATCGCATTTGGATGTTTAGGGTTGTATTTTTCCTTTTTTAGGATTTTGCATTTCGCGCGTATCAACTCACTCCCTCGCCCCTTTGCGTACGATTGTTTTGATGGATGAATGATTTATGTATGTGATTCCGCGCTTTACATTGCATTTGGGTGGGGGACATCACCCTAGAACCTTGCATTGGTTCTTGATCCCTCCCCTCCAAACGAGCACTAGCATACGTGCATACGCTTTAATTTTTTCACCCCTCATTTATTTTTCTTTTAGTGGCTTGTCACGCCACTCCACCCTATTAGGATTAGGCGACCCACTTGGACATGTGATCGCGACACGACGTGTGCGTAGCATGATCCGAGGAGTCACTCAATCTTCCGCTTTGAGCTTTGGGTCGATAGCCTTTAGCTTTTAGTCGAAGGTTGAGGATTTTTTATAGATTCACTCAGACATGTAGCCGTGACACGACGTGTGCGTAGCAATGTCTGGGGAATCGCTCGAGCCACCGACAAAGAACCTTGGGATTGATGACCCTTGGTTTCCAAGTCTGAAGGCTCGGGGACCTAAAACCTATCGAGTCTAGGTGCATTAGTGAGCCAATACCTCATGCATCCATTTTAGAATTGCCTAGGGTAGAGTCAACCTTACCCTAAATTAGGAACACTATTCATGAGGGGAGGGGTCCTATCCCTTTTTCCTTATTTATCTTTGTTGCTTTATCTAATTGTCCAATGTGTTATGTGATTATATGTTGAACTCACGTTTCTTTGTCTCTTGTCTTTTGCATTCACAAACGTTAGGAAATAAGAGGTCTGGCATGATCCTCTTTTAGGACCTACCCTTATAGATAGGTTATTGTACGTTTAAAAATTTTTTGTATATTGCATTCGTAAATTAACAATGGCATATCATATTAGGCCTACCCTGGCGTATAAAGGGTTCCCTAGGTCACGTTTTGATTTAAATATCACATTTTATTGCTTTAATAAACTGGCATCATGCATCCACCTTAAAGGGAATGCCATTTAGGGGATCCCGAGTTAGGGATAAGCCACCTCGTGTCTCGGATATTTAATCCAATGAGACTTGCACGTTTATATTTTGTACCATCCAAAGGGGTAGTGCACAAGGTAAGGTACGATCCAATCATTTTCATAGAGCGATCTTTGGAATATGAACATCTCATAATCACTCTTTGGCCATTTTATCAAAATTGGTAAAAATCCCTTGCGTAAAGGACTTTAATTTGAAGAAATTCAGAAATAATTCCTCACTATTGAGACGATAAATAAATTGAGGCCAAAATTTGATTTTAGAAGGTTCATAGACTAATGCATCGCAATAAATTTTTGAAACTACCAATGGATAGACTGACTTTCAAATAAGTTCAATCCATTGGACCATTTTATTCATTAATTTCATCCAGTCCATTTTATCAATTTGTTCATTTTTAGGGCAACCTAGTTGATTTTAAATTCATTTGACTAGTTTACTCATTTTTAGGGCAATCTAGTCGATTTTGAATAGATCACCAATTCATTTGATTAGTTCACCCATTCTTAGGGCAATCTTATCGATTTTGAATAAATCATCAATTTCGTCCGATCCATTTGATCAGTTTACCTATTTTTAGGGCAATTCGGTCAATTTTGAATAAATCATCATTTCACTCGATCTATTTGATCAATTGATTTCATTCAATTCATTTGATTAATTTAATTCATTTTTAGGGTGATCCATTCAATTTTGAATAAATAATCAAATTTCATTCAATGCATTTGACCATTTTACCCTTTTTAAGGTAATCTAGTCGATTTGAATAAATCATCAATTTCATCCTATCTATTTGACCTGATTTTCCTCTCTTAGGGTTTCGGTCTAAGATTCACTGAATGACCTAGTCTAAACATTGCAATCCTGTCAAAAGTAGGCTCTTTCTCAAATCATGTGTCGATCAAAACAAGCAATCCATTTGGACTTTGTCCTCATTTTTAAGACAAATGTCTCTTTTCACTCCAATTGGCCAATTTTTTCAAATCATTTTTTTCACTCAATCAGTTGATCGGATTCATCAGGTATGGTATGGTGCCTACCCTAGAGGATTGCATTTTCATACTAGGCCTACCCTTGGCATAAAAGGGTTCCCCCATAGGACATGCATACCGATCTTTTATTCTTGCTTACTGACTCGGGGTATTTTTCCTTTTATTTTTCCCCCTCCCCCTGCATTCATAAAAATATTTCAATAAGGTGAAAATATTTTTTCTATATATGATAACAATTTTTGATCCGGAAAGTGTGAAAAGTATTATTTGATTCTTGGGCAGACCCTGCGATGAAAACATGAAGGATCTATTTGGAAGTGTTAGGCTAAAGCCTCTAAGAGATTTCATAATTGTTTTTCAAAGGAAAATTCTGTATATTTGACTTATTTTTGGCTCAAAAGAAAAAGAGACAAAAAGTGTATATATGTGGAGCTCTTTAGAAGTTTTTCTCTTTTCATTTGTATTATAATTGAACGAGAAATTTTGTTTTAAATTTTTCCAGCAATAAAGTTTTAGACAATTATTGTTTTGTATATAATCATGTACATTTCATTCTTTCTTCTGCTCATTGGAGATTTCATGATGAATTTTAAAAATAAGACCAAGTTGAGATTTTTCAACCTCTTGCCTGAAAATTCACAAGATTAGTGATCCAAACTGTACAATAAGAGTGCCCGGAATTAAAAAGAAGCCACTCAAACTGATCGGTCACTCAAAAGGCCCAATGAGATACCTTTTCTCCTTCACAAAAGCACCGCAAAATAAAATCAGTCACATTGATTGATAAATTGCAAATTGGGCCAACCTTGGCTTGAAAATGTCAACTGTGTCTAATTACATTCAATTTACATCTCAGTGAAAGAAAAATGGTGCATTATCCTTGTTTGTTTTGAAAATTTGGAATGATACTTCAAGCGTTCGTTTCTCTACCCATACAGATTTTACCATTCGCTCTCCCATTGGAGCCTTTGAAAGAATAATTTCGTTTCAAATAAGCGCCTTGATGATCACCACCTTACATTGGAACATTTTCAAATAGCAAAAGGGAATGGATTTTCATTGAGCAATTCGTTACTTTGGTTGTCATGAAACGTAAGAATGATGCTGTGGCCATCGTTTCTACAACCTAAACACTGTTTTACCCCTTGCATCCTCATTTGAGCTAAAATGGGTGGTTCTTGTCAAAAACACTTACGATCGCACCCCACATTGGGGAGGAGATTGGAGAATTTTCCAAAAAAAAAGGGGAAAAGGCAAAAATGCTAAAACCAAAAGGGGGAGAACCGCAAATTGAGGAGGTTTGATTTTACATGGGTTTCAATTTTGAAAAAAAAGAGAGAAAGAAAAAGAAAAGAAAAGGAAGAGTTTGTCCGGCGGATCACCTATGCTTCACAGATATGAATGAACAGGAGTCTTCCTCAATCAATTAATTTAGATACATGCAAAAAAAATTTCGTATTAATGAAGTTTCCTTTCAGAGTTAATGTAAGGAATGGAATAAAAGGTCAGACCCTCTTCTTTTCCAATCAAACATTCTATCCCTAGTTATCCCTTTTGAGCCTTAAGAATAAAACACTTCGTTTGACAACCCCTGAGAATAGCAAACCCCATACTGGGGCAAGTTTGAGTTGAAAAAGAAAAAAAGTCTCAAAAGGTGAAAAGTGATAAGGCAATAAGATCAAAAGACAAAAGAAGAAAAGAGAACCTCGGTTAAACTGGGGCAAATTTTGAAAATTTCAAAGGAATGGCAAAAGGCCAAGAAAAGAAGGGAAAAAAAAGAAAAAAAAAAGAAAAGAAAAGAGAACCTCAGTTGAACATGAATTGGGGCAAATTTTAAAAAGTTCAAAAGAATGGCAGAACGCCAAAAAAAAAAAAGAAAAGAGAGAAAAATGAAAGGAAAAGACCCTCAATTGAGAATAAACTGAGGCGAGTTATGATTTAACCCTAAAAAAGGGTTGATATAATAATGCGATCTCAGATCATTTGAACCACTTTTAAGAAATCTACTTTCAAGCCTTAACTTTTCTAAGCATCCCACTTGACCCCATTACAAAAGCCGGAAGCCCTGACTTCTGTTCTTTGCAATGTCTCTGTCGAGAAATTTTCTAAATTAATTGGTGAGTGATTCTCAGGTACTGATGCCGAGAAATTTTTTTTCTAGATGTATTTCTGAATTGATTAGATGAGGTTGACACTGCTCATCATGTGAAAATCCGCAAGGGCACATTTGAAAAGAAAAGAAAAAGCAAGCAAAATGAATGCAAAAGAAATGCAAAAAATTTCGATGCTGAAAGTCTCCGTTAAGTAATGATAAAAGTCAAACGAAGTCCAGGATTTTCGAGTTCAAAATAGGGGCAATTTTGGAAAAATGCGATCTTCAGTGCAATGTCCTTGAGAATTTTATTCCTTTAACTATCGTTTTCAAGCCTCATTACAAGCTCATAAAGTCCATCGTTGACTTATCCTTCATGACAACTCGAAGTGAAGATTATGCTTCTGAGGAATCCATCAACCATTTGTGATCTTAAGGCTATAACTTGTTTCCACATGTTTAGCTATCGTTTCTGTCCACACGTTACAAGCCTAAAAAGCTTATATGTTGACTAAATTTTTTTTAAGAAATAGGGGTGACATATTATTTACTTTCACTAAGATGTGATATTGAATGGATTACATATAATTGGGGCACAAAAATAAGACAAATCTTGACCTCCTATTTCCTTTAGCCACTTCCAGATCAAAAATAACGCCCACTTGATTGGTCCTGAAAGATGAGCCAACCAGAAGTAGTGACCCATTACCCTAAGCACCGATGCTAAAAGTGAGGAAGAAATCTTCTTGAATTTGGTGTTACTCTGAGGGATTCATCTTGAAATTTCTGCATGAGTTCAAACTCGACGTTTAAGTTTCTTCACATTTGTATATATGACTATTTTCTAAATTTTAGAAAGTGCGGATTCCCTTTGTTCAAATAAATGGGGAATCATCTGAACAAATTTTTACCATTAAGGGAGCCCACACTGGGGCAAATTTTTATTTGTGAGATTTCGCGAAATAAGCCCACACTGGGGCAAATTTTTGTAACACATTTGAGGACTTTGCCCAAGAGTCAAGTAATACACTTTTAATTTCAATAACACTGCTTTTTCATGAGGAATAGTTGCATGTTGTACTTTGGTAAGCCCTCTGCGCAGGCATTTACAACTGAAAATTGATGAAGAAGTGCGAGAGTGCTACTTATGAACTTCACCCCTGGCACAAAGAAGTGTCACAAGATTCCCAAGATCTTCAAAATATCAGTATGGAGGAGATTAGGTGGGCTAAAGCAGCAAATCGACTTGTTGACAAGGTCGAAAATAATGGATCGCTGATGTTTAACACCAAAAGAAGGCTTGTCATGACAACGCAGCTTATGAAAAATTGCGTCACCTTCCACCAGCAGCAATACTGTCTGTGAATGCTAATTTAGAATATGGGAGTGTGGGTTGCTCAGATTAGCATTAGAGGATAACATCAGGAAGCATTAAGGATCAGCTTCTGTTGAAAGTCATGGATGATCTCACAGCAAGAGCAAGAAAGCTTGGAGATAAGTTTTGCGGTTGGACAAGAGAGTATCAGTTTTGGACTTGGTAATGGAATGTCAAAATCTAGAAAAGTTTTCAGTGATCAATCGTTTTGCTAAATTCCATGATCAAAGGCAGGTTCAGGATTCATCCCAATGACCCAAATA
Source organism: Coffea arabica (assembly GCF_036785885.1). Lineage (NCBI taxonomy): Eukaryota > Viridiplantae > Streptophyta > Magnoliopsida > Gentianales > Rubiaceae > Coffea > Coffea arabica. The sequence continues at coordinate 22,898,094 of NC_092316.1, forward strand.
AAGGCAGGCTCGGGTATTCATCCAATTGATCAAATCAAAAGAGCATTTGGATCTGTTCATCCCTAGAAAAGTATGATGAAACAACGAACAGTTAACCATCTTGATTCCAGACAGAGAGGTTTATCTCAATGGAATGTCAGAAGAAAGTCTCAAAGTGGCTTGATGTCAAAACAACTTGCCGAACAAAAATGGACATCACGGATGATAAGATTTGGAAAGGTCACATGAAGACTCATGTTTACACTATTTTCGAAGGAAAGTTTCAAGTGAAAATGACAACACACCACACTGGGGCAAAATTTTTTGTAACCCATTTAAGGATTTCGTCCAAGAGTCAAGCAAGACGTTTTTTAAATCAATCATACTGCTCTTTTCATGAGTAGTAGATGCATCAAGAAATTTTAGTGCATGTTGTACTTGGATAAACCCCTTGTGCAGGAATCCATGGCTTGAAATCGATGAAGAAGCATAAGTCAGAATCTTGCGAATCGAGGCCTTAAGGAGGAGCAACCATGCCATAACGCAAATCAAATGATCGGTTGCACAATAATTGGTAGAAACTGGGGCAAATTATTTTTAGAAAGATTCTCAAAAAATCAAAAAACAAAAAAATCAAAAAGATTCTCAAAAAATAAAAAAAATCAAAATAAAAAATCAAATCAAGTTTTGTCACGGCAGGCTCGGGTTTAATCCTACTGACTGATGGTCAAGGCTTTTCATTTGCACTGCCACTAGCCGTGGGCCAGTCCCACTAGTGAGCATTTTCATTTGCATTGCCACTAGCCGTGGGTCAGTCCCACTAGTGTGCGTCCCGATTTTAAATTTTTTGTTGGGGTCAGTCCCCTCGGGTTAGTCCCGATTTTAAATTCATGTTGGGGTCAGTCCCCTCGGGTCAGTCCCGATTTTGAATTCCTGTTGGGGGTCAGTCCCCTTTTAAATTGCCTGTTCGGGTCAGTCCCATGATTTTAATTTTCTTCTTGGGGTCAGTCCCATTTTAAGTTTCTTATTCGGGTCAGTCCCATTTTACAATTTTGATTAAAAGAGGTCAGTCCTCATTTTCAAAAATGGCAGTCGTTCGAATAGTTTGCAGCCTAATAACATAGGTGAGTATTTGGTGCCTATTTCTTTGTCTCAAGTTTTTTCAAAATTCAGACAAAGAGGGGCAAACAGTAAACACCAAATTTTTAGGGTATTTTTGTTTACTATTATTTTTATTAATTTTATTTACTTTTAGTCTTTTACTTTTATTTTTAAGTCATTTTATCATAGAATTTATTGAAAAAAAAAGAAAAATCATTCACAAAAAAAATATGCTTTATTTTCTTTTAGTTTACTGTTATTTACTCAAAAGAAAAAAAAAGAGAAAAAAAAGGAGAAAGGAAAAGAAGAAGAACGTGGAGATAGCAGCATGCAAGAAACAAAAATGCAGTTTTGTCCAGTGGGTTTTCCAGTCATTTTTGTCCGATATTTTGCTCCATTAGATTGGCATGGTACAAGGCCATCCGACCCTTCATCCAGCAACTAAAAAATTTTAGGAAGCAAAAGCCATCCAAGGGCTCCCGGACGATCACAGAAAAATGCAGAAAAGAGGGGACCGTAGATGCTAGGTCTGAGGGGTGGCTGATGTCTATATAAAGCCATGAAGCTGAAAGGAGAGAAAGAGTTAGTGACGGCTGGGAGGTTGAACAGCGGCTAGGTTTTGTTAGAGAAAGAAACTAAAATGAGTCGAGAGAAGAGCTGGAAGTGGCGGCTGAGAAACGGAGCGAAGGAAAGAAACCGAGGGAGAGAGCAACGGAAAGGGAGCAAGGGAGAATCGTTGGCGACTGGGGGCTGAGTAGAAACAACGGAGGAAAAAATAAAAAGGGGAATCTGGGATGACGGCTAGGTTTTAGAAAAGCAACAAAGGGAAAAGGGGCTGAGGGAAGAAGGCGAGAATGAAAGTGACGGCTGGAAAATCTGAGGGAAGGTAGAGTAGCGTAGAAGATGAGAAGCTTTCGACCAAGAGGAAAACCAAGAGAGAGTGAGGAGAGTTTGAGGGAGGAAAAATCTGAAGTCAAGAGAGTTGCGGGTTGAGAAAAAAGGTGAGAAGCCGAGAACTCCATCAGAGTAGGCAATTCGCTTATGGGGTGGTCCTGCGGCGTTGCTCATCCAAGGGTGCTCACGGTGATTCGACTGCCCAGGCATCAACAGAGGTAACACTGAGTTCTCCTCTTGTACATTTCTCTCCCTGAGGTTTTTGTTTATCTGCCGGGGTTGTAATCGAGATTATGCAGGCTGCGTTCTTTTTTAGCTTGATCAGGGTTGCACCCTAATAAGTCTAGATTTGGTCCGTTCTTTGTTGTTATAGAGTAAGGAGAGACAAAACACGCAAATGATTTGATTAGGGCTGCATTTCCTTTAGCTTTACATGATGGCTGTCTCTGTTTTTCTATCCTTCCCCTTCATTTGTTTCATTCTGTCCAAAGAGTTGTTTTTTTTTATCTGTGAGTGGAGAGCCCAGATGATGCTAGGAAATCTTGTTAGCAGACTGTATAGCTTTTGGGTTCAGTGCGTTTGTAAAAGTTTTAACCAGAAACTAAGAAGGAACTTGAGGTTTTGATGTCTTCCTTATGTTTCTGAGCTTATATTCTGCTATACTTTCGGGTTACGGTTCACTTTGATTCAAGTTGAAGATGCATGCCTTTGGTTTGTGTTTTAGATTCGGTCTTCAACCCCATTAGAATGATTGGATTTGGCGCTTAAATTATTTGGCTTCTAACAAAATGGATAACGCTGATTTTTCTGTGCTTGATCAAGAAACCGAGAATTGCAGAAATTTTATTTCCCGTTTTGCACGCTTTCTCTTCCTGAATTTTGTGTTTCAAATCCAAAAGTTTTATGTTGAAAATAGGAGAAATGTTTGGTAATCCTGTTGCCTGGGTTCAGTTTGCATTGCGCTTAAATTTGCGCATGCAAATCTGCTGCAACAAGCTAAGCTTGAAGTTCTCGGCTTGTTGCAGCCGCATGGACAGATCCTGTTTCTTTCTTTTGTTTGTTAAAGTCTTGGCTTGCTTGAAGCTTGTGAGTTCTGTAGTGTTCGGTTTGGTATTCGGTGTGCATATTTGCCATGAGTTTTTCTCCTTGCGTCTTTGCTGCATATTTCCATTCAGTCACATGTTGGAGCATGGAGTTGCTGATGCTTGTAGTTTCGTTGCTGATGCTTGTAGTCTGCTGCATCTCTTGCTGTTGTATGTGTTTTGTTCATCCCTATTGCCTTTCTCTTGCATGTTTACCAATTTTTTGGATGATAAGCTTATGTAGAACTTGGGATTGTTTCTGGTTTGAGGTTATTGTATTAAAATTTGCCGCATGAAATTGCTGAAATCTCAAAGTAGCAGAAAGAAAACCCATGAACTGTCCAGATTTGCATGCCCTTTTGTCCGACTTTTGGTGTTTAAATCTAAAGTTTTATGTTGCAAAGTGAGAGGTCTTGCTTGGCATACTCGTGGAGTATCGCCTTATAAATGACTTGTGGGCCCTGGAGGTGTACGGTCGACGGAGGGAAGTAAGTGGTGATCTACGGAAATGGAAATACCGACCCGGTTGACGGAGGGTCATCGTGGGAAGGTATACGAATGGCATCGGCAGAGCGAGTGGAACTTAGCTCCTGAGAGCTACTATATTCTTGAATTGTTTCTGATTACTTTTCCTGCTCAAATGGTTTATTATTGAAATATCACGGTTTTATGTAATAAATTTGGGATTGCTATTTGAACAATGTGCTTGCATGTGTGTTCTTGGCCTCACGAGCGTTTAACTCACCCTATAGTTTTGTTTTCCTTAACAGGACCGAATCTCGGAGAAGTATGGAGAAACCCTTCATTGTTCTTTTGTTTAGGATTTCTACTATATTTTGGCTATGCCCTGGTTTGGGTTGTACTTTTGGAATTGAAATGTAAAAATTTGGGCCCTGACGTGTATTTATAATTTAAGTCGTATTATGATTACCCGATGTACTGGTTACATGTTAAGTGACTTGTTAAGTTGGAACGCTTCCGCATTATTTGTATTCATGTTGCTCTCTTCGAAATGTTCGGTTTGGTTTTAAGTTGAATGGAATTGCTTGAGTCCTGGCGAGAGCTGGGCAGGCGTCCCGCGGATACCCTTTGGTTCGCCTTAGGGAGATGTGGGGGCGTCACAGTTGGTATCAGAGCACTAGGTTAGAGGTCTATATGGGAGACATATTGGATACTCTACCTTTAAGACTCGATATGGGATGGCTTAATCATACCCTAAGTGATACTTGAGGCGAGCTAGAAACTAAGTTAGTCCTACCTCAAGTGACAATTGGGATGAACCAACGATTAAGTTAGGCATGCATTGCAGGATATTGGAACTAGGTAGTGATTTGAGTTTCTAACCTGAAAAGTATTATTATTTTACGGGGATGGATGACGGAAATGGAGCCCCGACAGCTAACGGGAATGGCCATACGAATGGTCATTATGAGCCTCTTAGGACTATCTTCTACCGAGCTCTAGCGGGAGGAGCTCGAGTACGCTACTCACCATATGATAGATACCCTCGATGTTCGTGTAGGTTGACCTTCGCCTACCCGAACCATCTAGTGCTTGCCCTGGACGACGAGTGTCGTCAGTTGGTGGATGCCAACCACGATCTACAGGCTGAGGTAGACAAGCTTAGGCAGATGGTTAGCGCTTAGGGTGAGCGGATCGCGGAGCTCGAGGAGGTAATTGAGAGTGAGGTAGCCACCTCTGCAGTGGTTAATGAGGAGCTTCGGGATACTAAGGCTCGACTCACTAGGCTAGGACGGGATGTCCTTAACCGAGTTTTCAAGATTCTGACAGATGCTACTAGATTGGTTGAGGGCGCTACTGAGGTGCTTCCTGATGCTGAGGAGGAGGATCCCAAGGAGTAGGTTCCTCCTGATAGCCCTGCTGTGGACTAGGATCTTAGTAGTTGACCCCTTTTTGACTTTTGACCGGTACAGCTAGGACTAGTTAGGGTGACGCGAGTGCTGAGACCATTGTATTTTGCATGCTTGTGTGGCCTACTTTTGGGGCACTTGTTCTTACTTTAGTCTTCTATGACTAAAAGTATACTTTTGAGCACCTGTGTGGTATATTTTGTGAATTGTCCCTAACTTGCTAATTGTACGAACTTGACATGCTTATGAATGTAAATTATCGTTAATTTCAACGCTTTCTTGGTTGGTTCTCGTTTTGATATATTTCTTCTTTTTTTTTTCTTCTTCCGCTTAAATTAATCTATTTCTTGCACTAGGCACATTTAGACTAATGAAAGGATTAAGGAGTGGTCGAGGCCGTGGGCGAGCGTCTAGACAGGCCCAACCTCAGGGGGATGACCGGGGATCGGCAACTGGACCGACCCAGGGACAGGAAAACATTGAGGGTAACCAAGTGGCTACTGCCATCAATAGGATGACTGATATCCTAGAACGTCTAGCGGAGAGACAGGGTCCTGGACCATTTAACCAACCTGGGAGCCAGGATAGAGGAGAGGATAGAGCCCTGGAAAGATTCTTAAAGTTTAACCTGCTTAAGTTTATGGGTGAACCTGACCCGGAAGTAGCGGAGAATTGGTTAGAGAGGATGACCAATATATTCGCCGCTCTAGATTACACTGAGGATAGGCGAGTGAACTTTTCTGCTTTCCAATTCGAGGGAATAGCTCGTGCTTGGTGGGATGTGATAAAAGGAAAATGGAAAAGAGCTCAAACCCCTTAGACTTGGGATAACTTTACGAGGGAGTATAATGAGAAATTCCTTCCACCCTTAATCCAAGAAAAGAGGGAGGACGAATTTATTAAGCTAAAACAAGGAACCCTTACTGTAGCAGAGTATGAGGGGAAGTTCACTAAACTTTTCAAATACGCTCCCGAGTTAGTAGCCAATGAACGGAGGAGGATTAGAAGGTTTGTACAGGGACTTAATGTGGAACTTTAGGAGGGCCTGGCTGCAGCCCAAATCTCTACATTTACTGAGGCTTTAGAGAGAGCGCAAAGGGTTGAGAATGCGAGATCTCAAGTGAGGGATTTCCACAACAGAAAAAGGAATTTTCCTAGTCGTACCTCTAAGCAGACCAGTGCCGGAGGGAGTTGACCGAAAGTACCGGCTAGGGTCTACGCATTGGACTATCAACAGGTCCCAGAGGTGACCGAGGTGGTTGAAGGTACAATTCCAATCTTTCACCGCCTAGTTAGGGTTCTAATTGATCCGGGTGCAATACACTCTTTTGTAAACCCTGATTTCATAAGTGGAATAGACTTGAAGCCAATTAAGTTACTGTATGACTTGGAGGTTAAAACACCCACTGGGGACAAAAGTCTAATTGCTAATCTGGTGTATAAGAATAGTGAAATCTGCGTGAAGGAAAGAAAATTGCTGGCCGATTTGACAGGCCTAGCGATTAAAGGATATGATGTGATCCTAGGGATGGATTGGTTAGCCCGTTATAATACCCAACTGAATTGTAGGACGAAAATTGTAGAATTGTGTATTCCAGGGGAGGCAACCCTGAAATTGGATGTGAGGGGTAAGTTAGCTTCATCTGCACTTATCTCGGGAATCCGAGCTAGAAAATTGTTAAGTAAGGGAGCTCAAGGATATTTAGTTTTTCTTATCAACACCCCTAGCGATAAGGTGAATTTGGAGGACACACCGGTAGTGAAAGAATTTTCCGATATTTTTCCTAAGGAATTGGAGTCCCTACCCCCGGAACGGGAAATAGCTTTTAAAATTGATGTAGCCCCGGGAACAGCACCTATCTCAAGGACACCATATAGGATAGCTCCAACTGAATTGCAGGAGTTGAAGTTACAATTACAGGATTTATTGGAACGGGGTTTTATATGAAAGAGTGATTCCCCGTGGGGAGCCCCAGTTTTGTTTGTAAAGAAGAAAGATGGGAGTTTGAGGTTATGTATAGATTATCGAGGCTTAAATGATGTTACGATTAAGAATAAGTACCCGCTACCCCACATTGATGAACCGTTTGACCAATTGCAAGGGGCGGTAGTGTTTTCAAAGTTGGATCTAAGGCAGGGTTACTATCAATTGAGGATTTTGGAGAAGGACATACCTAAAACTGCTTTTAACTCGAGGTATGGGCACTTCGAGTTTGCAGTGATGCCTTTTGGGTTAACCAATGCACCTGCCGCTTTCATGGATTTAATGCATAGGGTTTTTAAACCTTACTTGGATCAATTTGTGGTGATCTTCATTGATGATATTTTGGTGTATTCTAAGAATGTGAAGGATCATGAGAAACATTTGAGAATTGTTTTACAAATCTTGAGGGAACATCAATTATATTCTAAGTTTAGCAAGTGTGAATTCTGGCTAAAAGAAGTGACTTTCTTAGGGCATATAATTTCTAAGGATGGGATTAAAGTGGATCCAGCTAAAGTTGAAGCTGTTTCGAAATGGAAACGACCAGAAAACCCTACCAAAGTTCGGAGTTTTATAGGATTGGCAGGGTATTACTGAAGATTCATCCAGAATTTTTTGAAAATTGCTGGGCCTATGACTGAGTTGACCAAGAAAAATGAAAATTTTATATGGAGTCCTAAGTGCGAAGGAAGTTTTCAGGAATTGAAAAGACGATTGACAAGAGCGCCTGTGTTAGGTTTGCCAAACAGAAAAGATAGTTTTGTGGTTTACACAGATGCTTCTAAGGAAGGTTTGGGATGTATTTTGATGCAAAATGATAAAGTGATAGCATATGCCTCTGGGAAATTGAAACCGTATGAAGGAAATTATCCGACTCATGATTTGGAGTTAGCGGCTGTGGTCTTTGCTTTGAAGAAATGGAGACACTATTTGTACGGAGTAACATTTGAGGTTTTTACAGATCACAAAAGCCTTAAGTACTTATTTTCTCAAAAGGAGATGAATTTGAGGCAACGTAGATGGATGGAATTTCTGGAAAATTATGATTGTACGATTAAGTACCATCCTGGGAAGGCCAATGTAGTGGCCGATGCTTTGAGCCGTCGGGTACAAATGGCTGGATTGATGGTTAAGGAATTTCAATTGTTGGAGGAAGTTAGCTATTGGAATCCTCGATTAGAACCAAGGAAAGTAATTTTGGGAAACATTGTAATAACCTCCACTTTATTGGAACGCATTGTCGCGCCCCATTTTTTGATAAATAAATAAATGGTTTAAAAATGTATTTTTTGATTCAATTTGTGATTGAAAAATGAATTGTGAAAAAAGAAAAATGGGTCTAAATGGGGATTTGAGAATGCGACTATTTGACCCAAAATTATAGTTTAAAAAGGGTTTTGAAATAGAAAATCGGAGTCGCCACTTGGTAATGAGTTAAGGTGTACCAAGTCACCTAAAAATGAATTTAAAGAAAAAAGTAGTAAGAAACCCTTTTTAAACGACTCCTAGTCCACGTAAACCGACGAAAAAGGTTCGGGAGTCACATTTGACGAAGGGGAAGGCAAGGATAAAAATCCAAGGCACCCCTTCGACCTAGCCAAGGCTAGTTGCGTGATTTAATCAAAGATTTTCTTGTTTTAGCCAAAGAATTTATTACATTTGGATGTACTACATGAATGCAAACCCTAGACCTAGGGGGACATGGGGGGTTGAAATGTATCTTCGGAGCTTACTTGGTACTAATCACATTAAATGTGACACCCAATAAAGACTCTTCGAAGAAGTCATGAATAATGCAAGTGGAATGCTCAAACAAGGAAAGAAAATATGAGAGGTGTGCAAATGAAGACAAAAGTGTTCGTGTGCAAGTGAAGGGATAAAAAGGTGCATGTGTGCGAATGAGACAAAAGTGTTCGTATGTAAGTGAAGGGATAAAAAGGTGCATGTATGCGAATGAGACAAAAGTGTTCATGTGTAAGTGAAGGGATAAAAAGGTGCATGTGTGCGCATGAGACAAAAGTGTTCGTGTGTAAGTGAAGGGAAAAGTGAAAGTGTAATGATAGAGTGGATTCAGAATGCATGAGCCTAGGGATACATGCATATTGGGCACGAGGAGACCTAAATCGTGACTCAATTTTTCCTTTTGATTAGAAGGGAGAACTAGCGTGCTAAGGCTATTTTGAAGCCACACTCGCTCGTTTCCCTTATCGGAAGGGGACTCGTCAAACAAATGTCCCTATAACTAGCATGAGATGCAAAACCTAAAATGAAAGGGAAAGGGTTAGAGGAGCATGCCAATATGATAAAAACTAAGAAAAAAATGCATGAAATGAAGTGACACATGCAAGTATGGACTCACGGGAGAAATCCCTAAGGGTCTAGCGTTGGACTAGCCCATTCTATAAATTCCTACTAGCGTTGGACTAGTGGAAACGTACATTCATCCATCACATTCATTCATGGCTATGGAAAGCAAGTAGACATGTCAAACACTTATAAACACGTAGCACATAACACTTAGCATGCTCGACTAGATGCAAAAACCTAATAAAGCAAGTAACACATAACATATAGCAAGCAACATAAACTAATGGACCTATTACATTTGCTAGCTAGGCACACGTCTTCAATAGGTCTTCATCGAATGCTCCTCCAAGCCCTATCTATTACATTAGGGAGACCCTACTACAATCTAAAAGGGGGAAAAGGAATAAAATAATTAGATCCCTAACTATTACAAATTTGGCATTCAAGTGCCTTTCAAATGATAGATATACAAAGCTAAAACTAATAAAGCAAATAAGGCACCCCTTCGACCTAGCCAAGGCTAGTTGTGTGATTTAATCAAAGTTTTTCTTGTTTTAACCAAAGAATTTATTACATTTGGATGTACTACATGAATGCAAACCCTAGACCTAGGGGTATTGGGGGAAATTTCTCTTCAAAGGTTGAGTGGTGCCAATCACATTAATTGTGAAGCCCAATAATGACCCTTTTGAGAGGTCACGAATAATGCAAGTGGAATGCTCAAACAAGGAGAGAAAATATGAGAGGTATGCAAAAAATGTCTTTGGACGTAAAATATACTCCAAGTGCAAGTGGGCAAAAATGCATATATGCAATTAGAGAAAAGTGTGAAAGTGTCGGTGTGCAAATGAAGATAAAAATGTTCGTGTGCAAGGGAAGGGACAAAAAGGTGTACGTGTGCAAATGGGAGGAAAAGTGTTCGTGTGCAAGTGAAGGGATAAAAAGGTGTACGTGTGCAAATGGGAGGAAAAGTGTTCGTGTAATGATAGAGTGGACTTAGAATGCATGAGCCTAGGGAATTCATGCATATTGGGACGGGGAGACCTAAATCGTGACTCAATTTGCCCTTTTATAGAGGGAATACAAGCGTGCTAAGGCTTTAGAAAAAGTCACACTCGTCTATATCCCATACTTAAGGGGACTCTCAAGCAATGAACCTTATAACTAGCATGAAATGCAAAAATCCTAAAATGGAGGGAAAAGGGGTTCGGGGGCATGCAAAAATGATAAAACTAAAAGAATGCATGACATGTAATGAACATGCAAACATGTACTAACGAGGGAAAATCCCTAAGGGTCTAGCGTTGGACTAGCCCATTCTATGAATTCCGACTAGCGTTGGACTAGTGGAAACGTACATTCATCCATCACATTCATTCAGGCTATGGAAAGCGAGTAGACATGCCAAACACTTATAAACACATAGCACATAACATTTAGCATGCTCGACTAGATGCAAGGCCCTAACAAAGCAAATTAACACGTAGTAACTAAGCATGCAAAACACATAAGACAATTAAAACCGTAACTATTACATTTGCTAGCTAGGCACACGTCTTCGATAGGTCTTCATTGAATGCTCCTCCAAGCCCTATCTATTACATTCACTAACTAAAACAAAAGGGGGAAGGGGAAAATGGACCAAATTGCTCGCCAAAGCCCTATCTATTACAAGCCAAGAGGTGTACACATACCCCATAAAAGAAAAAAAACTTAATAAAGCAAAAGTAAATGAAAGGAATGAAAGGAATTAAAGAAATGTAAAGAAAGCAAAGTAGACATGCAATTCACTTAGCACATTGGATCATATAGGAGAGATAAACAAAGATAAAAGAAATTATACCTTCCCCTAATGGTAAGCAAATGAAGGAAAATGGCTTCAAAACAATAAAGGGGTCAAGGCATCAATTTAAAAGTAAAGTATAAGCAAAAACACCAAAACCCACCTAATTGCAACTTGAATGAGCTCAAAAAATGCTTAAAGACCAAGAAAACGGAATAACCCGTTCAATTTCCAAATATAGCATCTACTAAAGACCCAAAACAAGCATTACTCAAACATTCAAGTCCAAATAAATCGTTTAAGCACTTCAAAGATTCCAAAAATAAAGAAAGAGCCAAACAATGATTGAAGTTGCAATGATTTTAGGACTTAATTACAAGATACTAAAACATGCTTGGGCTATTGTGGCACAAAGAGAAACTTAGAGGGATCAAATTGATTAAATGTTCCAATTACTTGGGCCTTAGTAGAACAAAAAGGGACTTGGGGGGGTTCAAAGGCAATTTTGAAACAATTTCCATGCAGGTTCATGCAAGCTACGTGAGCAAACATTCTGCAACCAAAACAAATATTTCTGCAGCCAAGAAACCATCGCAACTTGCATTCTCACAAGTAGATATCAACCTCAACACTAATTTTGATCAAAAATCTTTCAACCAAACATTCAAAGTTAATCTAAACATCATAACACACACATTCAGAATTCAAACAAACTCAAATATAGAAGAAAACTGATGCAAAGACAGAAGGAAGCTCATGTATTCAGCAGATTCCAGCCATGGCATTTCTTTTCTTTTTCATCATGCAAACCAGATTTTTGATTCAAACACGCAGCTTTGACTAGATATGTTCCTATCCAACATCACAACTTAAGCCAAGTAACCGGCTACATAATGATCACAATCCAGATGACTAGAAAACATGGAAATATATCATGCCAAAATTCTAAAATTTATGCAGAAATTGTTTCGGCAGCCTGCTTGTTTGCTTTTCAGCAAAGTGTTCAATCATGATCCAAACATATAAATATGCAGACTCAACACCCAACCCTCCATTGCTTCCCTCCAACACAAGATCAAATATGAAACTGAAGTGCAAAACTCAACTAGTAACCGAGGGAAAAAAAACACAGCATAAAAAAATGCCGCAGCTTTTCCTTTGCTGCGTTTTCGAAGGGAACAACTCCTGAATACTTGGTAATTTCAGCGATATCATACCATGACAAGATAAATAAAACCAATGACCTTTACCCCTGCATTCCCAAAACACACATGTCACTCCATTCAAGCAAATCAAACAGTCCAAAACCAGATTTTCAGCCACGAAAATGCGAGTCTGCTGCATTTTTCTCTAAAGTTCATCCTTAATCAATTTCGCATGATTTAACCAAGCAAAGGAACTGACCATGCTATGAATCCATGACAACACCCAACTGTAAGTTTACACCGGACAAAGACCAGATCAAGATCATGCATCTTATGCAAAACAAAAACAAATTTGAGAGAAAAAAGAAAATCTGGTGCATGGCTTTCTTCTTTTCGCCTCTTCAGAGGTTTATTACAGACTTGCTTCTTATGACAATCATGCCAGACACAAACAACTTCCAACCAAACATCAAACATCGAAATCAAAGTACCAAGACCCTGCAACTCTACTCATTAAAAAATTTTACCAAGATGCAAGCTACGGAACCCATCGAGAAAGTTGTCAAAGTTGGAAACTTTTCTGCAATATTCTTTCGGCTAAGACACAATCATGCACGACATCGAATTATTCCCCAAAACCTCAGATTTTTCATTACCCCAAATAAGGATCATTAATCGTATTGAATTCGAAACAGAACCAATGAAAAACAAAGGAATGCAAACAACCGACTAAAGAAAATAGCTTTCAACGATAAAAGGTGAACATAATACCTTGGCCCAGGAATGAATCGTATGATGACCAAGAACTGGCTCAAGTGATTCTTTCAGATGCTTGAAGGAATGTCAGATGATGATGAGTGAAAGCCCAGTTGATCTCCTTCTGCAACTTTCAGCCGAAGATCCTTCCTTTTCCTTTTCTGGTTTCCAGTCGAAGCCCTCTTCTTAGCTCTCTCTTTCGGCTTTCTTTTCTCCTTTCACTCTATCTCTCCAACCCCAGATTCTCTAGCCGTTTCCTTTTTCTGGTTCTTCTCTATCCCCTGCCCTTTGTCAAAAACCCAGCCCCTCTTTTCTATAACCTCGCCGACCTCCCTAGTTTCTCCTATGCTTGCTTCTGATTTTTCTTTGAGCATCAATTAAAGAAGGAGGGTGGTTCTTCACAACTTACCTTTAAAACAAGAGAGAGAGAGCTATGGACCACCTTAACTTTCCAAATAACTTCACCAATCACCTCAAAATCACTAAGTGGAGGAGTTTTATGGAACAATTGGAAGATTAATCGGTTGATTTGAGAGATTGAGCAAGATTGGAGACCAAAATTGTGAAGAGTTTTCTTTCCTTTGAGCTTCAAGAAAGTCGGCCACCCTTGGAGGAATTTTGATGATTTTTGGGTCATTTTTGGTTATTTAAGTCAATGGTAAGAAAGTCTTAAGGTAGCCCAATCAAATGGTGACACTTGTCACCTTTAATTAAATGCTCACCTACCTTGTCTCCCTTATATCAATCCACTTAGCACTCTCTACTTATCTCTTAACACCCGATAAATTAATTCCAGTATTCAAAACTTAAACTAGTTGGCCGAATTTTTCCGGACTTATCGCACTAGTGGGTCCCACGTTCGGTATCTGCTCTTAATTTCTCAAAATCTATTTGATACTAGAAAAATCATCTAAAAATTATATCTGCTCCTTAAATTTATCTAGAAAAATTTTCGAATCACGAATATGCAGAAAACAAGTCATGAAAAATAATAAAACTTAGAAAATGAAAATTACGGGTTCTCACATTCTCTACCTGCGAGTTTAACACAATTTTTATGAAGATTTAGGTCCATTTTGTGTGTTTTTTCTGGAGATTTGCTGTTGTGAATGATTGGTAATCTTGACTGTCTCTGTGCTGCGTTATGATTATGATGGGTTTGGTACTGACTATTTTATTCATCTGATGTGTATTTGGAACTACGAGCTCTATTTAGAAGCCATAGACAAAGAATGTTTTCTCCTCAACGTAATTTTTACAGATGAACGAATTAAAAGCTGTTCTTGTGGTTTCCTTTGTGTGTGGAGTGGGTAGGATAATCTTTGGGAGGTACATAGTACATAGTTGGGTTTTGATGATAAGACGTGTAAAGTATTGTTTTGGGTTCAAAAGATTGTTGTTTGTTTGAATTTTGTCACCTGCGTCTTATCTAAAAGTCATAGTCGTGAAGTTGCAGATGAGTGAGGAAGAAAGCTTCTTCGTAGGCTGCATGAAATATTTCCAAATATTACACTTTAACCCCTCAAGTTTCCCTTATGTTACTATGGCCCAAAAAATTGGAAAATTTAATCAATTTTGTCCCTTTAAAATGTTATTTTTCTTTGGTATGTCTTAATGTGATTTTTGGACAGATTATTGGTGAATTTTAGGATGAAATTTGAAGGTTTAATGATTTTCGATAGATTTATAGTTTTGATTTAATAGTTAAAAGTTTGGGTAATGTTTTTGGGGTTTGGTGAAAGGGTTTTGATTTATTTTTATGAATTTTATTGGTTGGTGTGGTAAGCTTTGTTTTGAGACCTTAATTTTATTTCATTTTAGTTTAGACCCTTAATATTAGTAAAAATAATGATTTGACCTCTCAAACTTCTTTAATTCTTTCAATTGGGTCCTTGTTTGTTTTAATTTGATGAATATGGGTTGTTTACTTTTATTTGAATGCTTTGATTGATTCCATTTCGTGTTTATTTTCATTTCTTGTGATTATTTGTTAACTAAAGTGATACATTGACCCTTTTCTTTATTTTAGAGGGTAAATAAGAGAAATTTCACTTCATTAGGTCACTAATTCAAGGGAGGTATACTCTACTCTTTATTTTGATTTTACCTGATCCTATGTGCCCCTATGTGACTTTATGTGCATAATTGCATGCCTTTTGAATGTTTTTATTTCATTTATTTATTTAGTCACTTTAATTGCTTTGATTTTGTATATTTATTTTAATTTATTTTTTGGTTATTTGAGAGGCATTAAATGCCAAATTGTAATAGTTAGGTTATTATTTTTTTTATTTCATTCTTTCCCCTTCTAGATTGTAATTAGGGCCCCCTAAGTGTAATAGTTAGGTCTTTATTTGCTTTGTGTGTTTTGCATGCTTGTGTGTTTACGTGTTACTCACTTTCTTAGAGTCTTGCATTTAGATATCATGCTTATGTGCTATGTGTTTTACGTGATATTATGTGTTTATTTGCTTTATTATGTTTTATATGATTTATTTGATTATAATAAATGTATGATGTCACCACACTAGTCCAACGCTAGTTATGGCCTTTCTTCTCGACTTCTCGTTAGTCCAACGCTGGTGAGAACTTATAGACGTGAACTAGTCCAATGCTAGAACCTTAGGGGCCGTTCACATATTAGATCATGTTTGTGTGACACAATCACTACATTTTCATGCATATTTTCTACTTTTTTAGGGTTTTTTAACATGACATTTCTCCTATATGTATATCCCTTATCCCATATTCCCTCTATATGTATATTCCTTATCCCTATGTGTGAGACATAACATTAGACTTGCATTTCATTTAAGAAAATTAGAATTAGGTTAGATCATTTATTTGATTAGATAGGAAAATACTCCTCGAATATTGGATATGGATGAGTATGGTTTTCTAACCTTAGCACGCTCGTATTCCCTCTATTAAAGGAAAAATTAAAGTCACAAATTTTAGCCCCCCGCACCCGTTATGATGCATTTCTTTGGTCATGTATATTTGTATAATTATTATTTTCTTTTCTTTCCTTCGAATCTCATATTTTTGCATATTCGTGACCTCTTCAAAGAGTCAACTTGGGCATCACAATTAATGTGATTTACACCAATTAAGCTTCGAAGGGATATTCCAACTCCCTCGATATCCTCCTAGGTTTAGGTTTTGCATCCATATAGTGATGTCTAAATGTGATAAATTCTTCGGTTAAAATAAGAAAAATTTTGGCTAAATCACGCAACTAGCCTTGGCTAGGTTGAAAGGGTACCTTGGATTGTATCCTTGCCTTCGCTTTCTTCAAACGTGATTCTCGAACATTTTTCTCCGATTTTCAAAGATTTGGAGTCGTTTAAAAAGGGTTTTTTCTACTTTTTTTCTAAAAATTCATTTTACGTGACTTGGTACACCTTAACTCAATACCAAGTGACGATTCCTATTTTTCATTAAAAATCCTTTTTAAACTATTATCTTTGGGTCAAAATCGTTGCACTTTTTAGTCACATTTTCTTTATTTATTTTTTTAAAAATAAAAAACTCATTCTTCAATCAAAAATTAATCAAAAATTCATTTTTATAAATATGTTATTTTCTTTTAAAAATGGGGCGCGGCAGACAAGGATACAATCTAAGGCGCCCTTTCAACCTAACCAAGACTAGTTGCGTGATTTAGTCAAAAATTTTCTTATTTTAACCTAAAAATTTATCACACTTAGATGTTACTATATGAATGCAAACCTATACCTAATGGTTATCGGAAGGGTCAACGTGTCTCTTCGAATTTTAATTGGTACAAATCGCATTAATTGCGACGCCCAAAAGTGATTCCTTTGAAGTGGTCACGATTATGCAACAATGAAGCTCGAAGAAGAGAAAAGAAAATAATCATTATACAAATATACATGACCTAAAGGAATGCATCATAACGGGTGCGAGGGGAGGGGGCTAAAATTCGTGACTAGATTTTCCTTTTTATAGAGGAGATACGAGCATGCTAAGGCTAAGAAGCCATTGTCGTCTATATCCCATATTTAAAGGGTTAATTCTCCTAATTTTGGTCAAGCAAATGATCTAACATATTTCAAAATTTTTTAAATGAGATGCAAATCTAAATGTTATGTTTTATACATAGGGATAAGAGATATCTAAGGAAATATCATGTAAAAGTGATAATGATCCTAAAAAGTAGAAAATATGCATGAAATGTAATGATTTGTCACACAAACATGATCTAGTGCGTAGATGGTGTGAGGATTCATGTTTTTATTCTTAAAATTGTCATTTCTTATAATTATTTATCCTATTATTAGCTAATTATATTATCATTGCATGAATTGCTTTTAAATTTCGCTTTTATCGCGCATGAATAGGAAGTTCGCGTATTTCGCGTCGAAACGACTAAGTGGATGTGACAGCCCCACCTCTCCCAAGGGCAAACCCTAGGGTATCAGCAGACTGTCTGCCCATCTCTCGCCAGGACTCAATCATTCAAAGAACTAATATCATCAATAAAACGCATAGAACATCTTCCAAAATAGGGAATTAAAACCCTAATTAGAACATAATCACTATTTCGACGTTTCAGCTTAGTATATGCATCATCACCTGTCAGCTTACTACTCCATGCTCAAAATTACATAACATAAGTCATACTCGAAAATTTAAGCTTATAAGTCTGCTTAAACAATAGTTACAACCTTAAAACACAAGTACGAGCAAAAGAAAGCTAGAAAGCTCTTGATCAAGTCTCTTTCCGATCTGCTAAGGAAAACAAAGGGAGTGGGGTGAGCTAACGCCCAATGAGGTTCCAAATAAACAAGTAAATACATAGCCATATAAGGAAACAAAATAACCAAATAAACACCGTACAGTAAAATAACAGTTTAATCACAGTTCAATTCAAGGATACAGGTGGCTTCCAAAAGCCAAATCCACTTGAGCTTGATCATTACCGGTTCCGTTGACACTCCGTCAACGTTTGCATTCATAGGATATAAAGTCCGTAAAACACCGCTTTCACCAGTCTCCGTCCACCAGTCAACCCCCCCCACCGGGCCCGCACTCCATAAACAGTAGTTTGGTAATACTCGAGTATACCGATTTCCAGTGTACAGTAAACAGTCCTCAAGGTTTATCGGCCTTCTTGACCAAGCCCTTGCTGGCTCGATACGACCGACTCACCTATGAGGTTGGGTACCCAAACAGTAACAGTAGTTGATGGAATGTCATCCAAGCACCTTAAGCACAGTCATGTATAGCAATATCTCATTTCATGTTAACTTATTCAGTAAGTAGAGCCTCAGTGGAAACAAGGAAGGTCGAGTGCGATAAAGTACACACTCGCCTTGATTTTAAATAAAACAGTGTTTGGCTCAAACAATAGCAAATCAACGATTCCAAGTATGCAAGTATTCCACATAACAAGTAGCAGGTAGTGGAACACTCACCTGTCAAAAAAAAGTAGCAATCGGCATAAAACGTCTCAGTTACGATCACCTTCGTTGCCCAAACCTAGGTCAACGAGCGAAACCATTAACAATTGGATTCGTTCCTTACTAAAGTATAGGTTCATTAAGAGACCAAGAGAGTAGCCTAAGCTACTTAATCTATCATGTAAATGAGGTCCAAAGTATAATAAAAGTTCATGAAAATACATGTTTAGTGTTCATATGATTGCTTGGCAAGGAAAGGTTTCATTTTCGGTTTGAACAGTGTCGGCCGGCCAGTCTCGGGAAAATGGTCACCGCTCATTGTAGGAGAGTCGGAATTAGGTTTTGTCAGTTGCATTGGAAACTAGGTTTATAAGGATAAATTTGTCTAGAAGAAACCATTTCCAAAATCCCAACATAAGTGGCTTCAAAGTAAGAAACCAAATGAAATTTCTGGACTGCCACGGATGAACAGTACCGCCCAGGCAGCCAACTTCCACGACTTGCCACGGATCGCTCAAGGTGAACCCGAAAATGAGCTTGGTACCGTTTTAAAGCTCTAAGAGTCTACTTTCAAATTCCACAAACGGCACTCAATTCCGATCAGTGAGTAAAACGTTATGGCCTTTACAAGATTGCTGGACAGAAAATTCTGGACCTTGTCCAGTTTTGTTCCTTTGCTTGTAACTCAAAATTTACTCAACCAAATTGGCTAATTTTTTTGTAGAAAACCTACACACACATAACCCAACATATATCACTCACGTTTGTAGCCAAAATGTGCATGAAACATCAAGGCAAAAACCGGACAGCAACCCCTAAAATTTCGGTCTGCACACGTGAAATCTTCCAACTTTCACTCTTCTCATTATTTTCACCTTTTGCACATATCAAGTATTAAATCTAACTAAATAGGGCTTTAAAACATATCAATACTTCATAAATACACATGAATAAGGGCTGGACATTTCATCAAACACTTGGTGTGCATAGTAACAATTCATCCACTACTTGTTTAATTCAAGGGGTTAACTTCCAATTCCAACCACAACAACTTGTATTACATCATTTAAGCTTAAAGTAGATGATATAACATCATAAACCTTAATTCTAAGATTACATACCTTACTTACAAGTTGCTTGGGTCACCAAACAAACCACCATAATGAAAGCTTTAAGCTTGAGATAACCTCAAAGATTGAAGGAAATTTCTCACAAACTCTAGCTCTTTCTCCTTTGGATTTTTGTTCTTGGTTTGCTAGGGTTCAAAGCAAGTATAAGGAGCTTACTCTCTCTCCCTTTTCTATGCTAAGAAAGTCGGCCAAGCTTAGGAAATAAAAGAACCAAATTTGTTTTTTTAAAATGTCTTCTAATCTTTAGTCAAACAAGCCCATGGCTAGGGTTTTGCCACATGGCTCTTTTCTTGACCAAACCTTGCTTAATCTTTGACTAATGGTCTTCTTACCTTTCCACATGCACCAATAATTATCTAACATCTCTAATCACTCACATAAAGTCTCTACCACTAAAACAAGAACACTTGTGTGAGAACCCGTATTTTTTCCCTTAATGTTTTTCCTAGGGTTTTCCCCCTTTAATTGCATGTTTGCTGCATTTTCTGGCGTAGGAAAATTTTCTTGGTGGATTTTATGAGTAAGTATAGTTTTTAGATGATTTTTCTAGCATTGGGTAGTTTTTGAAAAATTACGGATATATATTGGACGTGGGACCCACTAGTGCGAAAAGTTCGGAAAAATTTGGCCAATAAGGTTAAGTTTTGGATACTGGTTGAAATTTATCGGGTGTTAAGAGATAAGTAGAGGAGGTGAAGTGATTGATGTGAGAGGAAACAAAAGGATAGAAATGTATCTAATGGAGTGACAAGTGTCACACTTCCATTGGTTGAAGCCTAAGACAACTATTCACCTTTTGACCTTTCTTACCCATTAAATAAATATCTCAAAAATTAACCAAAAATTCACTCTTTCTTTCTCCATGTTGGCCGGCCACCTTAAGCTCAAGAAGGAAGAAAACTCTTCAAAGAAAAACTCTCCATCTAGTGCAAATCATCCAAACCAAGTGCTTAAATTTGTTTCTACTCCATAAAATCCCTCCATTTGGTGCTAGTAAGTGTTTTGTGGAAGTGTCCAAGGAAGCTAAGGTGTCCTACAACTCCTTTTCTCTTGTTTACTAGGTAAGTGGTGCTTGAACTTCCTCCTACACCTAATGATGCTTAATTTGTGCCTAGTGGTGGCTAAAGTGTTGAAATTTGTGGTTTATTTCTTGGTTGGAGATGAATTGGTGAAGTTTTTATTTTATTGATGAATTTTCTGGTTTAATGTGATCATGATGTTGTGGTTATTTATGATGGTTGGTAATGAGGGGTAATGACTCTAGTAGGTGTAAATGATTGGTAATTGCAACCAATTTTGGGTTTGGAAGGAATTTGAGGAAGTTAGGGTTTCATAACCCCCTTTTCTGTCCGGTTTTGTATCATATGATTAGAGGCCGAATTGGCCTTTGCTTAAAACATGAAAGTTGTAGGTATTGATGTGTTTGAGGTGCCTGTAAAATTTCAGGTCTTTGGAGTAGTGTAGAGTGAGATATGTCGATTTTACTGTTGCTGTTCTGGGTTGATCAGAATGTGCGAACTGCGTCTGAAAGGGGTTGTTTTGGCTGGGATTGTTTTGGATTTTATTGTCGGTGTCTTCTTATGAAATGTAGCTTGATGTCCTAGCTATCATATGCCTTTGGAATTTCTGCATTTGGACCTGTATAGACTGAGTTGTACTGATTACAGCATAGTGTGATTTGTAAACCTGTAATTACGGTTCTGGTTTGGTATTCTGCATATTTGACCTAGTTGTGCTAGGATTTGTACTGAGTGGCCTTCTACATTGTTGTAGCCCTGTCTTTTAGCTTCGAGATGGTGGGTCTTACACCCTCATCCGATAAGCGTAGTGCAATTTGTGCCATTACCGCATAATGAAGGCAAAACTGTTTTTGTTGTTATGGCCAAGATGGCTATATTTCCTAATTTTCTGGTTTGCTATAATGCTTATATATGCATATGAAACCTTATTGGGGTTGTGGTTGGCATGGCTTTATGACTTGTTATCGAGTCTCATTGTATTTGTTTATGTGTTCTAGGGCGTGACGTTAGTGCACGACGTACTTTGGACGACGGTGCATGAAACGTCACCTACGTGAGTGGTGAGTATACTACTCACTTGGATGTTTATAATGTGGCTTTGCTATATGTGATTGTGATGCCTTGAAGGCTTGTTTGGCTATTGGAAATGATTAGGGTGAGGGTGTACTTGACCGCCCTCATTCCTTTTATTCCTGTGAATGACTGTTTACCGTTTCACTGTATTACTGTACTTGCTATATGAGTTATTGGATTCCATTCATGGGATATTGTTTGGGTGTCGGTTGGATGAGTATCCAACGGCCCTACTGTATTACTGAGCTCGACCCCGTTGGTAGTCAATTGAATCGAGCCAGCGAGGGCTTGGTCATGAAAATTGACTAGCCACGGGGACTGAAATGGGAATCTTGTGGTAATGAGACCCTTGGTTCCGGTGTACTCGAGTATCACCTAAAGTTACTGCTTGGAGTGCGGGCCCGGTTGGGGTATGTTGGGTGGAAGGAATGGAAGTGAAGTGGGTTCTACGGTTGGTACTCTTAAACGTTGACGGAGAGTCAATGAGATTGGATCAAGAATGTAAGCGTGGAAATGGGCTCTTGAGAGCCGTCCGTATCCTTTTACTGACTTGTTTTACTTCTTAATTGTGTACTTGAAATGAAAGATTATGCTTATGTGATCTTTGTTGCTTATGTGGTAGTAACTCACTGGGCTTAAGCTCATTCCGTTCCATTTGTTTTCCTTACAGGAAAATGATCACTTTTGGAAAGGTTGTACTAGCAAGTTGAGCTCATGTAAATGTATCTTTTGAATAGTTCTTTGAATGAAACCCTAATGTGTATTGGGTTCACTTTCTTTTGATTGGCAAACCGAACATGTATATTCGTAGTGAATGATTTTTGATATGCCGCTTTGGCTTGAAAATGTTACATTTCAATGTATGTATGTCTGGTTGATATTTGGTTGAATTTCGGATCAACTCGTAATTCAAATGGCAAAAGAAAAATTTTGGCTACTCTCGGCCTAGTATCTGGATTCTGACGTGGCCGGTACTGTTCACCATCGGCTTCGATTTTTTTCATTTTTTTTAATTTGTGATTTTGATTTGTTTACGCGCGTGGGTATGTTCCGGAACGTATTAGATCGACGTGAACTGATCCGTAGTCCTGGCGAGAGTTGGGCAGGCAGTCCGCTAACCCCTTTGGTTCGCCTTAGGGGAAAGTGGGGCTGTTACAACTGGTATCAGAGCCACTTCGCGTGGTCTCTGCGCGGAGTGAGACTGGGCCAAGTGGTGTTGTGGTCCTAATTTCATGAATATGTCTAAGTGCTCGTTTGAGCGTAAGTTATGAACCGGGCATGTGATAAGTGTACGAATCATTATCATGGGACTCGAGGAAACTAGGTATGTATGCCGGGTAGGAATCTTTAATAAGGATGGTTTACTCTTGGGACCGGCCGGCTCGAGATGTGAATTATCTTAGACGAGATTCTTGCGCCCGGATACGAAAGATATGAGGGCCTAGGTTAGAAAGGATTTGGTGAACTAGAAAGGCGATTCTATGGAACTTCGTGTGGTTTGTTCGGGTGTGGTTAAGCGTGATCGACCTTGATTAAGATATAAATATTTGGACGAATCCCTATAAGGGGAAAAGCTTTTCGCGAGTTCTTTTGCACTTGTGACCTAGGTGTCTATAGTACTTTTGGGGGACCCTTTTGTTTCATGGAATGACTTCGTATGTACTTGACTGACTGTTCCGCATAATTGCTTAACCTGGTTATGTGATCTATGTATACGTGTTATGTGTTTAAATGCTCTTCGCGGTCATTGTTTGAGTTACTTATTCTTGTTTCATTGTTCCTGTCTGGTGCTACGGAAAGGAGGGTTAGGTGCCCTTTAACAGTATATTTATTTGGTGACCTAGATTGACTTAGATTGATGGAAGGCACTCGGAGTGGTCGAGGCCGTGGACGCAGAACTAGACAACCCACACCGGTTAGGGGTACGGGGGAAACCCCTACTGGACCCAATCTGGAACCGCAAGTAAACCCTAATGTGCAAATAGCTGCTGCTATGCAGCAAATGACAAACTTGCTAGCACAAGTGGTGCAGCAACAGGGCCAAAACCCAAACCCTAACCCTGGAAACCCTGGTAACCATATCGAGAGCGAAGACAGAGCACTCGAACGATTCCAAAAGTTCGCTCCGCCAAAGTTTGTTGGGGGACCCGACCCAGACGTTGCCGAAAGATGGCTTGAAAAGATGGTGGACATATTTGCAGCCCTACACTACCCTGACGAACGGCAGGTAACTTTTGCCGTGTTTCAGCTTGAGGGGGCAGCCCGTTCCTGGTGGAACGTAATTCGGCAGAAGCGGGAACGAGAACAGACACCTAGGACTTGGGTGAACTTCATCAGAGAGTTCAATGCGAAGTTTTTCCCTCCTCTAGTTCAGGAGAGGAAGGAAGACGAGTTCATTCGACTCCGCCAAGGAGCTCAAACTGTGGCGGAATATGAGAGCCAATTCACCCGCCTATCCAAATTTGCGCCCGAATTCATCATGACCGAGCAACGAAGAATAAGGCGATTTGTCCAGGGCCTGAACGTAGAAATCCAGAAGGAACTCGCGGCAGCCAAAATTAACGCCTTCAGCGAAGCAGTGGAGAAGGCACAACGAGTAGAGAATGCTAGGCTCCAGGTGAAAAACTTCCAGGCGAAAAAGAGAGGATTTCCTGGAAGTAGTTCGGGGCAGGGGGATGAAAGTACCCCTCCCAAGTTTGGGCGGGGAACGGGAGGAGTAAGGATGCCGGGAGTGTCAGAAGAGAGCCCGTCAAGAGGAGGCTCGACTTCTACAGCACGCGGACCCTGCGGGTATTGCGGAAAATTAAACCACTCGGAGGACAATTGCTGGAAGAAAGGAGAAAAATGCTTGCTCTGTGGGAGTGCCGAACATCAAATTGCTAACTGTCCAGCTCGCCTGCGCGAGCGGCAAGGGACTCTGCCACCAACTACTACCAACCCTGCCCGGCCGAAGGGGGACAAGGATGGATCGAAAGTGTCCTCTCGGGTGTACTCCTTAGAACAACATCAAGTCTTTGACCCATTAGAGGACGTGGAAGGTAATAATTTACTGAACCTGGCCAGTGAAGGGGTACAGATCTGTTAGCTAAGTATAATGCTCAATTTAATCCCGGAGTAGTCAATGATAAGGAATTTTGAGGACGAAATTCTTTTAAGGGGGAGAGAGTGTGAGAACCCGTATTTTTTCCCTTAATGTTTTTCCTAGGGTTTTCCCCCTTTAATTGCATGTTTGCTGCATTTTCTGGCGTAGGAAAATTTCTTGGTGGATTTTATGAGTAAGTATAGTTTTTAGATGATTTTTCTAGCATTGGGTAGTTTTTGAAAAATTACGGATATATATTGGACGTGGGACCTACTAGTGCGAAAAGTTCGGAAAAATTCGGCCAATAAGGTTAAGTTTTGGATACTGGTTGAAATTTATCGGGTGTTAAGAGATAAGTAGAGGAGGTGAAGTGATTGATGTGAGAGGAAACAAAAGGATAGAAATGCATCTAATGGAGTGACAAGTGTCACACTTCCATTGGTTGAAGCCTAAGACAACTATTCACCTTTTGACCTTTCTTACCCATTAAATAAATATCTCAAAAATTGACCAAAAATTCACTCTTTCTTTCTCCATGTTGGCCGGCCACCTTAAGCTCAAGAAGGAAGAAAACTCTTCAAAGAAAAACTCTCCATCTAGTGCAAATCATCCAAACCAAGTGCTTAAATTTGTTTCTACTCCATAAAATCCCTCCATTTGGTGCTAGTAAGTGTTTTGTGGAAGTGTCCAAGGAAGCTAAGGTGTCCTACAACTCCTTTTCTCTTGTTTACTAGGTAAGTGGTGCTTGAACTTCCTCCTACACCTAATGATGCTTAATTTGTGCCTAGTGGTGGCTAAAGTGCTGAATTTTGTGGTTTATTTCTTGGTTTGAGATGAATTGGTGAAGTTTTTATTTTATTGATGAATTTTCTGGTTTAATGTGATCATGATGTTGTGGTTATTTATGATGGTTGGTAATGAGGGGTAATGACTCTAGTAGGTGTAAATGATTGGTAATTGCAACCAATTTTGGGTTTGGAAGGAATTTGAGGAAGTTAGGGTTTCATAACCCCCTTTTCTGTCCGGTTTTGTATCATATGATTAGAGGCCGAATTGGTCTTTGCTTAAAACATGAAAGTTGTAGGTATTGATGTGTTTGAGGTGCCTGTAAAATTTCAGGCCATTTGGAGTAGTGTAGAGTGAGATATGTCGATTTTTCTGTTACTGTTCGGGGTTGATCAGAATGTGCGAACTGCGTCTGAAATGGGTTGTTTTGGCTGGGATTGTTTTGGATTTTATTGTTGGTGTCTTCTGATTAAATGTAGCTTGATGTCCTATCTATCATATGCCTTTGGAATTTCTGCATTTGGACCTGTATAGACTGAGTTGTACTGATTACAGCATAGTGTGATTTGTAAACCTGCAATTACGGTTCTGGTTTGGTATTCTGCATATTTGACCTAGTTGTGCTAGGATTTGGACTGAGTGGCCTTCTACATTGTTGTAGCCCTGTCTTTTAGCTTCGAGATGGTGGGTCTTACACCCTCATCCGATAAGCGTAGTGCAATTTGTGCCATTACCGCATAATGAAGGCAAAACTGTTTTTGTTGTTATGGCCAAGATGGCTACATTTCCTGATTTTCTGGTTTGCTATAATGCTTATATATGCATATGAAACCTTATTGGGGTTGTGGTTGGTATGGCTTTATGACTCGTTATCGAGTCTCATTGTATTTGTTTATGTGTTCTAGGGCGTGACGTTAGTGCACGACGTACTTTGGACGACGGTGCATGAAACGTCACCTACGTGAGTGGTGAGTATACTACTCACTTGGATGTTTATAATGTGGCTTTGCTATATGTGATTGTGATGCCTTGAAGGCTTGTTTGGCTATTGGAAATGATTAGGGTGAGGGTGTGACGGCCCCACCTCTCCCTAGGGCGTACCCCAGGGTTCGGCGGGCCGCCCGCCCAGCTCTCGCCGGGACTCAGTCATTCACTACAGTTCTCAAATAAATACAATACAAATCTCAAGTATACATCAAATGGTCCACAAATACACATCCGTCTCCAATAATTACATATTACAAATGCAGCGGAAACTGATTCCAATCGTGGAACGTATACTTACATCCATATCAATTTGAAATATTTACACAATACCAACTCATACATAAAATAGATCCAAACTTAAACTGTACACGATATAAGCCATCCAGTCACGTGAATATGCACTCCAAGCTTTTCTTCGCCTTGAGCCCTGTGGGGGGAAATAAAACATTTTTGGGGTGAGCTAGAAGCTCAGCGAGTAACCAGAAAATCATTAATCAAATCGGTTTCACAATAGTTCATGTCAATGATGTCATATAGCAATGATGTCATAAATTAAATGATAAATCCGGAAACAACTACATCATTTGCAAAACAGTAAAAATGGATTATCAATAATTCAAGAAACATTTACAATGGAAAGCGATAGTAACGTTCATGAAAGGATACATTCATTCTCCTGACATTTCCTCGCTCATTTGGTCATTCATTTCATTTCATTCACCCCATCCCTGGCTTTTGGCCAGGCTCCACCAACCTACATAGGTAATACTCGAGTATACCAAACGTTCACCCAAGTTCCTAATCGCCTGACCGAGTCCGCTTCTGGCTCAAGACGACCGGTAACAAGGGGCAATGGCCAGTTCAGTCCAAAAGGCTTACATTCATGCGCAAGTAACATTTCAATCGAAAATTTCACATTTATCGAGGTCGAATGCGATAAAGTACACACTCGCCTCGAAAACTCGTTTTGGAAATCATTATAAGCGCTTAACACGTTATCAACCAAAATACAAGTCATGAAGTCAAGAAATATAGCAAACAAGGCACACTCAAATGCCAGCACACATGATATGCAAGAAAACATTTCAAAAGTAACTTTGGAAACAGTTCAAAAGTAAATAATGTAAGAAACGGTTAATAAATCACTTTAGAAGTAGTTTGAGGTCACTCACCTCCATGGCTTAGAAATCATCCATCATATAACATTGCCTTGCTCAAATCCAAGTCTTAGATCACAAACTCAAAGCAATCAAACCCTTTAAAACTTCGGACAGCACTTCCCCTAAATTTGCTTACTTTCCCAGCCATCATGGCTTCATTATTTCCTCAGCCAGTTCCAAAGGTACACACACAAATAAGTTCATCTAATATCCATTCAGCAAGCTCCAAGTAGTACTAGTACAAGCCAAGCTAGGAAAAAGTCCGGAAATGAAGGTTAAGCTCAAAACCAGAAAAACAGTTTTGACGTCATTTTGCGGTAATGGTGTCAATTTCACTATGATTATCGGATGGGGGTGTAAGACCCACCGTTTCGAAGCTATGAAACAGGGGTACAACAATGTAGAAGGCCACTCAGTCCAAATCCTAGCAAAAATAGGTCAAATATGCCAAAAAATACCAAACCAGAACCACTAAAACAGGTTCACAAATCACACAATGCGGTAATGAGTCCAACTCAGTCTATACAGGTCCAAATGCCGAAATTCCAAAGGAATATGTTAGCTAAGACATCCAGCTACATTTCCTCAGAAGACACCAACAACAAAATCCAAACCAATTCCAGTCAAAACAAACGATTACAAGCGCAGTTTTCACATTCTGAGCAACCCAGATCAGCAATAGTAAAATCGATATATCTCACTCTACACTAATCCAAATGACCTGAAATGTTTCAGGCTCTTCAAAAACATCAATACCTACAACTTTCATGTTTTAAGAAAAGTCCAATTCGGCCTCTAACCCTATGATCTAAAACCGGACAGAATTAGGGGTTTATGAACCCTAACTTTTCACAATTCATTCCAAACCCAAAATTGATTGCAAATATCAACAATTCACACCTACTAGTGTCATTATAGGCCATTTCCAATCATCATAAATAACCACACCATCATAATCCAATTAAACCAGAAAAATCATCAATAAAATAAAAACTTCACCAAATCACTTCAAACCGACATGAAAACCAGAAATTTCAGCACTTTAATCACTAATAAGCATAACTTAAGCTTCATTAAGTGCAAGAGGGAATTCACACACCACTCACCTAGTAACCAAGAGAGATAGAGATGTTGGACACCTTAGCTCTTCAAACAAACTTCACTAAACTACCTACTAGCACCCAAGGAAGGAATTTTATGGAGTAAAAACTAATTTAGGCAAGTAGTTTGGATGATTTGAGCTAGGAATTTGCCAAGATGTTGAAGAGTTTTGTCTTTCTTCTTGCTAGAGAGGGCCGGGCATCCAAAGGTAAGAAATGGTGATTTTTGGGCAATTTTTAAGATATTAAACTTTGGTCAAAAAAAGTCAAAAATTGGAATAGTAAATCTTAAAGTAAAACCAATAAGAGGGTGACACTTGTCACCTCATTAATGCAATCTTATCATTTCTTTTTCCTCTCACATCAACCAAATCTCACTCTCTACTTATCTCTTAACACCCGATAAATTTTACACAGTATCCGAAACTTAACCTTATTTGCCGAATTTTTCCGAACTTTTCGCACTAGTGGGTCCCACGTCCATTATACACTCTTAATTTTCCAAAAACTCTCCAATACTAGAAAAACCATCTAAAAACTATAATTACTCATAAAAATTCCTCAGGAAAATTTCCTAAGCCAGGAAATGCAGAAAACATGCTATTAAAGGAAATAAAACCCTCGGAAAAGATTTGGGTTTTTACGGGTTCTCAAACTCTTTTTTTTCGGGGCGTCACAATCTCCCCTCCTTAAAAGAATGTCGTCCTCGACATTCCACTTGTACTAATCAGGTCGAGATATCCCGCAAGAATCACTAATATTTCAAGCCAAGCCCACAGTCCGGCATCCTAAACTTTAAGCCTAGGATACACTACAGAGATCTGAAGCCTAAGCTCTGATACCAACTGTGACGGCCCCACCTCTCCCTAGGGCGTACCCCAGGGTTCGGCGGGCCGCCCGTCCAGCTCTCGCCGGGACTCAGTCGTTCACTACATTCCTCAAATAAATACAATACAAATCTCAAGTATACATCAAATGGTCCACAAATACACATCCGTCTCCAATAATTACATATTACAAATGCAGCGGAAACTGATTCCAATCGTGGAACGTATACTTACATCCATATCAATTTCAAATATTTACACAATACCAACTCATACATAAAATAGATCCAAACTTAAACTGTACACGATATAAGCCATCCAGTCACGTGAATATGCACTCCAAGATTTTCTTCGCCTTGAGCCCTGTGGGGGGAAATAAAACATTTT
Organism: Coffea arabica; assembly: GCF_036785885.1. Classification (NCBI taxonomy): domain Eukaryota; kingdom Viridiplantae; phylum Streptophyta; class Magnoliopsida; order Gentianales; family Rubiaceae; genus Coffea; species Coffea arabica. The sequence continues at coordinate 22,927,974 of NC_092316.1, forward strand.
TGGGGTGAGCTAGAAGCTCAGCGAGTAACCAGAAAATCATTAATCAAATCGGTTTCACAATAGTTCATTTCAATGATGTCATATAGCAATGATGTCATAAATTAAATGATAAATCCGGAAACAACTACATCATTTGCAAAACAGTAAATATGGATTATCAATAATTCAAGAAACATTTACAATGGAAAGCGATAGTAACGTTCATGAAAGGATACATTCATTCTCCTGACATTTCCTCGCTCATTTGGTCATTCATTTCATTTCATTCACCCCGTCCCTGGCTTTTGGCCAGGCTCCACCAACCTACATAGGTAATACTCGAGTATACCAAACGTTCACCCAAGTTCCTAATCGCCTGACCGAGTCCGCTTCTAGCTCAAGACGACCGGTAACAAGGGGCAATGGCCAGTTCAGCCCAAAAGGCTTACATTCATGCGCAAGTAACATTTCAATCGAAAATTTCACATTTATCGAGGTCGAATGCGATAAAGTACACACTCGCCTCGAAAACTCGTTTTGGAAATCATTATAAGCGCTTAACACGTTATCAACCAAAATACAAGTCATGAAGTCAAGAAATATAGCAAACAAGGCACACTCAAATGCCAGCACACATGATATGCAAGAAAACATTTCAAAAGTAACTTTGGAAACAGTTCAAAAGTAAATAATGTAAGAAACGGTTAATAAATCACTTTAGAAGTAGTTTGAGGTCACTCACCTCCATGGCTTAGAAATCATCCATCATATAACATTGCCTTGCTCAAATCCAAGTCTTAGATCACAAACTCAAAGCAATCAAACCCTTTAAAACTTCGGACAGCACTTCCCCTAAATTTGCTTACTTTCCCAGCCATCATGGCTTCATTATTTCCTCAGCCAGTTCCAAAGGTACACACACAAATAAGTTCATCTAATATCCATTCAGCAAGCTCCAAGTAGTACTAGTACAAGCCAAGCTAGGAAAAAGTCCGGAAATGAACGTTAAGCTCAAAACCAGAAAAACAGTTTTGACGTCATTTTGCGGTAATGGTGTCAATTTCACTATGATTATCGGATGGGGGTGTAAGACCCACCGTTTCGAAGCTATGAAACAGGGCTACAACAATGTAGAAGGCCACTCAGTCCAAATCCTAGCAAAACTAGGTCAAATATGCCAAAAAATACCAAACCAGAACCACTAAAACAGGTTCACAAATCACACAATGCGGTAATGAGTCCAACTCAGTCTATACAGGTCCAAATGCCGAAATTCCAAAGGTATATGTTAGCTAAGACATCCAGATACATTTCCTCAGAAGACACCAACAACAAAATCCAAACCAATTCCAGTCAAAACAAACGATTACAAGCGCAGTTTTCACATTCTGAGCAACCCAGATCAGCAATAGTAAAATCGATATATCTCACTCTACACTAATCCAAATGACCTGAAATTTTTCAGACACTTTAAACACATCAATACCTACAACTTTCATGTTTTGAGTAAAGTCCAATTCGGCCTCTAACCCTATGATCTAAAACCGGACAGAATTAGGGGTTTATGAACCCTAACTTTTCACAATTCATTCCAAACCCAAAATTGATTGCAAATATCAACAATTCACACCTACTAGTGTCATTATAGGCCATTTCCAATCATCATAAACAACCACACCATCATAATCCAATTAAACCAGAAAAATCATCAATAAAATAAAAACTTCACCAAATCACTTCAAACCGACATGAAAACCAGAAATTTCAGCACTTTAATCACTAATAAGCATAACTTAAGCTTCATTAAGTGCAAGAGGGAATTCACACACCACTCACCTAGTAACCAAGAGAGATAGAGATGTTGGACACCTTAGCTCTTCAAACAAACTTCACTAAACTACCTACTAGCACCCAAGGAAGGAATTTTATGGAGTAAAACCTAATTTAGGCAAGTAGTTTGGATGATTTGAGCTAGGAATTTGCCAAGATGTTGAAGAGTTTTGTCTTTCTTCTTGCTAGAGAGGGCCGGCCATCCAAAGGTAAGAAATGGTGATTTTTGGGCAATTTTTAAGATATTTAACCTTTGGTCAAAAAAAGTCAAAAATTGGAATAGTAAATCTTAAAGTAAAACCAATAAGAGGGTGACACTTGTCACCTCATTAATGCAATCTTATCACTTCTTTTTCCTCTCACATCAACCAAATCTCACTCTCTACTTATCTCTTAACACCCGATAAATTTTACACAGTATCCGAAACTTAACCTTATTTGCCGAATTTTTCCGAACTTTTCGCACTAGTGGGTCCCACGTCCATTATACACTCTTAATTTTCCAAAAACTCTCCAATACTAGAAAAACCATCTAAAAACTATAATTACTCATAAAAATTCCTCAGGAAAATTTCCTAAGCCAGGAAATGCAGAAAACATGCTATTAAAGGAAATAAAACCCTCGGAAAAGATTAGGGTTTTTACGGGTTCTCAAACTCTTTTTTTTCGGGGCGTCACAGAGGGTGTACTTGACCGCCCTCATTCCTTTTATTCCTGTGAATGACTGTTTACCGTTTCACTGTATTACTGTACTTGCTATATGAGTTATTGGATTCCATTCATGGTATTGTTTGGGTGTCGGTTGGACGAGTATCCAACGGCCCTACTGTATTACTGAGCTCGACCCTGTTGGTAGTCACTTGAATCGAGCCAGCGAGGGCTTGGTCATGAAAATTGACTAGCCACGGGGACTGAAATGGGAATCTTGTGGTAATGAGACCCTTGGTTCCGGTGTACTCGAGTATTACCTAACGTTACTGCTTGGAGTGCGGGCCCGGTAGGGGTATGTTGGGTGGAAGGAATGGAAATGAAGTTGGTTCTACGGTTGGTACTCTTAAACGTTGACGGAGAGTCAATGAGATTGGATCAAGAATGTAAGCGTGGAAATGGGCTCTTGAGAGCCGTCCGTATCCTTTTACTGACTTGTTTTACTTCTTAATTGTGTACTTGAAATGAAAGATTATGCTTATGTGATCTTTGTTGCTTATGTGGTAGTAACTCACTGGGCTTAAGCTCATTCCGTTCCATTTGTTTTCCTTATAGGAAAATGATCACTTTTGGAAAGGTTGTACTAGCAAGTTGAGCTCATGTAAATGTATCTTTTGAATAGCTCTTTGAATGAAACCCTAATGTGTATTGGGTTCACTTTCTTTTGATTGGCAAACCGAACATGTATATTCGTAGTGAATGATTTTTGATATGCCGCTTTGGCTTGAAAATGTTACATTTCAATGTATGTATGTCTGGTTGATATTTGGTTGAATTTCGGATCAACTCGTATTTCAAACGGCAAAAGAAAAATTTTGGCTACTCTCGGCCTAGTATCTGGATTCTGACGTGGCCGGTACTGTTCACCATCGGCTTCAATTTTTTTCGTTTTTTTTAATTTGCGATTTTGACTTGTTTACGCGCGTGGGTATGTTCCGGAACGTATTAGATCGACGTGAACTGATCCGTAGTCCTGGCGAGAGCTGGGCAGGCAGTCCGCTAACCCCTTTGGTTCGCCTTAGGGGAAAGTGGGGCTGTTACAACTTGGACCATTACAAGTGGTGAATTATCTACAACCTAGCTCAAGGCAATATTCTACTTCAAGTAAAATGAATTGAAATGAAATGCATGGAAATTATTATAACAACTAGAAAATAATTTGTAAGGGCAGATATTAAATAAGCTAAATCTTATATTAAGGCATGTAAATAAGAAAATTGTGTTTTAAAGTGAGGGTCAATATAAGGGATTTGTTGTAACACATTGTAAAATATAATACCAGGGCATATAAAAGGTGGTTTAAATCTTGGTGCAAGGCATGTAGTTTGGGGGAATTGTATTTAAAAAAAAAGGGTTCTCACACTCTCTCCCCCTTAAAGAATTTCGCCCTCGAAATTCTCAGCTTGATTACTGAATAGCTCAAAATTTTTCAGTGAATATCCTTTTTAACTCTCTCGAGTCCTGTGAGCCCATGCTTTAGTAAAAGACCAGCAATACAAAGCCACATTATGTAGGAATTGAGGCTCCAAATCTTTATTTAGAACATGTATCAAGTTACAAGTTTCATACTCGTATAACCTATCAAAATATAATACTAGCTTGTTCCAATAGAGGAATAATCCTCATGTCCTTACTAATCAATGTTACAAAAGTCATTTAGAGCAGAAAAGTATCACTTATAGCCAAACGTTTGGGGAAAGTAGAAAAGACGTTCAAAATGCCAAGTTGTAAACTATCTGACCTAAAATGATTTGAGGAACTCATTTTCCTTTTATTTAAGCCTTAATCCACTCATAAACCAACCTCAAAATAGTTTACCAACTCCAATCTTAAAGTTGGAAATGTAAGTAGGAATAATCCTAGGAAAATAGGAATTTTTCAGTTTTACGTGATCTCATTTGAAAATCATATCTCGAGATTCTTATGTCCAAAACTTATAAACTTTATACCGTCGGAATATAGATTCAAATTGTTACAACTTTCTAGAAGGTACCACTGTAAGATCCAATCCACGAGTCGGTCAAATTCCAACCTAAAGTTGCTGCTTCACCCAGTAGCAGACAGAACAGGTATACAGTTTCAGTCAACTTTGAAAAATCGTAGATATTCATTCAAACATAATAAATGAAACTCAATTTTGACTTTTCTACATCAAGATATAACAAATTCTGTAAAACTTTCCAAGGTTCCCTGCGGAAAAATTTTCAGCGGCACATCCTTTGTGTTTACTAACTTTTCCTAGCCCATTCAAGGCTTCATTCTTCCCATGAAATAGCTTCAACTCAAGCATATAAATAACAAGCCCACAACTCACTACATCAGACATATAACTATCACCTATTCAGGTTAGAAAAGAACCCTAAGCTGAAATTCCTAATCACAAGCTGGAAGTTTCTTTAGGCAAGTCAAACTAGCATATAAAAGCTAGATATTTCACATAGCAAGGCTACCAAACCATGGCCAACACTTAAGTGGCATGTGTGGATAGAAAAGTACCATAAAGCTGAAAATTTCACACCACAACTTCAACCATGATATTTTCTCATAAAACCACCGAAATGGACACCCTAACCCTCCAGTTTGCATATATTTTAAAGTAAAGGAAAGTTTGTTGCTAAAGTTACCCTGTAACCTTAAGAAAGATGAAAACTTAGAGCTTCTTCCTCCAAAATCACTCCACCAACACCTTGAAATCTATCTTAGTTATCATTTCTATAGAGTAGTTTGCAAATTAGTTGGTTGAAACTCAAAATTCAAGTACAAATTTGAGGTTAGAGTTGAAGGTCTCTCTTTGGTTTTTCTTCTCCATTTCTTCGGCCAAGCAAGAGGAAAATGAAAACAATTTGGTCAACTTTTTGATTTAGTCGAGGTGAAGAATGTGGCACAAACTTTAATCTTGATAAAAGAAGAGTTAAAACTTGGCTACTATTCTTGCTTGCTCTCAAACCCATACACTATCCATTGAATAATTTCTTCCTTTCGAATGACAAACGAAAAATTTTCGCTTAATTTAAGACTAAAATATAGGGATAGATTCATGGGCAAGGATCCAATACCGCCCAACCACTAATTTTTTTATAGCACTCATTAAAATAGCAGGTACCAAGTTCACTGTTCCTAACGAGAATACAACTTACTACATAAAAATTTCACTACGCATAATTCAATGATTACAACTATTTCAGGCAAAATCTCACTAATGGCTACTTCGACTAGGAATGTCTTAAGATGCTATTCGATTAGGCAAATGCACTAATTCAAACTCATTCCGCACCTCTTCTAGAATCCCTTCGTATTTCTTTTTCAATTCTATGTTCTGGTGCAGTGGTTCAATTTTCTCCAAGTATTCTTGTTCCCATCATCCTTCCCAGTACTCAGCTAATCTCTTTTGGAACTCTACTTCCATTTGAATAATCTCTATTTTCTTATGCAGATCAGTCATATTTGTCATCTCACCGATTCACTTAACTCAATGATAGCTTGCCAGGCAAATCAAAGGAGCAGAATAAGTAACTATTTACAATTGGAAACTCTAGTCATATATCTTTTGAGCTCATTCACTTCCAATCTAACACGAGGAATTAAACTTAGCTATTCTCAATTGAAATAGACAAGGAAGTAGAATACAGGTAGGGCAATATCTCAAAATATTATGCCACTTATTCTTATTTGGAGAGTTTAACACAAGGAGTATTCTTATCACTTATGTACATAATGAAATCCTAAAGTGTACTTCGTATCTCAAAAGTTTCACACCCTATCTCAAGCTTTTGTATACAGGTATAGAATCCAATTCTTTTCTCAAATCCCCATGCATAAATCCAAAACTCACGATCTCGCCACGATAATAATCGAGTCAAGTCCATACTTAGACATTAGTGGATAGTTGTTAAGGAAGTATAGGAAAGAATATCACAAGAGGGGTAGAAATATCCATATAGTTGCAATCAAACCACCTCATATTCAAAATAAACACTTATCAAGTCTTCACAATCATAGGAGAAGGAAATAGGTCTTCAGTGCAAATTTCTCGACGTACACTATAATCTAGCCATTGTCTATAGAAACCCTAACAGACTATTTCTAGATTAGTCCATGATAACTTCCGAGATCCATTCCCTCAATCAGTCCAACAACTAGGTCAAGTGTCAGAATCTTCCGCGCTTTGACTTTTGCCATTAAAACTTATCTCAAGTACCATCAAGATACAGACTCTTATTCTAGTGCTCTCCTCTTTTTGGTACTCAAGTACAAGAATCCACAATAAGGTAATTCACAACTCGAGCCGGCCGGTCCCAAGAGTAAATCACCCATATTAGAGATTCCTACCCAACGTACATATCTATTTCTCCCAAGTATCCTGATAAAGGGTTTATGCTTATAACAGTCATGATTCATAGCTTATGCTGTGAGAACCCGTAAAAACCCTAATATTTTCTTAGGGTTTATTTCCCCTTAATTGCATGTTTTCTGCATTTTCTGGCTTAGAAATATTTTCTTAGTGGATTTTATGAGCAATTATAGTTTTTAGATGATTTTTCTAGCATTGGAGAAATTTTAGAAAATTAAGAGTAAATAGTGGACGTGGGACCCACTAGTGCGAAAAGTTCGGAAAAATTCGGCCAATAAGGTTAAGTTTTGGATACTGTTTAAAATTTATCGGATGTTAAGAGATAAGTAGTGTGTGTGAAGTGATTGATGTGAGAGAGAAAAGAATGATAAGAATGCATTTAATAGAGTGCCACATGTCATCTCCTCATTGGATGCCTTTTAAGAAACACTATTCACCTTTTGACATTTTTTTGACTTTTGACCACTTAAGTTAATATCTCCAAAAATTCACAAAAAACCACCATTCTTCACTTCTTGTTGGCCGGCCATCCCAAGCTCCACAAGGAAGAAAGTTCATCAAATTTCAAGCTTCCACTTGGTGCAAATCAACCAAAAACATTTGCTTCCATCCATTTCACTCCATAAAATACTATCTTCTAGTGATAGTAAGTTGTTTGGTGAACTTAGTTTGAAGGTTTAAGGTGTCCAACATCCTCCTCTCTCTTGTTTCTTGGTAAGTGATGCTTCAACCTCTCCCCTATACCTAATGATGGTTATATTATGCTTAATGGTGGCATGAGTGAAGGATTATATGATTTATTTCTTGATTTGAAGAGTTTTGGTGAAGTTTTTATTTTATTGGGAATTTTTCTGGTTTAATATGAAATGAATGTTGTGGCCTTGTATGATGAATGATAATGGTTGATAATGACTCTATGAGGTGTATTGGATAGGAAAATGCAATCAATTTTGGATTTGGTGTGAAAATTGAAAAGTTAGGGTTCATAGAATCCCATTTCTGTCCGGTTTTAGATCACTGGGTTAGAGGCCGAATTGGACTTTGCTCAAAACATGAAAGTTGTAGGTATTAATGTGTTTAAGGTGCCTGTAAAATTTCAGGTCTTTTGGATGAGTGTGGACTGAGTTATGCCGTTTCTACTGTAGCTGTTCTGCATTGAGCAGAATGTGAAAACTGCGATAGTAATTGGCCTTTTTGACTGGAATTGGTTTGGATTTTGAAGTTGGTGTCTTCTGATGAAATGTAGCTGAATGTCTTAGCTAACATATGCCTTTGGAATTTCGGCATTTGGACTTGTATGGACTGAGATATACCGATTACAGTTTTCTACGTTTTGCAAACCTGTTTTGGGAATTCTGGTATAGTATTTCGTATATTCGACCTAGTTAAGCTAGGAACTGGATTGAGTGACCTTCTACATTGTTGTATCCCTGTTCCATAGCTTCGAAACGGTGGGTCTTACACCCCTAACCGATATTCGTAGTGAGATTTGTGCCATTACCGCATTATGACGTCAAAACCGGTTTTCTTATCAAGGCTTAAGTTAAAGCCCTTTCTTAATTCTGGTTTGCTATTATGCACATTTATGCATATGAAACCCTATTGGGGTTGTAATTGGCATGGCTATATGGCTCGGTATCGAGTCTCATTGAATGTGTTACATGTTATAGGACGTGACGGTAGCTCACGACGTCTTGGTGATCACGGTGTATGAAACACCACTTACTAGCTTGGTGAGTATACTACTCACTTATTTGTTATAATGTGGCTTTGTGCTATGTGTATTTGATGCCTTGAAGGCTTAATTGGTTATTGGAAATGATTGAGGTGAGGGTGTACTTGACCGCCCTCACCCCTTGTGATTTCATTCATGGTTATTTACCGTTTTACTGAAATACTGCATTTGATATATGATATACTGAATTCCATGCATGGAAACTGATTTGGTGTTGTTGGACGAGTATCCAACGGCTTTACTGCATTATTGAGCTCAACCCCGTATGGTAGTTAATTGGATCGAGCCGGCGAGGGCTTGGTCATGAAAATTATCATGCCACGGGGACTGTACTGGGGAACCTTGTGGTAATGAGACCCTTGGTTCCGGTATACTCGAGTATTACCAAAAGCTACTGAAATGGAGTGCGGGCCCGGTTGGGGTATGTTGGGTGGAAGGAATGGAAGTAAAGTGAGGTCTACGGTTTGATACTTTTGACATTGACGGAGGGTCAATGAGGTTGGATCAAGATTGCAAGCGTGGAAATGGGCTCTTGAGAGCCGACCGTATCCTTTTACCATTTTGCTTCATTGCTTATTTGTGCACTTTAAATGAAGGTTCATTCTTATATGACTTTGATTGCTTATTGGGTGGTATACCACTGGGCTTTAGCTCATTCCGTGTTATTTGTTTTCCTTACAGGAAAATGAACACTTTTGGAAAGGTTATGATAGTTGGATGCAAGTTGAGCTCATGTATATGTATTTTGAATTGCTCCTTGAGGATGAAAACCTAAGTGCTTTGATTCCACCAATGTTTGGTGTGTAAATGGCTACTTGTATATGTATGAATTAAATAGATCCTTTGGTAGGCCGTTCGGCTTGTAAAGGTTGGGTTTCATTGTATATATATCTATGGTTGATGTTTGGATGGATTTCGGATCACCAGGACCTTCAAACGGAAAAAGGAAAAAATTGGAACGAAAAGGCACTGGACTGAATCCGGCCAGGAATCCGGCCAGAAACTGGCCGGATTGCCGGCCGGATTGCAGGCCGTTTTGGAAAAATTTTGGATTGCTCTCTGGCCAGTATCCGGCCAGGAATCCGGCCGGATATCCGGCCAGATTCCGGCCGGATTCTGACGTGGCCTGCACTATTCATCTTCGGCAAAATTTTTCGTTTTTTTTTATTTTGTGATTTTGACTTGTTTGCGCGCAATGGTATGTTCCGAAACGTAATAGATCGACGTAAACTGTACCGTTAGTCCTGGCGAGAGCTGGGCAGGCAGTCCGCTAACCCCTTTGGTTCGCCTTAGGGGAAGGTGGGGCTGTCACAGGTGGTATCAGAGCCTAGGTTTGAATTAGTCTGGGTGTTATAGGAATGCTTGATCTGAGGGTTTATTGTTTATGGTCTTTAAGCTTATTGATTCTTATTTATTTACACTTTTGGTGTAGGATGGACAGTTCCAGTGGACCTAGTGATGGCCCTGCGGCCAAGCGACCCCGTGTAGCGCTCCCGATGATTAAGTACTAGATCCGGCCAAAGGGGGCCGTTATTCGTTGGAGACCGTCTAACCGTCTTCGGCGGTGCGCGTGTAAAGAGAAGTATGCTTACCCGAATGCCCTCGTTTTGGCAGTTGTGAAGGAAAGAAAGGAGCTGGCAAAAGCTAATGCCAAGCTTGAGGTTGAGGTGAATCAGTTAAAGGCGGCCAACGAGGGGCAAGCCAAAAGGATAGAGGATCTGAAGTATGATGTACTTGAGGCGGAGGATAGAGTCGATGACCTCTGTGCCCAGCTGAGGGAGGCGCGTGAGCACGAGTCTAAGAGGGCTCGGAAGGTGAGGACTCGAGCCGCTGCAATCCTAAACCTCTGTGCCGAGGTGGTGGAAGGAGTGAGCGATAAGGACTCCTGTGCGGGGTCTGAGGCTAGGGTTGGATCCACTCCGTCGAGTGGGTCTCATAGCTCATCTTCGGGCTAGATTATGACTCCTAGAGTTGTTATAGATAGTTTTGGTCTTGTGTATAGGGTGGATAGGGATAGAGCCTTAGCTAACCGTTTTGGATGTAGGGTTAGCTACGTGTAAATCTCTTTTGATAGGCCTATCCTCAGGTGGATCTTTTGTGTACGTACGTGCTTTGGCCGTACTTGACTGACTGCTTGTATATATATGTTTGGCTTGTATCTATGTGTGCTTGTGGCCCTGTGTGAAATGTATCAATATGTGTTATGTGAAAGTTTATGTGTTACTTACCTGCTTTATTACTGCTTTGGTTTGGTACTTTTGCCTAGACCGAGTGAATTTATGGAAGGAACACGAAGTGGTCGGGGACGCGGGCGCGGAACTAGACAAACCGCACCGATTAGGGAAACGGGGGAACCCTCTACTGGACCTAATACTGGACCGCAATTAGACCCCAATGTGCAAATCGCTGCTGCTATGCAGCAAATGACCAACCTACTTGCACAAGTAGTGCAACAACAGGGCCAAAACCCAAACCCTAACCCTGGAAACCCTGGTAACCACGTTGAGAGCGAGGATAGAGCTCTCGAACGTTTCCAAAAGTTTTCCCCGCCAAAGTTTATTGGGGGACCCGACCCTGACGTCGCCGAGAAGTGGCTTGAGAAAATGGTTGATTTATTCGCGGCCCTACACTACCCGGACGAACGGCAGGTCACTTTTGCCGTGTTTCAACTTGAAGGGGCTGCCCGTTCCTGGTGGAACGTAATTAGACAGAAATGGGAGCGAGAGCAGACACCGAGGACGTGGGTGAACTTCATCCGGGAATTTAATGCCAAATTTTTCCCTCCTCTAGTCCAGGAGAGGAAGGAGGACGAGTTTATCCGGCTCCGGCAAGGGGCTCAGACGGTGGCGGAGTACGAGAGCCAGTTTACCCGCCTGTCCAAATTCGCGCCTGAACTGATCATGACTGAGCAACGACGGGTGAGGCGCTTCATTCAGGGTTTGAATGTGGAGATCCAGAAAGACCTCGCGGCGGCTCAAATCACTACATTTAGCGAGGCAATGGAGAAGGCCCAACGGGTTGAGAGTGCACGGCTTCAGGTCCGAAACTTCCAGGCTAAAAAGCGTGGTTTTCCTGGGAGTACATCTGGACAGGGTGAGAAGAGCACTCCCTCTAAGTTTGGACGAGGCATGGGAGGTGGTCGACAATCTGGATCAGGCAGAGGGACTCCGTTCAGGGGCGGCCAAGCTGGGCGAGGACAAAGGGGAAACACCCAGAGTGGCTCGGCTTCGGCACCTCGTGGTCCCTGTGGGCACTGTGGAAAGACAAACCACACCGAGGACAATTGCTGGAGGAAACTGGGGAAATGTCTGCGGTGTGGAAGTGCGGACCATCAGCTGGCTACATGTCCGGTCCTGAAACAAGACGGAAAGGGGAGCCAACTACCGTCGAGGACCAATACTGGACCAGCCAAGGGAGACGGATCCAAGCCTAAAGTTTCAGCTAGGGTATATTCCTTAGAGCCTCACCAGATCCCAGAGTCTTCCGAGGTGGTGGAAGGTACGATCCCTATTTTCCACCGCTTTGCCAAAGTTTTAATTGATCCTGGTGCCACTCATTCGTTTGTTAACCCTGATTTCATGTGTGGCATCGATATAAAACCTGCTAGTTTGCCATATGATTTAGAGGTTAGTACACCTACGGGGAATCAACGTTTGGTGACTAGTATGGTCTATAGGGATTGTGACGTATGGGTAGGTGAAAGGAGGTTTTTAGGGGACTTGATTAGCTTATCCATTAAGGGGTACGATGTGATTTTGGGTATGGACTGGTTAGCCAAATATAACGCCCAACTGGACTGTAAAACGAAAATAGTAGAATTTCGCATTCCTGGCGAGTCAACCTTAAGGTTGGATATAAGGGGTAGGTTAGCCTCATCTGCTCTCATTTCGGGCATTCGAGCTAGGAAACTGATAAGTAGAGGGGCGCAAGGATTTTTGGCCTTCTTAATTAATACCCCTACGGATAAGTTGAAAGTTGAAGATGTGGCCATAGTGAGGGACTTTCCAGATGTTTTTCCTGATGAGTTAGTGGCTTTACCTCCGGAAAGAGAGATAGAATTTCGAATTGACCTTTTACCTGGAACTGCACCTATCTCGAAAACCCCTTACCGAATGGCGCCTGCAGAACTTAAGGAGCTGAAGTTGCAATTGCAAGATCTGTTGGAGCGCGGTTTCATTCACGAGAGTTAATCTCCTTGGGGAGCTCCTGTTCTATTTGTGAAGAAAAAGGATGGAACCTTGAGAATGTGCATTGACTATCGGGGTCTAAATAATGTAACGATCAAGAATAAGTATCCACTGCCCCACATCGACGAATTGTTCGACCAGTTGCAAGGAGCAGTGGTCTTCTCCAAGTTGGACCTCCGACAGGGATACTACCAGTTGTCGATTAGGAAGGAGGACATTCCGAAAACTGCTTTCAATTCAAGATACGGCATTACGAGTTCGCCGTTATGCCCTTTGGACTGACTAATGCTCCCGCCGCTTTCATGGACCTAATGCATAGGGTTTTCAAACCCTACCTGGACCGATTTGTCGTGGTGTTCATTGACGACATTTTGGTCTACTTTAAGACACGTGAGGAGCATGAGGAACATTTGAGAGTGGTGTTGCAGACCCTGAGGGAACATCAGCTGTATGCCAAGTTTAGCAAATGCGAGTTCTGGTTGGAGAAAGTGGCATTTCTCGGGCACGTGATCTCTCATGAAGGTATTTCGGTGGACCCGGCGAAGGTTGAGGCCGTGACAAATTGGAAGAGGCCAGAAACCCCCACGGAAATTCGTAGCTTTCTAGGGCTAGCTGGGTACTACCGAAGGTTCGTTAGGGACTTTTCCAAACTGGCAGGACCTTTAACTGACCTAATGAAGAAGCATGGCCAGTTTATCTGGAACGGCCGATACGAAACGAGTTTTCAGGAATTAAAGAAAAGATTGACCATGGCTCCGGTACTGGTCTTGCCAAATGGAGTGGACGGGTTTGCAGTATATGCAGACGCGTCGCGAGAAGGATTGGGATGCGTTTTGATGCAGAACCGGAATGTGATTGCTTTTGCCTCTAGGAAATTGAAGCTTCACGAGCAGAACTACCCGACTCACGATCTAGAATTAGCTGCAGTTGTGTTTGCACTGAAAAAGTGGAGGCATTACCTATATGGGGTGACCTTCGAAGTGTTTTCGGATCACAAGAGTCTTAGGTACCTCTTCTCCCAGAAGGAACTAAACATGAGGCAACGAAGGTGGATGGAATTCCTGGAAGATTACGACTGTACGATCAATTACCATCCGGGAAAGGCAAATGTGGTAGCAGATGCCCTGAGTCGTAAAGTGCAAGTGGCAGGGCTAATGATTAAGGAGTGGGATTTGTTAGAATCCGTGTGTGAATGGAAACCCTGTCTAGGGAGCCATAAGGTGATATTTGGCAATGTTAGGGTTACCTCCACTCTACTGGAACGTATAAAAGAGGCGCAAGGCGAGGATTGGATGGTACGGAAGTGGAGAGAGAAATTGGTAAAGGGAGAAACAACGGACTTCAATTTGAGTCCTGAGGGTCTTTTGAAGTATCGGAACCGAATCGTAGTACCGAATGAAGAGGTGTTGAAAGAGGAAATTCTGGAGGAAGCTCATCGGTCCAAGTATACAATCCATCCGGGTAGCAGCAAGATGTATCAAGACCTGAAAGGGACTTATTGGTGGGACAATATGAAGAGGGAAATAGCTCAATACGTGCAGAAATGTCTTATTTGCCAGCAAGTGAAGGCAGAACATCAAAAACCATCGGGTCTATTACAACCCTTCGAGATACCCGAGTGGAAGTGGGAAAACATCACAATGGACTTCGTTTCCGGTTTACCGAGGACGCAAAGGGGACACGATGCCGTTTGGGTGATCGTTGATCGATTAACCAAGTCGGCCCATTTCTTGCCGGTGAACATGAAGTATTCAATGGATCAGTTGGCCCGACTGTACGTGGACGAAGTAGTAAGACTACACGGTGTTCCTGTGAGCATCGTTTCCGATCGGGATCCACGGTTCGTATCACGATTTTTGGCAGAAGTTTCAAGAAACCTTGGGGACTAAACTCAATTTGAGCACTACCTATCATCCTCAGACAGATGGCCAGTCAGAACGGACAATTCAAACTCTCGAAGACATGCTACGAACGTGCATTCTGGACTTTGGAGGCAACTGGGGTCAGCACATGACCTTAGTCGAATTTGCATATAACAATAGCTTCCATTCGTCAATTCAAATGGCTCCGTATGAAGCTCTCTACGGACGCAAGTGCCGGTCACCGATTTACTGGGAGGAAGTAGGTGAAAAGAAAGCACTGGACCCGGCAACTATTCCATGGATGGAAGAGGCTCAAGAGAAGGTCAAGTTGATAAGGCAACGGCTTCAAACAGCCCAGAGTCGACAAAAGAGCTACGCGGATAACCGAAGAAAGGATTTGGAATTTGAAGTTGGAGACCATGTATTTCTCAAAATCACACCCTTACGAAGTCTTACAACGGACAAAGGAAAGAAACTTCAACCACGGTACGTCGGACCCTACAAAATCCTTCAGAGGGTTGGAGCGGTCGCGTATCGATTGGAACTGCCATCCAGTCTATCTCGAATCCATGATGTATTTCACGTGTCAATGCTAAAGAAGTACCATCCTGACCCATCCCATGTATTGCAACCGGGGGATATCGAAGTGGATGAATCACTGGCCTACGAAGAGAAACCGGTTCAAGTACTCGATCGAAAAGTCAAAGAGCTCCGAAACAAGAAGATTCCGCTAGTGAAAGTGCTATGGAGAAACCACGGAGTGGAGGAAGCTACCTGGGAGATGGAAGAGGAAATGCGAAAGAAATACCCAAACCTTTTCGGGAATTAAGGTGAGAAATTTCGAGGACGAAATTCTTTTAAGGGGGGGAGAGTGTGAGAACCCGTAAAAACCCTAATATTTTCTTAGGGTTTATTTCCCCTTAATTGCATGTTTTCTGCATTTTCTGGCTTAGAAATATTTTCTTAGTGGATTTTATGAGCAATTATAGTTTTTAGATGATTTTTCTAGCATTGGAGAAATTTTAGAAAATTAAGAGTAAATAGTGGACGTGGGACCCACTAGTGCGAAAAGTTCGGAAAAATTCGGCCAATAAGGTTAAGTTTTGGATACTGTTTAAAATTTATCGGATGTTAAGAGATAAGTAGTGTGTGTGAAGTGATTGATGTGAGAGAGAAAAGAATGATAAGAATGCATTTAATAGAGTGCCACATGTCATCTCCTCATTGGATGCCTTTTAAGAAACACTATTCACATTTTGACATTTTTTTGACTTTTGACCACTTAAGTTAATATCTCCAAAAATTCACAAAAAACCACCATTCTTCACTTCTTGTTGGCCGGCCATCCCAAGCTCCACAAGGAAGAAAGTTCATCAAATTTCAAGCTTCCACTTGGTGCAAATCAACCAAAAACATTTGCTTCCATCCATTTCACTCCATAAAATACTATCTTCTAGTGATAGTAAGTTGTTTGGTGAACTTGGTTTGAAGGTTTAAGGTGTCCAACATCCTCCTCTCTCTTGTTTCTTGGTAAGTGATGCTTCAACCTCTCCCCTATACCTAATGATGGTTATATTATGCTTAATGGTGGCATGAGTGAAGGATTATATGATTTATTTCTTGATTTGAAGAGTTTTGGTGAAGTTTTTATTTTATTGGGAATTTTTCTGGTTTAATATGAAATGAATGTTGTGGCCTTGTATGATGAATGATAATGGTTGATAATGACTCTATGAGGTGTATTGGATAGGAAAATTTGGATTTGGTGTGAAAATTGAAAAGTTAGGGTTCATAGAATCCCATTTCTGTCCGGTTTTAGATCACTGGGTTAGAGGCCGAATTAGACTTTTCTCAAAACATGAAAGTTGTAGTTATTAATGTGTTTAAGGTGCCTGTAAAATTTCAGGTCATTTGGATGAGTGTGAAGTGAGTTATGCCGTTTCTACTGTAGCTGTTCTGCATTGAGCAGAATGTGAAAACTGCGATAGTAATTGGCCTTTTTGACTGGAATTGGTTTGGATTTTGAAGTTGGTGTCTTCTGATGAAATGTAGCTGAATGTCTTAGCTAACATATGCCTTTGGAATTTCGGCATTTGGACTTGTATGGACTGAGATATACCGATTACAGTTTTCTGCGTTTTGCAAACCTGTTTTGGGAATTCTGGTATAGTATTTCGTATATTCGACCTAGTTAAGCTAGGAACGGGATTGAGTAACCTTCTACATTGTTGTAGCCCTGTTCCATAGCTTCGAAACGGTGGGTCTTACACCCCTAACCGATATTCGTAGTGAGATTTGTGCCATTACCGCATTATGACGTCAAAACCGGTTTTCTTATCAAGGCTTAAGTTAAAGCCCTTTCTTAATTCTGGTTTGCTATTATGCACATTTATGCATATGAAACCCTATTGGGGTTGTAATTGGCATGGCTATATGGCTCGGTATCGAGTCTCATTGAATGTGTTACATGTTATAGGACGTGACGGTAGCTCACGACGTCTTGGTGATCACGGTGTATGAAACACCACTTACTAGCTTGGTGAGTATACTACTCACTTATTTGTTATAATGTGGCTTTGTGCTATGTGTATTTGATGCCTTGAAGGCTTAATTGGTTATTGGAAATGATTGAGGTGAGGGTGTACTTGACCGCCCTCACCCCTTGTGATTTCATTCATGGTTATTTACCGTTTTACTGAAATACTGCATTTGATATATGATATACTGAATTCCATGCATGGAAACTGATTTGGTGTTGTTGGACGAGTATCCAACGGCTTTACTGCATTATTGAGCTCAACCCCGTATGGTAGTTAATTGGATCGAGCCGGCGAGGGCTTGGTCATGAAAATTATCATGCCACGGGGACTGTACTGGGGAACCTTGTGGTAATGAGACCCTTGGTTCCGGTATACTCGAGTATTACCAAAAGCTACTGAAATAGAGTGCGGGCCCGGTTGGGGTATGTTGGGTGGAAGGAATGGAAGTAAAGTGAGGTCTACGGTTTGATACTTTTGACATTGACGGAGGGTCAATGAGGTTGGATCAAGATTGCAAGTGTGGAAATGGGCTCTTGAGAGCCGACCGTATCCTTTTACCGTTTTGCTTCATTGCTTATTTGTGCACTTTAAATGAAGGTTCATTCTTATATGACTTTGATTGCTTATTGGGTGGTATACCACTGGGCTTTAGCTCATTCCGTGTTATTTGTTTTCCTTACAGGAAAATGAACACTTTTGGAAAGGTTATGATAGTTGGATGCAAGTTGATCTCATGTATATGTATTTTGAATTGCTCCTTGAGGATGAAAACCTAAGTGCTTTGATTCCACCAATGTTTGGTGTGTAAATGGCTACTTGTATATGTATGAATTAAATAGATCCTTTGGTAGGCCGTTCGGCTTGTAAAGGTTGGGTTTCATTGTATATATATCTATGGTTGATGTTTGGATGGATTTCGGATCACCAGGACCTTCAAACGGAAAAAGGAAAAAATTGGAACGAAAAGGCACTGGACTGAATCCGGCCAGGAATCCGGCCAGAAACTGGCCGGATTGCAGGCCGTTTTGGAAAAATTTTGGATTGCTCTCTGGCCAGTATCCGGCCGGATATCCGGCCAGATTCCGGCCGGATTCTGACGTGGCCTGCACTATTCATCTTCGGCAAAATTTTTCATTTTTTTTATTTTGTGATTTTGACTTGTTTGCGCGCAATGGTATGTTCCGGAACGTAATAGATCGACGTAAACTGTACCGTTAGTCCTGGCGAGAGCTGGGCAGGCAGTCCGCTAACCCCTTTGGTTCGCCTTAGGGGAAGGTGGGGCTGTCACATATGCCCCAGAAGGGCACCAAGTCCTTACCACTTACCCACATAATCGAACAATAACACCACTTAACCCCAAGTTCACTCCGCGCAGGGGCCACTCGAAGTAGCAAAATATCTTCCATTCTTTCAATGTAGCTACCTGGACTCTTTCTCTACATTCGGGTCCTTGGTTCTAATTGACTACAGACCTTTATTTCTCCTCTTATTCTTGGACCTACCTAGATCCACACCCATGGCCCCTACTATACTGTCATCTAGTCTCCATTATTACTCACTAGTCTAGGGCCCCAAGTATTATAACTAATGGGTGAGTACGCGTCGATACATAACAGATACTTATTCATTCTAAAAAACTAAATAAAAGGGAAATCAGAGTCACGATAGGCAAGTAAAATGCAAAGTAATTTGAATACGATGCCAAAATAAAGTCATAGCCAAAAGTCAAAAGTCAAGTCAAAGGTCAAAAGTCAAAGTCAATTATCAAAGTCAAAAGTCAAAAGTCAAAAATCAACAGTCAACAGTCAATAATCAAGTATTATACATTCAAAGGCTCATAGCAGTCATTTACAAGATAACAAGACCAAAAGTAGTAAGTACGAGCCTCAAAAGTACAGATATAGTCGTATAGTCATATTAAGCAAAAACCTAGTGCATGTAATCAAAAGAAAGTTGTATAACCACCAAGTCACTACATCCCCTATCCTTTCTATGTGTAGTAGTCAAAATCACCCAAAATAGTGGCCTAGAAGTGAAGGCTTAATCCACCGCGAGACTAGCTGACCCCTCAGTCTGGGCAGGTTCTGCTCTTGCCTCGCCTCCAATGTGGGAAGCCTCATCGTACACATCTCCAAGTAAGTCATTGCAAATGTTCAGAATCAATTCAACTCTATTCCTCACTTTCATTGCCCCCTTAACCATACGCTCCTGAGTTTCTCCAAACTACGCACACAAATCATCAATCCTTTCATGGCCTTCAACCACATCATACTCGTGCTCCTTAATTCGATCGGCTCGCATTTTAATAGTTTCCTTCAGTTGATTCACTTCAGATTCAAGCCTAGCATTGTCCCTTATGGCAACCTTCCGCCCCTTCACCACGACCAACACTACTTCATTCGGGTAGATATAAGTATGATGGCACTTGCAACGCCTGTAGCGGTTAGATGGGCTTTAATAGGCTCTAGCTTCTCCGGGCCTGATTTGATACTTAATCATCGTTAAATCCCTACAGGACGGCTCGCTAACCGGTCTATTGGTAAGGTCACTAGATCCGTCCTGTGAGGCCCCAGTCCGTTCGTAAGCTGATATGAGGGTTATTCGTTGATCGGTGGGGTGGAATTAGGGTTTTAAGGCTAAGGAGAAAACCCTAACCTCGATTAGGATTGAAAACCCTAGTTCATTTTAGTAGAAAGCTTAAGTGGAGTTTGATTGTTCACCCGTCTTTTTGATATTTTCTTTATTACAAAATTCCCCAGATTAATTTTTATGAGTAAATATAGTTTTTAGATGATTTTTCTAGCATCGGTTAGTTTTTGAGAAAATAAGAACGTATATCGGACGTGGGACCCACTAGTGCGGAAAGTTCAGAAAAATTCGGCCAATTAGGTTAAATTCCGGATACTGTGTGAAATTTATTGAGTGTGAAGAGATATTTATAGGTGTGAAGAGATATTTATAGGTATTAAGTGGATAGGTGGAGGAGAGAGAAAAAAAAAAGGTAGGCAAGTCATAATGAGGGACAAGTGTCACCAAATGGTTGGAAGAACTCTAAGACCACTATTCCTTGTCTTACCATTGACTAAATAAATCATAAAAATCACCAAAAATTCTCCATTTTTCCTCTAAGCTTGGCCGAACTACTTCCTCCAAAAAAAGAAAGAAAAGCTTCCAAGTTTCTTGCTCCAATCTTGTCCAATCTCACAAACTAACCATTTAATCTTGAATAAATGACCATTTTCTGGTCAGATCTATTTTGGTCCTGATGACCAATTTCCGTTCCGAATTTGGATTGCTGACCTTCATGAAAGTTGTTCCATTTGGAATGAACCATCTAACTGCCAATTTTCAGCTCTTTTGACCATGTGTAGCATAGAAAACAGTTTGCACCCAAAACTGACCATTTGTGCATTGGCCAGATTTCGTACGTGATTGTGTTTGATTCATTTGGGACTGAAGCCTCCAATTTCAGTTATGTTGTCTTCATAACAATTGTTGTTCATCCTTTAAGCTTCGATATGGCATCTCATACGCCTTAATCCGATATTCGTAGCTCAACTTATGAGTAAACTAGAAATGAGTGTCAAATCTGCCGTTTCCGCTAACGGCCGTTTCCGTTTCCGTCCGTTATATTTACGTGCGCGCGTGTCGTTTTGCCGTTTTGCTTGTTTTAGGCACAATAGTAGCCGTTTGCGATATTATGTGACACAATCTTCTATTTCAGACGGTGGTGAGCTGGGCGGAACTGGTGGGGCCCACTACTAGCTGTTCATTTCGATCCGACTTCGTACTTTTGCTATTTCAGTTTCTGAGTAAGTATTCAGGCCAGTTTGGTGTGTTTTCTTTGCTATGTGTTTGAGATATGTGAAAAGGGTACTTAGGCGAGGGTGTACTTTATCGCACTCGACCTAATCCCTAATTTGAATGTATAATTGTACTTGGCATATGTATATGAACCTTTTGGAACCAAAACCCTTGAGCTTGTGGCTCGGGGCGACTTTCGAGTAAAGTTTGTGAAGTTTGCAAAGTTTGTGAGTTCGTTGGCCCGATCTAAGACCTGTATGGACTATTCGAGCCAGTTAGGGCTTGGTCGAAGTCAGTCCAACTTAGTCTGAGGTCACCAAGTTTGTAGGTTCATGTTATGAACCAATTTTGTGAATCCGGTTCACCGAGAAGGTGACCAAGTTTGTGACCCGAGCTTGTGACTCAAGCTCAAGTTTGTGATTTCGTTCGCCCGGGCAAGTTTGTGAGGTGACTGGCCAGTGAGAGTGATAAGGTGTCGGTGGGTGTACAAGTGAAGTTCTACGGACCATTGAGTGTGGTCGACGGAGTGTCGGCAGGATGTCGCGCCCCACTTTTTGATAAATAAATAAATGGTTTGAGAAAGATGTTCTTGATTCAATTTTGATTGGAAAATGATTTTTGTGAGTTGAAAAAGATATGGGTCTAACATGGGACTTGAAAAAGCGACGATTCGACCCAAAAAATAGTTTTTTTTTAAAGGGTTTTGAATGAGAAATTGGAGTCGCCACTTGGTAATGATTAAGATGTACCAAGTCACCTAAAATAAATTTTTTAAAGATAAAGTAGCAAAACCCTTTCAAAAACGACTCCTAGTCCACGTAAGCCAAAGAAAAAGGTTCGGGAGTCATGTTTGACAAAGGGGAAGGCAAGGATAGAATCCAAGGCACCCCTTTGACCTAACCAAGGCTAGTTGCGCGACTTAACCTTACCTTTCCTAGTTTTCTACCCAATGTATATTCGCACGTTGGATATGACTATATGAATGCAAAACGGAAAGAAAAATGCAATCCTAGATTCTACGATGTCTCTTGTGAGGCTTTTGGCCCCAAACCACATGAATTGTGGCGGCCAACAAAGGGAAACCTCATAGAGGTCGATTAATGCAAATGAGATTCAAGTGTGCAAGTGTGAAAGTGTATGAAAGGTGCTTGTGTGAAATTGTATAAAGTTCAAGTGTTTTTCGTGTGCAAGTGCATGAAAATAGAATAATAGATATATAAGGTAAAGTGGAATTTCATTTGTGAAGGGAAAATAAGCAAGTGATAGGTAAAATGTAGCAAAAGAAGTATGGTTTGTGAAAAAATGTGTTTAAGAGAGTATGTAGGTGATAAAAATGAAAGTATGACCCTAGAGGAATGCAACAAGTCGGGTACGGGGGTGGACTCCTAACTTTTCGACTTGATTTTCCCTTTGATTAGAAGGCAAAACTAGCGTGCTAAGGCTATCGAGTAGCCACACTCGCTCGTTTCCCTTATCAGAAGGGGACACTCAAGCAAAATGAACCCTATAACTAGCATGAAATTCAAAAATCCTAAAATGGAGGGAAAACGGGTTCGAGGATCATGCCAAATGATAAAACTAAGGAAAATGCGTGATATGTGGTGAACAAGCAAATGATATGCTAATGAGGGGAAATCCCTAAGGGTCTAGCGTTGGACTAGCCCACTCTATGAATTCCGACTAGCGTTGGACTAGCGGAAACGTACATTCATCCATTCCATTCATTCATGGTTATGAAAGCAAGTAGACATGCCAAAACGCTCGTAAACACGTAGCACGTAGCACTTAGCATGCTCGACTAGATGCAAGAGCCTACTAAAGCAATTTAACATGTAACAACAAAAGCAAGCAACCAAGGGGAAGGGGAAATGGACCAGATGCTCTACGAGCCCTAGCTATTACAAGCCAAGAGGTGTACACATACCCCGTGAAAACATAAAGGGAAAGGGGAAATGGACCAGATGCTCTCCGAGCCCTATCTATTACAAGCCAAGAGGTGTACACATACCCCGTGAAAACATAAAGGGAAAGGGGAAATGGACCAGATGCTCTCCGAGCCCTATCTATTACAAGCCAAGAGGTGTACACATACCCCATGAAAGCATAAAGGGGAAGGGAAATGGACCAGATACTCTCCGAGCCCTATCTATTACAAGCCAAGAGGTGTACACATACCCCATAAAACTTAAATAAAAGTAAAAAGCAAGTAAATGCATGCAAGGAGGTAAGGAAAGCGGAGTAGGCATGCATATTCACATAACACGTAGAAGCACGTAGGGTCAAATGAAGTGCAAATGAAGGATAGAGTGTACCTCCCTTGAAGCGACGCCCTAACGTAGTGAAATTACTAACTTACCCTCCAAAATAATAAAAAGGTCAAGGTACCACTTAAATTATCAAATAATCACATGAAACAAAAATTAAGTATAAAAAATGAAGGTTAAACACTAAATTGAGTTAACTAAAGTATTTACATAGACAAACCAACCATGTACAAAGCAATTAATGCAAGAGGGACTTAATTAGAAGGACTGAAAATTTCTGAAAAGAGAGTAAAATAAAATACCAAGATTGATGACTTAAGATGAGCCCCATAAAAATCAAATGCAAAAATGTGATTAGAACACAAATCCAAGCTAAAAAATTCTATTAAAACTTATTGATCCTCAAAATGCATCCTAAAATTCACTAAACGTCTTACCCAAAATCACGTCAAAGCAAACCAAAAGCAATTAAGATTCTAGAGTGACAAAAGTGATTAAATTATTCAACTAATTGGACCATAACAAGACAAGGGGGAAACTTAGGGGGTTAAAAGTGCAAATGTTTTAGGATCTAATTGCAAACACACGAAGTCATTCAAGTCCAAGTGAAAACGCTCAAAAGTCTCAAAGATTTCCAAACGATAGAATGTCAAACAACGGTTCAAACTGTAATAAACTTAGGACTCCATCGTGAACCAAGGTCCCAAATGCAACCACTAATCTAATCAAATAAAGTCAATTGAGACGTTTTAGGAATTTTGAAAGTCCAAGAGCCGAGGAAGGTCAAGCAAGAGTTAAAATGCAACTATTTCATGACCCAATTACAAGAATTTAGAGTATTGGTGGGCTTTTGTAGCATTACTGCAAAAATCACAGGGATCCAATTGAAGAAATTATTCTATTTGTTGGGTCATAGTAACATAAGGTGAAACCTGAGGGGTTAAGGTGTAATTTTTCTGAATTGTTCCATGCATGCAACGTAGTAGATTTCCAAATTTCTGGTTACTATACTTCTGCCAATGTTTCTTATTGATCACCCAAACATCCTACACGAAACTTCAAATTCCGTATTTATTAGCTTCCTTAACACCAATCATCATGCACAAAAACTAATCGCAAAAATGATAATGAAACAAAGCAGAGAGTGACCATAGGATCAAAACCTCTTGCTGCAAAAATTCTGTAACTAAAACATGCAAGATTACTATGGCAGCTCCTGCAAAACTCTCGGCAGCTTGCTAAGAAAATTCTGCACTAGACTAGTCACCGACTTTCATTTTTCAAGCACGGGTCTTAGCCTCAAAACACAACTTCAAATGGAAACAAGCTTAGCCAACATCAAAACTTTGATCTAAAACCAAAAACCGGCTGGATCTTAGCATCTAAACATACAAAGAGAAACTCAACCCAGCAGCTGTTTCGAGAAAGAAAATGGTGAAGAAAAATGCAGCAGCTTTTAGTTTCTTATACACTTTTAACATACCAAGGAAATGATTTAATGCAGTCCCCTATTTGTCCAAAAAACTGGAATGAATGAATGTAAAACAAAGGAGAGGAGAGACACAATCAGTCACTCTTAAACACAAAGTGCAGCGAGGTAACGTAACACTAACTACTCAAATATGCAAGAATCGAACCCGGAAAATCCCAACTCATTTCCAAATCAACAAAAATCATGTTATCTAAGCTTTTTATTGCTAAAACCCATCATTAAATTAACACCTAATCTTCTTCCAAGCAAACCAGGTGACGAAAATTGCTTGGTTGTCTTGGTTGCGGCAAGAAAACAGCAAAACATAATAACGTATGCAACATACTTTAACTCCTTGGATTTCTGTCTTTTCGACGTTTGTAAACAAAGGAAAAACAGATAGGTCCTTTTGCTTACTCCAAATGTCAACTTCATTTTCAGTGATTCAAACAAAGCAAACTCAAGCATCCAAACATACATAATATTAGAATAAAAACCTGCGACTTTCCTGATGCCAAACCCGGGACATGAAGAATGAACAAAAACATTCACATGATTGAAAACAACTTCAAATTAAACTCACTTGCAGATTTTTACTTGGAAAATTCACAATATAAAAACCATAGTTTTAGTTCTTTTCCCACCGCCGACAGATTCACAAGCACAACATTCATGGTAGAGGGCAAACAGAAGCAAGCATTGCAGCAAAGTTTCAACCTTTCTAACATGATTTTTTATAATCTATGGACAGAGAAACAAATGAAAGGCGTTACCTTTATCTCCCTCAAAGGGAAAATCAGGATCTGGGAAGATGAATAGGGCGTCCTTGCTCCAAAGAATGTCAACTGATACAGAATGGAGGTCCAGTTGCTTCCTTCTGCAATTTCCAACCGAGGATCTCCCTTGCTTTCCCTATCTTCACGCCCTCACAAACTCTCTATTCCTCTTTTCCTTCCTCTTTTCCAGACTTTGTGGCTGCCAACTCTCTTGCTTTTCTCAGCCGTCAACCTCTCCTGCTTTCTCAAACCTTTTGCCGTCTGTTTTCTATCCTCTCTATCCTCTCTTCCAAACTCTCTTTCGGTTTCTCTCTAGTTTTCTTATGCAGCCGTCCCTTCGATTCTACTCTCAGCCATCAACTAATTTTCTGGTCCTTGCTCCTTCACAAAACCCTCGATGTTTTCCTTCCCTCTCTAATCTCTCAGCTCTCAGTTTTTCTTTTAACCGTTCTTGACTCTCCCCCCCCCGAAAAACCCCCCTTGCGGCTGTAGCTCTTTTACCTTTTATATCCACTTCCAAATCTCCTAAAACCCTCATCTCAACGATGAGGATGAGGGCTTGTTACCCCTGTGAAATCCAACCCTCCAATTGTCTCTTACGAATGTCCTTTGCACGCTGCAAAAAATTGCAGCGTGCATGCCGCGACAAAATATATCTTTTTTTTTTTTTTTTTTACAATAATAATTACAGAAATGATAAAATAAAATATAAATAATAATAATAACAAAATTACACAAACCAGGTAACAATAATAATAACAAAACAAAAATAATTTTAAACAAAAAACTAAACAAAAATGGCCATTTTTTAACTTTCAATTTTTCTCTTTTCATCATTTTCTTTTTCTCAAAATAACTTAATAAAAATAACTAAAGTGCCCAAAGATTGAATTTAAAGAAATAAACATATTTTTGTGAACAATTTTTCCTTTCTCTTCTTTTTTTTTTTTTTTCTTTTCCTCTTTTTCTTTTTTTCCGATCCATCTAAAACCTATTTTTTTTTGAATTTTTCTTCTTTTCCTCTTTTTCTTTAATTTCTTTTTTCTCCTTTTTATAATTTTGCATTTTCATTTTTCTTTCAAGAAAGCATCGAATAAAAACAAAATGACTAAAAAGATTTTTCTTTTCTTTCTAAAAACTCTATAAACTTAAAAACTAAAAAAACTAAAAACTAAAAACTAAAAACTAAAATCTAAAACTTAAAAGTGATTAAAAACCTAAAAATGACAAAATAAAAATGAATAGACAAACTAAAAGGGCAAAATGAATAAAACTAAAATAAAATAACAACTAGAAATGCAAAACACACAACAATGAACCAAATGCAAGCGATCTGAAATAAAAATCATGAAGTAGATGCCACATACAAATTATTCAAAATTTGGTGTCTACAGTTTGCCCCTCTTTGTCTGAGTTTTGAAAAAACTTGAGGCAAAGAAGTAGACACCAAATACTTACCTGTGTTATTGGGCTGCAAAAGATTCCAACGAACAGGAATTCTAATACGGGACTGACCCGAACATGAAAAATAAAACGGGACTGACCCGAACCAGAATTGAAAACGGGACTGGCCCGAACAGATATTTAAACGGGACTGACCCGAACAGAATTTAAACGGGACTGACCCGAACAGGAATTTAAACGGGACTGACCCGAACAGAATTTAAACGGGACTGACCCGAACAGGAATTTAAACGGGACTGACCCGAACAGAATTTAAACGGGACTGACCCGAACAGGAATTTAAACGGGACTGACCCGAACAGAATTTAAACGGGACTGACCCGAACAGGAATTTAAACGGGACTGACCCGAACAGAAATTTAAACGGGACTGACCCGAACAGAATTTAAACGGGACTGACCCGAACAGAAATTTAAACGGGACTGACCCGAACAGAAATTTAAACGGGACTGACCCGAACAAGAATTTAAACGGGACTGCACTGGGAAAGTTCAAACAATGAATTGAGTTTTTTTATCAAGAGGGAAATTTGGATTTTTGTGATTGAAGCGAGAGCTGATGTTGTTTCTTATGATCGAGTTTCGCCAATAACATCGATCCTTGCTTACTGGGAAGCTTTGTCTGTCATTGATTTAGGCGCCCAAAGAGAGTGGTTGCTTTTGTTTGTAAATGCAACATTCCTGCAAGAAAAGAAGAAACAATGGACCTGCCACCATTATTTGATCCGGTTCGCCTTGAGAATCGTGTAAACATGAGTCCTGTGATGCTTGTACTTCGGCTTGGCGGCATCTGCCTTAGTCGAACTTGAAACCTTTCAAACTCTGAGACTGATAAAATACGGATTTACCACGTCACCCAATCCAGGTGGTAGCTTTGTTGTATGTTACTCCCTGTAACTGATGATTGACTCCCCTATTTTCGCGCAAACCTTTGGGTTTATCATTCATTTGAATTCAATGGTGAAAGAATGATGCATGAAAATTTATCATATAACAATCGATGTATATGCAAGATTATTTCCTATGTCAGGCAAAGATGAGCATGCAAAAGAATGTAGACAATCATAAGCAGTCATACACAAATAATTGAGAACAACCCAAAAGGTTCAAAAAGATACATTTTGCAAAAGAATATTTGTAAAGAACAATACAAATTTAGCCAACGAATATCATATTCGAGACTTCGGATATTTTCTCTTCGGAATCCGATATTGGCAGAAGTATCACAAATATGAGGGAAAGTCCAAATGAACCAGGTCACCAGCTGTTCCTCCCCGCGCTTGTCTGTTGTGAAAAACCCGCCTTGGCGCCCTTTCGGGTTTTCACCAAGGTTGCCCCTACCCTTTTTATTTTTGCTTTTTCTTTTTCTTTTTGATTTTTTTTTTTTTTTTTACAAGGCGCCCTTTCGGGTTTTCACCTAAAGAATAAAGACACGTCTCGACCATGATCGACTCAGAAATATGAGTTAAAGGTTTCAGGCATCAGTAAAATGCACTTCCCTTGTAGATTAGGCGAAGGCATTACGGACATCACTTGCCAGTTGATTATCAAATTTTGCTAATAGAAATGCGACAAATGACGGAAGCCAGGACTTTGGGTTTTGTAATGAGGTCAGGTGGGGTGTTTTTCCAGAAAGGTTAAGGCTTGAAAGCAAATTCGATGCCAAGGGTAAAATAAACTGAGATTGCCCTATTTTGAAATCATTTCCGATTTTGAACGAAACCGGGGAAAATTTGCCCCAGTTTGATCGGATTTTCACTCTTTGCATTTTCTTCATTGCATTTTCCTCACTCTTGCATTTTTCTTTGAAAACTAAATTTGCCCCAGTGTGGGGTTCTTTTCCCTTTCTTTTGCTCATCTCTCTTTCAAAATTAAAATTTTGCCCCAGTGTGGGGTTTGCAATTCTCAGGGGTTATCAAACGAAATTTGTCAATTCTGATGGCTCAAAGGGGACAAGTAGAGATAAAATATTTTTTAAGTGTAAAAGAAGATGGCCTGACTTGCATTTCGCCATTTGCATGAATTTCTAAAGAAAATTTGCATGATCAAATGAAAAACTTTTTGCACATATCTGAGTTGATGGGTTGAGGGAATGTCCGTCCATCCATTTCTGCTAAAATAAGGGCTCCGCCAGGTAATACCTTTTGGACAATGAACGGCCCTTGCCAGTTTGGAGCGAATTTGCCCTTAGCTTCATCTTGCATCGACAAAATTCGCTTTAGCACTTTGTCACCTTCTTCGAATGCACGCCGATGGACCTTTTTGTTGTAAGCTCGGGCCACCCGTTTCTGATAGCACTGACCATGACAGATAGCGTTGAATCGCCTTTCATCGATCAACGTCAATTGCTCATGGCGCTGCTTTATCCAGTCAGCCTCCTCCAATTTAGCCTCCATAAGGATTCGCAACGAAGGAATTTCAACTTCGGCTGGTAATACAGCTTCCATTCCATACATCAGTGAATATGGCGTTGCCCCAGTCGATGTCCGGATAGAAGTCCGATACGCCATTAGTGCATAAGGCAACTTGTCATGCCAATCGCGATGCCTTTCAGTCATTTTGCGGATAATCTTTTTCAAATTCTTGTTCGCGGCTTCTACGGCTCCATTCATCTGAGGCCTATAAATGGCGGAGTTGTGGTGTCTGATCTTGAATTGCTCGCATAGTCCATCCACCATGTCATTGTTCAGATTCTTGGCATTGTCAGTGATAAGCGTTTCAGGCACCCCAAATCGACAGATGATGTGATCTCTCAAGAAATTGGCAACTACCTTCTTCGTAACATGTTTAAACGATTCCGCTTCAACCCACTTGGTGAAGTACTCGATCGCCACCAATATAAATCGATGTCCATTTGAAGCAGGAGGATCGATTGTACCAATCACGTCCATACCCCACATTGAACAGGGCCACGGGGCGGTCATGCTATGCAACTCAGTGGGTGGAGCGCGTATAATGTCACCGTGCATTTGGCATTTTATACATCTCCGGACAAAGTCTATACAATCATGCTCCATAGTAAGCCAGAAGTATCCGGTTCTCATGATTTTCTTCGCTAGCAAATGGCCATTCATGTGAGGTCCACAAACGCCACTATGCACTTCTTTCATTATATATTGAGCTTCATCCTCATCAATGCACCTTAAAAGGTTTAAATCCGAAGTTCTTTTGTACAATACTTCACCATTTAAGAAAAATTTGGAAGCCATTCTACGCAGAAAACTCTTGTCTTTTGTACCAGCATGCAGAGGGTAAGACCCAGTTTTAAGAAACTCCTTAAGATCATTATACCAAGGAACTTTGTCGAAGGACTTGTCTACAACCCAACAGTGAGCAGGTTTATCCTGAAGTTGGATCTGGATTGGTTCAATTTTCAATTCATCTGGATACTGGATCATGGAGGCTAAGGTGGCCAAAGCATCAGCAAATGTGTTTCGGGCTCGCGGGAGGTGTCTGAACTCCAAATTTTGAAACTGCTTGGCCAAAGTGAGCAAACTACAATGGTAAGGTAAAATTTTTGAATCTTTAGTTATCCACTGCTTCAAAGTTTGGTGCACGAGCAAGTCTGAGTCACTGAAAGCTACCAACTCCTTGATTTCCATTTCTAAAGCCATTTTGAGACCAAAAATGCAGGCTTCATACTCAGCCATGTTGTTTGTGCAAGCAAATTGCAATTTGGCAGCGGCAGGGTAGTGTTTTCCTTCAGGTGAAACCAGAACAGCTCCAATTCCAGCTCCTAGAGAATTTGAAGCTCCATCGAAGAAAAGCCTCCATTCAGGGCTCTGCTCACTTATATCGTCCGTGGCGCCTACAAATAAGATCTTTTCATCAGGGAAATAGGTGTGAAGTGGCTGATAATCATTGTCCCTTGGATTTTCCGCCAGATGATCAGCTATAGCTTGCCCCTTGACGGCCTTCTGTGAAGTGAAAATAATATCGAACTCTGAGAGGATTATTTGCCACTTAGCTAGACGTCCAGTTAGCATCGGCTTTTCCAGGAGATACTTCAAAGGATCAGATCGAGAAATAAGATAAGTGGTATGGCTCAACAGGTAATGTCTCAGCTTTTGAGCCGCCCAAGCCAACGCACAGCAGCTCTTCTCAATGAACGAATAATTAGCCTCGTACTGCGTGAACTTCTTGCTTAGATAGTAAATGGCTTGCTCCTTCCTTCCAGAGTCATCGTGTTGCCCCAGAACACACCCTACGGCTCCGTCGAGCACAGACAAGTACATGATCAGCGGTCGGCCCGGTTCGGGTGGCACCAGGACCGGAGGCTGCAGCAAATAATCTTTAATCTTGTCAAACGCCTGTTGACACTCCTCATTCCAGTACAACGGCACATTCTTTCTTAATAATTTGAACAACGGCTCACATGTGGCCGTTAACTGGGCAATGAATCTCCCAATAAAGTTGATCTTTCCTAAGAAGCTTTTCACGTCTTTCTGAGTCTTTGGCACTGGCATATCTCGAATCGCCTTGATTTTTACTGGATCTATCTCTATGCCTCTCTTGCTCACGATGAAACCCAACAATTTACCAGCTGGTGCCCCAAAGGCGCATTTCGCAGGATTTAGCTTTAAATTGTACTTCCGCAACCTCTCGAATAATTTCTTCAGATCAATCAAGTGGTCCTCTGCCCTTTTAGACTTGATTATAATATCATCCACGTAGACCTCCATCTCCCGGTGGATCATATCATGAAATAGGGTTGTCATGGTCCTCTGATATGTTGCTCCAGCATTCTTTAAACCGAAAGGCATGACTCGGTAGCAAAAGGTACCCCAAGGGGTAATGAAAGCAGTCTTCTCCCTATCCTCCTCTGCCATCAAAATTTGGTGGTAGCCAGCAAAACAATCGCAAAAGGTTTCAATCTCATGTCCGGCAGTATTGTCTAAGAGAATGTGAATATTTGGTAGAGGGAAATCATCTTTAGGACTGGCTTTATTAAGGTCTCTATAGTCAACACAAACTCTCACCTCTCCACTCTTTTTTGGAACAGGGACTGGGTTTGAAAGCCAAATTGGGTAATGGGAAACAATGATAATGTTGGTTTTGAGTTGTTTTTCAATTTGCTCTTTTATTTTGAGGCTCATATCTGGTTTAAATTTTCGGGGTTTTTGTTTTACGGGTGGAAAAGAAGGGTCTGTGGGTAACCTATGCACCACCACATCAGTTGAAATGCCAGTCATATCATCATAGGACCACGCAAATACATCCTGGAACATGGTCAAGAATTCAAGCATCTCCTTTTTCTGGCTCTTATTCAAATGAATACTAATCTGCACCTCCTTAACTTCATCCTTAGTTCCAATGTTAATCTTTTCTGTTTCTTCCAGGTTCGGTTTCGGTTTTTCCTCATATTGTTCAAGATCCTTTGCAAACGAATCGGATACTTCCTCATTATCACTCTCGCTTTGGAGCTCGGATTCACAGACTTCCAAATCGTGAGTGATATAGAGATTGCCATTATCGAATTCCAGAATTGTGATATCCAAAGGATCAAATAATTTTATTTTTGGCCATCTGAAAGAATTAACGAATGTGGGATAATAAGCAAACAAACTCACAACCAACAAATGGACAAGCAATATGAATATAAACAAGCGAATAAACAACACAACAATGACAAGAACAACTTGTGCATTTTCATAAAACCTTTGATTGAAAGCAAATGGAAATGAAAACTTAACAATATTTACATGCGCAGACGTTAGTCAAAAAGGAAATTGTTTTCATTGGCTATTTACAGATGCAAAGGTATTTTCATGAATTCACATGAATGATAAACCCCTTTCATTTTACCGAAACTCCTTCCGAACGGGCAGGGACTCGGCTGTCCAATTGGGAATTGATCCTTCGGGAATGTCAGGAAATTCAGCTTCGCCTGGAACAATATCTTCAAATGTTGCCCCAACGAACAATTGGGCCAAACTTGCTTCAATTTCGTCAACTGGGTTGATTTCTGACATGATTACCTCAGCCGGTCGTGGGAAAGTATAATGCAGGGGTGGAATGTCAAGAACCCTTTGCCTTCCTTCTTTCTCCGCTTTCTTGCGCTCCTTCATCTCTCTGATGTCCTTAGCAGTCGGCCGGAAACCCAAACCAAATGAATCCTTTTTCTCAATAATCCCCACTGGCTTCAGAATCCCTTGCAAATCTCGTCCCAGCCCTTTGTCAAATTCATAGCCTCCACGGATCATTTCTTTGGCCATCATGACACTGGCCTTTGGTAAAGCTCGCTCCTCGTTTGTGATCCAACTTACAGAGACGATGTCAGCCGTGCTATGAGGAGTCATGGTAACATTGCGGCTTCCATCCTCTTTTGACCCAGAATCGGTGACTACAAGGCAATCTTCTTCGGCAAATATAGTTATCAGCTTGTCATTTACTACAAACTTCAGCAACTGATGCAATGAAGACGGCACAGCCCCAGACTTATGAATCCACGGCCTTCCAAGTAGAACATTGTAAACACTAAGAAAGTGCATGACTTGGCAGGTTATTTGAAACTGGGCGGGCCCTATCTCGATGACTAAATCCACTTCTCCTATTGGCTCTCTTTGCGCTCCATCAAAACCTCGAATTATAGTCCCTGAAGGCCTCAGCTTTATGTCTTGCAACCCTAGCTTTTCCAAGGTGCTCCAAGGACAGATATTAAGTGCAGAGCCATTGTCAATCAATACCTTCGGCAGCATTTTCCCATTGCACCTCACAACTATGTATAGGGCCTTGTTATGTCCAATACCCTCCACCGGCAATTCATCGTCAGAAAAAGTAATTTGTTTGGTGAATAACACACTTCCAACTACATGTGAGAAATTATCAACAGAAATGTCCCTAGGGATTTGAGCTTTAGTCAATACTTCGATCAGCGCGTCCCTATGCACGTCTGAAGAAAAGAGTAGTTCCAACATGGATATCTGGGCAGGCGACTTGCTCAGCTTCTCAACTACATTGTACTCACTTCTCTGAAGCCTCTTAAGGAAATCCAAGGCTTCTTTCTCAGTGATTGTTGGTTTAACGGGCGGCTCGGAGTTGTTTACTTGAATCGGAACGGCGGCTTCAAATGGACTTGCAATCTTCCCCGATCTGGTGACCGCTGACACTTCTTCCTTTGCAATTATTTTTTTCCCAATCTGTATGACAGGTTCATCATAGTTCCACGGTACTTGTTGCAGGCTCAGGACAGGTTCCTGCTTCGGAAATTCAACGACTATTGGCTCCAAAGCCGCACTCTCAGCTGGCGTGAGATCCAAAATAAAGGGCTTTTCGTCCTCTTCAAATGGCAGTTCTATGACAAAGGGTTGGTCTGTGACCCCAAACACTTCAGCTTCCCTTGCCAATTCTCTGACTGGTTCCACATACTCCGTATCATCCAGAATAACCCCAATAATATTGGCATGTTCCGGTAAAGGGTTCCTATTTACGTTCGGTCCTTGCGCATCCCTTTTCCGGATTACAATCTCCCCGGCTTCAACCATATCTTGGATTTTATGTTTAAGCGCCTTGCAATCAAAGGTGGCATGTCCGGGGGCCCCAGAATGATAAGCACAGACAGCTTGTGGATTATACCACGCGGGCATGCCATATGGGTAGGTAGGAGGGGGCACCGTACCAATTTTCCCAGCAGCCTTTAATTGTTCATACAATTGATCCAGAGGCCTGCCTAGGTTGGTAAATGTACGGCCAGGGGGTCTGTTGTAAGGTTCAGAAGGTTGAGGGTGGTTGTGAACAGGTCTATTTGGAGGCGGGAATCTTGGGTTATATGGAGGGCGTGGTCGGTTTTGGGGTGGATTTGGTTGAGAAATTTGAAAAGGGGCTGAAGGTGGGTTTGAATAGCTTGGGCGAGGTCGAGGGTGGTGGATGTTGGTAGTATATACAGGGTGCGGATTTGAGTAGTAAGGGTAATGGGGTTGGTAGATTGGGTTGTGTTGGTATCGGGGTCTAGGTGAAGGGTTTTGATTCCAAATAAAGGTTGCGTCCCCCTCTTTCTTTTTGAACGGCGGCTTCTTCACATTGCTTCCTTGCCCTTGTTGTAAAGCATCCAACTGAGATTTCAGGGCAGAGACATTGACAATCTTCCCGGCTCTCACAAAGTCATCAAACTCTTCCAATTTATTCACAATTGCAGCAAAAGAACAACCAGTCATACGGAAAATTTCTTCGAAATATGGAGGATCATGCGCCTTTATGAATGTGCGAATAATTTCATCCTCAGTCATCGGTGGCTCCACCTTCGCAGCTATCTTTCTCCATCTCTTGGCATATGTCTTATGATCTTCGGATGGTCGCCTTTTCGTTCCTTCCAGAGTAGTCCTGGTTGGCGCTAGCTCACAGTTATACTCATATTGTCTAATGAAGGCATTAGACAGATCGAGCCAGGTCTTCACTTCCTCCGGTTTTAGGTTGGAATACCAGTCAAGCGCATCCCCTTCTAAGCTTTCTGGAAATAATCTCAACGGCAAATTCTCGTCATCCACTGGCTTGCCCAACTTGTTAGCAAACAAGCGCAGGTGCGTTTTAGGGTTGCTTGTTCCATCATATTTGTTGAATTTAGGGGTCTTGAACCCCACCGGCAATTGCACGTTCGGAAACAGACACAAATCATCATAATCCAACACCCCTTGTTTGCTTAAACCTTGGCTTTTCCGGATGAATTCATCAAAACGATCCAAGCGTTTAAGCAGCTTCATATCAATCTGGGCAGACGACTCTCCCATTTCTGGCTTATTTTGAAAAGTGTGCTCCGGCACCACGGGCTCCGCGGTAGCCTGGTAAAAAGTTTGTGGATTCGGGTGCATGTTTGGGTCGATTTGAGGCTGAAACCCTTGCCCATAAGGAGGATAGAACGGAGGATTTTGAATATAAGCATATTGCGGGTTGACAATTCCCTCAAACGTGGTTTGCATTGAAGGAATAACAAATGGTAACGTGGTCTGGCTGGGAGGAATAACAAATGGTTCAGATTGTGGTTGTGTGGCGGGCACAGGCTCAGGTTGCACTCCGCTACTAACGAGTTCGTCGATTAACCTCTTTTGAGTGGCCATTTCGGATGCCATTTCCCCAAATTTTGCGAGTAATTCAGTCAACTGAACCCCAGGACTTGCGGCCTCCGGCTGGGTAGTTGCAACGGCCTTATCGGACGATTCTGGCTGAGTG
Organism: Coffea arabica; assembly: GCF_036785885.1. NCBI lineage: Eukaryota > Viridiplantae > Streptophyta > Magnoliopsida > Gentianales > Rubiaceae > Coffea > Coffea arabica. The sequence goes on from NC_092316.1 coordinate 22,964,106, forward strand.
CTCATGTCTACACGATTCCTTTGGGCCTTACTTCGGGATCGCGTAATAATGGGGCTTTTCCGAAAAGCTATTTTGAAATTTACCTGAGAATGCAAAAGACTTCTTTAGATAAACCAATGATTACTGAATTTCTGCAATTTATTCAAAAGAGAAAAAGAAAAAGACAAAGAAAAAGAAAAAGACATGAGTTAGTAGCTATTCGAACAATTCGGATGCATGTCCTAGTTGGGGAACCCTTTTTGTGCCAAGGGTAGGCCTAGCATGATGCAACACTTTCGGAATGAGACCCATTAATCAAACCTGTTATTTGACAAACACTTTGTGAAAAGAGATTCATTTCATTGCAGAAACCAAATACATCTGTTTACATCATATCGCGAAGGCGATTTCGTACAAGATCACCAAAGTTCCTAAGCCTATCTAGTACAGAGTCTTTACTTTCTCTAGCATATGGCATCTTGACACGTTCGGCTTGATCATATAATTCCCCACATTGGCGCTTCATCTCTTGGCGCCTTTCTCGCTCCTTCTCATATAACCTCTTGTTTTCTTCTGCCTTTCCTTTGTGCACTTCGATGGATTTCTTTAACTGTACCACCTCCATGTCCTTGGCTTTAATGATGGCTCTCAGCTTCTCAATTTCCTTATACGGCTCATGTTGCAACCCTTGCGTGGTGGAATCTTTCAACCAATCCTCGTATGGTGCGGTCATTACCCCCTTCTGTTTGAGCTCCGGAAGATAACGAATGCTTCTATCGTCGGATATTGTTCTCCAAGATTCAGTGATTTGGCTCTTCATAGGGATCTCTTTTGGGCATACCCCCTGATCAAAGAAAATGGTGACTTCACTAAACTCGGAAATCGGTGGCGGCCCCTGAATGCGACCTAGTTGTCTGAGAAATCTCTTCGGGGTATACGAGATGATTCCTTGAGTACCCAGCAAGAGAACACGTTCGGATTCCTTAGTGCGAAGTATCGGCTCAAAGCAGTCTGTCCAATCTAATACCCACCTAATGTTGAAATCTTGCAATGTTTCCAAGTAGTCCACACATTCGGATGCATTCTTTGGTAGATCTCCCTCGTTGACTCTTTTGGGATGTGTGACTACCCAATTATATCCAACCACCGGCAAACTATCGGCAACTGATGCTTGTCTCTTAAAATGTCCCGTAGCCCATATGTATAAAACCAAGTTCGCCCCATGGAAAAACTTTTCTCCCTTTCGACAACCAGTACAAGCTAAGAAAATATCTGCGAGAATGGTCGGGACTATAGAACATTGCTTACCCTGAATTCCTAAGAAAAGGTCATTCACAATTTTTGCTAATTTAAAAGCTATCTTTTGATCTTTTCGCGGAAAGAGATAGGTCCCCGCCATAGCTACCCCATATACTAGTGACCTTTTGCGCTCCCATAAGGCCTTGGAAGTGAACACAAAATCCGTCGTATGCCTTTCGAATCCGTCGCGTGGCGCAAATCGTTCAAACAGAATATTCACGGCGACACCCTGATCTGACCCTCGTAGCACGGACTCTTTCAATCCTATAATTTGACAAAATTCGGCCTTGTCGGAAGCAAATGGAAACACCAAGGCAGTTCCACGTGTGGGTAAACCAAGGAGGCCAGCTACTTCTTCGAGTGTTATAGTCATTTGCCTATTGCCTATTCTAAAAGCAGTACACTCGGGGTCCCAAAGATGAACTAAAGCCTCTACCAAATAATTGTTGGATTTGATCTCCTTAAAGTCTCCAATTTGTCCTAAAAATTGGGCTACTTGATTCAGTTCACTAGGTAACATGAAGGTGGGCCATTGTTGAACCTCAGTTGACGGTATCAACAATTGGTAGATGCGGCGAGGGCAAGCCATCTGATAATGAAGAAGGTAGTTTGTCAATTACCTTACCTACGAGTCTCATTCCTCCAGTTATGCAATAACTTAAACATGCAGTCCCTTGAAGGGTTAAATACCCATGGGACACAAAAGGGTTGGTTTTATTCCTAAAACGGGATTCCCTACGTGGCGTTCCCTTTCTAGGCTTTATGCATGATGCCATTTGATTAAAACAATAAAATATGCAATTTGAAATGAAACGTGACCTAAGGAACCCTTTATTTGCCAGGGTAGGCCTAAAATGGTATGGCATTATGAATTCATAAACGAAATACAGCATAATTTGTCAAACGTGCAATAGCCTATCTACAAGGGTAGGCTCTAAAAGAAGGTCATGCCAGACCTCTTATTTGCTTAGGGTTAATGAATGCAATGGGGACACAAAATCAAGAAAAGTTAGTTCAGCCAAGATAAATACACATAACACATTGTAATAACAAGATAAAGCAATCAAAGAAAATAAAGCAATAAAAAGGAGAAAGGGGTTGGACCCCTCCCCTCGTGAATAGTGTCCCTAACTTAGGATAGGGCCGACTCTACCCTAGGCAAGCTATCATGGATGCATGAGGTTGGGGTTCACTAATGCATCTAGACTCGATGAGCTCAGGTCCCCGAGCTTTCAGACTTAGAAACCAAGGGTCACCAATCCCAAGGTTCTTTGTCGGTGGCTCGAGCGATTCCCCAAACACCGCTACGCACACATCGTGTCACGGCTACGTGTTTGAGTGAATCTATCAAAATCTCAATCTTCGACCAAAAGCTAAAGGCTATCAACCAATAGCTTTAAGCGGAAGATTGAGTGACCCATTGGAACATGCTACACACATATCGTGTCGTGATCACATGTCCAAGTGAGTCACCTAATCCTAATAGGGTAGAGTGGCGTGACAAGCCACTAAAGAAAAATAAAAGGGATAAAAGAAGTAAAGCGTATGCTCGTATGCTAGTGCTCGTTTGGATGGGAAGGGTCAAGAACCAACGCGAGGCTCTAGGGTGACCCATACCTCCCAAAATGCAATGCAAGCGCGAGATAACAAGTAAACATTCATTCAAACATACATTCATGAGTCGAGAGATTGGTTTGATTACGTACATAAGACAAAAGGTCCTAAAAATGAAAAATGCAATCCTAATATCCACATGCTATGCATAGAAAGGGTAGAAAAAGGAAACGAATGGTTAAGTCAAAATGCTTGGACCCACTTAGGAAGTCCCCAGTGGAGTCGCCAACTGTCGCGCCCCACTTTTTGATAAATAAATAAATGGTTTGAGAAAGATGTTCTTGATTCAATTTTGATTGGAAAATGATTTTTGTGAGTTGAAAAAGATATGGGTCTAACATGGGACTTGAAAAAGCGACGATTCGACCCAAAAAATAGTTTTTTTTTTAAAAGGGTTTTGAATGAGAAATTGGAGTCGCCACTTGGTAATGATTAAGATGTACCAAGTCACCTAAAATAAATTTTTTAAAGATAAAGTAGCAAAACCCTTTCAAAAACGACTCCTAGTCCACGTAAGCCAAAGAAAAAGGTTCGGGAGTCATGTTTGACAAAGGGGAAGGCAAGGATAGAATCCAAGGCACCCCTTTGACCTAACCAAGGCTAGTTGCGCGACTTAACCTTACCTTTCCTAGTTTTCTACCCAATGTATATTCGCACGTTGGATATGACTATATGAATGCAAAACGGAAAGAAAAATGCAATCCTAGATTCTACGATGTCTCTTGTGAGGCTTTTGGCCCCAAACCACATGAATTGTGGCGGCCAACAAAGGGAAACCTCATAGAGGTCGATTAATGCAAATGAGATTCAAGTGTGCAAGTGTGAAAGTGTATGAAAGGTGCTTGTGTGAAATTGTATAAAGTTCAAGTGTTTTTCGTGTGCAAGTGCATGAAAATAGAATAATAGATATATAAGGTAAAGTGGAATTTCATTTGTGAAGGGAAAATAAGCAAGTGATAGGTAAAATGTAGCAAAAGAAGTATGGTTTGTGAAAAAATGTGTTTAAGAGAGTATGTAGGTGATAAAAATGAAAGTATGACCCTAGAGGAATGCAACAAGTCGGGTACGGGGGTGGACTCCTAACTTTTCGACTTGATTTTCCCTTTGATTAGAAGGCAAAACTAGCGTGCTAAGGCTATCGAGTAGCCACACTCGCTCGTTTCCCTTATCAGAAGGGGACACTCAAGCAAAATGAACCCTATAACTAGCATGAAATTCAAAAATCCTAAAATGGAGGGAAAACGGGTTCGAGGATCATGCCAAATGATAAAACTAAGGAAAATGCGTGATATGTGGTGAACAAGCAAATGATATGCTAATGAGGGGAAATCCCTAAGGGTCTAGCGTTGGACTAGCCCACTCTATGAATTCCGACTAGCGTTGGACTAGCGGAAACGTACATTCATCCATTCCATTCATTCATGGTTATGAAAGCAAGTAGACATGCCAAAACGCTCGTAAACACGTAGCACGTAGCACTTAGCATGCTCGACTAGATGCAAGAGCCTACTAAAGCAATTTAACATGTAACAACAAAAGCAAGCAACCAAGGGGAAGGGGAAATGGACCAGATGCTCTACGAGCCCTAGCTATTACAAGCCAAGAGGTGTACACATACCCCGTGAAAACATAAAGGGAAAGGGGAAATGGACCAGATGCTCTCCGAGCCCTATCTATTACAAGCCAAGAGGTGTACACATACCCCGTGAAAACATAAAGGGAAAGGGGAAATGGACCAGATGCTCTCCGAGCCCTATCTATTACAAGCCAAGAGGTGTACACATACCCCATGAAAGCATAAAGGGGAAGGGAAATGGACCAGATACTCTCCGAGCCCTATCTATTACAAGCCAAGAGGTGTACACATACCCCATAAAACTTAAATAAAAGTAAAAAGCAAGTAAATGCATGCAAGGAGGTAAGGAAAGCGGAGTAGGCATGCATATTCACATAACACGTAGAAGCACGTAGGGTCAAATGAAGTGCAAATGAAGGATAGAGTGTACCTCCCTTGAAGCGACGCCCTAACGTAGTGAAATTACTAACTTACCCTCCAAAATAATAAAAAGGTCAAGGTACCACTTAAATTATCAAATAATCACATGAAACAAAAATTAAGTATAAAAAATGAAGGTTAAACACTAAATTGAGTTAACTAAAGTATTTACATAGACAAACCAACCATGTACAAAGCAATTAATGCAAGAGGGACTTAATTAGAAGGACTGAAAATTTCTGAAAAGAGAGTAAAATAAAATACCAAGATTGATGACTTAAGATGAGCCCCATAAAAATCAAATGCAAAAATGTGATTAGAACACAAATCCAAGCTAAAAAATTCTATTAAAACTTATTGATCCTCAAAATGCATCCTAAAATTCACTAAACGTCTTACCCAAAATCACGTCAAAGCAAACCAAAAGCAATTAAGATTCTAGAGTGACAAAAGTGATTAAATTATTCAACTAATTGGACCATAACAAGACAAGGGGGAAACTTAGGGGGTTAAAAGTGCAAATGTTTTAGGATCTAATTGCAAACACACGAAGTCATTCAAGTCCAAGTGAAAACGCTCAAAAGTCTCAAAGATTTCCAAACGATAGAATGTCAAACAACGGTTCAAACTGTAATAAACTTAGGACTCCATCGTGAACCAAGGTCCCAAATGCAACCACTAATCTAATCAAATAAAGTCAATTGAGACGTTTTAGGAATTTTGAAAGTCCAAGAGCCGAGGAAGGTCAAGCAAGAGTTAAAATGCAACTATTTCATGACCCAATTACAAGAATTTAGAGTATTGGTGGGCTTTTGTAGCATTACTGCAAAAATCACAGGGATCCAATTGAAGAAATTATTCTATTTGTTGGGTCATAGTAACATAAGGTGAAACCTGAGGGGTTAAGGTGTAATTTTTCTGAATTGTTCCATGCATGCAACGTAGTAGATTTCCAAATTTCTGGTTACTATACTTCTGCCAATGTTTCTTATTGATCACCCAAACATCCTACACGAAACTTCAAATTCCGTATTTATTAGCTTCCTTAACACCAATCATCATGCACAAAAACTAATCGCAAAAATGATAATGAAACAAAGCAGAGAGTGACCATAGGATCAAAACCTCTTGCTGCAAAAATTCTGTAACTAAAACATGCAAGATTACTATGGCAGCTCCTGCAAAACTCTCGGCAGCTTGCTAAGAAAATTCTGCACTAGACTAGTCACCGACTTTCATTTTTCAAGCACGGGTCTTAGCCTCAAAACACAACTTCAAATGGAAACAAGCTTAGCCAACATCAAAACTTTGATCTAAAACCAAAAACCGGCTGGATCTTAGCATCTAAACATACAAAGAGAAACTCAACCCAGCAGCTGTTTCGAGAAAGAAAATGGTGAAGAAAAATGCAGCAGCTTTTAGTTTCTTATACACTTTTAACATACCAAGGAAATGATTTAATGCAGTCCCCTATTTGTCCAAAAAACTGGAATGAATGAATGTAAAACAAAGGAGAGGAGAGACACAATCAGTCACTCTTAAACACAAAGTGCAGCGAGGTAACGTAACACTAACTACTCAAATATGCAAGAATCGAACCCGGAAAATCCCAACTCATTTCCAAATCAACAAAAATCATGTTATCTAAGCTTTTTATTGCTAAAACCCATCATTAAATTAACACCTAATCTTCTTCCAAGCAAACCAGGTGACGAAAATTGCTTGGTTGTCTTGGTTGCGGCAAGAAAACAGCAAAACATAATAACGTATGCAACATACTTTAACTCCTTGGATTTCTGTCTTTTCGACGTTTGTAAACAAAGGAAAAACAGATAGGTCCTTTTGCTTACTCCAAATGTCAACTTCATTTTCAGTGATTCAAACAAAGCAAACTCAAGCATCCAAACATACATAATATTAGAATAAAAACCTGCGACTTTCCTGATGCCAAACCCGGGACATGAAGAATGAACAAAAACATTCACATGATTGAAAACAACTTCAAATTAAACTCACTTGCAGATTTTTACTTGGAAAATTCACAATATAAAAACCATAGTTTTAGTTCTTTTCCCACCGCCGACAGATTCACAAGCACAACATTCATGGTAGAGGGCAAACAGAAGCAAGCATTGCAGCAAAGTTTCAACCTTTCTAACATGATTTTTTATAATCTATGGACAGAGAAACAAATGAAAGGCGTTACCTTTATCTCCCTCAAAGGGAAAATCAGGATCTGGGAAGATGAATAGGGCGTCCTTGCTCCAAAGAATGTCAACTGATACAGAATGGAGGTCCAGTTGCTTCCTTCTGCAATTTCCAACCGAGGATCTCCCTTGCTTTCCCTATCTTCACGCCCTCACAAACTCTCTATTCCTCTTTTCCTTCCTCTTTTCCAGACTTTGTGGCTGCCAACTCTCTTGCTTTTCTCAGCCGTCAACCTCTCCTGCTTTCTCAAACCTTTTGCCGTCTGTTTTCTATCCTCTCTTCCAAACTCTCTTTCGGTTTCTCTCTAGTTTTCTTATGCAGCCGTCCCTTCGATTCTACTCTCAGCCATCAACTAATTTTCTGGTCCTTGCTCCTTCACAAAACCCTCGATGTTTTCCTTCCCTCTCCAATCTCTCAGCTCTCAGTTTTTCTTTTAACCGTTCTTGACTCTCCCCCCCCGAAAAACCCCCCTTGCGGCTGTAGCTCTTTTACCTTTTATATCCACTTCCAAATCTCCTAAAACCCTCATCTCAACGATGAGGATGAGGGCTTGTTACCCCTGTGAAATCCAACCCTCCAATTGTCTCTTACGAATGTCCTTTGCACGCTGCAAAAAATTGCAGCGTGCATGCCGCGACAAAATATATCTTTTTTTTTTTTTACAATAATAATTACAGAAATGATAAAATAAAATATAAATAATAATAATAACAAAATTACACAAACCAGGTAACAATAATAATAACAAAAAAAAATAATTTTAAACAAAAAACTAAACAAAAATGGCCATTTTTTAACTTTCAATTTTTCTCTTTTCATCATTTTCTTTTTCTCAAAATAACTTAATAAAAATAACTAAAGTGCCCAAAGATTGAATTTAAAGAAATAAACATATTTTTGTGAACAATTTTTCCTTTCTCTTCTTTTTTTTTTTTTTTCCTCTTTTTCTTTTTTTCCGATCCATCTAAAACCTATTTTTTTTTGAATTTTTCTTCTTTTCCTCTTTTTCTTTAATTTCTTTTTTCTCCTTTTTATAATTTTGCATTTTCATTTTTCTTTCAAGAAAGCATCGAATAAAAACAAAATGACTAAAAAGATTTTTCTTTTCTTTCTAAAAACTCTATAAACTTAAAAACTAAAAAAACTAAAAACTAAAAACTAAAATCTAAAACTTAAAAGTGATTAAAAACCTAAAAATGACAAAATAAAAATGAATAGACAAACTAAAAGGGCAAAATGAATAAAACTAAAATAAAATAACAACTAGAAATGCAAAACACACAACAATGAACCAAATGCAAGCGATCTGAAATAAAAATCATGAAGTAGATGCCACATACAAATTATTCAAAATTTGGTGTCTACACAGGAGATCACGCATGGCATATGAATTGGCTTTGGAGCCACCTGTATCCTTATTATGTGATGTTACTTTTCTGCTTTTGCTTTACTCTTACTGTGTAACTGTTGTTACGTGAAATTTATGCTTTCGCCCCTGTTTACTTACTAAGCATATAGCTTACCCCTTTCCTTTTGTTTTCCTTAGCAGGGGCCGACGCGGGGACTTTTGGCTCGTATGCTAGTATAGTTAGATTGGCTTGTAATAGTTGAACAGTTAGGATGTTTGTTTTGTTTTGGTGGTTGGTATAAGGACCCTTCTTAGGGTCTATCTTCTGCTGGTTGTGGTTATAGTGTATTAGAGTGGTTTGACTCGAGACTTTTGAAGATGTAAATATAACTTTTGGGATTGTATATATTGTATATAGTGCTCTTACGATTTATCTAGTTTTATTACTTTAAGTTTTGAGTCCTGGCGCGAGTTAGGCAGGCGGCCGGCCGATACCCTTGGGTTCGCCCTTGGGAGAAGTGGGGTCGTCACACGTCCACTCTACACGAAGTGTAGAGGAAACTTAAATACTCTTAAGGGGAAATAGTCATGCACTCCGCCCAATTGAAGCCTCAAATTAAAAATTTCTAATTCACTCCGGCCAATTCAAACCTAGGCCCTAATTTTTTTTCCTACCAGCAGTCACTCAACTTTCAAACCAATCACACAGTCCGACATCCTAAACATTTAAGTCTAGAATACACTACAAAGATCTAAAGCCTAAGCTCTGATACCAACTGTGACAGCCCCACCTCTCCCAAGGGTGAACCCTAGGGTATCAGCGGACTGTCTGCCTAACTCTCGCCAGGACTCAGTCGTTCAAAGAACTAATATCATCAATAAAACGCATAGAACATCTTCCAAAATAGGGAATTAAAACCCTAATTAGAACATAATCACTATTTCGACGTTTCAGCTTAGTATATGCATCATCACCTGTCAGCTTACTACTCCATGCTCAAAATTACATAACATAAGTCATACTCGAAAATTTAAGCTTATAAGTCTGCTTAAACAATAGTTACAACCTTAAAACACAAGTACGAGCAAAAGAAAGCTAGAAAGCTCTTGATCAAGTCTCTTCCCGATCTGCTAAAGAAAACAAAGGGAGTGGGGTGAGCTAACGCCCAGTAAGGTTCCAAATAAACAAGTAAATACATAGCCATATAAGGAAACAAAATAACCAAATAAACACCGTACAGTAAAATAACAGTTTAATCACAGTTCAATTCAAGGATACAGGTGGCTTCCAAAAGCCAAATCCACTTGAGCTTGATCATTACCGGTTCCGTTGACACTCCGTCAACGTTTGCATTCATAGGATATAAAGTCCGTAAAACACCGCTTTCACCAGTCTCCGTCCACCAGTCAACCCCCCCACCGGGCCCGCACTCCATAAACAGTAGTTTGGTAATACTCGAGTATACCAATTTCTAGTGTACAGTAAACAGTCCTCAAGGTTTATCGGCCTTCTTGACCAAGCCCTTGCTGGCTCGATACGACCGACTCACCTATGAGGTTGGGTACCCAAACAGTAACAGTAGTTGATGGAATGTCATCCAAGCAACTTAAGCACAGTCATGTATAGCAATATCTCATTTCATGTTAACTTATTCAGTAAGTAGAGCCTCAGTGGAAACAAGGAAGGTCGAGTGCGATAAAGTACACACTCGCCTCGATTTTAAATAAAACAGTGTTTGGCTCAAACAATAGCAAATCAACGATTCCAAGTATGCAAGTATTCCACATAACAAGTAGCAGGTAGTGAAACACTCACCTGTCAAACAAAAATAGCAATCGGCATCAAACGTCTCAGTTACGATCACCTTCGTTGCCCAAACCTAGGTCAACGAGCGAAACCATTAACAATTGGATTCGTTCCTTACTAAAGTATAGGTTCATTAAGAGACCAAGTGAGTAGCCTAAGCTACTTAATCTATCATGTAAATGAGGTCCAAAGTATAATAAAATTTCATGAAAATACATGTTTAGTGTTCATATGATTGCTTGGCAAGGAAAGGTTTCATTTTCGGTTTGAACAGTGTCGCCCGGCCAGTCTCGGGAAAATGGTCACCGCTCATTGTAGGAGAGTCGGAATTAGGTTTTGTCAGTTGCATTGGAAACTAGGTTTATAAGGCTAAATTTGTCTAGAAGAAACCATTTCCAAAATCCCAACATAAGTGGCTCCAAAGTAAGAAACCAAATGAAATTTCTGGACTGCCACGGATGAACAGTACCGCCCAGGCAGCCAACTTCACGACTTGCCACGGATCGCTCAAGGCGAACCAGAAAATGAGCTTGGTACCGTTTTAAAGCTCTAAAACAAGAACACTTGGACCATTACAAGTGGTGAATTATCTACAACCTAGCTCAAGGCAATATTCTACTTCAAGTAAAATGAATTGAAATGAAATGCATGGAAATTATTATAACAACTAGAAAATAATTTGTAAGGGCAGATATTAAATAAGCTAAATCTTATATTAAGGCATGTAAATAAGAAAATTGTGTTTTAAAGTGAGGGTCAATATAAGGGATTTGTTGTAACACATTGTAAAATATAATACCAGGGCATATAAAAGGTGGTTTAAATCTTGGTGCAAGGCATGTAGTTTGGGGGAATTGTATTTAAAAAAAAAGGGTTCTCACAGTGGAGATTTGAGAAAATAATACTAGACTACTAAGAGTGAATAATTACAGTGTTAAAGGAATTATATTGGAGGATTAATGCACTAGTGCAACAAACAAGAGAAAAAAGTGGTAGTACGAAACACTATTCGAGCACTATTCAAAGTTGACTTTGGCTAGCTTTTATTTCCTTTTTCCCTCCAATCTTCCAAGGGAAGCTTCACACAACTCAAAGCACTCTCTCTCTCCTCTCTTTGGTCGGCCGAAACAGCAAAGGAAAAGGAAGGAAGAAAGCTTCTTCATCTTGCTCAAATCTTGTTCCATTTCCCTCACAAATCTTCACCCAAATCACATACTACTTGGAGATTAGTTCTAGCTTGGAGAAAGGCATCATCTTGTGGACTTTGTTTGGAGAGTTTTGGTGAAAAATTTCTGGTTTCATCAAGGGTTCAAGAGGTAACCCTTCACCTTCTTCAATATTTCTAATTTCTTCAAGAATGAAGATTAGTTTGCACGGGTTTACAACCCTAAGCAAGGAATAGGCTAGCAGACTTGAGGTGTTTCATTTCTTGCTTTAAGCTCTAGGCTAACGGTCTTGAGGTGGATTATAGGTAGCTGCCTTGAGGATTTGTTGCTTGGTTGATGTTGGTTATGTGTTATATGAAAGGTTTATGGTTAGAAAATGAAGAGAAAGTTGAGAAATTGGTGAGATGTGTGCTGGCTGAAACTGTCTTGCTGCTATCTTGCTTGCATTTCAAATTTGTGATGGTTATTTGTCTGTGAAATTGAGTGATACATGTTGTATATTGTGTGTAGAATGTGTCTTCCGAAAATCGTTTCAATTGGTTGCTCAAAACTAAGGTTTTCAAAAAGAAAGAAATCTGGAAATGGTGATCAGGAGGGGCCGAACAGTAGCTTTTTGTTTGAATGTAACTGTTTGTACAAAAGTCAAAATTGAGTGCTGTTAGTGGCATTCAAAACTAGACATTCATAAATTTCTAACGGTATAAAATCACCTACTAGTTCAAACTGAGTGAACCATAGTGATTCGGCAAAGTTGACTGCCTTGTTGTGACTGTCTGTCTGAGAGGAATAGAGAAACTGCATTTTGTGGCTTGAAATTCTCTCACTTGTGAACTGATTTTCGAAATTTTCCTTCTGATGAAATGTAGAATTTTGGACCTAGTTTCCAATGCCATAAACCATTCTTAATTTGAACCTGTATTTAGTGAGATGTGGCCTAATTTTGAAAGTGCAACAAAACTGGAAATTGGAAAGTTTTTCCCTTCTTGTTGGCCAAATGGTCAGGATTGTTGTGAGATGTTTTGCTTCAAAAATTTTGATTTCAATTAACCATCAATCGCTTATTAAATGTTTATAGAACCTGGTTTCAAAAATGGATCGAATTGGGGCCGATATCTTGTGCAAAACGTTTGAAAAAGAAAGAAAAGCAAGAGGGCATATTAGCCTTGAAACATTTTTCGAATTTTAGTCATTTTGTTAACTGCCTTCCCATGTGAATTTTTGTTTAAAATTTGATAGAGAGGTAGTCCATAGATGGAAGTTTAAGTGTACCAAATTTGGTTTCGATATCCAACTGATGCTCCAAATATTGTCTTTCAAATCTGGAAATTTACTGTTCAAGTAGTGAAAATTAACCGACTTTGATCTGTTAAATCTTGGTGCTCAAGACTCCAAATTTAGTTCCACTTGTCGTGTTTGAAACCTTGTTTAGAACTCTTATTGTGTTATGAGTTTCAAGGGGCGATTCACTTTCTGTGAATTATGTTGAATTTCCAAAGATTGCTGAAAATCAAGACTGGTTCAAACCTGTCTTCTTGGAACTGAAATTTTGAGCTGAAAAATGAATGCTTTCCATTTAGAATCTTGGAAAAGTATCTTCTAGGAATTTTTAGTACTTCGAACCTAGTTTCCGACGGTATAGATTTTTCCATTTTTGGACATACCAAACTCAAGATTTGATTTTCAAAATATTGTCGCGCAAAACGGAAATTTTCCGATTTCTTGAGAAATGAGTTTTTGAGAACTCGTTACTCTTTCTTGATATTGTAAACTGTTGTAAACTCAATTTTCATGGTAGAGCCAAGTCTCTCTTGGGACATTAAATCCCCACTTTTGAACCTTGATTTTCGAGTAATTAAGGTTCTCTTTCATGACATTTTCTTAGTATTACACAAGTGTACATTCTTCCTTTTTAGCAAGGGGTTTGTAAGTAATAGTGAGTGATAGTCAATTGTTATTTGCTCAAGCGCTCAAGGGGATCTTCAAGAGAATCTCGAAGCGGATGCCTAAAAGCTTGTTTGAGCACATACTCACTTTTTGATTTGGTGAGTGTCAAGTGCATGAATAGTTGCCAATTATATGAATTGCTTCTTATGGATAAAATGATTTATGATTGTTGAGTCGAGTGCATACTTTATCACACTTGTTCTCTTTTAACTGATTGTGTAACTGAACTGCTCATAATTGAATTGTATGTGATTGATTGAATGCCGATTGGAGTGAATCTCATCGGTCTATAACGGTATTGGTCGATTGGAGTGAATCTCATAGACTCATAACGGCAATTGGAGGACGCCCAAATCTCAATTGGCTGACCTTGCGACTTGAGCCAGCAAGGGCTTGGTCGAGAAGTTTGGTGAACCATGAGATAATTGTAGGTTTGATCTATTAAGAGATCTCGCTTGGCCTACTCGAGTAGTAGTGCCTTTTATAGAAGAGCGGGCTCGGAACTGGGGGTTGTAACGGTAAACGGGAATTGTGAAGAAAGTGAAGTTCTACGGAATTAATATAGACTCGATTGACGGAGTGTCAATGCGGGGAAGTATTTGATCGAGCTTTGGCGAAGCAAGTGGAACCTAGCTCTTGAGAGCTCCTGTATCCTTATTGAGTGTGTTTTATGTTAAAATGTGAATTATTTGAATGCTATGGCTTTATTTCTCGCATAAGTGCTTTTGCTGCTTGAACTACGTGCTTGCTTGTTTTTCTTGGCCTTACTTAGCTCATCCCATTAGCTTTGTTTTCTTTAACAGGAGCTAAAATGGAAGGAATTATGGAGAAGCCAACTTGATGGACTTTTGATTAGGATTTTGAATGTTATTGTTTAGACAACTTTTGGTGGTTGTATATTTTGGGGAATGTTGATGTACTTTTGGTAACTTGTGATGTAAGATTGAATATTTTAAGGACGCAACTTTTCTTTATACCTTCGACTTTTATTATTCGATTATTTATCCTTAAATTTGAATTACAATTGTATCGAGTCCTGGCGAGAGCTAGCCAGGCGTTCCGCCGATACCCTTGGGTTCGCCCTTAGGAGAAGTGGGGGCGTCGCATTTGGTATCAGAGTATTAGGTTTAAAGATCTATTTGGGAGATATATTAGAGGCTTTATCCTCGAGAATAGGAATGAGATAACTTAGTTATACCTTAAGTAATGTGTGAGCGAGTTAGTGACTTTAAGTTTCTAACCCGAAAATTGTGGTTGTTTTGCAGGGATGGAGAATGGTAATGGAGGACATGCTGCTAATGGTAATGGTCATGCTAATGGCCACGTGGAGTCTTTTAGGCCTATTTACTATCGAGCATTTGATGGAGGAGCACGTGTTCGATTTTTGCCTTCTTCTTGGTTTCCCCGATGTCCCTGTAGGGCGATAAATGCATACCCTAATGACGTCATATTGTCCCTTGACGATGAATGTCGTCAGTTGGTGAATGCCAACAGAGCTTTACTCCAAGAGGTCGAGGAGCTGAGCATTATGGTGAACGCTCGACGTAATAGGATTGTAGAGCTAGAGGGGACGATAGTGGACGAGCTGGCTAGGGCTGAGGCCGCTTGTGATGAGTTTTAGAGGGTTAGACCTCGATTGATTAGGATAGGCGAGGAGGTCTGAAATCGGATTTCTAGGATCTTGGTAGACACCACTATATTGATCAATGAGGTGATGGATGTGGTGCAGAGTCCGGTTTAGGAGGACCCTGAGAAGGAGGTTCTGCCTGATAGTCTTGCTGAGGATTAGACTAGGAGTGATAAATTTTTTAACTTGTATAGTTAGGATTAGTTGGGGTGGTGCTACTTTAGAGGCCATTGTATTTTGCTTGACTGTGTGGCCTACTTTTGAGGCACCTAAATCTACTTTTGACATGCATGACTAATTGCACTTTTACGGCACCTGTGTGCCATATTTTTGTAAATGCCCAATGACTTGCTAATTGTATGAACCTTAAAGTATTAATATATGTTAGTTATTGTTATTTCCAATGGTTTCATGTTGGCTCTTATTTTGAGTATTTTCTTCACGTAAATATTTTATTTCTTGCATTAGGCAAAACTAGGATTATGGACGGACAAAAAAGTGGTATGTAACAGCCCCACTTTCCCCTAAGGCGAACCAAAGGGGCTAGCAGACTGTCTGCCCAGCTCTCGCCAGGACTACGGATCAGTTCACGTCGATCTACTACGTTCCGGAACATACCCACGCGTGTAAACAAGTCAAAATCACAAATAAAAACAAATAAAAAAAATGAAAATCGAAGCCGATGATGAACAGTACCGGCCACGTCAGAATCCAGATACTAGGCCGAGAGTAGCCAAAATTTTTCCTTCTCCGTTTGAAATGCGTATCGCTCCGAAATCCAACCAAACATATATAAACATTAAAATTCAACATTTACAAGCCAAAACGGCATACCAAAATATCCAAAAGTTCATACATGTGCAACTAGCCACTTACAAGCCAACCATTGGTTGAAACCAAACACTTAGGGTTTTCACCCTCAAGGAGCTATTCAAAATATACATTTACATGAGCTCAACTTGCTAGTACAACCTTTCCAAAAGAGATCATTTTCCTGTAAGGAAAACAAATGGAACGGAATGAGCTTAAGCCCAGTGAGTTACTACCACATAAGCAACAAAGATCACATAAGCATAATCTTTCATTTCAAGTACACAATTAAGAAGTAAAACAAGTCGGTAAAAGGATACGGACGGCTCTCAAGAGCCCATTTCCACGCTTACATTCTTGATCCAATCTCATTGACCCTCCGTCAATATTTAAGAATACCCGACCGTAGACCTCACTTCACTCCATTCCTTCCACCAAACATACCCCAACCGGGCCCGCACTCCAATCAGTAACTTTTGGTAATACTCGAGTATACCGGAATCAAGAGTCTCATTACTACAAGATTCCCCAGTACAGTCCCCGTGGCATGACAATTTTCACGACCAAGCCCTCGCCGGCTCGATCCAATTGACTACCAAACGGGGTTGAGCTCAGTGATACAGTAAAGCCGTTGGACATTCGTCCAAACGACACCAAATCAGTTTTCCATGAATGGAATTCAGTATCTCATATAACAAGTGCAGTATTTCAGTAAAACAGTAAGCAGTCATGAATGAAATCACAAGGGGGTGAGGGCGGTCAAATACACCCTCACCTCAATCACTTCCAATAGCCAAATAAGCCTTCAAGGCATCAATTTCACATATAACAAAGCCACATTGTAACATTTAAGTGAGTAGTATACTCACCAATCACGTAAGTGATACTTCATGCACCGCCGTTAAACGAACGTCGTGCACCAACGTCACTTCCTA
The DNA here is from genome assembly GCF_036785885.1 of Coffea arabica. Lineage (NCBI taxonomy): Eukaryota > Viridiplantae > Streptophyta > Magnoliopsida > Gentianales > Rubiaceae > Coffea > Coffea arabica. Next base: position 22,980,839 of record NC_092316.1, read on the forward strand.
GAGCATGCAAACAAATGCAATGAGACTCGATAACGAGTCATATAGCCATACCAATTATAACCCTAATAGGGTTTCATATGCATAAATAAGCATCATAGGTAACCAGAAATTAAGAAATGGCATTAGCTTAGGCCTTAACAAAAAAACAGTTTTCGTCATACTTTTGCGGTAATGGCACAAAGTCCACTACGATTATCGGATGGGGGTGTAAGACCCACCGTTTCGAAGCTATGAAACAGGGCTACAACAATGTAGAAGGCCACTCAATCCAAATCCTAGCACAACTAGGTCAAATAGGCCAAATACTACACCAGAACCACCAAAAACAGGTTTACAAATCACACAATGCTGTAATCAGTACAACTCAGTCTATACAAGTCCAAATGCATTGATTCCATGGGCATATGATAGGTAAGACATTCAGCTACATTTCATCAGAAGACACCAACAACAAAATCCAAACCAATTCCAGTCAAAATGGCCAATTACTTGTGCAGTTTTCGCATTCTGATCAACCCAGAACAGCAACAGTAAAATAGACATATCTCACTCTACACTAATCTAAATGACCTAAAATTTTGCAGGCACTTCAAACTCATCAATACCTACAACTTTTATGTTTTGATCAAAGTCCAATTCGGCCTCTAACCCTATGATCCAAAACCGGACAGAATTAGGGGTTTATGAACCCTAACTTTTCATTTTTCAATCCAAACCCAAAATTGGTTGCAATTATCACTAATTCACACCTACTAGAGTCATTCCCCCTCATCATCAACCATCATAGATGACCACAACATCACAGTCATATTAAACCAGAAAATTCATGAATAAAATAAAAACTTCACTGAATCACTTCAAATCAAGAAATAAACCACAAAAGGCTTCACTATCACTACCATTAGGCACAATTTAAGCATCATTAGGTGTAGTAGGATGTTCAACCATCACTTACCTAGGAAACAAGAGAAGAGGAGTTGTAGACCACCTTAGCTCTTCCAAACACTTCACCAAACTCACCACTAACACAAAAAGGCAAGATTGTATGGAGTAGAAACTAATTTATGTGATTGATTTTGGAAGATTGAGCTAGTTGGAAGCTTGAAATGTTGAAGAGTTTTCTTCCTTCTTGCAAGAGAGAGGGCCGGCCATCAAGGAGAAGAAATGGTGAATTTTTAGTGATTTTTGAAGATATTTAACTCAAATGGGTCAAAAGTCACAAAAAGTGAATAGTAACTCTTAAGTCAAAACCAATGTAGTGGTGACACTTGTCACCTTCATAAATGCAATCTTATCTTTCTTTTTCCTCTCACATCAATCAAATCTCACTCTCTACTTATCTCTTAACACCCGATAAATTTTACACAGTATCCGGAATTTAACCTAATTGGCCGAATTTTTCCGAACTTTTCGCACTAGTGGGTCCCACGTCCATTATTTATCCTTAATTTTTCAAAAACTCTCCAATACTAGAAAAATCATCTTAAAACTATAATTACTCATAAAATCCACCAAGAAAATATTTCTAAGCCAGAAAATGCAGAAAACATGCAATTAAGGGAACTGAAACCCTAGGGAAAATGATTAGGGTTTTTTTTTTTTTACGGGTTCTCACACTCTCTCCCCCTTAAAAGAATTTCGTCCTCGAAATTCCTTATCATTGCCTACTCCGGGATCAAATTGAGCACTATACTTAGCTAACAGATCGGTACCCCTTCACTGGCCAGGTTCAGTAAATTATTACCTTCCACGTCCTCTAAGGGGTCAAAGACTTGATGTTGTTCTAAGGAGTACACCCGAGAGGACACTTTCGATCCATCCTTGTCCCCCTTCGGCTGGGCAGGGTTGGTCGTAGTTGGTGGCAAAGTCCCTTGCCGCTCGCGCAGGCGAGCTGGACAGTTAACAATTTGATGTTCGGCACTCCCACAGAGCAAGCATTTTCCTCCTTTCCTCCAGCAATTGTCCTCCGAGTGGTTTAATTTTCCGCAATACCCGCAGGGTCTGCGTGCTACAGAAACCGAGCCTCCCCTTGACGGGCTCTCTTGTGACACTCCCGGCATCCTTACTCCTCCCGTTCCTCGTCCAAACTTGGAAGGGGTACTTTCATCCTCCTGCCCCGAACTACTCCCAGAAAATCCTCTCTTTTTCGCCTGAAAGGTTTTCACCTGGAGCCTAGCATTCTCTACTCGTTGTGCATTCTCCACTGCTTCGCTGAAGGCGTTAATTTGGGCTGCCGCGAGGTCCTTCTGGATTTCTACGTTCAGCCCCTGGACAAATCGCCGTATTCTTCGTTGCCCGGTCATGATGAGTTCGGGCGCAAATTTGGATAGGCGGGTGAATTGGCTCTCATATTCCGCCACAGTTTGAGCTCCTTGGCGGAGTCGAATGAACTCGTCTTCCTTCCTCTCCTGAACTAGAGGAGGGAAAAACTTCGCATTGAACTCTCTGATGAAGTTCACCCAAGTTCTCGGCGTCTGCTCCCTTTCCCATTTCTGTCTAATTACATTCCACCAGGAACGGGCTGCCCCCTCGAGCTGAAACACGGCAAAAGTTACTTGCCGTTCGTCAGGGTAGTGTAGGGCTGCAAATATATCCACCATCTTTTCAAGCCATCTTTCAGCAACTTCTGGGTCGGGTCCCCCAACAAACTTTGGCGGAGCGAACTTTTGGAATCGTTCGAGAGCTCTGTCTTCGCTCTCGTTATGGTTACCAGGGTTTCCAGGGTTAGGGTTTGGGTTTTGGCCCTGCTGTTGCACTACTTGTGCTAGTAAGTTTGTCATTTGCTGCATAGCAGCAGCTATTTGCACACTAGGGTTTACTTGCGGTTCCAGATTGGGTCCAGTAGAGGTTTCCCCCGTACCCCTAACCGGTGTGGGTTGCCTACCCCTGCGTCCACGGCTTCGACCACTTTGGGTGCCTTTCATCAATCTAAGTCAATCTAGGTCATCAAATAAATACACTGTTAAAGGGCACCTAACCCTTCATTCCGTAGAACCAGACAGGAACAATGAAACAGGAATAAGTAACTCAAACAATTACCGCGAAGAGCATTTAAACACATAACACGTATACATAGATCACATAACCAGGTTAAGCAATTATACGGAACAGTCAGTCAAGTACATACGAAGTCATTCCATGAAACAAAAGGGTCTTCCAAAAGTACTATAGACACCTAGGTCACAAGTACAAAAGAACTCACGGAAAGCTTTTCCCCTTCTAGGGCTTCATCCAAATATTTATATCTTAATCAAGGTCGATCACGCTTAACCACACCCGAACAAACCACACGAAGTTCCATAGAATCGCCTTTCTTGTTCACCAAATCCTTTCTAACCTAGGCCCTCATATCTTTCGTATCCGGGCGCAAGAATCTCGTCTAAGATAATTCACATCTCGAGCCGGCCGGTCCCAAGAGTAAACCATCCTTATTAAAGATTCCTACCCGACATACATACCTAGCTTCCTCGAGTCCCATGATAATGATTCGTACACTTATCACATGCCCGGTTCATACCTTACGCTCAAACGAGCACTTAGACATATTCGTGAAATTAGGACCACAACACCACTTGGCCCAGTTTCACTCCGCGCAGAGACCACGCGAAGTGGCTCTGATACCACTTGTAACAGCCCCACTTTCCCCTAAGGCGAACCAAAGGGGCTAGCGGACTGTCTGCCCAGCTCTCGCCAGGACTACGGATCAGTTCACGTCGATCTACTACGTTCCGGAACATACCCACACGTGTAAACAAGTCAAAACCACAAATAAAAACAAATAAAAAAAATGAAAATCGAAGCCGATGATGAACAGTACCGGCCACGTCAGAATCCAGATACTAGGCCGAGAGTAGCCAAAATTTTTCCTTCTCCGTTTGAAATGCGTATCGCTCCGAAATCCAACCAAACATATATAAACATTAAAATTCAACATTTACAAGCCAAAACGGCATACCAAAATATCCAAAAGTTCATACATGTGCAACTAGCCACTTACAAGCCAACCACTGGTTGAAACCAAACACTTAGGGTTTTCACCCTCAAGGAGCTATTCAAAATATACATTTACATGAGCTCAACTTGCTAGTACAACCTTTCCAAAAGAGATCATTTTCCTGTAAGGAAAACAAATGGAACGGAATGAGCTTAAGCCTAGTGAGTTACTACCACATAAGCAACAAAGATCACATAAGCATAATCTTTCATTTCAAGTACACAATTAAGAAGTAAAACAAGTCGGTAAAAGGATACGGACGGCTCTCAAGAGCCCATTTCCACGCTTACATTCTTGATCCAATCTCATTGACCCTCCGTCAATATTTAAGAATACCCGACCGTAGACCTCACTTCACTCCATTCCTTCCACCAAACATACCCCAACCGGGCCCGCACTCCAATCAGTAACTTTTGGTAATACTCGAGTATACCGGAATCAAGAGTCTCATTACTACAAGATTCCCCAGTACAGTCCCCGTGGCATGACAATTTTCATGACCAAGCCCTCGCCGACTCGATCCAATTGACTACCAAACGGGGTTGAGCTCAGTGATACAGTAAAGCCGTTGGACATTCGTCCAAACGACACCAAATCAGTTTTCCATGAATGGAATTCAGTATCTCATATAACAAGTGCAGTATTTCAGTAAAACAGTAAGCAGTCATGAATGAAATCACAAGGGGGTGAGGGCGGTCAAATACACCCTCACCTCAATCACTTCCAATAGCCAAATAAGCCTTCAAGGCATCAATTTCACATATAACAAAGCCACATTGTAACATTTAAGTGAGTAGTATACTCACCAATCACGTAAGTGATACTTCATGCATCGCCGTTAAACGAACGTCGTGCACCAACGTCACTTCCTAGAACATGCAAACAAATGCAATGAGACTCGATAACGAGTCATATAGCCATACCAATTATAACCCTAATAGGGTTTCATATGCATAAATAAGCATCATAGGTAACCAGAAATTAAGAAATGGCATTAGCTTAGGCCTTAACAAAAAAACAGTTTTCGTCATACTTTTGCGGTAATGGCACAAAGTCCACTACGATTATCGGATGGGGGTGTAAGACCCACCGTTTCGAAGCTACGAAACAGGGCTACAACAATGTAGAAGGCCACTCAATCCAAATCCTAGCACAACTAGGTCAAATAGGCCAAATACTACACCAGAACCACCAAAAACAGGTTTACAAATCACACAATGCTGTAATCAGTACAACTCAGTCTATACAAGTCCAAATGCATTGATTCCAAGGGCATATGATAGCTAAGACATTCAGCTACATTGCATCAGAAGACACCAACAACAAAATCCAAACCAATTCCAGTCAAAATGGCCAATTACTAGTGCAGTTTTCGCATTCTGATCAACCCAGAACAGCAACAGTAACATCGATATATCTCACTCTACACTAATCCAAATGACCTGAAATTTTGTAGACACTTCAAACTCATCAATACCTACAACTTTCATGTTTTGAGCAAAGTTCAATTCGGCCTCTAAACCTATGATCCAAAACCGGACAGAATTAGGGGTTTATGAACCCTAACTTTTCATTTTTCAATCCAAACCCAAAATTGGTTGCAATTATCACTAATTCACACCTACTAGAGTCATTCCCCCTCATCATCAACCATCATAGATGACCACAACATCACATTCATATTAAACCAGAAAATTCACCAATAAAATAAAAACTTCACTAAATCACTTCAAATCAAGAAATAAACCACAAAAGGCTTCACTATCACTACCATTAGGCACAATTTAAGCATCATTAGGTGTAGTAGGATGTTCAACCATCACTTACCTAGGAAACAAGAGAAGAGGAGTTGTAGACCACCTTAGCTCTTCCAAACACTTCACCAAACTCACCACTAACACAAAAAGGCAAGATTGTATGGAGTAGAAACTAATTTATGTGATTGATTTTGGAAGATTGAGCTAGTTGGAAGCTTGAAATGTTGAAGAGTTTTCTTCCTTCTTGCAAGAGAGAGGGCCGGCCATCAAGGAGAAGAAATGGTGAATTTTTAGTGATTTTTGAAGATATTTAACTCAAATGGGTCAAAAGTCAAAAAAAGTGAATAGTAACTCTTAAGTCAAAACCAATGTAGTGGTGACACTTGTCACCTTCATAAATGCAATCTTATCTTTCTTTTTCCTCTCACATCAATCAAATCTCACTCTCTACTTATCTCTTAACACCCGATAAATTTTACACAGTATCCGGAATTTAACCTAATTGGCCGAATTTTTCCGAACTTTTCGCACTAGTGGGTCCCACGTCCATTATTTATCCTTAATTTTTCAAAAACTCTCCAATACTAGAAAAATCATCTTAAAACTATAATTACTCATAAAATCCACCAAGAAAATATTTCTAAGCCAGAAAATGCAGAAAACATGCAATTAAGGGAACTGAAACCCTAGGGAAAATGATTAGGGTTTTTTTTTTTTTACGGGTTCTCACACTCTCTCCCCCTTAAAAGAATTTCGTCCTCGAAATTCCTTATCATTGCCTACTCCGGGATCAAATTGAGCACTATACTTAGCTAACAGATCGGTACCTCTTCACTGGCCAGGTTCAGTAAATTATTACCTTCCACGTCCTCTAAGGGGTCAAAGACTTGATGTTGTTCTAAGGAGTACACCCGAGAGGACACTTTCGATCCATCCTTGTCCCCCTTCGGCTGGGCAGGGTTGGTCGTAGTTGGTGGCAAAGTCCCTTGCCGCTCGCGCAGGCGAGCTGGACAGTTAACAATTTGATGTTCGGCACTCCCACAGAGCAAGCATTTTCCTCCTTTCCTCCAGCAATTGTCCTCCGAGTGGTTTAATTTTCCGCAATACCCGCAGGGTCTGCGTGCTACAGAAACCGAGCCTCCCCTTGACGGGCTCTCTTGTGACACTCCCGGCATCCTTACTCCTCCCGTTCCTCGTCCAAACTTGGAAGGGGTACTTTCATCCTCCTGCCCCGAACTACTCCCAGAAAATCCTCTCTTTTTCGCCTGAAAGGTTTTCACCTGGAGCCTAGCATTCTCTACTCGTTGTGCATTCTCCACTGCTTCGCTGAAGGCGTTAATTTGGGCTGCCGCGAGGTCCTTCTGGATTTCTACGTTCAGCCCCTGGACAAATCGCCGTATTCTTCGTTGCTCGGTCATGATGAGTTCGGGCGCAAATTTGGATAGGCGGGTGAATTGGCTCTCATATTCCGCCACAGTTTGAGCTCCTTGGCGGAGTCGAATGAACTCGTCTTCCTTCCTCTCCTGAACTAGAGGAGGGAAAAACTTCGCATTGAACTCTCTGATGAAGTTCACCCAAGTTCTCGGCGTCTGCTCCCTTTCCCATTTCTGTCTAATTACATTCCACCAGGAACGGGCTGCCCCCTCGAGCTGAAACACGGCAAAAGTTACTTGCCGTTCGTCAGGGTAGTGTAGGGCTGCAAATATATCCACCATCTTTTCAAGCCATCTTTCAGCAACTTCTGGGTCGGGTCCCCCAACAAACTTTGGCGGAGCGAACTTTTGGAATCGTTCGAGAGCTCTGTCTTCGCTCTCGTTATGGTTACCAGGGTTTCCAGGGTTAGGGTTTGGGTTTTGGCCCTGCTGTTGCACTACTTGTGCTAGTAAGTTTGTCATTTGCTGCATAGCAGCAGCTATTTGCACACTAGGGTTTACTTGCGGTTCCAGATTGGGTCCAGTAGAGGTTTCCCCCGTACCCCTAACCGGTGTGGGTTGCCTACCCCTGCGTCCACGGCTTCGACCACTTTGGGTGCCTTTCATCAATCTAAGTCAATCTAGGTCATCAAATAAATACACTGTTAAAGGGCACCTAACCCTTCATTCCGTAGAACCAGACAGGAACAATGAAACAGGAATAAGTAACTCAAACAATTACCGCGAAGAGCATTTAAACACATAACACGTATACATAGATCACATAACCAGGTTAAGCAATTATACGGAACAGTCAGTCAAGTACATACGAAGTCATTCCATGAAACAAAAGGGTCTTCCAAAAGTACTATAGACACCTAGGTCACAAGTACAAAAGAACTCACGGAAAGCTTTTCCCCTTCTAGGGCTTCATCCAAATATTTATATCTTAATCAAGGTCGATCACGCTTAACCACACCCGAACAAACCACACGAAGTTCCATAGAATCGCCTTTCTTGTTCACCAAATCCTTTCTAACCTAGGCCCTCATATCTTTCGTATCCGGGCGCAAGAATCTCGTCTAAGATAATTCACATCTCGAGCCGGCCGGTCCCAAGAGTAAACCATCCTTATTAAAGATTCCTACCCGACATACATACCTAGCTTCCTCGAGTCCCATGATAATGATTCGTACACTTATCACATGCCCGGTTCATACCTTACGCTCAAACGAGCACTTAGACATATTCGTGAAATTAGGACCACAACACCACTTGGCCCAGTTTCACTCCGCGCAGAGACCACGCGAAGTGGCTCTGATACCACTTGTAACAGCCCCACTTTCCCCTAAGGCGAACCAAAGGGGCTAGCGGACTGTCTGCCCAGCTCTCGCCAGGACTACGGATCAGTTCACGTCGATCTACTACGTTCCGGAACATACCCACACGTGTAAACAAGTCAAAACCACAAATAAAAACAAATAAAAAAAATGAAAATCGAAGCCGATGATGAACAGTACCGGCCACGTCAGAATCCAGATACTAGGCCGAGAGTAGCCAAAATTTTTCCTTCTCCGTTTGAAATGCGTATCGCTCCGAAATCCAACCAAACATATATAAACATTAAAATTCAACATTTACAAGCCAAAACGGCATACCAAAATATCCAAAAGTTCATACATGTGCAACTAGCCACTTACAAGCCAACCACTGGTTGAAACCAAACACTTAGGGTTTTCACCCTCAAGGAGCTATTCAAAATATACATTTACATGAGCTCAACTTGCTAGTACAACCTTTCCAAAAGAGATCATTTTCCTGTAAGGAAAACAAATGGAACGGAATGAGCTTAAGCCTAGTGAGTTACTACCACATAAGCAACAAAGATCACATAAGCATAATCTTTCATTTCAAGTACACAATTAAGAAGTAAAACAAGTCGGTAAAAGGATACGGACGGCTCTCAAGAGCCCATTTCCACGCTTACATTCTTGATCCAATCTCATTGACCCTCCGTCAATATTTAAGAATACCCGACCGTAGACCTCACTTCACTCCATTCCTTCCACCAAACATACCCCAACCGGGCCCGCACTCCAATCAGTAACTTTTGGTAATACTCGAGTATACCGGAATCAAGAGTCTCATTACTACAAGATTCCCCAGTACAGTCCCCGTGGCATGACAATTTTCATGACCAAGCCCTCGCCGACTCGATCCAATTGACTACCAAACGGGGTTGAGCTCAGTGATACAGTAAAGCCGTTGGACATTCGTCCAAACGACACCAAATCAGTTTTCCATGAATGGAATTCAGTATCTCATATAACAAGTGCAGTATTTCAGTAAAACAGTAAGCAGTCATGAATGAAATCACAAGGGGGTGAGGGCGGTCAAATACACCCTCACCTCAATCACTTCCAATAGCCAAATAAGCCTTCAAGGCATCAATTTCACATATAACAAAGCCACATTGTAACATTTAAGTGAGTAGTATACTCACCAATCACGTAAGTGATACTTCATGCATCGCCGTTAAACGAACGTCGTGCACCAACGTCACTTCCTAGAACATGCAAACAAATGCAATGAGACTCGATAACGAGTCATATAGCCATACCAATTATAACCCTAATAGGGTTTCATATGCATAAATAAGCATCATAGGTAACCAGAAATTAAGAAATGGCATTAGCTTAGGCCTTAACAAAAAAACAGTTTTCGTCATACTTTTGCGGTAATGGCACAAAGTCCACTACGATTATCGGATGGGGGTGTAAGACCCACCGTTTCGAAGCTACGAAACAGGGCTACAACAATGTAGAAGGCCACTCAATCCAAATCCTAGCACAACTAGGTCAAATAGGCCAAATACTACACCAGAACCACCAAAAACAGGTTTACAAATCACACAATGCTGTAATCAGTACAACTCAGTCTATACAAGTCCAAATGCATTGATTCCAAGGGCATATGATAGCTAAGACATTCAGCTACATTGCATCAGAAGACACCAACAACAAAATCCAAACCAATTCCAGTCAAAATGGCCAATTACTAGTGCAGTTTTCGCATTCTGATCAACCCAGAACAGCAACAGTAACATCGATATATCTCACTCTACACTAATCCAAATGACCTGAAATTTTGTAGACACTTCAAACTCATCAATACCTACAACTTTCATGTTTTGAGCAAAGTCCAATTCGGCCTCTAAACCTATGATCCAAAACCGGACAGAATTAGGGGTTTATGAACCCTAACTTTTCATTTTTCAATCCAAACCCAAAATTGGTTGCAATTATCACTAATTCACACCTACTAGAGTCATTCCCCCTCATCATCAACCATCATAGATGACCACAACATCACATTCATATTAAACCAGAAAATTCACCAATAAAATAAAAACTTCACTAAATCACTTCAAATCAAGAAATAAACCACAAAAGGCTTCACTATCACTACCATTAGGCACAATTTAAGCATCATTAGGTGTAGTAGGATGTTCAACCATCACTTACCTAGGAAACAAGAGAAGAGGAGTTGTAGACCACCTTAGCTCTTCCAAACACTTCACCAAACTCACCACTAACACAAAAAGGCAAGATTGTATGGAGTAGAAACTAATTTATGTGATTGATTTTGGAAGATTGAGCTAGTTGGAAGCTTGAAATGTTGAAGAGTTTTCTTCCTTCTTGCAAGAGAGAGGGCCGGCCATCAAGGAGAAGAAATGGTGAATTTTTAGTGATTTTTGAAGATATTTAACTCAAATGGGTCAAAAGTCACAAAAAGTGAATAGTAACTCTTAAGTCAAAACCAATGTAGTGGTGACACTTGTCACCTTCATAAATGCAATCTTATCTTTCTTTTTCCTCTCACATCAATCAAATCTCACTCTCTACTTATCTCTTAACACCCGATAAATTTTACACAGTATCCGGAATTTAACCTAATTGGCCGAATTTTTCCGAACTTTTCGCACTAGTGGGTCCCACGTCCATTATTTATCCTTAATTTTTCAAAAACTCTCCAATACTAGAAAAATCATCTTAAAACTATAATTACTCATAAAATCCCCTAAGAAAATATTTCTAAGCCAGAAAATGCAGAAAACATGCAATTAAGGGAACTAAAACCCTAGGGAAAATGATTAGGGTTTTTTTTTTTTACGGGTTCTCACACTCTCTCCCCCATAAAAGAATTTCGTCCTCGAAATTCCTTATCATTGCCTACTCCGGGATCAAATTGAGCACTATACTTAGCTAACAGATCGGTACCCCTTCACTGGCCAGGTTCAGTAAATTATTACCTTCCACGTCCTCTAAGGGGTCAAAGACTTGATGTTGTTCTAAGGAGTACACCCGAGAGGACACTTTCGATCCATCCTTGTCCCCCTTCGGCTGGGCAGGGTTGGTCGTAGTTGGTGGCAAAGTCCCTTGCCGCTCGCGCAGGCGAGCTGGACAGTTAACAATTTGATGTTCGGCACTCCTACAGAGCAAGCATTTTCCTCCTTTCCTCCAGCAATTGTCCTCCGAGTGGTTTAATTTTCCGCAATACCCGCTGGGTCCGCGTGCTACAGAAACCGAGCCTCCCCTTGACGGGCTCTCTTGTGACACCCCGGCATCCTTACTCCTCCCGTTCCTCGTCCAAACTTGGAAGGGGTACTTTCATCCTCCTGCCCCGAACTACTCCCAGAAAATCCTCTCTTTTTCGCCTGAAAGGTTTTCACCAGGAGCCTAGCATTCTCTACTCATTGTGCATTCTCCACTGCTTCGCTGAAGGCGTTAATTTGGGCTGCCTCGAGGTCCTTCTGGATTTCTACGTTCAGCCCCTGGACAAATCGCCGTATTCTTCGTTGCTCGGTCATGATGAGTTCGGGCGCAAATTTGGATAGGCGGGTGAATTGGCTCTCATATTCCGCCACAGTTTGAGCTCCTTGGCGGAGTCGAATGAACTCGTCTTCCTTCCTCTCCTGAACTAGAGGAGGGAAAAACTTCGCATTGAACTCTCTGATGAAGTTCACCCAAGTTCTCGGCGTCTGCTCCCTTTCCCATTTCTGTCTAATTACATTCCACCAGGAACGGGCTGCCTCCTCGAGCTGAAACACGGCAAAAGTCACTTGCCGTTCGTCAGGGTAGTGTAGGGCTGCAAATATATCCACCATCTTTTCAAGCCATCTTTCGGCAACGTCTGGGTCGGGTCCCCCAACAAACTTTGGCGGAGCGAACTTTTGGAATCGTTCGAGAGCTCTGTCTTCGCTCTCGTTATGGTTACCAGGGTTTCCAGGGTTAGGGTTTGGGTTTTGGCCCTGCTGTTGCTCTACTTGTGCTAGTAAGTTTGTCATTTGCTGCATAGCAGCAGCTATTTGCACACTAGGGTTTACTTGCGGTTCCAGATTGGGTCCAGTAGAGGTTTCCCCCGTACCCCTAACCGGTGTGGGTTGCCTACCCCTGCGTCCACGGCCTCGACCACTTTGGGTGCCTTCCATCAATCTAAGTCAATCTAGGTCATCAAATAAATACACTGTTAAAGGGCACCTAACCCTTCCTTCCGTAGCACCAGACAGGAACAATGAAACAGGAATAAGTAACTCAAACAATTACCGCGAAGAGCATTTAAACACATAACACGTATACATAGATCACATAACCAGGTTAAGCAATTATACGGAACAGTCAGTCAAGTACATACGAAGTCATTCCATTAAACAAAAGGGTCTTCCAAAAGTACTATAGACACCTAGGTCACAAGTACAAAATAACTCACGAAAAGCTTTTCCCCTTCTAGGGCTTCGTCCAAATATTTATATCTTAATCAAGGTCGATCACGCTTAACCACACCCGAACAAACCACACGAAGTTCCATAGAATCGCCTTTCTAGTTCACCAAATCCTTTCTAACCTAGGCCCTCATATCTTTCGTATCCGGGCGCAAGAATCTCGTCTAAGATAATTCACATCTCGAGCCGGCCGGTCCCAAGAGTAAACCATCCTTATTAAAGATTCCTACCCGACATACATACCTAGCTTCCTCGAGTCCCATGATAATGATTCGTACACTTATCATATGCCCGGTTCATAACTTACGCTCAAACGAGCACTTAGACATATTCATGAAATTAGGACCACAACACCACTTGGCCCAGTCTCACTCCGCGCAGAGACCACGCGAAGTGGCTCTGATACCACTTGTAACAGCCCCACTTTCCCCTAAGGCGAACCAAAGGGGCTAGCGGACTGTCTGCCCAGCTCTCGCCAGGACTACGGATCAGTTCACGTCGATCTACTACGTTCCGGAACATACCCACGCGTGTAAACAAGTCAAAATCACAAATAAAAACAAATAAAAAAAATGAAAATCGAAGCCGATGATGAACAGTGCCGGCCACGTCAGAATCCAGATACTAGGCCGAGAGTAGCCAAAATTTTTCCTTCTCCGTTTGAAATGCGTATCGCTCCAAAATCCAATCAAACATATATAAACATTAAAATTCAACATTTACAAGCCAAAATGGCATACCAAAATATCCAAAAGTTCATACATGTGCAACTAGCCACTTACAAGCCAACCATTGGTTGAAACCAAACACTTAGGGTTTTCACCCTCAAGGAGCTATTCAAAATATACATTTACATGAGCTCAACTTGCTAGTACAACCTTTCCAAAAGTGATCATTTTCCTGTAAGGAAAACAAATGGAACGGAATGAGCTTAAGCCCAGTGAGTTACTACCGCATAAGCAACAAAGATCACATAAGCATAATCTTTCATTTCAAGTACACAATTAAGAAGTAAAACAAGTCGGTAAAAGGATACGAACGGCTCTCAAGAGCCCATTTCCACGCTTACATTCTTGATCCAATCTCATTGACCCTCCGTCAATGTTTATGAATACCCGACCGTAGACCTCACTTCACTCCATTCCTTCCACCAAACATACCCCAACCGGGCCCGCACTCCAATCAGTAACTTTTGGTAATACTCGAGTATACCGGAATCAAGAGTCTCATTACTACAAGATTCCCCAGTACAGTCCCCGTGGCATGACAATTTTCACGACCAAGCCCTCGCCGGCTCGATCCAATTGACTACCAAACGGGGTTGAGCTCAGTGATACAGTAAAGCCGTTGGACATTCGTCCAAACGACACCAAATCAGTTTTCCATGAATGGAATTCAGTATCTCATATAACAAGTGCAGTATTTCAGTAAAACAGTAAGCAGTCATGAATGAAATCACAAGGGGGTGAGGGCGGTCAAGTACACCCTCACCTCAATCACTTCCAATAGCCAAATAAGCCTTCAAGGCATCAATTTCACATATAACAAAGCCACATTGTAACATTTAAGTGAGTAGTATACTCACCAATCACGTAAGTGATACTTCATGCACCGCCGTTAAACGAACGTCGTGCACCAACGTCACTTCCTAGAACATGCAAACAAATGCAATGAGACTCGATAACGAGTCATATAGCCATACCAATTATAACCCTAATAGGGTTTCATATGCATAAATAAGCATCATAGGTAACCAGAAATTAAGAAATGGCATTAGCTTAGACCTTAACAAAAAAACAGTTTTCGTCATACTTTTGCGGTAATGGCACAAAGTCCACTACGATTATCGGATGGGGGTGTAAGACCCACCGTTTCGAAGCTACGAAACAGGGCTACAACAATGTAGAAGGCCACTCAATCCAAATCCTAGTACAACTAGGTCAAATAGGCCAAATACTACACCAGAACCACCAAAAACAGGTTTACAAATCACACAATGCTGTAATCAGTACAACTCAGTCTATACAAGTCCAAATGCATTGATTCCAAGGGAATATGATAGCTAAGACATTCAGCTACATTTCATCAGAAGACACTAACAACAAAATCCAAACCAATTCCAGTCAAAATGGCCAATTACTAGTGCAGTTTTCGCATTCTGATCAACCCAGAACAGCAACAGTAAAATCGACATTATCTCACTCTACACTAATCCAAATGACCTGAAATTTTGCAGGCACTTCAAACTCATCAATACCTAAAACTTTCATGTTTTGAGCAAAGTCTAATTCGGCCTGTAACCCTATGATCCAAAACCAGACAGAATTAGGGGTTTATGAACCCTAACTTTTCATTTTTCAATCCAAACCCAAAATTGGTTGCAATTATCACTAATTCACACCTACTAGAGTCATTCCCCCTCATCATCAACCATCATAGATGACCACAATATCACATTCATATTAAACCAGAAAATTCACCAATAAAATAAAAACTTCACTAAATCACTTCAAATCAAGAAATAAACCACAAAAGACTTCACTATCACTACCATTAGGCACAATTTAAGCATCATTAGGTGTAGTAGGATGTTCAACCATCACTTACCTAGGAAACAAGAGAAGAGGAGTTGTAGACCACCTTAACTCTTCCAAACACTTCACCAAACTCACCACTAACACAAAAAGGCAAGATTGTATGGAGTAGAAACTAATTTATGTGATTGATTTTGGAAGATTGAGCTAGTTGGAAGCTTGAAATGTTGAAGAGTTTTCTTCCTTCTTGCAAGAGAGAGGGCCGGCCATCAAGAAGAAGAAATGGTGAATTTTTAGTGATTTTTGAAGATATTTAACTCAAATGGGTCAAAAGTCAAAAAAAGTGAATAGTAACTCTTAAGTCAAAACCAATGTAGTGGTGACACTTGTCACCTTCATAAATGCAATCTTATCTTTCTTTTTCCTCTCACATCAATCAAATCTCACTCTCTTCTTATCTCTTAACACCCGATAAATTTTACACAGTATCCGGAATTTAACCTAATTGGCCGAATTTTTCCGAACTTTTCGCACTAGTGCGTCCCACGTCCATTATTTATCCTTAATTTTTCAAAAACTCTCCAATACTAGAAAAATCATCTTAAAACTACAATTACTCATAAAATCCACCAAGAAAATATTTCTAAGCCAGAAAATGCAGAAAACATGCAATTAAGGGAACTAAAACCCTAGGGAAAATGATTAGGGTTTTTTTTTTTTTTACGGGTTCTCACATGGTAGAGGTCATGGGCGTGGGATTAGGCAAACCCAACCTCAAGGGGATGATCAAGGATCAACAACTGGGCCGATCCAGGAACAAGAAAATGTAGAGGGTAATCAAGTGGCTACTGCTATTAATCGGATGACTGATATCCTAGAACAATTAGTAGAGCGACAGGGTCCAGGGCCAATTAACCAAACCGGGGCTCGGGATAGAGGGGATGATAGGGCTTTGGAGTGGTTTTTGAAATTTGCTCTGCCTAAGTTTACTGGGAAACCTGATCCTGAAGTAGCAGAGAACTGGTTGGAGAGGATGACCAACATATTTGCTGCTTTAGACTATACCGAAGATAGGGAGTGAACTTTACTGCTTTTCAATTTGAGGGAATTGCATGTGCTTGGTGGGGTTTGATAAGGGAAAAGTGGGAAAGAGCGCAAACCCCTTGGACTTGGGAAAACTTCACGAGGAAGTTCAATGATAAGTTTCTTCTACTTCTTATCCAAGAGAAGCGGGAGGACGAATTCATAAAGTTGAGGCAAGGAACCTCTAGTGTAGCCGAGTATGAAGGGAAGTTCACTAAACTTTCTAAGTACACTCTAGAATTGGTAATTAATGAGCGAAAAAGGATAAAACGTTTTGTGCAAGGGCTTAATGTGGAGATCCAGGAGGGGTTGGTAGCAGCCCAAATCTCTACGTTTACTGAAACCCTGGAGAAAGCGCAGAGAGTTGAAAGCGCAAGATTGCAAGTGAGGGACTTCTATACTAAGAAAATGAATATTTCTAGTTATTCTTCTGGACAAGCCAGTAAAAGTGCCCCACCTCACAAGATGAGAAGAGGATCGGGAGGAGTAAGGACCGTTGGAGCTCCAAGAGGGGCTTTATCAAGAGGAAGTCGTAGTGGACAAGATCAAGCGAGAGGGATGCCTTTTAGTGGTCAGGCCGTCACTCCTCAAGTTAGTTGTGGTTATTGTGGCAAGTCAAATCACTCGGAAAATGATTGTTGGAGAAAGTCGGGAAAGTGTTTGTACTGTGGCAGTGCCGAGCACCAACTCATGAGTTATTCAAGTAAGCCGAAGGTAGGAGGTAGCACTCAAAGGCCAGATGAGTTAAACTCTAAATAGACTAGTGTTTGAGGGAGTCGACCTAAAGTTCCTGCTAGGGTTTACGCATTCAATTATCAGCAGATTCCCGATGCTACTGAGGTGGTCGAAAGTATGATCCCTATTTTTCACCATTTAGCTAAGATTTTAATTGATCCGGGTACAACACATTTTTTTTGTGAACCCTAACTTTATGAGTGGAATAGATGTGAAACCAATTAAATTACCTTATGATTTGGAGGTTAGAACACCTACTGGGGATCAAAGTTTAATCGCTAACTTGGTGTATAGAGATTGTGAGATATGGGGTGGAAAACGGAAGTTACTAGCTGATTTGATGAGTTTAGCCATTAAGGGGTATGATGTCATCCTAGAAATGGATTGGTTAACCCGCTACTATGCTCAGTTGAATTGTAAGATGAAAATGGTAGAGTTGTGCATTCCAGGAGAGGCAAACCTAAAATTGGATATAAGGAGTAGATTAGCCTCATCTGCTCTTATTTCAGGAATTCTAGCTAGAAAGATATTGAGTAAGGGAACTCAAGGATATTTGGCTTTTCTTATAAATACTCCTAGTGATAAGGTGAGATTGAAAGATATGCATGTAGTAAAGGAGTATCCGAATGTTTTTCCTGAAGAACTAGAATCTTTGCCTCCGGAAAGAGAGATAACTTTTAAGATTGATGTTACTCCAGGAGTAGCACTTATCTCTAAGATGCCGTATAGAATGGCTCCGACAGAATTGAAAGAGCTAAAGTTGCAATTACAGGACCTTCTAGAGCGAGACTTTATAAAGGAAAGTGATTCACCGTGGGGAGCACCGGTGTTGTTCGTTAAAAGAAAGATGGGAGTTTAAGACTGTGTATAGACTACCGAGGTTTGAACGATGTTACCATTAAGAATAAGTACCCTTTGCACCACATTGATGAGTTATTTGACCAATTGCAAGGGGCGGTAGTATTCTCGAAATTGGATCTCAGGCAGGGCTATTATCAACTGAGGATTGTAGAAAACGATATACCTAAAACTGCCTTTAACTTGAGATATGGACACTTTGAGTTTGCAGTGATGCCGTTTGGATTGACAAATGCACCTGCGGCTTTTATGGATTTAATGCATAGAATCTTTAAGCCGTATCTAGATCAATTTATGGTGGTGTTCATTGATGATATACCGGTGTATTCCAAAACACTGGAGGATCATGAGAAACATTTGAGAGTTGTTTTACAAACTTTGAGGGAACATCAGTTATATGCTAAGTTTAGTAAATATGAGTTTTGATTAAAAGAAGTAATTTTCTTAGGTCATATAATTTCCAAGGACGGAATTAAGATGGTGTGACAGTTCTCAGGGTCACATCACGGGGTACCTATCAGCTTGCCACCCGCACGCGGGCATCCCCTACGGAGAGTTTCGCTTCGTGACTCTTCACGAACGAGAGGCTCGGGGCTTTTCCAGACGAAGGACGTAAAGTCCCAACTGTCGGCATATGGCTCTGATACCAACTGTGACAGTTCTCACCTATTTCTAAAGTTATTTATGAACTGTTTCCTGCATTATTTACTTTTGAACTGTTTTCTTGCATATCATGCGTACTTGCATATGAGTGTTCCTTGTTTGCTGTATTCCTTGACTTATTGGCTTGTTATTATTGTTTGATAATGTGTTAAGTGCTTTCAATGATTGTTAAGACGAGTTTTCTAGGCGAGTGTGTACTTTATCGCACTCGACCTAAATAAATATGAAATTTTCAATGATTAATGATTAAATGCTAGTTGCGCATGAATGTAAGCCGTTTGGCTGAATTGGGCCCTGCCCTTCGTTACCGATCAACTCGAGCCAGAAGCGGACTCGGTCGGGCGATATGGTGACCCTGGGTGAATTTGGTATGCTCGAGTATTACCTTGTAGTCCGGCTATGTCCGGATGGGTGGAGTCCGGCTACGTCCGGATGGGTGGAGACCGGCCAACGTCCGGAAAGAAAAAAAAAGATGAACGAATAAAAAGATGAACGAGGGATTATTTATAAAAAATAAACCCTAGAAAATTAGAAAACTTCCGGGTTCTCAAACTCATTTTTTTCCGGGGTGTCACAATCTCCCCTCCTTAAAAGAATGTCGTCCTCGACATTCCCTCTTGTACCAATCAAGTCAAGACATCCCGCACAAATCTCTCAAGAGTCAAATCAAACCCACAGTCTGGCATCCTAAACTTCAAGTCTAGGATACACTACAGAGATCTGAAACCTAAGCTCTGATACCACCTGTGACGGCCCCACCTCCCCCTAAGGCGAACCAAAGGGTTTGGCGAGTCGCCTGCCCGGCTCTCGCCGGGACTCAGTCATTCCTTAATCAAATCCAGAATAAATCACAAGAATAAATAGGGCAGCAATCCAAACTTAAAGCGGAACTTATATATATTGCTATCTCAAAAGGAAGTACAGCCATCAAATGTACAAAGGTTCTCCAAGTCCAAATCCAAAAATTCCAAAACCAGATGAAAGCTAAGAAACAGGGTTAAATTTCATCAGAAGGCCTCAACATCCAATTCGGAATCAATTCCAGCCAAAACAACCAATTACAGTCGCAAATCCCAATTTCGGGTAAACCAGAACAGCAATAGTAATTTCGACTTTTCTCATTGCACACTACTCCGATTGACCTGAAATTTTGTAGACACCTTTAAAATGTCATTCTCTACAACTTTCATGTTTTAAGCCAAGGCCAATTCGGCCTCTATCTAGGACCTAAAAATTCGGACAGAATGTTCATCACAAAAACCTCACTTTTCAATTTTTGGTCCAAAACAGAAATTGGTTGCAATTAATCACTTTTTCCACCTCCTAGAGTCATTAAACATCATTTACAATCATCATACATGACCCCATAATCATATCCACATGAAAACAGAAAAATCCCCAATAATTATAAAACTTCACCAATTCAACCAAAATCAAGATATAATCCATAAAACCATCTCTTTAGCCATCACAAGTTACTAATTCACCATTATTGGAAACAAACAATGAATCTTTACACACCATACCTTGATACCTCACAAAAGATAGTAGCTTAGTGGTTCCTTCTCCAAAATAACTCCACCAAGACCTTGGAATCTCCTTAGTAACCAACTTTTATGGAGTGATTTGCAATTCCATCGGTTAAAACTCAAGATTGAAGTAAGAAATTGGAGTGAAAGATGAAGGTTTTTCTCTCTCTCTTGCTCTCCAAGTTTCAGCCATGAGAAGGAAGAAATGGCTTGATTTTTGGTCAAATTTTGGTTTTAGTAAAGTTAAGGTAAGATGGTCAAAAGTCCAAGAGTGAATAGGATAGTGACACTTGTCACCTTTAGGTGTAAAACTTATCCTTTTGTCTCTCCAATACAAATATCTTAACACTTTGTAAAATAATACCACTCAATACAAAATTCCTACAAGTTGTCAAAAATATAATGCATTTACCGCACTAGCGGGTCCCACGTCCAAAATACGCTTTTAATTTCTCAAAAACTAACCGATACTAGAAAAATCATTTTAAAACTATTTTTGCTCATAAACTTTATCTGGGGAATTTTTCTAATCAAGAAAATGTAGAAAAGGCGGGCGATTAAAAAAAAATAAACCCTAGAAAATTAGAAAACTTCCGGGTTCTCAAACTCATTTTTTTCCGGGGTGTCACAATCTCCCCTCCTTAAAAGAATGTCGTCCTCGACATTCCCTCTTGTACCAATCAAGTCAAGACATCCCGCACAAATCTCTCAAGAGTCAAATCAAACCCACAGTCTGGCATCCTAAACTTCAAGTCTAGGATACACTACAGAGATCTGAAACCTAAGCTCTGATACCAACTGTGACGACCCCACCTTCCCCTAAGGCGAACCAGAGGGTTCGGCGGGCCGCCTGCCCGGCTCTCGCCGGGACTCAGTCATTCACTAAAGTCCTCAAATGAATTACAAGAATAAACCTCAAATATACATCACATGGTCCACAAATATACATCCAAGTCTCCAATAATTACATGTCACAAATGCAGCAGAAACTAATTCCCAACTATACATCAAATGATTCCAAATCCAAAACTGTACAAGATATAGGGCATCCAGTCACGTGAACAAGTACTACAAGTCCTTCCTTCACCATGAGCCCTGTGGAGGGGAATAAAATATTTTTGGGGTGATATGGTGAGAACTGTCACAGTTGGTATCAGAGCCATATGCCGACAGTTAGGACTTTACGTCCTTCGTCTGGAAAAGCCCCGAGCCTCTCGTTCGTGAAGAGTCACGAAGCGAAACTCTCCGTAGGGGATGCCCGCGTGCGGGTGGCAATTAAGTAGCGAAACTGTGACGGCCCCACCTCCCCCTAAGGCGAACCAGAGGGTTCGGCGGGCCGCCTGCCCAGCTCTCGCCGGGACTCAGTCGTTCACTACAATCCTCAAATATATTACAAGAATAAACCTCAAATATTACAATGTAAATCTCCAATATTTACATATAAACAAAACGAAGCGGAAACTAATTCCAAGCGTGGAACGTATGTATACATCCGATCGATTCCAAACATTCATTACAATCCCTAATAATAACTATTACACAAAAGGAAATCCATCCATTCACATGAATAAGCACAACAAGTCCTGCCTTCGCCTTGAGCCCTGTGGAGGGGAATAAAATATTTTTGGGGTGAGCTAGAAGCTCAGCGAGTAACCAAATAAAACCAATAATCAAATATCTTTCACAATAATTCATTTCGATGATGTCATGATGTTATGATTCAAGTATCAAATGCACGTATTTTTGCTCTCGTGAGCCAGTGAAATCATTGAAACTAAACACCCAACGCTCAAACAGATCACGAAACCATAAACATTAAAGGGGAGCAGCATCGGTGCTCCAGATCATATCACAAACTCACGAAAGTGGTGGAGACGTTGGTGTCCAGCACAAGACTCCTCAAGAACTCATTAAAGCCAAACCATGTCAAGAACTCGTATGCGCGCACACATGATATGCAAACCAAAGAAACAATGCAAGGAACATTTCAAAAGTAACTTTGGAAACAGTTTAGGGTCACTCACCTCCACGGCTCAGAAACCATCCATCATGTATCATTGCCTTGCTCAAACCCAAGTCTTAGATCACAAACTCAATGCAAACAAATCCTTTAAAAGTTCGGACAGCACTTCCCCTACATTTGCTAACTTTTCCAGCCATCATGGCTTCATTATTTCCTCAGCCAGTCCCAAAGGTACACACACAACAACAAGTTCATCAAATATCCACTCAGCAAGCTCCAAGTAGTACTAGTGCAAGTCAAGCTAGGGGGAAAAAAATCCGGAAATGAAACTTAAGCTCAAAACCAGAAAAACAGTTTTGACGTCATTTTGCGGTAATGGTACCAAAGGCGTTATGATTGTCAGAAGAAGGTGCAAGACCCACCGTTTCGAAGATAAGAGATAGGTCTACAACAATGTAGAAGGCCACTCAGTCCAAATCCTAGCACAACTAGGTCAAATGTGCCAAATACTCAACCGGAAACACCAAAAACAGGTTTACAAATCACATAATGCTGTAATTACTATAACCCAGTCTATACAGGTCCAAATGCCGAAATTCCAAAGGCATATGGTAGCTAAGACATCCAGCTACATTTCATCAGAAGACACCAACACCTAAATCCAAAGCAATTCCAGTCAAAATGGCCAATTACAAGTGCAGTTTTTGCATTCTGATCAACCCAGAACAGCAACAGTAAAATCGGCATATCTCACTCTACACTAATCCAAATGACCTGAAATTTTACAGGCACTTCAAACTCATCAATACCTACAACTTTCATGTTTTGAGCAAAGTCCAATTCGGCCTCTAACATGGTGCAATAAAACCGGACAGAATTAGGGGTTTATGAACCCTAACTTTCCAAAATTTATTCCAAATCCAAAATTGGTTGCAAATATCAATCATTTCCATCCACTAGAGTCATAACCCCTCATTATCAATCATCATAAACAACCACAACACCATAATCCAATTAAACCAGAAAAATCATCATAAAATTGAAAACTTCACCAAATCACTTCAAACCAAGATAAAAACCAGAAATTTCACCACTCTACTCACTACTAATCATATCTTAAGCATCAATAGGTGTAGGTGGAAGTTTAAGCTTCACTTACCAAGAAACAAGAGAGAGAGGGATTGTGGACACCTTAGCTTCTCCAAAAAATTTCACCAAATCACTTACTAGCACCAACTAGAGGGAATTTATGGAGTAGAAACTAGTTTAAGTAATTTTCTTGGAAGATTTGAGCTAGTTTGAAGCTTGAAACTTGGAGAAGTTTTCTTCCTTTTCCTTGCAAGAGGTTCGGCCATGAGAGAGAGAAGAAATGGTGATTTTTGTGAAATTTTAAGATATTTAATCAAATGGGTCAAAAGTCAAAAACATGAATAGTGTTCCATAAGCTAAATCCAATCACCAAGTGACACGTGGCACTTCATTAATGCATTCCTATCCTTTCTTTTCTCTCTCACATCAATCATTTCACACACTCTACTTATCCCTTAACACCCGATAAATTTTACACAGTATCCGGAATTTAACCTAATTGGCCGAATTTTTCCGAACTTTTCGCACTTGTGGGTCCCACGTCCGTTATATATTCTTAATTTTCTAAAAACTCTCCAATACCATCCATTCACATGAATAAGCACAACAAGTCCTGCCTTCGCCTTGAGCCCTGTGGAGGGGAATAAAATATTTTTGGGGTGAGCTAGAAGCTCAGCGAGTAACCAAATAAAACCAGTAATCAAATATCTTTCACAATAATTCATTTCGATGATGTCATGATGTCATGATTCAAGTATCAAATGCACGTATTTTTGCTCTCGTGAGCCAGTGAAATCATTGAAACTAAACACCCAACGCTCAAACAGATCACGAAACCATAAACATTAAAGGGGAGCAGCATCGGTGCTCCAGATCATATCACAAACTCACGAAAGTGGTGGAGACGTTGGTGTCCAGCACAAGACTCCTCAAGAACTCATTAAAGCCAAACCATGTCAAGAACTCGTATGCGCGCACACATGATATGCAAACCAAAGAAACAATGCAAGGAACATTTCAAAAGTAACTTTGGAAACAGTTTAGGGTCACTCACCTCCACGGCTCAGAAACCATCCATCATGTATCATTGCCTTGCTCAACTCCAAGCCTTAGATCACAAACCCAATGCAAACAAGTCCCTTCAAAGTTTCGACAGCACTTCCCCTACATTTGCTAACTTTTCCAGCCATCATGGCTTCATTATTACTCCAGCCAGTCCCAAAGTCACACAAATAAGTTCATCTAATATCCATTCAGCAAGCTCCAAGAAGTACAAAGACAAGTCAAGCTAGGGAAAAGTCCGGAAATGAAGGTTAAGCTCAAAACCAGAAAAACAGTTTTGACGTCATAATGCGGTAATGGCACAACTCTCACTACAATTATCGGTTGGGGGTGTAAGACCCACCGTTTCGAAGCTATGAAACAGGGCTACAACAATGTAGAAGGTCACTAAATCCAGTTCCTAGCTTAACTTGGTCGAAAATGCCAAATACTATACCAGAATTACCAAAACAGGTTTGCAAATCACATAAAACTGTAATCGGTATATCTCAGTCCATACAAGTCCAAATGCCGAAATTCCAAAGGCATAAGTTAGCTAAGACATCCAGCTACATTTCATCAGAAGACACCAACTCCAAAATCCAAACCAATTCCAGTCCAAATGGCCAATTACTATCGCAGTTTTCGCATTCTGATCAAAGCAGAACAGCTACAGTAATTTCGTCATAACTCATTCTACATTAATCTAAATGACCTCAAATTTTGTAGGCATCTCAATCATATCAATACCTACAACTTTCATGTTTTGAGCAAAGTCAAATTCGGCCTCTAACCCTATGATCCAAAACCGGACAGAATTGGGGATTTAAGAACCCTAACTTTTCAGTTTTCACACCAAATCCAAAATTGGTTGCATTTATCCACCTTTCACACCCACTAGAGTCATTTTAGTCCATTGCCAATCATCACCAACAACCACACCATCATAATCCAATTAAACCAGAAAAATCATCATAAAATGGAAAACTTCACCAAAACAAACCAAATCAAGAAACAAATCATATATTCCTTCTCTCATGCCCCCATTAAGCACAAAATAAGTATCATTAGAGGTAGTAAGGTGTTTCAAGCTTCACTTACCAAGAACCAAGAGAGAGGAGGATGTTGGGCACCTTAATCCTTCAAACAAAGTTCACCTCTACACTCACTAACACTAGAAGATAGGATTTTATGGAGTGAAATGGATGGAAGCAAATGTTTTTGGTTGATTTGCACCAAGTAGAAGCTTGAAAATTGAAGAAATCTCCTTCCTTTCTTGCTCAAGGTGGCCGGCCAACAAGGAGAGAAAAATGGTGATTTTTTGGTGAATTTTGGATATTTAATCCCTTGGTCAAATAAGTCAAGACAATGAATAGTAATTCTTAAAAGTTCAACCAATAAGAAAGTGACATGTGTCACTCTATTAAATGCATCCTTATCATTCTTTTCTCTCTCACATCAATCACTTCACACACCCTACTTATCTCTTAATACCCGATAAACTTTTAACAGTATCCGAAACTTAACCTTATTGGCCGAATTTTTCCGAACTTTTCGCACTAGTGGGTCCCACGTCCAATATTTATTCTTAATTTTCTAAAAACTCACCAATGCTAGAAAAATCATCTTAAAACTATAATTGCTCATAAAATCCACCCAGATAATATTTCTAAGCCAGAAATGCAAAAATTATGCAATTAAAGGAACTAAAACCCTAGGAAAATATTAGGGTTTTTACGGGGTGTCACAGATGGATCTAGCCAAAATTGAAGTGGTTTCTAAGTGGAAGCAACCGGAAAACCCTACAGATGTTCGGAGTTTTATAGGGTTAGCAGGGTATTATCGGAGGTTTATCAAGGATTTTTCTAAGATTGCTGAACCCATGACTGAGTTGACTAAGAAAAGTGAAAAATTTATATGGAACCCGAAATGTGAAGAAAGTTTTCAGGAGTTAAAGAGACGATTGATGAGGGCACCTGTATTAGATTTGTGTAATGGAAATGATAGCTTTGTAGTATATACAAATGCTTCCAAAGAAGGTTTGGGGTGTGTATTGATACAGGATGGTAAGGTGATTGCGTATGCCTCTTGGAAATTAAAGCTGCACGAGAGAAACTACCCAACTCATGATTTGGAGCTAGCGGTTGTAGTGTTTGCATTCAAAAAGTGGAGGCATTACTTGTATGGAGTGACATTTGAGGTTTTCACGGACCATAAGAGTCTTAAGTACTTGTTTTCTCAAAAGGAGTTAAATTTGAGACACCGTAGATGGATGACATTTTTAGAGGACTATGATTGCACGATAAATTATCATCTAGGAAAAGTCAATGTAGTAGCCGATGCTTTAAGTCATCAATTGCAGGTGGCAGGATTGATGATTAAAGAATTGTACTTGTTGGAAGAGATTAGTTGTTGGAATTCTCATCTCGAACCGAGAAATGTGATCCTTGGGAATATTTTCGTGAAATTCACTTTGTTGGAACATATCAAGGAAGCACAAGAGAAGGACGTTGAAGTGCAGAAGTGGTTAGAGAAAGTTAATAAAGGAGAAAAGTTGGATTTTAATCTGGGAATGAATGGTGTACTAAGGTTTCGGAATCGTATAGTGTGCCAAAGGACGAAGGGCTTAAGAAGGAAATCTTAGAAGAAACGCACCATTCTAATTATATGGTACATCCTGGAGGGAATAAAATGTACCAGGATTTGAAGAGTTTGTACTGGTGGGAGGACATGAAAAAGAAAATTGCTCAGTTTGTCCAGACTTGTCTGATTTGCCAGCAAGTTAAAGCTTCTAGATCGTAAAGTGAAAGAACTGAGGAATAAGTGAATTCCGTTGGTAAAAGTTCTTTGGAAAAATCACGAACTAGAGGAAGCAACTTGGGAAGTAGAAGAAGAAATTCGAGGAAAATATCCAGATCTATTTCCAAATCAAGGTATGAATTTCGTGGATGAAATTCTCTTAAGGGATAGAGAATGTGAGGACTCATGTTTTTATTCTTAAAATAGTCATCTTTTATAATTATTTACCCTAATATTAGTTAATTATATTATCGTTGCATGAATTGCTTTTAAATTTTGCGTTATCGCGCGCGAATAGGAAGTTCGCGTATTTCACAACGAAATGACTAAATGGAGATTTGAAAATATAATACTAGATACTAAGAGTGAATAATTACAATGCTAAAGGAATTACATTGGAGGATTAGTGCACTAGTGCAACAAACAAGAGAGAAAAATGGTAGTATGAAACACAATTCGAGCACTATTCAAAGTTGACTTTGGCTAGCTTTTATTTCCTTTTTCCCTCCAATCTTCCAAGGGAAGTTTCACACAACTCAAACCACTCTCTCTCTCCTCTCTTTTGTCGGCCAAAACAGCAAAGGAAAAGGAAGGAAGAAAGCTTCTTCATCTTGCTCAAATCTTGTTCCATTTCCCACAAATCTTCACCCAAATCACATACTACTTGGAGATTAGTTCTAACTTGAAGAAAGGCATCATCTTGTTGACTTTGTTTGGAGAGTTTTGATGAAAAAATTCTAGTTTCTTCAAGGGTTCAAGAGGTAACCCTTCACCTTCTTCAATCTTTCTAATTTCTTCAAGAATGAATCTTAGTTTGCACGGGTTTACAACCCTAAGCAAGGAATAGGCTCGCGGACTTGAGGTGTTTCATTTCTTGCTTTAATCTCTAGGCTAGCAGTCTTGAGGTGGATTATAGGTAGCTGCCTTGAGGATTTGTTGCTTGGTTGATGTTGGTTATGTGTTATATGAAAGGTTTATGTTTAGAAAATGAAGAGAAAGTTGAGAAATTGGTGAGATGTGTGCTGGCCGAAACTGTCTTGCTGCTATCTTGCTTGCATTTCAAATTTGTGATGGTTATTTTTCTGTGAAATTGAGTGATACATGTTGTATATTGTGTGTAGAATGTGTCTTCCGAAAATCGTTTCAATTGGTTGCTCAAAACTAAGGTTTTCAAAAAGAAAGAAATCTGGAAATGGTGATTAGAGGGGCCGACCAGTAGCTCTTTGTTTGAACGTAACTCTTTGTACAAAAGTTGAAATTGAGTGCTGTTAGTGGCATTCAAAACTAGACATTCATAGATTTCTAAAGGTATAAGAATCACCTGCTAGTTCAAACTGAGTGAACTGTAGTGATTCGGCAAAATTAACTGCCCTGTTGTGACTATCTGTCTGAGAGGAATGGAGAAGCCGCATCTTGTGGCTTGAACTTCTCTCACTTGTGAACTAATTTTGGTAACGTTTCCTTCTGATGAAATGTAGAATTTTGGACCTAGTTTCCAACACCATAAACCATTCTTAATTTGAACTTGTATTGAGTGAGATGTGGCCTGATTTTGAAAGTGCAACAAAACTAAAAATTGGAAAGTTTTTCCCTTCTTGCTGGCCGAATGGTCAGGATTGTTGTGAGATGTTTTGCTTCAAAAATTTTGATGTCAATTAACCGTCAATTGCTTATTAAATATTTATAGAACCTGGTTTAAAAAATGGATCGAATTGGGGCTGATTTCTTGTGCAAAACGTTTGAAAAAGAAAGAAAAGTAAGAGGGCAGATTAGCCTTGAAACATTTTTCAAATTTTAGTCATTTTGTTAACTGCATTCCCACATGAGTTTTTACATAAAATTTGATTGAGTAGTAGTCCATATATGGAAGTTTAAGTGTACCAAATTTGGTGTAATTTCAAGACCATTTCGATATCCAAATGATGCTCCAAATATTGCATTTCAAATCTGGAAATTTACTGTTCAAGTAGTGAAAATTAACAGACTTTGAACTGTTAAATCTTGGTGCTCAAGACTCCAAATTTAGTTCTGCTTGTCATGTTTGAAATCTTCTTTGGAACTCTTATTGTGTTACGAAGGGTGATTAACTTTCTGTGAATTATATCAAGTTTTCAAAGATTGTTGAAAATCAAGAGTAGTTCAAACCTGTCTTCTTGGAACTGAAATTTTGAGCTGAAAAATGAATGCTTTCCGTTTAGAATCTTAGAAAAGTATCTTCTAGGAACTTTTTGTTCTTCGAACCTAGTTTCCAACGGTATATAGATTTTTTCATATTTGGATGTACCAAAATCAAGATTTGATTTTGTGACGGCTCCACCTTCCCCTATGGCGAACCAAAGGGTTCGGCGGACCGCCTGCCCAGCTCTTGCCAGGACTCACTCACGCACTCACTCATAACTCAAGCAAAATAACGTGCATCCATAGAAAATGAATAACATATCCACTTCAACTTAATATATACATTGATGCTCAAATCCCGATACAAAGTTTCTACACAACAAAAAAAAACTTCAAAATGTTTACATTTCGAGTACAATCAACCCTAGTCGGGTACCAGCGTGAGTACAAAAGCAAAACTCCAAATAACTAGACTACGCTAGTCTGTACATGTCTCATGCCTCGTTCGTACCCCCTGTAAGGAAAACAAATGGCGTGGAATGAGCTAAAAGCCCAGTGAGGTTCCAAATAACAAATTGACAATTTTAAAAGTACGAATACCAATGTAGCAAGTTAATGGCATCAAAAGTTCATAAGAGTGAACAATAACACTTCAAGTAGTAAATTTCAAAGTGAGGGAGTGTAAAGGTTTTCCAGAAGAATCAATAATCCAATAAGCAATAATCATTCCAAAGTATAAGGATACGGAAGGCTCTCAGGAGCCAAATTTCCAATGCATCACCAGAGCTTGATCAAGGAATAGTTGAAACTCCGTCAACCTTCAAGTAAGTAACCAATCCAGTAGAACACCACTTACACTACTCTCCGTCCACCATTCACACCCCCTACTGGGCCCAAAATCCTTAATAAACACGGGTGGTAATACTTGAGTATACCGATTAGTCGAGAAGATATCACTCCACTCGACAAAACAAGAGACCCAGGGTTCATTACTCAATCGACCAAGCCCTTGCCGGCTCGACTTGAGTAACTCGCCACAGGGTTTCTGGAATTCCAAGAAATGCGCACCTCATAAACAAGTATGTCAATTCAATTGCAACAATAAACAAGTATATCACGTAAGGGCAAGTGCGATAAAGTACACTCTCACCCTAACAATTCATGTATACAACATGTAATCACATTGGTCACGTATCAAATACAAGTATCAAGTTCAATTCGGTATTTGAAACACTCACCAAAAGATATAGTGCCTTTACTGGTCACTTTCAGGTTGTACTCTGGGTTTGGAGTCCAAATCTGCGATAAAACTCAGTTTAAGAACTTTGAAAATCGACTAAGGTTCGAAACTTAGGCGTTTCGTTCAATAAGGATCAAGAAATTGAAATTCACTTGGAGAATATTTGTGAAACACTCGCTCGCTTTCCAAACTATATAACTTTGTAACATTTATACTTGGAAATGCCATTTGAGTCGAAAGTACAAGGAAAACTATTCCTAGTAGTCATTATTTCATTTCTCAAGGGTACAAGTTCGGCCAAATCCTTACTTATTGTGACAGCCCCACCTCACCCTAAGGCGAACCAAAGAGTTCAGCGGACCGCCTGCCCAGCTCTCGCCAGGACTACGGAGTCGAATCACACAAATCCGATATTACGCGAGATAGGACCCAAAAGAAATGAACGATTGAAGACCGCCAAGCTTAAACATGGGTGTGACGACCCCACCTCCCCCTAAGGCGTACCAGAGGGTTCGGCGGCCGCCTGCCCAGCTCTCGCCGGGACTCAGTCGTTCGCTACAGTTCTCAATTAAAAATTGAAATAAATTACTAGAATAAATAGGGCATTGATCCAAACTTAAAGCGGCACTTATATACATTGCCAACCCAAAAGAGAATATAAACATCAAATATACAAGGGTTCTCAATCCTTCATACGTCCAGCCCGTGCGAAGCACTAGGCGAGAACCGCTACAAAAGAAACAAAAGAAACAAAACTAGATTGGCTAGTCTATCTCAAGCTCACGTCCTCGCTCGCCTTCCCCTGTAAGGAAAACAAAACTAAAGGAATGAGCTAAAAGCCCAGTGAGGTTCCGAACACATAATCAGATAATCAATCCAATACATTAAACATGGAGTATCAATAATTCAAGAAACATTTACAATGGAAAGTGATAGTAACACATTCATTAAAAGGATACGGCTCACAAGGAGCAATTCGTTATTTCGTTCATTCGTTCTCCTGACATTTCCCCTTATTCCTCCAATCATTAGAAAATGCATTTTTCGTTTATCAATAAACCCTCGTACGTTCGTTCGTTCGTTCATTCATTCATTCACCCCCGTCCTGGCCGTTGGCCAGTCTCCACCAACCTACACGGTAATACTCGAGTATACCAAACGTTCACCCAAGTCCCTAATCGCCCGACCGAGTCCGCTTCTGGCTCGAGACGACCGATAACAAGGGGCAATGGCCAGTTCAGCCCAAAAGGCTTACATTCATGCGCAAGTAACATTTCAATCATTAAATCCTTGAAAATTGCACAGTTATTTAGGTCGAGTGCGATAAAGTACACACTCGCCTAGAAAGCTCGTTTTGGAAATCATTAAAAGCAATTAACACATTAGCAAATGATAACAACAAGCCATAAAGTCAAATAAGGAACACTCACCTAGATATGCAAAATAACATGCAAAATCCTTCCGGATATTACCCTTAGTCACCAATGAAACCTAAGGTTGAACAAGAGAACATATTATAGTTTATCGAGCAAAACATTTAAGGGAAACGAAGATACCCGACTAATTAAGAGTAAAACGTGTAAAGATGACTTTCAAGTAAGAAGAGGGTTGTTTGAACCCAAGGATGAAAAATCATGTTTTAAAATGGAAAACCGGTCATGGTATTGGCCTAACAAAAGTATACAAGTTCAAATAGAAACCTAGACCTCGGGCGAAAATTTGGGCAGCACGCCCTTTGTGTTTACCTAATTTTCCAGCCATTTTGGCTTCATTATTTTTCCTCAACCACAACCCTACATCACACATAAGCAATTCAAGTCAAGAGCCGTTCCATAGGCTCACAATATCATAAGAATAAGAAATACAGTAATAACAAGTGCAGAAATTCAATTTAGCAAAAGACAGATTTGACGTATGAAAGCGGAAATAACGTATCCGAGGCTACGCTTATTGGATTAAGACATAACCTATGCCATTTCGAAGCTAAGACTCAGGGTTACAATGTTCATGAAGGTCACTTAGTCCAGTTTCTAATGTAACTTGGTCAAATTCTCGAATTACTAAACCAGAAACCAATTCGTCGGTTGTTTAAACGCAGAACACTGTAATGGACATAACTCAGAGTACACAAGTCCGAATCAGGTGTTCTTAGAGGCATTTGAAAGCTAATTCAGAATACTACAACTTTCATGTTTTGGTAAAAAGCTAAATCAGAATGGATCCTAGTCGAAAAACGTGATAAACTGGACTTAACTGATCACACGGACTGCTTGGGAAATACTTAAAACAGTAAGGGTATTTCGGACTTTTCATGACCTACGTTGCTCTGATTGAGGTGAAATTTTACAGGAACCTACAAAATACCATTCTCTACAACGTTCCTTCTTTGACCTAAGGCCAATTCGGCCTCTAACATGCAGTTACCAAACCGGACAGAATGGAAGCTTGAATTTCCAGAAATCTGAAATTTGTAGTTTCTAGTGCAACTTTCCCCAATTTCTCACTTCTCACACTACCAAAACATCTTATACAACATTAATTGTAACATACAAGCATCATACAACAAGTTGGGCAGAATTTCCCAAACCCTAGTTCATCATATAAAGAGGGGAAAAACTTCCAAACATGCTAGCATCCATGATTCCACTACTACTCAAGTTACTAGACTTAATTTAACCAAGATTGAAAGAAAAATTTAGAGAGATATCATCTTCCTTACCTTAATATGAGTTCTCCAAGTGTAGCCCAAGCCTTCTCTTTCCAAAATTTCACCACCAAACACTAGCTAATCACTCAAGGAGAAGTTTAATCGGTTTAGTTCTTTTGATTTCTCACTTTGTAGCTTGAATCAAGAAGAAATGAAGAAAGTTCACTCTTGTTCTTCTCCTCTCTCTCTCTCAGCTCCCTTGGCAGAAATATGAAGAGGTATGAAGCTAAGTTGTCTTATATTAAAGCCAAAAGGATTAGAACTAATGGTGTCCACAAATTGCCCAACACTTGGCCTAATCTTGGCCACTAATTTTTCTCTTTCTTTCCCTTGCTTATGAGCCACAAATTTCGGTCAAGCTTGCTGCCAAGAGAGAAGATATTTTGCTCAAGCTCAACAAATTTGTTTGGTAAGAAAAAATGGTGGTCAAGTGGTGCGTTCAAACGGTAGTGCGCGGGACCCGCCGGTTCGCGCCGTTTTTCTTAAAAACTCACGTTGTGACGCCCCGAAAAAAATGAGTTTGAGAACCCGGAAATTTTCTAATTTTCTAGGGTTTATTTTTTTAACGCCCGCCTTTTCTACATTTTCTTTATTAGAAAAATTTCCCAAATAAAGTTTATGAGCAAAGATAGTTTTAAAATGATTTTTCTGGTATCGGTTAGTTTTAAGAAAAACGGCGCGAACCGGCGGGTCCCGCGCACTACCGGTTGAACGCACTACTTGATCACCACTTTCTTGCCATACAAGTTTATCACTAATGGAGCAAAATATCCCCCCCTCATACTTATCCACATGGCTGAAATTTGTGGCCAAAAATGTAAGGGAGAGAGAGAAAAATTTGTATGGTTTTGGTGGTGACAAGTGTCACCACCCTATGGCTCTTTGATTAATTTTTTTCCTTGTTCTTTTATCCTTCATTTTAGCTCATTTTTCTTCATTTCTTTCTGTTTTGGTCGAGCTCAAGAGAGAGAGAAAGGGAGAGCAAGAAAAACAACCATTTCATCTTGAGTTTGCACCAACCAAGTGAGGAAATCAAATTCTAAACCGATTAAAGAGTGAGTTGTGATCTTGGGAAGCTAGGGGAACTAAAAATTTCCAAAGGAGGTGAAGTATCACTCTTCCAAGCTTTGTCTTTGAGGTATGAAATCTGATCATGGTCTTTGATCTTGTGAATCTTGTGTAAATTAGTTTGGCAACTCAAATTTGGTGGTGAATCATGGATGCAATCATGTTTTGGGGGTTTTTTCCTTGTGGTATTATGAACTAGGGTTTGCTGATTTCTGCCCAAACTTGCTATATGGTTACTATATGTTGAATATAAGATTATACAAGGGGCTTTGGTAGTGATTGGAACAAGGAATTGAAGAAAGTTCAATTGAAACCAAAAGATTTCAGATTTCTGGAAATTTTCATCCTATTCTGCCCGTTTTTGTTGCATCATGTTAGAGGCCGAATTGGCTTTGGCTTAAAACATGAAAGTTGTAGGGAATGACATTTTAGAGGTTCCTGTAAAATTTCAGGTCAATCGGAGCAGTGTATCTTGTGAAAAGATGGAATTACCCTTGCTGTCCTGGTTTACCCAGAATTGGAGAATTGCGACTGTAATTGGTGAATTTGGTCTGGAATGCTTCCGAATTAGTTGTTTAGGTCTTCTGATGAAATGTAACCCTGTTTCTAAGCTTTCGGGTGGCTTTGGAATTTCTGGATTTGGACTTGTGTAGGCTGAGTTATGATGTTTATGCCGGAATACGTTTTGTAAACCTGTTTTTGTGATTCTGGTGTGGTATCTTGCATTTTTGACCTGGTTACACTCGAAACTGGGTTGAGTGACCTTCTACAATATTGTAACCCTATCTCTTAGCTTCGAAACGGTGGGTCTTGCACCTTCATCCGACAATCATAGCGCCTTTGGTACCATTACCGCAAAATGACGTCAAAACTGTTTTTCTGGTTTTGAGCTTAAGTTTCATTTCCGGATTTTTTCCCCCCTAGCTTGACTTGCACTAGTACTACTTGGAGCTTGCTGAATGACTATGGATGAACTTGTTGTTGTGTGTGTACCTTTGGGACTGGCTGAGGAAATAATGAAGCCATGATGGCTGGAAAAGTTAGCAAATGTAGGGGAAGTGCTGTCCGAACTTTTAAAGGATTTGTTTGCATTGAGTTTGTGATCTAAGACTTGGGTTTGAGCAAGGCAATGATACATGATGGATGATTTCTGAGCCATTGAGGTGAGTGACCTCAAACTATTTCTGAAGTTCTTTATGAACCGTTTCCTGCATTATTTACTTTTAAACTGTTTCCAAAAGTTACTTTTGAACTGTTTTCTGGCATATCATGCGTACTTGCATATGAGTGTCCCTTGGTTGCTGTAATTCTTGACTTATTGGCTTGTCATTATTAATTGAAAATGTGTTAAGTACTTTCGATGATTGTTAAAACGAGTTTTCTAGGCGAGTGTGTACTTTATCGCACTCGACCTAAATAAATATGAATTTTCAATGATTAATGATTAAATGCTAGTTGCGCATGATGTAAGCCTTTTGGCTGAACTGGCCACTGCCCTTCGTTACCGATCGACTCGAGCCAGAAGCGGACTCGGTCGGGCGATATGGTGACCCTGGGTGAATTGGGTATACTCGAGTATTACCTTGTAGTCCGGCTACGTCCGGATGGGTGGAGTCCGGCCAACGTCCGGATGGGTGGAGTCCGGTCAACGTCCGGAAAAGGGGATGAACGAATAAAAAGATGAACGAGGGTTTATTTATAAAAATGAAATTTTCAAATAATTGGAGGAATAAGGGGAAATGTCAGGGGAACGAACAAATGAATAGCTCCATGTGAGCGGTATCCTTTTAATGAATATGTTACTATCGCTTTCCATTGTAAATGTTTCTTGAATTATTGATTATTGATGGTTAATGTGTTGGCTTTGTTATGAAATTCCATGTTCGGAACCTTATTGAGATTTTAGCTCATTGAGCTTTGTGGAATTACCATGTGGTGTCATTTTCTGCTTTTGTTTTACTCTCACTGTGCAAATGTTGACCTGTAACAAAATTACATTTTTACCCCCGGTTACTTATTGAACTTCTAAAACATTACAATGATTTCACTGGCTCACGAGAGCAAAAATACGTACATCTGATTTCTGAACCATGACATCAATGAAATGAATTTTTGTGAAAACTATTTGATTACTGATTTTACTGGTTACTCACTGGGCTTTTAGCTCACCCCAAAAATATTTTATTTCCCCCCCCACAGGGCTCAAGGTGAAGAAAAGCTTGGATTGCTTATTCACGTGACTGGATGGCTTATATCGTGTACAGTTTAAGTTTGGATCTATTTTATGTACGAGTTGGTCTTGTATAAATATTTGAAATTGATATGGATGTAAGTATACATTCCACGATTGGAATCAGTTTCCGCTGCATTTGTGACATGTAATTATTGGAGACTTGGATGTATGTTTGTGGACCATGTGATGTATATTTGAGATTTATATTGTAATTCATTTGAGGATTGTAGTGATCGACTGAGTCCCGGCGAGAGCTGGGCAGGCGGCCCGCCGAACCCTCTGGTTCGCCTTAGGGGGAGGTGGGGCCGTCACACACGTACTAGGGTTTTTACTTCCCATTCACTAACCTTATATCATTGCTACCAATCACATATTATTTCTCACTGAAAAGTCACTTTTAATCCTCAAATTTAATCCTTACTCTGTACCGAAAATTCATCCGGCGAAAAATCGCGAAAACCCTAATTTTGCTCCAAACTTGAAACCGAAGCGTAAAACCCTATTTTCTAGGTTTATCTACACTTAATGTGAAATATTTGGGTAGTGGCCTTTGGTAAATACTAATTTTCAAATAAAAGGGTATTTTTGAGGAAAAAATACAAGGAATTTGCGAGTCCTCACAATGGGGAAAACGCTTTCATATATATACATGTCGCTAGGTTTACAATTCAAATGGAACCAGTGAAACGAAATACATTTAGAGTTTGCTCATTCTCGAGGAGCTATACAAAAGAACAAAAGATTTTCTAACTAGCTCAACTCGCTTCTCAAAATCATGATTTCCAAAAGAGGTTCCTGTAAGGAAAACAAAGGTAACAGAAAGGGGGTGAGCTTACGCCCAATGAGGTACCAAACATGTAGCAAAAAAATCAGGCATTTCACATTGTACAAATCAGATACACATGCTCGCTATAAAGTAAGACAGGTAAACACAAGAACTCAAATAGGAAGGATACAGGTGGCTCTCAGGAGCCAGCTTTCCAGCGCAGTACTTGATCCAAGCCGGTTGACTCTCCGTCAACGTATATAGAACCAACACATCCGTAGACCCCACTTTACACCAAATTCTATCCACCAAACACCCCTTTACCGGGCCCGCTCACCTCAACAGAAACAGAAATGGTAATACTCGAGTATATCGGAATGAAGGGTCTCAATACCCAAAGATCCCAAAACAGACTACCGTGGTTCGTTATCTAATCGTCCAGGCCCTTGCCAGCCCGACTCGAATAACTTAGCCGCAGGGCTTGAGCTCATGGGTCACAGAAAGGTCGTTGGTTACAAGTTTCCAAACGACGTCCGAACAGATACACATACAGATACATATATCAGATACAGATACAGATTCAGATTGACACCAAAATTGGCATATGAACAGACAAGAGAACGAGTGTGATAAAGTACACCCTCGTCTCAAACAAATTAAACAGATTGCAGAGCAGAAATCAAGTTAAACAGCCATGGAGGAGTGGTACACTCACCGGTTCAAGTACAGATACCTCAAAAGTTTTCACTTCGGATTGGCTTTAATGGCCAAGAAACCCTAAAATAATCAAAGTAAGCCAATTGAAGGTTTCACATCCAGAATCGAGTAAACAAAATGCACATGTGAGGCTTGTGTGAGAACCCAGAAAAGAAAAAAAAATTTTATTTATTTATTATTTTATTCCTGTGCACCGTTTTCTTGTATTTTCTTTATTATATTACTTTTATCAACATTTTATCAGTAAATATAGTTTTTAAATCATTTTTCTAGTATAAGGTAGTTCGTGAGAAATTTGGAACGTATTTTGGACGTGGGACCCGCTAGTGCATTAAGTGAGAGAAATTCGGCCGATTAGGTTAAATTTTTGCGTAAAGGGATTTTATGATTAGGTATTAGGAGATAGTTGGAGGTTACCTAGATGGATTAGCTATGAGGGACAAGAAGATAACTCTAGCAAAACAAAGTGCCAAGTGTCCAATTTTGGTTGGACCAAGCTTACCTAACTTTTGACTAAACTTTCCTTACTTTACTTAAAGTTCAATTTTGACCAAGATGTCTTCATTCTTCACTTGTCTTGGCCGAAAATTCTTGGGAGCAAAGGAAAAAAATTCTGCAACCTTTCATCTTCAAATCCTTGCCAAATCTTGAAAACTAACCGATTATTTCTTGAATTAGTCCATAAAATCATCTTGCTAAGGGTGTTTGAAGAACTTGGTGGTGTTATTTTGGAAGAAAACCTCAAAAGCTTCAACCTTTCTTGAAGAACTAAGGTATCTTGCTTGGAACTCATCTATTGTTTCTAATTTTGGCCAATTGGTGCCTTATAGTAGCTATTTATGCGATTTTACGGAAGATTTGGTGGATTGGAGTGAAGTTTTCTAATTTTCTGATTTTTCTTGGAATTTTTCTGTTTTCCTATGATGGATATGATTGAGCTTGAATTGGTGGTTCTAAATGGTGTTTTATAGCTCTCTTGTGCATTAATTGCGGGTAATTACGGGAAATTTCCGCTTGTGCGGAAAATTTCAGATTTAGGGTTTCAAATTGGGGGTTTTTCTATGGTTGATTGTTGAGCTTCTAATTGGCTATAATTGAGGGGTATTGTGACCCTAATGAAGTATATTGAATGGCCTATGAATTGTTTGGGTACTTGTGGTTGTTTTGGATACAATTTAATGGTTGTCTTGTAGGTTGGAAAGCTGAAATTTTAGGGGAAATGCTGTCCAAATGACTAGAGTGTTGGATTCTTGTGAGTTGGGTTGAGATTGGATCGAATTGATCGGTTTTAGGGATTGCTTCTACTTTTAACCCTAAATGTTATGTATTTTCCATTTCCAAGCTATATTTGGGTTTTGCCTTAATAGTTCCTAGTATAAGGTATTCGACTCGGGTTTGAGTCTTAATTGTACTTTCTTGATTATTATAGGGCGTGCCGGTGATCCGAGGCTCACGTCGGGCGAAAACTTGTGAAATTTCTTTATTTGACTTGGTGAGTGTACTACTCACATATTTGTTATTCCGTGGCTTTCTTGTACTTGAATTCTGTGATTTGGACTAGTTGTGATGATTGTTTGAACTAGGTGAGGCGGGGGTGTACTTTACCACTCTCTTACTCTCTGGCCTCCTTGACTGGTTATTATATTAGATCTACTTGTTTGTTTGTTATATCACTTGAATACTCTTGACTGGACTTGATTTGGTGTCGATTGGATACCAACATTTACTGTAACTCTGAACCTTTACTGTTTACTCTAATGGACTCGAGCCAGTAAGGACTTGGTCGGGGACATTTGACAAACCATGGGGACTGTATTTGGGAATCTTTGGGTATGAAACCCTTGATTCCGGTATACTCGAGTAATACCAATTATGTACTGTTTGGTGTTCGGGCCCGGTAAGGGGAAAGTGAGGTGGACGGATAATTGGAGTAAAGAGGAGTCTACGGTCATGATTACCTAGTATACATTGACGGAGGGTCAATGAGATGAGATCAAGTATGGCAAGAGAGGATAAGGGCTTTTGAGAGCCATCCGTATCCTTTTACTCCGTATGCTTGGGTGTTATTGCTTTTGCTTACTTGATGTACATGTTTGGATTGAATATTCTTGTGTTTATGTGCTCTTGGTGTATTTACGTGATAGTACCTCATTGGGCGAAAGCTCACTCCGTTAATTTTGTTTTCCTTACAGGGAATTATCTTTTGGACTTTTGACTGTGAAGAGTGAGTTGAGTAGAGCTAGTTGAGAGATTTTGTATAGCTCCTCAATAGTTGTAACCTTTGTTTGTACTTGGATCTAAATGCTTTCTTTTGGCTTGTAACCATACAAATGTGGTTTGTAACAGGGTGTATTCCTATCCAATGGATTGTACTTGGCTTGTATATACTCTTTTCAGTGATTGTTGGAAATTTCTTGTAATCAATGGGCTCTCGGCGGATTGTGACGTGGCAGTCACTATTCGCTTTATGTTTTGACTTTTGTTTTTCTGTTTCTCATTTATTGGGTTGATTAAGCGCGCTAATATTTTTCCCGAACGACTTGAGTTAGTGTTTGACCGTTTTAGTAGTCCTGGCGAGAGATGGGCAGGCAGTCCGCTAACTCCTTTGGTACGCCTTAGGGGAAGGTGGGGCTGTCATAGCTCGACTACTAGTCGTATGCCTCGCCAAATAATTACTAATGCAAGGGTACAAAACATGATTTTTGGGAACAAAATAGTAA
Organism: Coffea arabica; assembly: GCF_036785885.1. Lineage (NCBI taxonomy): Eukaryota > Viridiplantae > Streptophyta > Magnoliopsida > Gentianales > Rubiaceae > Coffea > Coffea arabica. The sequence continues at coordinate 23,021,647 of NC_092316.1, forward strand.
TATGAAGACCTAGGTTCCACAACCCAAAAGCCCTTAATTTCTATCACAAGCCAATTCAAACTTAAAGGAACCAATCGGCTTAGAAAAATTGGACAGCACTTCCCCTAAATTTCTTACTTTTCCAGCCATCACGACTTCATTATTTTCCTCAATCAACTCCCAAAGTCATACTCAATATACATTCATCACCACAGCCATTCAATAGGATCAAGGTTATCCAAGTACAAAAGTTAGCTAGGAAAATGACCGGAAATAAAAGTCAAGCCCTAGAATATTCTAATAAGCACAAGAAGACTCGATTACAAGTCATAAACCAATGCCAACACGATCACAATAGGGTTCCATAAGCATATATAAGCATTAGAGGAAACCAGAAAAATCCGGAAATGGAATTAGCTTTAGCCCTGAAAAAAAATAGTTTTTGACCTCATTTTGCGGTAATGGCACCAATTTCACTACGATTATTGGATGAGGGTGCAAGACCCACCATTTCGAAGCTAAAAGATAGGGCTACAACATCACAGAAGGTCACTCAACCCAGTTTTGAGTGCAAATAGGTCACAAATGCAAGATACTACATCAAAACGTAAAACAGATTCACCAAAACGCATTCTAACGGAAACATCATAACTCAGGCTCTCCAAGTCCAAATCCAGAAATTCCAAAACCAGATGAAAGCTAAGAAACAGGGATAAATTTCATCAGAAGGCCTCAACAACCAATTCGGAAGCAATTCCAGCCAAAACAACCAATTACAGGCGCAATCCTTTCATTCGGGTAAAACCAGAATAGCAATAGTAATTTCGACTTTTCTCAATCTACGGTACTCCGATTGACCTGAAATTTTGTAGGTACCTCTAAAATGTCATTACCTACAACTTTCATGTTTTAATCCAAGGCCAATTCGGCCTCTAACTAGGAGCTAAAAATTCGGGCAGAATGTTCCTTAATGAAACCCTAGGTTTTCAATTTTCTTCCAAAACCAAAATTTCTTGCAATTAACTACTTTTTCCACCTCCCAGCTCCTTTACATTCAATAGGATCAAGGTTATCCAAGTACAAAAGTTAGCTAGGAAAATGACCGGAAATAGAAGTCAAGCCCTAGAATATTCTAATAAGCACAAGAAGACTCGATTACAAGTCATAAACCAATGCCAACACGATCACAATAGGGTTCCATAAGCATATATAAGCATTAGAGGAAACCAGAAAAATCCGGAAATGGAATTAGCTTTAGCCCTGAAAAAAAATAGTTTTTGACCTCATTTTGCGGTAATGGCACCAATTTCACTACGATTATTGGATGAGGGTGCAAGACCCACCATTTCGAAGCTAAAAGATAGGGCTACAACATCACAGAAGGTCACTCAACCCAGTTTTGAGTGCAAATAGGTCACAAATGCAAGATACTACATCAAAACGTAAAACAGATTCACCAAAACGCATTCTAACGGAAACATCATAACTCAGGCTCTCCAAGTCCAAATCCAGAAATTCCAAAACCAGATGAAAGCTAAGAAACAGGGATAAATTTCATCAGAAGGCCTCAACAACCAATTCGGAAGCAATTCCAGCCAAAACAACCAATTACAGGCGCAATCCTTTCATTCGGGTAACACCAGAATAGCAATAGTAATTTCGACTTTTCTCAATCTACGGTACTCCGATTGACCTGAAATTTTGTAGGTACCTCTAAAATGTCATTACCTACAACTTTCATGTTTTAATCCAAGGCCAATTCGGCCTCTAACTAGGAGCTAAAAATTCGGGCAGAATGTTCCTTAATGAAACCCTAGGTTTTCAATTTTCTTCCAAAACCAAAATTTCTTGCAATTAACTACTTTTTCCACCTCCCAGCTCCTTTACATACCAATTCCAATCATCATAGATAGCCACACAATCATGTTTATATTAAAACAGAAAAAACCCCAAAAATAATAAAACTTCATCACTACAACCACAAATCAAGAATTAATCCATAAACTTGCATCTCACACTACCACTAAGCATGATTTAAGCATCAATTAAGGGAGGAGGGTGGTTCTTCACAACTTACCTTAGAAACAAGAGAGAGAAAGCTATTGGTCACCTTAACTTTCCAAAAAACTCCACCAAACAACTCACAAACACTAAGTGAAGAGGTTTTATGGAGTAATTGCAAGATCAAATGGTTGGATGGTTCAACTTGAGCAAGATTGGAGCTAAAACTTGAAGAGTTTTCTTTCTTTCTTGAGAGAGAGAGGGTCGGCAAAGCTTGCAGAAATTTAGGGGCTTTTTGGGTCAAAATTGAGTATTAGTAAAGGTAAGAAATAATGGTCAAAGTCAAGGTTGAATAGGAAGGTGACACTTGTCACCCTTTTTAATGCAACTCTATCCTTTTGTCTCTCCAATGATAGTCCATCTAGGTATCCTCTAATTATCTCTTAACACCTGATAGATTAAACCCAGTATACAAAACTTAACCTCGTTGGCCGAAATTTTCCGAATTTTCCGCACTAGCGGGTCCCACATCCGATATACGCTCATAATTTCTCAAAACCTATTCGATACTAGAAAAATCATCTAAAAATTATATCTGCTCCTTAAAATTATCTAGAAATTTCCTAAGCACGAAAATGCAGAAAACAAGCCATGAAAAATAATAAAACCTAGAAAATGCAAAAATACGGGCTCTCACACTCTCTCCCCCTTAAAAGAATTTCGCCCTCGAAATTTTCCTTATCAACGGAATTTTTTTTTTTCAAAATCTAAGGTACCTAACGGATTGTACCTTCTACGTCCTCAGACGAGTCAGGGACCTGATGCTGCTCTAGAGAATATACTCGAGCTGGTGCCTTCGATCCCGTCCCTTCTCCTTTCGTCTGTCCAGGGTTGCTCTTGGCTAGTTGCTGAGAATTGGGCTTGGTTGGTGGCAAAGTCCCTCTCCGCTCGCGCAGGCGAGCTGGACAGTTAGCAATCCGATGTTCGGCACTTCCACAGCGCAGCCATTTTCCTTCTTTCTTCCAGCACTTTGCTTCCGTATGATTTGGCCCTCTACAATATCCACAGGGACCACGAGTAGCAGAAACTGATTCCCCCTGTGGGACACCACCTGACACCCCCGGTAGCCGTACTCCCCCATTTCCCTTTCCAATTTTAGGGGTTGTACTCGTATCCGCTTGTTCTGAGCTGCTCCCAGGAAAGCCCCTTTCCTTGGTTTGGAAGTTTCTCACTTGTAGCCTCGCATCTTTAATCCGCTAAGCTTTCTCCACAGCATCACTAAAGGTACTAAGTTGAGCTACCGCCAAATCCTTTTGAATCTCAACATTTAGTCCCTGAATAAAACGCCTTATCCGTCTTTGTTCGGTGACGATCAGTTCAGGCGCAAACTTAGACAACCGAGTGAATTGACTCTCATACTCGGCTACGGTCTGAGTTCCTTGGCGAAGCCGAATAAATTCATCTTCCTTCTTTTCTTGGATTAGAGGAGGGAAAAACTTGGCATTAAATTCCCTTATAAAGTTCGCCCACGTCCTCGGGGTTTGTTCTCTTTCCCATTTCGTTCGAATGACATTCCACCAGGAATGGGCGGCTCCCTCTAGTTGAAAGACAGCAAATGTTACCTGTCTCTCCTCGGTTTAGTGTAAGGCAGCGAAAATATCGATCATCTTCTCTAGCCACTTCTCGGCTACGTCAGGATCAGGGCCTCCAAGAAATTTGGGTGGGGAGAACTTCTGAAATCTCTCAAGGGCTCTATCCTCACCCTCTATGTGATTACCAGGGTTCCCAGGGTTGGGGTTAGGGTTTTGACCCTGTTGGTGCACCACTTGGGCTAGCAAATTAGTCATTTGCTGCATAGCAGCAGCTATTTGGACGTTAGGGTCAACCCTAGGTTCAGAGTTTGGTTCATATGAGGTTTCTCCAGTGCGCCTCTCAGATGTAGGTTGCCTAATTCTACGCCCGCGGCCCCGTCCACTACGAGTGCCTTCCATTGGTCTAAGAAATCTAGGGTCGAAGCGGGAATATAATATTAAACATAGGTAGGCAAAAGCAAGTAGCAAAAGGTACGCACAGATCAAAAGTATCCATATATAACATAACTGTATCAAACAAGCCACACAGTAGCGATCAATTAAATACAAATCCATGAAAGTAGCGGGGTTATCCAAAAGTACTATAGACACACTAGGTCACAAGTACAAGAATAACTAACGAAAAGCTTTTCCCCTCTAGGGCTCCGTCCATAATCTATGATAACAACTCCATATCAAGGTCGATCACGCTTAACCACACCCGAACAGACCACACGAAGTTCTATCGTATCACATTTCTAGTTTGCCCAAGTCCTTTCTAACCTAGGCTTTCCTCTTTTTGGTATCCGGGCGCAAGAATCCCATCTAAGATAATTCACAACTCGAGCCGGCCGGTCCCAAGCATAAATCATCCATATTAAAGATTCCTACCCGACATACATACCTAACTTCCTCAAGTCCCATGATAAAGATCTTTACACTTATAACAGGCACGGTTCATAGCTTATGCTCAAACGAGCACTTAAACACATTCACGAAATCAGAACCATAACACCACTGGCCCAAGCTCACTTCGCGCAGAGACCACGCGAAGCAGCTCTGATACCACCTGTGACAGCCCCACCTCACCCTAAGGCGAACCAAAGAGTTCAGCGGACCGCCTGCCCAGCTCTCGCCAGGACTACGGAGTCGAATCACACAAATCCGATATTACGCAAGATAGGACCCAAAAGAAATGAACGATTGAAGACCGCCAAGCTTAAACATGGGGAAAACGCTTTCATATAAATACATGTCGCTAGGTTTACAATTCAAATGGAACCAGTGAAACGAAATACATTTAGAGTTTGATCATTCTCGAGGAGCTTTACAAAGAACAAAAGATTTTCTAACTAGCTCAACTCGCTTCTCAAAATCATGATTTCCAAAAGAGGTTCCTGTAAGGAAAACAAAGGTAACAGAAAGGGGGTGAGCTTACACCCAATGAGATACCAAACATGTAGCAAAAAAATCAGGCATTTCACGTTGTACAAATCAGATACACATGCTCGCTATAAAGTAAGACAGGTAAACACAAGAACTCAAATAGGAAGGATACAGGTGGCTCTCAGGAGCCAGCTTTCCAGCGCAGTACTTGATCCAAGCCGGTTGACTCTCCGTCAACGTATATAGAACCAACACGTCCGTAGACCCCACTTTACACCAAATTCCGTCCACCAAACACCCCTTTACCGGGCCCGCTCAACTCAACAGAAACAGAAATGGTAATACTCGAGTATACCGGAATCAAGGGTCTCAATACCCAAAGATCCCAAAGCCGACTACCGTGGTTCGTTATCTAATCGTCCAGGCTCTTGCCGGCCCGACTCGAATAACTTAGCCGCAGGGCTTGAGCTCATGGGTCACAGAAAGGTCGTTGGTTACAAGTTTCCAAACGACGTCCGAACAGATACACATACAGATACAGATATCAGATACAGATACAGATTCAGATTGACACCAAAATTGGCATATGAACAGACAAGAGAACGAGTGTGATAAAGTACACCCTCGTCTCAAACAAATTAAACAGATTGCAGAGCAGAAATCAAGTTAAACAGCCATGGAGGGGAGTGGTACACTCACCGGTTCAAGTACAGATACCTCAAAAGTTTTCACTTCGGATTGGCTTTAATCGCCAAGAAACCCTAAAATAATCAAAGTAAACCAATTGAAGGTTTCACATCCAGAATCGAGTAAACAAAATGCACATGTGAGGCTCGACTACTAGTCGTATGCCTCGTCAAATAATTACTAATGCAAGGGTACAAAACAAGATTTTTGGGAACAAAAAGGTAACATGAAGACCTAGGTTCAACAACCCAAAAGCCCTTAATTTCTATCACAAGCCAATTCAAACTTAAAGGAACCAATCGGCCTAGAAAAATTGGACAGCACTTCCCTTAAATTTCTTACTTTTCCAGCCATCACAGCTTCATTATTTTCCTCAATCAACTCCCAAAGTCATACTCAATATACATTCATCACCACAGCCATTCAATAGGCTCAAGGTTATCCAAGTACAAAAGTTAGCTAGGAAAATGACCGGAAATAAAAGTCAAGCCCTAGAATATTCTAATAAGCACAAGAAGACTCGATTACAAGTCATAAACCAATGCCAACACGGTCACAATAGGGTTCCATAAGCATATATAAGCATTAGAGGAAACCAGAAAAATCCGGAAATGGAATTAGCTTTAGCCCTGAAAAAAAAACAGTTTTTGACCTCATTTTGCGGTAATGGCACCAATTTCACTACGATTATTGGATGAGGGTACAAACCCACCATTTTGAAGCTAAAAGACAGGGCTACAACATCACAGAAGGTCACTCAACCCAGTTTTGAGTGCAAACAGGTCACAAATGCAAGATACTACATCAAAACGTAAAACAGATTCACCAAAACGCATTCTAACGGAAACATCATAACTCAGGCTCTCCAAGTCCAAATCCAGAAATTCCAAAACCAGCTGAAAGCTAAGAAACAGGGATAAATTTCATCAGAAGGCCTCAACAACCAATTCGGAAGCAATTCCAGCCAAAACAACCAATTACAGGCGCAATCCTTTCATTCGGGTAAAACCAGAACAGCAATAGTAATTTCGACTTTTCTCATTCTACGCTACTCCGATTGACCTGAAATTTTGTAGGCACCTCTAAAATATCATTCCCTACAACTTTCATGTTTTAATCCAAGGCCAATTCAGCCTCTAACTAGGAGCTAAAAATTCGGGCAGAATGTTCCTTAATGAAACCCTAGGTTTTCAATTTTCTTCCAAAACCAAAATTTCTTGCAATTAACTACTTTTTCCACCTCCTAGCTCCTTTACATACCATTTCCAATCATCATAGATAGCCACACAATCATGTTTATATTAAAACAGAAAAAACCCCAAAAATAATAAAACTTCATCACTACAACCACAAATCAAGAATTAATCCATAAACTTGCATCTCATACTACCACTAAGCATGATTTAAGCATCAATTAAGGGAGGAGGGTGGTTCTTCACAACTTACCTTAGAAACAAGAGAGAGAAAGCTATTGGTCACCTTAACTTTCCAAAAAACTCCACCAAACAACTCACAAACACTAAGTGAAGAGGTTTTATGGAGTAATTGCAAGATCAAATGGTTGGATGGTTCAACTTGAGCAAGATTGGAGCTAAAACTTGAAGAGTTTTCTTTCTTTCTTGAGAGAGAGAGGGTCGGCCATGCTTGCAGAAATTTAGGGGCTTTTTGGGTCAAAATTGAGTATTAGTAAAGGTAAGAAATAATGGTCAAAGTCAAGGTTGAATAGGAAGGTGACACTTGTCACCCTTTTTAATGCAACTCTATCCTTTTGTCTCTCCAATGATAGTCCATCTAGGTATCCTCTAATTATCTCTTAACACCTGATAGATTAAACCCAGTATACAAAACTTAACCTAGTTGGTCGAAATTTTTCGAATTTTCCGCACTAGCGGGTCCCACATCCGATATACGCTCATAATTTCTCAAAACCTATTCGATACTAGAAAAATCATCTAAAAATTATATCTGCTCCTTAAAATTATCTAGAAATTTCCTAAACACGAAAATGCAGAAAACAAGCCATGAAAAATAATAAAACCTAGAAAATGCAAAAATACGGGTTCTCACACTTATATACCTCGGTAAAAGAAGACGTAAATATCCTAGATGGTTCAAGTAGTAATCGCTCTTAACCCTTACTTAAGTTGCAAGTATGGCTACCTAGCCCTTGAGCGTAAATTTGGGCAGCACGCCCTTTGTATTTTCCTATTTTCCAGCCCTTTATGGCTTCATTCTTTTCCTCAATCAATACCAAAGTCATACACAATATAAGCTCATCACAATAGCCATTCAATAGGATCAAGGTAATACAAATACAAAATCAAGCTAACGACATGTGCGGAAATGAGGTTTAGCAAAAGACAGATTTGACATATTTTTGCGTAACGGACACAACCAAAGCTACGTCTATCGGTTTGGGATGTAATTTATACCATTTCGAAGCTAAGACAGAGGGCTACAATTTTGATGAGGACCACTTAGTCCAAATTCCAGTGTAACCTAGTCAAATTCCCAATTTACAGAACCAAAATCCAACTAACCGGCTAGTTAACCGTACTACCTTTAAATGGCCATATCTCAAGCTGCCAAAGTCCGTTGATATTACTCGAGTATATCCAGGTCAAGTATATGTCCAAGGTTCACCAAACTCGTCAACAAGCCCTTGCTGGCTTGAGTTGAATGGCTAGCCATTGGTTTTAGGCGTCCCCACAAGTTCAAGTATAAGTCGACGAGATTGCTCTCAAATCGATGCCAAGTCAATCACAAGTATAATTGTCAAGTACGAGCATGTCAATTATCAAGTCAAGTAAATAGGAACGAGTGTGATAAAGTACACACTCGTCTCGACAATCCAAATAACATATTCAACAAGAAGTAGTTCAAGTATTATGCAACAAGTCATGCACTTAACACTCACCAATTTCAAAAGCAAGTGAGCAAGAAATTCCTTTAAAGTTCCTTGCCGGAATTCCTTTCAAACCCCTCTTGAGCACCTGAAGAAATATTAATCAACCATCACTCACGGATATCCTAGGTCACTAGCATATAAGGAAGAAAATTCATTTGCTTAGAACTTAGGGCAACGCCTCAAAAGTGTTTTAATCCATTGAAAACCAAGATTCAAAAAATGAGGGTTTAAATTCACAAGAGAACTTGTATCATCCATGAAATCAAGTTTGAAATGGACTATCAATCTCAAAAGAAAGCTAGAAGTTCTTAAAAGTTCATTTTGTTGGAAACCAGAAATTTCCAACTTTATGCGACAACACTTGAAAAATCATATATTGAGTTTGGTAAGTCAAAAAATTGGAAACTTTATACCGTTGGAAAGTAGATTCAAATTACTAAAACTTTCTAGAAGACACTTTTCCTAGATTCCAATTAGAATCATTCAAATCTCAGCTCAAACTTGATGTTTTATTAAAACAGGGCAGAAACAGTCTTGATTTTCAGTAAAGTTTGAAAATGCAGAAAATTCACAGGAATTGAATTAGCCTCTAAAATTTATAACACAGAAAGAACTTAAGTCAAGTTCAAATGCAACAAACAGAACTCAATTTGGATTTTCCAACACCGAGATATAACAGTTTTAAGAAAACTGGTTTTTGCAACCTGTTCCATAGATTTTCAGTCATAAAGCTTCAACACAGTTTCGAAATCAGGCCATAACTAACGCTACACAAGTCCAAATTGGGAATGGTTTACAGCATTGAAAACTAGATTCAAAATTCTATAAATCATCACAAGAAATTGTGTTCAAATTCTTTTCACAAGAAGGACGAAATTGAGCCACAAGATGCTGCTGTATAATTTTCTCGGGTAAACAGGTGAAGGAAATCAGTCCAATTTGCCGGTTCACTATGGCTCACTCAAAACGAATTAGAAAGGGAATTTTACACCGTTTTCAAATGCCACAAATAGTACTTGATTTTGACTTTTGTACAAAAATTTATGCACAGTCAAAGAGCCCCTGGTCAGCTGGCCTGGGCAACTTTTCCAGTTTTCTTTCTTTTCTCAAAACTCAAGTTTTATCCAACCTTTGGAAACAATTTGTGAAAGATAATTTTTTTCACACACAATACAACATATAACAAACATTTTTGCAGCTATTTGAGCAACAAAATTTGAAATTAAAGCAAGGGAACAAGACAGTAAAATTTTGGTCAGCCCCTCCCCTTGATTTCTTCAAGTTTTCTCTCCACTACCAAGCCAAATATCAAGCCATAATTCACAAGATTAGCAACCAACAAGCAAGAATCCTCAAGTCCTCTACCTAGAAGTTCACCTCAAGGCCACTACCTAGGATATAAAGTAAGAAACAAGGGTTTCCTCAAGTCCTTTAGCTTAGGTTTTTGGTTAGGATTTTCAAATCCATGCAAAACAACCACTAACCATTACTAATCCTTGTAAAAATTAAAGATCAAAAGAGATGAGCTTGTTAACTCTTCAAACTTCTTGAACTCTAGTTGGAGACTAGTTTTTTTTTTCACCAAAAATCTCCACAAGATAGCAACTTTTCTCTAACTAGAGCAATATCCGAGGGTCTTGAGGGTTGGGTGTGGATCTTTGAGGAAGATTAAGGCCAAAAGTTAAAGCTTTTCTCCCTTCTTCTTGAGCTCCAAATTCAGCCAAAGAGAGAGAAAGAATGAGGAAAGATGAACTTTTGATTTGTGGTGTAAAGGTAAGAAGAAAAGCTAGCCTTTTGTTTGGTGAGAAAGTCAACTTTGAATAGTGGTGTAATAGTGTCATGCACTACCAATTTCCTTCTTGTTTGCTACACTTAAATACTAATCCTCCAAGATAGTTCCTCTAGTACTACAAATACTCATTCTTACAAGTCTAAAATTAATTCTCCAAATCTCCGATTAGTCGCGCTGGTGCGACTTTTGAAAATTTTTGACATGTAAATGACAAAAGTATAATTTAAGTAAAATTCATACTAAAATAATAAAATTAAATAACACGAATGCAAATAATTTTAAAATAGGCTAAATTAAAAATAAAAATATAAGTTCTCACATCTTCTCACCCTTAAAAGAATTTCGTCCACGAAATTCATATCTTGATTCAGAAATAGGTCTGGATATTTCTTTCGAACCTCTTCTTCTACCTCCCAAGTTGTTTCCTCTATTCTGTGATTTCTCCATAAAACTTTTACCAAAGGGATTTGCTTATTCCTCAGTTCTTTCATCTTACGATCCAAAAGCTTTACTAGTTTCTCCTCATAAGTTAGTGCCTCGTCAATCTCAATATTTTTTGGTTGCAGTACATGAGAGGGATCTGGATGATACTTCTTGAGCATAAATACATGAAACATATTATGGATTCGAGACAAACTTGGTGATAGTTCTAACTTATAGGCTACGTTTTCCACACGTCAGAGAATCTTATAGGGTCCTACAAATCTTGGTTGCAACTTCTTTCCTCTTCCTGCCATCAAACTCGCTTTTAGAGGAGTGATCTTGAGAAAAACTTGATCTCCAACCGCAAACTCCAAATCCTTTCTTTGATTATCTGCATAACTCTTTTGGTGGCTTTGAGCTGTTTGAATCCTTTAGCATATCAACTTCAACTTTTCGTACGCCTCCTCAATCCATGCCACTGCAGTTGGGTCTAAAATCTTTCTTTCGCCTATTTCATCCCAACAAATTGGAGATCTACACTTCCGCTCATAAGGAGCCATTTGAATGAATGAATGGAAGCTATTATTATAAACAAACTCTACCAATTTTAAGTACTTACTCCAACTTTCTCCAAAATCCAAAATACAGGTTCTCAAGAGTCTAAATTGTCCTCTTTCACTATCCATCCGTCTGTGGGTGGTAGGTAGTGTGAGGACTCACAAATTCATTGTATTTTTCCTCAAAAATACCCTTTTATTTGAAAATTAGTATTTATCAAAGGCCACTACCCAAATATTTCACATTAAGTGTAGATAAACCTAGAAAATAGGGTTTTACGCTTCGGTTTCAAGTTTGGAGCGAAATTAGGGTTTTCGCGATTTTCCGCCGGATGAATTTTCGGTACAGAGTAAGAATTAATTTGGGGATTAAAAGTGACTTTTAAGTGAGAAATAATATGTTACTAGTGGCAATGATATAAGGTTAGTGAATGGGAAGTAAAAACCCTAGTACGTGAGTTTTTAAGAAAAACGGCGCAAACCGGCGGGTCCCGCGCACTACCGTTTGAACGCACCACTTGACCATCATTTTTTATATACTTAATCTCTTTAATATTAGAGCCAAACATCAGCTATAAAGCTGAGCAAGCTGGCCGAAATTTTTGACCAAAAACAACAAGGAAAAAGAAAAAAATTAAGAACCAATCTTGAAGCAACAAGTGGTAGACTTTCCTTGGTTGGTTGACTAATGAATTTCCATCATATTTATCCCTAAAACCAACTCCAAAGCTCTTCATTTCTGCACCATCACAGCCGAGAGAAAGAGAGAAAAGGGAGAGCAAGAAAAACAAGAAAAACAACCATTTCATCTTGAGTTTGATCAACCAAGTGAGAAATCAAACAAAACAAACCTCTTAGTGGTGTGATTTTTAAAAGAGAAAGCTTGGGCTACTCTTAGTGAACTCTAGTCAAGGTAAGAAAGCTTATCTCTCCAAGTTTTACTTTCAATCTTGTTAAATTAAGCTTAGCAACTTGATTTTGTGGTGGAATCATGGATATTATCTTGTTTTGGAAGTTTTCCCCAATTTATATGATGAACTAGGGCTCGATGAATTTCTGCCCAATTAGTTGCATGAAGTATATATGTTGAAATTAAGGTTATAAGAGAGGCTTTGGTAGTGATTAGACCAAGAAATTAAGGAAAGTTCCACTAAAAACTAGGAATTCCAGAATCTGGAAATGTTTTCCCAACATTCTGTCCGAATTTGAATCCCTATGCTAGAGGCCGAATTGGCCTTAGGTCAAAGAAGAAAAGTTGTATAGAATGGTATTTTATAGGTGCCTACAAAAGTTGAGCTCAATCGGAGCAACGTAGGATTTGAAAAGTCCATAATACCCTTACTGTTTTAAGTATTTCCTAAGCAGTCCGTGTGATCAGTTAAGTCCAGTTTATCCCGTTTTTTGACTAGGATCCATTCTGATTTTGTGTGTTTGCCAAAACATGAAATTTGTAGCATTCTGAATTAGCTTTCAAATGCCTCTAAGAACACCTGATTCGGACTTGTGTACTCTGAGTTATGTCCATTACAGTGTTCTGCGTTTAAACAGCCGACGAATTGGGTTCTGGTTTAGTAATTTGAGAATTTGACTAAGTTACATTAGGAACTGGACTAAGTGACCTTCATGAATGTTTTAGCTCTGTGTCTTAGCTTCGAAACGGCATAGGTTTCGTCTCAATCCGATAAGCGTAGCTTCGGATGTGTTATTTCCGCATTCGTACGTCAAATCTGTCTTGTGCTAAGTTGAATGTCTGCACTTGTGATTGTTGTAATTCTTATTCTTATGATATTGTGAGCCTATGGAACGGCTCTTGACTTGAATTGCTTATGTGTGATGTTGGGCTGTGGTTGAGGAAAAATAATGAAGCCAAAATGGCTGGAAAATTAGGTAAACACAAAGGGCGTGCTGCCCAAATTTTCGCCCGAGGGCTAGGTTTCTATTTGAACTTGTATACTTTTGTTAGGCCAATACCATGACCAGTTTTCCATTTTAAAACATGATTTTTCATCCTTGGGTTCAAACAACCCTCTTCTTACCTGAAAGTCATCTTTACACGTTTTACTCTTAATTAGTCGGGTTTCTTTGTTTCCCTTAAATGTTTTGCTCGATAAACTATAATAATGTTCTCTTGTTCAACCTTAGGTTTCATTGGTGATTAAGGGTAATATCCGGAAGGATATTTTGCACGATATTTTGCATTTCTAGGTGAGTGTTCCTTATTTGATTCTATGGCTTGTTGTTATCATTTGCTAATGTGTTAAGTGTTTTTAATGGTTTCCAAAACGAGCTTTTTAGGCGAGTGTGTACTTTATCGCACTCGACCTAAATAACCGTGCAATTTTCAAGGATTTAATGATTGAAATGTTACTTGCGCATGAATGTAAGCCTTTTGGGCTGAATTGGCCATTGCCCCTTGTTACCGGTCGTCTCGAGCCAGAAACGGACTCGGTCGGGCGATTTGGGACTTGGGTGAACGTTTGGTATACTCGAGTATTACCCTGTAGGTTGGTGGAGACTGGCCAACGGCCAGGACGGGAGTGAATGAATGAATGAACGAACGAACGAGGGTTTATTGATAAATGAAAAATGCATTTTCAAATGATTGGAGGAATAAGGGGAAATGTCAGGAGGACGAATGAACGAAATAACGAATTGCTCCTTGTGAGCCGTATCCTTTTAATGAATGTGTTACTATCGCTTTCCATTGTAAATGTTTCTTGAATTATTGATACTCCATGTTTAATGTATTGGATTGATTATCTGATTATGTGTTCGGAACCTCACTGGGCTTTTAGCTCATTCCTTTAGTTTTGTTTTCCTTACAGGGGAAGGCGAGCGAGGACGTGAGCTTGAGATAGACTAGCCAATCTAGTTTTGTTTCTTTTGTTTCTTTTGTAGTGGTTCTCGCCTAGTGCTTGGCACGGGTTGGACGTATGAAGGATTGAGAACCCTTGTATATTTGATGTTTATATTCTCTTTTGGGTTGTCAATGTTAATAAGTTCCGCTTTAAGTTCGGATCAATGCCCTATTTATTCTTGTGATTTATTTCAATTTTTAATTGAGGACTGTAGCAAACGACTGAGTCCTGGCGAGAGCTGGGCAGGCTGCCCGCCGAACCCTCTGGTACGCCTTAGGGGGAGGTGGGGTCGTTACAAGTGGTATCAGAGCTTAGGCTTCAGATCTCTGTAGTGTATCCTAGATTAAAGATTAGGATACCGGACTGTGGGATTTGATTGGACTTGAAAGTTAAGCGATTGAGGGATAAAACTTATAGCTGCTTCGCGTGGTTTCTACGTGGAGTGACCCTGGATTAAGTGGTGAAAAAGTATGAGGGACTAAGTGAAGCTATGAATTGCGAATGTTATAGGCCTTAAATCTTTCTCATGGTATCTGAAGACCATAGATAGGTATGTCAGGTAGGAATTCCGATTGTAGATAGTTTACTCTTGAGACTGCAGCTCGAGATGTGAATTATCTTCTTTCGGATTCTCGTGCCTGAGTACTCTATAGTTGAGGTGCTGCTAAATACTTGAGACTTGTATTTTGGGAACATGAACAGGCTTTGTCTGACTAGAATGAGCACAAGAGGTCAGGGACGTCTAGTTTGGATAGTAAATGACGTGAGAGACCAGACGGGCTGATACTGGGGCGACTTCACCTTTTCCTTTTGATTTACCTGTATATTGTTACTACATGACGTTAGTATACCTGTATGTACATGGTTATCTGTCCAACTTGATATGTATTTGTGTATTTGCTAATCCGTCTTTTTGGTATGGCGTGTTATGTGGGTATATGTTTATTTGAATATTTGGTGCCCTCAATAGTTACTTTAGTAACCTTATCGTGTTTATTTACTAAATTACCTTTTGGGGGAAAAGAAAAGAGAGGGAAAACATATATATGGACGGGAGACGTAGCCGTGGACGTGGACGTGGCCGTGGGAATGAACGAGCTCAAGAGCCAAGAGAGGAAAGAGAAACAACAGCTGCACAAGAGCAAGGAATGAGGGTTGAAGCCGAAGACCAAATGGCAACGGTAATGCAACAAATGACAGATATCTTGGCAAGACTGGTGGATCAACAAGGCCAAATGGCCGTGAATCAACCCCGGAACCCTGAAATCGGAGAAGATAAGGCTCTTGAGCGGTTTCAAAAATTTACTCCTCCGAAATTCCTTGGAGGATCTGATCCGGATATAGCCGAACAATGGTTAGAGGCCATGATTAATATTTTCACCGTCTTGAACTACACCGAGCAAAGACAAGTAAACTTTGCGGTGTTCCAATTTGAAGGATCGGCCCGAGCGTGGTGGAACGTTATTAAAGCAAAATGGGAAAGAGAACAGACCGTATGGACATGGACGAATTTCATAAGGGAATTTAACGAGAAATACCTCCCTCCTTTAGTTCAAGAGAGGAGAGAGGAAGAGTTTATTGGACTACGCTAGGGAACGCTAAGTGTGGCCGAATATGAAACAAAATTTACGAAACTATCCAAGTTTGCTTCTGAATTGGTGGCCACAGAGCGGCGAAGAGTAAGACGGTTTATACAGGGATTAAATTTGGAACTCCAAGAAGCATTAGCGGCAGTACAAGTGAATACGTTTACGGAGGCCCTTGAGAAAGCTCAAAGAATCGAGACTGCAAAGGCACAGATAAAAGCTTCCCAGACCCAGAAAAGGAGAGCATCGAGTAGTGTAGCGGAGGAATTAAGTGAAGCGAGAGTCCCCTCCAAAGTGCAAAAAGTGAACTTTTTATCCCACCCACCATGGACATTAGGGGCGATAGGTGAAGGATCTACAAAAGAAAGCCAAATCAGATTTGGGAAAAGTTTTCAACAAAGCCAAAAGATGGCTTCTCACGTGGTTTGTGGGTACTGTGGAAAGGCAAATCATGTCAAAAGCGATTGTTGGAGAAAGGGGCGGAAATGTTTAATCTGCGGAAGTGGCGATCATCAAGTTAGCAACTGTCCGAGGAGACAGTCACGTGAAAGCAATACTCTGCAACTGGATGGAGCTAAATCACAAGTGAATGAAGGAGTGAAACGAACTAGCGGACCGGCAAAGGTTTATGCTTTAGACAACCGACAAGTTCCGGACTCGTCTGAGGCAACTGAAGGTAAAATTTCTAGGACGAAATTTTTTAAGGGGGAGAGAATGTGAGGACTCACAAATTCATTGTATTTTTCCTCAAAAATACCCTTTTATTTGAAAATTAGTATTTATCAAAGGCCACTACCCAAATATTTCACATTAAGTGTAGATAAACCTAGAAAATAGGGTTTTACGCTTCGGTTTCAAGTTTGGAGCGAAATTAGGGTTTTCGCGATTTTCCGCCGGATGAATTTTCGGTACAGAGTAAGAATTAATTAGGGGATTAAAAGTGACTTTTAAGTGAGAAATAATATGTGACTAGTGGCAATGATATAAGGTTAGTGAATGGGAAGTAAAAACCCTAGTACGTGAGTTTTTAAGAAAAACGGCGCGAACCGGCGGGTCCCGCGCACTACCGTTTGAACGCACCACTTGACCATCATTTTTTATATACTTAATCTCTTTAATATTAGAGCCAAACATCAGCTATAAAGCTGAGCAAGCTGGCCGAAATTTTTGACCAAAAACAACAAGGAAAAAGAAAAAAATTAAGAACCAATCTTGAAGCAACAAGTGGTAGACTTTCCTTGGTTGGTTGACTAATGAATTTCCATCATATTTATCCCTAAAACCAACTCCAAAGCTCTTCATTTCTGCACCATCACAGCCGAGAGAAAGAGAGAAAAGGGAGAGCAAGAAAAACAAGAAAAACAACCATTTCATCTTGAGTTTGATCAACCAAGTGAGAAATCAAACAAAACAAACCGATTAAACTTGTCCTTGAGTGATTAGTTAGTGACTTGTGGTGTGATTTTTAAAAGAGAAAGCTTGGGCTACTCTTAGTGAACTCTAGTCAAGGTAAGAAAGCTTATCTCTCCAAGTTTTACTTTCAATCTTGTTAAATTAAGCTTAGCAACTTGATTTTGTGGTGGAATCATGGATATTATCTTGTTTTGGAAGTTTTCCCCAATTTATATGATGAACTAGGGCTCGATGAATTTCTGCCCAATTAGTTGTATGAAGTATATATGTTGAAATTAAGGTTATAAGAGAGGCTTTGGTAGTGATTAGACCAAGAAATTAAGGAAAGTTCCACTAAAAACTAGGAATTCCAGAATCTGGAAATGTTTTCCCAACATTCTGTCCGAATTTGAATCCCTATGCTAGAGGCCGAATTGGCCTTAGGTCAAAGAAGAAAAGTTGTAGAGAATGGTATTTTATAGGAGCCTACAAAAGTTCAGCTCAATCGGAGCAACGTAGGATGTGAAAAGTCCATAATACCCTTACTGTTTTAAGTATTTCCTAAGCAGTCCGTGTGATCAGTTAAGTCCAGTTTATCCCGTTTTTTGACTAGGATCCATTCTGATTTTTGTGTGTTTGCCAAAACATGAAAGTTGTAGCATTCTGAATTAGCTTTCAAATGCCTCTAAGAACACCTGATTCGGACTTGTGTACTCTGAGTTATGTCCATTACAGTGTTCTGCGTTTAAACAGCCGACGAATTGGGTTCTGGTTTAGTAATTTGAGAATTTGACTAAGTTACATTAGGAACTGGACTAAGTGACCTTCATGAATGTTTTAGCTCTGTGTCTTAGCTTCGAAACGGCATAGGTTTCGTCTCAATCCGATAAGCGTAGCTTCGGATATGTTATTTCCGCATTCGTACGTCAAATCTGTCTTGTGCTAAGTTGAATGTCTGCACTTGTGATTGTTGTAATTCTTATTCTTATGATATTGTGAGCCTATGGAACGGCTCTTGACTTGAATTGCTTATGTGTGATGTTGGGCTGTGGTTGAGGAAAAATAATGAAGCCAAAATGGCTGGAAAATTAGGTAAACACAAAGGGCGTGCTGCCCAAATTTTCGCCCGAGGGCTAGGTTTCTATTTGAACTTGTATACTTTTGTTAGGCCAATACCATGACCAGTTTTCCATTTTAAAACATGATTTTTCATCCTTGGGTTCAAACAACCCTCTTCTTACCTGAAAGTCATCTTTACACGTTTTACTCTTAATTAGTCGGGTTTCTTTGTTTCCCTTAAATGTTTTGCTCGATAAACTATAATAATGTTCTCTTGTTCAACCTTAGGTTTCATTGGTGATTAAGGGTAATATCCGGAAGGATATTTTGCACGATATTTTGCATTTCTAGGTGAGTGTTCCTTATTTGATTCTATGGCTTGTTGTTATCATTTGCTAATGTGTTAAGTGTTTTTAATGGTTTCCAAAACGAGCTTTTTAGGCGAGTGTGTACTTTATCGCACTCGACCTAAATAACCGTGCAATTTTCAAGGATTTAATGATTGAAATGTTACTTGCGCATGAATGTAAGCCTTTTGGGCTGAATTGGCCATTGCCCCTTGTTACCGGTCGTCTCGAGCCAGAAACGGACTCGGTCGGGCGATTAGGGACTTGGGTGAACGTTTGGTATACTCGAGTATTACCCTGTAGGTTGGTGGAGACTGGCCAACGGCCAGGACGGGGGTGAATGAATGAATGAACGAACGAACGAGGGTTTATTGATAAACGAAAAATGCATTTTCAAATGATTGGAGGAATAAGGGGAAATGTCAGGAGGACGAATGAACGAAATAACGAATTGCTCCTTGTGAGCCGTATCCTTTTAATGAATGTGTTACTATCGCTTTCCATTGTAAATGTTTCTTGAATTATTGATACTCCATGTTTAATGTATTGGATTGATTATCTGATTATGTGTTCGGAACCTCACTGGGCTTTTAGCTCATTCCTTTAGTTTTGTTTTCCTTACAGGGGAAGGCGAGCGAGGACGTGAGCTTGAGATAGACTAGCCAATCTAGTTTTGTTTCTTTTGTTTCTTTTGTAGTGGTTCTCGCCTAGTGCTTGGCACGGGTTGGACGTATGAAGGATTGAGAACCCTTGTATATTTGATGTTTATATTCTCTTTTGGGTTGTCAATGTTAATAAGTTCCGCTTTAAGTTCGGATCAATGCCCTATTTATTCTTGTGATTTATTTCAATTTTTAATTGAGGACTGTAGCAAACGACTGAGTCCTGGCGAGAGCTGGGCAGGCTGCCCGCCGAACCCTCTGGTACGCCTTAGGGGGAGGTGGGGTCGTTACAAGTGGTATCAGAGCTTAGGCTTCAGATCTCTGTAGTGTATCCTAGATTAAAGATTAGGATACCGGACTGTGGGATTTGATTGGACTTGAAAGTTAAGCGATTGAGGGATAAAACTTATAGCTGCTTCGCGTGGTTTCTACGTGGAGTGACCCTGGATTAAGTGGTGAAAAAGTATGAGGGACTAAGTGAAGCTATGAATTGCGAATGTTATAGGCCTTAAATCTTTCTCATGGTATCTGAAGACCATAGATAGGTATGTCAGGTAGGAATTCCGATTGTAGATAGTTTACTCTTGAGACTGCAGCTCGAGATGTGAATTATCTTCTTTCGGATTCTCGTGCCTGAGTACTCTATAGTTGAGGTGCTGCTAAATACTTGAGACTTGTATTTTGGGAACATGAACAGGCTTTGTCTGACTAGAATGAGCACAAGAGGTCAGGGACGTCTAGTTTGGATAGTAAATGACGTGAGAGACCAGACGGGCTGATACTGGGGCGACTTCACCTTTTCCTTTTGATTTACCTGTATATTGTTACTACATGACGTTAGTATACCTGTATGTACATGGTTATCTGTCCAACTTGATATGTATTTGTGTATTTGCTTATCCGTCTTTTTGGTATGGCGTGTTATGTGGGTATATGTTTATTTGAATATTTGGTGCCCTCAATAGTTACTTTAGTAACCTTATCGTGTTTATTTACTAAATTACCTTTTGGGGGAAAAGAAAAGAGAGGGAAAACATATATATGGACGGGAGACGTAGCCGTGGACGTGGACGTGGCCGTGGGAATGAACGAGCTCAAGAGCCAAGAGAGGAAAGAGAAACAACAGCTGCACAAGAGCAAGGAATGAGGGTTGAAGCCGAAGACCAAATGGCAACGGTAATGCAACAAATGACAGATATCTTGGCAAGACTGGTGGATCAACAAGGCCAAATGGCCATGAATCAACCCCGGAACCCTGAAATCGGAGAAGATAAGGCTCTTGAGCGGTTTCAAAAATTTACTCCTCCGAAATTCCTTGGAGGATCTGATCCGGATATAGCCGAACAATGGTTAGAGGCCATGATTAATATTTTCACCGTCTTGAACTACACCGAGCAAAGACAAGTAAACTTTGCGGTGTTCCAATTTGAAGGATCGGCCCGAGCGTGGTGGAACGTTATTAAAGCAAAATGGGAAAGAGAACAGACCGTATGGACATGGACGAATTTCATAAGGGAATTTAACGAGAAATACCTCCCTCCTTTAGTTCAAGAGAGGAGAGAGGAAGAGTTTATTGGACTACGCTAGGGAACGCTAAGTGTGGCCGAATATGAAACAAAATTTACGAAACTATCCAAGTTTGCTTCTGAATTGGTGGCCACAGAGCGGCGAAGAGTAAGACGGTTTATACAGGGATTAAATTTGGAACTCCAAGAAGCATTAGCGGCAGTACAAGTGAATACGTTTACGGAGGCCCTTGAGAAAGCTCAAAGAATCGAGACTGCAAAGGCACAGATAAAAGCTTCCCAGACCCAGAAAAGGAGAGCATCGAGTAGTGTAGCGGAGGAATTAAGTGAAGCGAGAGTCCCCTCCAAAGTGCAAAAAGTGAACTTTTTATCCCACCCACCATGGACATTAGGGGCGATAGGTGAAGGATCTACAAAAGAAAGCCAAATCAGATTTGGGAAAAGTTTTCAACAAAGCCAAAAGATGGCTTCTCACGTGGTTTGTGGGTACTGTGGAAAGGCAAATCATGTCAAAAGCGATTGTTGGAGAAAGGGGCGGAAATGTTTAATCTGCGGAAGTGGCGATCATCAAGTTAGCAACTGTCCGAGGAGACAGTCACGTGAAAGCAATACTCTGCAACTGGATGGAGCTAAATCACAAGTGAATGAAGGAGGGAAACGAACTAGCGGACCGGCAAAGGTTTATGCTTTAGACAACCGACAAGTTCCGGACTCGTCTGAGGCAACTGAAGGTAAAATTTCTAGGACGAAATTTTTTAAGGGGGAGAGAATGTGAGGACTCACAAATTCATTGTATTTTTCCTCAAAAATACCCTTTTATTTGAAAATTAGTATTTATCAAAGGCCACTACCCAAATATTTCACATTAAGTGTAGATAAACCTAGAAAATAGGGTTTTACGCTTCGGTTTCAAGTTTGGAGCGAAATTAGGGTTTTCGCGATTTTCCGCCGGATGAATTTTCGGTACAGAGTAAGAATTAATTAGGGGATTAAAAGTGACTTTTAAGTGAGAAATAATATGTGACTAGTGGCAATGATATAAGGTTAGTGAATGGGAAGTAAAAACCCTAGTACGTGAGTTTTTAAGAAAAACGGCGCGAACCGGCGGGTCCCGCGCACTACCGTTTGAACGCACCACTTGACCATCATTTTTTATATACTTAATCTCTTTAATATTAGAGCCAAACATCAGCTATAAAGCTGAGCAAGCTGGCCGAAATTTTTGACCAAAAACAACAAGGAAAAAGAAAAAAATTAAGAACCAATCTTGAAGCAACAAGTGGTAGACTTTCCTTGGTTGGTTGACTAATGAATTTCCATCATATTTATCCCTAAAACCAACTCCAAAGCTCTTCATTTCTGCACCATCACAGCCGAGAGAAAGAGAGAAAAGGGAGAGCAAGAAAAACAAGAAAAACAACCATTTCATCTTGAGTTTGATCAACCAAGTGAGAAATCAAACAAAACAAACCGATTAAACTTGTCCTTGAGTGATTAGTTAGTGACTTGTGGTGTGATTTTTAAAAGAGAAAGCTTGGGCTACTCTTAGTGAACTCTAGTCAAGGTAAGAAAGCTTATCTCTCCAAGTTTTACTTTCAATCTTGTTAAATTAAGCTTAGCAACTTGATTTTGTGGTGGAATCATGGATATTATCTTGTTTTGGAAGTTTTCCCCAATTTATATGATGAACTAGGGCTCGATGAATTTCTGCCCAATTAGTTGTATGAAGTATATATGTTGAAATTAAGGTTATAAGAGAGGCTTTGGTAGTGATTAGACCAAGAAATTAAGGAAAGTTCCACTAAAAACTAGGAATTCCAGAATCTGGAAATGTTTTCCCAACATTCTGTCCGAATTTGAATCCCTATGCTAGAGGCCGAATTGGCCTTAGGTCAAAGAATAAAAGTTGTATAGAATGGTATTTTATAGGTTCCTACAAAATTTCAGCTCAATCGGAGCAACGTAGGATGTGAAAAGTCCAAAATACCCTCTCTATTTTAAGTATTTCCTAAGCAGTCCGTGTGATCAGTTAAGTCCAGTTTATCCCATTTTTTGACTAGGATCCATTCTGATTTAGTGTATTTGCCAAAACATGAAAGTTGTAGCATTCTGAATTAGCTTTCAAATGCCTATAAGAACACCTGATTCGGACTTGTGTACTCTGAGTTATGTCCATTACAGTGTTCTGCGTTTAAACAGCCGACGAATTGGGTTCTGGTTTAGTAATTTGAGAATTTGACTAAGTTACATTAGGAACTGGACTAAGTGACCTTCATGAATGTTTTAGCTCTGTGTCTTAGCTTCGAAACGGCATAGGTTTCGTCTCAATCCGATAAGCGTAGCTTCGGATATGTTATTTCCGCATTCGTACGTCAAATCTGTCTTGTGCTAAGTTGAATGTCTGCACTTGTGATTGTTGTAATTCTTATTCTTATGATATTGTGAGCCTATGGAACGGCTCTTGACTTGAATTGCTTATGTGTGATGTTGGGCTGTGGTTGAGGAAAAATAATGAAGCCAAAATGGCTGGAAAATTAGGTAAACACAAAGGGCGTGCTGCCCAAATTTTCGCCCGAGGGCTAGGTTTCTATTTGAACTTGTATACTTTTGTTAGGCCAATACCATGACCAGTTTTCCATTTTAAAACATGATTTTTCATCCTTGGGTTCAAACAACCCTCTTCTTACCTGAAAGTCATCTTTACACGTTTTACTCTTAATTAGTCGGGTTTCTTTGTTTCCCTTAAATATTTTGCTCGATAAACTATAATAATGTTCTCTTGTTCAACCTTAGGTTTCATTGGTGATTAAGGGTAATATCCGGAAGGATATTTTGCACGATATTTTGCATTTCTAGGTGAGTGTTCCTTATTTGATTCTATGGCTTGTTGTTATCATTTGCTAATGTGTTAAGTGTTTTTAATGGTTTCCAAAACGAGCTTTTTAGGCGAGTGTGTACTTTATCGCACTCGACCTAAATAACTGTGCAATTTTCAAGGATTTAATGATTGAAATGTTACTTGCGCATGAATGTAAGCCTTTTGGGCTGAACTGGTCATTGCCCCTTGTTACCGGTCGTCTCGAGCCAGAAGCGGACTCGGTCGGGCGATTAGGGACTTGGGTGAACGTTTGGTATACTTGAGTATTAACCTGTAGGTTGGTGGAGACTGGCCAACGGCCAGGACGAGGGTGAATGAATGAATGAATGAACGAACGAACGAACGAGGGTTTATTGATAAACGAAAAATGCATTTTCAAATGATTGGAGGAATAAGGGGAAATGTCAGGAGGACGAATGAACGAAATAACGAATTGCTCCTTGTGAGCCGTATCCTTTTAATGAATGTGTTACTATCGCTTTCCATTGTAAATGTTTCTTGAATTATTGATACTCCATGTTTAATGTATTGGATTGATTATCTAATTATGTGTTCGGAACCTCACTGGGCTTTTAGCTCATTCCTTTAGTTTTGTTTTCCTTACAGGGGAAGGCGAGCGAGGAGGTGAGCTTGAGATAGACTAGCCAATCTAGTTTTGTTTTTTTTGTTTCTTTTGTAGCGGTTCTCGCCTAGTGCTTCGCACGGGCTGGACGTATGAAGGATTGAGAACCCTTGTATATTTGATGTTTATATTCTCTTTTGGGTTGTCAATGTATATAAGTTCCGCTTTAAGTTCGAATCAATGCCCTATTTATTCTTGTGATTTATTTCAATTTTTAATTGAGGACTATAGCAAACGACTGAGTCCTGGCGAGCGCTGGACAGGCTGCCCGCCGAACCCTCTGGTACGCCTTAGGGGGAGGTGGGGTCGTTACAGGTAGTACTAAAACTCAATTTAGTTTCTAGCATTTCTTGCATCTTCTGCCAAAACCGAGAAACAAATTGAGGATCTCAATCGGACACAATACTCACTGGTATCCCATGTAACCTTATAATTTCATCCAAATATAGCTTAACTAGCTTCTCCAGTGAGTACTTCAAGTTAATCGGTAGAAAATGAGTAGATTTGGTCAATATATCCACTATCACCCAAATGGCGTCGTGACCTCTTTGTGTGCTTGGTAATCCAAATACAAAATTTATGGTGATATTTTTTCATTTTTACTCGGGTATCTCCAAAGGTTGCAAAAGGCCAAATGGTTTCCGATTCTCGGTTTTAACCTGGAGGCAAATCAAACATGTCTGGACAAATCGAGCAATTTCCTTCTTCATATTCTCCCACCAATATGAGCTCTTCAAGTCTTGGTACATTTTATTTCTTCCAGGATGTACTGTATACTTAGAACGGTGAGTTTCTTCTAAAATTTTCTTTTTTAGCCCTTTATTCTTTGGCACTACTATGCGATTTTGAAACCTTAGTACACCATTTAATTCCAAATTAAAATTTGACTTTTCCCCCTTTTTAACTTTCTCCAAATACTTTTGTACCTCTAAATCCTTCTCTTGTACCTCCTTGATACGATCTAATAAAGTAGATTTCACAACATTGTTCCCAAGGATTACCTTTCTTGGTTCAAGATGAGGGTTCCAAACACTAACTTCTTCTAACAAGTGTAATTTTTTAATCATCAATCTAGCCACTTGCACTTTATGACTCAAAACATCGGCTACCACATTAGCTTTCCTTGGGTGATAATTAATCGTACAATCATAATCCTCCAAAAACTCCACCTATCTACGTTGTCTCAAGTTTAACTCTTTTTGGAAAAACAAGTATTTAAGACTCTTGTGGTCTGTAAAAACTTCAAACGTCACCCTATATAGGTAATGTCTCAACTTTTTCAATGCAAACACTATTGTCGCTAACTCCAAATCATAAGTTAGATAACTTCTCTCGTGACATTTTAATTTTTGATAAGCATACGCAATTACCCTCTCATTTTGCATCAATACACACCCCAAACCTTATTTTGAAGTATCGGTGTAAACCACAAAACTATCTTTTTCATTAGGTAAGGCTAAGACAGGTGCCCTTGTCAATCGTCTCTTCAACTCTTGAAAACTTTCTTTATACTTAGAACTCCACATAAATTTCCCACTCTTCTTAGTCAACTCAGTCAGGGGTCCGGCAATCTTAGAAAATTTTTTGATAAAACTCCAGTAATACCCTACTAACCTTAAGAAACTTCGAAGTTCAGTAAGATTTTCCGGTTGCTTCCACTGAAAAACTGCTTCAACTTTGGTCAAATCCATCTTAATTCCATCCTTAAAGATTATATGACCTAAGAAAGTTACATCCTTCAACCAAAATTCACATTTATTGAACTTAGCATACAGTTGATGTTCTCTCAAGGTTTGCAAGACAATCCTCAAATGTTTCTCATGATCCTCCAAAATCTTAGAGTACACCAATATATCGTCAATGAACACCACCACAAATTGATCTAAATAGGGGCATTAGTTAACCCAAACGGCATCATTGCAAACTCAAAATGCTTGTACCTCAAATTAAAGGCAGTCTTAGGTATATCTTTTTCCAAAATTCTCAATTGATAATAACCCTGCCTGAGATCCAACTTTGAGAATACTACCGCCCCTTGCAATTGGTCAAACAATTCATCAATGTCGGGTAAAGGGTACTTGTTTTTAACGGTAACATTATTCAAGTCTTGGTAGTCTATACACAATCTTAAGCTCCCATCCTTCTTTTTCACAAATAATACTGGAGCTCTCCACAGAGATTCACTTTCTTTTATAAAGTCTCACTCTAGTAAATCCTGCAATTGCAACTTCATTTCTTTCAATTTAGTTGTAGCCATTCTATAAGGTGTCTTAGAGATAGGTGCTATCCCTGGAGCCACATCAATTTTAAATGCTATCTCTCTTTCCGGTGGCAATGACTCTAGTTCCTCAGGCAAAACATCTAGATAGTCCTTTATCACTGGCATCTCTTCCAACCTCATCTTATCACTAGGAGTACTTGTGACGGCCCCACCTCCCCCTAAGGCGCACCAAAGGGTTCGGTGGACCGCCTGCCCAACTCTCGCCAGGACTCAGTCACTCGTATCCCGTGCGTACATCCATAGACAATAAGTAACCCATCCACTTCAACTTAATATATACATAGATGCTCAAGTAAAAGATAAGAAACTTCTGCACACCAGAAGTTTTCAAAGTTTTTACAATTCAAGTACAAACATCGAATATACAAGGTTCTCATTCCTCATACAACCAGCCCGTGCCAAGCACTAGGGCGAGAACCATTACAAGGCCAAAGAACTAGATCAACCAGACTATACAGAACTCTCGTCCTTGCTCGCCTTCCCCTGCTAAGGAAAACAATTGACGTGGTATGAGCTAAAAAGCCCAGTGAGGTTCTATATAAATAAACAAGTAATTAAACAAGGAACATATCAAAAGGTATGGCACATGATTTCATGTTGGCATTTTAGCATGGAACAATTATCATGATACACGGTAACCATATACTGAAGGATACGGTGTTCCGGTGGAACTTTGTCGGTCCTCTGCACCTTATAACTTCCGGATCCCACGGTTGACTGGCCATCACCTTATCCCTCCAGAGGTAATACTCGAGTATACCGACGGTTGTCCAGGGTTCCAACCTACCCGACCGAGCCCAGTCCTGGCTCGAGTAGGTCGGTAACCGAGGCGGGGCCCAAGTTCAGCTTAGAGCTTACAACATGCACAAGTAACCAAGTAAATCGGTAAACGGTGAATGGTAAAATTCATCAATTGAATAGGTCGAATGAGGTAAAGTACACACTCGCCTAACAATGATGGACAACTTCATATAGCATGTGATTCATGATACTTAAGTAATCAAGTGGACACTTAGCACGTAAACAATACAAATTGATTTCATGGGAGCATGTAATTCACGAATATCACGTAATCACATAAATTGGAAATCGAGTAAACAGATAGTCAGGTAATCAGGTAGTCACAGAAAACACGGGTATATAGAACACTCACCTATTTACGCACAACAACGTGCAAAATATCCTTCCGGATATTATCTTTAGTCACTGAGAAAACCTAAAATTAAATGAAAAGAATATTACCACTCATTTATCACAAACAATTAGGTGCAATCAAAGAAACTCGACGAATGATGAGTAGAACGTATAAAAAGAGACTTTAAAGTGGAACGAGGACATTTGGACCCGTGGACAAAATACTCAAGAAAATCCTAAACCACTCCTCTTTATTTGGTAAGAGTAAGTAAACATTTGGAGTTTCCAATTGAAGAAGGATCATGTTTTTAAGATGGAAAAACGGTCATAGTATTATACAAGTTCAAATAGAACTTAGCTTTCGGGCGAAAATTTGGGCAGCATGCCCTTTGTGTTTACCTAATTTCCAGCCATTTATGGCTTCATGATTTTTCTCAGCCAATTCCAAAGTCATGTACAGCACAAACTCATCATAATAGCCATTTCATAGGCTCAAGACAATATAAGAACAAAATCAAAGGAATAACAAGTGCGGAAATGCAATTTGACAAAAGACAGCTTTGATGGGTTCATGCATAACGGTCACAACCGGAGTTACACTTATCGGATTGGGATGAAACTTAAGCCGTTTCGAAGCTAAGACACAGGACTACAATGTTGAAGAAGGCCACTCAGTCCAGTTTGCCCTGTATCTAGGTCAAATTTATCAAAATGATCCCAGATTTTCTAGTTCGAGGTTTACTGTGGTAGTCTTGATTCATCCACTCTAATCTCCGCACACATAACTCCAAATCCAATAATTCCAAAGCCATATGAAAGCTAAGACAAATGTATACAATTCTCATGAAGATGACTTAGTCAGATTTACAGTGCAATCTAGTCAAATGCCCACTTTACAGATCCAAAATCCAACTAGTTGGTCAATTAACCGCACTGCATTCAAATGACCATATCCCAGTCTACCGAGGTCTGTTTAAGACGTTCTTGGCGGCGTTGAAAATCTAATACAGGGTACTAAAACTTTCATGTTTTGACAATTGGCTAAATCTGAACGGATTATAGTAAACAAACACAACCAAAGAGACTAAACTGTCCACGCGGAATTCTGGAAAGTAACCTAGATCAGCGAGGGTAATTTCGTCTTTTCACAAGCTACGTTGCTCCGATTGAGCTGAAATTTTATAGGCATATATAAAATACCATTCTCTACAACTTTCATGTTTTGTGTCAAGCCAAATTCGGCCTATAACATGGAGCAATAAAATCGGGCAGAAAAGGGGGAAAATTTTCCAGAAATCTGGAATTTTGATTTCTAATGGAACCTTTCTTGATTTCTTGCTCCCATCATCACTATAACCACTTATCTAAGCTTAGATACAACATAGATCATCCATATAGCAAGTACAAGCAGCACATACCTCAAAAGAAACAAGGCTTGCAAGAGTACCACTTC
This sequence comes from Coffea arabica, assembly GCF_036785885.1. NCBI lineage: Eukaryota > Viridiplantae > Streptophyta > Magnoliopsida > Gentianales > Rubiaceae > Coffea > Coffea arabica. Next base: position 23,050,749 of record NC_092316.1, read on the forward strand.
ACTTCCTCTTGAAAATTTTAGCTTCCCTAGCTTCCCAAGATCACAATTCACACTTTAATCGGTTTAGAATTTGTTTCTTGCACTTGGATGGTGCAAATCAAGAAGAAATTTTGGTTTTCTCTTGCTCTCCCTTTCCTCTCTCCTTGCTCGGCTATGCAGCAGAAAAATTGGGGAAGAATGAAGCTCACTTGGTCTTATAAGAAGACAAGAAAGTTAGAACAAATTCTGTCCACAAGTTTAGCCAACACTTGGCTTGATTTCCACCACACAATTTTCTCTCTCCTTCCTTGCATTTTAGCCACAAATTTCGGCCAAGCTGTCATCATGAGAGAGGAGATATTTTACTCCATTAGTAATAAACTTGTGTGACAAGTAAGTGGCGGTCAAGTGGTCGGTTCAAACGGTAGTGCACGGTACACGTCGGTGTGACGCGTTTTCTCTTAAATCGCACGTACTAGGGTTTTTGCTTCCTATTCACTAACTTTTTATCATTGCTTCTAATCACATATTATTTCTCACTTAAAAGTCACTCTTAAGCACCAAATTTGATCCTTACTCGGTACCAGATAATTATACTTCGGTTACACGAAAAATCCGATTTCACCTTGAATTGAAAACGAATAGGAGAACCCTAATTTCCTATGGTCATTGGCACTTTTCTAGGGTGATTGAACCATGGATAACATGAAATAATAATTTCCAAATAATTTTCAAATAAAAGGGAATTTTTGAGAAATATGTAAGGAATTTGCGAGTCCTCACAGTACTTATAAGAAAAGCCAAATATCCTTGAACTCCATTACTTAACATTTTTCTAGTTCGAATTCCTGAAATAAGGGCAGATGAGGCTAGTCTACCCCTTACATCCAATTTTAGGGTTACCTCTCCCGGAATACATAGCTCTACCGTTTTTGTCTTACAATTCAACTGAGCATGGTAGCGACCTAACCAATCCATACCTAGGATAACATAATACCCCTTAATAGCTAAGCCCATCAAATCGGCCAACAATTTTCGCTCTCCAATCCGTATCTCGCAATTTCTATGCACCAAGTTGGCAATTAAACTTTAATCTCCAGTAGGTGTTTTAACCTCCAAGTCATAGGGTAACTTAATCGGTCTCGCGTCTACCCCACTCATGAATTTAGGGTTTACAAAAGAATGTGTCGCACTAGGGTCAATTAAAACCTTAACTAAGCGATCGAAGATAGGAATCGTATCTTCAACGACCTCAGTGGGATCGGGAACCTACTGATGGTCTAATGTATAAACCCTAACTGACACCTTAGGTCGACTTCCTCCAGTACTAGATTGTTTAGATGTCGACTTGTCTGGCCATTGAGTATTACCTCCCTTCTTCGGCACACTTGGACATTTTGATAGCTGATGCTCGATGCTGCCATAATACAAACACTTTCCCGACTTCCTCCAACATTCATTCTCCGTGTGGTTGGCCTTACCACAATAGCCGCAGAAAACTTGAGGAGTTACGGCCTGTCCACTAGGAGGTGTTCCTCTCGATTGGCCTCGTCCACTGTGACCTCCTCTTGATATAGTCCCTCTTGGTGTTCCAGATGCCTTTACTCCTCCTGTTCCTCTTCTCATTTTTGGAGGTGGAGCACTCTTATCTGCTTATCCAGGAGGGTTAGTAGGAACGCCCCTTTTCTTTGCACGAAAATCTCTAACTTGCAGCTTTGCACTCTCGACTCGTTGCACTTTCTCTAGGGCCTCAGTAAAAGTAGAGATTTGAGCTGCCGCTACCCCTCTTGAATCTCCACATTTAGCCCTTGTATGAATTGCCTTATCCTTCTCCTCTCAGTGGCCACTAACTCCGGAGCAAACCTAGAAATCTTAGTGAATTGTTCCTCATAGTTAGCCACGCTAAAAGTCTCCTGTCTCAACTTTATAAATTCATCCTCCTTTTTCTCTTGAATCATGGGCAGGAGAAACTTCTCATTCAACTCTCTGACAAATTTTTTCCAGATCCAAGGGGTCTCTGCTCTTTCCCATTTGTGACGCCCCTACTTCTCCCAAGGGCGAACCCAAGGGTATCCGCGGAACGCCTGCCCAATTCTCGCCAAGATTCGGTATAATTTCCATTCAAACTTAATACAATAATGACTATTAATACTAGACAACATAAGAAAAGAAGTCACTTCCATGCATAGATATTCAATCTTATATTACAAGATACCAAAAGTACATCTTATTTCTAAAATATACAACCTCCAAAAGTCGTCTAGACAAATACATTCAAAATCCCAAATTCAACAGTGTATCAAGTCCCAAAATACAACCGTTATAAGTTGACCAAACAATTACAACCAAGGTACTAATCAAAAGAGCAATCTAGTCAGTTTTTCTCTAAAATCTCCCCATCCGGCCCTGCTAAGGAAAACAAATCTAACGGGGTGAGCGAATGCTCGTGAGGGCAAGAAAAAAAATAAAACATGCACATGCGAACACATAGTTCAAGTAACAAGTAACAATAACATATGTACAGGAATTAAAGTCAGAAAATTCAAGTAATTCACAATTGATAATATAACACACTTGTTAAGGATACAGGAGCTCTCAGGAGCTAATTTCCACTTGCTTTGCCAAGGCTGGATCTGATACCCCCTCGTGATGAAACTCCGTCATTCAGGTAGGTATTAAGTCCGTACAAATTTCACTTAATACTTCCTCCATCCACCATTCCACCCTCTCGGATCCGTAACCAAACACGCATGAAGAGGGTAATACTACACGAGTATGCCGAATAAGATCTCAAGAGATCAAGTTTTGTTTTTAAGAACACGCACGAAAAGGGCGATACTCCACGAGTATGCCGAACAAGATCTCAAAAGATCAAGTTGTGTTTTGTAATAATTCCATGGATCATCAAGCTTCTCGACCAAGCCCATGCCGGCTCAAGGTGCAAGATTGGCCAATGAGATTTGGACGTTCCCATAAGTCGAGGAGGTTCACTCCACTTGACAATACGACACGCACAACAACACGACATGCACATGTAAATAAGTATATTTTGCCGGCGAGATTCACTTCAATCAACTTTGAAAATCAAGTTTAATGTAAGTAAAATTTGAGTAAAGGAGAGCAAGTGCGATAAAGTACATACTCGTCTCACCAAGTGATATTCACGTATATAAGCAGATAAATCAAGTAAACACAACAAGTCATGCACTTGACACTTACCAATTCAAAAGTAATTGAGCGAGTAAAGTCTTTAGTTGTCCCCTTCGGGATTCTCTTCAAGTCTCGCTTGAGCACCTGAAGAAATAGTAACCATACATCACTCACGTAAACCCACTACCACGTAACACACAAGAAAGAATATCTACTTGTTTAGATTAAACCAAAGTCTCAAAAGAGAACCTATATTTCTCGAAGATCGAAGTTCAAAAGTGATGGTTTAATAACACAAAAAAAACTGATTTCCTTCATGAAATCGAGTTTGAAGCGATCACTTAACATCAAGAAAGAATAATGAATTCTCAAATTTTCATTTTCTAAGAGATCGGCAAATTTCAGCTTTGCGCGTTAAATTTAGAAAAATCAGATCTTGCACTCAGTAGATTCAAAATTGAAAAATTTTATATCATTGGAATCTTGATTCAAAGTACTAAAAGTTCCTAGTAGACACTCTTCCTATTAGACATTCAAATTTTAGCTCAAAATAGCTAACTATAGGCACACAGGACAGTTTTAGTCTTATTTTTCGGCAAACTTTGGAAATTCGACAAAATTCACAGAAAGTGAACTAGCCTCTGAAATTTGTAACTCAATTAGAATTCCAACCAAAGGTTTAAAACACAACAAACAGAACTGAAATCAGAGTTTTGAGCATTGAGATATAGCAGCTCAAAGTTGGTCACATTTTATAAACTGTTCAGTCATTTTCCAGATTTGAAAGGCTATCTTTGAAGTATTATTTGGCCATCGAATTGGCATTGAAAATACACCAAATTTGGTACACTAAATCTTCCATATATGAACTATATCTCTACCAAATTTCATATAGAAACTCATGTGGAAATGCAGTTAACAAGACAACTAAAGTTTGTGAAATTTTCAAAACAAATCTGCCAACTCAAGCTTCTCTTCCCTTTTTAAACGCTTTGTATCATGAAATCAGGCCAATTTTTGGGTCATTTGCGAAACCAAGGTCCAAGAAACATTTCATAATCAATTGTTAGTTGGTTGACATCAAAATCTCAAAATAAAACCTCTCACAAGCAACCAAACCAGTCGGTTAGCATGAAAAGAGGGTTTTCCAAATTTGCTGCAGTTTACAAATTGCACCATATCTCACTCAATACAACTTGGAATTGAGAATGGTGGTGGTGTTGAAAACTAGATTCAAAAGGCTACATTTAATCTGAACAAATTGTTTTGAAATTCAGTTTACAAAAGAGAGAAAATAGAGCCACAAATTGCAGTTTCTAACTTCCTCTCGTTTGGACTGACAGAACAGGGCAGCTGATTTTGATCAGTCACTACAGATGACTCACTTCGAATTAGATAGTGCATGATACACCGTTAGAAAAATAAAGATGTCTAGTTTTGAATTCCACTGATGGTACTCAATTCCAACGTCCAGATAGAGAGATATGTTCGTTCAAAGAACATTGCCAGAGGACCACTGTTACACATTTTCCAAATTTTGTTCTTGCCAAAATTCAATTTTTATCCAACCAATCCAACTCATTTTTGGTAGAAACTTTGTACACACCACACACAACATATATACATCAGTTTCAAGGTCAATTGAGCATCAAAAATTTGAAATCAAACCACTACAAAAACAGGACAGATTCGTTCATACCTAACATCAACTTCCATCGGTTTCCTTTTCACTTTCCTGCCCAAATATCATCTTGTTTAACATATAATTACCTCAAACAACATTCATTATCACTATATCAGTCCAATATATCCATTGTGGGATTTCATAGAGCCCACTCCAATATTTAAATTCAAACCACAACAATAACCATGAAGCTACAAGCTTCCTAGTAAAAATAATCCCACTAAAGTTAAGATTAAGTGATCGGATGATTACCTCCTACACTTTGGAGTAAAATCAGAAATTTTACACCTCTAAAGCCCAACAAAAACCGTGAGATGATGTCCTTCTTCTAGATTAAGTGAATCTCTAAGTAATTTTGAGATTGGATGCAAAGTTTAAGGTGATTTGAAGTAGAATGTGGAGTGAAATGGTGAAGTCTTTTTCTTCCTCTTCCTTGAAGAGTTTCAGCCGACACTTGAAGTGAAAAAGAGAAGGGTTGGCTGGTGAATGAAGCTTCCTTGACAAGCTTGAGGTTTTGTGGTTAAGATTCCTTCAAATGTCAACTCTTAATAGTGCGCGCACGCACGCGTTTTGTGTCCGTTTTCTCTCGGGTTTGTTTCACATGTGCACTAAACCTCTGATGTACTTCCTTTAACATTATAATTATTCACTCTTAGTAGTCTAGAATAAATTTCTTAAAGTCCTCCAATTAGTCACGCGCATGAAAACGCGAACTTACGACTCGCGTGCGATAAAACGCAATTTCTAAGAAATTCTTGTAACGATAATATAACTAACCAATACTAGGGTAATTAATCATAAAAATATCTATTTTAAGACTAACACATGAGTTCTCAAATCTCCAAGGTCACTGTACTCTCAGATCGAATATTGTCTCCAAACGCGTATTCGCTATTTCTTATTAAACGAGCTTCTGAAAATTAAATTTATTAATGGGACATTTTAAAAGTATATGCAAGTCATAGTTCCATGTAAATGGTTTTAAAATGGTTGAAATAAATTATTCGAAAAAAAATGGGTGAATAAATAATTAAATAAGCCAGTAATATTGTGAGAACCCGTATTTTTTTCCCATTTTCTAGGTTTTATTATTTTTCGTGGCTTGTTTTCCGCATTTTCGTGATTAGAAAAAAAATTGCTAGATGAATTTAAGGAGCAGATATAATTTTTAGATGATTTTTCTAATATCGAATAGGTTTTGAGAAATTAAGAGGGTATACCGGACGTGGGACCCACTAGTGCGAAAAGTTCGGAAAAATTCGGCCAATTAGGTTAAGTTTTGGATACTGGAATTAATTTACCGGGTGTTAAGAGATAAGTAGAGGTTGCAATTTGGATTGATATGAGAGAGACAAGTTAGGTAGATATTTAATAAAAGGTGACAAGTGTCACCATTTGAGTGGTCTACCTTTAAGACCACTATTCATGGTCTTACCAATTGACTAATTAAATCAAAAAACAACCAAAAATTCTTCATTTCTTCTCCCTTGTTGGCCGGCCCTCTCTCTCAAAAAGAAAGGAAGAAACTCTTCAAGTTTTGCTTCCATTTTGCTCCAAATCATCAAAACCAACCATTGAAACTTGAACTTACTCCATAAAACCTCTTCAATTAGTGTTAGTAAGTTGATTGGTGGAGTGATTTGGAAAGCTAGGAGGACTTATAGCTCTCTCTCTCTTGTTTTTAAGGTAAGTTGAGAAGAACCACCCTCCTCCTTAAATTGATGCTTAAATCATGCTTAGTGGGAGTATAAGATGCAAGTTTATGGATTATTTCTTGATTTGTGGTTGAAATGATGAAGTTTTATTATTTTTGGGGATGTTTCTGTTTTAATATAAGCATGATTGTGTGGCTATGTATGATGATTGTAAATGATGTTTAAGGCATCTAGAAGGTGGAAAAAGTGATTAATTGCAACCAATTTCTGTTTTGGAAGAAAATTGAAAAAACCTAGGGTTCATGAAGGAACATTCTGTCCGAATTTATAGCTCCTAGTTAGAGGCCGAATTGGCCTTAACTTAAAACATGAAATTTGTAGGTAATGATATTTTAGAGGTGCCTACAAAAGTTCAGGTCAATCGGAGTAGCGTAGAGTGAGAAATGTCGAAATTACTATTGTTGTTCTGGTTTTACCCAAATGCAAGAATTGCGCCTGTAATTGGTTGTTTTGGCTGGAATTGCTTCCGAATTGGTTGTTGATGTCTCCTGATGAAATGTAGCCCTGTTCCTTATCTTTCAGCTGGTTTTGGAATTTCTGGATTTGGACTTGGAGAGTCTGAGTTATGATGTTTCCGCTAGAATGCGTTTTGGTGAATTTGTTTTACGTTTTTGATGTAGTATCTTGCATTTTTGACCTATTTGCACTCTAAACTGAGTTGAGTGACCTTCTGTGATGTTGTAGCCCTGTCATTTAGCTTCGAGATGGTGGGTCTTGAACCCTCATCCGATAATCGTAGTGAAATTGGTGCCATTACCGCAAAACAAGGACAAAAACTGTTTTTTTTCAAGGCCAAAGCTAATTGCATTTCCGAATTTTCTGGTTTCCTTTAATGTTTGTGTATGCTTAGGGAACCCTGTTTTGGTAGTATATAGAATTGGTTTATGACTTGTAATCGAGTCTTATTGTGTTCATTTGAATAGTTAGGGCTTGACTTTCATATTCGGTTATTTCCTAGCTAAATTTTGTACTTGAATACCATTAAGCCTAGTGAACGGCTTTTGGGAATGAGATTATTTTTGTACAAGATGTTGGGACTGATTTGAGGAAATAATGAAGCCATGATGGCTGGAAAATAGGTAAACACAAGGGATATGCTGCCGAAATTTTACTTGAAGGCTAGTTGGATTTACTTGTGTTTTGAGCGAAGGGCTTTTGGGTTGTTTGAGCCTAGGTCTTCATGTTACCTTTTCGTTACCAAAAATCATGTTTTGCACCCTTGCTTTAGTAAATTTGGCGAGGCATACGACTGGTAGTCGAGCCTCACATGTGCATTCTGTATACTCAATTTTGAAAGTGGAACCTTCAATTGTTTTCCTTGGATTATTTTAGGGTTTATTGGTGATTAAAGCTCTCTTTTGGGAGGTATCTGCACTGACCCTGGTGAGTGTACTACTCACTTGTGTGTTACTATATGGCTTTGAATGTAAATTGCTTGAAGTGAATTGAATGTGACTTGATTGCAGTGAAAGTGTACTTTATCACTCTCACTTATATGCCTTATATCATTATTGTCATGTTATTGGAATGTTACATGAAATGTTACATGAAATGAAAGTACTCGACTTGGTGTCGATTGGACGAGTATCCAACGACTACAAATGTTATCAATGAGCTCAACCCCATTGGTAGTTGATTGAATCGAGCCGGCGAGGGCTTGGTCGTGCCAATTAATGAACCTTGGGTAAAGTTATATGGAATCTTGTAGTATGCGAGACTCTCGATTCCGGTATACTCGAGTAATACCAAAGTGCAAGTGTTTGGAGTTCGGGCCCGGTAGGGGGATGTTAGGTGGAAGGAGTGGAGGTAAAGTGGAGTCTACGGTTGGTTACTTTTGAACATTGACGGAGGGTCAATGACGTCCGATCAAGAAATGCAAACGAGGAAAGGGCTCTTGAGAGCCATCTGTATCCTTTTCTCACCATATTGGACGTGTGCCTTTGTTTATTTTTATTATATTGATTGAAAGCTTGATGCTTATATGCACTTGGTTGCGTAAGTGATAGTATCTCACTGGGCAATTAGCTCACACCGTTCCTTTTGTTTTCCTTACAGGAATATGACTCTTTTTGGAATGAATCTTGATAGATGATTGCCGAATGAACTAGATGTATATCTCTTTTGTATTGTATATGAAGTGAAACCCTAAATGTATCTTTAGGGTCGTTTTCACTTTCAATTTGGCAAACCGTGTATATATTAACTTTTGAAAACTTTTGTATGTCACTTTGGATTGTAATTGCTAACGTTCAAGATATGAATGTTTGTTTGATATTTGATTGCGTTCTAACGGGTCGGTTACTATTCATGGTCGACACCGAATTTCATTTTTTTTATTTTGGGTTATTTTGCCCTTTTGCCTTGTTTACGCGCGTTATAAGTTCCGGAACGCAATAGATCGCTCTGAACTGCACCGTTAGTCCTGGCGAGAGCTGGGCAGGCAGTCCGCTAACCCCTTTGGTTCGCCTTAGGGGAAAGTGGGGCTGTCACAAATACACAATAAATAAGAAAATTTTCAGGTCCTCACACCATTTCCCCCTAATCACGTTCCACCAAGCACGTGCCGCATGTGAGGACTGGTAAATCCCTTATATTTTTCTTAAAATTTCCTTTTATTTGAACTTTATTACTTTATAATATCCTTACAACTCATTCATCCCACAATAAGTGCAAACAAACATAGAATCAAGGGTTTTTCCTTTCGTTTTCAAGTTATCATTAATTAGGGTTTTTACGCCTTTTCGTAGTGTGATTATTCGGCATGGAGGTACGGAGTGTGTATCAAATTTAGTGATTTAGGGTGAGTTTTAGATGATATTAAGTGTGTGATTGGAAGTGATAATAATAAGTTAAAACCCTAGTATACGCAATTTAAGGAAAATCGACTTGAACTGACGGGTACTGTTTGTTACCGAGTGAGTACACCACTTGAACACTACTTTATTAGCTTAATCTTCTCACTTTATTTCAGCAAAATTAACCCTCAAATATCCTATAAACAGCTGCCATCTTTGACCAAGAATAAGAGAGAGAAAAGATAATTTTAAGATTTCATCTCATTGCAACAAGTGGTGGAAATCCAACCAACTTTGACCAAGGTTTAATAACTTTTCTAAAATCAGTTTTTTGACCAAATTTCTCTTCATTTCCTTGTCTTGTTGGCCAGCCACCTTGAGAGGAAGAACAAGGGAGACTACTTCATTCTTTAGCTACCAAACTTGCTTCAATCTTGAGTTTTACCCAATAACTTTGCAAACCAGTCCATACAAGCATTCACTAAGGAGAATTAGAGGTGTTGGTGGAGTGATTTTTGAGGAGAAAGTACTAAGCTACTATCTTTCTAGTGGTTCTAAGGTAACTTGTCTAAGAAATCCCTCTTTGCTCTTAATAATTGCAAATTAGTGGATTAGAGTTGTTAAAGATGTAGTTTTGTGAGAATATTTCATAGTTTGAAGTAGCATTGTGGAATTTTCAGTTTTATAGTGAATTTTCTGTCCTCATGTGATGCTTACTGATTGGCCATGGTTTACTAGTTTTGTTATGTGTAAAATTGAAGCCTTTATATGTTATTTTTGGTTGCTTACAAAAATTCCAGCTTGGTGGTTAATTTCCAGCTTTAGAGAGGAACATGCCCTATTCTGACCAGTTTCATTCGGCCATGATGGAGGCCGAATTAGCTTAGGTTAAAACATAAAAGTTGTAGAAAATGATGTTTTCTATCTGCCTGTAAAATTTCAGCTCAATCTGAGCACTGTAGCATGTGAAATGACAAAAATACCCTTGACTGCCATAGGTATAGTTTTGTAGACAGTTTTGACATGTCATCATTTTGGCTGCATTTTTCATCTTGATTCGTATCAAATTATCCTTTAGCCAAAACATGAAACTTTTACCCCTTTGTTTAAGCTTTCCAACGCAACTGAAAACACCTCAAATGGAGTTGTGTAACCTGAGTTATTGTCATTTGAACATAGTGCTATTAACCAATCTGATGGTGAAATTCTTGTTCTGTAATCTGTAAATTCAACCTAGATAAACCATGAACTGGGTTGAGTTATCTTCATGAAAGTTGTAGTCCTTTGTCTTAGCTTCGAAACGGTATAAAGTATATCCCAATTTGATAAGTGTAGTGTGACGCCCCGAAAAAAAAAGAGTTTGAGAACCCGTAAAAACCCTAATCTTTTCCGAGGGTTTTATTTCCTTTAATAGCATGTTTTCTGCATTTCCTGGCATAGGAAATTTTCCTGAGGAATTTTTATGAGTAATTATAGTTTTTAGATGATTTTTCTAGCCTTGGAGATTTTTTGGAAAATTAAGAATATATAATGGACGTGGGACCCACTAGTGCGAAAAGTTCGGAAAATTCGGCCAATTAGGTTAAATTCCGGATATTGTGTAAAATTTATCGGGTGTTAAGGGATAAGTAGAGTGTGTGAAATGATTGATGTGAGAGAGAAAAGAAAGGATAGGAATGCATTAATGAAGTGCCACGTGTCACTTGGTGATTGGATTTAACTTATGGAACACTATTCATGTTTTTGACTTTTGACCCATTTGATTAAATATCTTGAAAATTCACAAAAAAATCACCATTTCTTCACCTTGGATGGCCGGCCCTCTTAGCTCAAGAAGGAAGAAAGCTTCTTCAATTTTCAAGCTCCCAATTAGCTCAAATCAACCAAAACAATTGCCTAAATTAGTTTTTACTCCATAAAATTCCTTCCTTGGGTGCTAGTAGGTAGTTTAGTGAAGTTTGTTTGAAGAGCTAAGGTGTCCAACATCTCTATCTCTTTTGGTTACTAGGTGAGTGGTGTGTGAATTCCCTCTTGCACTTAATGAAGCTTAAGTTATGCTTATTAGTGATTAAAGTGCTGAAATTTCTGGTTTTCATCTTGGTTTGAAGTGATTTGGTGAAGTTTTTATTTTATTGATGATTTTTCTGGTTTAATTGGATTATGATGGTGTGGTTGTTTATGATGATTGGCAATGGCCTATAATGACACTAGTAGGTGTGAATTGTTGATATTTGCAATCAATTTTGGGTTTGGAATGAATTGTGAAAAGTTAGGGTTCATAAACCCCTAATTTTGTCCGGTTTTAGATCATAGGGTTAGAGGCCGAATTGGACTTTTCTCAAAACATGAAAGTTGTAGGTATTGATGAGTTTGAAGTGCCTGCAAAATTTCAGGTCATTTGGATTAGTGTAGAGTGAGATATGTCGATTTTACTGTTGCTGTTCTGGGTTGATCAGAATGCGAAAACTGCGCTAGTAATTGGCCATTTTGACTGGAATTGGTTTGGATTTTGTTGTTGGTGTCTTCTGATGAAATGTAGCTTAATGTCTTAGCTAACATATGCCTTTGGAATTTCGGCATTTGGACCTGTATAGACTGAGTTGTGTTCATTACAGCATTGTCCGATTTGTAAACCTGTTTTTGGTGGTTCTGGTGTAGTATTTGGCATATTTGACCTAGTTGTGCTAGGATTTGGATTGAGTGACCTTCTACATTGTTGTAGCCCTGTTTCATAGCTTCGAAACGGTGGGTCTTACACCCCCATCCGATAATCATAGTGAAATTGACACCATTACCGCAAAATGACGTCAAAACTGTTTTTCTGGTTTTGAGCTTAACCTTCATTTCCGAACTTTTCCCTAGCTTGACTTGTACTAGTACTACTTGGAGCTTGCTGAATGGCTATTGGATGAACTTATTTGTGTGACTTTGGAACTGGCTGAGGAAATAATGAAGCCTTGACGGCTGGAAAAGTAAGCAAATTTAGGGGAAGTGCTGTCCGAAGTTTTAAAGGGTTTGATTGCTTTGAGTTTGTGATCTAAGACTTGGATTTGAGCAAGGCAATGTTATATGATGGATGATTTCTGAGCCGTGGAGGTGAGTGACCTCAAACTACTTCTAAAGTTATTTATGAACCGTTTCTTACGTTATTTACTTTTGAACTGTTTCCAAAGTTACTTTTGAAATGTTTTCTTGCATATCATGCGTGCTGGCATGTGAGTGTGCCTTGTTTGCTATATTTCTTGATTTCATGATTTGTATTTTGGTTGATAACGTGTTAAGCGCTTATAATGATTTCCAAAACGAGTTTTCGAGGCGAGTGTGTACTTTATCGCACTCGACCTCGATAAATGTGAAATTTTCGATTGAAATGTTACTTGCGCATGAATGTAAGCCTTTTGGGCTGAACTGGCCATTGCCCCTTGTTACCGATCGTCTTGAGCCAGAAGCGGACTCGGTCAGGCGATTAGGAACTTGGGTGAACGTTTGGTATACTCGAGTATTACCTATGTAGGTTGGTGGAGCCTGGCCAAAAGCCAGGGACGGGGTGAATGAAATGAAATAAATGATCAAATGAGCGAGAAAATGTCAGGAGAATGAATGTATCCTTTCATGAATGTTACTATCGCTTTCCATTGTACATTTTTCTTGAATTATTGATACTCCATATTTAATGTTTTGTAAATGCTGTAATCGTTTCTGGACTTATCATTTGATTTATGACATCATTGAAAAGAAATATTGTTAAACCGATTTGATTACTGATTTTCTGGTTACTCGCTGAGCTTCTAACTCACCCCAAAAATGTTTTATTTTCCCCCCCCACAGGGCTCAAGGTGAAGAAAAGCTTGGAGTGCTTATTCACGTGACTGGATGGCTTATATCGTGTACAGTTTAAGTTTGGATCTATTTTATGTACGAGTTGGTCTTGTATAAATATTTGAAATTGATATGGATGTAAGTATACGTTCCACGATTGGAATCAGTTTCCGCTGCATTTGTCATATGTAATCATTGGAGAATTTGATGTAATTTTGAGATTTATATTGTAATTGGGTTGAGGACTGTAGTGAGCGACTGAGTCCCGGCGAGAGCAGGGCAGGCGGTCCGCCGAACCCTCTGGTACGCCCTAGGGGGAGGTGGGGCCGTTACATGTAGCTTCAGTTGTGACCGATACGCTAAGAGACGTCGAATCTACTGTTTGGCTATTTGTCTTTAAACTTGATTTCCGGTTGTCTTGTTTAGACTTTTGTTGTAATTGGGTTATTTTGAGCCTAGTTGATGAGCTATTGTGGTAACATTACCTATGTGTGACATTGGGGCTAATTTGAGGAAAATAATGAAGCCATAAATGGCTGGAAAATAGGTAAACACAAGCGGTATGCTGCCCAAATCTTCACTCGCAGGCTAGTTGGATGTACTTATGACTCGAGTGAAAGGTTTTTAGGGTTGTTCAAGTTTTAAGACCAACTGCTACCTTTTTACACTAATGTCACATTGTTATTTCTTCGCACTAGTAGTTCACTTGGCTGGGCACACGACTTATAGTCGAGCTTCATTTGTGCATTTCGTTTCCTGGGTTAGTGGATGGGAGAAACCATAATTGTTCTATCTTGGTTGTTGATAGGATGTGACAGTAATCAAAGCCATCCTTTGGGAGAAAACTTTTGAAGGTAGCTTTACTTGAACTGGTGAGTATACCACTCCCCTAATGTGTCGCTTCTCTGGTTTATCTATCTGGTTTATTTGTACTTGCAACTTACAATCTGATTATCTGTGACTTTTGTATGTTCTGTATGAAACGAGAGTGTACTTTATCACACTCGTTTCTCTCATCTGTCTGTTCTGGTTCTTGTATATGTTTTAATTTGTTATCTATATCTGTATCTATATCTATTTGATGTCGTTTGGAGGTTTGTATCCAACGACCCTTCTGTGACCTCTGAGCTCAAAACCTGTGGCTAGTTATTCGAGTCGAGCCGACAAGAGCCTGGTCGATTAGATAATGAATCATGGTAGTTTGTTTCTGAGAAATCCTTGGGTATTTGAGACTCTGGATTTTCAGTAAACTCGAGTATTACCACCTCTGTTCTGTATGTGGTGTTCGGGCCCGGCAAGGGGTATGTTCGGTGGACGGAATTTGTTGACAAGTGGGGTCTACGGTCATGTATGTTCTCTAAACGTTGACGGAGAGTCAATGAGGGTGGATCAAGTACTGCAACGGAAATTTGGCTCCTGAGAGTCACCTATATCCTTTCTATTTGAGGTGTTTGTTCATTTTCTTATATGTTGTGTATATGTGCTTTAAAAGTGAAATGCCATGATTCTTTACTACTTGTACTTGTAGTACCTCATTGAGCGTAAGCTCACCACGTTCCCGTTATCTTTGTTTTCCTTACAGGGTTCAATATTTTGAGAGTTATGATTTTGAAGATAAGAGTTGAGCCAGTTCTAGATGTTTCCTTTGATTAGGCTTTTCTGTATTGGCAAACCCTAAATATAGTTTATATAAGTATGACTGCTATGGTTTGTATTTCAAGTTAACTGGTTGAAAACTTTGATGCACATATATGTAAATAAGTGTTTGATCAAGCGTTTCACGCGTATTCATTTAAGATTGTACGTTTCTATAGCTATGTGAACTTGCTTGTATCCATTGGGAAAAACGAGCGAGTGTGAAGCTTGAACGAGGAAGAAAAATTTGGTCGGATTTTGACGTAGCCGCGGTCCTTAGCGCTTTCCGATGATTCATTTTCCTGATGATTTGATCCGTAGTCCTGGCGAGAGCTAGGCAGGCGGTCCGCCGACCCTTTGGTTCGCCTTAGGAGGAGGTGAGGCCATCACACCGCACCCTTAAATTGAAAGGCAGCGAAATTCACTCGCCTCTGCTCAGTATAGTCTAAGGTGGTAAAGATGCTGGTCATTCTCTCCAACCAATTCTCCACTATTTCGGGATCAGATCCCCCAAGAAACTTAGGCGGGGCAAACTTCAAAAATTGCTCCAAGCCTCTATCCTCCCCTCTCTCCTGAGCCCCAGGCTGATTAACAGGTCTTGGATCTTGACGCTCTGCTAACCGTTCTAAGATATTAATTATACGGTTAATACACTACAAGAAATTTGGTCATTAGTGACAACATTTTCCAGTGATGAAACAATGTCGTCACAAAATGGTGCCCATTAGCCACAACATGAAAAGTTGTCACAATTGACTGAGAGGAGCAAAGGCATCAGAGATGACGTTGAATTTTCGTCACAGTTGGACTCCCGCCACTTCGCGCCAAACTACATCAGCGACGACTATGTAGGAGTTATCAGTAATAATTCCCCTTTCTTTGACAACTTGGTTGTTGTTGTCACTAATAATAATGGAACTAGTTAGTGACAACTTTCTCTTGTCACGATCTGATTTAAAATATGTATACACTCTACCAATTGTTATTCTGTTTTTGCTCTCTAATGATTTTTTTAACTATTAGGAACTCAAATTTTGTCATGTAAATTAATATTAGTGCAATAATTTGAAGTGAAATTAACCATTTGAAACAAATCATCTCTTCTTATTATAAAATAAAAAAAATTCTGGAGTTTTGGGCAAAAATAATGAAAAGAAAGATAAGTAAGTTGTAATTTAGTTCACAATTTTGAGAAAGTGATATCAATATTAATATGGGATCAACTGTTTGATGTCATATAAAATTACCTATTATGTGTCGCGCCCCATTTTTTTGAATAAAGAAAAATAAAAGACGAGTTTAGAAAAATGGTTTTTGATTCAATTTTTGATTGGAAAGTGAATTTTTGATTTAAAAAGAAAATGAAAAACATGGGTCTAAATGGGACTTGAAAATGCGACGATTTGACCCAAAATATAGTTTAAAAAGGGTTTTTTGAATGGAAAATGGAGTCACTACTTGGTATAGAGTTAAGGTGTACCAAGTCACCTAAAAATGAATTTTTTTAAAAAAAAGTAGAAAACCCTTTTTAAACGACTCCAAGTCAACGAAAATCAGAGAAAAAGATTCGGGAGTCACATTTGAAGAAAGGGAAGGCAAGGATAAGAATCTAAGGCACCTTTTCAACCTAGCCAAGGCTAGTTGCGCGATTCAGTAAAAAATTTTCTTATTTTAACCTTAAGATTTATCACTTTTGGATGTACTATATGAATGCATACCCTAAACCTAGGAGGGTGTCGGGGGGTCGAAATGTATCTTCAAAACTTACTTGGTGCCAATCACATTAATTGTGATGCCCAATAAAGACTCTTCGAAGAGGTCACGAATAATGCAAGTCATGAGACTCGAAAGAAAGAAGAAGTAAAGAAAATAATAATATACAAATGTGTACGATCTAAAGGAATGCATCATAATGGGTGTGGGGGACTTTATACTCGTGACTTTCAATGTTCCCTTTAATAGAGGGAATACGAGCGTGCTAAGACTAGGAAAGCCAAACTCGTCCATATCCCATATTCAAGGGGTTTTTCCTAGTCTAATCAAGCAAATGTACTAACCTAGGTCTAGTGCTTAGATGAAATGCAAGTCTAATGTCATGTTTCATACGAAGGGGTAAGTAATATACATAAAGGAAAAATATGGGGGAAGGGATATACGTGTAAGGAGGGATGTCATGCAACAAATGATAAAAGACCCTAAAAAAGTGAAAAATATGCATGAGAATGTGATGTAGTCATACAAGCATGATCTAGCGTAGGAGGTCCCTAAGGGTCTAGCGTTGGACTAGCCCATATCTATGAATTCCTACTAGCATTGGACTAGTGGAAAATCGGAAAGAAGGACAACGACTAGCATTGGACTAGTGTGGATTCGGGAAAGGGGCCACAACTAGCGTTGGACTAGTGTGGTGACGTCACATATTCATTACAAATCAAATCAAACATGTAAAGGATAAGTAAAGCAAATAAACACATAAACCACATATAGCACATAACACATAAGCATGGTATCTAGATGCAATGCCCTAACAAAGCGAGTAACACATAGCACATAGACATGCAAATCACACATGAGGCAAATAAAACGAACAAAGCCCTAACTATTACATTTGGGGGAAACCTACTACAATCTAAAAAGGGGGAATAAATAAATAAATGATTAAAAGAAATACTAAACTATTACAAATTGGGATTCAAATGCCCATGAATAACTTGCTTAATTAAAGAAAGCGATATAAAAGCAAGCAAAACAAGCAATTAAATATAAAATGAAAAGCGAATTAAAGCATGCATATTCACACATAACACGTAGGAGCACGTAGGAGAAATAAAATCAAGGAGGTAGAGGTTACCTCCTTTGCAATGGAAATCGAGTAAATGAGATATTAGCTTCAAAACAATAAAAGGGTCAAGGTACCAATTAACTAATAATATAAACAAAATCACCAAAATCCCCCCAATTGCAACTCAAATGAAATCACATAGTGCATAATTACCAAGAAAAGTGGAATGACCCATCAAATTCCCAAATATAGCAACTACTAGGAACTCAAAAGCAACCCTTAATCAATCATTCAAGTCCAAACAAAACATTTTGGGAGCTTCAAGGGTCCAAGAGTAAAGAAGAAGTCAAGTAATGGTTAAAATTGCAAATACTCTAGGCCCTAATTGCAAGAGACTAGAATATAATTGGGCCTTTGTAACATGAGGGGTTGGAATGCAAACTTTGAAAACATTTTTCATGCAAACTGCCATGCACACTACGAATGAACCTTCTGCAACAAAGAATGAAGCCTGCCGCAATTTGCAACAAGATTCAAACAGAACATCCTAACAAGATTCAAGCGTAAAACAGTGAGACCACTTTCTAATCCTCTCACTTCGCAACATGAAACTTGGAGATTTAAACACCAAAAAGTCGGACAACAGACATGCAAAATCTGAACAGTTCAAGCAACTTCATGCAAAGCTTACGAAACATTTCTGCAACAAGAAGAGACTTTCGACAGCCAGCTAAAACTTTGGAAACTTCAGTAACCTTGTGTGGCAAACAAAAATTTTAACAAGGAGAAAGATTCAACTTCCAAGTTCACACTAGACCTCAGGAATTCATTGCCAAGATACTATGTGAGAGAGAGACAGAACAAGGAAAAAAAATTTGAGGTTTCAGGTTCATTCCAAATTAGATTCAAGTCAAGGTTTGCTGCTGCAATTTTGCAGCTGCAACTTTGCAGCTCAACTCACGCGAACTTCACACCAAAAAAATGCACCAAGCTCACGGGTTTATCAATCCAAAACCAATAAAAATCTCAACCCATTTAGTTAGCATAATCTGGACAAGGTTCTTGATTTATCGAAAAAGAGAAAACGTGCAACAAAAAAAAAACATGAAACCAGAATCATTGACAAACATCTAAGCTCCAAGTTCTCATTCAGTACTACAAACTTATCCTCAAAATATCATGTGAGGGGAAGGAAAACCTGAGATGGGAAAGGCTTTACAAGTTCCAAGTTCATTCACAAGTTTATGGGTTTTGCTTTATCAAAATCACGGATCATACAAACAGTCTCTAAACTAACGAAACTCAGGCGACTTATGCCTTTTATTCTCTAAAAGCTCATGCCCAAAAATCAACAAACAAAGGATAAAACAACAAGGCAATCATAAAACGCAGCAAGGTGACGAAACAGGTTCACCCATCCCCAACCAAAATTCAGCAGCAATGCAAAATCATATCAACATTTACTGACCTCTAACTCAAAAACTTTGAGAAAACATTCTAAAGCCAAACCATGACAACAAACAAGATACTAAGAACAAAATGGTAAGAAAAACAAGAACCACTAAACACTACCACAAGTAAACAGCAAGAAAGACACACTGCCCGACGTTTTATGTCATTTTCTGGGTTTGCTTATCCAAACACAAACACCAGCCAATAAATTCAAGCAAGAAGCCATGATACAACTCTATAGAAGACAGCCATGCCTGCCCCCCCCCCCAAAAACCTAATCCAAACAAAACCCCACTCTAGATCTATACATATCAAAAGATTCTGAATAAAGAACAATCAAAGCTGGAAACTTTCTGCAATTTTTCATTCGGCTAAAACACAATCATGCAAGATAATTTACCTTCTGACTCCTTACCCAGAACTCCAGACATTATAACTTCATCCGTGAAGAATCATCAGTCAACATGGAAGCAAAAATGGAACCAGCAGACAGCAAAAGAGAACAAGCAAACGACTAAAGAAAGCAGCTTTTGACTGTAAAACACAAGTAACATGCGAGAAAACTGCTATAAAATGGTAAACTTGCAGGTAGACTGTCTCTCTCTCGACCTCTGACCACACTCACGGGCTTCATATGGGAAGTGGTATGAACGAGAAATAGGTCGAAGGTTACCTGTTATACCTCCTTTGGATCTAAAACCTCAGCTTGAGTTTGATGAAGAGACCATCCCCAGGCTCTGATGAAGAAACCTTTGCTTTCCCAGCTTTTTCTCTCGCTTTTCTTAGTTTTTTCCCAGCCGCCCCTCTCCTCTCTTGCTCTCTTGTTTTCCTCTACTCTCCTCTCTGGTTTTCTTTTCAGCCGTCCCCAGAATCTCTTTAGCCGTCCACTGCCCTAGCTCTCTCTCTCGCTCTCTCTTATTCCCTAGGCGTCCACACTCTCCTCTCCTGTTCCCTTTGTTTTTCTTCCCCAGCTTTCTCTCTAACCCTCCGCCGCTACTCTCTCCCCCCCTTTTCTGTTTTCGGTTTCCTTTTCTTTCTGCCCGAAAAACCCAGTCTTTCTAGCCGTCACTCCTTGCCCCCTACATGCTATCCCAAAACTCTCCCTTTTATATCAAATGGCAAACCCTAAATCCTCATCTAAAGGGCTCCCCAAGAATCCTCAACTCTTGCCTTTTTTTTTTAAGTCCTCGGATCCTTTCCTTTCCCGCATGCTATTCTGTAAAAAAAAATATGATACAAAGAAAGAATTTTGATCTTGTGTGGCTCACGGTGCATGAGCTTGGTCGGTCCCCTTTTTTTTTTATTTTATATATATATATTTAATGCTAAAAATACCTAAAAATAAAATTAAGAGACTAATGAGCAAACATGGATAATAAAATAAAAAAATAAAAATAAAAAATAAAATTTTGGTGTCTACAGTTTGCCCCTCTTTGTCTGAGTTTTGGAAAAACTTGAGACAAAGAAATAGACACCAAATACTTACCTGCAAATTGGCCGAACGACTGCCGTTCTTGAAATGAGGACTGACCCCTTTTGATAAGACTGATTCGGACGAGAAATTTAAAACGGACTGACCCAAACAGAAAATTTAAACGGGACTAACCCGAACAAGAAGTTTAAAATCATGGGACTAACCCGAACAAAATTTAAAATCATGGGACTGGCCCGAACAAAAATTTAAAATCATGGGACTGACCCAAATACAATTTAAAATCATGGGACTGGCCCGAATAAAATTTAAAATCATGGGACTGACCCGAATAAAATTTAAAATCATGGGACTGACCCGAATAAAATATAAAATCATGGGACTGGCCCGAACAAAATTTAAATCATGCAATGAAGTGAAATGAAACGTTAGTGAGACTGACCTATGTCTAATGATAAGATGAAAATGCGCACTAGTGAGATTAACCCATGTTTAGTGGCCGTGATGAATGAAATGCTCACTAGTGGGACTGACCCATGTTTAATGGCCGTGAAAATGAAACGCACACTGGTGGGACTAACCCATGTTCAGTGGCAATGAAATGCACGCTAGTGGGTGTGACGCCCCGAAAAGTATGAGTGTGAGAAATCGAAAATTTTTATATATTTTCTCGACATTATTTTGTTTTCTTGTCTATAAGTTTGTTTTCTTCAATATATTAATTTTCTATACATTTTTATAAGGAAATATAGTTTTCAAATCATTTTCTTGATCCAAGTTAGTCCACATTAATTTTGAAGTGTATTATGGACGTGGGACCCGCAAGTGCGGTAAATGCAATATATTTTTGACAACTTGTTGGAGTTTTGTGCTAAGTGATATTTTTCTACAAGGTGTTAAGAGAAAATTATGGATTGGTGTGAGAGAGACAAAAAGATAAGTTTTAAACCTAAAGGTGACAAGTGTCACCATCCAATTCACTCTTGACTTTGACTATTTAACTTTACCTTTACCATATAACAAAATTGACCCAAAAAATCTCTTCTTATTTCTTTCTTGTTGGCCGGCCATGGAGGAGAGAAAGAGAGAGAGAGTTTCTTCAATTTTCCTTCATTTCTAGCTTAAATCTTGCAAACCTACCGGTTAAATTCCAAATTTCTCCACAAAAGTGAGTTGCTAAGCTAGTTTAAGGTGATTAGTGGAGTTGTTTGGAGGATTAAGGTGCCAAGTTGATCCTTTTCTTGCATTTCAAGGTGAGTATCCAGGGAATGCTTCCTTTGGTCTTGATAATGTCAAAGTAATGAATTGTGGTAGCCTAAGAGGGAATTTTGTGGATTATATCTTGATTTTGGTTGAATTTGGTGAAGTTTTATAATTATTGATGATTTTTCTGATTTAATATGATTCATATGTTGTGGCTATGTATGATGATTGGAAATGATCTAGAATGAAGCTAGAAGGTGGAAAAAGCGGTTAATTGCAAGAAATTTCTATTTTGGAAAGAAATTTGGAAAGTTAGGGTTTCAATTGTTTACATTCTGCCCGGCACAGTACCTCATAGTTAGAGGCTGAATTGGCCTTGGGTTAAAACATGAAAGTTTTAGGGAATGATATTTTAGAGATTTCTACAAAATTTCAGGTCAATCGGAGCAACGTAACTTGTGAAACGACTAAATTACCCCTGCTGCCCTGTTTCTATCCGAATTTGATAATTGCGTCTGTAATTGGTTATTTTGGTTGGGAATACTTCGGAATTGGTTGTTTAGGTCTTCTGATGAATTGTAACCGTGTATCTTATCTTTTGTATGGCTTTAGAATCACTTGATTTGGACTTAGGGAGCCTGACTTATGATGTTTGAACTAGAATGCGGTTTGTGAACCTGTTTTTGCGGTTCTGGTGTAGTATATTGAATTTTTGACCTGGTTACACTCGAAACTGGACTGAGTAGCCTTCTTCAACATTGTAGCCCTATCTCTCATCTTCGAAACGGTGTATCTTTGACCTCTATTTGATAATTGTAGTGCCAATGGTGCCGAAATCGCAAAATGATGTCAAAAACTGTTTTTATGGTTTAGAACTTAACTTTCATTTCCGGACTTTTGCCTAGCTTGAATTGTACTTGTACTACTTGGAGCTTATTGAACGGTTGTTGAATGAACTTATTTGTGTGACTTTGGGACTGGCTGAGGAAATAATGAAGCCTTGACGGCTGGAAAAGTAAGCAAATTTAGTGGAAGTGCTGTCCGAACTTTGAAAGGACTTGATTGCATTGAGTTTGTAATCTAAGACTTGGATTTGAGCAAGACAATGATATATGATGGTTGGTTCCTGAGCCGTGGAGGTGAGTGACCCTAAACTGTTTCCAAAGTTACTTTTGAACTGTTTTCTTGCATTATTTACTTGATTGCATATCATGCGTGCTTGCATGTGAGTGTTCCTTGTTTGTTGTATTTTCTTGACTTCATGACTTGTATTATTGTTTGATAACGTATTAAGTGTTTTCAATGATTTCCAAAACGAGTTTTCTAGGCGAGTGTGTACTTTATCGCACTCGACCTAGATAAATGTGAAATTTTCAAAGATGGAACGATTGAAATGTTACTTGTGCATGACTGTAAGCCTTTTGGCTGAACTGGCCACTGCCCCTTGTTACAGATCGACTCGAGCCAGAAGCGGACTCGGTCGGGCGATATGGTGACCTGGGTGAACGTTTGGTATACTCGAGTATTACCTTGTAGGTTGGTGGAGGTTAGTGGAACCTGGTCAATGTCCAGGAAAAGTTGAATGAACGAACGAACGAACGAGGGTTTTATTGATAAATGAAAAATGCATTTTCAAATGAATGAAGGAAAGGGGACTGACAGGAGAACGAACGAAGGAACGAATGAACGAACGAACGTATCCTTTTCATGTATGGTTTCTTGTAAATGTTGTAATTGTTTCTTGACTTATCGTTTGATTTATGACATCATTGAAATGAACTATTGTGAAACCGATTTGATTACTGATTTTACTGGTTACTCGCTGAGCTTTTAGCTCACCCCAAAACTATTTTATTCCCCTCCACAGGGCTCAAGGCGAAGGAAGGACTTGTAGTAATTATTCACGTGACTAGATGGTTTATATCTTGTACAGTTTGGATTTGGAATCATTTGCTATATAGTTGGGAATCGTTTCCGCTTCGCTTATAACATGTAATTATTAGAGAATTTGATGTAATTTTTGAGATTTATATTGTAATCTATTTGAGAAATGTAGTGAACGACTGACTCCCGGCGAGAGCTGGGCAGGCTGTCCGCCGAACCCTGGGGTACGCCCTAGGGGGAGGTGGGCCGTCACAGTGGGACTAACCCATGTTTAGCGGCGATGCAAATGAAGTGCTCACTAGTGGGACTGACCCATGTTTAGTGGCAGTGAAACTGAAGTGCTCACTGGTGGGACTGACCCATGTTCAATGGCAATGAAAATGAAGTGCACGCTAGTGGGACTGACCCATGTTTAGCGGCGATGCAAATGAAGTGCTCACTAGTGGGACTGACCCATGTTTAGTGGCAGTGAAACTGAAGTGCTCACTGGTAGGACTGACCCATGTTTAGTGGCAATGAAAATGAAATGCACACTAGTGGGACTGACCCATGTTTAGTGGCAATGAAAGACAAAATGCACGCTAGTGGGACTGACCCATGTTTAACGGCGACGAAAATAAAATGCTCACTAGTGGGACTAACCCATGTTTAGTGGCAATAAAGACGAAATGCACGCTAGTGGGACTGACCCATGTTTAGCGGCGACGAAAATAAAATGCTCACTAGTGGGACTGACCCATGTTTAGTGGCAATAAAGACGAAATGCACGCTAGTGGGACTGACCCATGTTTAGCAGCGACGAAAATAAACTGCTCACTAGTGGGACTAACCCATGTTTAGTGGCAATAAAGACGAAATGCACGCTAGTGGGACTGACCCATGTTTAGCGGCGATGCAAATGAGGTTTAAAAACGGAAAATTCCAGTATACTTACCTGAAAATGGCCCAGAATTTTGCCCCAGTAGAGGTTAAGTTTTTGCCTCTGAGCTAATTAGTTGATTCGGCATTGCCATGTTATTGCACCTTTTGATCAAACTTGCTTGCTATATTTTTTCAATTTGCTTTCGTTCACTGGAGAACTTTTCCCGACACCGATTCCAGTGCGAAGTGTGATTGCTTTCATTTGTACACGCAATTTTTCTGCAAAAGAGAAAGAACAAAGAAATTGCCGCCATCATTTAATCCGTTTTCCTCTTGAGAATCGTGTAAACATAAGTTTTCGTGCGACCTTCGTCAACTTTTGCCGCGGCATTTTTCCAGACTAACCTGATATGCACTTTGCCATATTGTAAAACTTGCGTTGCCGGCTTTGCTGAATCTCAACCATTTCCAAAAGATGATTGAATCCAAGTATGCTTCGAGAATAACCATAGGGGTTGTTATTCACCAAAATTCAATGACTAAAATGATGTATGCAGGGAAAATTCACATGTCATGCAGGAATGAATATGACAAGAATATAACCATCAGTGCTTAAAGCCTACAAAATGCCATGAATGCAAGCAATGAGCTTCTTAAGAATGTATTCGGGCCAGTTGGCGACTCCACTGGGGACTTAGAGGGTCCGAGCTGTGACAGCCCCACCTCTCCCTAAGGCGAACTAGAGGGTTCGGCGGGCCGCCTGCCCAACTCTCGCCGGGACTCAGTTGATCACTTTAAGCAACTACCGGAATAACCATAAGAATAACATAATAACGATCCAAAACCTAAACAAAACTTATCTACATTACTATCTCAAGAGGAAGTACAACCGTCGAATATACACAGGTTCTCAATTCACCTACAACCAACCCGTGCCAAGCACTAGGGTGAGAACCATTACAAAAATCAAAAACTAGACCAAGCTAGTATGCCAAGATCCCGTCCTTGCGCGTCTTCCCCTGCTAAGGAAAACAAAACTAAAGGGGTAAGCTATATGCTTAGTAAGTAAACAGGGGCAAAAGCGTAAATTTCACGTAACAACAGTGACATAGTAAGAGTAAAGCAAAAGCAGAAAAATAACATCACATAATAAGGATACAGGTGGCTCCAAAGCCAATTCATATGCCATGCGTGATCTCCTGCCGACACTCCGTCGACCACACTTAATGGTCCGTAGAACTTCACTTGTACACCCACCGACACCTTATCACCCTCACTGGCCAGTCACCTCACAAACTTGCCCGGGCGAACGAAATCACAAACTTGAGCTTGAGTCACAAGCTCGGGTCACAAACTTGGTCCACATACTCGGTGAACCGGATTCACAAACTTGGTGACCTCCAACCAGGTTGGACTGACTTCGACCAAGCCCTAACCGGCTCGAATAGTCCATCTAGGTCAAGAGCTCGCCCCAAACTCACAAACTTCACAAAATTATTCAAAATCACCCCGAGCCACAAGCTCAAGGGTTTTAGTTCCAAAATGATTCACATACATATGTCATGTACAAATATGAGCGTAAATTCGGGTTTAGAGCGAGTGCGATAAAGTACACCCTCGCCTAAGTACCCTCTTCATACATGTCGAAACACATAAGCAACTAACACATAAAAGCGGCCTGAATACTTACACAACGAACAAAAGGGCAAAATACGAAATTTGTGCCGCGAGGAGTAGCTAGTAGGCCCCACCGGCTCCACCTAACTCACCAACGTCTGAAATAGAAGATTGTGTCACAATATATCACAAACGGCTACTAACATGCTTAAAACAAGCAAAACGGCAAAATCGGCACACGCAAGTGCGGAAACGGCAAAAAGGGGCACGCGCGCGCGCGCGGACGGCAAACGGGACGGCCAAATCTGCCATCTCAAACCGTTTTGGTCAAAAGTTAGGCTAGGAGTGTCGGATCAAGGTGGGTTAGACACCGTTTCGAAGCTAAGAGGAAGAGCTACAACTTTAATTTAGACATCTCAACCCAGATCTCAATTGGTATAGGTAAAAAATGCACGAAATAGTGCCAGCTGTTTCATTACGGGTTACCAAACAGGCCCTGTTTGTAAGGCCGCAACTCACGGCTCAAAAATCAAAATCAAGAAATTCCAGAGGCGTTAGAAATCTGAGACATAAGGCTAAAACTTTGATGTTTTGGCAAAGACCTGAATCCACTCAAAACAGAACAAAAATCGAGTGCCAAAGTACCCGTCAGAACTGTCCAGATACAAGGCAGTTCTGACGATCGCTTTTATTTCGGTGATAACAGGAGCTACGGAACTTGGATTTTGACGTACTTTATACCGTTTCGAAGCTGAGACCAAGATCTAAATTTCATATGAAGGGATCAGCACCCAGTTCATACATGATCAACACAGAAAAACCCACGATCAGAAACTAAAATTCAAAACGTACACAAACTAATGTCTAAAACAGGCCTGAGGGTTTGGTCCATAACTCAGGATACTCTAATCTGTTTGACCTGAGATTTTACAGGTAGATTCAGGACTTAAGAGGCTACAATGTTGAAGAAGGCCACTCAACCCAATTTTGAGTGTAATTACGTCAAAAATGTAACATATTATACCAGAATCTCATAACAGGTTCACAAACCGTATTCTAGTTCAAACATCATAAAACAGCCTATATAAGTCCAAATCCAGAAATTCCAAAGCCACATGAAAGCTTAGAAACAGGGCTACATTTCATCAGAAGACCTCAATAACCAGTTCGGAAGCATTCCTAACCAAAATCACTAATTACAGGTGCAGTTCTTACATTCGGATAAAACCAGGACAGCAAGGGTAATTTCGACTTTTCTCACTCTACGCTACTCTGATTGACCTGAAATTTTGTAGGCACCTCTAAAATAACATTACCTACAACTTTCATGTTTTAAGCCAAGGCCAATTCTGTGACGCCCCGAAAAAAACTGAGTTTGAGAACCCGGAAATTTTCTAATTTTCTAGGGTTTATTTTTTTAATTGCCCGCCTTTTCTACATTTTCTTGATTAGAAAAATTTTCCAGATAAAGTTTATGAGCAAAAATAGTTTTAAAATGATTTTTCTAGTATCGGTTAGTTTTTGAGAAATTAAAAGCGTATTTTGGACGTGGGACCCGCAAGTGCGGTAAATGCATTATATTTTTTTTACAACTTGTTGGAATTTTGTATTAAGTGATATTATTTTACAAGGTGTTAAGATATTTGTAATTGGAGAGACAAAAGATAAGTTTTAAATTGTGACGCCCCGAAAAAAAAAATTTTGAGAACCCGGAAATTTTCTAATTTTCTAGGGTTTATTTTATTTAATTGCCCGCATTTTCTGCATTTTCTTTATTAGAAAAATTCTCCAAATAAAGATGATGAGCAATGATAGTTTTAAAATGATTTTTCTAGTATCGGTTAGTTTTTGAGAAATTAAAAGCGTATTTTGGACGTGGGACCCGCAAGTGCGGTAAATGCATTATATTTTTTAAAACTTGTTGGAATTTTGTATTAAGTGATATTATTTTACAATGTGTTAAGATATTTGTATTGGAGAGACAAAAAGATAAGATTAAAACCCTAAAGAACCATTTGTCACAAAACCATTGGACTTTGACTTTGACTTGGACTTGTCTTAACCTTTACTAAACCAAATTTTGACCCAATTTCTTTCCATTTTATTGTCTTGGCCGACTCTCTCTCTCTCCAAGAAAAGAAAAGAAAGCTCTCAACTTGTTTCTTCAATTTCTTGCTCAAATCTAGCAAATCAACCGTTTAAACTTCCAATTTCTCCATAAAAACCCTTAGTTTAGTGGTTGTGAGGTTGGTTGTGAAGTGGTTTGGAAGAAAATGGTGCTAAGTTGCTTCCTTTCTTGAGGTTTCAAGGTGAGTGACTTATGAATTCCTTCTTTGGTCTTGCTAATGTCAAATTAATGGTTTGTATTGGTTAAAGATGTGATTTTATGGAGGATTAGCACTTGAATGCATGAAATTCCAGATTAGGGTTTTTAATTTCCCCAATTCTGCCTGGCACTGTTCATCATAGTTAGAGGCCGAATGGGCCTTAGCACAAAACATGAAAGTTGTAGATAATGATGTTTTATAGTTGCCTACAAAATTTCAGCTCAATCCGAGTTCGGTAGCCTGTGAAAGGACCAAAATACCCCTGCTGCCCTGTTTCTGTCCGAACCTGGAAATCAGCTTTGGTAATTGGTTAGTTTGACTGGGAATACTACTGATTTGGTTGTTGATGTCTTCTTACGAATTCTAGCCTTGTATCTTAGTTTTTAAATGGCTTTGGAATTACCTGATTTGGAGTTGTGTGTGCTGAGTTATGACTGAATGAATCAGAACTGCCACAGTGAGCTTCGAACTAGAAAATTTGGGGTTGTTTTGGTAAATATGACCTAGTTAGGGTGAGAAATGGACCGAGTGGTCTTCATGAAAGTTGTAGGGAATGATAATTTAGAGGTGCCTGCAAAATTTCAGGTCATTTTGAGTGGTGTAGAGTGAGATATGTCGATTTTACTGTTGCTGTTCTGGGTTGATCAGAATGTACGAACTGCGCTTGTAATCGTCTGTTTTGACTGGAATTGCTTTGGATTTGGATGTTGGTGTCTTCTTATGAAATGTAGCTTGAGGTCTTAGCTACCGCATACCTTTGGAATCAATGCATTTGGACCTGTATAGACTGAGTTGGACTAATTACAGCATGGTGTGATTTGTAAACCTGCAATTACGATTCTGGTTTGGTATTCTGTATTTTTGACCTGTTTGCACTCAAAAACTGGGTTGAGTGACCTTCTGTAATGTTGCAGCCCTGTCTTTTAGCTTCGAAATGGTGTATCTTACACCCCCATCCGATAATCGTAGTGCCAATGGTGCCAAAATCACTAAAGGACATCAAATCTGTTTTGGGTTTTAGGGCTTGGATTCGGACAAGATAATGGTTTATGACGGATGGGTTCTGAGCAGTGGAGGTGAGTGACCTCAAACTACTTCTAAAGTTATTTATGAACCGTTTCTTACGTTATTTACTTTTGAACTGTTTCCAAAGTTACTTTTGAAATGTTTTCTTGCATATCATGCGTGCTGGCATGTGAGTGTGCCTTGTTTGCTATATTTCTTGATTTCATGATTTGTATTTTGGTTGATAACGTGTTAAGCGCTTATAATGATTTCCAAAACGAGTTTTCGAGGCGAGTGTGTACTTTATCGCACTCGACCTCGATAAATGTGAAATTTTCGATTGAAATGTTACTTGTGCATGAATGTAAGCCTTTTGGGCTGAACTGGCCATTGCCCCTTGTTACCGGTCGTCTTGAGCCAGAAGCGGACTCGGTCAGGCGATTAGGAACTTGGGTGAACGTTTGGTATACTCGAGTATTACCTATGTAGGTTGGTGGAGCCTGGCCAAAAGCCAGGGACGGGGTGAATGAAATGAAATGAATGACCAAATGAGCGAGGAAATGTCAGGAGAATGAATGTATCCTTTCATGAATGTTACTATCGCTTTCCATTGTAAATGTTTCTTAAATTATTGCTAATCCATATTTACTGTTTTGCAAATGTTGTAGTGGTTTCCGGATTTATCATTTGATTTATGACATCATTGCTATATGACATCATAGAAATGAACTATTGTGAAACCGATTTGATTAATGATTTTCTGGTTACTCGCTGAGCTTTTAGCTCACCCCAAAAACTATTTTATTCCCCTCCACAGGGCTCGTGGTGAAAGAAGGACTTGTTGTGCTTATACACGTGAATGGATGGCCTAAACTTTGTACAATTTTGGATTTGGAATTATTTTATGTATATTTGGGATTAGTTTCCGCTGCATTTGTGACATGTAATTATTGGAGACGGATGTGTATTTGTGGACCATTTGATGTATATTTGAGATTTGTATTGTAATATATTTGAGGATTGTAGTGAACGACTGAGTCCCGGCGAGAGCTGGGCAGGCGGCCCGCCGAACCCTTTGGTACGCCCTAGGGGGAGGTGGGGCTGTCACAAATTCGGCCTCTATCTAGGACCAAAATTTTCGGACAGAATGAAGAACCAAGGAACCCTAATTTTCCAGATTTCTTCCAAAACAGAAATTACTTGCAATCTTCCACTTTTTCCACCCTCTAGAATCATTATATACCATTTCCAATCATCATATATAGCCACACCATCATGTTCATATTAAAACAGAAAAAATCTCCAAAAATAATAAAACTTCATCATTTCAACCACAAATCAAGAAATAACCCATAATTTTGCATCTCATACAACCACTAAGCATGATTTAAGCATCAAGTAAGGGAGGGGGGTGGTTCTTCATGACTTACCTTTAAAACAAGAGAGAGAGAGCTATAGGTCCTCCTAGCTTTTCCAATCACTCCACCAATCAACTTACTAACACTAATTGAAGAGGTTTTATGGAGTAAGTTCAAGTTTCAATGGTTGGTTTTGATGATTTGGGGCAAAATGGAAGCAAAACTTGAAGAGTTTCTTCCTTTCTTTTTGAGAGAAAGAGCAGGCCAAGCTTGAAGAAAAATGGAAGATATTTGGTAAATTTTTGGTTTTATTTAGTAATTGGTAAAAGGTTGAATAGTGGTCTTATGTAAGAAACAATACTATGGTGACACTTGTCACCTCATTTAATGACTTGCCTAACTTTTTTCTCTCTCTTCCACCTATCCACTTGATACCTCTAAATATCTCATAACACCCGGTAAATTAAACCCAGTATCCGAAACTTAACCTAATCGGCCGAATTTTACCGAACTTTCCGCACTAGTGGGTCCCACATCCGATATACGTTCTTAATTTCTCAAAAACTAACCGATACTAGAAAAATTATCTAAGAACTATATTTACTCAATAAAAATTATCTGGGGGAATTTTCTAATAAAGAAAATGTAGAAAAAAAAATGGGCAATTAAATAGAATAAACCCTAGAAAATTTAAAAAAAATTCTTGGGTTCTCGCACTCATTCTTTCGGGGCGTCACACGAGCATCCGATTTAGTCGACCTTTTCTACTTTTAACCTTCATATATATCACATTTGGAGTAGCAAGTTGCATTCTTCTTTTCCTTTTTTCTCTTTTTTTCTCTTTATTAGGGTTTTTGCATCTATCACGCGTACAATCGCTTCTTGCGCACTATGTATGTAATGAATGGATGATTTATTTGTATCGCGCTTGCATTATTAGGTGGGGAGTAGTCACCCTAGAACCTTCGACCGCATATAATGGTACAATCCCTCCCCTCAATAAGAAAGCACCTCATACGTGCATGCATAGTCTTATTTACCCCATTTTTTTTCTTTTTTGTGGGCGTTTCCCACACCTTCTTGTAGGATTAGGATCGATTGCCTTGGGTAGGCGGATGGTGTGCTCTGCGCCCATAGCGCTACCTAAGGGATCACTCGAGCCACCGACCGAAGGCCCTGGGAGTGATGACCCTTCGCCTTTAGGTCTGAAGGCTTGGGAGCCGAAGCCTTATCGAGTCTAGATGCATTAGTGAACCAAACCTCATGCATCCATATTAGAATTGCCTAGGGTAGAGTCGACCTTACCCTATTAAGGACACTAAGCACGAGGGGAGGGATTCTACCTCTCTTTCCTTATTTATCTTTGTTGCTTTTTATGTCATCTAATTGTCCAATGTGTTGTGTGATTATGTGTTGAGCTAACTTTCCTTGTTTCTTGCCTTTGCATTCACAAACATTAAGAGATAAAAGGTCTGGCATGACCTTCTTTTAGGACCTACACTTGTAGATAGGCTATCGCACGTTTAAAAAATTGTGGTATATTTCATTCATAAATTAATAATGCCATACCATTTTAGGCCTACCCAGGCAAATAAAGGGTTCCTTAGGTCACGTTTCATTTCGAATTGCATATTTTACCGCTTTAATAAACTGGCATCATGCAAAAACCCTAGAAAGGGAATGCCATTTAGGGGATCCCGTGTTAGGAATAAACCACCTCGTGTCTCGGATACTTAATCCAAGGAGACTTGCACGTTTACATTTTGTACCATCCGAAGGGGTAGTGCACGAGGTAAGGTAAGATCCGATCATTTTCAAGAGCAATCTTTGGAATATGAGCGTCTAATAATCACCTTTTGGCCATTTTATCAAAATTGGTAAAAATCCCTTGCTTAAAGGACATTAATTTGAAGAAATTCACAAGTAATCCCTCACTATTGAGACGATAAATAAATTGAAGCCAAAATTTGATTTTCGAAGGCTCATAACTAATGCATCGCAATAAATTTTTGAAGCTACCAGTGGATAGATTGATTTTCAAATAAGCTGTCAATTCAATTCCCTCCATTGGACCATTATTCATCAATTTCATCTAGTCCATTTTATCAATTTGTCCATTTTTAGGACAATCTAGTCGATTTTAAATAGATCACCAATTTCATTTAATTCATTTGATTAGTTTACCCATTCTTAGGTCAATTCAATCAATTTTGAATAAATCATCAGTTTCGTTCAATTTTCATTTGACCAGTTTACCCTTTTTAGGGTGATCTTGTCAATTTTGAATAAATCATCCGATACATTTGACCAATTTACCTATTTTTAGGGCAATTCGGTCAATTTTGAATAAATCATCATTTCGCTTAATCAATTGATTTCATTTCATTCATTTGAGTAGTTTAATTCATTTTAGGGTTGTCCATTCAATTTTGAATAAATAATGAAATTTCATTCAATACATTTGACCATTTTACCCTTTTAAAGGTGATCCGGTCAATTTTTGAATAAATCATCAATTTCATCCTATCCTCTTGATCTGCTTATTCCTTTTTAGGGTTTAAATCTAAAGTTCACTGAATAAATTAGTCGAGGCATTGCGATCCTTTCAAGAAGTAAGCTCTCTTTCACATATCATGTGTTGATCAAAGTAAGCAATCCATTCGGACTTTGTCCTCATCTCTTAGGACAAATGTTCCTTCTCGCTCCAAATTGGCCAAATTTTTTTAATCATTTTTCACTCAATCTGTTGATCGGACCACTCAGGTATGGTATAGTGCCTACCCTAGAGGATTGCATTTTCATGCTAGGCCTACCCTTGGCACAAAAAGAGTTCCCCCATAGGACATGCATCCGAATTTTCTGGATATCTACTAACTCTTGCTTTTTTCTTTTCCTTTTCTTTATTTTTATTGGAATAACTAAGCGAGGGTTAAATCTAAAGGCAATCTTTCAAAAATTCTCAGGTAATATTTAAACATAGCTTCTCGTCGAAGCCCCATCATAACGTGATCCCGTAGTCAAACCCAGAGGAGCCGTGTAAACATGAGTTCACAACTGGAACAATCAGATAGGTCTGCTACTACCGCTCAACTCGAGACTGCGAGTTTGGGGGTTCAGTTGACTGAGATGCTTACTAAGTTTGGTGAGATGGCTACCGAGATAGCGGCCCAAAGGAAGTTGATTGATGAGCTAATTAGCAGCGGAGTTCAACCCGAACCTGTATCCGTCAGGCAGCCTGAGCAAGAACCATTTGTCATACCCCCGACTCAAACTACTGTTATACCATCTTTCTCTATTCCACCCGAAGCAACTCTCACCTATACCACCACAAGTTTGCCATACACCTACCCTCCTAATCCTTCATTTTTTCCTACTCACACACAAATCCCACCACCACAAGTCACTTCGAATATGCTTCCAGAGCAGTATACTTTTTATCCCACCACTACAGAGCCCTTACTGCCAGACCATCCTGTGCAAACCATGCCAGAGATAGGAGAATCTTCTGCTCCTGTTGATATGAAGTTGCTCAAGCGCCTTGACTGTTTTGATGAATTTATGAGGAAAAGTCAGGGGTTGAACAAACAAGGAGTCCTGGATTACGATGAGCTTTGCCTTTTTTCGAATGTGCAATTGCCTGAGGGGTTCAAAACCCCGAAATTCAACAAGTATGATGGGACGGGTAATCCCAAGACACACCTCCGACTGTTCGCCAACAAATTGGGTAAGCCAACAGATAATGAAAATCTATCTTTAAGGCTATTCCCAGAGAGTCTGGAAAGCGACACGCTTGATTGGTATTCAAATTTGAAGCCTGATGAGATAAAGACTTGGCTGGACCTGTCTGATGCATTTATAAGGCAATATGAATACAACTGTGAACTAGCACCGACGAGGACCATACTAGAGGGGACAAAGATGAAGCCATCTGAAGATCATAAAACTTATGCTAAAAGGTGGAGGAAAATAGCTGCAAAGGTTGAGCCACCAATGACTGAAGATGAAATCATTCGCACCTTTATTAAAGCACACGATCCCCCGCATTTTGAGGAAATCTTTCGCATGACTGGATGCTCATTTGCTGCTATTGTCAATAAACTTGAAGAATATGATGATTTTGTGAAGGCTGGAAAGATTGTTAATGTGTCTGCCCTGAAAACTCAAGTGGAAGCTTTGCAAGGCCAAAGTAATAGTGGAAAAAAGCCGCAACTCCAAAAGAAAGAGGGGGAAATTGCTTTTGTCTGGGATCGAAAACCTACCCTAAGACCCAGACCTCGACAATACCCTACCCACTCAAACCCTTACCCTTACTATTCAAACCTTCATCCTGTTTATCACACCAATATCACTCATCCTCGACCTCGCCCATTACACCAACTCGCCTATAGCCCCTTTCCAAATATCTCAACCTAACTTCCAACAATTTCCTCCACCAAATAGACCCACCTATAATTACCCTCAACCCATTGAACCCCAAAATCAAAATCCTTATCGCACTTTTACTAAGCTTGGCAGGCCTCTGGACCAATTGTATAAACAATTAAAAGTCGCTAGTAAAATCGGCGTAATTCCCCTTCCAGCTTACCTTCATGGCGTCCCTGGTGGATACAACCCACAGTACACTTGCGCTTATCATTCGGAAGCACCTGGCCACTCAACCGCCGACTGCAAAGCACTTAAGAACAAAGTCCAAAACATGATCGAAGCAGGGGAAATAGTGCTAAGAAAAAAGGGTGAACAAGGGCCGAGCATAAGTACAAATTCTTTTCCTGAACACAAGGACACCTTTGAGGCATCCATCTCCAACGAAGAAATTTGAAAATCTTGAAGGAGTTTTGCACAATTGGATTGCCGAATATTTTCTCTCTCGAAGGAAATTTCGATAAATTTGGGGATTGTCATTTGTTAAAATTCCTGAAAATCGTCACTGTTTGCTTTTGTGTAAATAGTTTTATCATGTTCAATCAAGTTTTTTGCTAAAACAATTTTTGCATTATCAAGTTCCTGTGATGTTTTTTTTTGAATTTTTCAATAGAGTGCATAGTTACATCTTTTCATTATTTTATATTGGTTGATTGTTTATTTTCATTCTAAATTCTTTCAATGGTCAAAAATAAAATTATTTGACCATTTGGATGTCACTGTTCTGGAATCCGATGATGGCAATCTCGATTTCACTCATGACTTTGAGATTATGGAATCCGAGTTTCAAAACAAGAGTGATAGTGAAGAAGTATCTGATTCTTTTTCAAAAAGGTCTCGAACAATACGAAGAGAAATCCAATTCGAACCTTGAAGACAGATATTGTTAACATATGGCACTGAGACTGAAGTCAAAGAAATAAAGATCAGTAGACATTTGAATGAAAAGCTGGAAAAGGGAAGCTGTGTTGCCTGCCGAGATTAAAGTCCTTTCATTGCGTATTTTAATGGAAGCCAAATTGGAAGAAGCTGATTGATCAAGGCAACATCATGAACAATAGGCTCTGATTGATAAAAAGTGTCTGAATGCTATGCCACGGCCGAAACTGCCAAAAACACATGACTCAAAAAGTCCACCGGCGATCTTTTGAAGAAGGGAACAAAGTGCTAAAGTGAATTTGTTAATGCGAGATGAAGTCGAAGGTGAATTCGTTCTAAACTGGCAAGGCCCATTTATCGTTCAAAAGATGCTACCGGGTGAAGCATTTGTCCTAACAGAGATGGATGGACAGACATTCCCTCAACCTATCAACTCAGACATATGTAAGAAGTTCTTTATTTAATTATGCAAATTTCTTTTAGGAAGTCATGCAAGGGACGAGACAAAAGTCAGGCCATCTTCTTTTCCAATCAAAACATTTCATCCCTAGTCATCCCCTTTGAGCTATCATAACAATAATTTTCGTTTGACAGCCCTTG
Organism: Coffea arabica; assembly: GCF_036785885.1. NCBI lineage: Eukaryota > Viridiplantae > Streptophyta > Magnoliopsida > Gentianales > Rubiaceae > Coffea > Coffea arabica. The sequence goes on from NC_092316.1 coordinate 23,087,348, forward strand.
AGAATTGCAAACCCCACACTGGGGCAAATTCATTTTGGAAGAGAGAAAAGAAGAAAAGGAAAACCCCACATTGGGGCAAATTCATTTTGGAAGAGAGAAAAGAAGGAAAAAGAAAACCCCATACTGGGGCAAATTTAGTTTTTAGAAAAATGCAAAAGTGAGGAAATTATAATAAAGAAAATGGAAAAAGAGAAGAATTCGATCAAATTGGGGCGAATTTTCCTCAGTTTCGTTAAAAAAAAAAAATTGGAGATGATCTCAAAATGATGTAATCTCAGGCTATTTCACACCTCTCATCAAAATTTGCTTTCAAACCTCAACTTTTCTTGAAAAAACATCCCACCTGACCTCATTACAAAAGCCCAAAGTCCTGGCTTTCGTCACTTGTTGTATTTCTATTAGGAAATTCGCTAATCAACTGGTAAGTGATGTCCATAATGCCTTCACCTAAACTTATAAGGGAAGCGCATTTTACTGATGCCAGCGATCTTCAACTCACATTCTTGAGTCGATCATGGCCGAGTTTGTTCCATTGCTCCTTAGGTGAAAACCCGAAAGGGCACCTCAAAAAAAAAAGGGAAAGAAAAGGAAAAAAGAAACAAAAACAAAACAAAACAGAAAAAAGGGTGGGGACAACCTTGGTGAAAACCCGAAAGGGCGCCAAGGTAGGGTTTTGCAGTGAGCGAGCACGAGGAGGAACAGCTGGTGACCTGGTTCATTTGGATTCCTCCTCATTTTTGTAATACTTCTGCCAATATTGAATTCCAGAACAAAGATATCCAGAGATTTGAATATGACATCTGTTGGCCAAAAGCTGTGTCATTTTGTAAAAAATATTCTTTTGCAAATACATTCTTAGGAAGCTCATTGCTTGCATTCATGGCATTTTGTAGGCTTTAAGCACAGATGGTTATATTCTTGTCATATTCATTCCTGCATGACATGTGAATTTTCCCTGCATATATCATTTTAGTCATTGAATTTTGGTGAATAACAATCCCTATGGTTTACTCGAAGCATACTTGGATTCAGTCATCTTTTGGAAATGGTTGAGATTCAGCAAAGCCGGCAACGCAAGTTTCACAATATGGCAAAGTGCATATCGGGTTAGTCTGGAAAAATGCCGCGGCAAAAGTTGACGAAGGTCGCACGAAAACTCATGTTTACACGATTCTCAAGAGGAAAACGGATTAAATGATGGCGGCAATTTCTTTGTTCTTTCTCTTTTGCAGAAAAATTGCATGTACAAATGAAAGCAATCACACTTCGCACTAGAATCGGTGTCAGGAAAAGTTCTCCAGTGAACGAAAGCAAATCGAAAAAATATTGCAAGCAAGTTTGATCAAAAGGTGCAATAACATGGCAATGCCGAATCAACTAATTAGCTCAGAGGTAAAAACTTAACCTCTACTGAGGCAAAATTCTGGGCCATTTTCAGGTAAGTATACTGGAATTTTCAGTTTTTAAACTTCATTTGCATCGCCGCTAAACATGGGTCAGTCCCACTAGCGTGCATTTCGTCTTTATTGCCACTAAACATGGGTCAGTCCCACTAGTGAGCAGTTTATTTTCGTCGCCGCTAAACATGGGTCAGTCTCACTAGCGTGCATTTCGTCTTTATTGCCACTAAACATGGGTCAGTCCCACTAGTGAGCATTTTATTTTCATCGCCGCTAAATATGGGTCAGTCCCACTAGCGTGCATTTCGTCTTTATTGCCACTAAACATGGGTCAGTCCCACTAGTGAGTCACTCTCCTTCACGAAACCTTTCTCCAAGAGGTCTTGTAATTGAATTTTCAACTCTTTTAACTCAGCAGGAGCCATTCGATACGGAGTCTTAGAAATTGGAGCCGTTCCAGGCACCAAGTCAATCTTGAACTCCACATCTCTTTCTGGTGGTAAAGTCTTTAATTCTTCGGGAAAGACATCCGGAAATTCCCGTACCACTGGTACATCCTCTAACTTTGCTTGATCGCTGGGAGTATTGATCAAGAAGGCTATGAAACCTTGAGCTCCTTTAGATAACATTTTCCTTGCCCGTATTCCCGAGACCATAGCAGAAGATGCTAACCTACCCTTAACATCTAATCTCAGGGTCGCTTCTCCAGGTATACAAAACTCCACCACTTTCGCTCGGCAATCAAGCTTAGCATGATGGTGACCTAGGAAATCCATTCCTATGATAACATCATAACCTTTTATGTCCAAACTGATCAGATCCACTAACATTTTTCGCTCTCCAACCCAGAATTCGCAATTCTTATAAACTAAGCTAGTGATTACCTTCTTATTACCCATTGGTGTCCTAATTTCAAGGTCAAAGGGTAATCTAATGGGTTGCACATCAATTCCAGACATAAAAGATGGATCTATGAATGAATGCGTTGCACCAGGGTCAATTAACACTTTAGCTAATCGATGAAAAATTGGAAGTGTACCTTCCACAACTTCCGAGGAATCAGGTACAGGTTGGTCATCTATAGCATACACTCTGGTAGTAACTGTTGGTCGGCTCCCTCCAGAAGTGTTTGGTCTAGCGTTCGGAGTAGTCCCTTCCTGCACCTTTGGACATCCAGAAATTTGGTGCTCACTACTTCCGCATTTCAAGCACCTTCCTTGCTTCTTCCAGCAACTATCCATAGAATGACCAGGTTTCTTGCAATAAGCACAGGTCACTTGAGGAATTATTGCTCGACCCCCTTGCGAGCTATTCCTAGGTTGTCCTCTTCCATTCGATCCCCCTCTAGCTCCATTGTTTCTTCCCCCTGCATTCCTTGTCCCGGTTCCTCTTGCGAGAGTGCCTCGTGGTGTTCCAGGATTAGTCACTCCACTGGTTCCTCGGCCCATTTTGGCCGGTGGGGCATTTCCAAAAGTCGGCTCCCGACTACTACTAGGAGCAAATCTTTTCTTAGACTGGAAAGATTTCACTTGGGCTCTAGCTACTTCAACTCTCTGGGCTCTCTCGACAGCATCTGCGAAAGTATCTATCCTCACGGCGGCTAAGCTTTCCTGTATTTCCACATTCAAACCCTGTACAAACCTCCGAACATGCCTTTGTTTAGTGGCTATCAATTCAGGTGCGAAGCGGGATAGCTTTGTGAACTGGACTTCATATTCGGCGACACTCATCGCTCCCTGTTTGCATCTAATGAAATCATCCTCTCTCTTCTCTTGAATGAGAGGTGGAAGGAATTTGGCATTGAACTCCCTTGTGAAGTTCACCTAAGTCCTTGGTGTATAGTTAGTGTAACGCCCCCACTTCTCCCTAAGGCGAACCAAAGGGTATCCGCGGGACGCCTGCCCAGCTCTCGCCAGGACTCACTACAATCCATCATTCAAAAGCTCGAAATACTTTAAGTAACTTCAATACATAATTAAAGTACTCCAAATATCTCACACTTACAATTATGCAGCTTCCAAGCTTAAATACAACCCAACGGAAAAGGGTACAATAGCCATCCGTTATAATATAACTTAAAGTTTTCAAAAGAAAACAATCTAGTACTACTCACGAGCACCCTTGGTCTCGAACCCTGTAAAAGAAAACCACAACGTGGGATGAGCTACACAGCCCAGTGAGGTTCCAATACACTCTAACAATTCAAATAAATCAAGTAAGTTGGGCATATCATATGCATGGTTCAATGTTACACAATGGCGTGTTATCATGAGGTGATAATCATTGTACGAGTAATTTGAGACATTTATCATGGTATGAGACATTTATCATGAGACAGGTATCATGATATAAGTACATTGGTCAGGTAACAGGTATGGAGCATATCACAGGCATAGTTCAGGATTTCATGTTGACATTTTAGCATGAAACAATTATCATGATACAAGGTAAACATATACGGTAGGATACGGTGTTCCAGTGGAACTCTGTCGGTCATCTGCACCTTATGACTTCTGATCCCCACGGTACGGTCTGGCCATCGCCTTATCCCTCCAGTGGTAATACTCGAGTATACCGAAATGGTGGCCCAGGGTTCCAACCTACCCGACCGAGCCCAGTCCTGGCTCGAGTAGGTCAGTAACCAAGGGCAGGGCCCAAGTTCAGCTTAGAGCTTACAACATGCACAGGTAACCAAGTAATTCGACAAAAGGTAAAATTCATCATTTGAGTAGGTCGAGTGAGGTAAAGTACACACTCGCCTAATAATGATGGACAGCTTCATATAACATGTGATTCATGATAATCAAGTAATCAAGTGGTCAAGTAACCAAGTAAGTTGGTGATCACGTAAGCAGATAACCAAGTAAGCAAGTAACCAAATAGATTAGAAAACGGTAAGTAAACACGGTTAACGGTAAACGGTAAACGGTTAACGGTAGTAATTACGGTTAATTGGTAGACATATGTCATTTCAATAGGCCGCCATTGGCCGTTTTTCACTTTCACCATGTAAGAGTCGAGGAGATTTACTCCAACCGACTTATGCTTCCATAGCATAATTAATCATTTAAACACATCATGTAAATATGCTCTCCAAACATTTCATATCTAGTATTTCAAGTAATCACATAAGTATGCTCTTTAAGCATTTCATATCGAATAGTTCAAATATACCTACTTCAGGTGTTTCATGTCGAGTAATTCAAGTATACATTATTCAAATATGCATGAGTGTGGTAAATACTTAATGACCATGGGTTAAGCATGTCATAGACTTATTCCAATTACGTATTCCTATATGGAACACTCACCTAGTCAAAACAAGCGAGTAGTTCTTAAACAAGCGTCTTAGGTGTCCGCTCCGAGTTCCTCTGGGAGATTCCCTCGAGTGCCTGAGCAAACAATAATCAACTACCACTCAAAATCATTCTAATTATCGAGGAAAATTGTACACTAGTACAATCTAAGAAATTAACGCAGAGACGAGTCTAAGAGTTCGTGTAACTCGAGGTTCAAAAGTGGGTTTTAAAATACAAGACAAATCTGATTTCCATCTTTGAAATCAAATGTAAAACGATCAAATGATATTGAAGGAAAATGGAGGGTTTGAAACCCTTAGTTTCCTTTAAGTTAGAAAATTCCAGATTTAACAAGCAATTTTTGAAAAATCATATTTCACTCTCCACAAGTCCAAAATTGGAAAACTTGGTACTGTTGGAATCCTCTTTCAAAGTACTAAAAGTTCTTAGAAGACACTTTTCCACGAATGTAAGTGAAAGGCACTCAAATTTTGGCTCAAAGTTGGTAACTTGAATTATCAAGACAGATTTAAGTTGGTTTTTGGCCAACTTTAGAAATTCGGCAAAATTCACTTGTTTTGAACTAACCTTTGAAATTTGGAAATCAATTAGTGTTGCAATCCAAGAGTATAACAAAACAAGCGGAACGAGAAACGGAGTTTCGAGCACCAAGATATAGTACCTCCAAGTTGCTGAAAAAGTTAAGACTGTTGGGCTATTTTCCAGGTTTAAAAACTAGATTCGAAGTATCGTTTGGTCATCAAGTTGGCATTAGAAATACATCAAACTTGGTACACTAAATCTTCCATATGTAAACAACGTTTCTACCAAGTTTCATACGAAAACTCACACGGTAAGGTAGTCATTAAAACAACCAAAGTTTATGAAGAGTTTCAAGGCTAAACTACCTTCTCACTTTTCTTTTGTTTACAAACTTTTTGTACCATGAAATCAGTTTCAAATCTCTCCATTATTGAAACCAAGAGTTCATAAACATACACTGAGCAATTTAAAGACCATTGACACCCAAATTCTAGAAATAAAACTCTCCAAATCAGATTTGACCATTTGGCTAAGAGAAAACGAAAAGTTTTCCAGATTCGATGAGCGAATTTTGTGACATCATTTGCATATCAAAATGGTCTTAGAATATTACCAAATTTTGTACAATTAAACCTCCATATGAGGATTACTCTTCTATCAAATTTCATTTGAAAATTCACACGGGAAGGTAGTTAACTAAACCATCAAAGTTCAGGAAATTTCCCAAGGTAAAACTGTCTTCTAGCTCTTCTTTCCTTTTTAAACATTTTGTCCAAAGCAACCAACCCAAATCTGGTTTATTTGTGAAACAAAGTCCAAGGAACATCTAATCTAAAGTTTGGTAGATGTCGGACATCAAAGTTTCCAAAACAACAAGTCCCAAATCATTGTTAGTTACAAATCTGTCCAAGTGGAAAATTCTATCACTGTAGCAGTTTCAAACTTTGGCCACAACTCACTCCATTCAACTTGGAATTGGGCGTGGTTGATGGCGTTGGAAAGCTCTCTTCTAAAGCTGAATTTTCTCAGAAGAAACCATTTTCAAATTCCATTCACAAATAGCTCGTTTTTGAGCATCAAGAAGCAATTTCTGTCCTGTCTCCTGGAGAGCAACGAAACAGGACAGTGATATTCAATCGAATGGTGTGGCTCACTCAAGTGGAACCAGAATGTGAAATTGGTACCGATGGAAAGCTAGGAATGTCTAGTTTCCAATGCCGCAAACGGTACTTGATTTCGACATCGGAACAAAGAGTTATGGCCGTTACAAAATGACTGCCTGGGCAATACGGGATTCATTTTCCAGTTTTGCTAACTTTGGAAATCAACTCATTTGACCAACCAAATCATGTTATTTTTCAATGCAATTTTGTACACACTTACAATAATAGATAAACAACATAATCAATTCATTAGAATCTCAAAATCTGGCACGAAAATGGTCGGACAAGGCAGGGGTAAAACGGTCACTTTTGCTCCAAGCACCTCCTTTGATTTTCTACCAACAATACAACATTAATCTACTAATATAAGCACTAAACCACCATTAATTTCATCATCCAACATCAAATCAGCAACAACCCAAGAGTGGGAGTTCATAGAGCCCACTTTCACATTTTATACCATAAACAAGACTACCCACATGATTATATAACCTTATATGTGCAATAAATCTTACAAAAACTAAGATCTATGGGTTGGATGATTTGCTACCTTCTTGGATGATTAGATCAGAAATTTTGGTCACTCTTTGCTCCAGAAAACCGTGGCTTTTCAGCTCCCTTTTGCAGCTCAAAATACTCCTCAAGTGTTAAGCTAAGTGTAGTTCGAATTTGGAGTGAATTGGAAGAGGTTTGGTGAAGATTTGATGGAGGAATTGGAAGAACTCTTGAGCTGTTTTTCTTGCTTTGTTGTTCGGCCAGATGAGGGAACAAGAGAGAGAAATTGTGGTCTGAAATGAGGCTTCCAAAGGAAGCTTAATGACTAAGGATTGGGTGCACAAAAGTCAACCGCAAAAAGTGCGCGCACGTGCGCGTTTTGTGCTCGATTCCTCTCGCGTTTGTTTCACTAGTGTACCAAACTTCTAATGCATTTATATTCATATAAATATTATTCACTCTTAATTGTCCCAAAATAAGGGTCTAAAGTTCCTCAATTTAAATTGCGCGTGTGAAAACGCGTATCTCCAATTTAAGCGCAATAACGCGAAACTTCCGAGAAATTCTTATAACGATAGTACTAATAACTATCACTTGAGTATTTAAACATTAAAATGTCTAATTTAGGTCCATTGTACATGTCTCCAATATTTCAAACCTATTGTACTCTCAATCGATCAAGATTTCCAAAGACGTGTTCACTATTTTCACTAAACGAGCTTCCGAAAATTAATTTTTGAAACAAGTCATTTTAAAAATATAATGAAACTATATTTCCATGTAATTAGGTCTCAAGAGCTTAGAAAATAATATTCGGAGTAAAAGACCAAATAAATAATTAAATAAGCTACAAATAGGAGATTAAATAAGTAAATTTTGTGAGTCCTCACAGTTAGTCTCCCAAGTAACCCGTACTAGGTACCACCAGGAGCGAGCAGCTCCCTCAAACTGGAAGGTGGCAAAAGTCACCTTTCGCTCCTCCGCATAATTTAAGGCGGTGAAGATTTCAGTGATTCTCTCCCACCAGCCTTCAGCCACTTCCGGCTCGGGTCCTCCATAGAATTTAGGAGGTCCAAACTTCAGAAACCTTTCCAGTGCCCGATCCTCTGAGTCAGTGTGACGACCCCACTTCTCCCAAGGGCGAACCCAAGGGTATCGGCGGGCCGCCTGCCTAGCTCGCGCCAGGACTCAAACCTTAAAGCGATAAAAACCAGAAAATCCAAAAGAGTACCTTACATACTATATACAAATCCCAAAAAGGTTATAATTACATTCTCTAAAAGTACCTGCTCAAACTATTACACCCTTATAATTACAACCAAAACTAAAAGGTAGACCCTAAGGAGGGTCCTTATACAAACCACCACAATAAAAACAAACATCCTAATTGTCCAACTATGACAAACCAATACTAGTGTAAGTGCCCATAAGTCCCCGCGTCGGCCCCTGCTAAGGAAAACAAAAGGAACGGGGTAAGCTATATGCTTAGTAAGTAAACAGGGGCAAAAGCATAAATGTCACGTAACCACAGTTACTCAATAAGAGTAAAGCAAAAGCAGAAAAGTAACATCACATAATAAGGATACAGGTGGCTCCAAAGCCAAGTCGTTGCCATGCGTGACCTCCTGTCGACACTCCGTCGACCATACATAAGGTCCGTAGAACTCCACTTGTACACCCACCGAACACCTTATCACCCTCACTGGCCAGTCACCTCACAAACTTGCCCAGGCGAACGAAATCACAAACTTGAGCTTGAGTCACAAGCTCGGGTCACAAAATTGGTTCACATACTCAGCGAACCGGGTTCACAAACTTGGTGACCTCAAACCAAGTTGGACTGACTTCGACCAAGCCCTAATCGGCTCGAATAGTCCATCTAGGTATTGAGTTCAACCTCAAACTCACAAAATTCACAAAATTATTCAAAAGTCACCCTGAGCCACCAGCTCAAGGGTTTTAGTTCCAAAATTGCTCATATACATAAGTCATGTACAAATATGTGTGCAAATTAGGGTTTAGAGCGAGTGCGATAAAGTACACCCTCGTCTAAGTACCCTCTTCATACATATCGAAACACATAAGCAACTAACATACAAAAGCGGCCTGAATACTTACTCCAAATACAAAAGTAGTACAAAAGCGGAAATCACTTCGTTGGTTGGCTAGTAGTGGGCCCCACCGGCTCCGCCTAGTTCACCACCGTCTGAAATCGAAGATTGTGTCACAATATATCACAAACAGCTACTCACACACGTAAAACAAGCAAAACGGCAAAATTGGCACGCGCAAGTGCGAAAACGGCAAAAAAGGGCACACGCGCGCGCGCGGAACGGCAAACGGGACGGCCAAATCGGCCATCTTAAACCGTTTTGGTCGAAACTTAGGATAGGAGTGTCAGATCAAGGTGAGCGAGATACCGTTTCGAAGCTAAGAGGAAGGGCTACAATTCTCATGAAGACATCTCAACCCAGATCTCAATAGGTATAGGTCAAAAAGGCACGAAATAGTGCCAGCTGTTTCATGGCAAGTTACTAAACATGCCCTGTTTGCAAGGCCGTAACTCACGGCTCAGAAATCGAAATCAAGAAATTCCAAAGGCGTTAGAAAGCTGAGACATAAGGCTAAAACTTTGATGTTTTGGCCAAGACCGGAATCCACTCAGAACAGAACGAAAATCGAGTGTCAACGTACCCGTCAGAACTGTCCAAATACAAGGCAGTTCTGACGAGCATTATTGTTTTGATCATAACAGGAGCTACGGAACTCGGTTTTCGATGTACTTTATACCGTTTCGAAGCTGAGACCAAGCTCTAAATTTCTTATGAAGGATTTGACACCCAGATCGTATGGAATCAGAACGGAAAAATGCACGGCAGAAACTGAGATGCAAAACGTACACAAACGGACGTCTAAAACAGGTCTGAGGGTTTTGTCTATAACTCGGAATACATTAATCTGTTTGACCTGCAATTTTACAGGTAGATTCAGAACTTAAAAGGCTACAACGTTGAAGAAGGCCACTTAACCCAGTTTCGAGTGTAACTAGGTCAAAACTGTAAGATGCTAAACCAGAATCGTAAAACAGGTGAACAAACCGCAACCTGGTGCAAACAGCATAACTCAGCCTACTTAAGTCCAAATTCAGAAATTTCAAAGGCATACGAAAGCTTAGAAACAGGGATACATTTCATCAGAAGACTAGAACAACCAATTCTGAAGTAATCCTATCCAAAATCACCAATTACAAGTGCAGTTCTTACATTCGGACAAAACCAGAACAGCAAGGGTATTTTCGACTTTTCTCACTCTACGCTACTCCGATTGACCTGAAATTTTACAGGCACCTATAAAATGTCATTTCCTACAACTTTCATGTTTTAAGTCAAGGCCAATTCGGCCTCTATATAGGACCAAAATATTCGGATAGAATGAAGAACCAAGAAACACCAATTTTCCAGATTTCATTCAAAACAGAAATCACTTGCAATCTTCCACTTTTTCCACCATCTAGCATCATTACATACCATTTCCAACCATCATATATAGCCACACAATCATGCTTATATTAAAACAGGAAAAATCCCAATAAATATAAAACTTCACTAAATCATCCACAAATCAAGATATAAACCATAATTTTTCATCTCTTAACACCACTAAGCATGAATTAAGCTTCATTAGGTGAAGGAGAGAGTTCATTCATTACTCACCTAGTAAAACAAGAGAGAGGGAGTTGCTTGTCACCTTAGCTTCCACAAACACTTCACCAATCAACTTACTAATACCAAATAAAGAGGTTTTATGGAAGGAATTCAAGATTAACCGGTTAGTTTATGAGATTGAGCAAGATTAGGACAAGGAATTGAGAGAGATTTTTCTTTCTTCCTTTGGAGAGAATTTCGGCCAAGAGAGAGAAAAGAATGAGGAAGATTAAGCTTCATTTGTCTTATAAGAAGGTTGGAAAAAATAAGAATTAATTCTAGCCACAAGTTTGGTTAACACTTGGTTGAATCACAACCACACAATTTTCTCTCTCTTGTTGCATTTTGAACCACTAATTTTCGGCCAATAAGAAGCTAAGAGGGGGGGAAGATATTTTGCTCTATTAGTGGTAAACTTGCATGGCAAGTAAGTGGTGGTCAATTGGTGCGTTCAATCGGTAATGCGCGGGACCCGCCGGTTCGCGCCGTTTTTTCTTAAAACACACGTACTAGGGATTTTACTTCCTATTCACTAATCTTATCTTATTGCTCCTAATTACATATTATTTCTCACTTAAAAGTCACTTTTAATCACCAAATTTGATCCTTTTCCGTACCAAAATTTCATCCGGCGAAAATCACAAAAACCCTAATTTTGCTCCAATGCTGAAACCGAAGAGTGAAACCCTACTTTCTAGGCTCACTTGCACTTATTATGGAATAATTGGATAGTAGGGCTTTAAATCTTAATCCCTACATAGGGTTTTCGAAATACTCCTAAAACCAAACGTTACCGCCCAGCTAATGAATATATCAACGTAGAACGGACTGAGGCCTCACAGTCAGCTGGGCCTCCTGGATGATGCACTGGTCCAGCGGCTTGGCGTTCAGTCAAGCGCTCGAGGAAATCAGTGATACGGTTAATTGCGGTGGCCACCCGGTCTCCGGCCACGCCCTCTTGCCCTTGGTCTTGATTGACCCCGGGTTCCCTATCACCACCCGCTTCCGGGTGTTGTCTAGTGGGTCTCCCACGGCTCCTTCCTATCACTTGGCGATCCATATTGTGAGAACCCGTAAAACCCTAATTATTTTCCTAGGGTTTTAGTTCCCTTAATTGCATAAATTTTGCATTTTCTGGTTTAGAAATATTTTTCTGGTAGATTTTATGCGTAATTATAGTTTTTAGATGATTTTTCTAGCATTGGTGAGTTTCAGAAAATTAAGAATGTATATTGGACGTGGGACCCACTAGTGCGAAAAGTTCGGAAAAATTCGGCCAATTAGGTTAAATTCCGGATACTATGTAAAATTGATCGGGTGTTAATAGATAAGTAGAGTGTGTGAAATGATTGATGTGAGAGAAGAAAGAAAGGATAGGAATGCATTTAATGAGGTGACAAATGTCACATTCTCATTGGTTGGACTTTAAGAATTACTATTCACTTTCTTGACTTTTTTGGACCAAAGGATTAAATATCTCAAAATTGCCCAAAAATCACCATTTTCTCCTCCATGTTGGCCGGCCCTCCTAGCTCAAGAAGGAAGGAAATTTCTTCAACTTTCAAGCTTCCATTTCACTCAATCTTCCAAGAACAAAAGCCTACACTAGGTTCCACTCCATAAAATCTTTCCTTCTAGTGCTAGTAAGTGTCTTAGTGAAGTTTGTTTGAAGGTCTAAGGTGGCCAACATCCCTCTCTCTCTTGATTTCTTGGTAAGTGATGCTTGAACACCCTACTACCTCTAATGATGCTTATTTTGTGCTTAATGGTGACATGAGTGATGGAATATGTGATTTATTTCTTTATTTGGAGTGATTTGGTGAAGTTTTCCATTTTATGATGAATTTTCTGGTTTAATATGAATGGGATGTTGTGGCCTTGTATGATGAATGGTAATGGTTTAAAATGACTCTAGTAGGTGTGAATTGTTGATAAATGCAATCAATTTTGGATTTGGATGGAAAAATGGAAAGTTAGGGTTCATAAATCCCTAATTCTGTCCGGTTTTGGATCATAGGGTTAGAGGCCGAATTGGACTTTGCTCAAAACATGAAAGTTGTAGGTATTGATGAGTTTGAGGTGCCTGTAAAATTTCAGATCATTTGGCTTAGTGTAGAGTGAGTTATGTCGGAATTACTGTAGCTGTTCTGCTTTGGACAGAATGCGAAAACTGCGTTGGTATTTGGCTATTTTGGCTGGAATTGGTTTGGATTTTGAAGTTGGTGTCTTCTGATGAAATGTATCTGGATGTCTTAGCTACCATATGCCTTTGGAATTTTGGCATTTGGACCTATATAGACTGAGTTATAGTAATTACAGTTTTGTGTGATTTGCAAACCTGTTTTGGTCATTCTGGTTTAGTATTTGGCATTTTTGACAAAGTTAAGCTAGGAACTGGATTGAGTGACCTTCTACATTGTTGTAGCCCTGTTTCATAGCTTCGAAACGGTGGGTCTTACACCCCCATCCGATAATCGTAGTGAAATTGACGCCATTACCGCAAAGTAAGGACAAAACAGTTTTATTTTCAGGGCCAAGGCTAAAGCCATTGTTTGAATTTCTGGTTTGCTATAATGCTTGTATATGCTTATGAAACCCTATTGGGGTTGTGATTGGCATTGCTTTATGACTCGTTATTGAGTCTCATTGTACTTTCTTATGTGTTCTAGGGCGTGACGGTGGTTCACGACATTCCCCTGACGGAAGTGCATGACATAGCACTTAATTGCTTAGTGAGTATACTACTCACTTACTTGTTATAATGTGGCTTTGTTCCATGTGTATTTGATTCCTTGAAGGCTTAATTGGTTATTGGAAGTGATTGAGGTGAGGGTGTACTTGACCGCCCTCACCCCTTGTAATTTCCTTCATGGCTATTTACTGTTTTACTGAAATACTGCAATTGTTATATGAGATACTGAATTCCATGCATGGAAACTGATTTGGTGTCGTTTGGACGAGTAACCAACGGCTTTACTGTATTACTGAGCTCAACCCCGTTTGGTAGTCAATTGGATCGAGCCGGCGAGGGCTTGGTCGTGAAAATTGTCATGCCACGGGGACTGTACTGGGGAACCTTGTAGTAATGAGACTCTTGGTTCCGGTATACTCGAGTATTACCAAAAACTACTGAAATGGAGTGCGGGCCCGGTTGGGGTATGTTGGGTGGAAGGATTGGAAGTAAAGGGTGGTCTACGGTTTGGTACTTTTAACATTGACGGAGAGTCAATGAGGTTGGATCAAGATTGCAAGCGTGGAAATGGGCTCTTGAGAGCCGACCGTATCCTTTCACTGATTTGCTTTACTTCGAAATTGCATACTCGAATTGAATGGTTATGCTTATGTGATCTTAACTGTTATTGTGGTAGTTGCTCACTGGGCTTTAGCACATTCCGTGTTATTTGTTTTCCTTACAGGGATATAATTACTTTTGGGAATGGATTGGATAGTTAATTGCCAAGTTGAGCATGTAAATGTCTTTTGTATAGCTCTTGAAATGAAACCCTAATGTGTAACGGGTTCATTTCCTTTTGATAGGCAAACCGAATATGTACTTCCTTAATGAATGGTTTTGGCCTGCCACTATGGTTGTAAATGTTGAAATTCAGTGTATATTTATGTTTGAATGATGTTTGGTTGGATTTCGGAGTGACACGACTTTCAAACGGAAAAGAAAAAAAATTTGGTGAAGATGAATAGTGCCGAATCCGGCCAGGAATCCGGCCAGAAACTGGCCAGATTGAAGGCCGGATTGCGGGGCGGATTGAGTGGGTTTTTGAAAAAAAATTGAGTTGCTCTCGGCCTTGTATCCGGCCGAGAATCCGGCCGGAAATCCGGCCAGATTCCGGCCGGATTCTGACGTGTCTGCTACTGTTCATTTCGGCTTCGATTATCATTTTTTTTATCTTGTGATTTTGACTTGTTTGCGCGCAATGGTATGTTCCGGAACGTAATAGATCGACGTGAACTAATCCGTAGTCCTGGCGAGAGCTGGGCAGGCAGTCCGCTAACCCTTTTGGTTCGCCTTTGGGGAAAGTGGGGCTGTCACAAGTGGTATCAGAGCCACGTTGCGTGGTCTCTGCGCGGAGTGAGACTGGGCCAAGTGGTGTTGTGGTCTTAATTTCATGGATATGTCTAAGTGCTCGTTTGAGCGTAAGTTATGAACCGGGCATGTGATAAGTGTACGAATCGTTATCATGGGACTCGAGGAAGCTAGGTGTGTATGTTGGGTAGGAATCTTTAATAAGGATGGTTTACTCTTGGGACCGGCCGGCTCGAGATGTGAATTATCTTAAACGAGATTCTTGCGCCCGGATACGAAAGATATGAAGGCCTAGGTTAGAAAGGATTTGGTGAACTAGAAAGGTGATTCTATGGAACTTCGTGTGGTTTGTTTGGGTGTGGTTAAGCGTGATCGACCTTGATTAAGATATAAATATATGGACGAAGCCCTAGAATGGAAAAAGCTTTTCGTGAGTTCTTTTGCACTTGTGACCTAGTTGTTCAAAGTACTTTTGAGGACCCTATTGTGTCATGCAATGACTTCATATGTACTTGACTGACCGTTCCGTATGATTGCTTAACCTGGTTATGTGATCTATGTATACGTGTTATGTGTTTAAATGCTCTTCGCAGTAAATGTTTGAGTTGCTTATTCTTGTTTCATTGTTCCTGTCTGGTGCTACGGAAGGAAGGGTTAGGTGCCCTTTAACAGTGTATTTATTTGATGACCTAGATTGACTTAGATTGATGGAAGGCACCCGAAGTGGTCGAGGCCGTGGACGCAGGGGTAGACAACCCACACCGATTAGGGGTACGGGGGAAACCTCTACTGGGCCCAATCCTGAACCACAAGCCGACCCCACTGTTCAAATAGCTGCTGCTATGCAGTAAATGACCAATTTACTAGCACAAGTAGTGCAACAACAGGGCCAGAACCCAAACCCTAATCCCGGAAACCCCGGTAACCATATCGAGAGCGAGGATAGAGCTCTCGAACGTTTTCAAAAGTTTTCCCCGCCAAAGTTTGTTGGGGGACCCGACCCTGACGTTACTGAGAAATGGCTTGAGAAGATGGTAGATATATTTCCCGCTCTACACTACCCAGACGAACGGCAGGTGACTTTTGCCGTGTTTCAACTTGAGGGAGCAGCCCGTTCCTGGTGGAACGTAATTAGACAGAAATGGGAGCGGGAGCAGACGCCTAGGACTTGGGTGAACTTCATCCGAGAATTTAATGCCAAGTTTTTCCCTCCTCTAGTCCAGGAGAGGAAGGAGGATGAGTTTATCCGGCTCCGGCAAGGGGCTCAGACTGTGGCGGAATATGAGAGTCAATTTACCCGCCTGTCCAAGTTTGCGCCTGAACTAATCATGACTGAGCAACGACGGGTTAGGCGCTTCATTCAGGGTTTGAACGTTGAGATCCAGAAAGACCTCGCGGCGGCTTAAATCACTACGTTTAGCGAGGCAATGGAAAAAGCCCAACGAGTTGAAAGTGCACGAATGCAGGTCCGAAACTTCCAGGCTAAGAAACGCGGATTTCCTGGAAGTAGTTCGGGGCAGGGGGATGAAAGTACCCCTCCCAAGTTTGGACGAGGAACGGGAGGAGTAAGGATGCCGGGAGTGTCACCGGAGAGGCCGTCAAGAGGAGGCTCGGCTTCTACAGCACGCGGACTCTGCGGGTATTGCGGAAAATTAAACCACTCAGAGGATAATTGCTGGAGGAAAGGAGGAAAATGCTTGCTCTGTGGGAGTGCTGACCATCAAATTGCTAACTGTCCAGCTCGCCTGCGCGAGCGGCAAGGGACTCTGCCACCAACCACGACCCACCCTGACCGGTCGAAGGGGGACAAGGATGGATCAAAAGTGTCCTCTCGGGTGTACTCCTTAGAACAACATCAAGGCTTTGACCCATTAGAGGACGTGGAAGGTAAGAATTTACTGAACCTGGCCAGTGAAGGGGCACAGATTTGTTAGCAAAGTATAAAGCTCAATTTAATCCCGGAGTAGTCAATGATAAGGAATTTCGAGGACGAAATTCTTTTAAGGGGGAGAGAGTGTGAGAACCCGTAAAACCCTAATTATTTTCCTAGGGTTTTAGTTCCCTTAATTGCATAAATTTTTCATTTTCTGGTTTAGAAATATTTTTCTGGTAGATTTTATGCGTAATTATAGTTTTTAGATGATTTTTCTTGCATTGGTGAGTTTTAGAAAATTAAGAATGTATATTGGACGTGGGACCCACTAGTGCGAAAAGTTCGGAAAAATTCGGCCAATTAGGTTAAATTCCGGATACTGTGTAAAATTGATCGGGTGTTAATAGATAAGTAGAATGTGTGAAATGATTGATGTGAGAGAAGAAAGAAAGGATAGGAATGCATTTAATGAGGTGACAAGTGTCACATTCTCATTGGTTGGACTTTAAGAATTACTATTCACTTTCTTGACTTTTTTTGACCAAAGGATTAAATATCTTAAAATTGCCCAAAATTCACCATTTTCTCCTCCATGTTGGCCGGCCCTCCTAGCTCAAGAAGGAAGGAAATTTCTTCAACTTTCAAGCTTCCATTTCACTCAATCTTCTAAGAACAAAAGCCTACACTAGGTTCCACTCCATAAAATCTTTCCTTCTAGTGCTAGTAAGTGTCTTAGTGAAGTTTGTTTGAAGGTCTAAGGTGGCCAACATCCCTCTCTCTCTTGATTTCTTGGTAAGTGATGCTTGAACACCCTACTACCTCTAATGATGCTTATTTTGTGCTTAATGGTGACATGAGTGATGGAATATGTGATTTATTTCTTTATTTGGAGTGATTTGGTGAAGTTTTCCATTTTATGATGAATTTTCTGGTTTAATATGAATGGGATGTTGTGGCCTTGTATGATGAATGGTAATGGTTTAAAATGACTCTAGTAGGTGTGAATTGTTGATAAATGCAATCAATTTTGGATTTGGATGGAAAAATGGAAAGTTAGGGTTCATAAATCCCTAATTCTGTCCGGTTTTGGATCATAGGGTTAGAGGCCGAATTGGACTTTGCTCAAAACATGAAAGTTGTATGTATTGATGAGTTTGAGGTGCCTGTAAAATTTCAGGTCATTTGGCTTAGTGTAGAGTGAGTTATGTCGGAATTACTGTAGCTGTTCTGCTTTGGACAGAATGCGAAAACTGCGTTGGTATTTGGCTATTTTGGCTGGAATTGGTTTGGATTTTGAAGTTGGTGTCTTCTGATGAAATGTAGCTGGATGTCTTAGCTACCATATACCTTTGGAATTTTGGCATTTGGACCTATATAGACTGAGTTATAGTAATTACAGTTTTGTGTGATTTGCAAACCTGTTTTGGTCATTCTGGTTTAGTATTTGGCATTTTTGACAAAGTTAAGCTAGGAACTGGATTGAGTGACCTTCTACATTGTTGTAGCCCTGTTTCATAGCTTCGAAACGGTGGGTCTTACACCCCCATCCGATAATCGTAGTGAAATTGACGCCATTACCGCAAAGTAAGGACAAAACAGTTTTATTTTCAGGGCCAAGGCTAAAGCCATTGTTTGAATTTCTGGTTTGCTATAATGCTTGTATATGCTTATGAAACCCTATTGGGGTTGTGATTGGCATTACTTTATGACTCGTTATTGAGTCTCATTGTACTTTCTTATGTGTTCTAGGACGTGACGGTGGTTCACGACATTCCCCTGACGGAAGTGCATGACATAGCACTTAATTGCTTAGTGAGTATACTACTCACTTACTTGTTATAATGTGGCTTTGTTCCATGTGTATTTGATGCCTTGAAGGCTTAATTGGTTATTGGAAGTGATTGAGGTGAGGGTGTACTTGACCGCCCTCACCCCTTGTAATTTCCTTCATGGCTATTTACTGTTTTACTGAAATACTGCAATTGTTATATGAGATACTGAATTCCATGCATGGAAACTGATTTGGTGTCGTTTGGACGAGTAACCAACTGCTTTATTGTATTACTGAGCTCAACCCCGTTTGGTAGTCAATTGGATCGAGCCGACGAGGGCTTGATCGTGAAAATTGTCATGCCACGGGGACTGTACTGGGGAACCTTGTAGTAATGAGACTCTTGGTTCCGGTATACTCGAGTATTACCAAAACTACTGAAATGGAGTGCGGGCCCGGTTGGGGTATGTTGGGTGGAAGGATTGGAAGTAAAGGGTGGTCTACGGTTTGGTACTTTTAACATTGACGGAGAGTCAATGAGGTTGGATCAAGATTGCAAGCGTGGAAATGGGCTCTTGAGAGCCGACCGTATCCTTTCACTGATTTGCTTTACTTCGAAATTGCATACTCGAATTGAATGGTTATGCTTATGTGATCTTAACTGTTATTGTGGTAGTTGCTCACTGGGCTTTAGCTCATTCCGTGTTATTTGTTTTCCTTACAGGGATATAATTACTTTTGGGAATGGATTGGATAGTTAATTGCCAAGTTGAGCATGTAAATGTCTTTTGTATAGCTCTTGAAATGAAACCCTAATGTGTAACGGGTTCATTTCCTTTTCATAGGCAAACTGAATATGTACTTCCTTAATGAATGGTTTTGGCCTGCCACTATGGTTGTAAATGTTGAAATTCAATGTATATTTATGTTTGGACGATGTTTGGTTGGATTTCGGAGTGACACGACTTTCAAACGGAAAAGAAAAAAAATTTGGCGAAGATGAACAGTGCCGAATCCGGCCAGGAATCCGGCCAGAAACTGGCCGGATTGAAGGCCGGATTGCTTGGAAAAAAAAAAGAAATCTGGCCAGTTGCTCTCTGGCCGGTATCCGGCCAGAATCTTGGCCGGATTGCAGGGCGGATTGAGTGGGTTTTTGAAAAAAAATTGAGTTGCTCTCGGCCTTGTATCCGACCGGATTCTGACGTGTCTGCTACTGTTCATTTCGGCTTCGATTATCATTTTTTTTATCTTGTGATTTTGACTTGTTTGCGCGCAATGGTATGTTCCGGAACGTAATAGATCGACGTGAACTAATCCGTAGTCCTGGCAAGAGCTGGGCAGGCAGTCCGCTAACCCTTTTGGTTCGCCTTTGGGGAAAGTGGGGCTGTTACACATATTCTAAATATGCCTATTTCGGAAGGATAGGTCAATTAGGCTAAAGTATTATTTATTTATGATTATTACTATTCTTTTTGGTAAATAAATTCAATATGGAAATGGAGAAAAGGTAAATAAAACACTTAACATATATTTCTACGTGAAAGTTATACAAATAACAAGTTGGGACATTTCCAAAAGTAAGGCACATAGACTAGCAAAAATACATACAGATAATCCCTTAAACAAAATTAGGGGTATGGTGCCTCAAAGGTAAGTCATCCACCTAGACAAAATTTGATGACTTAGCTAGTGTCCCTTGCCTAACCTTCCATATCTAGTGCAAACAGGTGAGTCCTAACCTAACCCTGAGCAGGGCTATCAGGAGCAACGTCCTCCTCCGGGTCCTCCTCTGGATCCTCCTCTACACCTGCCTGCTCACCACCCTGAATAAAGCTAGTGGCCTCATCCATCATCATCGCGGCATCAGCCCTGATGCCTGCACTCCTATCACGCATCCTCTCGGCTAATCGAGTCGCCCTAGACTTCTGCCGCTCTATCTCCAAACGAGCAGCCTCCAGCAAATGATGCTCAGCAGTTAGCCTGATCTCCAAATCGGCTATACGGTCAAACTGGGTATCCACCATGATACTCAACTCCTCTACATCCTGAGTCATGGTGAAGTTAGCGTCCCTTAACTGGCGACGCTCATCGTCTAAGGATAACACCAGCTCGTTGGGATACGCGTACATGGCTCTGCACTGGCACCTAGGGTGCCTATCAGCAGGTGAGTAGCGTATATGGGCTCCTCCGCCTCGTGGCCTGTAGGAGATAGACCTAACGGGCTCTACGTGTCCATTAGCCGCGCTACTACCGTTAGCATGTCCGTTTCCATTCTCCATATCTGCAAAATAATTAAAACTTAAAGGTTAGAACTTAGATAACTAATTAGATCGAATATCACTTAAAGTATCTCTAAGGGTCTCAATTCTTATTCCTAGAGAGGATTAGGGTTTCTAACACATCTACTATATTTCTTGAATAACTTTTCTAACCTAGGCTCTGATACCACCTGTGGCGACCCCACTTCCCCCTAAGGCGAACCAAAGGGTTGGCGGGCCGTCTGCCCAGCTCTCGCCAGGACTCACGCAAGCATTCTAACCCAAATCCTTTCGAAGGATAACTTAATCTATGATAAAACAATTTTTCCCAAATAGGATCATCCTTAAATCCACATTAACTTCAGAGATAGCAATGATAAATTATCCAGTCAAGGCTCTTAAACGTCCCACGTACTGCGTACCAAAGTATAAAGTCGTACCAATCCGGATAGATAAATACACAACTCTCTATTTCAAACTTACAAGCCAAGTAATTGAATTAGGGTTTACACATTTTCCAGCTTCAAGTGGCAACCCAAAAGAAAAGTGCATTATCTCAAATAACAAATTACAGCCCACAGAATAAGTTATAGTATTCAAATACAATCCAAAAGGAAAACATAAGTAAGCATCCAGCTTTCAGTTTCCAGAACCTGTTAAGGAAAACAATAAACGTGGGGTGAGCTAAAGCTCAGTGGTGCCCCAAGACATGCACTCACATAAATCAAACAAAAGATAACAATTTAAACAAATTTAATCAATTAAGAAAGCGTATACCAGCACAAGGTAGGATACAGGGGCTCTCGGGAGCCATTCTCCTTGCTTGATCAGATACCCTCGTAGTTGACCCTCCGTCAACTTTCATTACTTATAGTCCATGTAGATCCACTTACTTTAATCCTAACCCATCACCGTTCATACCTCTGCTTCGGGCCCGAACTTCGCCTACCGACGCAGTATACTCGAGATATACCCGTATAAAATTAGTCGAGGGATTCACCCAATGACGTTATGGTAGTTGGATTCACAAGTCGAGGGATTCACCCAACGACGCAACTACATTTAGATTCACGGATTTATTAGAAAATGTTTCACACACGTCACCACTCGAATGGCTAGTGCGATAAAGTACACACTGCTCACTGCGATGGATCAGAAACCATTTATTTCATTTTGACAATTATCACATAGCGAGTTGATAAAGCGCTTAACCACATAAGCATAAAACAAGTAGGGACACTCACCAAGAGTGAAGTTCAAATGTCAAATTGGGAATCGAATTCCGCATCCTCGCAATATCCTAGAATATCAAATATTGAAATTATAAGTTTTTAAGCTTATACAAATCGAGGTTTAATATAATACTAGTTTACTTTCCCATAGAAATTTCAAAAATCTACTTAGGTTGAAGCTTAACCAAAGTAGTAAAAATGTTTCTTATAGTTTTCTTTGAGGTACTTTTCCTAAAAAAAATAATTAGTATTATTTTCTTGAAATAAGTCGACAAACCTCTTAACATCAAAGCTAGAAAGATAATTTGAAAATTTCTTTAAATCTACAGTTCTTGCAAAAATTATCACTAAGACTATTTTATCTAAAATAAAGTTTCTTGCCGAGCAAGTTTCTACATTTTTAATTAAAGTTATTAAAACTATTGTTTTGGAGCTTTTCCTACCGACAACTATCCAAGGCAAATCTTAAAGAAAGAAAAAGGAGTAAGACTTAGGGTTTTCAGAAACTAGAGAAATTATTTTTCTATACCTATCAAGGATAGTTTGAGTTAAAGGAAATTTGTCGGTTTTGGAAAAATTTAGGCAAAACACTAGATATTGAGTTTTATCATCTAATACTAGGAAAAATATTTTTGATTAGCTTGATAAAAATTACTCGAGTTCGCAAGATCGAAACAACTTTCACAGCTTCGATTCCAAATCGAAATCACATTATAGCTCAAATTTGTCGACTTGAAGAAATCACGTTTTAAATAGCGAATCACTAGGCTTTGTAAATCATTGGCCCTAGGTTTCGACAAATTCATTTCCAAAAGGAAAATAAAGCAAGTGACCAAGGCTTCGTCAATCATTAGCTCTTGGTTTTTGGCAAATCTCAAATCACATCTCACTTAATTAAAATAACGTAAGGCCTTTAAGCAATTCCAGCAATTTAAGTTCATCACTTTAACACTTATATAAAAATCATTCACATGGCCAAGGCTTTCGTCAATTATTAGCCCCTAGCACCCAACCAGTAATTCTTGTAGCAACAAGGCTAACATTTCAAATGTTTAGATTTACTAACAGGTATTTAAAGTCAAGAACCAAATTTTCAACAACTTCATACTCAAGCAATTGTTCCACAGCCACACTTCACTATCTCCGATTTATTCTCCCAATATATCGAGAGTTTCACATCCATATATCTTATAAACTTTAAAACAACTTGTTCCAGATATTTCAACCATTATGATTTCAAAGAATAATTTCACTTTCAAGCTGGAAATTCTTACTCAAACTTTGGCAACTACAAGGAAAATTTCCAGCATTCGTATACCCACATTTTTGGTTAAATCATTCGCGATATCAAATGTTTCATTGCTAAACAACATGTATATCTTAAAATACACCCTTTTCCTGTGTTTCAAAACCATTTTATGCCAAGGAAAATATTCAAACATCAACTAGTGAAATCCGGAAACAATTCAATATTTTCTGCTCAAACGTTTGGTTAGCTAAATTTTCCAGCAACCATTTATCTTGTATAAAATTCTTCCTTGGCTTATTCAGGGATTTAAATACTCAAATTCGGCATACGGATACTTAGTTAACTGAGTAACATTTCCAGTTCAAAATATATATATATATATATAAAAAAATCAGGTGTGATTAACAACACAAGTCATCGAATTTCCAAGAAAATCTCCAGCTAGCCTCGGTTTGAGCTGCACAAAAATCCGGTTGCATCTTATTTTTATTTTCAGTTCTAACTCAACTAATTAACTACATGCAAAGCTAAAATTTCTTGTTATTAGCTAGCTAATTATGATTATAGGCTCAAAACAACAAAATTAAACCAAATCAAGATGCATTAACCCAGTCAAGTTCTCGGCAGACCCATAGGCTAGGCTTTGATTCATCATCCGAATACACAATCAGTGCATGCAAGCGCTGGTATATCTTCATCTACCAGTAGTTAGCTTAAACATCATATTTTCACGTAGCTAATTGCATTTATGCTCAGATTATTAGATTTAAATAGATTACAACTGCATTTCAGATTTCTGGTTCACATCAATTCCATTTCACTACATCAGAATTTTTCCCAGGTTCCTGATTTCATCATCCAATCACATAAAATAATCATGCATGGCCCTAATCATAATAATCATCCAAGATTCAGTTAGTTAATCTGTGACGACCCCACTTCTCCCAAGGGCGAACCCAAGGGTATCGGCGGGCCGCCTGCCTAGCTCGCGCCAGGACTCAAAACTTAAAGTTCGAAAGAGCACTAAATACAATATATACAATCCCAAAAGAGTTATAATTACATTCTCCAAAAGTATCGAGTCAAACCACCAAAACAAAAACAAACATCCTAACTGTTCAACTATTACAAGCCAATCTAACTATACTAGTATACGAGCCAAAAGTCCCCGCGTCGGCCCCTGCTAAGGAAAACAAAAGGAATGGGGTAAGCTATATGCTTAGTAAGTAAACAGGGGCGAAAGCATAAATTTCACGTAACAGTTACACAATAAGAGTAAAGCAAAAGCAGAAAAGTAACATCACATAATAAGGATACAGGTGGCTCCAAAGCCAACTCATGTGCCATGCGTGATCTCCTGCCGACACTCTGTCGACTGCAAATAATAGTCCGTAGAACTTCACTTGTACACCCACCGACACCTTATCACCCTCACTGGCCAGTCACCTCACAAACTTGCCCGGGCGAACGAAATCACAAACTTGAGCTTGAGTCACAAGCTCGGGTCACAAACTTGGTCACCTTCTCGGTGAACCGGATTCACAAAATTGGTTCATAACATGAACCTACAAACTTGGTGACCTCAGACTAAGTTGGACTGCCTTCGACCAAGCCCTAACCGGCTCGAATAGTCCAACCAGGTCAAGAGTTCGCCCCAAACTCACAAACTTCACAAAATTATTCAAAATCACAAACTTTGCAAACTTCACAAACTTTATTCAAAAGTCGCCCCGAGCCGCAAGCTCAAGGGTTTTGGTTCCAAAAGGTTCTTATACATATGCCAAGTACAATTATACATTCAAATTAGGGTTTAGGTCGAGTGCGATAAAGTACACCCTCGCCTAAGTGCCCTTTTCACATATCTCAAACACATAGCAAAGAAAACACACCAAACTGGCCTGAATACTTACACAAAGTACTAAAGTAGTACAAACGTGAAAATCACTTCGTGCCTGTTCGCTAGTAGGGCCCACCAGCTCCGCCTAGCTCACCACGATCTGAAATAGAAGATTGCATCACATGATGTCATAAATGGCCACTAACGTGCCCAAAACAAATAAAACAGCAACATCGGCACACGCAAGTACGGAAAGGGCACACGCACGCGTGCGGAAACGGCAAACGGCAGATTTGATACTCATTTCTAGTTCACCCATAAGTTGAGCTACGAATATCGGATTAAGGCGGATGAGATGCCAAATCGAAGCTTAAAGGATGAACAACAACTGTTATGAAGACATCCAGAACTGAAACTGGAGGCTTTAGTCCCAAATGAACCAAACACAATCACTTACGAAATCTGGCCAATGCACAAATGGTCAGTTTTGAGTACGAACTGTTTTCTATGCTACACATGGTCAAAAGAGCTGAAAATTGGCAGTTAGATAGTTCATTCCAAATGGAACAACTTTCATGAAGGTCGGCAATCCAAATTCGGAACGGAAATTGGTCATCAGGACCAAAACAGATTTCTGGTCATTTTCACGGACAGGCCTTGTTTGCTCGGCTATATCTCAGGTTTTAAAAATCCGATTCATGAAATTCCAAGGGCGTTAGAAAGCTCTGATATAGGGCTATAAGTTTGGTGTTTTGGTCGGAAGCCCAAACAGCTTGTAACTCAGTCAAATGTGAAGCCAAAGTTCCAGCCATAAACTTTCCAAAAACGTACTAGAATCACAAACCGTATTTGACCTCAATATGCGGTAATGGCACCAAATTCACTACGGTTATCGGATGGGGGTGTAAGACCCACCGTTTCGAAGCTATTAAACAGGGCTACAACAATGTAGAAGGTCACTCAGTCCAAATCCTAGCACAATTAGGTCAAATATGCAAAATACTATACCAG
Source organism: Coffea arabica (assembly GCF_036785885.1). Lineage (NCBI taxonomy): Eukaryota > Viridiplantae > Streptophyta > Magnoliopsida > Gentianales > Rubiaceae > Coffea > Coffea arabica. Next base: position 23,113,225 of record NC_092316.1, read on the forward strand.
AATTTCCAAAACAGGTTTGCAAAACACAGAAAACTGTAATCGGTATATCTCAGTCCATACAAGTCCAAATTCTGAAATTCCAAAGGCATATGATAGCTATGACATTCAGATACATTTCACCAGAAGACACCAACTTCAAAATCCAAACCAATTCCAATCAAAATGGCCAAATACAAACGCAGTTTTCGCATTCTGTCCAAAGCAGAACAGCTACAGTATTTTCGTCATATCGCATTCTACATTAATCCAAATGACCTGAAATTTTGTAGGCACCTCAAACACATCAATACCTACAACTTTCATGTTTTGAGCAAAGTCAAATTCTTCCTCTAACCCTATGATCCAAAACCGGACAGAATTGGGGATTTAAGAACCCTAGCTTTGCAATTTTCACACCAAATCCAAAATTGGTTGCATTTATCCACATTTCACATCCACTAGAGCCATTATAGTCCATTACCAATCATCACAAACAACCACACCATCATAATCCAATTAAACCAGAAAAATCATCATAAAATGGAAAACTTCACCAAATCACTCCAAACCAAGATAAAACCAGAAATTTCAGCACTTTAATCACTAATAAGCATAACTTAAGCTTCATTAAGTGCAAGAGTATGTTAAATCATCACTTACCTAGTATACAAGAGAAGAGGAGTTGTAGACCACCTTAGCTCTTCCAAACAAATCCACAAAACAACTCACAACCACCACTTGAAGATGTTTTATAGAGCAAAATCAAGGTTGGATGGTTGGTTTGATGATTTGGAACAAGATTGAAGTGTTTCTTCTTTGTACTTGGAGCAAGAGAGAGAGAAAGAGAGAGAGGAGAGAGCCGGCCATGGAGTAGGAGGAAATGGTGATTTTTTGGTGAATTTTTGAGATATTTAACCTTTGGTCAAAAAAAAAGTCAAAAATATGAATAGTAATTCTTAAGTCTTCTCCAATGAAATGGTGACACTTGTCACCACCATTAATGCATTCTTATCTTCCTTTTCTCTCTCACATCACTCACTTCACACACACTACTTATCTCTTAACACCCGATAAATTTTACACAGTATCCGAAACTTAACCTTATTGGCCGAATTTTTCCGAACTTTTCGCACTAGTGGGTCCCACGTCCGATATACGTTCTTAATTTCTCAAAAACTAACTAATACTAGAAAAATCATCTAAAAACTCTAGTTACTCAATAAAAATTATCTGGAGAATTTTCTAATAAAGAAAATGTAGGAAAACGGGTTTTCAATCTTAACCGGAACTTAGGGTTTAAATCTTAATCCCTACTTAGGGTTTTCGAAATACTCCCAAAACCAAACGTTACCGCCCAATTAATGAATATATCAACGTAGAACGAACTGGGGCCTCACATAATCACCATTGTATGCTCAGATTACTCTAGGAGAACAACATTAAAGCTGCATTTCCAATCAGCTTCTCGGCTAAGACATTTTCCTCTTAAAACAGAATTTTCTTAAGCTTTACCATTATCATCCGAAAGTACAATCAACATGCATGGTCTTAATCATCACGTATTCTCACGGCTAATTCCATTGGAGTGCTCAGATCGTCACAGGAAAAACAAAATGAAGCTGCATTTCAAATCAGCTTCTCAGCCGAAACATATACTTCCAAAACAGATTTTCCCAAGACCTTGATTTCATTAACCGGCTGTCTAAACCATGCATGCATGTCCCTAAAGGGTTCAATCTACCTCTGATAACTCCTAAAATGATCCAGAAATTACCTCACAGCAAGCTAAGTTCTCGTACAGAAAGTTTGAAAAATTTTCCTTCCTCTCGGCTCTCACGCACGCAGCAGATTTTGGTTGCAGCTGGTGGATGTTGGTCTGAAGTTGACGAAGATGATGATGATCAGCAGCTCCTACGACTCCCACTTGCTCTCCCCTTTCTTTCCTCTAGCTCACGAACAGAAATGGAAGATGTTGCAGCTCGGCCTCTCACTCTCTCTCGGTCGATACTCACGAGGTAAGTCTCTTCCTCTCTCTTTTGTTGTTGGTCCAAAGCAGAATGAGGTTGTGAAGGGTGGTGGTGTTGCGGTATTTAGGAGAAGAGGTTGAGTGTGCAGGAGGGTGGAGTGTGAAGGTGGTGAAAGAAATGTATTGGCCGAATGAGAGGTGAGGTAATTATGTTGTCCGAAATTTGCTGGGTTTGCATGGTGGTTTTGGTGAGCTTGGGAGGGTAGTTTAGTCTTTTCACATTCCTTCTAATGAACACTTAAGTCCTTGATTCTAGTTTGATCCCAAAAATTAATCCCAAGTATAATTTGATCGCCTAATGACATGCTAATCTTGCAAGGCTTTAATTATAAAAATTCTTATGTCCTCAGTATACTTAAGATACTTATATCGTTTTTGTCTAAAATTTATCGATTACAATTTAGTATTAAGGTTCCTTTTAACGCTTAACATTCTTGTTTGATTAATTAAACTATTAAAATCAAGTTTGATCAATATATATAAATCTAACATTTTATGTTAATACGAAAAATTTAATCTCGCTCTAAATATATTAACTTAGTCTAGCAAAACCAAGAAATTTCATAACTTAGAAAAATTATATTATTTTTCACATAAACCTGTTTTTATGTACTTAATTGCAAATAAGTAAAAGTAATGCTAGGAATTATTAAGGAATAAAAGAAGTGCAAATGACATATGAAATGTTATTTATATATGCATTTTCAGGGTTCTCACAGTTACCCTCCCAAACACGCTAATAGTAGAAAAATTAGGCAGTAGTAGCCGCCTGGGCAGCAATCCTGTGACGACCCCACTTCTCCCAAGGGCGAACCCAAGGGTATCGGCGGGCCGCCTGCCTAACTCGCGCCAGGACTCAAAACTTAAAACAATAAAAGCCAAAAAATTCAAAAGAGTTCTATATACAATCCCAAAAGAGTTATAATTACATTCTCCAAAAGTACCTGCTCACACTATTACATCCTTATAATTACCACCAAAACCAAAATGTAGACCCTAAGGAGGGTCCTTATACAAACCACCAAAACTAAAACTAAAACAAACATACTATAAGTCTAACTATTACAATCAAACCTAACTATGCTAGTGTGTGTGACAAAAGTCCCCGCGTCGGCCCCTGCTAAGGAAAACAAAAGGAATGGGGTAAGCTATATGCTTAGTAAGTAAACAGGGGCAAAAGCGTAAATTTCACGTAACAACAGTGACATAGTAAGAGTAAAGCAAAAGCAAAAAAGTAACATCACATAATAAGGATACAGGAGGCTCCAAAGCCAATTCATATGCCATGCGTGATCTCCTGCCGACACTCCGTCGACCACACTTAATGGTCCGTAAAACTTCACTTGTACACCCACCGACACCTTATCACCCTCACTGGCCAGGCACCTCACAAACTTGCCCGGACGAACGAAATCACAAACTTGAACTTGAGTCACAAGCTCGGGTCACAAACTTGGTCCACATACTCGGTGAACCGGATTCACAAACTTGGTGACCTCTAACCAGGTTGGACTGACTTCGACCAAGCCCTTGTAAGTCCCAAAGACAACCAAGAGGGGGGGTGAATTGGGTTGATTAAAATCTTAACCAAATTTATGCACTTTTTCTTTAATAAAAATTTACCTTCTTTTCTAGTAATGATCAACCAAGTAGATTAGAAGACAATAGCAATATTGATCAGAAAAACAAGTATAGATAAGCAATGAGAATTTTATTAAATAAAAAGTAAAATAGGAAATCAAACCAATTGTCTACCAAGCTTTCCTCAAACTTGAAGACCAAACACTAGGAAGAGCAACTTCTCTTTGATGAAAGAAGATCAACTAGATGTACAATGGAGGGAGCACTTCCTCCTTGCCCTAAGCCACACTTAGTCAAGCTAAGAAGTTTTACAATCACTCAGAAAACCCTCAACAAAGCTACACTAAAGATCCTTTCAACCACAAAAGAAATGCTCACCAGAAATTCACACCACTTTAAAACAAATCTTGCTTTGGAAACTATTTTCTAGCTAAAATAGCTCTTGAGATCTTGTAAACAAAGTGTGCAAAAGTCCCTACTTGGTTCAGGCCAGTTTGATTTTAAAGGGAACCAGAAATGGGCTTCATCAATGCTTCCAATGGATAGAAGGTAGCTGAAGAGTCAACTAGCCGTTGGGGCTGTCGGACGTCCGACGACTATATCATCGTCCGAACCAATCGTCCGAAGAACAGCCAAGTTGAGGATCGGACGTCCGATGCATTTGTATCGTCCGACTGCACAGCGTCCAATCGCAGGCAGAGAGTTGGCAAGTCATCTTGGAAATTTTCGGACGTCCGATGCGATTGTTATGCGTCCGAGGTATGCGTCCGATCTTTCCGGACGTCCGATGCTTCTTTATGAGTGTCCGACAGCACTTCCTTCTTGATGTTCTTTATCCTTTCGGACGTCCGACAGATTCCTTTCGGCCGTCCGACATGATTGTCCTGTTTTTGCTTCTTCTTTTGGTTGTTTTGCATTTCATGACCTATTCGTACCTGATTCTTTGACAGGCAAAAACACTTATATTTGAAGAAGGTTAGATAAACATTTCAAAGTACCGAGAATAACAAAATTGACATACTTAAAAGACAGTATCTTTGATCGGAACAAAACAATGACTAAATTTGTTTATATTATTCCAATCTTGTTTGCCACATCCAAAGCATCGTAGACTGGAGTCAATCAAATATATGCTTTCCTTGGTCCATCAGGCCTGATCAAAGTGTTCGCTTTCTTGGTCTGTATAAACATTTCAACGAACTTTTGTGATCATCAAAACCAAGAATAACATTCTCCCCCTTTTTGATGATGACAAAACAAAAGTTTGAAATGAAATTTGATGATTGCAGTACAAGCTCCCCCTTTCTCACGATCTCCCCCTTATTTAGTGAATCATAAAATTTTGAAAATTTTGAAAAACTCCCCCTCACTTGGCTGCTCATCTGAGTTAAACCATTTTCCAAAAATATGACAATTAAGCATATCAGCCAATCCAACTTTAAACAATCAATCCAAATTTAAACAATCAATCCAACATATCCAACATCACCAATCAATCACCTATCAACACCAATCATCAATCATCAATCTCAATTCAGTCCTCTCCCCCTTTTTGTCATCACAAAAGGGTAATCAATCACATCCATCTTATCCACAAACACATTCATCAATGCAAACCAAAAACAATTCATTACATTGACACAATCAGAATAGACAAACAAACATCCATCAAAATACTTAGACATCCATCAAAACAGTACTTAAACATCCATCAAAACATACCAAAAGAAACTTAAAATATCCATTACATTACATATTCATTGTTGAATACCACAAACACATAAACAAGACAAACACAATGCAAATGTCCTAAGTAATGAACTATGTGGATCCATGTGTCCTCCGAGAGAGCTGATATTGGTCGAGATCCTCCTCTTCAGTTTTTTCATCATCTTCAGCAGCCTCTTCAACTGGTGCCTTGCCTTTATCTGATGTAGAAGTGCCATGAGGAGTCACAGGGGTTGATGAACCAGGGTCTGGAATTGATGAACTCGGATCAGTGGGGTGTGACTCTTTGTCATGGGAAACTTCCTCAACCACAGGGGGGAAACAGGAGGTTCTTTTTGTCTAGGAAGGCAGTTTGTTGCTCAGAGGACATAGTGAGCATTAGACCATGTTCTAGAAGAAGAACATGCTGTTTGAGTTCACGAAGAAGCTCAATTACTTCATCACTGGAAGAGGAAGATGCTTTGGTGGCAGACTTCCTAGGGTGAATGGGAGTGAGTGAACTGAATGAAGGATCATGTACAGTCTTAGACCTCTGTTCACTAGATGATGCCCCCTTATATGTCCACAGATTATCTTTAAAAACAAGATTTTTTCTTTCAAAATATGCTTTGGTAAAGGCATAAGAAGATGCTTCTTTGGGACAAACACCTAGAATTGGAACTTTGTAAAACTCAAAAATCTTTTGAAGAAACTTTCCATAGGATAGTTTTCTTCGAGAGTCAGTGGTATAGCGAAGTAAAAACTTGCACATGACAAAACCAAAATCAATCCGAATTTTTTCTCGAAAACAATAAAAGAGATACAACTCCATTTTGTTTGCATCAGTTCTGTGGCCATCAGTGGGCACAAGCAGGTTTGAAATGATAGAAAAGACAATTAAATTCACAGGGGCCAGATCATTCAATTTAGCATCAGCAGGTGAGGAAAAACTTCTTTTGAAATAAGTTAACATTTTTGTCCCATCAAAATGATTATCAGCAGTAGGGAGCTCTTCATAGGAAAAGAAATTAGCAATTTTATCTTTGCATAAACGTTCAATGGTAGTATTTAAAATGGAATTCACAGTATCAGAATCAAAGATTAGGTCTACCCCATTTACCCTGGACATGATCTCAGTTTGGTCAGTTCCTTTCCTAAGATTGGCAAAAAATTGATGCAGCATATCAGGGTAATAGACATTTGGCATAGAAATGAGATGTGACCATTTCTGGAAAGCAAATACACTCAGAATGGATTCTAAACCTATGGAGCAAAATTCAGAGGGGTTTACAGTTCTTTGAGGGATGACACCTTTCTGGGATATCCAGAAATATTTGTCTTTCGCAGCATCATCAAAGAATGGAGGGAGAGGGGCTGATTTAGGAGACGGTTGAGAAGAGGTCCCCTGTCCAGATTCTGGTTGAGAAGTGGGTTGTGGAGTAGGCCGTGACATTTGACCCTTTATGGCTCCTCTCTTGAAGCGCTTGGATGAACGTTTGACCGTAGGAAGATCCTCATCCTCATCCCTGAGTGGAAGCTTGCGTCCGGCAGTGACCTTTCCTCCTCTAAGATTCACCATTGTGCGAAATGTGTGGAATGAAAGATGCAAATGATGCACACAGCAGTAGGGAAGTGAATCGCACAGAAATTTTGGGACAAAAAGGCCTTGATCAAGAGTTGTCAGAGCAGTTATGAACGAGTAGGGTTTTGAGGGAAATTTGGGAATTTGTGCAATGTTATGCGATTCGGTGAAATGATCAGGAGAGATGAATCGCAATCAGTCAGAAAAAGTTTTGTTTGAGTCAATTTGAGAATGAGAGCTTCAAAATGGTACGAATTTGAGAGTGAGGGAAGAGAGAGTTTTCGTCCAAGAGGAAATAGAATAGGAAGAGACTGAAGCAAATGAGAAAGAAAGTTGTTTTTAAAAAAATGAGCCGTTGCACTGTCGGACGGCCGAACGAAGTTGTGCGTCCGACAGATGCGTCCGAACAGGCGCAATCTGGAAAATGGCTGAAGAACATCATCGGACGTCCGTTCATCTTCTTTCGGACGTCCGAAGACCCAAAAAAAATTAAGATGATTTTTCAATTATTCCTAATTTTGATCTCAGATGAATGAACTGATCTAATGGCAAATCTTTTGTAAAAATATCAGCAAATTGATCTTTAGAACAAACATAATTTACACATATATCACCTTTTTGAACAAGATCACGAATAAAGTGATGCTTTATATCTATGTGCTTTGTCCTAGAATGATGAATAGGATTTTTGGTCAAATTTATAGCACTAGTATTATCACAGAATACAGGCATGCAGTCATACAACAATCCAAAATCATTCAAAGTGTGCTTCATCCATAAAAGTTGAGCACAACATGCACTAGCGGCAATATATTTCGCTTCGGTTGTAGACAAAGAGATTGCACATTGTTTCTTGCTAAACCAAGAGACTAAACAATTTTCAAGAAAATGACAAGTTCCACTAGTACTCTTTCTATCCACACGACAACCTCCAAAATCAGCATCCGAATAACCATATAGTGCAAACTCATTAGATCTAGCATACCAAAGGCCATAGTCTAATGTACCTTTCAAATACCTAAAAATCCTTTTTACATCATTCAAATGTGATTCTTTTGGACAAGATTGAAATCTAGCACACAAGCAAACAGCAAACATAATATCAGGTCTACTTGCGGTTAAATAGAGTAGGCTTCCGATCATACCTCTATAGTGCTTTTCATCCACATGATTACCTTCTTCATCTTTGTCAAGCTTTGTAGAAGTGCACATTGGAGTTCCAACTTGCTTTGAGTCCTCCATGCCAAACCTTTTCAGCAATTCCTTGGTATATTTTGCTTGATTTATAAAAATTCCCTCAAGAGCTTGATGTATTTGAAGTCCAAGGAAGAAATTTAATTCTCCCATCATACTCATTTCAAATTCACTTTGCATAGTGGTGGAAAACTCCTTACATAGATACTCATTAGTAGCACCAAAAATAATATCATCAACATATATTTGCACAATAAGAAGGTCATTCAACACTTGCTTAGTAAAAAGTGTGGTGTCCACAACACCCCTTTTGAAACCATTTTCAATCAAAAAACCACTTAGTCTTTCATACCAAGCTCTTGGAGCCTGTTTTAGACCATACAAAGCTTTAGATAGTTTAAACACATGACTTGGAAATTTTGTATTTTCAAAACCGGGGGGTTGATCCACATATACTTCTTGATCAATAAAATCATTTAAAAAAGCACTTTTAACATCCATTTGAAACAATTTGAAGCCTTTAAAGCATGCAAAAGCAAGAAGCATTCTAATAGATTCTAATCTTGCTACGGGAGCAAATGTTTCATCAAAATCAATTCCTTCTTCTTGTGCATATCCTTTAGCAACTAATCTGGCTTTATTTCTTACAACAACACCTTTATCATCCAACTTATTTCTAAAAATCCACTTTGTGCCAATGATAGGTTGATTTTGAGGTCTATCAACAAGTGTCCAAACTTCATTTCTCTCAAATTGATTAAGTTCCTCTTGCATTGCCAAAATCCAGTTTTCATCCTTTAAAGCATCATTGATATTTTTCGGTTCAAAAAGAGAAACTAAAGCAAAATTGTCAATCAATTTTCTAGATGTGGAACGAGTGTTTACCTTCTCGGATGGATCACCAATTATAAGCTCTTTTGGATGATTTTGGCTGAATTTCCAAGCCTTGGGAAGATCTTTGAGTGGATCATCATTTTTATATTCATCTTCCTCTTCTTGATCATTATGAACTTCATTTTCCATTTCAGTTGCTGCTGGTTTAGAGCTTCCTTCATTTCCAATTGATAGCTTTTCCATTCCTTCTCGAACACCTACATCATCATCCTCACACGAACTTTTGGAATTATCATCATTGGTTTCATCAAATGTTATATGTATAGCTTCTTCAATCACAAGAGTCATTCTATTAAAAACTCTATATCCTCTTTTATTTTCACAATACCCCCAAAATATTCCTTCATCAGATTTTTTATCAAACTTACCAAGATGTTCCTTTAGATTCAAAATAAAGCATTTACAACCAAATACTTTGAAGTAACCAACCGTAGGTTTCTTATCAAAAATCAGCTCATAAGGAGTTTTCTTTAAAATAGGTCTCAAGAGTATTCTATTCATCACATAACATACAGTGTTTACCGCTTCAGCCCAAAGATATTTAGGCAACCTACATTCATTCAACATAGTTCTAGCAGCCTCTTGGAGAGTCCTGTTTTTCCTTTCTACAACACCATTTTGCTGTGGAGTCCTTGCAATAGAAAACTCATGTGTTATACCATTATGATCACAAAATTCTGGAAAACCACAATACTTGAATTCCGTCCCATTATCACTTCTAATCCTAACAATTTTTAACCCAAGCAGATTTTGCACTTTAGCAAACAATGAAGTAAAATTCTTGAAGGCATCATCTTTATGAGCAAGAAATATCACCCAAGTGTATCTAGAATAATCATCAACAATTACAAAACAATATCTTTTACCTCCCAATCTAGTAATTTGAGTGGGACCAAATAAATCAAGATGCAATAGTTCCAAAGGTTTAGAAGTAGATACACACATCTTTGGCTTAAAGGAAATTTTTGTTTGCTTTCCAAATTGACATGCATCACATATTTTGTCCTTATCAAAACTGATTTTTGGCAATCCTCTAACCAACTCCTTTTTCGAAATTTCCTTTAGTAAATCCATGTTAAAATGACAAAGTCTTCTATGCCACAACCAAGGATCTTCATTTGAAGCTTTAAGACATTTTAAGCTAGAAGAATCAACTTTATCAAGAATCACAATATATATGTCATTAAACCTCTTCCCTTTGAACACAACATTATATTTGGAATCAAGTACAATGCATTCATGCTTTTTAAACAACACATACAAGTCTTTATCACACAATTGACTAACACTAAGCAAGTTATAACCTAAGTTATCAACTAAGAGTACATTATGAACAAAAGTTTCACCATCCTTACCAACATCACCTATTCCAATTGTCTTAGCTTTCACATCATCACCAAATGTCACCTTTCCACTTGATTTTGATTTCAGCTTTATGAACAAAGAGGGATCACCGGTCATGTGCCTTGAGCAGCCGCTATCAATAAACCATTTGGACTTGTTTGATCCTTTTTCCTGAAAAGATAAAGTGTTTGGTACCCTTTTTAATTTTTGGGTCCATAATAGTTAGCATTGTATCTAACTAACCACATGCATTTCATCCCTTTGTTCAGATTTCTTTTCACATAGCAATCACCTTTCAAATGCCCTCTTTGACAACAAAAACCACACATAATGGAAGAGTCCTTAACATGTACTGGTTTGACATATCTCAATCCACCTCTTCTATATGTTGTGAAATCATGTGCATTTTTGTTGTGTGCAAATGTTCTTTGAAAAGTAGTAGGATGTGTAGATGACATGTTCCTTTTGATAAACTCCTGCTTTCTTGCTTTCAAAGTCTCATCCAAGTTGTCCATTCTTTTTTTTAAATCACCATGTCTTTCCTTCAGCATTTCACAAATATTTGTCTTTCTATCAAGCTCATTTTGAACATTACATCCGGCTCTTACAAGACTTTCATTGTCGGTCTTTAGTTGTTTGTTTTGTTGAAAAAGACTTGCATTTTCTTGAATGAGAAAAGCCATTTTCTGTTTTAACTGCTTGTTTTTATCATAAGATTCCTTCAAGGCATTATGCAGTTTTTCAACAAAAGATTCAAGATCATCATCTTCATCATCATCACTTTCAGATCGAGAGTGTGTGGAAGTTACCTCATTATTTCCAATAGCCATGAAGGCCATTTGAGCTGATTCTTCTTCTTCTTCAACTTCCCCTTCGGAGTTGCATTCATTCCAAGTAATCTGAAAGTTGTTGAATCTTGGCTTTCGATCAGCTTTTCCATCTTTCATCTTTTTCATGGGGCATTCGTTTGCATAGTGTCCAGCCTGTCCACATTCGAAGCATTTGTCCAATTGTTTCTTGTTGAAATCTTGTTTTCCTTTGTACTTTGCGATAAATGGCTGATTCTGGAATTGATTGCTAGGTCCTCCCCTTCTAAACTTTCTTTTATTCAAGATTCTCTTGAAGCCTCTGGTGATGAGAGCAAGATCATTATCATCACCATCCGAGTCTTCATCATCCAAGTGAGCTGTATCATCTTCACTTTGAGTAGTCTTTAGAGCAATGTTTCTCCTTGCTCTAGCATCCTCTTCCTCCTGCACTTTAGATTTCAGTTTCAACTCATAACAGGTTAGTGAGTTAATGATAGATTCTATAGGCACAGAACTTAAATCCTTAGCCTCCTCTATTGCAGTCACTTTATTTTCCCATTCTTTGCCCAATGCATTGAGAATTTTCCTGTTCTTCTCTCCCAAGGTGTACTCTTTGCCCAACACCTCGAGATCTTTGATCAAGTCAGTGAACCTGCAATACATTTTGTCAATATCCTCAAGAGGTTCAATTTTAAATGATTCATATTTTGTGACCAAGATAGCCTTTTTCTGTTCTTTCACATTGTCACCACCCTCATGGATTTCTCTTAGTTTATCCCACATTTCTTTGGCCGATTTGCAGCCTTTTACTCTAATTGATTCATTTGAATCTAAGGCACTATAAAGAACATTCATGGCCTTGGCATTCAATGTGAGGTTAGTCCTGTCTTGAGCATTCATTTCAGCTCTCGTTTTTGGTCGAAGTAAACCTGTTTCTGCATCAAGAAAGTTAGTTTCATGCGGTCCTTCACTCATAATAAACCATAGCTCAATATCAATAGATTGCAAAAAGATAATCATCATTTCTTTCCAGCTAACATAGTTGGAGCCACTGAACATGGGAGGCCTAGCAACAGATTGCCCCTCAACAAACATAGCATGACTGGTTGTCATCTTTACTCCTAGCCGTTAGAGCTTAATCTCAAGGAGACCAAGCTCTGATACCAATTATAAGTCCCAAAGACAACCAAGAGGGGGGGTGAATTGGGTTGATTAAAATCTTAACCAAATTTATGCACTTTTTCTTTAATAAAAATTTACCTTCTTTTCTAATAATGATCAACCAAGTAGATTAGAAGACAATAGCAATATTGATCAGAAAAACAAGTATAGATAAGCAATGAGAATTTTATTAAATAAAAAGTAAAATAGGAAATCAAACCAATTGTCTACCAAGCTTTCCTCAAACTTGAAGACCAAACACTAGGAAGAGCAACTTCTCTTTGATGAAAGAAGATCAACTAGATGTACAATGGAGGGAGTACTTCCTCCTTGCCCTAAGCCACACTTAGTCAAGCTAAGAAGTTTTACAATCACTCAGAAAACCCTCAACAAAGCTACACTAAAGATCCTTTCAACCACAAAAGAAATGCTCACCAGAAATTCACACCACTTTAAAACAAATCTTGCTTTGGAGACTATTTTCTAGCTAAAATATCTCTTGAGATCTTGTAAACAAAGTGTGCAAAAGTCCCTACTTGGTTCAGGCCAGTTTGATTTTAAAGGGAACCAGAAATGGGCTTCATCAATGCTTCCAACGGATAGAAGGTAGCTGAAGAGTCAACTAGCCGTTGGGGCTGTCGGACGTCCGACGACTATATCATCGTCCGAACCAATCGTCCGAAGAACAGCCAAGTTGAGGATCGGACGTCCGATGCGTTTGTATCGTCCGACTGCACAGCGTCCGATCGCAGGCAGAGAGTTGGCAAGTCATCTTGGAATTTTTCGGACGTCCGATGCGGTTGTTATGCGTCCGAGGTATGCGTCCGATCTTTCCGGACGTCCGATGCTTCTTTATGAGTGTCCGACAGCACTTCCTTCTTGATGTTCTTTATCCTTTCGGACGTCCGACAGATTCCTTTCGGCCGTCCGACATGATTGTCCTGTTTTTGCTTCTTCTTTTGGTTGTTTTGCATTTCATGACCTATTCGTACCTGATTCTTTGATAGGCAAAAACACTTATATTTGAAGAAGGTTAGATAAACATTTCAAAGTACCGAGAATAACAAAATTGACATACTTAAAAGACAGTATCTTTGATCGGAACAAAACAATGACTAAATTTGTTTATATTATTCCAATCTTGTTTGCCATATCCAAAGCATCGTAGACTGGAGTCAATCAAACATATGCTTTCCTTGTTCCATCAGGTCTGATCAAAGTGTTCACTTTCTTGGTTTGTATAAACATTTCAACGAACTTTTGTGATCATCAAAACCAAGAATAACAGCCCTAACCGGCTCGAATAGTCCATCTAGGTCAAGAGATCGCCCCAAACTCACAAACTTCACAAAATTATTCAAAATCACCCCGAGCCACAAGCTCAAGGGTTTTAGTTCCAAAATGATTCACATACATATATCATGTACAAATATGTGCGTAAATTCGGGTTTAGAGCGAGTGCGATAAAGTACACCCTCGCCTAAGTACCCTCTTCATACATGTCAAAACACATAAGCAACTAACACATAAGAGCGGCCTGAATACTTACTCAAAATACAAAAGTAGTACAAAAGTGGAAATCACTTCGTGTGTTGGCTAGTAATGGGCCCCACCGGCTCCGCCTAGCTCACCACTGTCTGAAATAGAAGATTTTATCACATTATATCACAAACGGCTACTAACAGATCCAAAACAAGCAAAACGGCAAAAGCCGACACACGCAAGTACGGAAACGGCAAAATTGGCACATGCAAGTGTGCGGAACGGCAAAAGGAACGGCCAAATCTGCCATCTCAAACCGTTTTGATCAAAGATTAGGCTAGGAAAGTTGGATCAAAGTGAACGAGATACTGTTTTGAAGCTATGAGAAAGGGCTACAAATCTCCTGAAGAAACTTTAATCTAGATCTGAATGGAAGCAGGTCAAAATTGTAGAAAATAATACCAGAAATTTACGTCTTAGGGTGACGAACAGGGTCGTTTGCTGGACCATAACTCCCAGATCACAAATCCAAATCAGGAAATTCCAAAGGCATTAGAAAGCTGAGACATAAGACTAAAACTTTGATGTTTTGGCCAAGACCTGAATCCACTCAGAACAGAACAAAAATTGAGTATCAAAATACCCGTCAGAACTGTCCAGATACAAGGCAGTTCTGACGATCGATCTTGTTTGGGTCATAACGGAAGCTACGGAACTCGGATTTCGACGTACTTTATACCGTTTCAAAGCCAAAACCAAGATCTAAATTTCTTATAAAGGAGTCACCACCCAGATCGTACGGTATCAAAACCGAAAAAGTCACGGGCAGAAGCTAAACTAAAAACGCACAGAACCTGATGTTCAAAACAGGCTTGAGTATTTCATCTATAACTCATGATACACTAATCCGTTTGACCTGAACTTTTACAGGAATATTCAGGACTTAAGGGGCTACAATGTTGAAGAAGGCCACTCAGTCCAATTTCGAGTGTAACTACGTCAACAATGTAACATACTACACCAGAATCGCAAAACAGGTTCACAAACCGTATTCTAGTACAAACATCATAAAACAGCCTACATAAGTCCAAATCCAGAAATTCCAAAGCCATACGAAAGCTTAGAAATAGGGCTACATTTCATGAGAAGATCTCAACAACCAATTCTGAAGCATTCCTAGCCAAAATAACTAATTACAGTCGCAGTTCTCAGGTTCGGGTAGAAACAGGATAGCAAGGGTAATTTCGACTTTTCTCATTCTACGCTACTCCGATTGACCTGAAATTTTGTAGGCACCTCTAAAATGTCATTACTTACAACTTTCATGTTTTAAGCTAAGGCCAATTCGGCCTCTAAATAGGAGCTAAAAATTCGGGCAGAATCATGGGTTATGAAACCCTAACTTTTCCAATTTTCTTCCAAACCAGAAATTGGTTGTAATTAATCAATTTTTCCACCTCCTAGTGTCATTATATACCATTTCTAATCATCATAGATAGCCACACAATCATGCTTATATTAAAACAGAAAAATCCCCAAAAATAATAAAACTTCATCATTTCAACCACAAATCAAGAATTAATCCATAAACTTGCATCTTATACTACCACTAAGCATGATTTAAGCATCAATTAAAGGAGGAGGGTGGTTCTTCACAACTTACCTTAAAAATAAGAGAGAGAGAGAGAGCTATAGGTCCTCCTAGCTTTTCCAATCACTCCACCAATCAACTTACTAACACTAATTGAAGAGGTTTTATGGAGTAAGTTCAAGTTTCAATGGTTGGTTTTGATGATTTGGAGCAAAATGGAAGCAAAACTTGAAGAGTTTCTTCCTTTCTTTTTGAGAGAGAGAGCAGGCCAAGCTTGAAGAAAAATGGAAGATATTTGGTAAATTTTTTGGTTTTATTTAGTAATTGGTAAAAGGTTGAATAGTGGTCTTATGTAAGAAACAATACTATGGTGACACTTGTCACCTCATTTAATGACTTGCCTAACTTTTTTCTCTCTCTTCCACCTATCCACTTGATACCTCTAAATATCTCATAACACCCGGTAAATTAAACCCAGTATCCGAAACTTAATCTAATCGGCCGAATTTTACCGAACTTTCCGCACTAGTGGGTCCCACATCCGATATACGTTCTTAATTTCTCAAAAACTAACCGATACTAGAAAAATCATCTAAAACTATATTTAGTCAATAAAAATTATCTAGGGAATTTTCTAATAAAGAAAATGTAGAAAAAAAAATGGGCGATTAAATAGAATAAACCCTAGAAAATAAAAAAAAATTCTTGGGTTCTCGCACTCATTCTTTCGGGGCGTCACAAATCCTTTTCCCTTTGTTCCTCTATAACTGACAACTTGATATCTTTGCCCTTTGGAAGAGACACCCAGGGCTTTGCACCTGTTCCAATGATGAAGACATTACCAAGACGAGTAGCAAACTCGTGACCTGTGGCATCTTGGACATGGATGGTCTCAAAGCTTCTCTTA
The DNA here is from genome assembly GCF_036785885.1 of Coffea arabica. Taxonomy (NCBI): domain Eukaryota; kingdom Viridiplantae; phylum Streptophyta; class Magnoliopsida; order Gentianales; family Rubiaceae; genus Coffea; species Coffea arabica. Next base: position 23,129,482 of record NC_092316.1, read on the forward strand.
TGTTTCTCTCTATTCTTGATTACTCCAACCCAACCTCTGTTGCTTTCCCCAGTCACCATGACAACATTCCCAACATCAAACTTGATGAATTCAGTAATCTTGTTGTTCTCCAGGTCAAGTTTGATGGTGTCATTGGCCTTGATGAGTAGGTCTGGGTAACGAATGGTACGACCATCATAGGTATTCAGGTATGGAATGCCCTTCTGTCCAAACTGTACTGATCAAACCTTACACAGCTTAAACTTTGCCTCCTCATCCTTGAAACTTCTGGTTTGATTAGTTGGCCCTGGCCATGTTGCTAACTAAGCTGATATGGTGATCATTGTCTGTGTGGCCGGGGATACAGTAGTGCTTGCCAAGAAAATCTCACAAGACTCCAGAATTGATTTCAGTCAAGGTTACCATCTTAAATTTGCTTTTGGTTAAAGTTGACCAAAAGCATTGCACACAGTCTTATTCAGCTTGTAGGACGAGTTTGTGTCTTGCATTGCACACAGTCTTATTTTAATTCCTATCTGCCTTACATTGTGTTTTGCATTGCACACAGCCTCCTCACATGCTTACATTGTGACATGTTTGAATTTAGTAATAGCTGTGTTGCATTTTGTTTAATTTTTATTATTGTTTTATGGGAAGATTAATTTCCTATATTTTTTTATATGTGTTGTTGTAATATCATGGTTGCATATTTTTTTGTGTTAGGATCAACGGTGGTTTTGAAAAAACATGGATAGGAGTTGGATGACAATTAAAGATTACTTGCATCCTAGATATTTGGCAGGAGTGAAAGAATTCGTTGAGTTCGCTTATTTAGGCAAGGATCCCACATATAAGCTCCCTTGTCCATGTAAAGGGTGCAACAACTTTGAGGATCAAACTATGGAGGTCATGAAAAGTCATTTGTGTGGGGGAATTGTTGAGAGCTATACTAGGTGGGTATATCATGGTGAAAGGTTTGAGGATTCTGATGAGGATGAAAATGATAACTTAGTTTTAGGTGAAGAAAACAGTGAGTCATATGATATTCAAGAAATGTTAAATGACGTTGGTACTGCAAACTTTGGTGAGAATTGGAGAAATTTGGGGGAACATAATAGGGATATACCAAATAAGCAAGAGGGGGAAGCAAGTAAGTTTCTTAGATTATTATCTGAAACTGAAAAAAGTCTCTACCCAGGTTGTGATAAGTACTCAAAACTTTCCTTTGTTGTCCATATCCTTCATTTGAAAACTATGAATCGGTGGACTTGCAAATCCATCGATATGCTGTTGAAATTCCTCATTCAAGTCTTTCCCATGGCATCAATTCCTAGCTCATACTATGATGTAAACAATTTGACTGATGTTGAAAAGTAGAGTGCCCGCACATCATGTTGGTAGTGCTTTTTCATTTTTATTCCTTCTTCGCTTTTTAGTTTTGTTTCATTGTTTTGTGTTATTCATTTAGCTTTTGCAGTTTGGATGTTTGACTTGAACACCTAATGAGTGATAAGAGCTAAAGCAGTTTGAATTTAGAGGAGTCCTTAGAGCGACATGATTGAGTCTTAAGAGAAAAAAAAAGGGTTTATGGGGCTGGAATAACTGTTTGCTGGGGAGGGAAACCTATTTGATTCGAGTTTGTTGGTCGTAGTACCCTCTAACCAAAAAAAAAAAAAAATCCAGTGTTGATTCGCTGCCAGAGTCATTAAGCAAATTAAGACAGCATCTGACAGGCTAAGCTGGACTAAGTTCGATGCTTATCCATCCATCAACCAGGTTTTGTTGCTTAGTTGGATAGATTCTGATAAACTTAGCTAAAAAGTGGGAATGAGTGAAAGTTGAACACTGTAGGGGCACATAATCCTTGTTTGCTTGTGGCACAGAATACTGCTAATTAATATACATACAAAAGAACATCAATGGCGGCACCTTATCAGAAACTAGTCATATATCTATATGTATTTTTTTTAAACCTGTAACTGTAGGGTTCTAGATAGCAGTGCAATCACTGCGCCAACACAAATATTTAATGTCCAAAACTGTAACGAAACAAGACAAATAAAACATTAAACCCAACTCAAAAATTGCAACATCTTAATACTAGTTTTGCAAGTAAAATGTTACCCTCCCAAAGACGCTAATAGTAGAAAAATTAGGCAGTAGTAGCCGGCTGGGCAGCAATCCTTTTCCTTTGTTCCTCTATAACTGACAACTTGATACCTTTGCCCTTTGGAAGAGACACCCAGGGCTTTGCACCTTTTCCAATGATGAAGACATTACCAAGACGAGTAGCAAACTCGTGACCTGTGGCATCTTGGACATGGATGGTCTCAAAGCTTCTCTTATGTTTCTCTCTATTCTTGATTACTCCAACCCAACCTCTGTTGCTTCCCCCAGTCACCATGACAACATTCCCAACATCAAACTTGATGAATTCAGTAATCTTGTTGTTCTCCAGGTCAAGTTTGATGGTGTCATTGGCCTTGATGAGTGGGTCTGGGTAACGAATGGTACGACCATCATAGGTATTCTGTGACAGCCCCACCTTCCCCTAAGGCGAACCAAAGGGGTTAGCGGACTGCCTGCCCAGCTCTCGCCAGGACTAACGGGTCTGTTTACGTCGGTCTAATACGTTCCGGAACATACCCCGCGAGCAAACAAGTCAAAATCACAAAATAAAATAAAATAGAGAAATGGAAAAACGCCGATGATGAACAATGCCGGACACGTCAGAATCCGGAGTTCAACCATACATCAATCCAACATATACATACATTGAAATTCAACGTTTACAAGCCAAACGGCATACCAAAATATCCAACTAGTCCATACATGTGCAAATAGTCAATTACAACCAACCATTGGTTGGAACAAAACACTTAGGGTTTTCACCCTCACGGAGCTATTTAAAATACATTTACATGATCAACTTGACAACCAACTAGCACAACTTTTCCCAAAATAGTCATTTTCCTGTAAGGAAAACAAATGGAACGGAGTGAGCTAAAGCTCAGTGAGTTACTACCACATAAGCAACAAAGAGCATATAGCAAGTGTGACGCCCCGTATGATGAAGGGTTTCATTTAATATATATCGTTGTTGTTCGAGTGGAATAGCACCGTTTTTCTACTTGGAAAAGAAAAGAAAATTTTCGAAAAAAGGAAGGGGCCAAATCCGGCCGGAAATCTGGCCAGTTTCTGGCCAGATAGATGGCCGGATTGCCTAGCCGTTTTGAAAAAAATTTGAGGAGCTCTCTGCCTCACATCCGGCCTGGAATCCGGCCGGAAATCCGGCCAGATTCCGGCCGGATTGTGACGTGTCACAGCCGGCTGCTTTTTCTTCCTTCTTATCTCCTTGTTTTGGCCAAAATATCTCATTTTTCTTCCCTAGTTCATCCGAGCTTCATAGAGAGAAAATACTCTCAAGTTTCCTAGTTTAATCTTTGCCAAATATCTTGAGTTTTAACCGATGATTTTGCAAACTATTTTATACAAGGGCTCACTATGGTGGTTTAAAGCTTTTGATGGATTGGTTTTGAAGGGGCAGCTTTAGTTTGATAGCTCTCTTGAATTTGAGGTAAGTTGGATATACAAGTTTTCTTTTGATCTAGTATTGGTTAATTAATGGTTTGTAGTGGCCATGTGTGTTATTTTGTGGAGTATTTCATGGGTCTAAGTTAAGTTGGGCCAATTTCTGATTTATTGGGCATTTTCTGATTTTATATTATAAGCATGGATTGGTCTTGAATTGATAGCTTATGATGGTGTTAAATGAAGTGATTGTGCGTTAATTGTGATCGTTTGTGGAAAAATTTATGCTTATGGTATAATTTCTGGTTTTAGGGTTTCAAGTTGGGAATTTTTCCAAGGTTGACTTATGAGCTTCTAATTGGCTCAATTGAGGGGAATTGAGGCCCTAATTGGATATGTTTTATCGTTTGCGAATCGTATACGCAATTGTGTTTAGTTACTATATGCTTGGGTATTTGATTGTAGGATGGAAAGGATGAATTTATGGGGAAATGCTGTCCGATTTTGGATAGCGTTGGTTACTTTGAGTTTAAATCAAATGGGCTTGGACTTGAACGATGAAATTGGCTATATTGGACGAGGATTGTGAGCCGTGGAGGTGAGTGACCTTAAACTCTTTCCAACGTTACTTTCAAATGTTTCTTGCATCATTTCTTGAATTGCATATCCTGTGTGCCGGCATATAAGTTCTTGACACGTTTTGGCTCAAATGAGTACTTGGAATTCGTGTGCTGGACCCCGACGTCTCCTCCACCGTTTAATGTTCCTGTAGAGCACCAATGGGCTCTTTCTCACTGTTTACTGTTACATGTTCAATGTTAAATGATTGTTTGGAGCGTTGGACGTCTAAGTACCATGATTTCACTGCCTCACGAGAGAAATGAAAGTGCATTGATTATTGAAGCATGACATTATTGAAATGACTGATTGTGAAACTGATTTGATAACTGATTTTACTGGTTACTCGCTGAGCTTCTAGCTCACCCCAAAATGTTTTATTCCCCTCCACAGGGCTCAAGGCAAAGCGAAGGCTTGTAGTGCTTATTCATGCGAATGGATGGATTATCTTGTGTACAATTTGAATTTGGACTTCCTGTTGTGTAATGGTTAGTATTAGGGATTGTATTGAACGTTTGGATTTGATTGGATGTGTAATAGTCTAGTTTTGGACTTCCTCCTGTATAATAACTGTGATCAAGGATCAGAGTGGCGCAGTGGAAGCGTGGACGCTTCGCTTTTGATATGTAAATGTTGAAATATTTGTTTTTATTGGAGATTTTATCTTGTATTTGTTTGAGGACTGTAGTGATCGACTGAGTCCCGGCGAGAGTTGGGCAGGCGGCCCGCCGAACCCTTTGGTTCGCCTTAGGGGGAGGTGGGGCCGTCACAGCAAGTCCTTTCAATTAAAGTACACAATTAAGGAATGAAACAAAACGGTAAAAGGATACGGACGGCTCTCAAGAGCCCATTTCCTCGCTTATATTCTTGATCCAACCTCATTGACCCTCCGTCAATGTTAAAAGTACCAAACCGTAGACATCACTTTACTTCCATTCCTTCCACCCAACATACCCCAACCGGGCCCGCACTCCAAGCAGTAACTTTAGGTGATACTCGAGTACACCGGAACCAAGGGTCTCATTACCACAAGATTCCCATTTCAGTCCCCGTGGCTAGTCAATTTTCACGACCAAGCCCTCGCTGGCTCGATTCAAGTGACTACCAACGAGGTTGAGCTCAGTAATACAGTAAGGCCGTTGGATATTCGTCCAAACGACACCAAATCAGTTTTTCATGGAAGGAATTCAACGTCTCATATATCAATTGCAGTAATTTCAGTAAACGGTAAACAGTCATGAATGTTATCACAAGGGGTGAGGGCGGTCAAGTACACCCTCACCTCTCTCAATTCCATTAGCCAAGTAAGCCTTCAAGGCATCAAATTCACATATAACAAAGCCACATTGTAACAATTAGGTGAGTAGTATACTCACCAATCACGTAAGTGATATTTCATGCACCGCGGTCAAAAGTGCGCCGTGAACTACCGTCACGCCCTACACATATAAACAAATACCATGAGACTCGATAACGAGTCATGAAGCAATGCAAATCACAACCCCAATAGGGTTTCACATGCATAAACAAGCATCATGAGTAACCAGAAATTCAAGAAATGGCATTAGCTTATGCCCCGGAAAAAAAACAGTTTTGTCCCTATTTTGCGGTAATGGCACCGGTTTCACTACGATTATCGGATGAGGGTGTAAGACCCACCGTTTCGAAGCTAAGAATCAGGGCTACAACAATGTAGAAGGTCACTCAGTCCAAATCCTAGGACAACTAGGTCAAAAATGCAGAATACCAAACCAGAACCGTAATTGCAGGTTTCCAAATCGCACTATGCTGTAATCAGTACAACTCAGTCTATACAGGTCCAAATGCCGAAATTCCAAAGGTATATGATAGCTAGATCATCAAGTTACATTTCATCAGAAGACACCAACAACAAAATCCAAACCAATTCCAGCCAAAACAACCCATTTCAGACGCAGTTCGCGCATTCTGATCACCCAGAACAGCAACAGTAAAATTGACATATCTCACTCTACATTACTCCAAATGACCTGACATTTTACAGGCACCTCAAACACATCAATACCTACAACTTTCATGTTTTAAGAAAAGTCCAATTCGGCCTCTAACCATACGATACAAGACCAGACAGAAAGAGGGATTATGAAACCCTATCTTTTCACAATTCATTCCAAACCCAAAATTGGTTGCAAATTCCTATCAAACACACCTACTAGAGTCATTACCCCTCATTACCAAGCATCATACATCACCACAACATCATGATCACATTAAACCAGAAAATTCCTCAAAAAAATAAAAACTTCACCAATTCATCACAAACCAAGAAATAAATCACATAATCCATCACTTTAGCTCCCATTAGGCACAAATTAAACATCATTAAGTATAGGAGGAAGTTTAAGCATCACTTACCTAGTAAACAAGAGAGAGGAAGTTGTAGAACACCTTAGCTCTCCAAAAAAACTTCACCAAACTAACCACTAACACCAAATGGAAAGATTGTATGGAGTAGAAACTAGTTTAAACACTTGGTTTGGTTGATTTGAGCTAGTTGGAAGCTTGAAATGTTGAAGAGTTTTCTTCCTTCTTGCAAGAGAGAGGGCCGGCCACAATGGTAAGAGAAAATGGTGATTTTTGGTTAAATTTAAGATATTTAACCTGTGACGCCCCGAAAAATATGAGTATGAGAAACCGAAAATTTTTATATATTTTCTCGACATTATTTTGTTTTCTTGTCTCTAAGTTTGTTTTCTTCAATATATTCATTTTTTTATACATTTTTATAATGAAATATAGTTTTCAAATCATTTCCTTGATACAAGTTAGTCCACGTTAAATTTGAAGTGCGTTATGGATATGGGACCCGCTAGTGCGGTAAATGCGGTATATTGTTGACAACTCATTGGAGTTAATTGTAAAGAGTAAAAGAAGTTGGGGCCATAGTGTGACTTTTGGTTAATCATAAATTGCTAGACTTCCTAAAGGTTCCATGAAGTTCCTAAGCTTAATTGTGATTGGCTAATAAAAAAGGTGTTGGACTTTGACCAAGATTGGTAACTTTAATAAAATCAGATTTTTGACCAAAATTCATTCATTTTCTTGTCTCCTTTGGCTGAAATTAGAGAGAGAGAAAAGAAAGAAAATTCCTTCATCTTCCACTTCAATTTCTTGTCCAAATCTTGAGTTTTAACCGATTAATTTGCAAACCACTCCATAAAACTTGCTAGCTAAGGAAGATTGAAGCTCTTGGTGGAGTTGTTTTGGAAGAAAAACCCCTAAGCCATTACCTTTCTTGATATTTCAAGGTATCATGTCTAGCCATCCTTTCTTTGTTCTTGATTTTGTTAAATTAATGACTTGTGATAGCTAAAGAGATGTTTTAGTGGAAAATTTCTGACTTGAATGCAAAAATTTCCAGTTAGGGTTTCATTTCCTCAATTCTTCCCGTTTCTGTTTGACCAGGTTCGAGGCCGAATTGGCCTTAGCACAAAACATGAAAGTTGTAGAGAATGATGTTTTATAGTTTCCTGTAAATTTTCAGCCCAATCTGAGCTCGGTAGCCTGTGAAAAGACCGAAATACCCCTGCTACCCTGTTTCTATCCGAGAATAGTAATCAGCTTTGGTAATTGGGTAGTTTGACTGGGAATACTACCGATTTGGTTGTTGATGTCTTCTTAAGAATTCTAACCCTATATCATAGATTTCAAATGGCTTTGGAATTACCTGAATTGGAGTTGTGTGTGCTGCGATATGAGTGAATAAAGCAGGACTGCTAGTTGATTTCTGCAGTGAATTTCGAACTGGAAATTCTGGAGTTGTTTTGGAAAATTTGACCTAGTTAGGGTGAGAACTGGACTGAGTGGTCTTCATTAAAGTTATAGGGAATGATATTTTAGAGGTGCCTGCAAAATTTCAGGTCAATCGGAGTAGCGTAGCTTGACAAAAGACGGAATTACCCTTGCTGCCCTGGTTTTACCCGAATTTGGGAATTGCTTCTGTAATTGGTTGTTTTGGTCAGGAATGCTTCCGAATTGGTTGTTGAGGTCTTCTAATGCAATTTAGCCCTGTTTCTTAGCTTTCATCTGGTTTTGGAATTTCTGGATTTGGACTTGTAGAGCCTGAGTTATGATGTTTCCGCTAGAATGCATTTTGGTGAATCTGTTTTACGTTTTTGATGTGGTATCTTGCATTTTTGACCTGTTTGCACTCAAAACTGGTTTGAGTGACCTTCTGTGATATTGTAGCCCTATCTCTTAGTTTCGAAACGGTGTATCTTGCACCTTCATCCGACAATCGTAACGCCTTTGGTACCATTACCGTAAAATGACGTCAAAACTGTTTTTCTGGTTTTGAGCTTAACTTTCATTTCCGAAATTTTCCTTAGCTTGAATTGTACTCGTATTACTTGGAGCTTGCTGAATGGCTATTGGATGAACTTGTTGTTGTATGTGTACCTTTGGGACTAGCTGAAGATATAATGAAGCCATGATGGCTGGGAAAGTAAGCAAATTTAGGGGAAGTGCTGTCCGAAGTTTAAAGGGTTTGATTGCTTTGAGTTTGTGATCTAAGACTTGGATTTAAGCAAGGCAATGTTATATGATGGATGATTTCTGAGCCATGGAGGTGAGTGACCTCAAACTATTTCTAAAGTTATTTATGAACCGTTTCCTGCATTATTTACTTTTGAACTGTTTCCAAAGTTACTTTTGTACCGTTTTCTTGCATTATTTACCTTTAAACTGTTTCCAAAGTTACTTTTGAACTGTTTTCTTACATATCATGCGTGCTTGCATATGAGTGTTCCTTATTTGCTATATTTTCTTGACTTCATGACTTGTATTATTGATTGATAACGTGTTAAGTGTTTTGAATGATTTTCAAAACGAGCTTTCTAGGCGAGTGTGTACTTTATCGCACTCGACCTAAATAACTGTGCAATTTTCAAGGATTTAATTATTGAAATGCTAGTTGCGCATGATGTAAGCCTTTTGGGCTGAACTGGCCATTGCCCCTTGTTACCGGTCATCTCGAGCCAGAAACGGTCTCGGTCGGGCGATTAGGGACTTGGGTGAACGTTTGGTATACTCGAGTATTACCTTTGTAGGTTGGTGGAGGTTGGTGGAGTCTGGTGAATGAAATGAATGACCAAATGAGCGAGGCATTTATTTACAAAAGAAACGAAAATGCATTTTTCAAAAGTTTGAAGGAAGGAGGAAATGTCAGGAGAACGAACGTATCTTTTCATGAATGTTACTATCGCTTTCCATTGTAAATTACAATGTTTCTTGAATTATTGATACTCCATTTTAATGTATTGTAAATGCTGTAATTGTTTCTGGACTTATCATTTGATTTATGACATCATTGAAATGAACTATTGTGAAACCGATTTGATTACTGATTTTAATGGTTACTCGCTGAGCTTCTAACTCACCCCAAAAATATTTTATTCCCCTCCACAGGGCTCGTGGCGAAGGAAGGACTTGTAGTACTTGTTCACGTGACTGGATGGCATATATCTTGTATAATTTGGATTTGGAATCATTTTATGTATAGTTGAGAATCGTTTCCGCTTCGCTTATGACATGTAATTATTGGAGACTTGGATGTATGTTTGTGGACAATGTGATGTATATTTGAGATTTATATTGTAATTCATTTAAGGATTGTAGTGAACGACTGAGTCCCGGCGAGAGCTGGGCAGGCGGTCCGCCGAACCCTGAGGTACGCCCTAGGGGGAGGTGGGGCTGTCACATAACCAATTTGGTCAAAAGTCAAAAAATGGAATAGTAAATCTTAAGTCAAAACCAATGAAATGGTGACACTTGGCACTACCATTAATGCATTCCTATCCCTTCTTTTTCCTCTCACATCAATCATTTCACATACTCTACTTATCTCTTAACACACGATAAATTTCACACAGTATCCGGAATTTAACCTAATTGGCCGAATTTTTTCGAACTTTTCGCACTAGTGGGTCCCACGTCCATTATATATTCTTAATTTTTCAAAAACTTTCCAATACTAGAAAAATCATCTAAAAACTATAATTACTCATAAAATTTACCAGAAGAATTTTTCTAAGCCAGAAAATGCAAAAATATGCCTTTAAATGGGGAAAAACCCTAAGAAAATTATTAGGGATTTACGGGTTCTCATACTCTCTCCCCTTAAAAGAATTTCGTCCTCGAAATTTCTCACCTTAATTCCCGAAAAGGTTTGGATACTTCTTTCGCATTTCCTCTTCCACTTCCCAGGTAGCTTCCTCTACCCCATGGTTCCTCCATAGTACTTTCACTAGCGGAATCCGCTTGTTTCTGAGCTCTTTGACTTTCCGATCGAGCACTTGTACCGGTTTCTCTTCATAGGCAAGCGATTCATCTACTTCGATCTCCTCCGGTTGTAAGACATGGGATGGGTCAGGATGATACTTCTTTAGCATTGAGACGTGAAACACGTCGTGGATTCGAGAGAGACTGGATGGCAGTTCCAATCGATACGCGACCGCTCCTACCCTTTGCAGGATCTTGTAGGGTCCGACGTACCGCGGTTGAAGTTTCTTTCCTTTTCCCGCTGTGATACTTCGTAAGGGTGTGATTTTGAGAAATACATGGTCTCCAACTTCAAACTCCAAATCTTTTCTTCGGTTATCCGCGTAGCTCTTTTGGCGGCTTTGAGCTGTTTGGATTCGTTGCCGTATTAACTTGACCTTCTCTTGAGCCTCTTCCATCCATGGAATAGTTGCTAGGTCTAGAGCTTTCTTTTCACCAATTTCATCCCAGTAAATCGGCGACCGGCACTTGCGTCCGTAGAGGGCTTCGTACGGAGCCATTTGAATCGACGAATGGAAGCTGTTCTTGTAACGGCCCCACCTCCCCCTGGGGCGTACCAGAGGGTTCGGCGGACCGCCTGCCCAGCTCTCGCCGGGACTCAGTCGCTCACTACAGTCCTCAACCCAATTACAATATAAATCTCAAAATTACATCAAATTCTCCAATGATTACATATGACAAATGCAGCGGAAACTGATTCCAATCGTGGAACGTATACTTACATCCATATCAATTTCAAATATTTATACAAGACCAACTCGTACATAAAATAGATCCAAACTTAAACTGTACACGATATAAGCCATCCAGTCACGTGAATAAGCACTCCAAGCTTTTCTTCACCTTGAGCCCTGTGGGGGGAAAAATAAAACATTTTTGGGGTGAGCTAGAAGCTCAGCGAGTAACCAGAAAATCAGTAATCAAATCGGTTTAACAATATTTCTTTTCAATGATGTCATAAATCAATGATGTCATAAATCAAATGATAAGTCCAGAAACGATTACAGCATTTACAAAACATTAAATATGGAGTATCAATAATTCAAGAAACATGTACAATGGAAAGCGATAGTAACATTCATGAAAGGATACATTCATTCTCCTGACATTTCCTCGCTCATTTGATCATTTATTTCATTTCATTCACCCCGTCCCTGGCTTTTGGCCAGGCTCCACCAACCTACATAGGTAATACTCGAGTATACCAAACGTTCACCCAAGTTCCTAATCGCCTGACCGAGTCCGCTTCTGGCTCAAGACGATCGGTAACAAGGGGCAATGGCCAGTTCAGCCCAAAAGGCTTACATTCATGCGCAAGTAACATTTCAATCAAAAATTTCACATTTATCGAGGTCGAGTGCGATAAAGTACACACTCGCCTCGAAAACTCGTTTTGGAAATCATTATAAGCGCTTAACACGTTATCAACCAAAATACAAATCATGAAGTCAAGAAATATAGCAAACAAGGCACACTCACATGCCAGCACGCATGATATGCAAGAAAACATTTCAAAAGTAACTTTGGAAACAGTTCAAAAGTAAATAACGTAAGAAACGGTTCATAAATAACTTTAGAAGTAGTTTGAGGTCACTCACCTCCATGGCTCAGAAATCATCCATCATATAACATTGCCTTGCTCAAATCCAAGTCTTAGATCACAAACTCAAAGCAATCAAACCCTTTAAAACTTCGGACAGCACTTCCCCTAAATTTGCTTACTTTTCCAGCCGTCAAGGCTTCATTATTTCCTCAGCCAGTTCCAAAGTCACACAAATAAGTTCATCCAGTAGCCATTCAGCAAGCTCCAAGTAGTACTAGTACAAGTCAAGCTAGGGAAAAGTTCGGAAATGAAGGTTAAGCTCAAAACCAGAAAAACAGTTTTGACGTCATTTTGCGGTAATGGTGTCAATTTCACTATGATTATCGGATGGGGGTGTAAGACCCACTGTTTCGAAGCTATGAAACAGGGCTACAACAATTTAGAAGGCCACTCAATCCAAATCCTAGCACAACTAGGTCAAATATGCCAAATACTACACCAGAACCACCAAAAATAGGTTTACAAATCGGACAATGCTGTAATGAACACAACTCAGTCTATACAGGTCCAAATGCCGAAATTCCAAAGGCATATGTTAGCTAAGACATTAAGCTACATTTCATCAGAAGACACCAACAACAAAATCCAAACCAATTCCAGTCAAAATGGCCAATTACTAGCGCAGTTTTCGCATTCTGATCAACCCAGAACAGCAACAGTAAAATCGACATATCTCACTCTACACTAATCCAAATGACCTGAAATTTGGAGGCACTTCAAACTCATCAATACCTACAACTTTCATGTTTTGAGCAAAGTCCAATTCGGCCTCTAACCCTATGATCTAAAACCGGACAAAATTAGGGGTTTATGAACCCTAACTTTTCACAATTCATTCCAAACCCAAAATTGATTGCAAATATCAACAATTCACACCTACTAGTGTCATTATAGGCCATTGCCAATCATCATAAACAACCACACCATCATAATCCAATTAAACCAGAAAAATCATCAATAAAATAAAAACTTCACCAAATCACTTCAAACCAAGATGAAAACCAGAAATTTCAGCACTTTAATCACTAATAAGCATAACTTAAGCTTCATTAAGTGCAAGAGGGAATTCACACACCACTCACCTAGTAACCAAAAGAGATAGAGATGTTGGACACCTTAGCTCTTCAAACAAACTTCACTAAACTACCTACTAGCACCCAAGGAAGGAATTTTATGGAGTAAAAACTAATTTAGGCAATTGTTTTGGTTGATTTGAGCTAATTGGGAGCTTGAAAATTGAAGAAGCTTTCTTCCTTCTTGAGCTAAGAGGGCCGGCCATCCAAGGTGAAGAAATGGTGATTTTTTTGTGAATTTTCAAGATATTGAATCAAATGGGTCAAAAGTCAAAAACATGAATAGTGTTCCATAAGTTAAATCCAATCACCAAGTGACACGTGGCACTTCATTAATGCATTCCTATCCTTTCTTTTCTCTCTCACATCAATCATTTCACACACTCTATTTATCCCTTAACACCCGATAAATTTTACACAGTATCCGGAATTTAACCTAATTGGCCGAATTTTCCGAACTTTTCGCACTAGTGGGTCCCACGTCCATTATATATTCTTAATTTTCCAAAAACTCTCCAAGGCTAGAAAAATCATCTAAAAACTATAATTACTCATAAAAATTCCTCAGGAAAATTTCCTAAGCCAGGAAATGCAGAAAACATGCTATTAAAGGAAATAAAACCCTCGGAAAAGATTAGGGTTTTTACGGGTTCTCAAACTCTTTTTTTTTCGGGGCGTCACAGTTGTTGTACGCAAACTCTACTAAGGTCATGTGCTGACCCCAGTTGCCTTCAAAGTCCAGAATGCAAGTTCGTAGCATGTCCTCAAGAGTTTGAATTGTCCGTTCTGACTGGCCATCCGTCTAAGGATGATAGGTCGTGCTCAAATTGAGTTTCGTCCCCAGGGTTTCTTGAAACTTCTGCCAAAATCGGGATACACACCGTGGATCCCGATCGGAGACGATGCTTACTGGAACACCGTGTAGCCTTACTATCTCATCCATGTACAGTCGGGCCAACTTGTCCATTGAATACTTCATGTTTACTGGCAAGAAATGAGCCGACTTGGTTAATCGATCAACGATCACCCAAACGGCATCATGTCCTCTTTGCGTCCTCGGTAAACCTGAAACAAAGTCCATTGTGATGTTCTCCCACTTCCACTCGGGTATCTCCAAGGGTTGTAACAGACCCGATGGTTTTTGATGTTCTGCTTTCACTTGTTGGCAAATGAGACATTTCTGCACATATTGAGCGATTTCCTTCTTCATATTGTCCCACCAATAGGTTCCTTTTAAGTCTTGATACATCTTGCTGCTACCCGGATGGATTGTATACTTGGACCGATGAGCTTCCTCCAAAATTTCCATTTTCATCGACTCTTCCTTCGGTACCACTATTCGGTTTCGATATTTCAAAATGCCATCAGGACTCAAATTGAAGTCCGTAGTTTCTCCCTTTTCCACTTTCTCTCTCCACTTCCATACCATTAAATCTTCTTTTTGTGCCTCTTTTATGCGTTCCAGTAGAGCGGAGGTCACCTTAACATTGCCAAATATCACCTTATGGCTCCCAAGACAGGGTCTCCACTCGCACACGGATTCTAATAAATCCCACTCCTTAATCATCAACCCTGCTACTTGCACCTTACGACTCAAGGCATCAGCTACCACATTTGCCTTTCCCGGATGGTAATTGATTGTGCAGTCTTAATCTTCCAGGAATTCCATCCACCTTCATTGCCTCATGTTCAATTCCTTCTGGGAGAAAAGGTATCTAAGACTTTTATGATCCGAGTACACTTCGAAGGTCACCCCGTATAGGTAATGCCTCCATTTTTTCACAGCAAACACAACCGCGGCTAGTTCCAAATCATGAGTCGGGTAATTCTGCTCGTGAAGCTTTAACTTCCTAGAGGCAAAAGAGATCACATTCCGGTTCTGCATCAAAACGCACCCCAAACCTTCTCGCGACGCGTCCGCATAAACCGTAAACCCGTCCACTCCATTTGGCAAGACCAGTACCGGAGCCATGGTCAATCTTCTCTTTAGTTCCTGAAAACTTGTTTCGCATCGGGCGTTCCAGATAAATTGACCATGCTTCTTCGTCAGGTCAGTTAAAGGTCCGGCTAATTTGGAGAAATCTTTAATGAACCTTCGGTAGTACCCAGCTAGCCCTAGAAAACTGCGAATTTCCGTGGGGTTTTCTGGCCTCTTCCAATTGGTCACGGCCTCTACCTTCGCCGGATCCACTGAAATGCCTTCGTGGGAGATCACGTGCCCTAGGAATGCTACTTTCTCCAACCAGAACTCGCACTTACTAAACTTGGCGTACAACTTATGTTCCCTTAATGTCTGCAACACCACTCTCAAATGCTCCTCACAGGTCTTAGAGTAGACCAAAATGTCGTCAATGAACACAACGACAAATCGGTCCAGATAGGGTTTAAAAACCCTATGCATTAGGTCCATGAAGGCGGCGGGAGCATTGGTCAGTCCAAATGGCATAACGGCGAACTCGTAGTGCCCGTATCTTGAGTTGAAAGCAGTTTTTGGAATATCCTCCTTCCTTATTAACAACTGATAGTATCCCTGTCGGAGGTCCAACTTTGAGAAGACCACTGCTCCTTGCAGCTGGTCAAACAACTCGTCGATGTGGGGCAGTGGATATTTATTCTTGATCATAACATTGTTTGTAGACACCAAATTTTTGGTGTAATTTCATTCACTTTTTATTTTTTAGTTTTTTATTTGTCGTATTAATTTTATTCGTTTCTTAGTTTTAGTTTATGGTTTTATTTTTAAGTTTTAGCATAGAATTTCTTGAAAAGGAAAGAAAAAACATTCAAAAATATGTTTTAATTGTTTTGATTCAAATTCACTGTTTTCTTGAAAAAATGGAAAATGAGGAAAATGGAAAATGAAAAAAGGAAAAATGAAAATTTGCATTTTTATTGTTTCTAGTTTATTTACTTTTCATCCAATGATTAATTATTTTTTCTTTGTTATTTATTTTTATTTTTATCATTTTAGTCTTATTTAAAAAAAAAAAAAAAAAAGAAGTGTGTCGCGCATGCAAGCTGCATATTTCGCAGCCTGCCAGAAAGGGGCTTCGGGCAGCCCTTGGCAGCAAATATGAAAGAAAGGACAAGGGTTTTAGGGATTTGAAAGTTCCATATAAATAGAAGAGGAAGGAGGTAGCCGCTAGAGAGGGGGGACGGCGAAAAAACTGATTGAATCTTAAGGGAGTGGAGAGATAGAAAACAACAGAAAGGGGGAGGAGGGGAACAAAGACGAAAAGGAAAAAATCTAGAGCAAGATAGGAGAGAGGGAGAGGAACGGCAAAAGGAAAAAAAACCAGAGAGAAGTGACGACCGAGAGCAGGGAGGGTTGGTGGTAATAATTGTTGAGAGAAAAGAGGAAGCTGGGAGAGTGGGTCGGAGATAGGAGAAAACGAGAGTATGAGAAAGGAAATCAGCAAAGGAAGGTGAAAGCGAAAAGCAAAAGGAGAATTTTGAGAGGTCCTGGCGACTGGAATTTGAGAGAGAATCAGAGAAGGGAGGTTTGCGGCAAGGAACGAAGCAGAAGAAGAAAGTGATAGGGGCTGGGGTTGTAACGGGGTTTGAGAACAGAAAAGGAGCAGCGGCTAGGGTCGAAAGGAGGAAGACAACCAGAAAAGGAATAGATCTTCGGCTAGCATCCTTTGCATCAGAGCCGGAATTTGTCGCAACCTCAGTCGGTGGATTTTGCTTGCCTGACCATTCGACTTAGCAACCTAAGTGCTCTCAGGTAACCACAGTTTCTCCCTTTTGATAGTCTTAACACTATTTTCCTTTTCATGAGAGTTCAAGTTCACAAGGCATGAATATTGTGTTATTTGCTGCTGTCCGTGTTTTATGATCACGATCGAGATTTTATGGTTTAGATCTTCATGAACATTAGTTAGGTGCTGGTCTTTTCAATCATCTGATGCGTTTTCATTAGTCTCTGATGGGTTTTGACCTGTTTTGTTTTACCTTCCGTGGTGATAAAGTGACAAAAAGGATTGGTTTTTGTTGGAGTTCATACATGTAAATGGTTGTTGTATTTGTTCAGTGTTGGAAATTAAAAAGCAGCTAGAAATATTGTAATGAACATTTTTGTGGATTGCATGATACTGCCGCAGAAAATCCTTGTACATATGTTCAAAATCTTGGTTGTTTTATGGTCCGGGTTTAGCATGTTTTGTTGAATTTTCTGGTTTGATATTTGGAGCCGAGGTTAAGGACCTTTTTTGTTTCTTTCCCTGTTTTCTTGTTTGGCTCCTCTCTGTTGGGATTCTTAAGGGTAGACAACCATGCTTGGGCCGGGTTAGATTTGGTGATTTGGGTTTTAGGTGAGTTTGATTGGTAAATTTTGGAGCTTTATGCAATCTTTTGGTATGAAATCTACGTGGGTTAGAGCTGCAAGTTTGCGGCAAAAATTTGCAGAAGGCCTGCGTTTGTTCATGTTTATTTGCACGATGTCTTCCTGTGTTTTTATTGGATTGGATGTCCAAGTTATGTTTTGTGTTGTTTAGTGTAAAGGTTTGGATGTTAGACCAAGGAAGCTTTGGTTAAAGCATGTGATTAAATCTGAAGTTGGTGTTTGCCAATGAATAAAAAATGCAGCAGTCTTGTTTCATTGTTTCCCTCTCTTGTTCCAAGTTGCATGTTGAAATCTGGTTTAAGAGCAAGGAATGGAATGTTTTGATGTTGAGTTTGGGTGTTTGGGTCTAAAAATGCTTAAGCTGTGATTGAATGTTTGCTGGCCAAATAAAAATCAGGTTGCTAAGCCATCTTTGCATGAATGTTTTGTCCAGATATTTGCATCAGTTCATCCTACGTTCCTTGCTGGTTTTGAGGTTGAAATTATATTGTTTTGTTGTTCAGTTACAAATCATGATTTTGGCTGAAAAATCTTCGAGCAAAGTTTTTTTTTTGGGTCTGAAATCTGAGTTTGAAACTCAATCTATAACAAGTTTTCACTTTGGTGGCAAAATCTGGTTCCTTGGTTGCATTGCAGAAATATAAGCTTCGTACATTTGCATGGGTTGCATGAAAAAGTTCCTAAAACTTGTGCTTTGACCCCTCAATTTGTGTTTAACACTACAAAGGCCCAATTACATTCCAATTGCTTGCAATCAAGTCCTAGAATAATTGCACTTTGACCTCCCAAGCCTCCCTTTGTTGCTTAGCGGCCCAATTATGTGCAGATTCCTTGCAATTAAGTCCTAGAATAATTGTCTTTTGGCCCCTCAAGTCTCCCCTTGCTCCACTATGACCCAACCAATTGAATGATTTCCTCAATTTGGTCCTTGGCATTTCTAATTTTCCAACTTTTCATTGTTTGTTTGTTTCAATTAATTACTATGCTTTGTTTCAATTGCACTTAAGTCATGATTTTAGGGGCTTTATGATCAAGTGAGCTTTGTGTTGCGCATTTCTTTTAATTTTTCTTAATTAAATTGGTACCTTGACTATTTCTTTTATTTTTGAGGATAAATAAGTGACTTCACCCCCACTATAGCTCCATTTCAAGGGAGGTATAATTTCTTTATCTTTTTTTGTCTCTCCTATGTGAACCAACGTGCTACGTGAGAAATACATGTCTACTTTGCTTTCCTAGCCTTTCTTTAATTTCTTTTATTTATGTCATTTACTTTTGCTTTTTATTTAAGTTATTCTTTATGGGGTATGTGTACACCTCTTGGCTTGTAATAGATAGGGCTTGGAGGAGCATTCGATGAAAACCTGTCGAAGACATGTGCCTAGCTAGCAAATGTAATAGTTAGGGCCTTAATTGCTTTGTGAGACTTGCATGCTTAAGTGCTACGTGTTAACTTGCTTTATTAGGCCCTTGCATCTAGTCGAGCATGCTAAATGTTATGTGCTATGTGTTTGTAAGTGTTTGGCATGTCTACTCGCTTTCCATAGCCTGAATGAATGTGATGGATGAATGCACGTTTCCACTAGTCCAACGCTAGTAGGAATTCATAGAATGGGCTGGTCCAACGCTAGACCCTTAGGGACTTCCCCTCGTTAGTACACATTTGCATGTTCATTACATGTCATGCATTTCTTTTTAGTTTTATCATTTTGCATGCCCCTCCAACCCCTTTTCCCTCCATTTTAGGATTCTTGCATCTCATGCTAGTTATAGGGTTCATTTGTTTGAGAGTCCCCTTAAATATGGGATATAGACGAGTGTGGCTTTTTCTAAGCCTTAGCACGCTTGTATTCCCTCTATAAAAGGGTAAATTGAGTCACGATTTAGGTCTCCCCGTACCCAATATGCATACATTCCTTAGGATCATGCATCCATTCTACCATTTTCTACCCTCATCACACTTTCATCTTTTTCTCCCATTTTGCACACGTGCACCTTTATATTTTCACTTGCACACGAACACTTCATATTATCATTTCACATACCATACCTTGCCCACTCACGTGCACATTTTCATTTACATATTTATTGTCTTTTATTACTTTTTCAAACTCATGTCCTCACATTGCATACATGCATTCCATTCATTTGCATCCCACTCGCATTATTCGTGACTTCTTCAAAGGATCGTTATTGGGCTTCACAATTAATGTGATTGACACCACTCAACCTTTGAAGAGAAATTTCCCCCAATCCCCCTAGGTCTAGGGTTTGCATTCATGTAGTGCATCCAAATGTAATAAATTCTTTGGTTAAAACAAGAAAATCTTTGATTAAATCAACGCAACTAGCCTTGGCTAGGTCGAAGGGGTGCCTTGGATTTTTATCCTTGCCTTCCCCTTCGTCAAATGTGACTCCCGAACCTTTTTCGTTGGTTTACGTAGACTAGGAGTCGTTTAAAAGGGGTTTCTTACTACTTTTTCCTATTTTTTCTAAAAATTCATTTTTTTTGGTGACTTGGTACACCTTAACTCATTACCAAGTGGCGACTCCAATTTTTATTTCAAACCCTTTTTAAACTATAATTTTGGGTCAAATCGTCGCATTCTCAACCTCCCATTTAGGCCCACTTTTCTTTTAAATCACAATTCAGTTTTTCAATCACAAAAATACATTTTTAAACCATTTTATTTATTTATCAAAAAATGGGGCGCGACATTGTTCAGACCCCGATAGTCTATACACATCCTCAAGGTTCCGTCCTTTTTCTTCACAAATAGGACCGGAGCTCCCCAAGGAGACCCACTCTCATGAATGAATCCCCGCTTCAAAAGGTCTTGTAACTGCAATTTAAGCTCCTTAAGTTCTGCAGGCGCCATTCGGTAAGGGGTTTTCGAGATAGGTGCGGTTCCAGACAACAGGTCTATTCGAAATTCTATCTCTCTTTCCGGAGGTAAGGCTACTAACTCATCAGGGAATACATCCGGAAATTCCCTTACTACGGCCACATCTTCCACCTTTAATTTATCCGTAGGGGTGTTAATCAAAAAGGCCAAAAATCCTTGCGCCCCTCTACTTATCAGTTTCCTAGCTCGGATGCCCGAAATTAAAGCAGATGAGGCTAACCTACCCCTTATATCCAACCTTAAGGTTGCCTCGCCAGGAATGCGAAATTCTACTATTTTTGTTTTACAATCCAGTTGGGCGTTATATTTGGCTAGCCAGTCCATACCCAGAATCACGTCATACCCCTTAATGGACAAGCTAATCAGGTCCCCTAAAAATCTCCTTTCCCCTACCCATACGTCACAATCCCTATAAACCATACTAGTCACCAAACGTTGATTTCTCGTAGGTGTGGTAACTTCTAGGTCATATGGTAAGCTAGCAGGTTTTATATCGATGCCACACATGAAATCAGGGTTAACAAACGAATGAGTGGCACCAGGATCAATTAAAACTTTGTCAAAGCGGTGGAAAATAGGGATCGTACCTTCTACAACCTCAGAAGATTCTGGAACCTGATGGGGCTCTAAGGAATACACCCTAGCCGGCACCTTAGGTTTGGACCCATCTCCCTTCGCCGGTCCAGTATTGGTCCTCGACGATGGTTGGCTCCCCTTTCCGTCTTGTTTTAGGACCGGGCATGTACCCAATTGGTGGTCTGCGCTTCCACATCGCAGACATTTGCCCTGTTTCCTCCAGCAATTATCTTTAGTGTGGTTTGCTTTCCCACAATGCCCACAGGGATCACGAGGTGCCAAAGCCGAGCCACTCTGAGCATTTCCCCTTTGTCCTCGCCCAGCTTGACCACCCCTGAATGGAGTCCCTCTGCCTGAACCAGAATATCGGCCACCACCCGTTCCTCGTCCAAATTTAGAGAGAGTGCTCTTCTCACCCTGTCCAGAAGTACTCCCAGGAAAGCCACGCTTCTTTGCCTGGAAGTTTCGGACCTGCAGCCGCGCACTTTCAACTCGTTGGGCCTTTTCCATTGGCTTGCTAAACGTAGTGATTTGAGCCGCCGCGAGGTCTTTCTGGATCTCAACGTTCAAACCCTGAATAAAGCGTCTAACTCGTCGTTGCTCAGTCATGATTAACTCAGGCGCAAACTTGGACAAGCGGGTGAATTGACTCTCATATTCCGCCACCGTCTGAGTTCCTTGGCGAAGCCTAATAAACTCGTCTTCCTTCCTCTCCTGGGCTAGAGGAGGGAAAAACTTTGCATTAAACTCTCGGATGAAGTTCACCCAAGTCCTCGGCGTCTGCTCCCTTTCCCATTTCTGTCTAATTACATTCCACCAGGAACGGGCCTCTCCCTCAAGTTGGAACACGGCAAAAGTCACCTGGCATTCGTCTGGGTAGTGTAGAGCTGCAAATATGTCAACCATCTTCTCAAGCCATTTCTCAGCAACGTCAGGGTCGGGTCCCCCAACAAACTTTGGCGGGGAAAACTTTTGAAAGCGTTCGAGAGCTCTATCTTCGCTCTCGATGTGGTTACCAGGGTTTTCGGGGTTAGGGTTTGGGTTCTGGCCCTGTTGTTGCACTGCTTGTGCCAGTAGGTTTGTCATTTGCTGCATAGCAGCAGCTATTTGCACATTCGGGTCTATTTGTGGTTCAGGATTGGGTCCAGTAGAGGTTTCCCCTGTTTCCCTAACCGGTGTGGGTTGTCTAATACCGCGCCCACGTCCCCGATCACTCCGTGTACCTTCCATGAGTTTTACTCGATCTAGGCAAAAGTACTAAACTAAAGTAGTAACAAGGCATGTAAGTAACACTTAAACTTTGTACAATAACACATATTTATACATTCAAAACAGGATCACAAACATATATATACAAGCCAAACACATATATACAATCAGTCAAGTCAAGTACGGCCAAGGCACGTACTAACATAAACGATCCCCCCGAGGATTGGCCTATCAAAAGAGATTTACACGTAGCTAACCCTACATCCAAAACGGTTAGCTAAGGCGCTATCCCTATCCCTATGTACATACAAAAACCACCAACTATCCAAAAGATGCCTAAAGATCAAGGCCTAGTCAGTCGCTGGGGTCTAGGATCCAGGCGACGGGGTAGACTCCTCCCCCGCCTCAGCCCCCGCATACGAAGCCTCATCGCTAGACTCCTCAAGACCATCGTCACACAGATTAAGGATCGCCTTAGCGCGACCCCTAACTTTGCGAGCTGGCTTGAGCTCGCGCTCTCGTGCCTCCCTTAGTTGGTCGCATAGGTCATCAACTCTGTCCTCGACCTCGAGCACGTCATATTCTAGTTCCTTGATACGTGCCGCCTGCTTCTCGTTGGTTGCCCTAACCTGAGTCACCTCAGCTTCCAACGTAGCAACCACAGCTTCCAACTTAGTGTTATCACCCGCTAGCTCCTTACGCTCCTTCGCCACCGCCAATACTAGTGCGTTCGGATAGGCATACTTCTCTTTACACGCGCACCGTCGGAGACGGTCAGACGGGCTCCAACGAATAACGGCCCCTCCTGGCCGTATCTGATATGGGATCACGGGGAGTGCTCTGCGAGGTCTCACTCCCGATGGACTAGCACTAGGGTCACCCTGTCCGGCCATCCTACACCACAAGAACAATTAACCATAAATATTAGCTTACAGGCCATAAACAACAAATCCTCAAATCAAGCAGTCCTATAACACCCAGGCTAATTCAAACCTAGGCTCTGATACCACCTGTGACAGCCCCACCTTCCCATAAGGCGAACCAAAGGGGTTAGCGGACTGCCTGGCCAGCTCTCGCCAGGACTAACGGGTCAGTTTACGTCGGTCTAATACGTTCCGGAACATACCCCGCGAGCAAACAAGTCAAAATCACAAAATAAAATAAAATAGAGAAATGGAAAAACGCTGATGATGAACAATGCCGGACACGTCAGAATCCGGAGTTCAACCATACATCAATCCAACATATACATACATTGAAATTCAACGTTTACAAGCCAAACGGCATACCAAAATATCCAACTAGTCCATACATGTGCAAATAGTCAATTACAACCAACCATTGGTTGGAACAAAACACTTAGGGTTTTCACCCTCACGGAGCTATTCAAAATACAGTTACATGCTCAACTTGACAACCAACTAGCACAACTTTTCCCAAAATAGTCATTTTCCTGTAAGGAAAACAAATGGAACGGAGTGAGCTAAAGCTCAGTGAGTTACTACCACATTAGCAACAAAGAGCATATAGCAAGTCCTTTCAATTAAAGTACACAATTAAGGAATGAAACAAAAATGTAAAAGGATACGGACGGCTCTCAAGAGCCCATTTCCTCGCTTATATTCTTGATCCAACCTCATTGACCCTCCGTCAATGTTAAAAGTACCAAACCGTAGACATCACTTTACTTCCATTCCTTCCACCCAACATACCCCAACCGGGCCCGCACTCCAAGCAGTAACTTTAGGTGATACTCGAGTACACCGGAACCAAGGGTCTCATTACCACAAGATTCCCATTTCAGTCCCCGCGGCTAGTCAATTTTCACGACCAAGCCCTCGCTGGCTCGATTCAAGTGACTACCAACGAGGTTGAGCTCAGTAATACAGTAAGGCCGTTGGATATTCGTCCAAACGACACCAAATCAGTTTTTCATGGAAGGAATTCAACGTCTCATATATCAATTGCAGTAATTTCAGTAAACGGTAAACAGTCATGAATGTTATCACAAGGGGTGAGGGCGGTCAAGTACACCCTCACCTCTCTCAATTCCATTAGCCAAGTAAGCCTTCAAGGCATCAAATTCACATATAACAAAGCCACATTGTAACAATTAGGTGAGTAGTATACTCACCAATCACGTAAGTGATATTTCATGCACTGCGGTCAAAAGTGCGCCGTGAACTACCGTCACGCCCTACACATATAAACAAATACCATGAGACTCGATAACGAGTCATGAAGAAATGCAAATCACAACCCCAATAGGGTTTCACATGCATAAACAAGCATCATGAGTAACCAGAAATTCAAGAAATGGCATTAGCTTATGCCCCGGAAAAAAAATAGTTTTGTCCCTATTTTGCGGTAATGGCACCGGTTTCACTACGATTATCGGATGAGGGTGTAAGACCCACCGTTTCGAAGCTAAGAATCAGGGCTACAACAATGTAGAAGGTCACTCAGTCCAAATCCTAGGACAACTAGGTCAAAAATGCAGAATACCAAACCAGAACCGTAATTGCAGGTTTCCAAATCGCACTATGCTGTAATCAGTACAACTCAGTCTATACAGGTCCAAATGCCGAAATTCCAAAGGTATATGATAGCTAGATCATCAAGCTACATTTCATCAGAAGACACCAACAACAAAATCCAAACCAATTCCAGCCAAAACAACCCATTTCAGACGCAGTTCGCGCATTCTGATCACCCAGAACAGCAACAGTAAAATTGACATATCTCACTCTACATTACTCTAAATGACCTGACATTTTATAGGCACCTCAAACACATCAATACCTACAACTTTGATGTTTTAAGCAAAGTCCAATTCGGCCTCTAACCACACGATACAAGACCGGACAGAAAGAGGGATTATGAAACCCTATCTTTTCACAATTCATTCCAAACCCAAAATTGGTTGCAAATTCCTATCAAACACACCTACTAGAGTCATTACCCCTCATTACCAACCATAATACATCACCATAACATCATGATCACATTAAACCAGAAAATTCCTCAAAAAAATAAAAACTTCACCAATTCATCACAAACCAAGAAATAAATCACATAATCCATCACTTTAGCTCCCATTAGGCACAAATTAAACATCATTAAGTATAGGAGGAAGTTTAAGCATCACTTACCTAGTAAACAAGAGAGAGGAAGTTGTAGAACACCTTAGCTCTCCAAAAAAACTTCACCAAACTAACCACTAACACCAAATGGAAAGATTGTATGGAGTAGAAACTAGTTTAAACACTTGGTTTGGTTGATTTGAGCTAGTTGGAAGCTTGAAATGTTGAAGAGTTTTCTTCCTTCTTGCAAGAGAGAGGGCCGGCCACAATGGTAAGAGAAAATGGTGATTTTTGGTTAAATTTAAGATATTTAACCAATTTGGTCAAAAGTCAAAAAATGGAATAGTAAAGCTTAAGTCAAAACCAATGAAATGGTGACACTTGGCACTACCATTAATGCATTCCTATCCCTTCTTTTTCCTCTCACATCAATCATTTCACATACTCTACTTATCTCTTAACACCCGATAAATTTCACACAGTATCCGGAATTTAACCTAATTGGCCGAATTTTTCCGAACTTTTCGCACTAGTGGGTCCCACGTCCATTATATATTCTTAATTTTTCAAAAACTTTCCAATACTAGAAAAATCATCTAAAAACTATAATTACTCATAAAATTTACCAGAAGAATTTTTCTAAGCCAGAAAATGCAAAAATATGCCTTTAAATGGGGAAAAACCCTAAGAAAATTATTAGGGATTTACGGGTTCTCACATATTCAGGTATGGAATGCCCTTCTGTCCAAACTGTACTGATCGAACCTTACACAGCTTAAACTTTGCCTCCTCATCCCTGAAACTTCTGGTTTGATTTGCTGGCCCTGGCCATGTTGCTAACTAAGCTGATATGGTGATCATTGTCTGTGTGCCCGGGGATACAGTAGTGCTTGTCAAGAAAATCTCACAAGACTCCATAATTGATTTCAGTCAAGTTACCATCTTAAATTTGCTTTTGGTTAAAGTTGACCAAAAGCATTGCACACAGTCTTATTCAGCTTGTACGACGAGTTTGTGTCTTGCATTGCACACAGTCTTATTTTAATTCCTATCTGCCTTACATTGTGTTTTGCATTGCACACAGCCTCCTCACATGCTTACATTGTGACATGTTTGAATTTAGTAATAGCTGTGTTGTATTTTGTTTAATTTTTATTATTGTTGTATGGGAAGATTAATTTCCTATATTTATTATTTGTGTTGTTGTAATATCATGGTTGCATATTTTTTTGTGTTAGGATCAACGGTGCTTTTGAAAAAACATGGATAGGAGTTGGATGACAATTAAAGATTACTTGCATCCTAGATATTTGGCAGGAGTGAAAGAATTCATTGAGTTCGCTTATTTAGGCAAGGATCCCACATATAAGCTCCCTTGTCCATGTAAAGTGTGAGAACCCGTAAATCCCTAATAATTTTCTTAGGGTTTTTCCCATTTAAAGGCATAATATTTGCATTTTCTGGCTTAGGAAAATTCTCTTGGTAAATTTTATGAGTAATTATAGTTTTTAGATGATTTTTCTAGTATTGGAGAGTTTTCGAAAAATGAAGAGTATATAATGGACGTGGGACCCACTAGTGCGAAAAGTTCAGAAAAATTCGGCCAATTAGGTTAAATTCCGGATACTGTGTGAAATTTATCGGGTGTTAAGAGATAGGTAGAGGATGTGAGAGAAAAAAGAAAAGATAAGATTGCATTTAATGAAGTGACAAGTGTCACTCTTCCATTGGATATGACTTGGTGACAACTATTCATGTTTTTTTGACTTTTGACCCATTGATTAAATATTTCAAAAATTAACCAAAAATCACCATTTTTTACTCCTTGGTGGCCGGCCCTCTCTAGCAAAGAAAGGAAGAAAACCTCTTCAAGTCTTGATTTCCTCTTGCTCCAATTCCATAACTCAACCAACTAAATTAGTTTCTACTCCATAAAATCCCTCCCTTTGGTGCTAGTAAGTGTTTTTGTGGAAGTGTTCAAGGAAGCCAAGGTGTTCTACAACTCCTCTTCTCTTGTTTACTAGGTAAGTGGTGCTTGAACTTTCCCCTACACCTAATGATGCTTAATTTGTGCCTAGTGGAAGCTAAAGTGATGATATTTGTGGTTTATTTCTTGGTTTGAGATGAATTGGTGAAGTTTTCAATTTATTGGAGATTTTTATGGTTTAATGTGTTCATGATGTTGTGGTTATTTATGGTGGTTGGTAATGAGGGGTAATGACTCTAGTAGGTGTGAATTATTCATAATTGCAACCAATTTTGGATTTGGATTGAAATGTGAAAAGTTAGGGTTTCATAACCCCCTTTTCTGTCCGGTTTTGTATCTCATACTTAGAGGCCGAATTGGCCTTTGTTTAAAACATGAAAGTTGTAGGTATTGATGTGCTTAAGGTTCCTGTAAAATTTCAGGTCATTTGGAGTAGTGTAGAGTGAGCAATGTCGAAATTACTATTGCTGTTCTGGGTTCATCAGGATGGCAGAACTACGCCTGTAATTGGCTGTTTTGACTGGAATTGCTTTGGATTTGGTTGTTCAGGTCTTCTGATGAAATGTAGCTTGATGTCTTAGCTACCATATTCCTTTGGAATTTCTGAATTTGGACCTGTACAGACTGAGTTGTAGTAATTACAGCATAGTGTAATTTGTAAACCTGTTTTGGTGGTTCTGGTTTAGTATCTTGCATATTTGACCTGTTTGTACTAGGAATTGGACTGAGTGACCTTCTACATTGTTGTAGCCCTGGTTCTTAGCTTCGAAACGGTGGGTCTTACACCCTCATCCGATAATCGTAGTGAAATTGGTGCCATTACCGCAAAATAAGGACAAAACTGTTTTTTATTCAGGGCCAAAGCTAATGCCATTTCTTGAATTTCTGGTTACTCATGATGCTTGTATATGCATATGAAACCCTATTGGGGTTGTGATTGGCATTGCTTTATGACTCGTTATCGAGTCTCATTGTATTTGTTTGCATGTTCTAGGGCGTGACGGTAGTTCACGACGTACTGGTGACGGCGGTGCATGAAACACCACCTACTTGATTGGTGAGTGCACTACTCACTTGAATGCTTACAATGTGGCTTTGCTATATGTGATTGTGATACCTTGAAGGCTTATTTGGATATTGGAATTGATTAAGGTGAGGGTGTACTTGACCGCCCTCACCCCTTTGATAGTATTACTGATTGTTTACCGTTTCACTGTATTACTGAACTTGATATATG
The DNA here is from genome assembly GCF_036785885.1 of Coffea arabica. Classification (NCBI taxonomy): domain Eukaryota; kingdom Viridiplantae; phylum Streptophyta; class Magnoliopsida; order Gentianales; family Rubiaceae; genus Coffea; species Coffea arabica. Next base: position 23,157,947 of record NC_092316.1, read on the forward strand.
AGTTATTGAATTCCATTTCATGGAAACCTGATTTGGTGTCGTTTGGACGAATATCCAACGGCCTTACTGTATTACTGAGCTCAACCCCGTTGGTAGTCAATTGAATCGAGCCGGCGAGGGCTTGGTCGTGAAAATTGACATGCCACGGGGACTGTACTGGGGAATCTTGTAGTAATGAGACTCTTGATTCCGGTAAACTCGAGTATTACCAAAAGCTACTGATTGGAGTGCGGGCCCGGTATGGGAATGTTGGGTGGAAGGAATGGAAGTGAAGTGAGGTCTACGGTTTGGTACTCTTAACATTGACGGAGGGTCAATGGGGTTGGATCAAGACTGTAAGCGTGGAAATGGGCTCTTGAGAGCCGTTCGTATCCTTTCACCGTTTTGTTTCATTCCTTAATTGTGTACTTTAATTGAAAGGTCATGTTATATGCTCTTTGTTGCTTATGTGGTAGTAACTCACTGGGCTTAAACTCATTCCGTTCCATTTGTTTTCCTTACAGGAAAATGACCACTTTTGGAAAAGATTGTGTTAGTTGGTTGTCAAGTTGAGCTCATGTAAATGTATCTTTTGAATAGCTCTTTGAATGAAACCCTAATGTGTATTGGGTTCATTTTCTTTTGATTGGCAAACCGAACATGTATATTTATGATGAATGGTTTTGTGGCAAGCCATTTGGTTGTAAATGTTAAATTTCAATGTATATATGTTGGATTGATGTTTGGTTGAACTCAGGATTCTGACGTGTCCGGCACTGTTCATCATCGGCGCGTTTTCGTTTGTCTTTATTTTGTGATTTTGACTTGTTTGCACGCGTTGGTTTGTTCCGAAACTTATTAGATCGACGTAACTAATCCGTTAGTCCTGGCGAGAGCTGGGCAGGCAGTCCGCTAACCCTTTTGGTTCGCCTTAGGGGAAGGTGGGGCTGTCACAGGTGGTATCAGAGCCTAGGTTTGAATTAGCCTGGGTGTAATAGAAGTGCTCGACTTGAGGCTTCCATTGTTTATGCCCTTTAAGTTTATTCATGTTATTTCTTCCTTTGATATAGGATGGACGCGAGTGGTGACCCGAGTGACCGCCCGGCGGGAGATCTTCCTCGTAGCGGGCTACCGCCAATTAAGTACCAGATCAGGCAGAAGGGGGCCGTGGTGCGTTGGAGCCTGGCCAACCGCCTCCGACAGTGTGAGTGCCGTAACACCTAGGCCTATCCGAACGCTCTAGTATTGGTGGTGGCGAAGGAGCGTGAGGAGCTTGCTGGGGAAAATGCTAAGTTGGAAGCTGAGGTGACCCAGGTTAGGGCAACCAACGAGAAGCAGGCTGCACGTATCAAGGAACTAGAATATGACGTGCTCGAGGTCGAGGACAGAGTTGATGACCTATGCAACCAACTGAGGGAGGCACGAGAGCGCGAGCTCAAGCGAGCTCGCAAAGTCAGGGATCGCGCTGAGGCGGTCCTTAATCTGTGTGATGACGGGCTCGAGGAGGATAGTGATAAGGCCTCGTGTGCGGGGGCCGAGGCTGGGGAGGAGTCTACCCCGTCGCCTGGGTCCCAGAGCCCAGCGACTGACTAGGCCTTGACTTCTAGGCTTCTTTTGGGATAGTTGGTGGTTTTTGTATGTACATAGGGATAGGGATAGAGCCTTAGCTAACCGTTTTGGATGTTGGGTTAGCTACGTGTAAATCTCTTTTGATAGGCCAATCCTCGGGGGGATCGTTTATGTTCGTACGTGCCTTGGCCGTACTTGACTTGACTGATTGTATATATGTGTGTGGCTTGATCTTGTTTGGCTTGTATATATATGTTTGTGATCATGTTTGGAATGTATAAATATGTGTTATTGTGAAAGTTTAAGTGTTACTTACATGCCTTGTTACTACTTTGGTTTAGTACTCTTGCCTAGACCAAGTAAAACTTATGGAAGGTACTCGGAGTGGTCGGAGACGTGGGCGCGGAACTAGACAACCCACACCGGTTAGGGGTACGGGGGAAACCTCGACTGGACCCGATCTTGAACCACAAGTCGACCCTAATATGCAAATAGCTGCTGCTATGCAGCAAATGACAAACCTGCTAGCACAGGTAGTGCAGCAACAAGCCCAGAACCCAAACCCTAATCCTGGAAACCCCGGAAACCCTGGCCATCAAATCGAGAGCGAAGTTAGAGCTCTCGAATGTTTTCAAAAGTTTGCTCCGCCGAAGTTTGTTGGGGGACCCGACCCGGACGTTGCCGAGAGGTGGCTTGAAAAGATGGTTGACATATTTGCAGCCCTACACTACCCTGACGAACGGCAGGTGACTTTTGCCGTGTTCCAGCTTGAGGGGGCGGCCCGTTCCTGGTGGAACGTGATCCGACAGAAATGGGAACGGGAGCAGACGCCCAGGACTTGGGTGAACTTTATTCGAGAGTTTAATGCGAAGTTCTTCCCTCCTCTAATCCATGAGAGGAAGGAGGACGAGTTTATTAGGCTCCGCCAAGGGGCTTAAACTGTGGCGGAATATGAGAGTCAATTCACCCACCTGTCCAAGTTTGCGCCTGAGTTAATCATGACTGAACAACGACGGATTTGGCGCTTTATTCAGGGTTTGAATGTTGAAATTCAGAAAGATCTCGCGGCGGCTCAAATCACTGCGTTTAGCGAGGCTGTAGAAAAGGCCCAACGAGTTGAAAGTGCACGGTTGCAGGTCCGGAACTTCCAGGCGAAGAAGCGTGGCTTTCCTGGGAGTAGTTCTGGACAGGGTGAGAAGAGCACTCCCTCTAAATTTGGACGCGGAACGGGAGGTGGTCGACAGTCTGGTTCAGGCAGAGGTACTCCATTCAAGGGTGGTCAAGCTGGGCGAGGACAAAGGGGAAATGCTCAGAGTGGCTCGGCTTCAGCACCTCGCGGTCCCTGCGGGCATTGCGGGAAGTCAAACCACAATGAAGATAACTGCTGGAGGAAACAGGGTAAATGTCTGCGATGTGGAAGCGCAGACCACCAATTGGCCACTTGCCCAGTTCTGAAACAAGATGGAAAGGGAAGCCAACCACTGCCGAGGACCAATGCTGGACCAGCAAAGGGAGATGGGTCCAAACCTAAAGTACCGGCTAGGGTGTATTCCTTAGAGCCCCATCAGGTCCCAGAGTCTTCGGAGGTCATAGAAGGTACGATCCCTATTTTCCACCGCTTTGCCAAAGTTTTAATTGATCCTAGTGCCACTCATTCGTTTGTTAACCCTGATTTCATGTGTGGCATCGATATAAAACCTGCTAGTTTACCATATGACCTAGAAGTTAGTACACCTACGGGAAATCAACATTTGGTGACTAGTATGGTTTATAGGGATTGTGATGTATGGGTAGGTGAAAGGAGATTTTTAGGAGACCTGATTAGCTTGTCCATTAAGGGGTATGACGTGATTCTGGGTATGGACTGGCTAGCCAAATATAACGCCCAACTGGATTGTAAAACAAAAGTAGTAGAATTTTGCATTCCTGGCGAGGCAACCTTAAGGTTAGATATAAGGGGTAGGTTAGCCTCATCTGCATTAATTTCGGGCATTCGAGCTAGGAAACTGATTAGTAGAGGGGCGCAAGGATTTTTGGCCTTTTTGATTAACACCCCTACGGATAAGTTAAAAGTGGAAGATGTGGCCGTAGTGAGGGAATTTCCGGATGTATTCCCTGATGAGTTAGTAGCCTTACCTCCGGAAAGGGAGATAGAATTTCGAATAGACCTGTTACCTGGAACCTCACCTATCTCAAAAACCCCTTACCGAATGGCGCCTGCAGAACTTAAGGAGCTTAAGTTGCAATTACAAGATCTTTTGGAGCGGGGACTCATTCATGAGAGTGGGTCTCCTTGAGGAGCTCCTGTTCTATTTGTGAAGAAAAAGGACGGAACCTTGAGGATGTGTATTGACTACCGGGGCTTGAACAACGTTACGATCAAGAATAAATATCTACTGCCCCACATCGACGAGTTGTTCGACCAGCTGCAAGGAGCAGTGGTCTTCTCAAAGTTGGACCTCTGACAAGGATATTATCAGTTGTTAATTAGGAAGGAGGATATTCCGAAAACTGCTTTCAACTCGAGATACGGGCATTACGAGTTCGCCGTTATGCCCTTTGGACTGACCAATGCTCCCGCCGCCTTTATGGACCTAATGCATAGGGTTTTTAAACCCTATCTAGACCGATTTGTTGTTATGTTCATCGATGACATTTTGGTCTACTCTAAGACACGCGAGGAGCATGAGGAGCATTTAAGGGTGGTGTTGAAGACTTTACGGGAACATCAACTGTATGCCAAGTTTAGTAAATGCGAGTTCTGGTTGGAGAAAGTAGCATTCCTAGGGCACGTAATCTCCCACGAAGGCATTTCGGTGGACCCGGCGAAGGTAGAGGCCGTGACAAATTGGAAGAGGCCAGAAAATCCCACGGAAATTCGCAGCTTTCTAGGGCTAGCTGGGTACTACCGAAGGTTCATTACAGATTTCTCCAAATTAGCAGGACCTTTAACTGACCTGACGAAGAAGCATGGTCGATTTATTTGGAACGCTCGATGCGAAACAAGTTTTCAGGAACTAAAGAGAAGATTGACCATGGCTCCAGTGCTAGTTTTGCCAGATTCCTACCAGACATACATACCTAGCTTCCTCGAGTCCCATGATAATGATTCATACACTTATCACATGCCCCGTTCATAACTTATGCTCAAACGAGCACTTAGACATATTCATGAAATTAGGACCACAACACCACTTGGCCCAGTCTCACCCCGCACAGAGACCACGCGAAGTGGCTCTGATACCACCTGTGACGGCCCCACCTCCCCCTAAGGCGAACCAGAGGGTTCGGCGGGTCGCCTGCCCAACTCTCGCCAGGACTAACGGTTCAGTATAGAACGAGCTAATACATCCCGAAACTTACCAACTTGGGTAAAAAAATAAATAAAAAAAATAAAATCGAAGTCGGCTATGAATAGTAACCGACCCGTCAGAACCCAACCAAATACCAAGCAAACATTCCCATCTTGAAACTTAGCATTTACAAGCCAAAGTGGCATACAAAAGTATTCAAAAGTGGATACATGTCTGGTTTGCCAAATCAAAAGGAAAACAGTTCCCAAAAGTACATTTAGGATTTTAATACATGAGCTATACAAAAGATATGTTCAACTAGCTCAATTTGGCAGCCATTTGTCAAATCCAGTCCAAAAGTATTTATTTTCCTGTAAGGAAAACAAAAGGAACAGAAAGGGGTGAGCTTGCGCTCAATGAGGTACCAAACATATAGCAGAAAAATCATGGCATTTCACATTTAACAAATCAGATACACATGCCAGATGTAAAGTAAAGTAACTAATGATTCACATAGGAAGGATACAGGTGGCTCTCAGGAGCCAAATTTCCAGCGCAGTACTTGATCCAAACCGATTGACTCTCCGTCAACGTATATAGAACCAACACGTCCGTAGACCCACTTCGCACCGAATTCCGTCCACCAAACACCCCTTTACCGGGCCCGCTCACCTCAAATGAACAAAATGGTAATACTCGAGTATACCCGGAATCAAGGGTCTCAATACCCAAAATCCCCGAACAAACTACCGTGGTTCGTTATCTAATCGTCCAGGCCCTTGCCGGCCCGACTCGAATAACTTAGCCACAGGACTGAGCTCATAGGTCATAGAAATCCGAACAGATGCAGACACAGATAACAGATTCAAATTTTGCATAGTAAATTGGCATATGAACAGACAAGAGAACGAGTGTGATAAAGTACACCCTCGTCTCAAACAAATAAACAGATTGCAGAGCAGAAATCAAGTTAAACAGCAATGGAGGGGAGTGGTACACTCACCGGCTCAACTTCAAAAGTTTTCACTTCAGATTGGCCTTAATCGCCAAGAAACCCTAAAATAATCAAAGTAAACTAATTGAAGGTTTCATATCCAAAATCGAGTAAACGGAATGCACAAGTGAGGCTCGACTACACGTCGTACGCCTTGCCAAATAAATACTAATGCAAGGGTGGAAAACATGATTTTCTTGGAAACGAAAAGGTAACATGAAGACCTAGGCGCAAACAACCCAAAAGCCCTTTGCTCAAATCACAAGTAAATCCAACTAGCCTTCAAGTAAAATTTCGGCAGCATATCCCTTGTTTTTACCTATTTTCCAGCCATCATGGCTTCATTATTTCCTCAAATCAGTCCCAACATCTCACACAAAATTCATCTCATTTCCCAAAAGCCGTTCACTAGGCTCAAAGTAGTACAAGTACAAAAGTTAGCTAGGAAATGACCGGAATAAGAGTAAGCCTTAAGACATGTAAACAAGTACAATGAGACTCGATAACGAATCATAAATCAATGCCAAATATGACCCCAATAGGGTTCCATAAACATATACAAACATTAGAGAAAACCAGAAAATTCGGAAATGCAATTAGCTTTGGCCTTGAAAAAACAGTTTTTGACCTCTTTTTGCGGTAATGGCACCAAATGCCCTAGAATTATCGGATGAAGGTATAAGACCCACCATTTCAAAGCTAAAAGACAGGGCTACAACATCACAGAAGGTCACCCAACCCAGTTTTTGATACGAAATATGGGCCGCTTATGGGCCATGTTTTGGACTGCAAGAGATTGAATATTTTAGTAATAGTTAGCAGTTTATTTTCCAGATTTCTATTTTATTTGCGAGGAATAAATTCGGTCCAAGACCTCATGTTGAGTTGGATCCGATTTATAGAGTCTAGGCTCACCATTACTTAAGTTGGTTAATTAGCTTTTATTGGGTTATGTTGGGCCAGCTTAAAAGCCTTCATTGGATCGATTATAAGCTGACCATTAGATAGTGGATTTGAGTAGTAGAATTGGCCCAAAGGCCTAGCCTAACTGAGTTAGGGTTTTCCCAAGTTACTTTAGGTTTTCAAGTTGTATGGCTATATATAGCCAAGGCAAGAGACCTTCATGATCAGTTTTTGAGCATCAATAAAATTGTGAGTTTTCACTTTTCTCTTTCCAAGAGAGCCTCTTTGAATGCTTGAGAATTAATCTCAAGTTGTTCATCGAACTTATCAATCAAGTAGTCTCCTTGATTGTGGCGTTCTTCTATCTATACTTTTGGTTCACTAAATTTGCTAGTCGTGGGTTAAGGAATCTCCTTAGTTCGTGGCTTGTGATTCTAGAAGGGTCAAAGTTCCGCCAATCATCCCAACTTGGTGTTCGTCTAGATCCGTCTCACATCAGTTTTGAGTGCAAACAGGTCAAAAATGCAAGATACTACATCAAAAATGTAAAACAGATTCACCAAAACGTATTCTAGCAGAAACATCATAACTCAGGCTCTACAAGTCCAAATCCAAAAATTCCAAAACCAGCTGAAAGCTAAGAAACAGGGCTAAATTCCATCAGAAGGCCTCAACAACCAATTCGGAAGCAATCTAGACCAAAACACCCAATTACAGTCGCAAATCTCAATTTCGGGTAAAACCAGAACAACAATAGTAATTTCGACTTATCTCATTCCACACTACTCCGATTGACCTGAAATTTTGTAGACACCTCTAAAATGTCATTTTCTACAACGTTCATGTTTTGAGCTAAGGCCAATTCGGCCTCTATCTATGACCCAAAAGCCCTTTTTATTTCTACCCAAAAGGCAGATCCAACTTAAAGGAACCAAACGGCCTAGAAAATCGGGCAGCACCTCCCCTAAAATTCTTACTTTTCCAGCCATTAAGGCTCCATTATTTCCTCAAATTAGTTCCAACATTTCACACAAAAGTCATCTCATTTTCCAAAAGCCGTTCACTAGGCTCAAAGTAGTACAAGTACATAAGTTAGCTAGGAAATGACCGGAATAAGAGTAAGCCTTAAAACATGTAAGCAAGTACAATGAGACTCGATAACAAGTCATAAAGCCATGCCAACCACAACCCCAATAAGGTTTCATATGCATAATTAAGCATAGTAACAAACCAGAAAATCAGGAAATGTAACTCATTTGACCCAACAACAAAAACAGTTTTGGCCTCCTAATGCGGTAATGGCACAAAATGCGTTACGGTTATCGGATGAGGGTGTAAGACCCACCATATCGAAGCTAAAAGACAGGGCTACAACAATGTAGAAGGCCACTCAGTCCAAATCCTAGCACAACTAGGTCAAAAATGCAGAATACCACAACCTGAACCGTAATTGCAGGTTTACAAATCACACAAAACTGTAATCAGTACAACTCGGTCTATACAGGTCCAAATGCATTGATTCCAAAGGCATATGGTAGCTAAGACATCCCTCTACATTTCATCAGAAGACACCAACAACAAAATCCAAACCAATCCCAGCCAAAACAACCCATTTCAGAAGCAGTTCACGCATTCTGATCACCCAGAACAGCAACAGTAAAATCGACATATCTCATTCTACACTACTCCAAATGACCTGAAATTTTACAGACACCTCAAAAACATCAATACCTACAACTTTCATGTTTTGAGCCAAGGCCAATTCGGCCTCTAACTAGGTACTAAAAATTCGGACAGATTGTGCAACCCAAAAACCCTAACTTGCTGAAATTTTTCCCAAACCAGAAATTGGTTGCAATTGTTCACTTTTCCCACCTCCTTAAGTCATTATATACCATTTCTAATCATTCTAAATAGCCACACAATCATGCTTATATTAAAACAGAAAAATCCCCAAAAATAATAAAACTTCATCATTTCAACCACAAATCAAGAATTAATCCATAAAATTGCCTCTTATGCCACTACCAAACATAAATTAAACATCATTAGAGGGAGGAAAGGGGTTCATCATGACTTACCTTAGAAACAAGAGAGAGAGAGCTATTGATCACCTTAACTTTCCAAAAAAACTCCACCAAACAACTCACAAACACTAAGTGAAGAGGTTTTATGGAGTAATTGCAAGATCAAATGGTTGAATGGTTCACCTTGAGCAAGATTGGAGCTAAAACTTGAAGAGTTTCTTGCTTCCTTTTGGAGAGAGAGGGCCGGCCATATGAGGAGAAGAAAATGGTGAATTTTGGTGATTTTTGAAGATATTTAATAACTTGGTCAAAATGTCAAAATGTCAAAAAGCATGAATAGTTGTCATAAGTCCTAGCCAATGTAGTGATGACACTTGTCACCTCTTAAATGCAATCTTATCTTTCTTTTCCTCCCACATCAATCATTTCACACACTCTACTTATCTCTTAACGCCCGATAAATTTTACACAGTATCCGAAACTTAACCTTATTGGCCGAATTTTTTCCGAACTTTTCGCACTAGTGGGTCCCACGTCCATAATCTCTCCGTAATTTTTCAAAAACTCTCCAATACGAGAAAAATCATCTAAAAACTATAATTATTCATAAAATTTATCTAGAAAATTTTCCGGATACAGAAAGTGCAGAAAACAAATCATTGAAAATAAGAAAACCTAGAAATATAATAAAACCTAGAAATTGGAAAAATTACGGGTTCTCACACTCTCTCCCCCTTAAAGAAATTTCGCCCTCGAAATTTTCTCTTCAAAATTTAAAGTAACCAATGGCCTGTACCTTCTTCGTCTTCAGAGTCAGAAGAAACGAGATTCTTCATTCCAGTCCCTTTTCCACTTGACGGTCCAGGGTCGGTCTTGGTTGGTTGCTGGGTTCCTTTCTTTTCACGCGCTTTACTCGGGCAATGAGCAATTCGATGCTCGGCGCTCCCACAGCACAGACATCTCCCTCCTCTTTTCCAACAATTCTCTTCAAAATGATTGGATTTTCTACAATAGCCACAATATGGTAGAGGAATTGGGGTCTGATCTCCTTGTGAGATATCCCTCAGTGGTCCTTTTTCCCTTGAGTTTCCTCCCGGCGTATCCTCCTTAAGTGTCTCCAGAATTGTCACACCCCTCGCTCCACGACCCTTCTTCGCCAAGGGCCTACCTTGCTCACCCTGTTCTAGCAATTTACCCCTTTTCTTGCCCCTTTTCTTGGCATGGAAGATCGTCCCCTGTGGCCTTACAATTCCTGCCCTTTGAGCTTCCTCTGGCGTCCCCATAGAAGTATTACCTTGTGCCATTGCTACAGTCTCCTTGGAAATCTCTTCGTATTTCCTCTTTAACTCCATGTTTTGGTGTAAGAGCTCAAGTTTCTCCGAATACTCTTGCTTCCATTGCCTTTCCCAGTACTCGGTCAGCCTCCTTTGAACCTCTATTTCATCTCGGAGAACCAAAATTTCCTGATACGGATCAACCCAATGTGTCATCCTACGGAAGTGCTGGAACTCGGGTACTAGCCTGTCGGGCAAAACAATGAGTCATAATACATTCCTAAGTACAAGTGGCATTCTCGATCCTCGTCCAGTTATTGTTTCCCTTTTCTTCTCTTGATTCTTGGCCTCGCTTAGTTCCACGGCCACGACCACGTCCACGACTGCTTATTCCTTACATATATATATATTTATATATATTTTTTCTCTCTTTTCTTTTTCCCCCTTTCCCCAAGGTAATTCAACGCATAAATACAGTAAAGTGACAAAAGTAATCAAATTCTAGCACACCAATTACACCAATGACATATGCACATATAACACACCATGTATCAAGAAAACGGTTAATCAAATACACCAATACATGCCAAATTAGACAGATAATCCTATGCACAATACTCAAACCACTGTTATGTCATAGCGGTATCAAAGCAAATCAAGAGTAAAGGCGATATAGTCCCAGACCCAATTAAATAACCCCGTCCGATCCCTCACGTCACTTACCATGCAAACTAGATATCCAATAACCTCATGGACTCATTCCAGCCAAACAAAGCCTATTCATGTTCCCAAAATGCAAATCTCACATACTTAACACCGTTTCAACTCTGGAGTACTCAGGCACAAGAATCCGAAATAAGACAATTCACCTCTCGAGCTGGCCAGTCCCAAGAGTAAATCATCTATATTACAGATTCCTACCCGACATACATATCTATCTTCCTCGAATCCCATGATAAAGATCTTTACACTTATGACATGTCTGGTTCATAACTTACGCTCAAACGAGCACTTAGACATATTCATGAAATCAGGACCATACACCACTTGGCCCAAGCTCACTCCGCGCAGAGACCACGCGAAGCAGGCTTTGATACCACCTGTAACAGCCCCACTTTCCCCTAAGGCGAACCAAAGGGGTTAGCGGACTGCCTGCCCAGCTCTCGCCAGGACTAACGATGCAGACTAGAACTATCTATAGCGATCCGAAACTTACAAACGAGCGTAAACAGGTCAAAATGGTAAAATAACCCAAAATAAAAAAAAATGAAATCCGGAGTCGGCCATGAATAGTAACCGACCCGTCAGAACCCAACCGAAATAGCTAACAAACATTTACATCTGCACTTTAGCGTTTACAAATCAAAATGACATACAAAAGCTTTCAAAAGTTAATACATATACATGGTTTGCCAAATCAAAAGAGAAAACGCCCCAAAAGTACACTTAGGGTTTTAATACATGAGATATACAAAAGATATGTTCAACTAGCTCAATTTGGCAGCCATCTGTCAAATCCAGACCAAAAGGGTTTATTTTCCTGTAAGGAACAGAAAAGGGTGAGCTTGCGCTCAATGAGGTACCAAACAGATAGCATTAAAATCATGGCATTTCACATTTAACAAAGCAGACACACATGTCAGATGTAAAGCAAAGGAACCAATGTTTCAAATCAGAAGGATACAGGTGGCTCTCAGGAGCCAAATTTCCAGCGCAGTACTTGATCCAAACCGGTTGACTCTCCGTCAACGTATATAGAACCAACGCATCCGTAGACCCCTCTTATCACCGAATTCCGTCCACCAAACACCCCTTTACCGGGCCCGCTCACCTCAAACGAACAAAATGGTAATACTCGAGTATACCCGGAATCAAGGGTCTCAATACCCAAAATCCCCGAACAGACTACCGTGGTTCGTTATCTAATCGTCCAGGCCCTTGCCGGCCCGACTCGAATAACTTAGCCACAGGATTGAGCTCATAGGTCATAGAAATCCGAACAGATGCAGACACAGATTGTGACGACCCCACTTCTCCCAAGGGCGAACCCAAGGGTATCGGTGGGCCGCCTGCCTAGCTCGCGCCAGGACTCAAAACTTAAAACAATAAAAGCCAGAAACTTCAAAAGAGTTCTATATACGAATCCAAAAAAGTTATAATTACATTCTCAAAAGTACCTGCTCACACTATTACATCCTTATAATTACCACCAAAACCAAAATGTAGACCCTAAGGAGGGTCCTTATACCAACCACCAAAACTAAAACAAAACAAACATACTATAAGTCCAACTATTACAATCAAACCTAACTATACTACTGTGTGTGCCAAAAGTCCCCGCGTCGGCCCCTGCTAAGGAAAACAAAAGGAATGGGGTAGCTATATGCTTAGTAAGTAAACAGGGGCGAAAGCGTAAATTTCACGTAATAACAGTTACACGGTAAGAGTAAAGCAAAAGCAGAAAAGTAACATCACATAATAAGGATACAGGTGGCTCCAAAGCCAATTCATATGCCATGCGTGAACTCCTGCCGACACTCCGTCGACCACACTTAATGGTCCGTAGAACTTCACTTGTACACCCACCGACACCTTATCACCCTCACTGGCTAGTCACCTCACAAACTTGCCCGGGCGAACGAAATCACAAACTTGAGCTTGAGTCACAAGCTCGGGTCACAAACTTGGTCACCTTCTCGGTGAATCGGATTCACAAAATTGGTTCATAACATGAACCCACAAACTTGGTGACCTCAGACTAAGTTGGACTGACTTCGACCAAGCCCTAACCGGCTCGAATAGTCCAAACAGGTCTTAGATCGGGCCCACGAACTCACAAACTTTACTCGAAAGTCGCCCCGAGCCACAAGCTCAAGGGTTTTGGTTCCAAAAGGTTCATATACATATGCCAAGTACAATTATACATTCAAATTAGGGTTTAGGTCGAGTGCGATAAAGTACACCCTCGCCTAAGTACCCTTTTCACATATCTCAAACACATAGCAAAGAAAACACATCAAACTGGCCTGAATACTTACTCAAAATACCGAAAGTAGTACGAAAGCAAAATCGCTCCGCGCGTTCGCTAGTAGTGGGCCCCACCGGCTCCGCCTAGCTCACCGCTGTCTGAAATAGAAGATTTTACCACAAACGGCCACTAACACTCCCAAAACAAGCAAAACGGCAAAATGACACGCGCGCACGTAAATATGATGGACGGAAACGGAAACGGCAGATTTGATACTCATTTCTAGTTTACCCATAAGTTGAGCTACGAATATCGGATTAAAGCGTATGAGACACCATATCGAAGCTTAAAGAATGAACAACAACTGTTATGAAGACATCCAGAACTGAAACTGGAGGCTTCAGTCCCAAATGAACCAAACATAATCACTTACGAAATCTGGCCAATGCACAAATGGTCAGTTTTGAGTGCAAACTGTTTTCTATGCTACACATAGTCAAAAGAGCTGAAAAATGGCAGTTAGATAGTTCATTCCAAATGGATCAACTTTCATGAAGGTCGGAAAACCAAATTCGGAACGGAAATTGGTCATCTGGACCAAAACAGATCTGACCAGAAAATGGTCATTTTCACGGGCAGACCTTATTTGCTCGGCTATATCTCAGGTTTTATAAATCCGATTCATGAAATTCCAAGGGCGTTAGAAAGCTCTGATATAGGGCTATAAGTTTGGTGTTTTGGTCGCAAGCCCAAACAGCTTGTAACCCAGTCAAATGTGAAGCCAAAGTTCTAGTCATAAACTGTCCAAAAACGTAACAGAATTTGACGGTCAAAACAGGTCTGAGTATTTCGTTTATAGCTCAGGATATACTAATCCGTTTAACCTGAAAATTTACAGGGATATCCAGGACTTAAGGGGCTACAATGTTGAAGAAGGAAACATTGTCCAATTTTGAATGTAACAAGGTCAAAAATGCAAGACACTATACCAGAATTGCAAAACAGGATCACAAACCCTATTTGACCTTAATATGCGGTAATGGCACCAAATTCACTACGGTTATCGGATGGGGGTGTAAGACCCACCGTTTCGAAGCTAAGAAACAGGGCTACAACAATGTAGAAGGTCACTCAGTCCAAAGCTTAATACAACTAGGTCAAATATGCAAAATACTAAACCAGAATTACCAAAACAGGTTTGCAAAACGTACAAAACTGTAATCGGTATAACTCAGTCTATACAAGTCCAAATGCCAAAATTCCAAAGGCATATGATAGCTAAGACATCCATCTACATTTCATCAGAAGACACCAACATCCAAATCCAAAGTGATTCCAGCCAAAATAGCCAAATACCAACGCAGTTTTTGCATTCTGATCAAAGCAGAACAGCTACAGTAAATCCGACATAACTCACTCTACAGTAATCCAAATGACCTGAAATTTTACAGGCACCTCAAACACATCAATACCTACAACTTTCATGTTTTGAGAAAAGTCCAATTCGGCCTCTAACCCTATGATCCAAAACCGGACAGAATAGGGGGTAATGGAACCCTAACTTTGCACAATTCAATCCAAACTCAAAATTGGTTGCAATTTCCTATCATATGCACCTACTAGAGCCATAGCCCCTTATTACCAACCATCAAAACAACCACACCATCAAGATCACATAAAACCAGAATATTCCTCAAAAAAAATAAAAACTTAACCAAATCACTTCAAACCAAGAAATAAACCACAATTTCTAACACAATAGCCACCATTAGGCATAAATTCAGCATCATTAGCTATAAGAGAATGTTCAATCATCACTTACCTAGTAAACAAGAGAAGAGGAGTTGTAGACCACCTTAGCTCTTCCAAAAAACTTCACTAAGCAACTCACTAGCACCTAATGGAAGGCTTTTATGGATTAGAAACTAGGTTAGGCAAGTGGTTTGGAAGATTGAGCTATATGGAAGCTTGAAATTTGAAGCAATTCTCTTCCTTCTTGAGCTTGAGGAAGTCGGGCACCAAGGAGTGAAAATAATGAATTTTTGAGGTAATTTTTAGATATTTAACCACTTGGTCAAAAGGTCAAAACAAAAGAATAAAAATCATAAAGTCCACCCAATGATCTTGTGACACTTGGCATCTCATTAAATGCAATTCAATCCTTTGGTCACCTCTCACATCAATCACCTCACACTCCTTTACTTATCCATTAACACCCGATAAATTTTTCACAGTATCCGGAACTTAACCTAATTGGCCGAATTTTTCCGAACTTTTCGCACTAGTGGGTCCCACGTCCAATATACGTTCTTATTTTTCTCAAAAGCTAACCGATACTTGAAAAATCATCTAAAACCCATATTTACTCATAAAATTATCCTGGAGATTTTTCTAATAAAGAAAATGCGGAAAAAGGCGGGCGATAACTAAAACTCCACTTAAACTTTCTAATATTGCAACACTAGAGGTTTGCTAATCATTCAAACTTACTAAACCTTTGTAATTAAAACAAATCTTATATTTACCTATGACAAGGCACACACTAGAATACCGAATATAAACTATAGCTTGAACCTTATAATCATAATACGTAAACTAGGATTTTCAAGCTCAACCGAATTAGGGTTTCCTTCCTAGCCATAAAACCCTGATTTTTTCTATACCGAATATCAAATAACCCTAATATCGACTTACGAACGGACTGGGGCCTCACACAGATAACATATTCAAATTTTGCATAGTAAATTGGCATATGAACAGACTAGAGAACGAGTGTCATAAAGTACACCCTTGTCTCGAACAAATAAACAGATTGCAGAGCAGAAATCAAGTTAAACAGCAATGGAGGGGAGTGGTACACTCACCGGCTCAACTTCAAAAGTTTTTACTTCAGATTGGCCTTAATCGCCAAGAAACCCTAAAATAACCAAAATAAACCAATTGAAGGTTTCACATCCGTAATCGAGTAAACACAATGCACATGAGGCTCGACTACTAGTCGTATGCCTCGCCAAATAATTACTAATGCAAGGGTACAAAACATGATTTTTGGGAACAAAAGATAGCATAAAGACCTAGGTTCCAACAACCCAAAAGCCCTTTTTATTTCTACCCAAAAGGCAGATCCAACTTAAAGGAACCAAACGGCCTAGAAAATCGGGCAGCACCTCCCCTAAAATTCTTACTTTTCCAGCCATTAAGGCTTCATTATTTCCTCAAATCAGTTCCAACATTTCACACAAAAGTCATCTCATTTCCCAAAAGCAGTTCACTAGGCTCAAAGTAGTACAAGTATATAAGTTAGCTAGGAAATGACCGGAATAAGAGTAAGCCTTAAAACATGTAAGCAAGTACAATGAGACTCGATAACAAGTCATAAAGCCATGCCAACCACAACCCCAATAAGGTTTCATATGCATAATTAAGCATAGTAACAAACCAGAAAATCAGGAAATGTAACTCATTTGACCCAACAACAAAAACAGTTTTGGCCTCCTAATGCGGTAATGGCACAAAATGCGTTACGGTTATCGGATGAGGGTGTAAGACCCACCATATCGAAGCTAAAAGACAGGGCTACAACAATGTAGAAGGCCACTCAGTCCAAATCCTAGCACAACTAGGTCAAAAATGCAGAATACCACAACCTGAACCGTAATTGCAGGTTTACAAATCACACAAAACTGTAATCAGTATAACTCGGTCTATACAGGTCCAAATGCATTGATTCCAAAGGCATATGGTAGCTAAGACATCCCTCTACATTTCATCAGAAGACACCAACAACAAAATCCAAACCAATCCCAGCCAAAACAACCCATTTCAGACGCAGTTCACGCATTCTGATCACCCAGAACAGCAACAGTAAAATCGACATATCTCATTCTACACTACTCCAAATGACCTGAAATTTTACAGACAGCTCAAACACATCAATACCTACAACTTTCATTTTTTGAGCCAAGGCAAATTCGGCCTCTAACTAGGTGCTAAAAATTCGGACAGATTGTGCAACCCAAAAACCCTAACTTGCTGAAATTTTTCCCAAACCAGAAATTGGTTGCAATTGTTCACTTTTCCCACCTCCTTAAGTCATTATATACCATTTCTAATCATCCTAGATAGCCACACAATCATGCTTATATTAAAACAGAAAAATCCCCAAAAATAATAAAACTTCATCATTTCAACCACAAATCAAGAATTAATCCATAAAATTGCCTCTTATGCCACTACCAAACATAAATTAAACATCATTAGAGGGAGGAAAGGGGTTCATCATGACTTACCTTAGAAACAAGAGAGAGAGAGCTATTGATCACCTTAACTTTCCAAAAAAACTCCACCAAACAACTCACAAACACTAAGTGAAGAGGTTTTATGGAGTAATTGCAAGATCAAATGGTTGAATGGTTCACCTTGAGCAAGATTGGAGCTAAAACTTGAAGAGTTTCCTGCTTCCTTTTGGAGAGAGAGGGCCGGCCATATGAGGAGAAGAAAATGGTGAATTTTGGTGATTTTTGAAGATATTTAATAACTTGGTCAAAATGTCAAAAAGCATGAATAGTTGTCATAAGTCCTAGCCAATGTAGTGATGACACTTGTCATCTCTTAAATGCAATCTTATCTTTCTTTTCCTCCCACATCAATCATTTCACACACTCTACTTATCTCTTAACGCCCGATAAATTTTATACAGTATCCGAAACTTAACCTTATTGGCCGAATTTTTTCCGAACTTTTCGCACTAGTGGGTCCCACGTCCATAATCTCTCCGTAATTTTTCAAAAACTCTCCAATACGAGAAAAATCATCTAAAAACTATAATTATTCATAAAATTTATCTAGAAAATTTTCCGGATACAGAAAGTGCAGAAAACAAATCATTGAAAATAAGAAAACCTAGAAATATAATAAAACCTAGAAATTGAAAAAATTACGGGTTCTCTCACATTGGCCTTGATGAGTGGGTCTGGGTAACGAATGGTACGACTATCATAGGTATTCAGGTATGGAATGCCCTTCTGTCCAAACTGTACTGATCGAACCTTACACAGCTTAAACTTTGCCTCCTCATCCCTGAAACTTCTGGTTTGATTAGCTGGCCCTGGCCATGTTGCTAACTAAGCTGATATGGTGATCATTGTCTGTGTGGCCGGGGATACAGTAGTGCTTGCCAAGAAAATCTCACAAGACTCCATAATTGATTTCAGTCAAGGTTACCATCTTAAATTTGCTTTTGGTTAAAGTTGACCAAAAGCATTGCACACAGTCTTATTCAGCTTGTAGGACGAGTTTGTGTCTTGCATTGCACACAGTCTTATTTTAATTCCTATCTACCTTACATTGTGTTTTGCATTGCACACAGCCTCCTCACATGCTTACATTGTGACATGTTTGAATTTAGTAATAGCTGTGTTGTATTTTGTTTAATTTTTATTATTGTTGTATGGGAAGATTAATTTCCTATATTTATTATATGTGTTGGTGTAATATCATGGTTGCATATTTTTTTGTGTTAGGATCAACGGTGGTTTTGAAAAAACATGGATAGGAGTTGGATGACAATTAAAGATTACTTGCATCCTAGATATTTGGCAGGAGTGAAAGAATTCGTTGAGTTCGCTTATTTAGGCAAGGATCCCACATAAAAGCTCCCTTGTCCATGTAAATGGTGCAACAACTTTGAGGATTAAACTATGGAGGTCATGAAAAGTCATTTGTGTGGGGGAATTGTTGAGAGCTATACTAGGTGGGTATATCATGGTGAAAGGTTTGAGGATTCTGATGAGGATGAAAATGATAACATAGTTTTAGGTGAAGAAAACAGTGAGTCAGATGATATTCAAGAAATGTTAAATGACGTTGGTACTGCAAACTTTGGTGAGAATTGGAGAAATTTGGGGGAACATAATAGGGATATACCAAATAAGCAAGAGGGGGAAGCAAGTAAGTTTCTTAGATTATTATCTGAAGCTGAAAAAAGTCTCTACCCAGGTTGTGATAAGTACTCAAAACTTTCCTTTGTTGTCCATATCCTTCATTTGAAAACTATGAATCGGTGGACTTGCAAATCCATCGATATGCTGTTTAAATTCCTCATTCAAGTCTTTCACATGGCATCAATTCCTAGCTCATACTATGATGTAAACAATTTGACTGATGTTGAAAAGTAGAGTGCCCGCACATCATGTTGGTAGTGCTTTTTCATTTTTATTCCTTCTTCGCTTTTTAGTTTTGTTTCATTGTTTTGTGTTATTCATTTAGCTTTTGGAGTTTGTATGTTTGACTTGAACACCTAATGAGTGATAAGAGCTAAAGCAGCTTGAATTTAGAGGAGTCCTTAGAGCGACATGATTGAGTATTAAGAGAAAAAAAAAGGGTTTATGGGGCTGGAATAACTGTTTGCTGGGGAGGGAAACCTATTTGATTCGAGTTTGTTGGTCGTAGTACCCTCTAACCAAAAAAAAAAATTCCAGTGTTGATTCGCTGCCAGAGTCATTAAGCAAATTAAGACAGCATCTGACAGGCTAAGCTGGACTAAGTTCGATGCTTATCCATCCATCAACTAGGTTTTGTTGCTTAGTTGGATAGATTCTGATAAACTTAGCTAAAAAGTGGGAATGAGTGAAAGTTGAACACTGTAGGGGCACATAATCATTGTTTGCTTGTGGCACAGAATACTGCTAATTAATATACATACAAAAGAACATCAATGGCGGCACCTTATCAGAAACTAGTCATATATCTATATGTATTTTTTTTAAACCTGTAACTGTAGGGTTCTAGATAGCAGTGCAATCACTGCGCCAACACAAATATTTAATGTCCAAAACTGTAACTAAACAAGACAAATAAAACATTAAACCCAACTCAAAAATTGCAACATCTTAATACTAGTTTTGCAAGTAAAATGTTACCCTCCTAAAGACGCTAATAGTAGAAAAATTAGGCAGTAGTAGCCGGCTGGGCAGCAATCCTTTTCCTTTGTTCCTCTATAACTGACAACTTGATACCTTTGCCCTTTGGAAGAGACACCCAGGGCTTTGCACCTTTTCCAATGATGAAGACATTACCAAGACGAGTAGCAAACTCGTGACCTGTGGCATCTTGGACATGGATGGTCTCAAAGCTACTCTTATGTTTCTCTCTATTCTTGATTACTCCAACCCAACCTCTGTTGCTTCCCCCAGTCACCATGACAACATTCCCAACATCAAACTTGATGAATTCAGTAATCTTGTTGTTCTCCAGGTCAAGTTTGATGGTGTCATTGGCCTTGATGAGTGGGTCTGGGTAACGAATGGTACGACCATCATAGGTATTCAGGTATGGAATGCCCTTCTGTCCAAACTGTACTGATCGAACCTTACACAGCTTAAACTTTGCCTCCTCATCCCTGAAACTTCTGGTTTGATTAGCTGGCCCTGGCCATGTTGCTAACTAAGCTGATATGGTGATCATTGTCTGTGTGGCCGGGGATACAGTAGTGCTTGCCAAGAAAATCTCACAAGACTCCATAATTGGTTTCAGTCAAGGTTACCATCTTAAATTTGCTTTTGGTTAAAGTTGACCAAAAGCATTGCACACAGTCTTATTCAGCTTGTAGGACGAGTTTGTGTCTTGCATTGCACACAGTCTTATTTTAATTCCTATCTACCTTACATTGTGTTTTGCATTGCACACAGCCTCCTCACATGCTTACATTGTGACATGTTTGAATTTAGTAATAGCTGTGTTGTATTTTGTTTAATTTTTATTATTGTTGTATGGGAAGATTAATTTCCTATATTTATTATATGTGTTGTTGTAATATCATGGTTGCATATTTTTTTGTGTTAGGATCAACGGTGGTTTTGAAAAAACATGGATAGGAGTTGGATGACAATTAAAGATTACTTGCATCCTAGATATTTGGCAGGAGTGAAAGAATTCGTTGAGTTCGCTTATTTAGGCAAGGATCCCACATATAAGCTCCCTTGTCCATGTAAATGGTGCAACAACTTTGAGGATCAAACTATGGAGGTGATGAAAAATCATTTGTGTGGGGGAATTGTTGAGAGCTATACTAGGTGGGTATATCATGGTGAAAGGTTTGAGGATTCTGATGAGGATGAAAATGATAACATAATTTTAGGTGAAGAAAACAGTGAGTCAGATGATATTCAAGAAATGTTAAATGACGTTGGTACTGCAAACTTTGGTGAGAATTGGAGAAATTTGGGGGAACATAATAGGGATATACCAAATAAGCAAGAGGGGGAAGCAAGTAAGTTTCTTAGATTATTATCTGAAGCTGAAAAAAGTCTCTACCCAGGTTGTGATAAGTACTCAAAACTTTCCTTTGTTGTCCATATCCTTCATTTGAAAACTATGAATCGGTGGACTTGCAAATCCATCGATATGCTGTTGAAATTCCTCATTCAAGTCTTTCCCATGGCATCAATTCCTAGCTCATACTATGATGCAAAAAATTTAATTTGTGAGCTAGGACTCAAGTGTGAAAAAATACATGCATGTGAAAATGATTTTGCACTTTATTGGAAAGAAAATGAAAGCCTCGATCACTGCCCAAATGAAAAATGTAAAGCGCCTCGTTATAAATCCCCGGGTTCTAAAATTCCTAGAAAAGTGCTTCGCTATTTCCCCTTAAAATCAAGGTTGCAAAGATTATTCATAAACAAGGAGATAGCTCAAGATATGAGGTGGCATAAAGAGAGACGCGTTCCCAAGGAAAACACAATGACACACCCTGCTGACTCAATAGCTTGGAAGGAGTTTGATAACACTCACCCATCTTTTGCCAAAGATCCTCGTAATGTTAGGTAGGGCTTTCAACTGATGGTTTCAATCCCTATGGAAACATGAATAATGCATATAGTATATGGCCTGTAATCCTTGTTCCTTACAATCTACCACCTTGGAAATGCTTAAAGGACCCTTTTTTCCTGTTATCAATGATTATTCCAGGTCCTAAGTGCATAGGAAATGATATGGATATATTTTTTAGGCCTCTAATTGATGAGTTGAAAGAGTTTTTTGACACTGGCTTTGAGACTTATGATGCAGCCGTGGGAGAAAAAATTATGTTACGGGCTGCTCTATTGTGGACTACTCTATTGTGGAGTACGAAAGGATATAAGGCCTGTCCTGTTTGTTTAGATGATACAACTAGTGTATATCTGAGAAATGGATTAAAATGTTGCTATATGGGGCACCGGCGATTTTTGCCAGCGGACCATAAATGGCGTAGAGAAAGAAAGTTATTTGATGGCAAGAGTGATCTTAGACAGCCTTTTAGAACTTTATCCGGTGAAGAAATCTTGCAACAACTTCAAGAGTTTGATCAAATGGTGTTTGGTAAGGCACCTGTGTGACGCCCCCACTTCTCCCTAAGGCGAACCAAAGGGTATCCGCGGGACGCCTGCCCAACTCTCGCCAGGACTCAAGCAATTTCCGTCCAAGCTTAATACAATACTAGACGTTACGATTAAATATCATAAATACAATCAGTGCGTAAGCATTCAAACTTATCAATATTCAGCATCTGCCCAATCATTACATCGGAATCTCGAAATACATCAATATTCAAAACATATATATATCAATCACAAGTCTAGCCCCAAGTGCAACGGAAACCCTAAAAACAAGAGTACGCCAAGAGGGGTTTCTCCAACATTTCTCCAAGTCCAATCCTGTTAAGGAAAACAAATCTACAGGGTGAGCAAAACGCTCGTGAGGCCAAGAACACACATGCAAGCACATTGTTCAAATAGCAATCCCAAATTTATTGCATAAAACCGTGATGTTTCAATAATCAACCATTCGAACAGGAAAAGTAATCAGAAACAATTCAAGGATATAGTAGCTCTCAGGAGCTAAGTTCCACTCGCTCTGCCGATGTCATTCGTATACCTTCCCGCGTTGACCCTCCTGTCAACCGGGTCGGTATTTCCATTTCCGTAGATCACCACTTACTTCCCTCCGTCCACCGTACACCTCCAGGGCCCACAAGTCATTTATAAGGCGATACTCTACGAGTATGCCAAGCAAGACCTCTTATTAGGTCGAGCTTATATATCTCATGGCTCGCCTAGGTTCCCGACCAAGCCCATTGCCGGCTCGAGTCCAAGGTCGGCCTATGAGTTTGGGCGTCCCCCATTCATTTGAAAGTCGAGGAGGTTCACTCCAATGACATATGTAATCATAACATAACATTTCATTTCATTCATTCATTCATTCATTTGAAATTAGAACGAGTGCGATAAAGTACGCACCCGCCCTTATATTTTTTTTTTAAAATTCCCAACAATTACCACAATTAAGCAAGTATCAAGAATTCACACACTTGACACTCACCGAGCAATTCAATAGGGATTATTCTTTGGAGATTCAAGTGTCCACAGTGAGATCCTCTTGAAGGTCTCCTTGTGTGCCTGGCAATTAATAGCGGATAATCATACAAATAACCCACTTATCAAGGAAGATTGTACTCTAGTACAATCTAAAGATTATTTCACAAAAGGAACCTCAATTACACGCAAATCGAGGTTCTGTGAGGACTCGCAAATTCCTTACATATTTCTCAAAAATTCCCTTTTATTTGAAAATTATTTGGAAATTATTATTTCATGTTATCCATAGTTCAATCACCCTAGAAAAGTGCCAATGACCATAGGAAATTAGGGTTTTCCTATTCGTTTTCAATTTAAGGTGAAATCGGATTTTTTCGTGTAACCGCAGTATAATTATCCGGTACCGAGTAAGGATCAAATTTGGTGCTTAAAAGTGACTTTTAAGTGAGAAATAATATGTGATTAGAAGCAATGATAAAAAGTTAGTGAATTGGAAGAAAAAAACCCTAGTACGTGCGATTTAAGAGAAAACGCGTCACACCGACGTGTACCGTGCACTACCGATTGAACCACCACTTGACTACCACTTTCTTGCCATACAAGTTTATTACTAATGGAGCAAAATATCTCCTCTCTCATGATGACATCTTGGCCGAAATTAAAGGGCTAAAATACAAGAAAGGAAAGAGAAAATTTTGTGGTGGAAATCAAGCCAAGTGTTGGCTAAACTTGTGGACACAATTTGTTCTAATCTTCTTGTCTTCTTATAAGACCAATTAAGCTTCATTCTTCCCCAATTTTCTGCCGCATAGCTGGGCTAGGAGAGAGAGGAAAGGGAGAGCAAGAGAAAACAAAATTTCTTCTTGATTTGCACCATCCAAGTGCAAGAAACAAATTCTAAACCGATTAAAGTGTGAATTGTGATCTTGGGAAGCTAGGGAAGCTAAAATTTTCAAGAGGAAATGAAGTGGTACTCTTGCAAGCTTTGTTTTGAGGTATCTGCTGTCTATACTTGCTATATGGATGATCTATGTTGTATCTAAGCTTAGATAAGTGGTTGTAGTGATGATGGGAGCAAGAAATCAAGAAAGGTTCCATTAACAATAAAAAATTCCAGATTTCTGGAAATTTCTTCCCCCTTTCTGTCCGGTTTTGTTTCTTCATGTTAGAGGCCGAATTGGCCTTAGGTCAAAACATGAAAGTTGTATAGAATGGTATTTTATAGTTTTCCACAAAATTTCAGCTCAATCAGAGCAACGTAGCTTGTGAAAAGATGAAAATACCCTCACTGATCTAGGTTACTTTCCAGAATTCCTCGTGGACAGTTCAGTCTCTTTGGTTGTGTTTGATCACTATAATCCGTTCAGATTTAGCCAATTGTCAAAACATGAAAGTTTTAGTATCCTGTATTAGCGTTTCAACGCCACCAAGAACGTCTTAAACGGACCTCGGTAGACTGGGATATGGTCATTTGAATGCAGTGCGGTTAATTAACCGACTAGTTGGATTTTGAATCTGTAAAGTGGGAATTTGACTAGATTGCATTGTAAATCTGACGGAGTCATCTTCATGAGAATTGTATAAATTTGTCTTAGTTTTCATATGGCTTTGAAATTACTTGATTTGGAGTTATGTGTGCTGAGATCAGAGTGGATGAATCAAGACTACCACAGTAAACCTTGAACTAGGAAATCAGGGATCATTTTGATAAATTCGACCTAGATACAGGGTAAACTGGATTGAGTGGCCTTCTTCAACATTGTAGCCCTATGTCTTAGCTTCGAAACGGCATAAGTTTCATCCCAATCCAATTTCATCCCAATCCGATAAGTGTAACTCCGGTTGTGACCGTTATGCATGAACCCGTCAAAACTGTCTTTTGTCAAATTGCATTTCCGCACCTGTTATTACTTTAATTTTTGTTCTTATATCGTCTTGAGCCTATGAAATGGCTATTATGATGAGTTTGTGGTGTACATGACTTTGGGATTGGCTGAGAAAAATCATGAAGCCATAAATGGATAGAAAATAAGGTAAACACAAAGGGCATGCTGCCCAAATTTTCGCCCGAAAGCTAAGTTATATTTGAACTTGTATAATACTATGACCGTTTTTCCATCTTAAAAACATGATCCTTCTTCAATTGGAAACTCCAAATGTGACGACCCCACCTCTCCCTAAGGCGTACCAAAGGGTTCGGCGGACCGCCTGCCCAGCTCTCGCCAGGACTCATTCACTATCTCAATCGAGTCATGTACACACATCCATGAACCATAAATAATATTCACAATTCAAGCTTATAATTTACATTGATAGAATTCGAGGTACAAAGTCTCAATTCACCAAACTAGTTCAAAACGAATACAATCCAAGTACAACATGTTCCATCCGAGGAATAGCGCGAGTACAAGTCAAAAATCAAACAACTAGTCTATGCTAGACTTTACATATCTCACACCTCGCTCGTACCCCTGAAAGGAAAACAAATAGAGTGGAATGAGCTAAAAGCCCAGTGAGGTTCCAAATAGCAAATTGACCATTATTTATAAGTACAAGTTTTCGATATAGCAAAGTAACGAGCATGAAGAGTTCATAAATGTGAGCAATAACACGTCAAGTAGCAATCTTAAAATGAGCGAGTGTAGAAGTTTTTCAACAGAAACAATAATCCAATAAACAATAATCACTCCAAAGTATAAGGATACGGATGGCTCTCAGGAGCCAAATTCCCATTGCATTACCAAAAGCTTGATCACGTAGTAGTTGACACTCCGTCAACTTTCAAGTAAGTAACCAATCCAGTAGAACACCACTTACACGACTCTCCGTCCACCATTCACACCCCCTACTGGGCCCAAAATCCTCAATAAACACGGGTGGTAATACTCGAGTATACCAATTAGTCGAGGAGATATCACTCCACTCGACAAAGCAAGAGACCCAGGGCTCGTTACCCAACCGACCAAGCCCCTGCCGGCTCGACTAGAGTAACTTGCCACAGGGTTTCTGGAATTCCAGGAAGTGCGCGCATCATAACAAGTATGTCAAGTCAATTGCAACAATAAACAAGTATATATCATGTAAGGGCAAGTGCGATAAAGTACACTCTTGCCCTAACAATTCACGCATGTGGCATGTAATCATATTGGCACGTATCAAGTACAAGTATCAAGTTCAATTCAGTATTTGAAAGCACTCACCAAAAGATATAGTGCTTTTACTGGTCACTTTCAGGTTATACTCCGAGTTCGGAGTCCAAATCTGCGATAAAACTCAATTTGAGAACTTTGAAACATGACTAGAGTTCAAAATTTAGACGTTTCGTTCAATAAGAATCAATAAATTGAAATTCACTCGGACAGTAGTCGTGAAACACTTGCTCCCCTTTTTAAACAGTAAAACTTTGTAATATTTATACTTGAAATTGTCTTGCGAGTTGAAAGTACAAGGAAAACATACTTCGAGCAATCATTATTTCATTTCTCAAGGGTACAAGTTCGTCCAAGTCCTAACGTATAACACTCAAGAAACATAGTGGCCAAGGTTCTCGCTAGTTCAAGTAATAAGTACTTAACCTTCACTCAAGTCGCTAATATAGTTTTCTAGTCCTCGAGTAAAAATTCGGGCAGCATGCCCTTTGTGTTTACCTAATTTTCCAGCCTTTTAGGCTTCATTATTTTTCTCAAACACAACCCAACATTATACATATCAGCAATTCATGTCAAGAGCCGTTTCATAGGCTCACAATATCATAATAACAAGAATCGTACTAAGTACAAGTGCAGAAATTCAATTTAGTTCAAAACAGATTTGACGTACAAATGCGGAAATAACATATCCGAGGCTACGCTTATCGGATTAAAATGAAACCTATGCCGTTTCGAAACTAAGACACAGAGCTACAATATTCATGAAGGTCACTTAGTCCATTTCCTAATGTAACTTAGTCAAATTCTCGAATTACTAAACCAGAAACCAATTCGTCGGCTGTTTAAACGCAGAACACTGTAATGAACATAACTCAGTGTACACATGTCCGAATTAGGTTTTCTTAGATGTATTTTAAAGCCAATTCAGAATACTACAACTTTCATGTTTTGGCAAAAAGCTAAATCAGAAGGGATTCGAGTCAAAAAACGTGATAAACTAGACTTAACTGATCACACGGACTGCTTAGGAAATACTTAGAACAGTAAGGGTATTTCGGACTTTTCATGACCTACGTTGCTCCGATTGAGCTGAAATTTTACAGGCACCTAGAAAACACCATTCTATACAACTTTCCTTCTTTGACCTAAGGCCAATTCGGCCTCTATCATATAGATACAAATTCGGACAGAATGTTGTGCAAAAATTCCAGATTCTGAAATTTTGAGTTTCTAATGCAACTTTCCTTAATTTCTTGGTCCAATCACTACCAAAACACCTTATACAACCTCAATTGCAACATATAAGCATTATACAACAATTTGGGCAGAATTTCCACAAGCCCTAGTTCATCATATAAAAAGGGGAAAACCTCCAAGAATCATCACAACCACTTGCACATCTTGAAATCAAGCCAAAACTTAAGCTAAATAACATCTTAAACCCAAAATTTAAAGGATCAAGGGTCATGATCAGATTTTTATCTCAAAGACAAGGCTTGGTAGAGTGATCCTTCACCCCCTTTGATATTTCTTGGTTCCTCAAGCTTCGCAACTCACACTTAGTACTTTAATCGGTTTAGAATTGGATTTTCTCACTTGGTTAGCTAAGATCAAGAAGAAAATGGTTGTTCTTGTTCTCTCTTTTCTCTCACCCTTTTGGTCGACCAAGCTGCTGAAAATGAAGAGAAAAGGTGCAAAATTTGGTGTTTAAATGGAAAGACTAAGTCTTGGTCAAGAAGCCTTAAGGTGGCGACAAGTGTCGCCACCACTACCTTTCATTTTTCTCTTTCTTTCTCTTACATTTCTAGCCTCATAATTTTGGTCAACCAGCTGCAAATTAGGAAGATATTTTGTGCAAAAGTCAATAAGCTTGTTTGGTAAGAAAAATGGTGATCAAGTGGTGCGTTCAAACGGTAGTGCGCGGGACCCGCCGGTTCGCGCCGTTTTTCTTAAAAACTCACGTACTAGGGTTTTTACTTCCCATTCACTAACCTGATATCATTGCTACTAGTCACATCTTATTTCTCACTTAAAAGTCACTTTTAATCATCAAATTGATCCTCGGCCAGTACCGAAAATTCATCCGGCGAAAAATCGCGAAAACCCTAATTTTGCTCCAAACTTGAAACCGAAGCGTAAAACCTTATTTTCTAGGTTTATTTACACTTATCATGGAAAAATTGGATAGTAGGGCTTTAATAAATGATAATTTTCAAATAAAAAGAAATTTTTAAGAAAACGTGAGGAATTTTCCAATTCCAGTAATTAAAATTAGGGTTTCAATTAAAATATGAGAGATTTAGCAAAACCGGTTAGTCGCAAGTAAACTAGGGTTTTTGGCTAAAATATTAGGGTTTCTAGTCTTTTTAAACAAAATTAGGTTTTAAATCAAACCCAAAGAAATACACTTTAATATTTTCTTCACAAACAACCTCCTAATATTCGGCGTACCAAAGGGTCCCTAAGGCGTACCAAAGGGTTCGGCGGACCGCCTGCCCAGCTCTCGCCAGGACTCATTCACTATCTCAATCGAGTCATGTACACACATCCATGAACCATAAATAATATTCACAATTCAAGCTTATAATTTACATTGATAGAATTCGAGGTACAAAGTCTCAATTCACCAAACTAGTTCAAAACGAATACAATCCAAGTACAACATGTTCCATCCGAGGAATAGCGCGAGTACAAGTCAAAAATCAAACAACTAGTCTATGCTAGACTTTACATATCTCACACCTCGCTCGTACCCCTGAAAGGAAAACATATAGAGTGGAATGAGCTAAAAGCCCAGTGAGGTTCCAAATAGCAAATTGACCATTATTTATAAGTACAAGTTTTCGATATAGCAAAGTAACGAGCATGAAGAGTTCATAAATGTGAGCAATAACACGTCAAGTAGCAATCTTAAAATGAGCGAGTGTAGAAGTTTTTCAACAGAAACAATAATCCAATAAACAATAATCACTCCAAAGTATAAGGATACGGATGGCTCTCAGGAGCCAAATTCCCATTGCATTACCAAAAGCTTGATCACGTAGTAGTTGACACTCCGTCAACTTTCAAGTAAGTAACCAATCCAGTAGAACACCACTTACACGACTCTCCGTCCACCATTCACACCCCCTACTGGGCCCAAAATCCTCAATAAACACGGGTGGTAATACTCGAGTATACCAATTAGTCGAGGAGATATCACTCCACTCGACAAAGCAAGAGACCCAGGGCTCGTTACCCAACCGACCAAGCCCCTGCCGGCTCGACTAGAGTAACTTGCCACAGGGTTTCTGGAATTCCAGGAAGTGCGCGCATCATAACAAGTATGTCAAGTCAATTGCAACAATAAACAAGTATATATCATGTAAGGGCAAGTGCGATAAAGTACACTCTTGCCCTAACAATTCACGCATGTGGCATGTAATCATATTGGCACGTATCAAGTACAAGTATCAAGTTCAATTCAGTATTTGAAAGCACTCACCAAAAGATATAGTGCTTTTACTGGTCACTTTCAGGTTATACTCCGAGTTCGGAGTCCAAATCTGCGATAAAACTCAATTTGAGAACTTTGAAACATGACTAGAGTTCGAAATTTAGACGTTTCGTTCAATAAGAATCAATAAATTGAAATTCACTCGGACAGTAGTCGTGAAACACTTGCTCCCCTTTTTAAACAGTAAAACTTTGTAATATTTATACTTGAAATTGTCTTGCGAGTTGAAAGTACAAGGAAAACATACTTTGAGCAATCATTATTTCATTTCTCAAGGGTACAAGTTCGTCCAAGTCCTAACGTATAACACTCAAGAAACATAGTGGCCAAGGTTCTCGCTAGTTCAAGTAATAAGTACTTAACCTTCACTCAAGTCGCTAATATAGTTTTCTAGTCCTCGAGTAAAAATTCGGGCAGCATGCCCTTTGTGTTTACCTAATTTTCCAGCCTTTTAGGCTTCATTGTTTTTCTCAAACACAACCCAACATTATACATATCAGCAATTCATGTCAAGAGCCGTTTCATAGGCTCACAATATCATAATAACAAGAATCGTATTAAGTACAAGTGCAGAAATTCAATTTAGTTCAAAACAGATTTGACGTACAAATGCGGAAATAACATATCCTAGGCTACGCTTATCGGATTAAAATGAAACCTATGCCGTTTCGAAACTAAGACACAGAGCTACAATATTCATGAAGGTCACTTAGTCCAGTTCCTAATGTAACTTAGTCAAATTCTCGAATTACTAAACCAGAAACCAATTCGTCGGCTGTTTAAACGTAGAACACTGTAATGAACATAACTCAGTGTACACATGTCCGAATTAGGTTTTCTTAGATGCATTTTAAATCCAATTCAGAATACTACAACTTTCATGTTTTGGCAAAAAGCTAAATCAGAAGGGATCCTAGTCAAAAAACGTGATAAACTAGACTTAACTGATCACACGGACTGCTTAGGAAATACTTAGAACAGTAAGGGTATTTCGGACTTTTCATGACCTACATTGCTCCGATTGAGTTGAAATTTTACAGGCACCTAAAAAACACCATTCTATACAACTTTCCTTCTTTGACCTAAGGCCAATTCGGCGTCTATCATATAGATACAAATTCGGACAGAATGTTGAGCAAAAATTCCAGATTCTGAAATTTTGAGTTTCTAATGCAACTTTCCTTAATTTCTTGGTCCAATCACTACCAAAACACCTTATACAACCTCAATTGCAACATATAAGCATTATACAACAATTTGGGCAGAATTTCCACAAGCCCTAGTTCATCATATAAAAAGGGGAAAACCTCCAAGAATCATCACAACCACTTGCACATCTTGAAATCAAGCCAAAACTTAAGCTAAATAACATCTTAAACCCAAAATTTAAAGGATCAAGGGTCATGATCAGATTTTTACCTCAAAGACAAGGCTTGGTAGAGTGATCCTTCACCCCCTTTGATATTTCTTGGTTCCTCAAGCTTCCCAACTCACACTTAGTACTTTAATCGGTTTAGAATTGGATTTTCTCATTTGGTTAGCTAAGATCAAGAAGAAAATGGTTGTTCTTGTTCTCTCTTTTCTCTCACCCTTTTGGTCGACCAAGCTGCTGAAAATGAAGAGAAAAGGTGCAAAATTTGGTGTTTAAATGGAAAGACTAAGTCTTGGTCAAGAAGCCTTAAGGTGGCGACAAGTGTCGCCACCACTACCTTTCATTTTTCTCTTTCTTTCTCTTACATTTCTAGCCTCATAATTTTGGTCAACCAGCTGCAAATTAGGAAGATATTTTGTGCAAAAGTCAATAAGCTTGTTTGGTAAGAAAAATGGTGGTCAAGTGGTGCGTTCAAACGGTAGTGCGCGGGACCCGCCGGTTCGCGCCGTTTTTCTTAAAAACTCACGTACTAGGGTTTTTACTTCCCATTCACTAACCTGATATCATTGCTACTAGTCACATCTTATTTCTCACTTAAAAGTCACTTTTAATCATCAAATTGATCCTCGGCCAGTACCGAAAATTCATCCGGCGAAAAATCGCGAAAACCCTAATTTTGCTCCAAACTTGAAACCGAAGCGTAAAACCTTATTTTCTAGGTTTATTTACACTTATCATGGAATAATTGGATAGTAGGGCTTTAATAAATGATAATTTTCAAATAAAAAGAAATTTTTAAGAAAACGTGAGGAATTTTCCAATTCCAGTAATTAAAATTAGGGTTTCAATTAAAATATGAGAGATTTAGCAAAACCGGTTAGTCGCAAGTAAACTAGGGTTTTTGGCTAAAATATTAGGGTTTCTAGTCTTTTTAAACAAAATTAGGTTTTAAATCAAACCCAAAGAAATACACTTTAATATTTTCTTCACAAACAACCTCCTAATATTCGGGATGTTACACCAAATGTTTACTTACTCTTACCAAATAAAGAGGAGTGGTTTAGGATTTTCTTGAGTATTTTGTCCTTTCTTTTTCATGAATTTTATTAAGACAATTAGTCTATAATATCTACTTGAAAATGAGATAAGTTTCAACCATATAAACGATTCCGAAAACGGTATTTCTTAGTCTATCTAGTTGGATTTTGACTTGTCTTTAGTTCAAGTGTTTCCATTAGAAAATTTTATAACCCTTTTGAGTTTGGTTTTACGTATGGTCTAGGAAACCCTAGTTATTTTTGTCCACAGGTCCAAATGTCCTCGTTCCACTTTAAAGTCTTTTATACGTTCTACTCATCATTTGTCGAGCTTCTTTGATTGCACCTAATTGTTTGTGATAAATGAGTGGTAATATTCTTTTCATTTAATTTTAGGTTTTCTCAGTGACTAAAGATAATATCCGGAAGGATATATTGCACGTTGTTGTGCGTAAATAGGTGAGTGTTCTATATACGTTTTGTTTCTATGATTATGTGGATTGTTGTGACTATGTGGTTATTTGTGAATATTTGATTAAATGTTAATTGTTTTCTATGATTTCTAAAATGAACTTTTGCTAGGCGAGTGTGTACTTTATCGCACTCGACCTAAATAAATATGAAATTTTCGGTGATTAAATGTTGAAATACTAGTTGCGCATGAATGTAAGCCTTTTTGGCTGAACGGGGCCCTTGCCCTTGTTACCGATCGACTCGAGCCAGAAGCGGACTCGGTCGGGCGATATGGTGACCTGGGTGAATTTGGTATACTCGAGTATTACCTTGTAGTCCGGCTAACGTCCGGATGGGTGGAGTCCGGCCAACGTCCGGAAAGGGATGAATGAACGAACGCAGGCACGAGGGTCTTACTTCTCAAAAAGGAAATTCTCAAATCATTGGAGGAATAAGGGGAAATGTCAAGGGAACGAACGAAGAAATAGCTCCTTGTGAGCCTGTATCCTTTTAATGAATGTATTATCATTGCTTTATATTGGACATGTTTTCTGGATTAAATGTTATTACATGACTAATGTTCCTTGTTTAATTACTTGTTTATATATATAGAACCTCACTGGGCTTTTTAGCTCATACCACGTAAATTGTTTTCCTTAGCAGGGGAAGGCGA
The DNA here is from genome assembly GCF_036785885.1 of Coffea arabica. NCBI lineage: Eukaryota > Viridiplantae > Streptophyta > Magnoliopsida > Gentianales > Rubiaceae > Coffea > Coffea arabica. Next base: position 23,191,489 of record NC_092316.1, read on the forward strand.
GCAAGGACGAGAGTTCTGTATAGTCTAGTTGATCTAGTTCTTTGGCCTTGCAATGGTTCTCGCCCTAGTGCTTGGCACGGGCTGGTTGTATGAGGAATGAGAACCCTCGTATATTCGATGTTTGTACTTGAATGGTAAACACTTTGAAGACTTCTGGTGTGTACAAGTTTCTTATCTTTTACTTGAGCATCTATTGTCTATGGATGTATATACATGATACGAGTGAGTGAGTCCTGGCGAGAGTTGGGCAGGCGACCCGCCGAACTCTTTGGTACGCCCTAGGGTGAGGTGGGGCCGTCACAGGTTCAACTAGCCTTTTATTATGTACAATATTATTTGAGTTTTTATCACAAAAAGTGAGGGCAAAACGTTTGAATAATACTAAGAGAATTAAGAATTTTGGAAAAACTCCTTTGCCTTGAAAATTGAGAAATTTCAGTTTTATTCTAAATCTTTGAAAAATCGTAACTCCCTCAGTATAAGTCGAGAATTGGAAATATTTATACCGTTGGAAACCTCTTAGAAAGTACTATAAGTTCCTAGAAGACACTTTTCCATGAATCAAAGTGGAAAGTGTTCAAAAATGAGCTTGAAGATGCAGGATTGGTTTACAATTCAGAATTAAGTTGGACTTCGGCCAAATTTGAAAATTCGGCACGATTCACACGTTACAAACCAGCCTCTGAAATTTGTCACTCAATTAGAGTTGCAAGCGAGGTTTATAACAAAACAAGCGGATCAAGAATCGGAGTTTCGAGTACCGAGATACGGTAGCTCAAAGTTGGGGAAATTCAAGACTGGAGAAGAATTCCCAGATTTGAACCTCTAACTTTAGTAATTTAATTGGGTATCGAAACGAACTTGGATTGGTACCAAAATTGGCAGTATTTTACTCCCATATGAAAGGTACCACTCTATCAAATTTCAGGGAAAAATACCTTCGGAAAGATAGTTAATTAGTCAACCAAAGTTCAGGAAAAATTCTAAGGCAATCTGCCTTTTGACTTTCATTTCCCAATTTCCAATCGTTTAACCAAGAAAGCTATCCAACCATGGTTCATTGGTGAAATAAAGGTCTAAGATACATCCATGATACCTTTAGTAATGGTTTAGCACCAAAATTTCAATTAATAAGATCACTCCCAAGTTTTTGTCCCAAATCAGTCCAAATATTACGTTTTTCCAAAACAGGGCAGTCCTCTTGTTTTAGTCACAACTCAATCAATTTAACTCGGAATTGAGCATCGCTTACGCCGTTGGAAAATACATTCATAGGGCTAAAATACCACAGAAGAAATCGTTCCAAAATTCGGCACCCATCTGGTTCAAAATCGGGCATCAAGTTGCTGCCTGAACACTTCATTCCAGATGAACGGAGCAACAGGACAGCAAACTTAAAACATTGGTTTGGCTTGCTCACAAAGAATCAGAACGTCTATTATATACCGGTTTGGTGTTCAAGCAGAATTTTCGGCCCTCTATTACCCCAGAAAAACCGTGATTTCCAGCCCTTGTTTGCAGCTCAAAATGCTCCTCAAGTATCAAGCTAAGTGTGGTGCAAGTTTGGTTGAATTTGGAGATGATTTGGGGTGGTTTTGAGTGAGATTTGTGAGCTGAAAATTTGAAGCAATGGAGTTAGAGAGAGGAGGGTGTTGGTCGGCAATGAGGAGAGAGAAGAGGGAGTGTGATCTGATTTCTTTTAGCTTCCAAAGGAAGACACTAACTTGTGGCCACAAATCACCCATTAGTCAACTCTCATTAGGGCTCGTTTGGCACGTTTTAGGCTCGATTTCTCGCGCGTTTGGTTCACTAGTGCACTAAACCTCCAATGCATATATATTCATGTAAATATTATTCACTCTTAATTGTCCCGAAATAAGGGTCTAAAGTCCCTCAAATAAAGTTGCGCGTGTGAAAACGCGTACCGTCAATTTTAACGCTATAACGCGAAACTTCCGAGAATTTCTTATAACGATTGCACTACTAACTATCACTTGAGTATTTATTCATAAGATTACCTATTTTAGGACCATAGTACAAGTCTCCAATATTCCAAACTTATTGTGCTACTACGCGGATAAAATCTCCAAGCACTATTCACTATTTTTACTAAACGTACTCCAGGAAATTAATTCTTGAAACAAGTCACTTTAAAAATATAACGAAGCTATATTTCCACGTAATTAGGTTCAATAGGTCTAGAAAATAATACTCGGAATAAATGAACAAGTAAATAATTAAATAAGCTCAAATTAGGGTTTTAATAGGAGTTTTACGAGTCCTCACATGAGTCGAGTATTAATTCCTCAAATCTCCAATAAATTTGTATCCATGCGTCTTTTGGAAAACTATCCACGCGTGAGTAGTATATGCTCACTTAGAACTTATTCACCTTTAATTCTCGATTAACTTTTCTTAATCTGCTATTGTCCGTTCTTAATTTCCCCAGGATAATCATACTCGAATACAATATTACCTTGAAACACTCGTGTTCATTATTTCTCACTCAAACAATCCTCCGAAAATTGAAGTTGTTAACGGGACGTTTTAAAAGCATAATGAAGACATTATTCCATACGAATGGATTTAAAATGGTCGTAATAAATTATTTGGGAAAAACAGGTGGATTAATACTTAATTAAACCATTAATATTCGATAAAAATAAGAAATTTTTCAGGTCCTCACATCCTCCCCTCCTTAACAGAATTTCGTCCTCGAAATTCACACCTGAGAAAATATCATTCCCTTCATGGTTAAGTCTATCTGATCGATCACCAACGTACGTTTTTCGAACTTACACTTGACAATTTCCATTCATTCGACTAGCAGTCAAACCTTGATTTTTTTTTCTTCAATAGGTATTTTAACTTCCAAGTCATAGAGCAACTTAATCGGCCTCATGTCTACCTCATATAGGCAATATATTCACTTCTTTAAGGCAAATATTGTAGTTATTTACTCCCAATCAGGAGGTGGCTACTTCCTCTCGTAATATTTTAACTTCCTAGAGGCATATACAATCACCTTATCATGTTTTATTAATATACATTCTAAACCATCCTTTGAATCATCTGTGTAAATCACAAAATTACCTCCTACACATGTACACCGATTAACATTCTGCATCTCAAGATTTTCCCTTACATATAGAACCTCAAATGGTTTGCCAAGTCTTGCACTCTTACAAAAGTCCTTGATAACCAAAGGAAGTATTCGGCTAATTCCGAGAATTCCTAACTTCAATATGCTTTTCTGGTCGTTTCCTCTTATACAATCTTTCATTTTAGTTGAGTCAATAATAATTCCTTCCTTAGATACTGTATAACCTAGAAAGGCTATTTCCTTCCAATCGAACTCACATTTGTCGAACTTAACGAAAGTTGGTGCATTCTCGGGGTTTGTAACACATCTCTAAGTATCTTTCATGATCTTCTCAAACCTTAGAGTATACCGATATATCATCAATAAATGCCACCACAGATTAATCCAATTACGATCTAAAACCCCAATGCATTCAGGTCATAGTTGCTACTAGTGCATTGGTCAACCCAATGGCGTAATTGAAAGTTCAAAGTGTCTCTATCTTGAATTGGAAGTGATTTTAAACACATCAGTTTTTAGAGTCCTCAACTGGTAATAACTCTACTTCAAATTCAACTGAAATAATATTACGGCTCCTTGCCATTGGTCGAAATTTCCGACTATGTGAGACAATGGAGCATTTGCTCTTAGTGGACACATCGTTCAAGTCTCGTTATTGTATATATATATATACCCTCAAGCTTCCATTCCAAATGTGATATCCGACTCCTCAATCATTATGCTCGGAAATCTACCAAAGATTTTCTTTCATTAACCCAAGTCTCACAGTATTAATATATCAAATTGGTAACCAAACATTGGATTCCAACTTCAACACCAAGCTCTCGATTTGGTCCCGATCCCTAGTCGCCTCCAGACCTTAGGGTGGTCTATATTCTCAAGCACAATCTCGACTATGTCTAATACCGTTCGTGTCTTATTATAAGTCTAAAAGTGTGGGCAAGATTTTGAATATACATGTAAGTCGTAAAACAAATCAAAAGCGGAGTAAAGTTTCATATGTCATAAGGATCATAATAGGTACATCAAGTGGGAATAGATTTATCAAATCATTTCAAAAGGAAAAGGGGAAACAATAAGGTCGTAACAAAACGTGCCAAATTGCCAAGATACAAAACAAAAGACTTTTTCCCCTTTCCACAAGGTGAAATGTCCAAAAGTGCTAGTCTATTCTAGGGTACTACAACCCCTGTCCCTTGAGTGCAGTCAAAGCATCCTCACTCGCAAAACTTCCACTACTAGAACCCCTTTCATAACCATTAGTACTAATTACTTCCATCTGGCACTTGATTGCTTTATAGCAGCCTAGCTGGCTGCTGAGTATTTCCTCTTTTTGATAGGGTTACCAGGGCAATTCGAAAACTTATGCTCGGTACTACCGCACTTAAAATATTTTCCTTGCTTTCTCCAGCACCCGGCTTCAGTGTGGTTAATCTTGCCACAGTATCCACAAGTTACATGAGAAGTGACGGCCTAACTAGTTTGAGAATTTCCTTTGTGTTTCTTCTCCAGTTCTACGTTCTGGCGTAGCAACTCAGTTTTCTCTGCATATTCTTGTTTCCACCGTCCTTCCCAGTACTCAGCTAGTTTTCTTTGAAATTCTACCTCATTTCGAAGAATATCCATTTCCTTACGCATTTCTTCCAAGGTTGTCATCTCACCGGTTGGTTTAAGTCAAATGCTAGCCTGCCAGGTAGATCAGAGGATCAAAATAAGTAACTATTCATAATGGAAGCTCAAGTCATAGTACTCTTTCATTCTTTTGCTTATAGGTCACCCCGAAATATAAATCTTAGCTATTCTCTGCCGAACATGGATGAGTTCTTAAGTCTCCATAAAATCACTACCATTAATTCAAATTACAACCAGATACGGGGACTTTATTCCTTGATATAAAATTTTCCATGTCTTACTTCAATCTTCGATACTTGTCTATGAAGTGGTTTGAAAAGGGATCAAAATCTCGTAGTCCCATTAGTGCCTTATAGTATCCTTTCAAATCAATCTTACTGTTTCAAGGTTAGGTCCCTCGGGAAACCAAGATAGACGACCTTCAAGAATTATTTCATTTTCACACCTCTCCTGGTTCTTAGGTTGGCTTATTGGTCCAGAGCTTTGGTACTTAACCAACCGTTCTAGAATATCAATCGTATGGTCAATGGTGGGAGCTATGTAGGTGTTTTCCTTCATTTCTAGGGTTTCGGTTCAATCCAGCAATCATTCCCTAATTATCCCCTGGAGCTTGGGGTGGCATAATCCTTCGCACTCGGCTCTTTTTTTTTTTTTTGGCCACTCATAACTTTAACAGTCATCCAAACATGGCATAAAATGAATGAACATAAACGAAGTTTGAAAAGTGAGACTTTGATCACGCTAAACAAATACGAGAATAAAAGGGAAGACGCTAAGATAATCGTAAATACGTACAACCCCCAATCATGGATTTGAAATCATAAAACAGTAAAGTCAAACATGTCGTGAGAAATGTTTAATTGCCTCAAAAGGTAGGAAACATATTGAAACAAGACACAAAATACAACGGCCTTTAAGCGAGCGTCACCCTGTCTATCTTTGGCAAAAACTATCAAAATAGTTTAAATCACCAAATTTGTGATTGGCGGAATCCAAAAGTCTTCACTACCTCCGTAGGATCAATTTCATTTTCAGCACTAGGAGTTTTAGATTTCATGTCCCTTATCGAATATCTTGTCATTCTCCACTCATTCGACCAAGGTAACACACCCAGCCACCGACTCATCCATCCTGTCTTTAATTTCGAGCACTACTCTAACAAGTTGGTTTTTAGCTTTTGAAGCTTCTCACTAGGAGCCTTTGTCTTCCTCGCTCCTTAAATATCTCAATCTCCACTTCAGGAATCCTAGTAGTCTAGACATCCGCAATCGCCATCGGTTCTCGATTATCCCCTTGAATCACCCTATTTTCCTCAAATAGCCACTTCCGATGATCGGCCACTATAAACACTCCATTACTTGGGCACGAGTAAGTCCTTTGGAAATAACATATCGTACTAGTTCGGCGAGTTGGATTACACTTCCAACGAGCCCTCCCCTAGGCCCTTCACGGCCATGGTTATCATAATGCGTCTCCAAGATGGTGCAATGCCACCATTACTTTCCGCAACTTACAATTAAGATTAAAAGCTTAAATGGGACCAAATACACCAAATAAACTGGATTTGATCATCCCATACTATCCCACATGTATCACACAAGATCAAGACTCCTTATCATCGACTAATTCAAACCTAAGTTCTAGTTTTCGTTCCCACGAGCAGTCACTTAACTTTCCAACCAGTTCCACAGTCCGGCATCCTAAACTTTTAGGCTTAGGACACACTACAAAGATCTGAAGCCTAGGCTCTGATACCAACTGTGACGCCCCCACTTCTCCCTAAGGCGAACCAAAGGGTATCCGCTGGACGCTTGCCCAGCTCTCGCCAGGACTCAAGCAATTTCCGTCCAAGCTTAATACAATACTAGACGTTACGATTAAATATCATAAATACAATCAGTGCGTAAGCATTCAAACTTATCAATATTCAGCATCTGCCCAATCATTACATCGAAATCTCGAAATACATCAATATTCAAAACATATATATATCAATCACAAGTCTAGCCCCAAGTGCAACGGAAACCCTAAAAACAAGAGTACGCCAAGAGGGGTTTCTCCAACATTTCTCCAAGTCCAATCCTGTTAAGGAAAACAAATCTACAGGGTGAGCAAAACGCTCGTGAGGCCAAGAACACACATGCAAGCACATTGTTCAAATAGCAATCCCAAATTTATTGCATAAAACCGTGATGTTTCAATAATCAACCATTCGAACAGGAAAAGTAATCAGAAACAATTCAAGGATATAGTAGCTCTCAGGAGCTAAGTTCCACTCGCTCTGCCGATGCCATTCGTATACCTTCCCGCGTTGACCCTCCTGTCAACCGGGTCGGTATTTCCATTTCCGTAGATCACCACTTACTTCCCTCCGTCCACCGTACACCTCCAGGGCCCACAAGTCATTTATAAGGCGATACTCTACGAGTATGCCAAGCAAGACCTCTTATTAGGTCGAGCTTATATATCTCATGGCTCGCCTAGGTTCCCGACCAAGCCCATTGCCGGCTCGAGTCCAAGGTCGGCCTATGAGTTTGGGCGTCCCCCATTCATTTGAAAGTCGAGGAGGTTCACTCCAATGACATATGTAATCATAACATAACATTTCATTTCATTCATTCATTCATTCATTTGAAATTAGAACGAGTGCGATAAAGTACGCACCCGCCCTTATATTTTTTTTTTTTAAATTCCCAACAATTACCACAATTAAGCAAGTATCAAGAATTCACACACTTGACACTCACCGAGCAATTCAATAGGGATTATTCTTTGGAGATTCAAGTGTCCATAGTGAGATCCTCTTGAAGGTCTCCTTGTGTGCCTGGCAATTAATAGCGGATAATCATACAAATAACCCACTTATCAAGGAAGATTGTACTCTAGTACAATCTAAAGATTATTTCACAAAAGGAACCACAATTACACGCAAATCGAGGTTCAACTAGCCTTTTATTATGTACAATATTATTTGAGTTTTTATCACGAAAAGCGAGGGCAAAACGTTTGAATAATACTAAGAGAATTAAGAATTTTGGAAAAACTCCTTTGCCTTGAAAATTAAGAAATTTCAGTTTTATCCTAAATCTTTGAAAAATCGTAACTCACTCGGCATAAGTCAAGAATTGGAAAACTTTATACCGTTGGAAACCTCTTAGAAAGTACTATAAGTTCCTAGAAGACACTTTTCCATGAATCAAAGTGGAAAGTGTTCAAAAATGAGCTTGAAGATGCAGGATTGGTTTACAAGGCAGAATTAAGTTGGACTTCGGCCAACTTTGAAAATTCGGCACAATTCACACGTTGCAAACCAGCCTCTGAAATTTGTCACTCAATTAGAGTTGCAAGAGAGGTTTATAACAAAATAAGCGGATCAAGAATCGGAGTTTCGAGTACCGAGATACGGTAGCTCAAAGTTGGGGAAATTCAAGACTGGAGAAGAATTCCCAGATTTGAACCTCTAACTTTAGTAATTTAATTGGGTATCGAAACGAACTTGGATTGGTACCAAAATTGGCAGTATTTTACTCCCATATGAAAGGTACCACTCTATCAAATTTCAGGGAAAAATACCTTCGGAAAGATAGTTAATTAGTCAACCAAAGTTCAGGAAAAATTCTAAGGCAATCTGCCTTTTGACTTTCATTTCCCAATTTCCAATCGTTTAACCAAGAAAGCTATCCAACCATGGTTCATTGGTGAAATAAAGGTCTAAGATACATCCATGATACCTTTAGTAATGGTTTAGCACCAAAATTTCAATTAATAAGATCACTCCCAAGTTTTTGTCCCAAATCAGTCCAAATATTACGTTTTTCCAAAACAGGGCAGTCCTCTTGTTTTAGTCACAACTCAATCAATTTAACTCAGAATCGAGCATGGCTTACGCCGTTGGAAAATACATTCATAGGGCTAAAATACCACAGAAGAAATCGTTCCAAAATTCGGCACCCATCTGGTTCAAAATCGGGCATCAAGTTGCTGCCTGAACACTTCATTCCAGATGAACGGAGCAACAGGACAGCAAACTTAAAACATTTGGTTTGGCTTGCTCACAAAGAATCAGAAAGTGTATTATATACGAAATTAAAGTTAGGAATGTCTAGTTTCAAACGCCACCAACGGCACATGATTCCGACATCCGAGGACAGAGTTATAGCCGAAATACTACCACTGGTCAGAGTCATACGCGAACAGTTTTCCAGATTTGCTAGTTTCTCAAAAAAATTCATTTGCTCAATTAAACCTCAATATTTTCCAATGAAATTTTTCACACATCTAATACATCCTATAAACATCCAATTCAAGCCGTTAGACCAGTAAAAATTGGCCTCAAAATGGCCGAACATGGCAGGGGTAAAATCAGAAATTTTTGCTTCTTACACCCAATGAAGTTTCTACTAATTACCCACCACTAATGCATCATTTTACCCACTAAACCAACAATATAACCACCATCAATCATCAAATCAGCAACAACAACCCAAGTGTGGGAATTCAAAGAGCCCACTAACACATTTTTACACCATACACAAGCTAACAAAATGCATGCATGAACTTAACAAGGTAAGATAGCTTCCAAACTTCAAGTTTCCAAGAGTGGATCATCACTTACTTTGGTTTGGTGTTCAAGCAGAATTTTCGGCCCTCTATTACCCCAGAAAAACCGTGATTTCCAGCCCTTGTTTGCAGCTCAAAATGCTCCTCAAGTATCAAGCTAAGTGTGGTGCAAGTTTGGTTGAATTTGGAGATGATTTGGGGTGGTTTTGAGTGAGATTTGTGAGCTGAAAATTTGAAGCAATGGAGTTAGAGAGAGGAGGGTGTTGGTCGGCAATGAGGAGAGAGAAGAGGGAGTGTGATCTGATTTCTTTTAGCTTCCAAAGGAAGACACTAACTTGTGGCCACAAATCACCCATTAGTCAACTCTCATTAGGGCTCGTTTGGCACGTTTTAGGCTCGATTTCTCGCGCGTTTTGTTCACTAGTGCACTAAACCTCCAATGCATATATATTCATGTAAATATTATTCACTCTTAATTGTCCCGAAATAAGGGTCTAAAGTCCCTCAAATAAAGTTGCGCGTGTGAAAACGCGTACCGTCAATTTTAACGCTATAACGCGAAACTTTCGAGAATTTCTTATAACGATTGCACTACTAACTATCACTTGAGTATTTATTCATAAGATTACCTATTTTAGGACCATAGTACAAGTCTCCAATATTCCAAACTTATTGTGCTACTACGCGGATAAAATCTCCAAGCACTATTCACTATTTTTACTAAACGTACTCCAGGAAATTAATTCTTGAAACAAGTCACTTTAAAAATATAACGAAGCTATATTTCCACGTAATTAGGTTCAATAGGTCTAGAAAATAATACTCGGAATAAATGAACAAGTAAATAATTAAATAAGCTCAAATTAGGGTTTTAATAGGAGTTTTACGAGTCCTCACATGAGTCGAGTATTAATTCCTCAAATCTCCAATAAATTTGTATCCATGCGTCTTTTGGAAAACTATCCACGCGTGAGTAGTATATGCTCACTTAGAACTTATTCACCTTTAATTCTCGATTAACTTTTCTTAATCTGCTATTGTCCGTTCTTAATTTCCCCAGGATAATCATACTCTCGAATACAATATCACCTTGAAACACTCGTGTTCATTATTTCTCACTCAAACAATCTTCCGAAAATTGAAGTTGTTAACGGGACATTTTAAAAGCATAATGAAGACATTATTCCATACGAATGGATTTAAAATGGTCGTAATAAATTATTTGGGAAAAACAGGTGGATTAATACTTAATTAAACCATTAATATTCGATAAAAATAAGAAATTTTTCGGGTCCTCACAACCTGAATTGCTTAAAGAGAAGAAAAGAAAACGCATGCAAAATCAGTCAAATTGGTTGAAGAAAAGCATTTTTTTTGAGCTGCCATATTGGAGTACTAACAAAATTAGACACAACTTGGACATTATGCATATCGTGAAGAATGTGTGTGAAATTTTGTTGAGTACAGTGATGGGTACGGGACACAAAAATAGGGACACTTGGCAAGCTAGAGAGGATTTGAAGGAAATGAGATTGAGGGACGAATTGCATCTTCAAACTCGAGGGGATTCAAAGGTGATGGCCGCTGCATGCTACACTCTTTCCCGTAGCGAAAAACAAAAACTATGCCACTTTTTCAGCTCACTCAAGTTCCCCGATGGATTTGCCTCAAACATATCTCGTTGTGTTAAGCCAAAAGAGTGCCAAATTTCAGGGATGAAGAGTCATGATTATCATGTATTCTTGCAACGTCTACTTCCATTAGCAATAAAAGCATGCTGCCAAAGGATGTTTCCCAAACTTTGGTAGAACTAAGCAATTTTTTTAGGAAAATTTGTTCCAGGACTCTTTACGTAGATGAGTTAGATGCACAGGAGAAAAACATTGTTGTAATACTCTGCAAACTTGAAAAAAATTTTCCCTCCAAATTTCTTCGATGTAATGGTCCATTTACCTGCTGAAGCAAAACTTGCTGGCCTAGCACAATACCGGTGGATGTTCCCATTCGAGAGGTAGTGTAAAGGCTATTTTAAGACTGAATCTTATGTTGCTTCATAGGGTCCTACTGCTATGACATCTTATGGCTGCATTTTTGTGACACAGAAAAATGGGTCAATACAAAGGTTATGTGCACAGCAGAGCTTGTCCAGAAGGATGCATTGTTGAGCGTTACTTGGATGATGAATGTCTAACATTCATTTCTAGGTACTTGCACAATGTTCCTACAATATTTAATGAACCAGAAAGAAACACGGAACGCTTTGAGGCTGCTGGAAATTTGTCTATTTTTTCTAGAATGGCTCGGCCTTTTGGGGCAGCAACATTTTGTTGCTTAAGTGAATCAGAGTTGATGAAAATACATTTATTCATCTTGAAAAATTGTGAAGAAATTGATGATTACATAAGGTAATAAATTTATTACCTTATACCTATGAGAAGTGTTATATGTTTAGTCAATTATAGCACTAACCGTAGCACATAGATAAAATAATACTATTGTATAGGATGCACAAAGAATTGCTTCAGCAGGAAAATGTGTCGAATATAGAGCAGATGCACGATTTAGAGTTTCCAAAGTGGTTTGAAGAGCGTGTATGGAACAAACTACTAGGAAACTTGTGGTATTTATATAGTTGTTATTCTGTTCAGTCATTCTAATTTCTTATTTGGGTTGTATAGGTCACTTACATGCATACACAAGGCAGATGCTGTGATGAATTGTTGTCTTTGGCCAAAGGACTGGATTTTAGAGTGATCAAATATCCTGGTTGTAATGTCAATGGATTTAGATTTCATACCAAAACACGTGAGGTAGACAGAAAAACCCAGAATAGTGGTATTATGGTGAAGGGTGAGCATGCTGATGTAGAAATAAACTTCTATGGTGCTATTAGAGATATCTTAGAGGTTGAATACTCCTTCAGTCAAAGCCGAGTAGTTCTATTCAAGTGTGATTGGTGGGACTTAAAAAATAGCTCATGTCTTAAAATAGACAAACAGAGTAATCTAAGCAGAATCAATTTGTCAAAAAAATGGTATATAGGCCAGCCATTTGTATTCACTTCCCAAGTTGAACAGGTCTTTTACGTAAAGGATATGAAGCTTGGAGGTGATTGGCATGTTGTCGAGTCAGTCTGTCCTCGTTCATCATATGCTGTAGTCGAAAAGGATGAAGATAAATCATGTGAAGAGGAAGAGGCTTATCAAGAAGATTATCTTGAAGACCTAATTGGGGTTCAAGAGAATGTCGATTTGTCTAACTTGAGAAGAGGCGATATGCTAGCTGATGAAGCTATAGAAACTGTAATCCTAAATTCTGATTCTTCGGCTCAACGTGCCAAGAAAATGGATGATTTTTTTGTTGATGATAATGAGATTCAGCAATTGAGCTTGAGTGAAGATGAAAGTGAAAAATTTGTGGAAAGTGATGACTATGAGTCTGACTAAACGATGTTGTAAATAACATTTTCAGTTTCTATTTATAGTTACCATGTAACTTTTGATTCATATCAAGTGTATTTCTTATCTTGAATTATTTTTAGTCACTCTTAACTTCTAATTTGCAATATCTATTGTAAAATACAAGGCATATTAATTAAGTTCCTCCTTTGATTGCTGGTAATTGTACCATGCCATGGCTTTCTAGACATAGTCTAAATGCATCGCTGACTGATATTTTTTTCTTCGATGTAGTTACATGGCTGGACCAGGGAAGAAAGGAAAATGTCCTATGCGACCAACTCGAGGTGCTGAAATGCCTAATGCAACAGAAGCTAGAGAAAAAATAGGTGAACAAGTAAGAAAAATTGACTCAACTATGTACTTGTACCTTCACTTCTTTATACCATTGGTTCTAACCAATTAAGCATCTGCCCTGCTGTGTATTTCTTACTTCACTGTAGCAAGTTGGTGTCCCAAAAGGTAGTCTGGCTAGCAATGCCAATAATGGTGCTGAATTCAGCCTATCTAGAAAGTCAGTTCAAATTCGCTTATTTGATGAGACTGAGGTTAGTTCTTACTTTTGGTAGTTGGCAATATTTGAAAAATCACTTTCTAATGTGTAGTTGGCTAGATTTTAGGGTCCTACTACCTCAAATGGTCGCAAAACTGCTACAAGATCATCAAGACATGAGTTGACAACTCCCACATCTGTTCAACAACAAGATACCACTCCATCTTCAGTACAAGTCAGGTCTAACTAGTCCATTGGTTGTGGAAGTGACCAGAATAATGAGAGCGAGGATGTTCAACAAAATGATATCGGTATATAAGATTTACTTTTAATTTATATTACACAGCTACTTTCATGTCAGATTTTTCCACTCACATCCATTTAACTGTGTACTATGTTTTGGTAGATGGCATCAATGTAACTAGGAAAAGAGGATATACTCGCAATATTGCACTGTCCAGGGAAAAGAAGGCCGGAAAAAAGGTAAAAGTCCAGGTCTCTGAAGTTAGTGGAAGAGTAATTGGAGAAGGGGCACAACAATATATCTTAGAGGCAAGTTGTGTCATTCGCAAATATGGCAAATGGAAAGCAGAGAAATGGTCCAAACTCCAAGAATCTGATAGAGAAGGAATGCTAAAACTTGTTAATGTAAGTGAAATTGGTTTGAAGGCTTGTTTTTCTTCTTGACTTGGTAACAAATAGTTCTGCAACAGGTCATTTATGCACTTTTTCTGAAATTTACAGAATTTTTCACTCATATTTCAGAATAGTTTTGCTTATGATAAAGGAGAACATGTTAAGCCAGCACTTCTTAAGCAGTTAAATACACAGTACAGAAGTCGACGATACAATTTTCACATGATTTTCAAGAAATTTAGTACAAAAGAGGAAGCACTTGTAAATCATCCACAATATGTTCAAGAATCTGATTGGATTTACCTTTGTGACTATTTCTGTAGTCCAAATTTTATGGTATAGAGTCCGACTTTTGATCATTTACTTTTGAGCTTCTCCATGTTTTTTCATGTGAAATTTTGATCACGGCTGAACTTGATAAGTGCAGAAGATAAGTGAGAGGAACAAGATCAATAGATCAAAGCAAAAAACTACTCATACAGCTGGAACAAAATCCTTTCTTCGTCGTAAAGCTGACCGGGTAATTGATTATCTTGAAGACATGTCTTTTGGATTGCTTGGATAGGTTATTTAACTTTTTAATGTAACAGGAAGCACAAGAGGGGAGGGAAATTGGACCAATAGAACTTTATGACATCACCCACTACAACAGGAAGAAGAATGCAATGGTTGACGAAACATCTGCTATGAACTTAGTAAGAAAAATGGAATTGGTACTCTAATATTGTTGTACAAGTCTTATCAACGTCTAACTTCAGAATTTACCTTTGTGACAGAGCATGATGAAGGAGAAAAAGTTGGAATCCGAATCCAGTGGTGCAAATAGGACTGAAGAAGACATTTTCATTGAAGTAACTGGACGTGTAACCGGATATGTACATGGCCGTGGTCCCTCCAAAGCTGGAATAATTGCCCAAAGCTCACAGAGATAGATGATTTCAAGAAAAGAGCAAAACAAGCGGAGAAGTGCTCAGCTGAGTTGGAAATAACAGTCCAACCTCAACAACAACTTATGGAGAAGCTTGTGAACCAGCAAAGTGAAATGCAGAACCAATAAAGTGAAATGAAAGATCTCCTTAAATCTTTGAAAGCACAGCTACAAGCCAACAAGCAAGTCGATGAAGGAACATCTGAATGTACTGCTTGGTAAGCAATTCTAAACTATATATACTTGTCTAAATAGATATAATGGCTGCTATGGTTTAAAGTTAACGTAAGTTATTGAAAATTAGTTATTGGTAGGGTACAATATTAACTTGTAATATCAAGACTGAGGATATTAGTGAATGCTTGTTACTTTTGTTATTTATTTAGCAATTAGAGATTGTTTTGCTTTTGTCACCTAAATTGCAATGTTGCTGTCCTTTGACATCTACATATTAAAACAAAGAAGTTTAGAATGGCATAACATAAAACTTACAATCCAGATAAAACTTACAGCTTGCTTTCAAGGTCTTCTAGGCACCATTTAATGGCGTAACATAAAACTTACAATCTAGATAAAAAATAAATTCAGATTTCGTCCTTAAATTTTTGTCCAACCGGTGCTACTTTTGTTTATCAGTTCTTTCCTCCACCTCCTCCTTTATTTTCCCTTAAATTTATTGTGTTAAGATCAATATTATCTCTGCTATGAAGACATTTCGTTGTTTTTTCATTTTCACTGGATCTACTGGAATTTGTTTAATCTGCTGTTACACCAAGCCTGCGGTATCATATTTCTGCATCTATTTGCACTTAATGCGGGTGAATTGTAACTTTATTTCACATGTTTGTTTTCATTTTTATTTTTGCTGGAGTTGTCTGAATTGCAATTTTGTGTTTTTCGTCCCCTCGCATGGCAAGAGTTTGAGTAGAACATTCATAAATCATAATTCTCTGTCAATTTTGCAGCCGCATATGTAGCTTGACACGTTTGCATGACTTACTGATGATTTAAAGCTACTGCTTGGACAAATCTAGAAGAACTTTAAACTTATGGAACAATAACGTTGGTATTGATTAATGAATATGATACAGTGTTTAATCCCGGAATTAAATACATTAGCTGCAGGCATATTCTCTATTCTGATGTAAATTACTTCCTCGACATCTAAAGAAGCTTAAACTGATATACTGATGTCTTTATTTGGACTGATTCCTGCTTTGTGGCCCAAATGAAGGAGAGGAAGTTTACTAAAACTTTTGAACCAAATTCCCAGAACCACACACGCACATAATATTTAATAACTCGTTAGTGTTTTTATGAACTGCTTATTCTTAACTGATCTTAAAAAGCATTTTCTCTTTGTGACCATGAACTTTTGTTTTGTACTGTTAGTCATTTATTTTGTATTCTGTATCCTGTATCCTGTATATTCAGATTTCAAGGTCTTCTATGCACCATTTAAATTTTTCTATCATCTACTAATAACTTTACTACTTTATTGCAGATATATTGCTCATTTTGAAGGTTTCGAAGAAAATTAGCAGTATGGCTTACATGTCGACTCAAAAATTGTGGTTATAGTGCTGTCTTAAGTTTAGAAAATGTTTCGGTAGCACAGAAAATGTTTTGGGACTTGGAATATGTTTTTTAGTACAGCCTTGACTTATGAGTAGTATTTGTTCTACTGAAACTTATGAAAATATTTGTACTATGATGTTGCACTTATTTATGATATTTGAATATTTAATATGTTATTCTGGCATTTTCTATTGTAAGGGGTGCCTACGTTTGTTATTTATTAAACATTGCCGATGTTTTCATTTTTTAGATATTATTGTAGTAGGAAAATCATGTGTAAGGTGCTGTAAATGAGTAGTATTTTTCCAGACAGAATAGTCTTTATTGACAATTGTTATTGTCACTCAATCAAAACTGTCCATTGATAAGGGATTGTAGTCACAGTTGATAAGGGGTTTATTGACAACAAAGTTGTCACTAATTCCCATATACCCTCACTACCGTTCCTTCATGCACCACTGACAAGAAAAGATGTTGTCACTAGATTTGTAGCTTTTACTGATGATATAGGTTGTCATAAAAACGTTTTATTCACTGACGACTTTAGGGTCGTCATTGTATACTTTCTGCTTTTACTGACGACTTATATTGTCATAAAAAACTCTCTATTCACTGACGACTTTAAAGTTGTCACTGTTTACTTTTACCGACGGAGATTCAGTGACGACCCTGCGACAACCGAAATGTTGTCAATAATGGTCATCAGTGACGACTCTTTGATTTTTTGTGGCGAAAGGTAGTTGTCACTGATTGTGACGGCCCCACCTGCCCCTAAGGCGAACCAGAGGGTTCGGCGGGTCGCCTGCCCAACTCTCGCCAGGACTAACGGTTCGGTATAGAACGAGCTAATACATCCCGAAACTTACCAACGCGGGTAAAAAATAAAAAATAAAAAATAAAATCGAAGTCGGCTATGAATAGTAACCGACCCGTCAGAACCCAACCAAATACCAAGCAAACATTCCCATCTTGAAACTTAGCATTTACAAGCCAAAGTGGCATACAAAAGTATTCAAAAGTGGATACATGTCTGGTTTGCCAAATCAAAAGGAAAACAGTTCCCAAAAGTACATTTAAGATTTTAATACATGAGCTATACAAAAGATATGTTCAACTAGCTCAATTTGGTAGCCATTTGTCAAATCCAGTCCAAAAGTATTTATTTTCCTGTAAGGAAAACAAAAGGAACAGAAAGGGGTGAGCTTGCGCTCAATGAGGTACCAAACATATAGCAGAAAAATCATGGCATTTCACATTTAACAAATCAGATACACATGCCAGATGTAAAGTAAAGTAACTAATGATTCACATAGGAAGGATACAGGTGGCTCTCAGGAGCCAAATTTCCAGCGCAGTACTTGATCCAAACCAGTTGACTCTCCGTCAACGTATATAGAACCAACGCGTCCGTAGACCCACTTCGCACCGAATTCCGTCCACCAAACACCCCTTTACCGGGCCCGCTCACCTCAAACGAACAAAATGGTAATACTCGAGTATACCCGGAATCAAGGGTCTCAATACCCAAAATCCCCGAACAGACTACCGTGGTTCGTTATCTAATCGTCCAGGCCCTTGCCGGCCCGACTCGAATAACTTAGCCACAGGACTGAGCTCATAGGTCATAGAAATCCGAACAGATGCAGACACAGATAACAGATTCAAATTTTGCATAGTAAATTGGCATATGAACAGACAAGAGAACGAGTGTGATAAAGTACACCCTCGTCTCAAACAAATAAATAGATTGCAGAGCAGAACTCAAGTTAAACAGCAATGGAGGGGAGTGGTACACTCACAGTGTGACAGCCCCACCTCTCCCTAGGGCGAACCCTAGAGTATCAGCGGACTGCCTGCCCAACTCTCGCCGGGACTCAGTCGATCAAAGAACTAGCAACTCAAAATAACTGGGAAAAATAGCTTCAAATTAAATCATACGACCCTAATAACACATAACTATCAATCAACTTTCAAAACTTAATACGGCAAGCTAAGAGTCACACTTACCATTCCATACTACGAATTACATGACATAAGTCAACTTATAGATTCAAGCTTACAAGAGTAAAAGTAAAGTCATCTTAACAAAAGTTACAAGTTCAAGCAAAACAAAGCTAAGAAAGCTCTTGACCGTTAGTCCATCCCCGATCTGTTAAGGAAAACAAAGGGAGTGGGGTGAGCTAAAGCTCAGTGAGGTTCCAAGTAAAGCAAGTAAACACATAGCCAAATTAAGGCATAGAATAATTCAAATAAATACCGTATGATACAATAACAATTAACCACAATTCAAATCAAGGATACGGGTGGCTTTCAAAAGCCAAAATCCCCTTGAGCTTGATCATAAATGTCTTCGTTGACACTCCGTCAACACTTGTATACACAGAATATTAAGTCCGTAGAACACCACTTTCACCTGCCTCCGTCCACCAATCAACCCCCCACCGGGCCCGCACTTCATAAACAGTAGTTAGGTAATACTCGAGTATACCGGTTTCAGTGAACAGTAAACAGTCCTCAAGGTTTATTGGCCTTCTAGACCAAGCCCTGGCCGGCTCGATAGAACCGACTCACCTATGAGGTTGGGTACCCAAACAGTAGTAGTAGTTGATGGGATATCACCCAAACAACTCAAGAACAATCACATATAGAGGATTCACATTTCACAACAGCAGTATACAGAGCCTCAATGGAAAGTAAGGGAGGACGAGTGCGATAAAGTACACACTCGCCTCCAATTTTATCAAATCAGAGTTTGGCTCAAACAGTCGTAAATCAAGTATTCAAATATTTCACATAAGCAGGTAGCAGGTAGTGGAACACTCACCTGTCAATCAAAAGAAGCAATCGATGTCAAACGTCTTAGTTACGGTCACCTTCGTTTCCCAAACCTAGGGCAACGAGCGAAATCGTTAACAATTAGATTCATGCCCCACTAGGTTAGGCTTAATAAGAGACTAAGTGAGTAGTCTAAGCTACTTAATCCGTCATGCAAACAAGGTCCAAACCATGGTAAAAGTTCATGAGAAAACAGGTTTAGTAGGTGCATGAAAGTTTGACAAAAGAAAAGTTCCAATTATGCTTAAGGATTTCTTCTCGGGTTGCACAGTCATGCCCTGGCAGTCTTAGGAAAACGGTCATAACTCACTGTAGAAAAGTCGAAATTAGGTGCCGTCAGTGGCGTTAGAAACTAGACTCGAAGGGCTTTCCAACGGTACCAAGATCACACTGTGGTTCGTCTCCTATCAACAACAGTAATTCAGACAATGTGGCTGTTTTTCCAACCCTGGATCAATATTAATCCTATACCAAACTACTCTAGTTCTAGGGCTAACTTCATTAGTTTTGATTCAAATTCACCCAATTCACTCCTCAAGTGATCATATATAAGGATTCAAGTCACTTAGAATCAATGGAGTTTACAATATAACATACAACATGATTTAAGGTAGCCATAATGATCCCATAACCACAAGAATCCTAAAACAGTCTACTAATGGTTCAAAATCACCACTTTACTTGCTTCAACTCCATTCCAACTTGCTCATAGGCTTAACCAATAGTTAACCTAGTTTATTAGGCTTGATGAGGACAAAATTTAACAGCAAAATTGAGGGAAAATCCCTCCTACAAGAACCGGCCAGCCTAGACAAAGCAACCAGCCCATACTTTTCAACATTTGTTCAATCTTCACCCTTACATGTTTTCTACTCAATCATCATATCAAGTGGTAGTTCTAGCTCAAAAGAGGTTTAAAACATAATAATACCTCATAAACAAACATGAATAAGAATCAAACATTTCATCAAACACTTGGTATACATACTAAGAAACCTAGCTACTACTTGTTTACTTCAAGAAACTAACTCAACATCTCAACCAAACAACTTATATGTTTGCTATTAACAATTCAAGTGCATGATCTATCATCAAAAACCAAGATTTAAAGGACATATACCTCTTTTATAGTGAGCTTGCACCACCAAAATCACTTCACCAAAGTAAGTCTTCAAGCTTGGATCAAACACTTGGAGTTGTAGGAACTCTCTCACTAATTCAGATTTTTTTCTCTCTTGATTGTTGTTCTTGGTTTGCTAGAGTAAGAAAACAAGTTTATGGAGCTCACTCTCTCTCTCTCTTGAAGCCAAGAAATTCGGCCAACACAAGAAAAGAAAAGGCCTTGGCTAGTTTAAATAATCTTCTAATCCTGGTTCCGACAAGATACTTGGCTAGGATTTTGCCACATGTCCACTTACTTGTCCAACTCTCTCTTAATCTTTGACTAATGGTGTCTTAACCTTTCCAAATGCACCAATCATTCTTTAACACCTCTAACTAATCTTTCCAAATGCACCAATAAGATTTTAACACCTCTAACTAACCTTTCCAAATGCACCAATAATATTTTAACACCTTTAACTAATCTTTCCAAGTGTATCAATCATATTTTAGCACCTATAATCCTACATGTAAGATTTCTACCACTAATATAAAGACACTTGGTAAAATGTAAGTGGTGCATTAATTAAAATTATCTTAAAAAAAATGTTTTACTACAAGTAAAAGGAATAAAGTGTAATGCATGAAAATTATTGTAACACCTAGAAAAGCAAATGTAATGGCATGTAATATATGATTTAAATCCTAGAATAAGGCAATTAATTTGAGGAAATTGTGTTTTAAAATGAGGGTTCTCACACACAGGCTCAACTTCAAAAAGTTTCACTTCAGATTGGCCTTAATCGCCAAGAAACCCTAAAATAACCAAAATAAACCAATTGAAGGTTTCACATCCATAATCGAGTAAACAAAATGCACATGAGGCTCGACTACTAGTCGTATGCCTCGCCAAATAATTACTAATGCAATGGTACAAAACATGATTTTTGGGAACAAAAAGATAGCATAAAGACCTAGGTTCAACAACCCAAAAGCCCTTTTATTTCTGCCAAAAGGCAAATCCAACTTAAAAGAACCAAACGGCCTAGAAAATCGGGCAGCACTTCCCCTAAATTTCTTACTTTTCCAGCCATTAAGGCTTCATTATTTCCTCGAATCAGTCCCAACATCTCACACAAAATTCACCTCATTTCCAAAAGCCATTCACTAGGCTCAAAGTAAAAGTTAACTAGGAAATGACCGGAATAAAAGTAAGCCTTAAAACATACAAACAAGTACAATGGGACTCGATAACTAATCATAAATCAATGCCAAATATGACCCCAATAGGGTTCCATAAACATATACAAACATTAGAGAAAACCAGAAAATTCGGAAATGCAATTAGCTTTGGCCTTGAAAAAAACAGTTTTTGACCTCTTTTTGCGGTAATGGCACCAAATGCCCTAAAATTATCGGATGAAGGTAAAAGACCCACCATTTCGAAGCTAAAAGACAGGGCTACAACATCACAGAAGGTCACTCAACCCAGTTTTGAGCGCAAACAGGTCAAAAATGCTAGATACCACATCGAAAACGTAAAACAGATTCACCAAAACGCATTCTAGCGGAAACATCATAACTCAGGCTCTACAAGTCCAAATCCAGAAATTCCAAAACCAGCTGAAAGCTAAGAAACAGGGATAAATTTTATCAGAAGTCCTCAACAACCAATTCGGAAGCAATTCAGACCAAAACACCCAATTACAGTCGCAAATCTCAATTTCGGGTAAAACCAGAACAGCAATAGTAATTTCGAATTATCTCATTCTACACTACTCCGATTGACCTGAAATTTTGTAGGCACCTTTAAAATATCATTCCCTACAACTTTCATGTTTTGAGCTAAGGCCAATTCGGCCTCTATCTATGACCTAAAATTTCGGACAGAATGAAGAACCAAGGAACCCTAATTTTCCAGATTTCTTCCAAAACAGAAATTACTTGCAATCTTCCACTTTTTCCACCTTCTAGAATCATTATATACCATTTCCAATCATCATATATAGCCACACAATCATGATCAAGTTAAACCAGAAAAATCATCAATAAATTAAAAACTTCACCAATTCATCTCAAACCAAGAAATAAACCACAAATTTCAGCACTTTAGCTCCCACTAGGCATAACTTGAGCTTCATTAAGTGTAGGAGGAAGTTCAATCACCACTCACCTAGTAAACAAGAGAGGGAGTGTTGTAGGACACCTTAGCTCCTCCAAACACTTCACCAAACCACTAAACAACACCAAATGAAGAGGTTTTATGGAGTAGAAACAAGTTTAAGGGATTGCTTGGGATGATTTGAGCTAGATGGATGCCAACCTTTGAAGAGTTTTCTTCCTTCCTTTGCTAGAGAGAGAGAGCTGACCAACAAGGAGAAGAAAAGAGTGAATTTTTGGTGATTTTTGGGGTATTTAATCAATTAGTCAAAAAAAAAGTCAAAAGGTGAATAGTTGTCCACCAAGTCCAACCAATAGAAGAGTGACACTTGTCACTTCATTAAATGCATTCCTATCCCTTTCTTTTCCTCTCACATCAATCACTTCATATCCTCTATTTATCTCTTAACACCCGATAAATTTCAACCAGTATCCGAAATTTAACCTAATTGGCCGAATTTTTCCGAACTTTTCGCACTAGTGGGTCCCACGTCCAATATATATCCTTAATTTTTCAAAAACTCTCCAATACTAGAAAAATCATCTAAAAACATAATTACTCATAATATTCACCAGGAAAAATTTTTTTCTAAGCCAGAAAATGCAGAAAACATGCCATTAAAGGGGATAAACCCTAGGAAAATTATTAAGAGGAATTTACGGGTTCTCACACTGATGACCAAAATTCTTGCAGTGATAGTAGTAGTTACTTGGTTATCCCCTTCGTTTATTTGCCCTTGGTTCAGTTTAGTTACCGATCCTTGATCATCTCTATGAGCTTGAGTTGCCTAACCCCAGGCCTTCGGCCCCTTCCACTTTTTCGACCGTCCATAGTCTTAGTAATTTTCTAAAGGCATAGATGTAAGATAAATATGCATAAGCAAAGTTTAAAATCACACTTTAATTATGCAAGACGAAAAATAAATAGGGGAGAGATCAAAATAATTGCAAATATGCACAACCCGTAACATAGATTAGCAATTATAGAGCAACAAAGTCAAGCACATCATAAATAACGTTCAAGTGCTTCAAAAGATAGGTAGCACAGTTAAGTAAAATACAATGGCTTTTGAATAAGTACCACCCCGACTATCCTAGACAAAAACTACTAAAGTAGACTAAATCACTAGTTTAGTGATTGGCGGAGCCAAAAGTCTTTGCTACTTCGGTAGGATCATTTTTATCTTCAGCACTAGGAGTTTCTTCTTCATTTTCCTCGTCAAGTATCTTGCCATCAACCACTTGTTCGACCAAAGTAACACACTCAGCCATCATCCACTCAGTCCGGTCTCTAATTTCATGTACTACCTTAGCAAGTCAGCTCTTAGCCTCCTGAAGCTATTCACGAAGAGCCTCAGCCTTTTTCCGCTCCTCAAGTACATCAGTTTCCAATTCATGAATTCTAACAATATGGGCATCCACAGTTGCCTTCAGTTCTTGATTATTCTCTCGAACTACCCTATTTTCCTCGGATAACCGCCTCCAATCATCGATTACCGCTAGCACCACATTAGGGTATGAGTAAGTCCTCCGACAGTCACAGGGAGGCTTAGTTCGACGAGTTGGGTTCCAACTCCAAAGAGCACCCCCAGGCCCCTCTCGATAACGGACCACCGGAAAGCGCCTCTGCGACAGCTCATTATCACCATTTCCTTCCATGACCTACAATTAAAATTAGAAGTTTAGATAGATCCAAGTATACTAGATAAACTAGGTCTAATCATTTCGTACTATCTCACATATTTCTCACAAGATCAAGTGTGACAGCCCCATCTCCCCCTAAGGCGAACCAAAGGGTTCGGCGGGCCGCCTGCCCAACTCTCGTCGGGACTCAGTCCTTCACTACAATCCTCAAATAAATTACAAGATAAATCCCAAATATATATCAAAAGTTCCACAATTTACATGTCATAAGCGAAGCAGAAACAATGCCCAACTATACATAAAATGATTCCAAATCCAAACTGTGCAAGATATATGCCATCCAGTCATGTGAATAAGTACTACAAGCCTTCCTTCGCCACGAACCTTGTGGAGGGGAGTAAAATATTTTTGGGGTGAGCTAAAAGCTCAGTGAGTAACCAGCAAAATCATTACTCAAATATATTTCAAGATAATGCACTTCGATGATGTCATGAGTCAAAGATCAAATGTACGTTTATTGCTCTCGTGAGCCAGTGAAATCATTGCACTTAAACACCCAGCGCTCAAAAAGATCTTTTAACGTTAATGTGGAACAGTAAGAGGGAGCAACGTTGGTGGTCCAGATCATGTCACGAACTCACGAAAGTGGTGGAGACGTTGGCTCCAGGTAAATAGTAGATGAGACGTTGGTGTTCAGCACAAGACTCCCCAAGAACTCATTTAAGCTAAATCATTTCATGGACTCACATGCCGGCACACATGATATGCAAACAAGTAAATAATGCAAGAAACACTTCGTAAGTAACTTTGGAAACAGTTTAGAGTCACTCACCTCCACGGCTCAGAAACCATCCATCATATATCATTACCTTGCCCGAGTCCAAGCCCTAGATCGCAAACTCAAAACAATCATACATTCCCAAAGTTTGGACAGCATTTCTCCATAAATGCTACATTTCCAACCTACAAGCAACACCAATTCATCTCAAATCAACCAGATACACATCATAAACTATCAAATACACCTTTCGGCACAATATCCATAACTGAAGTTACCCTTATCGGATTGAAACAAATCTTATGGTGTTTCGAAGCCAAAACATAAACCTACATTTCTTATGTAGACCTCCAAAGCCAAATTGTAGACACCAAATTTTTGGTGTAATTTCATTTACTGTTTATTTTTAGTTTTTTATTTATCGTGTTAGTTTTATTCGATTGTTAGTTTTTAGTTTCTAGTTTTATTTTTATTTTTAAGTTTTAGCATAGAATTTCTTGAAAAAAAAGAAAAATCATAAAAAAAAAAAGAAAATTGTTCACCAAAAATACGTTCAAATTCAATCTTTTGGCATTTTGGTTTATTTTTGTTAAAAAAAAATAAAAAGGAAGGGAAAAAGAAAAATGAATGAAAAATTGAAAAACAATGAAAAAAAGGAAAAAGGAAAAAATGAATTTGCACTTTGTTGTTCTAGTTTATTTTTTTTCATTAAATGTTAATTAAATCATTTTTGTTAGTTATTTTTATTATTTTCAATTTTTGTTTTAATTAATCTTAAAAAAAAAAAAAAGAAATTCGGCATGCAAGCTGCGTTTTGCCGCAGCTTGCAAACACAGGCTTGGGCAGCTCCTTAGCTGCAAATAAAGCTGGATTGGCTGAGGGTTTAGAGGTTGGGGGGCTCCCATATAAATAGAAAAAGAAAGGAGAGCCGCAAAAAGGAGAGAGAGGTTTTGAGAGTAGAGGGGACGAACGGCAAAAGAAAGAAACAAAAACCAGAGGAAAGAAAAGGGCGGCCCGAATTCATCTGGATAGCCATCAAAACCCTATTGTCCTCTTCATCGTCAAACTACAAACCTCCATAACCACCACCTGCAAACCACCATAATCACCACCTGCAAACCTCCATAACTACCGCCTGCAAACCTCCATAACAACTCGCATACACCTACGCTTGTCTGGCCCTTCATGACGATGGCATCCCTGTCACTGCGGAGAAGACCACTACGTTGGTGAAAGATGCTAGTGTGACCGTGGAATCCGACTGGTCTTTGCCAAGCGCTGTGAGAAGAGGAACGTCGAGGATCTTATCATTGACGTTGGCTGTGGTGGTGGCGCGGCCATTGCTGTCGCTGCCTTCTTTCTACTACTGCTACACCTGTTGCTGAGGGTACAGGTTCAAGGGCGGTGGAACAGGTAACTTTCTATCCTGTTTTCTGTTTCATTTCTATCGTTAAGTGAAACCCAACCTGCTAAGCTGAAGCTGGGTTTGGCTCATTTGTTGGTTCTTTGCTAAGTTAATATGCATTAACCTTGCGTCTGACTTGGGTTGAAGCTTTGGTCTGGTTTGTTTTGTTTGGGGTTTATTTGCGTATTGTTTGAGGAGCTTGTTAGTCTTGGTTTAAAAAGTGAAAATCTGTCCGATGTTGGATGCTGTAAAAATGAGAATGAATGTGTGCATGTGTTGGACTGGAAATGTTTCGGCTCCTCCTCATTTCATGGTTGGACTTTGATGAATCTGGTTTCATCATCGTTTCATGGTCAAAGGGGAGGATAGGATGTACAAAAAATGAACTCTTTTTCCATCCCTTTGTTACTTTCATCTTGCTGCCTTTTCATTCGTTTCGTTTCTAGCACTTGTTTCTTTAGAATTTGTTTCTCATTTCTCAAAGGATGGGGAGCATTGTTGTTTAATGTTTTTATACCAGGGGCAAACCCATTTTATGATACTTACAAGGCTTAATGCAAACTCATTTTTTACAGATTGTATGATGCTTATTGTTGGGATCTTTGGATAGATAAATTTTGTTGAAAATGGGATGGAGTTCAGTGGTATCTGGTTGGACGAATTTATAGTTTGTTTTTGTGAGTTTGCAAATGATTTGATGCTAGAGAGAGTTGCATGTTCTGTTTTCTGTTCTGAAGTCTCTTCCGTTGCTTGTTCGGATGTTCAGTTTGTGTTTGGATGCATATATTTCGTGTATTTTGGGCCTGAATTTTGACAAAATAATAAGCAGCTCCAGTTTGCATTAGAATGAACACAAAAAGGGCAAGAAACACTGCTGAAAAATGTACATAGCGGGCCGAATCTTCATGTCTTACAGTTTTAGTCTTTTGTTTACTCTTTCATTTCGATTCCAAGCTGGTATCTTGTCTAGAGGACAATTCAATCATGTCT
Organism: Coffea arabica; assembly: GCF_036785885.1. Classification (NCBI taxonomy): domain Eukaryota; kingdom Viridiplantae; phylum Streptophyta; class Magnoliopsida; order Gentianales; family Rubiaceae; genus Coffea; species Coffea arabica. The sequence goes on from NC_092316.1 coordinate 23,218,790, forward strand.
TTTTAGTGGTTTGTTGGCATGAATATGTCCAAGTGCATGGAGAAAATCGCATGAGAATGGTTGTGGAAGGAAAGACTTTTCCTGAAGCTGCGAAGTGGTTATTGCAGAAATTTTCTTCATGGCATTTGCATGATTTTTCTTTTATGCTTTGGTTTGATTGAATGTTGAAGTTGTTTTGTCATATTTTGGGAGTTGTTTGAAAGGATTTTGATCGAGTTTGTATTAAGGTTAACATATGTTTTGCGGAAAAGTGAAGCTGCAATAATGGTTTTTGGTTGCAGAAAGCTTGCCGAAATGCTTGTGGCAGAATATACTTCTTACGATTGTTGCATGAGTTTTACATGAAACAATTGCTGAAAATCGCAATTTGATCCCTCAAGTTTCCCCTTATGCCACTATGACCCAAAAAATTGAGAAAATTAATCAATTTGGTCCCTATGATTTTGCAACAATGTCACAAAGACCCAATTACATCCAATCCCTTGCAATTGAATCCTAAGTTGATTGTAATTTGAGTCGTTATTTGGTTTTTTGGACCTTTGAAGTTTTTAAGTATTGCATTTGGACTTGAATGATTGGTTAAAGGTCATTTTGAGTTCCCGTTAGTTGCTATATTTGGGGAATTTTGATGAGTTATTCCATTTTTTCCTTGGTCACCATGCATTTCTTTAGTTAATTGCAATTGAACAAAGATTCGATGTTGGTGGAATCAAGTTGGTTTATATATGTTTTACCACTAAATTGGTGCATTAATCCTTTGCTTTGAATGGTTTTAGCCCGAGTTATCCCGTTACTTGGTGGCTATAGCCCAATTTAAGTTTTGTCCACCCTATTAGCACCACAAAAGGAGGCGGTATAATTTCTTTTATCTTTTTATCTCTCTTATGTGATCCAACGTGCTACGTGAGAATTGCATGTCTACTTGTTTTACTAGTTTCCCTTAATTCCTTGCATTTATTTCATCTACTTTTACTTTTATTTAAGTTATTCATTATGGGTTATGTGTACACCTCTTGGCTTGTAATAGATAGGGCTTGGCGAGCTTTCTTGTCCATTTTCCCTTTCCCCCCTTTGTTTTAGTTAGCAAATGTAATAAGTTCATTGCTTGCTTTCGTTGCTACGTGTTTAATCGCTTTATTAGGTCCTTGCATCTAGTCAAGCATGCTAAGTGTTATGTGCTACGTGTTTATGAGTGTTTGGCATGTCTACTTGCTTTCCATAGCCTGAATGAATGTGATGGATGAATGTACGTTTCCACTAGTCCAACGCTAGTCGGAATTCATAGAATGGGCTAGTCCAACGCTAGACCCTTAGGGATTTCCTCTCGTTAGTACATGTTTGCATGTTCATTACATGTCATGCATTTTTTTTAGTTTTATCATTTTGCATGCCCCTCGAACCCCTTTTCCCTCCATTTTAGGATTTTTGCATTTCATGCTAGTTATAGGGTTCATTTGTTTGAGAGTCCCCTTAAATATGGGATATAGACGAGTGTGGCTTTTTCTAAACCTTAGCACGCTTGTATCCTCTCTATAAAAGGGCAAATTGAGTCACGATTTAGGTCTCCCCGTACCTAATATGCATGAATTCCCTAGGCTCATGCATTTTCAAATCCACTCTACCATTTTATACCCTCATCACACTTTCATTTGTCCTCCCATTTCGCACACGTGCACCTTTATGTTTCTTCACTTGCACACGAACACTTTTATCATCACTTGCACACATGCACTTCATATTATCATTTCACATACCGTACCTTGCCCACTCACGTGCACATTTTCATTTACATATTTATTCTTTTTTTTTACTTTTTCAAACTCATGTCCTTACATTGCGTACATGCATTCCATTCATTTGCATCCCACTCGCATTATTCGTGACTTCTTCAAATGATCGTTATTGGGCTTCACAATTAATGTGATTGGCACCACTCAACTTTTGAAGAGAAATTTCCCCAATACCCCTATGTCTAGGGTTTGCATTCATGTAGTGCATCCAAATGTAATAAATTCTTTGGTTAAAACAAGAAAATCTTTGATTAAATCATGCAACTAGCCTTGGCTAGGTCAAAGGGGTGCCTTGGATCTTATCCTTGCCTTCCCCTTTGTCAAATGTGACTCCCGAACCTTTTTCTTTAGTTTACGTGGACTAGGAGTCGTTTAAAAGGGGTTTCTTACTACTTTTTCCTATTTTTTTCTAAAAATTCATTCTTTTTAGGTGACTTGGTACACCTTAACTCATTACCAAGTGGCGACTCCAATTGTTCCAAAAACTCTTTTTAAACTACATTTTGGGTCAAATCGTCGCATTCTCAAACCCCCATTTAGACCCATTTTTCTTTTAAATCAAAATTCATTTTCCAATAAAAAATTGAATCAAAATACATTTTTAAACCATTTATTTATTTATCAAAAAATGGGGCGCGACAGTTGGCGACTCCACTGGGGACATTCGAGAGTCCGAGCAAATTTGATTTAATCAATCTTTTTCTTCTTTTAATCTTTTCATATATCACATTTAGGTGTTTAGAATTGCATTTTTCCTTTTATTAGGATTTTTGCATTTCACGCGTATCCAACTACTCTCTCGCTCACGAATGTATGATTGGTTGATTGGATATATGTTTACTTGCTTACCTCGCGCTCGCATTGCATTTGGGGGGTGTGTCACCTTAGAGCCTCGCGTTGGTTCTTGATCCCTCCCCTCCAAACGAGCACTAGCATACGCGCATACGCTTTAATTATTTTTACCCCTCATTTATTTTTCTTTTAGTGGCTTGTCACACCACTCCACCCTATTAGGATTTTAGGCGACCCACTTGGACTTGTGATCGTATCACGACGTGTGCGTAGCATGATCCGAGGGGTCACTCGATCTTCCGCTTTAAACTTTAGGTTGATGACCTATAAGTTTTTAGTCGAAGGTTGAGGATTTTTTTTAGATTCGCCCAGACGGGTAGCCGTAACACGACGTGTGCGTAGCAACGTCTGGGGAATCGCTCGAGCTACCGACAAGGAACCTTGGGAGTGATGACCCTTGGTTTCCAAGTCTGAAGGCTTGGAGACTTGAGCTTGTCGAGTCTAGATGCATTAGTGAATCCCAACCTCATGCATCCATTTTAGAATTGCCTAGGGTAGAGTCGACCTTACCCTATTAGGGACACCATGCACGAGGGGAGGGATCCCACCCTCTTTCCTTATTTCTTTGTTGCTTTTGTATCATCTAATTGTCCAACGTGTTATGTGATTATGTGTTGAACTAACGTTTCCTTGTTTCTTATCTTTTGCATTCACAAACGTTAGGGAATAAGAGGTCTGGCATGACCTCCTTTTAGGACCTACCCTTGTAGATAGGCTATTGCACGTTTGAAAATTGTGGTATATTTTGTTCATAAATTAATAATGCCATACCATTTTAGGCCTACCCTGGCAAATAAAGGGTTCCTTAGGTCACGTTTCATTTCGAATTGCATATTCTCCTGCTTTGATAAAAATGGCATCATGCATCCACCTTAGAAAGGGAATGCCATTTAGGGGATCCCGTGTTAGGAATAAACCACCCTGTGTCTCAGATACTTAATCCAAAGAAACTTGCATATTTACATTTTGTACCATCCAAAGGGGTAGTGCACAAGGTAAGGTAGGATCTGATCGTCTTCATAAGAGTGATTTTTGGAATATGAGAGTCTAATAATCACTTTTTGGCCATTTTATCAAAAATCGGTAAAAATCCCTGGCATAAAGGACATTAATTTGAAGAAATTCACAAATGATTCCTCCTGTTGAGACGATGAATAAATTGAGGCCAAATCGTGATTTTAGAAGGCTCATAGACTAATTTTCTGAAACCATCAATGGCCGGCCGATTCAATCGATCCATTTTGTCAATTCATAATCAATTTTGAATAAACCATCATTTGATCAATTTACCCTTTTTAGGGTCATTTGACCAATTTACCCTTTTTAGGGTCATCCGGTCGATTTTGAATAAATCATCAATTCATTTGACCAATTTACCCTTTTTAGGGTCATTTGACCAATTTACCCTTTTTAGGGTCACCTGGTCGATTTTGAATAAATCGTCAATTCATTTGACCAATTTCATTTTTAAGATGATCCGGTCCATTCTGAATGAAATTCTCAATCGCATTCGATCAAGTTCCTTTTAGGATGATTCGGTTAATTTTGAGTAAGTTTTAAATTTCACTCAATTCATTTGACCCGTTTCCCTTTTTAGGGTAATCCGGTCGATTTTAAATAAATGGTCAATTTCATTCAAACCCATTTGACCAATCAGGGTTTCAGTGTCGAATTTCAAAATGGAAAACCTAGTCGATTTTGAGAAAAACATCCATTGCGTCCAGCCATTTGATCAATTGGAGTTTTGACCCGTGCTTCACTGAGAAAAGTTGTCAAAACGAATTCCAATCTCTTCGATAGGAAGTTCGTCAAGGACAAACACGTGCGTTTTTGCAAATTCTTGTACCGATCAAAAGTGATCAATCTCTTCGGACGAGGTCCTCATTTTGACCAACGTCTCTTCTCATTCCAATGGGCCAAATTTTTCAAATTATTTTTCACTCCATGAGTTGATCGGATCCATCAGGTATTGTATAGTGCCTATTCTAGCGGATTGCATTTTCATGCTAGGCCTACCCTTGGCACAAAAAGGGTTCCTCCATAGGACATGCATACCGATTTTGCAGTTTTGCCTACTAACTCGGGGTATTTTTCTTTTGTTTTCCCCCTCCCCTGCATTCATAAAAATGTTTCAATAAGGCGAAAATATTCTTCTATATCTGATGATAATTTTAATCCAATAAAGTTTGAAGATTACGAGTATTACTTGATTCTTGGGCAGACCTTGCCACGAAAACATGTAAGATCTATCTGGAAGCTCTATGCTAAAGCCTCTGAGAGATTTTGTAATTATTTTCCAAAGGGAAATTCTGTTTATTTGATTTGTTAATACATTTTTGTTCCAAAAGGAAAGGAGATGAAAAGTGTATATGTGGAGGCCTTTACAAGTTTCTCTTTTCTCATTTGTATCATAATTGAATGAGGAATTTTGTTTCAAACTTTTTCAGCAATAAATTTTTTGGATAATTATTGTTTTGTGTATATTTATGTACATTTCATTCTTTATTCTTATTCATTGGAGATTTCATGATGAATTTTAAGAAATAAGACCCAATTGAGATTTTTCAACCTCCAGCTTGAATTTCACAAGTGTATACTCTCTAAAATCCTCATGTACACTAGGTTGGTGATCCGAACTATCCAACAAGAGTGCTCAAAATTAAAAGAGATCACTCAAAAGGCCCAATGAGATACCTTTTTTCCTTCACTGTACAATTCATATTTTTGCCCACTTCTATTGACTCAGAATAAAATCAGTCACATTGATTGATAAATTGCAAATTGGGGCAATCTTTGCTTGAGAAATGTCCACTGTGTCTAATTCAATTCACATCTAAGTGAAAGCAAAATGTGCATTATTCTTATTTGTTTTGAAAATTTGGAATGATATTTCAAGCGTTCGTTTCTCTATCTATACAGATTTTATCATTTGCTCTCCCGTTTGAGCCTTTGAAAAATTAATTTCGTTTCAAATAAGAGCCCTAATGATCACTACCCTATAATGGAAAATTTTCAAATATCAAAAAGGGGAGTGGATTTTCAATGACCATTTCGTTATTTTGGTTGTCATGAGGTGTAAGAATGATACTTTGGCCGTCGTTTCTACAACCTAAACACTGATCATCCCTTGCATCCTCATTTGAGCTAAAAATTGGTGGCTCTTTTCGAGTGCACATATGATCGCACCCCACATTGGGGAGGGAGATTGGAAAATTTTTCAGGAAAAAAACAAGAAAAAAAAAGAGAGAAAAGCAAAAAATGCTAAAAGAAAAGAAAAGAGGGAATCACAAATTGGAGAAATTTGAATCTATCTGGGCTTCAATTTTGGAAAAAGGGAAAAAGAAAGGGTTTTGTCCGACGAACCACTTATGGAGAGTTTTCCTCAGTCAATTAATTCAGATACATGCCAAAAATTTCCCATTAATGAAAGTTTCCTTTCAAAGTTATTGTAAGGAACAGAATAAAAGTCAGGCCCTCTTCTTTTCCGATCAAGCATTCTATCCCTAGTTATCCCTTTTGAGCCTTCAGAATAAAATACTTCATTTGGCCACCCCTGAGAATCGCAAACCCCACACTGGGGGCAATTTTGAGTTGAAAAGGAAAAATTCAAGAAGTGAAAAAGTGAAAAGTCACAAAATCAAAAGCAAAAGAAGGAAAGAGAACCTCAGTTCAAAAATAAACTGGGGCAAATTTTTGTGAAAGTTTCAAAAAATGGCAGAAAGCCGAAAAATCAAAAGAAGAAAGAAAATGAAAGAGAAAAAGCCTCAATTGAGCATAAACTGGGGCAAAATTCTGATTTAACCCTAAAATAGGGTTGGCACAACAATGCGATTTCAGATTCTTCAAACCACTTTTGAAATCCGCTTTCAAGCCTTAACTTTTTTAAACACCCCACCTGACCCCATTACAAAAGCCGAAAGTCCTGACTTCTGTTTTTTTGCAATGGCCCTGTCAAGAAAATTTCTGATGCCTGAAAATTTTAGCTATATTTCTGAATTGCTTGGGTATGGGGTTGACGCTACTCACCATGTGAAAACCCACCGAATTGAAGGAAAGGAAAAAGAGGCAAAAAGCAAAGCAAGAAAAGTAAATGCAAGGAAAATGCAGAAAAATTCGACGCTGAAGTCCCTGGAGAATGATGAGAAAATCCAAACAAAGTCTGAGATCTTTTGAGTTCAAAATAGAGGCAATTTTGGAAAAATGCGATCTTCGGTGCAATGTTCTTGAAAGTTTTATTCTTTAGCTATCGTTTTCAAGCCAAATTACAAGCTAATAAAGTCCATCGTTGACTTATTCCTTTATGACAATCCAAAGTGAGAATCATACTCATAAAAAATTCATCAAATCATTTGTGATCATAAGGGTATAACCCGTTTTCACATGTTTAGTTATCACTTCTGTCCATATGTTATAAGCCTAGAAATCTTGTATGTTGACTAAGTTTTCTTGAAAAATAAGGGTGACAAACTCTTTGCTTTCACTAAGATGTGGTATTGAAAGGATTATATACAATATTGGGCAAAAAAAAAAAAAACAAGACAAATTCTGACCTCCCATTTCCTTAGCCATTTCAAAAATAAAGTCACTTGATTGGTCCTGAAAGATGAGCCAACCAGAAGTAGTGACCCGTTACCCTAAGCACCAATGCTAAAATTGAGGAAGAAATCTTCTTGAATTTGGTGTTACTTCGAGGAATTCATCATGAAATTTCTGCATGAGTTCAAACTTGACATTTAAAGTTTCTTCACATTGTTGTATATGTGCATTCTTTTCTAAATTTTAGAAAGTGCGGTTTTTTCTTTGTTCAAATAAATGGGAAATCATCTGAACGAATTTTTGCAATCAAGGGAGCCCACACTGGGGCAAAATTTTATTTGTAAGATTTCATGAAATAAGCCCTTACTGGGGCAAATTTTTTGTAATACATTTGAGATTTTTGTCCAAAATCAAATAATAACATTTTTCGGATCAATCCCGCTGCTCTTTTCCTAGAATTTAAGTGCATGTCATACTTTGATGAATCCCTTGTACAGGTATTCATGGTTCAAAATGACGAAAAGCATCCAGTGAGGCGGAAGGCCGATACTGCAAAGAGAAGCAAGAAGGAGGAGGGAAAAATGGACTCGACACTGGGGCAAATTATTTTGAAAAGGATTCTCTCGAAAAAAAAAATTCAAAAGTCAGAAATCAAGTTCAAATTCTTGTTTCTTGAAAAATCAAATTTAATTGCTTGTTTCTTGACAAATCAAATTCAATTTCTTGTTCACAATATCAAGTTGGGCCTGAACTTCGTGCCGCCAACATTCCAAATATCCCGTTGGGCCTGGACTTGGTGCCGCCAACTTCACAAGATCACGTTGGGCCTGGATTTCATGCCGCCAACTTCACAAGATCCCGTTGGGCCTGGAACTTCGTGCCGCCAACTTCACAAGATCACATTGGGCCTGGACTTCGTGCCGCCAACTTCCCATTGGGCAGGCTTGGGTCTAATCCCACTGACCAATTCATCACACTGAGGCAAATTATTTCGACAAGTCGCTCTCAGTCAGGAAAAAAAATCAAAAAATCAAAAAATCAAATCAAGTTCATCACGGCAGGCTCGGGTTTGATCCCACTGTCCGATTGTCAAGCATTTTATTTTCATTGCTATTGGAGCTGGGTTTGTCCCGCCAGTAAGCATTTTATTTTCATTGCTATTGGAGCTGGGTTTGTCCCGCCAGTAAGTGTCGCGCCCCATTTTTTGATGAAATAAATAAAATGGTTTTAAAAAAATGTATTTTGTGATTGGAAAATGAATCGTGATTTAAAAGAAAAATGGGTCTAAATGGGGTTTTGAGAATGCGACGATTTGACCCAAAATTATAGTTTAAAAAGGGTTTTTAAAACTAAATACGGAGTCGCCACTTGGTAATGAGTTAAGGTGTACCAAGTCACCTAAAAAATGTATTTTTTAAGAAAAATAGGAAAAAGCGTGAGAAACCCTTTTTAAACGACTCCTAGTCTACGTAAACCAAAGAAAAAGGTTCGGGAGTCACATTTGACAAAGGGGAAGGCAAGGATAAAATCCAAGGCACCCCTTTGACCTAGCCAAGGCTAGTTGCATGATTTAATCAAAGATTTTCTTGTTTTAACCAAAGAATTTATTACATTTGGATTGACTACATGAATGTACAATGAAGGAAAAATGCAAACCTAAATTCTAAAATGTCTCTTGTAAGGTTTTTGGTCCCAACCACATGAATTGTAGCGGCCAATAAAGGAAAACCTTATAGAGGTCGATTAATGCAAATGATGGCTAAAGTGCAAGTGTGCAAGTGTATAAAAAGGTGAACGTGTGAAATTGTATGAAAAATCCAAGTGTTTGTGTGCAAGTGTATGAAAAGGTGCATGTGTGAAATTGTATGAAAAAATCCAAGTGTTTGTGTGCAAGTGTATGAAATATAGTGATAAGTGCATATAGGTGTAATTAGGTGCAATTTTGTGAAGTAGAAATCAAATTGAACAATAAGGAAAGGAAAAGTGACGAGGAAATGTGAATTGGAAAAAAATGAGTAAGTGATAAATGAGAATGAATGAACCTAAAGGAATGCATCAGGTCGGGTATGGGAATGACTCCTAACTTTTTCGACTTCAATTTTCCCTTTGATTAGAAAGCAAAACTAGCGTGCTAAGGCTATCGAGTAGCCACACTCGCTCGTTTCCCTTATCAGAAGGGGACTCTTAAGGCAAATGAACCCTATAACTAGCATGAAATGCAAAAATCCTAAAATGAAAGGAAAAGGGGTTCGAGGGGCATGCAAAATGATAAAACTAAAAAGAATGCATGACATGTAATGAACATGCAAACATGTACTAACGAGGGGAAATCCCTAAGGGTCTAGCGTTGGACTAGCCCATTCTATGAATTCCGACTAGCGTTGGACTAGTGGAAACGTACATTCATCCATCACATTCATTCAGGGATATGGAAAGCGAGTAGACATGTCAATCACATAGCACATAACGCTTAGCATGCATATCTAAATGCCAAAACCTAAGAAAACGATTAAACATATAGCACATAGACATGCAAGACACATAAGGTGATTAAGGCCCTAACTATTACATTTGCTAGCTAGGCACAAGTCTTCAACAGCTCTTCATCGAATGCTCCTCCAAACCCTATCTATTACAAGCCAAGAGGTGTACACATACCCCATAAAGAATAACTTAAATAAAAAGCAAAAGTAAATGACATAAATAAAAGAAATTAAGGAAAGGCTAAGAAAGCAAAGTAGACATGTATTTCTCACGTAGCACGTTGGTTCACATAGGAGAGACACAAAAAGGGATAAAAGAAAATATACCGCCCTTGAAATGAAGCTCTAATGGAGTGAAATCAACTTATTTATCCTCCAAAATAAAAGAAATGGTCAAGGTACCAATTTATTTGGCAAAATTAAAGAACACATGCAAACACGGGCTCACGTGGTCATAAAGCTCTTAAATACATGCATGAAATGCAATTTAAACAAAACATAGTAGTTAATTGAAGCAATCAAGCAATTGAATTGAAAATTTGAAACTGCCAAAGACCAAATTGAGGACATTAACCGAGCACTCAAGCCTAATTAAACATTTTTAGGAACTTAAAGGGTCTAAGGGCAAAGAAAATGTTGAGGAATGGTTCAATTACAATTATCCTAGGATCTAATTGCAAGAAATTGGAATGTAGTTGGGTCTTTGTAGCATTGCTGCAAAATGACAGGGACCAAATCGATTAGTCTTTCCAAATTTCTGGGTCATAGTGACATAAGGGAGAACTTGGGGGGTCAAAGTGCAATTTTATAAAGCTATTTGCATGCAAGTTACGTAGAAACAGTTTCCTCATTTCTGATTTTCATTTCTCTGCAAACCATTTGTGTTTCAACACCAACCGAAACATTTCCAATGAACATCAACCACAAAACACAAACTCTCCAAAATTTGGAATGGTAGCTGCCAGAGATAAAAAAAAAACAGTAGAAACTGAATGCAACAAAAATTTTTCTGCAATTTCCAGTCAAGGTTGCTTCCGCAACTCTTTGCTCTTAAACTTTTGGACCAAATCAAATGCAATTCGCACAAAACGACAAGCCACCACCTGATCTATTCACTTTTCAATGCAACAAAAGAACCAATCAAGCAAAAGAAGCCTGCGAAATAACGAAGCCAATTTTCTGCTGCAACATTTCATACGCAAGCTTCCGCAATCTCAGCAGAACAGATTTAGACAACAGCTTTGAAATTGCTTCAATTAAAACATGGCTAAACAGCACTTAACAAAACAAATAGCTGGAAGAAATCCATGCAAAGTTGACATGCGAATACTACAAAGAAACAAACGGCAACCTGAAGCTATTGTTCTGCAACAAGAACATTTATTAGTGAAGCTTTCTGCAATCCAAACAATATCGCAGCAGCTATCAATCTCAACAAATTTCTGATAAAACTTTTCAACCCAAACACTCAAAATTTAATCTAAGCAACCTGACACAGCATTTCAACATCCAAACAAACCAAAAACATAGAAAGAAAATCACACAAGTGCTTAGAGAAAAGTCCAGCAAGCATTCGGCAATTGGAGTTGCTCATTTTCCAGCAAAGTTGTGATCATAGCTCAAGTGCTTAAGACCCAAATATGCAAACCCAAACACCACTCATTCTATTTTCTTTCAAGGCATCAGGTCAAGAAACAAACCAGGTAATGAACTCAAATGATAGACATGACATTCAAATCAGATTTTCACAATCATCAACTTAACTCAAATGCGTGAACTTGGGGACAGGGAGATCAACCACGGTGCAACCATGACATCAAGATCTAACTGCTAACCATGTCTAATGCTCTTTTAATAAATCTTTTAGCCATTAAAGCACAGATCTTTGAATCAAAAGGGATCAGGAAAGAAAAACTAACGGATAAAATATGCATTAACCAAGAAAACTCATGCGATGGTTCACCGAACCTTCATAAAAAAAAATTGAGTTGGCTAGATCAAGATGTACTCGTTACCTGCACATTGTTAGAGATCGAACCGGCTTGAGGAAAACCGAGAGCTTACATCTGAAGCAAATGGACACGGAGTAGGAGATTGTCCGCAACTTCATAAGTTTGATGAAGTGAACAGGTGAGGTCTCGTCCAAAGCTTCTTCCCAGATTTCAGCATTTAGTTTTGCTCTCCCGAAGTTTCCTTCTCCCAATCTCCCTCTTGATCTCGATTTTGCTAGGTTTTCTTGTTTTTTTTTCTTTAGTTTTTCCGTTTTCCAACCCCTTTTTCTCTGCTCGCAACCCAGAAATTTTTCCTTACCGCTCTCTTGTTTCCTTGCTTAACTCCGTCAACCCCTCTCTCTCAACCCTCTCTGGTTTGCTCTCTCTTTTTCCCTGATTTTTTATCTCTCCGATCCTCCCCCCTTTCTCCCCTCTCTCTTGCGGCTGTTCATCCTCTTTTCTATTTATATGGGAGCCTCCCCTAAACCCTCAAACAATTTCTACTCTATTTGCAGCCAAGGGCTGCTCGAGCCCTTCTTTTGCAAGCTGCAAAAATTGCAGCTTGCATGCTACGGCAGTTTTTTTTTTTTTTTAAATAGTTAAAAATGGATAATAAAATAATAATAATAATAACAAAATGACAAAACCATGTAATAATAATGAAAACAAATAAATAAAATAAAAAACAAACTAAACAAATAAAAACAACAAAAATGTCCATTTTTCAAATTTTCTTCATTTTTCCCCTTTTTTTTTTCTTTTTTCCTTTTCTTTTCTCAAAATAACTTAATAAAAATAACTAAAGTGCCAAAAGATTGAATTTGAACGTATTTTTGTGACCAATTTTCCCTTTTTCTCTTTTTTCATGATTTTTCCTTTTTTTTCTTTTTCATGATTTTTCCATTGTTTTCTTTTTCTTTTGAGAAATTCCATCCTAAAAGCTTAAAAATGACATGAAAACTAAACTAAAAAAAAACTAAAAACTAAAAATGAATAAAACAAACATGACAAAACAAAAAACTAAGAAATAAAGAGTAAATGAACTTGAGCTAAAATTTGGTGTCTACAGTAAGCATTTTATTTTCATTGCTATTGAAGCTGGGTTTGTCCCGCCAGTAAGCATTTTATTTTCATAGCCACTGGAGCTGAGGTTTGTCCCGCCAGTTAGCTTCTTCATTTTCACAGCCGCTGGAGCGTGTGGTTTGTCCCACCAGTGAGCACTTCATTTTCACAGCCGCTGGAGCGTGTGGTTTGTCCCGCCAGTGCGCTTTTCATTTTCATAGCCACTGGAGCTGAGGTTTGTCCCGTCAGTGAGCATTTCATGATCATAGCCACTGGAGCGTGTGGTTTGTCCCGCCAGTGAGCTTTTTATTTTCATTGCTATTGGAGCTGGGTTTGTCCCGCCAGTAAGCATTTTATTTTCATAGCCACTGGAGCTGAGGTTTGTCCCGCCAGTGAGTGTTTCATGATCATAGCCACTGGAGCGTGTGGTTTGTCCCGCCAGTGAGCTTTTCATTTTCATAGCCGCTGGAGCGTGAGGTTAGTCCCGCCAGTGAGCACTTCATTTTCACAGCCGCTGGAGCGTGTGGTTTGTCCCGCCAGTGAGCATTTCTTTTTTCACAGCCGCTGGAGCGTGTGGTTTGTCCCGCCAGTGAGTATTTCATTTTCAGCCACTAGCCGTTGGGTTTGTCCCACTAGTGTGCCTTTCATTATCACTAGCCGTGGGTCAGTCCCACTAGTGAGCATTTCATTTGCATCACTAACAAACATGGGTCAGTCCCATTAACACTTCATTTCACTTCTTTCATTTGCATCACCAATAAACATGGGTCAATCCCACCAACACTCCATCTCACTTCAATTCATCTGATTTTAAATTCTGTTCGGGTCAGTCCCGTTTAAATTTCTGTTCGGGTCAATCCCGTTTAAATTTCTTGTTCGGGTCAGTCCCGTTTTAAATTCTGTTCGGGTCAGTCCCGTTTAAATTCTGTTCGGGTCAGTCCCGTTTAAATTTCTGTTCGGGTCAGTCCCGTTTAAATTCTTGTTCGGGTCAGTCCCGTTTTTAAATTCTTGTTCGGGTCAGTCCCGTTTTAAATTTCTTGTTCGGGTCAGTCCCGTTTAAATTTCTGTTCGGGTCAGTCCCGTCTAAATTCCTTTTCGGGTCAGTCCCGTTTAAATTTCTGTCTCGGGTCAGTCCCGATTTTTAAATTTCCTGTCAGGGGTCAGTCCCCATCGTTTGAGTAATTCGCAGCCGAATAACGCAGGTAAGTATTTGGTGTCTACTTCTTTGTCTCAAGTTTTTCCAAAACTCAGACAAAGAGGGGCAAACTGTAGACACCAAATTTTTGGTGTAATTTCATTTACTGTTTATTTTTAGTTTTTTATTTATCGTGTTAGTTTTATTCGATTGTTAGTTTTTAGTTTCTAGTTTTATTTTTATTTTTAAGTTTTAGCATAGAATTTCTTGAAAAAAAAGAAAAATAAAAAAAAAAAGAAAATTGTTCACCAAAAATACGTTCAAATTCAATCTTTTGGCATTTTGGTTTATTTTTGTTAAAAAAAAAGAAAAAGGAAGGGAAAAAGAAAAATGAATGAAAAATTGAAAAACAATGAAAAAAAGGAAAAAGGAAAAAATGAATTTGCACTTTGTTGTTCTAGTTTATTTTTTTTCATTAAATGTTAATTAAATCATTTTTATTAGTTATTTTTATTATTTTCAATTTTTGTTTTAATTAATCTTAAAAAAAAAAAAAGAAATTCGGCATGCAAACTGCGTTTTGCCGCAGCTTGCAAACACAGGCTTGGGCAGCTCCTTAGCTGCAAATAAAGCTGGATTGGCTGAGGGTTTAGAGGTTGGGGGCTCCCATATAAATAGAAAAAGAAAGGAGAGCCGCAAAAAGGAGAGAGAGGTTTTGAGAGTAGAGGGGACGAACGGCAAAAGAAAGAAACAAAAACCAGAGGAAAGAAAAGGGCGGCCCGAATTCATCTGGATAGCCATCAAAACCCTATCGTCCTCTTCATCGTCAAACTACAAACCTCCATAACCACCACCTGCAAACCACCATAATCACCACCTGCAAACCTCCATAACTACCGCCTGCAAACCTCCATAACAACTCGCATACACCTACGCTTGTCTGGCCCTTCATGACGATGGCATCCCTGTCACTGCGGAGAAGACCACTACGTTGGTGAAAGATGCTAGTGTGACCGTGGAATCCGACTGGTCTTTGCCAAGCGCTGTGAGAAGAGGAACGTCGAGGATCTTATCATTGACGTTGGCTGTGGTGGTGGCGCGGCCATTGCTGTCGCTGCCTTCTTTCTACTACTGCTACACCTGTTGCTGAGGGTACAGGTTCAAGGGCGGTGGAACGGGTAACTTTCTATCCTGTTTTCTGTTTCATTTCTATCGTTAAGTGAAACCCAACCTGCTAAGCTGAAGCTGGGTTTGGCTCATTTGTTGGTTCTTTGCTAAGTTAATATGCATTAACCTTGCGTCTGACTTGGGTTGAAGCTTTGGTCTGGTTTGTTTTGTTTGGGGTTTATTTGCGTATTGTTTGAGGAGCTTGTTAGTCTTGGTTTAAAAAGTGAAAATCTGTCCGATGTTGGATGCTGTGAAAATGAGAATGAATGTGTGCATGTGTTGGACTGGAAATGTTTCGGCTCCTCCTCATTTCATGGTTGGACTTTGATGAATCTGGTTTCATCATCGTTTCATGGTCAAAGGGGAGGATAGGATGTACAAAAAATGAACTCTTTTTCCATTCCTTTGTTACTTTCTTCTTGCTGCCTTTTCATTCGTTTCGTTTCTAGCACTTGTTTCTTTAGAATTTGTTTCTCATTTCTCAAAGGATGGGGAGCATTGTTGTTTAATGTTTTTATACCAGGGGCAAACCCATTTTATGATACTTACAAGGCTTAATGCAAACTCATTTTTTACAGATTGTATGATGCTTATTGTTGGGATCTTTGGATAGATAAATTTTGTTGAAAATTGTTGAGAAAATGGGATGGAGTTCAGTGGTATCTGGTTGGACGAATTTATAGTTTGTTTTTGTGAGTTTGCAAATGATTTGATGCTAGAGAGAGTTGCATGTTCTGTTTTCTGTTCTGAAGTCTCTTCCGTTGCTTGTTCGGATGTTCAGTTTGTGTTTGGATGCATATATTTCGTGTATTTTGGGCCTGAATTTTGACAAAATAATAAGCAGCTCTAGTTTGCATTAGAATGAACACAAAAAGGGCAAGAAACACTGCTGAAAAATGTACATAGCGGGCCGAATCTTCATGTGTTACAGTTTTAGTCTTTTGTTTACTCTTTCATTTCGATTCCAAGCTGGTATCTTGTCTAGAGGACAATTCAATCATGTCTTTTTAGTGGTTTGTTGGCATGAATATGTCCAAGTGCATGGAGAAAATCGCATGAGAATGGTTGTGGAAGGAAAGATTTTTCCTGAAGCTGCGAAATGGTTATTGCAGAAATTTTCTTCATGGCATTTGCATGATTTTTCTTTTATGCTTTGGTTTGATTGAATGTTGAAGTTGTTTTGTCATATTTTGGGCGTTGTTTGAAAGGATTTTGATCGAGTTTGTATTAAGGTTAACATATGTTTTGCGGAAAAGTGAAGCTGCAATAATGGTTTTTGGTTGCAGAAAGCTTGCCGAAATGCTTGTGGCAGAATATACTTCTTACGATTGTTGCATGAGTTTTACATGAAACAATTGCTGAAAATCGCACTTTGATCCCTCAAGTTTCCCCTTATGCCACTATGACCCAAAAATTTGAGAAAATTAATCAATTTGGTCCCTATGATTTTGCAACAATGTCACAAAGACCCAATTACATCCAATCCCTTGCAATTGAATCCTAAGTTGATTGTAATTTGAGTCGTTATTTGGCTTTTTGGACCTTTGAAGTTTTTAAGTATTGCATTTGGACTTGAATGATTGGTTAAAGGTCATTTTGAGTTCCCGTTAGTTGCTATATTTGGGGAATTTTGATGAGTTATTCCATTTTTTCCTTGGTCACCATGCATTTCTTTAGTTAATTGCAATTGAACAAAGATTCGATGTTGGTGGAATCAAGTTGGTTTATATATGTTTTACCACTAAATTGGTGCATTAATCCTTTGCTTTGAATGGTTTTAGCCCGAGTTATCCCGTTACTTGGTGGCTATAGCCCAATTTAAGTCTTGTCCACCCTATTAGCACCACAAAAGGAGGCGGTATAATTTCTTTTATCTTTTTATCTCTCTTATGTGATCCAACGTGCTACGTGAGAATTGCATGTCTACTTGTTTTACTAGTTTCCCTTAATTCCTTGCATTTATTTCATCTACTTTTACTTTTATTTAAGTTATTCATTATGGGGTATGTGTACACCTCTTGGCTTGTAATAGATAGGGCTTGGCGAGCTTTCTTGTCCATTTTCCCTTTCCCCCCTTTGTTTTAGTTAGCAAATGTAATAAGTTCATTGCTTGCTTTCGTTGCTACGTGTTTAATCGCTTTATTAGGTCCTTGCATCTAGTCAAGCATGCTAAGTGTTATGTGCTACGTGTTTATGAGTGTTTGGCATGTCTACCTGCTTTCCATAGCCTGAATGAATGTGATGGATGAATGTACGTTTCCACTAGTCCAACGCTAGTCGGAATTCATAGAATGGGCTAGTCCAACGCTAGACCCTTAGGGATTTCCTCTCATTAGTACATGTTTGCATGTTCATTACATGTCATGCATTTTTTTTAGTTTTATCATTTTGCATGCCCCTCGAACCCCTTTTCCCTCCATTTTAGGATTTTTGCATTTCATGCTAGTTATAGGGTTCATTTGTTTGAGAGTCCCCTTAAATATGGGATATAGACGAGTGTGGCTTTTTCTAAGCCTTAGCACGCTTGTATCCTCTCTATAAAAGGGCAAATTGAGTCACGATTTAGGTCTCCCCGTACCCAATATGCATGAATTCCCTAGGCTCATGCATTTTCAAATCCACTCTACCATTTTATACCCTCATCACACTTTCATTTTTCCTCCCATTTCGCACACGTGCACCTTTATGTTTCTTCACTTGCACACGAACACTTTTATCATCACTTGCACACATGCACTTCATATTATCATTTCACATACCGTACCTTGCCCACTCACGTGCACATTTTCATTTACATATTTATTGTTTTTTATTACTTTTTCAAACTCATGTCCTTACATTGCGTACATGCATTCCATTCATTTGCATCCCACTCGCATTATTCGTGACTTCTTCAAATGATCGTTATTGGGCTTCACAATTAATGTGATTGGCACCACTCAACTTTTGAAGAGAAATTTCCCCAATACCCCTAGGTCTAGGGTTTGCATTCATGTAGTGCATCCAAATGTAATAAATTCTTTGGTTAAAACAAGAAAATCTTTGATTAATTCATGCAACTAGCCTTGGCTAGGTCAAAGGGGTGCCTTGGATCTTATCCTTGCCTTCCCCTTTGTCAAATGTGACTCCCGAACCTTTTTCTTTGGTTTACGTGGACTAGGAGTCGTTTAAAAGGGGTTTCTTACTACTTTTTCCTATTTTTTTCTAAAAATTCATTCTTTTTAGGTGACTTGATACACCTTAACTCATTACCAAGTGGCGACTCCAATTGTTTCAAAAACCCTTTTTAAACTACATTTTGGGTCAAATCGTCGCATTCTCAAACCCCCATTTAGACCCATTTTTCTTTTAAATCAAAATTCATTTTCCAATAAAAAATTGAATCAAAATACATTTTTAAACCATTTATTTATTTATCAAAAAATGGGGCGCGACACAAATCATGCAATTTCATGGTCAAAAACGGAAAACTCCACGAAAACAGAAATCTGGGCGCGAAACAGGGTTCAGGGACAGTCAAGGGTATTTCGGTCATTTCATAGGGTACAGTGCTCAAATCGAGCTGAAATTTTGTAGGCAGCTAGTTAAGACCATTTGCTACAACCTTTATGTTTTAACCTAAGCCTGATTGGGCCTCTAACATGCTCGAATAAATCCGGTCAGAACAGGGCAAATGTAAACCCTAAACCTGGAATTTCGTATCAAACCAGAAATTTTCCGCAACCAACTTCAACTAACATATACAAGCTTCATTTTACACCATTACCAGTCATCATACCATGATTAAACCATGATCATCATATAAAATCCGAAAAATCTCCATAAAATCAGAAATTTAGCTAACTTCACTCTAATCCATAAAATCTTCCATAAAATCACATATCTAGCCACCACAAGTCATGAATTCATCATTATTGGAAACAAACAATGAATCTTTACACACCGTACCTTGATACCTCACAAAAGATAGTAGCTTAGTGGTTCCTTCTCCAAAATAACTCCACCAAGACCTTGGAATCTCCTTAGTAACCAACTTCTATGGAGTGATTTGCAATTCCATCGGTTAAAACTCAAGTTTGAAGTAAGAAATTGGAGTGAAAGATGAAGGTTTTTCTCTCTCTCTTGCTCTCCAAGTTTCAGCCATGAGAAGGAAGAAATGGCTTGATTTTTGGTCAAATTTTGGTTTTAGTAAAGTTAAGGTAAGATGGTCAAAAGTCCAAGAGTGAATAGGATGGTGACACTTGTCACCTTTTGGTTTAAAACTTATCTTTTTGTCTCTCCAATACTAATCCATATAGGTAACATCTAATTATCTCTTAGCACATTGTAAAATAATATCACTTAATACAAAACTCCAACAAGTTGTCAAAAATTTATCGTATTTACCGCACTAGCGGGTCCCACGTTCATAATACACTTCAAACTTAACATGGATTAATTTGTATCAAGGAAATGATTTGAAAACTATGGGCCTGTTTAGAACCTGAGTTTTTTGGGAGTTTGTCTAAAACTTTACTGCAGTGCACTGTAGAAGTTTTTGAAAAAATTTTGTAGAAGTTTTTGTAAGGTGAAATTTTTTTTCCATTTCTTTTTTTCTTTTCTTTTCTCTTTCTCTTTCTCTTTCTTTTACTTTTACTTTTTCTTTCTTTCCTTTTTCCTTTCTTTCTTCTTCTTCTTCTTCTTCTTTTTCTTCTTCTTCCCCGTTACCTCCGCCACCCCTCTCCTCCCTTTCCCCTTCTCCTCCTCTCCCCCGCCACCCCCCTCCCCCCGCCTTCTCCCTCAACCCCGCCACCCCTGCAAAAGCTCCCCCTCCCTCTCCCTCTGCCCGCAACCCCCCTCCCCCACCCCTGCGCTGTGGTGGAGGGAGCTAAGAGGAACGGCGGCGAGGTGGGAGTTGCGAAGAGGAGAGAGAATGCGCGAGGGCTTTGGGTCGCGGCCAAGGACGAACGGCGGCTCACGGTGGAACCAGGGGGCGTGGCGCGAGCGACAGGCGACGGTTGACCTGGAGTCGCGCCGGGTGGTGGTGGCTTCGTCGGCGTTGCGAGGGAGAGAGAAAGGTTGTGGTGTCGCTGGAGTCGAGCGGCCGTGGGCAGCGGTGTGAGAGCCCGTAAATTTTCTTATTTTCTAGGCGTTACTTTATTTAATTGCACGCCTTTTATGCATTTTCTTTATTAGAAAAATTTTCTAGATAATTTTTATGAGTAAATAGAGTTTTCAAGTTATTTTTCTAGTATAAATGAGTTCATGAGAATTTTGGAGTGTATATCGGACGTGGGACCCGCTAGTGCGGAAAATTCGGAAAAATTCGGCCAATTAGGTTAAGTTTCGGATACTGGGTTTAATTTCTCCGGTGTTAAGAGATAATTAGAGGATATTTTATGGATTAGAGTGAGAGGGAACAAAAGGATATTGATGCATTAAATAGGGTGACAAGTGTCACCCTATGATTAAGTCTTGAGTTATGACAACTATTCATTTTTTTGACCATTTGACCAAATAACCAAATAAACCAAAAATCACCAAAAATTAGCTTCATTCCAAGCTCAAAGGGCCGGCTCTCTCAAGCAAGGAAAGAAAGAAAACCTCTTCAATTTCTTGATTCCCTCTTACTCAAATCCAATCACTCAACCATCTACTCTTGTTTTTGTTCCATAGAAACCCTTAAGGGAGTGTTGGTGAGTTGTTTTGTGGAGTTATTTGGAAAGCTAAAGTGGTTAATTGCTCTCTCTCTTGTTTTACCAAGGTGAGTGGTGAAGGACTCCTTTCCTCCCTCTAATAATGTTTAATTCATGCTTGGTGATAGTATGAGATGCAAGTTTATGGATTAATCTTGATTTTTGGTTGAATTGGTGAAGTTTTATAATTATTGGTGATTTTTCTAATTTAATATGAATATGATTATGTGGGCATGTATGATGATTGGAATTGGTATGTAATGAAGCTAGGAGGTGAGAAAAGTGATTAATTGCAAGCAATTTCTGTTTTGGAAGAAAATTGAAAAAACTAGGGTTTCAAAGTTATACATTCTGCCTGGTTTTGTAGCTCATGGTTAGAGGCCGTATTGGCCTTGTGTTAAAACATGAAAGTTGTAGGAAATGACAATTTAGGGGTGCCTACAAAATTTCAGGTCAATTGGAGTAGCGTAGCTTGATAAAAGTTGAAATTACCCTTGCTGTCCTGGTTTTACCCGAATTTGAGAATTTCGTCTGTAATTGGTTATTTTGGTTAGGAATGATTCAGAATTGGTTGTTGAGGTCTTCTAATGAAATGTAGCCCTGTTTCAAAACTTTTGGATGGCTTTGGAATTACTGGATTTGGGCTTAGGTAGCTTGTTTTATGATGTTTACACCAGAATGCGTTTTGTGAATCTGTTTTTCCGGTTCTGGTGTAGTATCTTGCATTGTTTACCTTGTTACACTAGAAACTGGACAGAGTTTCCTTCTGGAACATTGTAGCCCTATCTCTTAGCTTCGAAACAGTGGATCTTTCACCTTCATCCGATAATCATAGTACCTTTGGTGCCATTACCGCAAAATGATGTCAAAAACAATTTTTTTGTTTAGAGTTTAACTTTCATTTCCGAACTTTTCCCTAGCTTGAATTGTACCTGTACTACTTGGAGCTTACTGAACGGCTATTGAATGAACTTATTTTGTGTGTGACTTTGGAAGTGATTGAGGAAAAAAAAAAGCCTTGATGGCTGGAAAAGTAAAGAAAAACAAGGGGAAGTGCTGTCCAAATGTTTGCAAGAGCTTCTGCGCAGTCTCGGGAGATTTGCTATATCTTGATGTAGAAATGTCAGAATTGAGTTCCGTTTGTTGCGTTTTAAACTAGATTCATAGGGTTATAAACCTTGTAAATCTGAGATCCTGTTTCTATTTTTCCAATTTATGGAGATTTTTCAAAGTTGACTGAAATCTTGTACCTGTTCTATCCTCCACTGGATAAAGCAGCAACTTGCGACTTGAATTCGACTGACTTACGTTCTGAATCTTACAATAGTTTTTTCTGGAACGTTATAGCCCTTTGAATGTATTTTCCAACGGTATAAAGTTTATTAATTTTGGACTTACAAAACTTGATATATGATTTTTCATATAAGGTCACGCGGAACTGGAAAAAATTCTGTTTTCCTAGTATTGATCTTGCTTTCTTTATCTACTTCAAATTTGGAGTTGGTCAGTCATTGTAGGAAGGGCTTTGAGGTTGTTCATGCTTTTAAGAATAATTGTTACCTTTTCACTCCGAGGTCACCTCTTTGCTTTGCATTAATGGTTCTTTTGACTATGCATACGGCTCGTAACCGAGTCTCACTTGCGAATTCCATACTCGGTCTTGGAGTCGAGTCTTAAGTGTTTGCCTTGATTGTTCTAGGAGGTAACGACGAGTAAAGCCACGCTTGGGAAGGAAACTTTTGAAATTATCCTTGTTTGAACAGGTGAGTGTACCACTCCCCTGAGTTATTGTTAAACTGGTTTTCTGTACTTGCAACTTGCTACTTGAATATCTTTCCTGACCGTTTATCTTGTATGAGACGAGGGTGTACTTTATCACACTCGTTCTCTTGCCTGTACTGAACAAACTGGAATCTATTACTGGTACTTGTTATGTACTTGAACTTGTTACTTGCACTTGTATTCGATCGTTTGGAAGTGTGTCCACGATCGTCCTGTTAAACTTGATCGTCCTGTTAAACCTGAGCTCAACCTCATGGGGAGTTAATTAAATTGAGCCATGCAAGGGCTTGGTCGAGAAAATTGACAATCCGTGGGTGCTTGTTTTTATAGAATCTTTGAGTATTGAGACTCTTGATTCCGGTATACTCGAGTATTACCATTCCTGTTTCTATTTGGCGTTCGGGCCCGGTAAGGGGTATGAATGGTGAACGGGATTCGGCGTTAAAGCGGTGTTCTACTGGATTGGTTTTCTTTAGTTGGAAGTTTACGGAGGGTCAACGTAGTCGGATCAAGTACTGCAACGGGAAATTGGCTCCTGAGAGCCATCTGTATCCTTTCTGTCTAAGTTGTTTATATATCTCCTTATTTGGTACACCTATGTGATTAATTGAGCATGAAGTTCCTTGGTTCTTGACTGTTATTATGTTTGGTACCTCATTGAGCTTATAGCTCACCCCGTTTTATTATCCTTGTTTTCCTTACAGGAAAATCTTTTGGGAACAATGATGTTTGGAAGCATGAATTCAGCTAGATATATATTCTTTTGTATAGCTCCTCAATAGATAGAAACCTTGAATGTATTTCGATCCAACAACTCCCTTTTGATTTGTAAATTTGCAATCATGTATTTATATATGGCCTACTTTTATCACTGTATTTGTATACTTTTGTGTTAATATTGGATTCGTGCTTCGACCCTAGACCGGTTAAGTCAAATGGAGGGTACTCGTAGTGGCCGGGGCCGAGGGCGTGGAACCTCAAATGAAGGAGAAAATCGGGAACCAATGTCTGGACCTAATCCTGAACCTGGAATGGATCCTAACATTCAGGTGGCTACCGCTATCCAACGTATGACCGACCTTTTGGCTCACGTGGTAGGACATCAAGGCTAATATCCTATTAATCAGCGAGGGAACCCTGGTAATCATATAGAGGGTGAGGATAGAGCCCTCGAACGATTTCAGAAGTTCTCGCCACCGAAATTCTTTGGAGGACCAGACCCCGATGTGGCCGAGAAGTGGTTAGAGAAGATGATTGATATCTTTGCCACGCTGCACTACACTGAGGAGCGACATGTGACATTTGCCGTCTTCCAACTGGAGGGAGCGGCTCGATCTTGGTGGAACATTATAAGGATGAAATGGGAAAGAGAACAAACCCCAAGGACGTGGGGTGAATTTTATGAGAGAGTTCAACACGAAGTATTTTCCACTCCTGATCCAGGAAAAGAAAGAAGATGAGTTGATTAGACTCCTCCAGGGAACCCAAACCGTCGCTGAATATGAGAGCCAGTTCACCAGATTGTCCAAGTTCGCTCCTGAACTATTCATGACTGAGCAAAGGAGGATAAGGCGTTTTGTCCAAGGATTGAACGTTGAGATCCAGAAAGACCTGGCTGTCGCCCAACTCAATACCTTTAGTGATGCGGTAGAGAAAGCTCAACGAGTTGAAAGCGCGAGATTTCAAGTTAGAAACTTTCAAGCTAAGAAAAGGGGATTTCCTGGAAGTATCTCAGAGCAAGGGGATAAGGGTACACCTCCTAAGATTAGAAGGGGAAACGGGGGAGTACAATTACCGAGAATGTCAAGTGGTGCCTTACGAAGAGACTCAGTCTTCGCTTCTCGTGGTCCCTGCGGGTACTGTGGGAAGCCAAAACACACGGAGGATGTTTGCTGGAAAAATGGAAGAAAATGTCTGCGTTGTGGGAGCGCAGATCATCAAATTACAAATTGCCCAGGCCGAGCTCGAGAAGGGAGTAGGAGGCAACAGTCAACCACGACCAACCCCGACCAGTAGAAGGAGGAAAAGAATGGATCGAAAGTGTCAGCTCGGGTGTACTCCTTGAAACAACATCAAGTCTCTGACCCATTTGAGGACGTGGAAGGTAAGATTCTGGTATTCCACCGTTTGCTCACTGTTTGCAAGTCGGGAAGGAAGAATTCAATGAGCTAGGCTAGTGACAGGATACTGATTGGTTAGCTAAGTATGATACTCAATTTGACTGCGAGAAGGAAGTAGTAAAATTTTGTGTCCCGAAGAAGGCAATGATAAGGAATTTCGAGGACGAAATTTTTTTAAGGAGGAGAGAGTGTGAGAGTCCATAATTTTCTTATTTTCTAGGCATTACTTTATTTAATTGCACGCCTTTTATGCATTTTCTTTATTAGAAAAATTTTCTAGATAATTTTTACGAGTAAATAGAGTTTTCAAGTTATTTTTCTAGTATAAATGAGTTCATGAGAATTTTGGAGTGTATATCGGACGTGAGATCCGCTAGTGCGGAAAGTTCAGAAAAATTCGGCCAATTAGGTTAAGTTTCGGATACTGGGTTTAATTTATCGGGTGCTAAGAGATAATTAGAGGATATCTTATGGATTAGAGTGAGAGGGAACAAAAGGATATTGATGCATTAAATAGGGTGACAAGTGTCACCCTATGATTAAGTCTTGAGTTATGACAACTATTCGTTTTTTTGACCATTTGACCAAAAAACCAAATAAACCAAAAATCACCAAAAATTAGCTTCATTCCAAGCTCAAAGGGCCGGCTCTCTCAAGCAAGGAAAGAAAGAAAACCTCTTCAATTTCTTGATTCCCTCTTACTCAAATCCAATCACTCAACCATCTACTCTTGTTTTTGTTCCATAGAAACCCTTAAGGGAGTGTTGGTGAGTTGTTTTGTGGAGTTATTTGGAAAGCTAAAGTGGTTAATTGCTCTCTCTCTTGTTTTACCAAGGTGAGTGCTGAAGGACTCCTTTCCTCCCTCTAATAATGTTTAATTCATGCTTGGTGATAGTATGAGATGCAAGTTTATGGATTAATCTTGATTTTTGGTTGAATTGGTGAAGTTTTATAATTATTGGTGATTTTTCTGATTTAATATGAATATGATTATGTGGGCATGTATGATGATTGGAATTGGTATGTAATGAAGCTAGGAGGTGAGAAAAGTGGTTAATTGCAAGCAATTTCTGTTTTGGAAGAAAATTGAAAAAACTAGGGTTTCAAAGTTATACATTCTGCCCGGTTTTGTAGCTCATGGTTAGAGGCTGAATTGGCTTTGGATTAAAACATGAAAGTTGTATGGAATGATATTTTAGGGGTACCTACAAAATTTCAGGTCAATCGGAGTAGCGTAGCTTGAGAAAAGTAGAAATTACCCTTGTTGTCCTGGTTTTACCCGAATTTGAGAATTTCGTCTGTAATTGGTTATTTTGGTTAGGAATGCTTAAGAATTGGTTGTTTAGATCTTCTGATGAAATGTAGCCCTGTTTCTAAGATTTCGGATGGCTTTGGAATTACTGGATTTGGACTTAGGTAGCTTGTTTTATGATGTTTACACCAGAATGCGTTTTGTGAATCAATTTTTCCGGTTCTGGTGTAGTATCTTTCATTTTTTACCTTGTTACACTCGAAACTGGACAGAGTTTCCTTCTGGAACATTGTAGCTGTGACGCCCCGAAAAAAAAATGAGTTTGAGAACCCGGAAATTTTGTAATTTTCTAGGGTTTATTTTTTTAATCGCCCGTTTTTCTACATTTTCTTGATTAGAAAAATTCCCTAGATAAAGTTTATGAGCAAAAATAGTTTTAAAATGATTTTCCTAGTATTGGAGAGTTTTTAGAAAATTAAGAATACATAACGGACATGGGACCCACAAGTGCGAAAAGTTCGGAAAAATTCGGCCAATTAGGTTAAATTCCGGATACTGTGTAAAATTTATCGGGTGTTAAGGGATAAGTAGAGGATGTGAATTGATTGATGTGAGAGGAAAAAGAAAAGATAAGATTGCATTTATGGAGGTGACAAGTGTCACCATTGTATTGGAAATAGCTTATGACTTACTATTCATTTTCTTGACTTTTTGACCAATTGCTTAAATATCTTAAAAATCACACAAAATTCATTCTTGTCTTCAACCTCTTGGCTGATTCTCTCTCTAGCAAAGAAGGAAGAAAAAACCTCTTCAAAGTTTGGCAATTATCTAGCTCAAATCCTCCAAAACACTTGCTTGATCTAGTTTCTACTCCATAAAACCTCTTCTTTTAGTGATAGTGAGTTGTTTGGTGAAGTTGTTTGGAAGCTTAAGGTGACAAGTAGCTCTCCCTCTTGTTTTGCTAAGGTAAGTGGTGGATGAACACCTCTCCTTCCTCTAATGATGTTCAATTCATGATTAGTGGTGTTATAAGATGCAATTTCATGGATTATTTCTTGAGTTTGGTTGAATTGGTGAAGTTTTATTATTTTTGGGGATTTTTCTGTTTTCATAGGGATATGATTGGGTGGTCATGTATGATGATTGGAAATGATGTTTAATGATTCTAGGAGGTGGAAAAAGTGATTAAGTGCAATCAATTTCTGTTTTGGAAGAAATTTCAGAAAATTAGGTTTTGTAGTTCTTCATTCTGCCCGAATTTATTGCACCATGTTAGAGGCCGAACTGGACTTTGTTCAAAACATGAAAGTTGTAGGTATTGATGAGTTTGATGTGCCTGTAAAATTTCAGGTCATTTGGACTAGTGTAGAGTGAGATATGTCGGTTTTACTATTGCTGTTCTGGGTTGATCAGAATGCGAAAACTGCACTTGTAATTGGCCATTTTGACTGGAATTGGTTTGGATTTTGTTGTTGGTGTCTTCTGAGGAAATGTAACTGGATGTCTTAGCTAACATATGCCTTTGGAATTTCGGCATTTGGACCTGTATAGACTGAGTTATAGTAATTACAGCATAGTGGGATTTGTGAACCTGTTTTAGTGGTTCTGGTTTGGTATTTTTGGCATATTTGACCTAGTTGTGCTAGGATTTGGATTGAGTGACCTTCTACATTGTTGTAGCCCTGGTTCTTAGCTTCGAAACGGTGGGTCTTGCACCTCTATCCGACAATCGTAGCGCCTTTGGTACCATTACCGCAAAATGACGTCCAAAACTGTTTTTCTGGTTTTGAGCTTAACTTTCATTTCCGAACTTCTCCCTAGCTTGAATTGTACTCGTATTACTTGGAGCTTGCTGAATGGCTATTGGATGAACTTGTTGTTGTATGTGTACCTTTGGGACTGGCTGAAGATATAATGAAGCCATGATGGCTGGGAAAGTAAGCAAATTTAGGGGAAGTGCTGTCCGAAGTTTTAAAGGGTTTGATTGCTTTGAGTTTGTGATCTAAGACTTGGATTTGAGCAAGGCAATGTTATATGACGGATGATTTCTGAGCCATGGAGGCGAGTGACCTCAAACTATTTCTGAAGTTCTTTATGAACCGTTTCCTGCATTATTTACTTTTAAACTGTTTCCAAAAGTTACTTTTCAACTGTTTTCTTGCATATCATGCGTACTTGCATATGAGTGTCCCTTGGTTGCTGTAATTCTTGACTTATTGGCTTGTCATTATTAATTGAAAATGTGTTAAGTACTTTCGATGATTGTTAAAACGAGTTTTCTAGGCGAGTGTATACTTTATCGCACTCGACCTAAATAAATATGAATTTTCAATGATTAATGATTAAATGCTAGTTGCGCATGATGTAAGCCTTTGGCCTGAATTGGCCACTGCCCTTTGTTACCGATCGACTCGAGCCAGAAGCGGACTCGGTCGGGCGATATGGTGACCCTGGGTGAATTTGGTATACTCGAGTATTACCCTGTAGTCCGGCTACGTCCGGATGGGTGGAGTCCGGCCAACGTCGGATGGGTGGAGTCCGGTCAACGTCCGGAAAAGGGGATGAACGAATAAAAAGATGAACGAGGGTTTATTTATAAAAATGAAATTTTCAAATAATTGGAGGAATAAGGGGAAATGTCAGGGGAACGAACAAATGAATAGCTCCATGTGAGCGGTATCCTTTTAATGAATATGTTACTATCGCTTTCCATTGTAATTGTTTCTTGAATTATTGATTATTGATGGTTAATGTGTTGGCTTTGTTATGAAATTTCATGTTCGGAACCTTATTGAGATTTTAGCTCATTGAGCTTTGTGGAATTACCATGTGGTGTCATTTTCTGCTTTTGTTTTACTCTCACTGTGCAAATGTTGACCTGTAACAAAATTACATTTTTACCCCCGGTTACTTATTAAACTTCTAAAACATTACAATGATTTCACTGGCTCACGAGAGCAAAAATACGTACATCTGATTTCTGAACCATGACATCAATGAAATGAATTTTTGTGAAAACTATTCGATTACTGATTTTACTGGTTACTCACTGGGCTTTTAGCTCACCCCAAAAATGTTTTATTTCCCCCCCACAGGGCTCAAGGCGAAGGAAGGGCTTGTTGTGCTTATTCACGTGACTGGATGGTTTATATCGTGTACAGTTTAAGTTTGGATCTATTTTATGTACGAGTTGGTCTTGTATAAATATTTGAAATTGATATGGATGTAAGTATACATTCCACGATTGGAATCAGTTTCCGCTGCATTTGTGACATGTAATTATTGGAGACTTGGATGTATGTTTGTGGACCATGTGATGTATATTTGAGATTTATATTGTAATTCATTTGAAGATTGTAGTGATCGACTGAGTGCCGGCGAGAGGTGGGCAGGCGGCCCGCCGAACCCTCTGGTTCGCCTTAGGGGGAGGTGGGGCCGTCACAGTAACCCTATCTCTTAGCTTCGAAACAGTGGGTCTTTCACCTTCATCCGATAATCGTAGTGCCTTTGGTGCCATTACCGCAAAATGATGTCAAAAACTATTTTTTTGTTTAGAGTTTAACTTTCATTTCCGAACTTTTCCCTAGCTTGAATTGTACCTGTACTACTTGGAGCTTACTGAACGGCTATTGAATGAACTTATTTTGTGTGTGACTTTGGAAGTGATTGAGGAAAAAAAAAAGCCTTGATGGCTGGAAAAGTAAAGAAAAACAAGGGGAAGTGCTGTCCAAATGTTTGCAAGGGCTTCTGCGCAGTCTCGGGAGATTTGCTATATCTTGATGTAGAAATGTCAGAATCGAGTTCCGTTTGTTATGTTTTAAACTAGATTCATAGGGTTATAAACCTTGTAAATCTCAGATCCTGTTTCTGTTTGTCCAATTTATGGTGATTTTTCAAATTTGACTGAAATCTTGTACCTGTTCTGTCCTCCACTAGATAAAGCAACAACTTGCGACTTGAATTCAACTGACTTACGTTCTGAATCTTACAATAGTGTTTTCTGGAAAGTTATAGCCCTTTGAATGTATTTTCCAACGGTATAACGTTTATTAATTTTGGACTTACAAAACTTGAGATATGATTTTTCATATAAGGTCGCGCGGAACTGGAAAAAATTCTGTTTTCCTAGTATTGATCTTGCTTTCTTTATCTACTTCAAATTTGGAGTTGGTCAGTCATTGTAAGAAGGGCTTTGAGGTTGTTCATGCTTTTAAGAATAATTGTTACCTTTTCACTCCGAGGTCACCTCTTTGCTTTGCATTAATGATTTTTTTGACTAGGCATACGGCTCGTAACCGAGTCTCACTTGCGAATTCCATACTCGGTCTTGGAATCGAGTCTTAAGTGTTTGCCTTGATTGTTCTAGGAGGTAACGACGAGTAAAGCCACGCTTGGGAAGGATGTGAGAACCCGTAAAACCCTAATTATTTTCCTAGGGTTTATTTCCCCTTAATTGCATGTTTTCTGCATTTTCTGGCTTAGAAATATTTTCTTAGTAAATTTTATGAGCAATTATAGTTTTAAGATGATTTTCCTAGCATTGGAGAAATTTTAGAAAATTAAGAGTAAATAGTGGACGTGGGACCCACTAGTGCGAAAAGTTCGGAAAAATTCGGCCAATAAGGTTAAGTTTCGAATACTGTGTGAAATTTATCGGGTGTTAAGAGATAAGTAGAATGTGTGAAGTGATTGATGTGAGAGGGAAAAAGAAAGATAAGAATGCATTAATGAGTGTGACAAGTGTCACAATATGGTTGGTTGTGACTTAAGAAACACTATTCACCTTTTGACAATTTTTTTGACTTTTGACCACTTAAGTAAATATTCCAAAAATTCACAAAAAAACACCATTTTCTTACCTTGTGTTGGCCGGCCCTTCTAGCAAGAAGAAAGAAGAAACTTCATCAACTTCAAGCTTCCAATTGGTCCAAAATCCACCAAATCAAGTGTTTAGTTAGATTTCACTCCATAAAACCTTACCTTCTAGTGCTAGTAAGGGTTGTAGTGAAGTTTGTTTGAAGAGCAAAGGTGTCCACAATCCCTCTCTCTCTTGATTTCTTGGTAAGTGTTGCTTGAACACCCTACTACCTCTAATAATGGTTATATGATGCTTAGAAGTGGCTTGAGTGTTTGAAAATGTGATTTATCTCTTGATTTGGCTTGTTTTGGTGAAGTTTTTATTTTATTGGGAATTTTTCTGGTTTAATGTGATCTTGATGTTGGGGGCTTGTATGATGAATTGTAATGGTTGGAAATGACTCTAGTGAGTGTGAATTGTGGTTAAATGCAATCAATTTTGGATTTGGTGTGAAAAATGGAAAGTTAGGGTTCATAAAATCCCAATTCTGTCCGGTTTTAGATCACTGGGTTAGAGGCCGAATTAGACTTTGCTCAAAACATGAAAGTTGTAGGTATTGATGTTTTTGAGGTTCCTGTAAAATTTCAGGTCATTTGGATGAGTGTAGAGTGAGTTATGCCGTTTTTACTGTAGCTGTTCTGTTTTGATCAGAATGCGAAAACTGCGATAGTAATTGACCCTTTTGACTGGAATTGGTTTGGATTTTGAAGTTGGTGTCTTCTGATGAAATGTATCTGGATGTCTTAGCTAACTTATGCCTTTGGAATTTCGGCATTTGGACTTTTATGGACTGAGATATACCGATTACAGTTTTCTGTGTTTTGCAAACCTGTTTTGGTGATTCTGGTCTAGTGTTTGGCATTTTTGACCTAGTTGGGCCAGGAACTGGATTGAGTGACCTTCTACATTATTGTAGCCCTGTTTCATAGCTTCGAAACGGTGGGTCTTTCACCCCCATCCGATAACTGTAGTGAAAGTGGTGTCATTACCGCATTATGAGGTCAAATACGTTTTTTTGTTAAGGCCTAAGTTAAAGCCATTTCTTAATTTCTGGTTACCTATGATGCTTATATATGCATATGAAACCTTATTGGGGTTGTGGTTGGCATTGGTTTATGACTCGTTATCGAGTCTCTTTTAGGGCTTGCTTTCATTTCGGTTGTTTCCTAGTTAACTTTTGTACTTGTACCACTTTGAGCCTAGTGAACGGCTTTTGGGAAATGAGATGAATTTTGTGTGAGATGTTGGGACTGATTTGAGGATAGAATGAAGCCTTAATGGCTGGAAAAGTAAGAAATTTAGGGGAAGTGCTGCCCGATTTTCTAGGCCGTTTGGTTCCTTTAAGTTGGGTTTGCCTTTTGGTAGAATGAAAGGCTTTTGGGTTGTTTGCGCCTAGGTCTTCATGCTACCTTTTCGTTTCCAAGAAAATCATGTTTTGCACCCTTGCATTAGTAATTATTTGGCGAGGCATACGACTAGTAGTCGAGCCTCACATGTGCATTCTGTTTACTCGATTCTGGAAGTAAAACCTTCAATTGGTTTATTTTGATTATTTTAGGGTTTCTTGGCGATTAAGGCCAATCTGAAGTGAAAACTTTTGAAGTTGAGCCGGTGAGTGTACCACTCCCCTCCATTGCTGTTTAACTTGATTTTTGCTCTGCAATCTGTTTAATTGTTGGAGACGAGGGTGTATTTTATCACACTCGTTCTCTTGTCTGTCCATATGCCAATTTTGAGTGCCTATCTGAATCTGCTATTCTGTATCTGTATCTGAATCTGTTATCTGTGTCTGCATCTGTTCGGATTTCTATGACCTATGAGCTCAATCCTGTGGCTAAGTTATTCGAGTCGGGCCGGCAAGGGCCTGGACGATTAGATAACGAACCACGGTAGTCTATTCGGGGATTTTGGGTATTGAGACCCTTGATTCGGGGTATACTCGAGTATTACCATTTCTGTTCGGTTACGGTGAGCGGGCCTGGTAAAGGGGTGTTTGGTGGACGGAATTCGGTGTAAAGAGGGGTCTACGGATGCATTGGTTCTATATACGTTGACGGAGAGTCAACCGATTTGGATCAAGTACGGCGCTGGAAATTTGGCTCCTGAGAGCCACCCGTATCCTTCTGATTTGAATCCTTGGTTCCTTTGCTTTACATCTAGCATGTGTATCTGATTTTGTAAAATGTGAAATGCCATGATTTTTCTGCTATATGTTTGGTACCTCATTGAGCGCAAGCTCACCCCTTTCTGTTCCTTTTGTTTTCCTTACAGGAAAATAAACCCCTTTTGGTCTGGATTTGACAAATGTCTGCCAAATTGAGCTAGTCGAACATATCTTTTGTATAGCTCATGTATTAAAACCCTAAGTGTACTTTTGGGGGCGTTTTCTCTTTTGATTTGGCAAACCATGTGTATATATTAACTTTTGAAAACTTTTGTATGTCATTTTGATTTGTAAACGCTAAAGTTCAGATGTGAATGTTTGTTAGCTATTTCGGTTGGGTTCTGACGGGTCGGTTACTATTCATGGCCGACTCCGGATTTCATTTTTTTATTTTGGGTTATTTTACCATTTTGACTTGTTTACGCTCGTTTGTAAGTTCCGGATCGCTATAGATAGTTCTGGTCTGCATCATTAGTCCTGGCGAGAGCTGGGCAGGCAGTCCGCTCACCCCTTTGGTTCGCCTTAGGGGAAAGTGGGGCTGTCACAAAGGAAACTTTTGAAATTATCCTTGTTTGAACAGGTGAGTGTACCACTCCCCTGAGTTATTGTTAAACTGGTTTTCTGTACTTGCAACTTGCTACTTGAATATCTTTCCTGACCGTTTATCTTGTATGAGACGAGGGTGTACTTCATCACACTCGTTCTCTTGCCTGTACTGAACAAACTGGAATCTATTACTGGTACTTGTTATGTACTTGAACTTGTTACTTGCACTTGTATTCGATCGTTTGGAAGTGTGTCCACGATCGTCCTGTTAAACTTGATCGTCCTGTTAAACCTGAGCTAAACCTCATGGAGAGTTAATTAAATCAAGCCATGCAAGGGCTTGGTCGAGAAAATTGACAATCCGTGGGTGCCTGTTTTTATAGAATCTTTGAGTATTGAGACTCTTGATTCCGGTATACTCGAGTATTACCATTCCTGTTTCTATTTGGCGTTCGGGCCCGGTAAAGGGTATGAATGGTGAACGGGATTCGGCGTTAAAGCGGTGTTCTATTGGATTGGTTTTCTTTAGTTGGAAGTTGACGGAGGGTCAACGTAGTAGGATCAAGTACTGCAACGGGAAATTGGCTCCTGAGAGCCATCTGTATCCTTTCTGTCTAAGTTGTTTATATATCTCCTTATTTGGTACACCTATGTGATTAATTGAGCATGAAGTTCCTTGGTTCTTGACTGTTATTATTTTTGGTACCTCATTGAGCTTATAGCTCACCCCGTTTTGTTATCCTTGTTTTCCTTACAGGAAAATCTTTTGGGAACAATGATGTTTGGAAGCATGAATTCAGCTAGATATATATTCTTTTGTATAGCTCCTCAATAGATAGAAACCTTGAATGTATTTCGATCCAACAACTCCCTTTTGATTTGTAAATTTACAATCATGTATTTATATATATATAAGTGTTTAATCATGTACATGGGTTACCCCGATCGAACGTGTTCAATCTTTATGGCTCATGGAGTTTAATGAAATTACTGAGATTTCGGACGAGTATAGTATCCAAGTGTGAAAATAAAAAAAAATCTAGCAGGGATTTCGACAATATTATGGGTTGGTAAGTTACATTTAACTTGGAGGTTTCCCAATCGTTCGTTTTCTTTTGTTTCTATCACGCGTGCTACAGAGTTGGGAGTGATTTGACCCCGTAGTCCCAGCGAGAGCTGGGCAGGCGGTCCGCCGAACCCTTTGGTTTGCCTTAGGGGGAGGTGGGGCTGTCACAGGTGGTATCAGAGCTGCTTCGCGTGGTCTCTGTGCGGAGTGAGCTTGGGCCAAGTGGTGTTATGGTATCGATTCCGTGAATGTGTACGAATGTATAAGTGCTCTTTGAGCATAAGCTATGGATCGTGAAGTGTTATAAGTTATAAACCTTTATCATGGGGCTTTGAGATAGTAGAGCTGTAGGTCAGGTAAGAATCTCGATTGTAGATGAATTACTTTTGGGACTGGCCAGCCCGAGTTGTGAAGTTATCTTATTCTGGGATTCTTGTACCCGACTACTAAATAGCTGAGCGCCTAGGTTAGTAATGACTTGGGTGGACTAGAATTTGATTCTATGGAACGTCATGTGATGTGTTAGGGTTTTATTAAGGATGAATGACCCTGCCTAGGATATAAATCGTATTATTCTCATAGAAAGTTTTTGGTTAGTTGCTTGTGTACCATTGGCCTAGTTAGTGCATTATTCTCTTAATAACTTTCATGCAATTTCTTTTGTTTGAATCTGATTGACTGTTACTGTGTGATTTATCCGCTAAAGACATGATATATGTATATGGCCTACTTTTATCACTGTATTTGTATACTTTTGTGTTAATATTGGATTCGTGCTTCGACCCTAGACCGGTTAAGTCAAATGGAGGGTACTCGTAGTGGCTGGGGCCGAGGGCGTGGAACCTCAAATGAAGGAGAAAATCGGGAACCAATGTATGGACCTAATTCTGAACCTGGAATGGATCCTAACATTCAGGTGGCTGCCGCTATCCAACCTATGACCGACCTTTTGGCTCACGTGGTAGGACATCAAGGCCAAAATCCTATTAATCAGCGAGGGAACCTTGGTAATCATATAGAGGGTGAGGATAGAGCCCTCGAACGATTTCAGAAGTTCTCGCCACCGAAATTCTTTGGAGGACCAGACCCCGATGTGGCCGAGAAGTGGTTAGAGAAGATGATTGATATCTTTGCCACGCTGCACTACACTGAGGAGCGACATGTGACATTTGCCGTCTTCCAACTGGAGGGAGCGGCTCGATCTTGGTGGAACATTATAAGGATGAAATGGGAAAGAGAACAAACCCCAAGGACGTGGGTGAATTTTATGAGAGAGTTCAACACGAAGTATTTTCCACTCCTGATCCAGGAAAAGAAAGAAGATGAGTTTATTAGACTCCGCCAGAGAACCCAAATCGTCGCTGAATATGAGAGCCAGTTCACCAGATTGTCCAAGTTCGCTCCTGAACTAATCATGACTGAGCAAAGGAGGATAAGGCATTTTGTCCAAGGATTGAACATTGAGATCCAGAAAGACCTGGCTGTCGCCCAACTCAATACCTTTAGTGATGCGGTAGAGAAAGCTCAACGAGTTGAAAGTGCGAGATTTCAAGTTAGAAACTTTCAAGCTAAGAAAAGAGGATTTCCTGGAAGTATCTCAGAGCAAGGGGATAAGGGTACACCTCCTAAGATTGGAAGGGGAAACGGGGGAGTACAATTACCGAGAATGTCAAGTGGTGCCTTACAAAGAGACTCAGTCTCCACTTCTCGTGGTCCCTGCAGGTACTGTGGGAAGCCAAATCACACAGAGGATGTTTGCTGGAAGAAAGGAAGAAAATGTCTGCGTTGTGGGAGCGCAGATCATCAAATTGCAAATTGCCCAGGCCGAGCTCGAGAACGGAGTAGGAGGCAACAATCAACCACGACCAACCCCGACCAGTAGAAGGAGGAAAAGAATGGATCGAAAGTGTCAGCTCGGGTGTACTCCTTAGAATAACATCAAGTCTCTGACCCATTTGAGGACGTGGAAGGTAAGATTCTGGTATTCCACCGTTTGCTCACTATTTGCAAGTCGTGAAGGAAGAATTCAAAGAGCTTGGCTAGTGACAGGATATTGATTGGTTAGCTAAGTATGATACTCAATTTGACTGTGAGAAGGAAGTAATAAAATTTTGTGTCCCGAAGAAGGCAATGATAAGGAATTTCGAGGATGAAATTCTTTTAAGGGGGAGAGAGTGTGAGAGCCCGTAATTTTCTTATTTTCTAGGCGTTACTTTATTTAATTGCACGCCTTTTATGCATTTTCTTTATTAGAAAAATTTTCTAGATAATTTTTATGAGTAAATAGAGTTTTCAAGTTATTTTTCTAGTAGAAATGAGTTCATGAGAATTTTGGAGTGTATATCGGACGTGGGATCCGCTAGTGCGGAAAGTTCAGAAAAATTCGGCCAATTAGGTTAAGTTTCGGATACTGGGTTTAATTTCTCGGGTGCTAAGAGATAATTAGAGGATATCTTATGGATTAGAGTGAGAGGGAACAAAAGGATATTGATGCATTAAATAGGGTGACAAGTGTCACCCTATGATTAAGTCTTGAGTTATGAAAACTATTCATTTTTTTTTGACCATTTGACCAAATAACCAAATAAACCAAAAATCACCAAAAATTAGATTCATTCCAAGCTCAAAGGGCCGGCTCTCTCAAGCAAGGAAAGAAAGAAAACCTCTTCAATTTCTTGATTCCCTCTTACTCAAATCCAATCACTCAACCATCTACTCTTGTTTTTGTTCCATAGAAACCCTCAAGGGAGTGTTGGTGAGTTGTTTTGTGGAGTTATTTGGAAAGCTAAAGTGGTTAATTGCTCTCTCTCTTGTTTTACCAAGGTGAGTGGTGAAGGACTCCTTTCCTCCCTCTAATAATGTTTAATTCATGCTTGATGATAGTATGAGATGCAAGTTTATGGATTAATCTTGATTTTTGGTTGAATTGGTGAAGTTTTATAATTATTGGTGATTTTTCTGATTTAATATGAATATGATTATGTGGGCATGTATGATGATTGGAATTGGTATGTAATGAAGCTAGGAGGTGAGAAAAGTGGTTAATTGCAAGCAATTTCTGTATTGGAAGAAAATTGAAAAAACTAGGGTTTCAAAGTTATACATTCTGCCTGGTTTTGTAGCTCTTGGTTAGAGGCCGAATTGGCTTTGGATTAAAACATGAAAGTTGTGTGGAATGACATTTTAGGGGAGCCTACAATAGCTCAGGTCAATCGGAGTAGCGTTGCTTGAGAAAAGTCGAAATTACCCTTGCTGTCCTGGTTTTACCCGAATTTGAGAATTTCGTCTGTAATTGGTTATTTTGGTTAGGAATGCTTCAGAATTGGTTGTTGAGGTCTTCTGATGAAATGTAGCCCTGTTTCTAAGCTTTCGGATGGATTTGGAATTACTGGACTTGGACTTAGGTAGCTTGGTTTATGATGTTTACACAAGAATGCGTTTTGTGAATCTGTTTTTCCGGTTCTGGTGTAGTATCTTGCATTTTTTACCTTGTTACACTCAAAACTTGACAGAGTTTCCTTCTGGAACATTGTAGCCCTATCTCTTACCTTCAAAACGGTGGGTCTTGCATCTTCATCCGATAATCGTAGTGCCTTTGGTGCCATTACCGCAAAATGATGTCAAAAACTATTTTTTTGTTTAGAGTTTAACTTTCATTTCCGAACTTTTCCCTAGCTTGAATTGTACCTGTACTACTTGGAGCTTACTGAATGGCTATTGAATGAACTTATTTTGTGTGTGACTTTGGAAGTGATTGAGGGGAAAAAAAAGCCTTGATGGCTGGAAAAGTAAAGAAAAACAAGGGGAAGTGCTGTCCAAATGTTTGCAAGAGCTTCTGTGCAATCTCGGGAGATTTACTATATCTTGATGTAGAAATGTCAGAATTGAGTTCCGTTTGTTGCGTTTTAAACTAGATTCATAGGGATATAAACCTTGTAAATCTCAGATCCTGTTTCTGTTTGTCCAATTTATGGAGATTTTTCAAAGTTGACTGAAATCTTGTACCTGTTCTGTCCTCCACTAGATAAAGCAACAACTTGCGACTTGAATTCGACTGACTTACGTTCTGAATCTTACAATAGTGTTTTCTGGAAAGTTATAACCCTTCGAATGTATTTTCCAACGGTATAACGTTTATTAATTTTTGACTTACAAAACTTGAGATATGATTTTTCATATAAGGTCGCGCGGAACTGGAAAAAATTCTGTTTTCCTAGTATTGATCTTGCTTTCTTTATCTACTTCAAATTGGGAGTTGGTCAGTCATTGTAAGAAGGGCTTTGAGGTTGTTCATGCTTTTAAGAATAATTGTTACCTTTTCACTCCGAGGTCACCTCTTTGCTTTGCATTAATGGTTCTTTTGACTAGGCATACGGCTCATAACCGAGTCTCACTTGCGAATTCCATACTCGATCTTGGAGTCGAGTCTTAAGTGTTTGCCTTGATTGTTCTAGGAGGTAACGATGAGTAAAGCCACGCTTGGGAAGGAAACTTTTGAAATTATCCTTGTTTGAACAGGTGAGTGTACCACTCCCCTGAGTTATTGTTAAACTGGTTTTCTGTACTTGCAACTTGCTACTTGAATATCTTTCCTGACCGTTTATCTTGTATGAGACGAGAATGTACTTTATCACACTCGTTCTCTTGCCTGTACTGAACAAACTGGAATCTATTACTGGTACTTGTTATGTACTTGAACTTGTTACTTGCACTTGTATTCGATCGTTTGGAAGTGTGTCCACGATCGTCCTGTTAAACTTGATCGTCCTGTTAAACCTGAGCTCAACCTCATGGGGAGTTAATTAAATCGAGCCATGCAAGGGCTTGGTCGAGAAAATTGACAATCCGTGGGTGCCTGTTTTTATAGAATCTTTGAGTATTGAGACTCTTGATTCCGGTATACTCGAGTATTACCATTCCTGTTTCTATTTGGCGTTCGGGCCCGGTAAGGGGTATGAATGGTGAACGGGATTCGGCGTTAAAGCGGTGTTCTACTGGATTGGTTTTCTTTAGTTGGAAGTTGACGAAGGGTCAACGTAGTCGGATCAAGTACTGCAATGGGAAATTGGCTCCTGAGAGCCATCTGTATCCTTTCTGTCTAAGTTGTTTATATATCTCCTTATTTGGTACACCTATGTGATTAATTGAGCATGAAGTTCCTTGGTTCTTGACTGTTATTATGTTTGGTACCTCATTGAGCTTATAGCTCACCCCGTTTTGTTATCCTTGTTTTCCTTACAGGAAAATCTTTTGGGAACAATGATGTTTGGAAGCATGAATTCAGCTAGATATGTGAGAACCCGTAAAACCCTAATTATTTTTCCTAGGGTTTATTTTCCCTTAATTGCATGTTTTCTGCATTTTCTGGCTTAGCAATATTTTCTTAGTGGATTTTATGAGCAATTATAGTTTTAAGATGATTTTTCTAGCATTGGAGAAATTTTAGAAAATTAAGAGTAAATAGTGGACGTGGGACCCACTAGTTCGAAAAGTTCGGAAAAATTCGGCCGATAAGGTTAAGTTTCGGATACTGTTTAAAATTTATCGGGTGTTAAATGATAAGTAGAGTGTGTGAAATGATTGAAGTGAGAGAGGAAAGAAAGATAAGAATGCATTTATGAAGGTGGCAAGTGTCACCTTCTTATTGGATGCCTTTTAAGAATTACTATTCATTTTCTTGACTTTTTTTGACCAAGGGATTAAATATCCAAAAATTCACCAAAAATCACCATTCTTCTCTCCTTGTTGGCCGGCCACCTTGAGCAAGAAAGGAAGGAGATTTCTTCAATTTTCAAGCTTCTACTTGGTGCAAATCAACCAAAAACATTTGCTTCCATCCATTTCATTCCATAAAATCTTACCTTTTAGTGATAGTGAGTGCTTTAGTGAAGCTTGTTTGAAGGTTTAAGGTGTCCAACATCCTCCTCTCTCTTATTTCTTGGTAAGTGATGCTTCAACCTCTCCCCTATACCTAATGATGGTTATATTATGCTTAATGGTGGCATGAGTGAAGGATTATATGATTTATTTCTTGATTTGAAGAGTTTTGGTGAAGTTTTTATTTTATTGGGAATTTTTCTGGTTTAATATGAAATGAATGTTGTGGCCTTGTATGATGAATGGTTATGGTTGATAATGACTCTATGAGGTGTATTGGATAGGAAAATGCAATCAATTTTGGATTTGGATGGAAAATGGAAAGTTAGGGTTCTTATTTTTCCCAATTCTGTCCGGTTTTAGATCATAGGGTTAGATGCCGAATTGGACTTTGCTCAAAATATGAAAGTTGTAGGTATTGATGTGTATAAGGTGCCTATAAAATTTCAGGGCATTTGGATAAGTGTAGAATGAGTTATGACAAAATTACTGTAGCTGTTCTGCTTTGGACAGAATGCGAAAACTGCGATAGTAATTGGCCATTTTGACTGGAATTGGTTTGGATTTTGGAGTTGGTGTCTTCTGATGAAATGTAGCTGGATGACTTACCTAACTTATGCCTTTGGAATTTCGGCATTTGGACTTGTATGGTCTGAGATATACCGATTACAGTTTTCTGTGTTTTGCAAACCTGTTTTGGTAATTCTGGTATAGTATTTGGCATTTTCGAACTAGTTAAGCTAGGAACTGGATTGAGTGACCTTCTACATTGTTGTAGCCATGTTTCATAGCTTCGAAACGGTGGGTCTTACACCCCCATCCGATAACCGTAGAAAATTTGACGCCATTACCGCATAATAAGTGTAAAACAGTTTTCTGTTTGGGGCCAAGACTAAGGCCATTTTCTAATTTCTGGTTTGCTATTATGCACATTTATGCATATGAAACCCTATTGGGGTTGTGTTTAGCATTGCTATATGGCTCGGTATCGAGTCTCATTGTATGTGTTACATGTTCTAGGGCTTGAAGGTAGTGCACGACGGCTTGGTGATCGTGGTACATGAAATACCACTTTCTCACTTGGTGAGTATACCACTCACTAAATTGTTACTATGTGGCTTTGTTAAATGTTATGTGATGCCTTGATGGCTTACTTGAATATTGAAATTGATTAAGGTGAGGGTGTACTTGACCGCCCTCACCTCTTTTGATATTGTCACTGAATGGCTACCGTTTTATTGCATTACTGAACTTGACATATTGGTTGGTGAATTCCATTTCATGGAAACTGAATTGGTGTCGTTTGGACGATGTCCAACGGCCTTACTGTATTACTGAGCTCAACCCCGTTTGGTAGTCAATTGGATCGAGCCGGCGAGGGCTTGGTCGTGAAGATTGAATTGCCACGGGGACTGTACTGGGGAACCTTGTGGTAATGAGACCCTTGGTTCCGGTAAACTCGAGTATTACCAAAAACTACTGAAATGAAGTGCGGGCCCGGTTGGGGTATGTTAGGTGGAAGGATTGGAAGTAAAGGGTGGTCTACGGTTTGGTACTTTTAACATAGACGGAGAGTCAATGAGGTTGGATCAAGATTGCAAGCGTGGAAATGGGCTCTTGAGAGACGACCGTATCCTATTACCGTTTTGCTTCATTGCTTATTTGTGCACTTTAAATGAAAGTTCATTCTTATATGACTGTGATTGCTTATTGGGTGGTATACCACTGGGCTTTAGCTCATTCCGTGTTATTTGTTTTCCTTACAGGGCGATAATTACTTTTGAGAATGGATTGGTTAGTCAATTGCCGAATTGAGCATGTAAATGTCTTTTGTATTGCTCTTGAAGTGAAACCCTAATGTATAACGGGTTCATTTCCTTTTGATAGGCAAATCGAATGTGTACTTCCTTAGTGAATGATTTTGGTAGGCCGTTTTGGCTTGTAAATGTTGAATTGATGTAT
The DNA here is from genome assembly GCF_036785885.1 of Coffea arabica. Lineage (NCBI taxonomy): Eukaryota > Viridiplantae > Streptophyta > Magnoliopsida > Gentianales > Rubiaceae > Coffea > Coffea arabica. The sequence goes on from NC_092316.1 coordinate 23,261,111, forward strand.
ATATATATGTGTTTGGTAAATGTTTGGATGGATTTCGGATCAATGCGATTTTCAAACGAAAAGGGAAAAAATTTGGCATGGATGAACAGTGTCGAATCCGGCCAGGAATCCGGCCAGAAACTGGCCGGATTGAAGGCCGGATTGCCTGAGAAAAAATTGGAAATCCGGCCAGTTGCATTCGACCTGGAATCCGGCCAGACAATCCGGCCGGAATCTTGGCCGGATTGCGAGGGAAAATTGAATTTCTTGGTTTTGCTCTCGGCCTTGTATCCGGCCGAGAATCCGGCCGGAAATCCGGCCAGATTCCGGCCGGATTCTGACGTGTCTTCTACTGTTCACTTCGGCTTCAACTTTCATTTTTTTTATTTTGTGTTTTTGACTTGTTTGCGTGCATTGTTATGTTCCGGAACGTAATAGACCGACGTAAACTGTACCGTTAGTCCTGGCGAGAGCTGGGCAGGCAGTCCGCTAACCCCTTTGGTTCGCCTTAGGGGAAGGTGGGGCTGTCACAGGTGGTATCAGAGCCTAGGTTTGAACTAGCCTGGGAGTGATAGAAGTGCTTGACTTGAGGATGCTTTTGTTTATACCTATTGAGGTTATTCATGTTATTTCTTCTTTGCTATAGGATGGATGCGAGTGGAGATCCGAGTGACCGTCCGGCGGGAGATCGTCCTCGTAGCACGTTGCCGCCAATTAAGTATCAACTTAGGCAGAAGGGGGCCGTGGTCCGTTGGAGCCCGGCCAGCCGCGTTCCACAGTGTGAGTGTCGTAGCAACTTTGCCTACCCAAATACACTAGTTTTGTCGGTGGCAAAGGAACGCGAGGAGTTTGCTAAGGAAAATACTAAGCTTGAAGCTGCGGTTGCTACATTGGAGGCTGAGGTGGCTCAGGCTAAGGCGACCAATGACAAGCAAGCCGCACGTATCATGGAGCTAGAGTATGACGTGAATGAGGCGGAGGACCGAGTTAATGACCTATGTGATCAACTGAGGGATGGTCGCGAGCGTGAGGTCAAGCGAGCTCGCAAGGTCAGGGGTCGTGCTGAAGCGATCCTTAATCTATGCGACGACGGACTCGAGGAGTCGAGTGATGAGGCCTCGTATGCTGGGGCTGAGGCTGGGGAGGAGTCTACCCCATCGCCTGGGTCTCAGACTCCAGCGACCGATTAAGCCATGATATCTAGGCACCTTTTGGATAGTGGTGGTTTTTGAATGTACATAGGGATAGGGATAGAGCCTTAGCTAACCGTTTGGGTGTAGGGTTAGCTACGTCTAAATTTCTTTTGATAGGCCTATCCTCGGGAGGATCGTTTATGTACGTACGTGCCTTGGCCGTACTTGACTGACTGCTTGTATATATATGTTTGACTTGTATATATGTGTGCTTGTGACCCTGTGTGAATTGTATCAATATGTGTTATGTGAAAGTTATTGTGTTACTTACCTACTTTATTACTGCTTTGGTTTAGTACTTTTGCCTAGACCGAGTGAACTTATGGAAGGAACACGAAGTGGTCGGGGATGCGGGCGCGGTAGGCAACCCACACCGGTTAGGGAAACGGGGGAAGCCTCTACTGGACCAAATCCTGAACCCCAGATAGACCCCAACGTTCAAATAGCTGCTGCTATGCAGCAAATGACCAACCTACTCGCACAAGTAGTGCAACAACAGGGCCAAAACCCAAACCCTAACCCCGGAAATCCTGGTAACCACGTTGAGAGCGAGGATAGAGCTCTCGAACGTTTTCAAAAGTTTTCCCCGCCAAAGTTTATTGGGGGACCCGACCCTGATGTGGCTGAAAAATGGCTTGAGAAAATGGTTGATATATTCGCGGCCCTATACTACCCGGACGAACGGCAGGTCACTTTTGCCGTGTTTCAACTGGAGGGGGCTGCCCGTTCCTGGTGGAACGTAATTAGGCAGAAATGGGAGCGGGAACAGACACCGAGGACATGGGTGAACTTTATACGAGAGTTTAATGCTAAGTTTTTCCCTCCTCTAGTCCAGGAGAGGAAGGAGGACGAGTTTATCCGACTCCGGCAAGGGGCTCAGACTGTGGCGGAGTACGAGAGTCAGTTTACCCGCCTGTCCAAATTCGCGCCTGAATTAATCATGACCGAGCAACATCGCGTGAGGCGCTTTATTCAGGGCTTGAACGTTGAGATCCAGAAAGACCTCGCGGCGGCTCAAATCACCACGTTTAGCGAGGCAATGGAAAAAGCCCAACGGGTTGAGAGTGCACGGCTGCAGGTCCGAAACTTCCAGGCTAAAAAGCATGGTTTTCCTGGGAGTACGTCTGGACAAGGTGAGAAGAGCACTCCTTCCAAGTTTGGACGAGGAACTGGGGGTGGTCGTCATTCTGGGTCAGGCAGAGGGACTCCGTTCAGGGGTGGTCAAGCTGGGCGAGGACCGAGGGGAAACGTTCAGAGTGGCTCGGCTTCTGCACCTCGCGGTCCCTGTGTGCACTGTGGGAAGACAAACCACACCGAGGATAATTGCTGGAGGAAACTGGGTAAATGCCTGCGGTGTGGAAGTGCGGACCATCAACTGGCTACATGTCCGGTCCTGAACAAGACGGAAAGGGGGGCCAACTACCGTCGAGGACCAATACTGGATCGGCCAAGGGAGACGGATCCAAACCAAAAGTTCTGGCTAGGGTATATTCCTTAGAGCCCCACCAGATCCCAGAGTCTTCCGAGGTCGTAGAAGGTACGATCCCTATCTTCCACCGCTTTGCCAAAGTTTTAATTGATCCTGGTGCCACTCATTCGTTTGTTAACCCTGATTTCATGTATGGCATTGATATAAAACCTGCTAGTTTACCATATGACTTAGAGGTTAGTACACCTACGGGAAATCAACGTTTGGTGACTAGTATGGTTTATAGGGATTGCGATGTATGGGTAGGTGAAAGGAGATTTCTAGGAGACCTGATTAGCTTGTCCATTAAGGGGTACGACGTGATTTTGGGTATGGACTGGTTAGCCAAATATAACGCCCAACTGGACTGTAAAACGAAAATAGTTGAATTTCGCATTCCTGGCGAGGCAACCTTAAGGTTAGATATAAGGGGTAGGTTAGCCTCATCTGCTCTCATTTCGGGCATTCGAGCTAGGAAACTGATAAGTAGAGGGGCGCAAGGATTTTTGGCCTTTCTAATTAATACCCCTACGGATAAGTTAAGAGTGGAAGACGTGGCCGTAGTGAGGGAATTTCCGGATGTGTTTCCTGATGAGTTAGTGGCTTTACCTCCGGAAAGAGAGATAGAATTTCGAATAGATCTTTTACCTGGAACTGCACCTATCTCGAAAACCCCTTACCGAATGGCGCCTGCAGAACTTAAAGAGCTTAAGTTGCAATTGCAAGACCTTTTGGAGCGGGGATTCATTCACGAGAGTGAGTCTCCTTGGGGAGCTCCGGTCCTATTTGTGAAGAAAAAGGATGGAACGTTGAGGATGTGCATTGATTACCGGGGGCTGAACAACGTGACCATCAAGAATAAGTATCCACTGCCCCACATCGATGAGTTGTTTGACCAGCTGCAGGGAGCAGTGGTCTTCTCGAAGTTGGACCTCCGACAGGGATACTATCAGTTATTGATAAAGAAGGAGGACATTCCGAAAACTGCTTTCAATTCGAGATACGGGCATTACGAGTTCGCCGTTATGCCCTTTGGACTGACCAATGCTCCCGCCGCCTTCATGGACCTAATGCATAGGGTTTTTAAACCCTATCTAGACCGATTTGTCGTGGTGTTCATTGACGACATTTTGGTCTACTCTAAGTCACGCGGGGAGCATGAGGAGCATTTGAGAGTGGTATTGCAGATGTTACGGGAACATCAACTGTATGCTAAGTTTAGTAAATGCGAGTTCTGGTTGGAGAAAGTGGCATTTTTAGGGCACGTGATCTCTCATGAAGGTATTTCGGTGGACCCGGCGAAGGTTGAGGCCGTGACAAATTGGAAGAGGCCAGAAACCCCCACGGAAATTCGTAGCTTTCTAGGGCTAGCTGGGTACTACCGAAGGTTCATTAAGGATTTTTCCAAATTGGCAGGACCTCTAACTGACCTAACAAAAAAGCATGGCCAGTTTATCTGGAACGGCCGATGCGAAACGAATTTTCAGGAATTAAAGAAAAGATTGACCATGGCTCCGGTACTGGTCTTGCCAAATGGAGTGGACGGGTTTGCAGTATATGCAGACGCGTCGCGAGAAGGATTGGGATGCGTTTTGATGCAGAACCGGAATGTGATTGCTTTTGCCTCTAGGAAATTGAAGCTTCACGAGCAGAACTACCCGACTCACGATCTAGAATTAGCTGCAGTTGTGTTCGCACTGAAAAAGTGGAGGCATTACCTATATGGGGTGACCTTCGAAGTGTTTTCGGATCACAAGAGTCTTAGGTACCTCTTCTCCCAGAAGGAACTGAACATGAGACAACGGCGATGGATGGAATTTCTGGAGGACTACGATTGTACAATCAACTACCATCCGGGAAAGGCAAATGTGGTAGCGGATGCCTTGAGTCTAAAGTGCAAGTAGCAGGACTAATGATTAAGGAATGGGATTTGCTAGAGTCCGTGTGCGAGTGGAAACCCTGTCTTGGGAGTCATAAGGTGATATTTAGCAATGTAAGGGTGACATCCACTCTACTGGAACGTATAAAAGAGGCGCAAGGCGAGGATTTGATGGTACGGAAGTGGAGAGAGAAATTGGAAAAGGGAGAAACAACGGACTTCAATTTGAGTCCTGAGGGTCTTTTGAAGTATCGGAACCGAATCGTAGTACCGAAGGAAGAGTTGTTGAAAAAGGAAATTCTGGAGGAAGCTCATAGGTCTAAGTACACAATCCATCCGGGTAGCAGCAAGATGTATCAAGACCTGAAAGGAACTTATTGGTGGGACAATATGAAGAAGGAAATAGCGCAATATGTACAAAAGTGTCTCATTTGCCAGCAGGTGAAAGCGGAGCATCAAAAGCCATCGGGTCTATTACAACCCTTGGAGATACCCGAGTGGAAGTGGGAAAACATCACCATGGACTTCGTTTCAGGTTTACCAAGGACACAAAGAGGACACGATGCCGTTTGGGTGATCGTTGATCGCTTAACCAAGTCGGCCCATTTCTTGCCGGTGAACATGAAGTACTCAATGGATAAATTGGCTCGACTGTACATGGATGAGGTTGTAAGACTACACGGTGTTCCTGTGAGCATCGTTTCCGATCGGGATCCACGGTTTGTGTCACGATTTTGGCAGAAGTTTCAAGAAACCCTGGGGACGAAACTTAGTTTGAGCACTACCTATCACCCTCAGACGGATGGCCAATCGGAACGGACGATTCAGACTCTTGAGGACATGCTACGAACCTGTATTCTGGACTTTGGAGGCAATTGGGGTCAGCACATGACTTTGGTAGAATTTGCGTACAACAATAGCTTCCATTCGTCAATTCAAATGGCTCCGTACGAAGCTCTTTACGGACGCAAGTGCCGCTCACCGATTTACTGGGATGAAGTAGGTGAAAAGAAAGCACTGGACCCGGCAACCATTCCCTGGATGGAAGAGGCTCAGGAAAAGGTCAAGTTAATTCGGCAACGACTTCAAACAGCTCAGAGTCGACAAAAGAGCTACGCGGATAATCGAAGAAAAGATTTGGAATTTGAAGTTGGAGACCATGTATTTCTCAAAATCACACCTTTACGAAGTCTTACAGCGGGGAAAGGAAAGAAGCTTCAACCGCGGTACGTCGGACCCTACAAGATCCTTCAGAGGGTTGGAGCGGTCGCGTATCGATTGGAACTGCCATCCAGTCTATCTCGAATCCACGATGTATTCCACGTCTCGATGCTAAAGAAATACCATCCTGATCCATCCCATGTATTGCAACCGGAGGAGATCGAAGTGGATGAATCACTGGCCTATGAAGAGAAACCAGTCGAAATACTCGATCGAAAAGTCAAAGAACTCAGAAATAAGCGGATTCCACTAGTAAAAGTACTATGGAGAAACCACGGAGTAGAGGAAGCTACTTGGGAGATGGAAGAGGAGATGCGAAAGAAATACCCAAACCTTTTCGGGAATTAAGGTGAGAAATTTCGAGGACGAAATTCTTTTAAGGGGGGGAGAGTGTGAGAACCCGTAAAACCCTAATTATTTCTCCTAGGGTTTATTTTCCCTTAATTGCATGTTTTCTGCATTTTCTGGCTTAGCAATATTTTCTTAGTGGATTTTATGAGCAATTATAGTTTTAAGATGATTTTTCTAGCATTGGAGAAATTTTAGAAAATTAAGAGTAAATAGTGGACGTGGGACCCACTAGTGCGAAAAGTTCGGAAAAATTCGGCCGATAAGGTTAAGTTTCGGATACTGTTTAAAATTTATCGGGTGTTAAATGATAAGTAGAGTGTGTGAAATGATTGATGTGAGAGAGGAAAGAAAGATAAGAATGCATTTATGAAGGTGACAAGTGTCACCTTCTTATTGGATGCCTTTTAAGAATTACTATTCATTTTCTTGACTTTTTTTGACCAAGGGATTAAATATCCAAAAATTCACCAAAAATCACCATTCTTCTCTCCTTGTTGGCCGGCCACCTTGAGCAAGAAAGGAAGGAGATTTCTTCAATTTTCAAGCTTCTACTTGGTGCAAATCAACCAAAAACATTTGCTTCCATCCATTTCATTCCATAAAATCTTACCTTTTAGTGATAGTGAGTGCTTTAGTGAAGCTTGTTTGAAGGTTTAAGGTGTCCAACATCCTCCTCTCTCTTGTTTCTTGGTAAGTGATGCTTCAACCTCTCCCCTATACCTAATGATGGCTATATTATGCTTAATGGTGGCATGAGTGAAGGATTATATGATTTATTTCTTGATTTGAAGAGTTTTGGTGAAGTTTTTATTTTATTGGGAATTTTTCTGGTTTAATATGAAATGAATGTTGTGGCCTTGTATGATGAATGGTTATGGTTGATAATGACTCTATGAGGTGTATTGGATAGGAAAATGCAATCAATTTTGGATTTGGATGGAAAATGGAAAGTTAGGGTTCTTATTTTTCCCAATTCTGTCCGGTTTTAGATCATAGGGTTAGAGGACGAATTGAACTTTGCTCAAAATATGAAAGTTGTAGGTATTGATGTGTATAAGGTTCCTGTAAAATTTAAGGGCATTTGGATAAGTGTAGAATGAGTTATGACAAAATTACTGTAGCTGTTCTGCTTTGGACAGAATGCGAAAACTGCGATAGTAATTGGCCATTTTGACTGGAATTGGTTTGGATTTTGGAGTTGGTGTCTTCTGATGAAATGTAGCTGGATGACTTACCTAACTTATGCCTTTCGAATTTTGGCATTTGGACTTGTATGGTCTGAGATATACCGATTACAGTTTTCTGTGTTTTGCAAACCTGTTTTGGTAATTCTGGTATAGTATTTGGCATTTTCGAACTAGTTAAGCTAGGAACTGGATTGAGTGACCTTCTACATTGTTGTAGCCCTGTTTCATAGCTTCGAAACGGTGGGTCTTACACCCCCATCCGATAACCGTAGAAAATTTGACGCCATTACCGCATAATAAGTGTAAAACAGTTTTCTGTTTGGGGCCAAGACTAAGGCCATTTTCTAATTTCTGGTTTGCTATTATGCACATTTATGCATATGAAACCCTATTGGGGTTGTGTTTAGCATTGCTATATGGCTCGGTATCGAGTCTCATTGTATGTGTTACATGTTCTAGGGCTTGAAGGTAGTGCACGACGGCTTGGTGATCGTGGTACATGAAATACCACTTTCTCACTTGGTGAGTATACCACTCACTAAATTGTTACTATGTGGCTTTGTTAAATGATATGTGATGCCTTGATGGCTTACTTGAATATTGAAATTGATTAAGGTGAGGGTGTACTTGACCGCCCTCACCTCTTTTGATATTGTCACTGAATGGCTACCGTTTTATTGCATTACTGAACTTGACATATTGGTTGGTGAATTCCATTTCATGGAAACTGAATTGGTGTCATTTGGACGATGTCCAACGGCCTTACTGTATTACTGAGCTCAACCCCGTTTGGTAGTCAATTGGATCGAGTCGGCGAGGGCTTGGTCGTGAAGATTGAATTGCCACGGGGACTGTACTGGGGAACCTTGTGGTAATGAGACCCTTGGTTCCGGTAAACTCGAGTATTACCAAAAACTACTGAAATGAAGTGCGGGCCCGGTTGGGGTATGTTAGGTGGAAGGATTGGAAGTAAAGGGTGGTCTACGGTTTGGTACTTTTAACATAGACGGAGAGTCAATGAGGTTGGATCAAGATTGCAAGCGTGGAAATGGGCTCTTGAGAGCCGACCGTATCCTTTTACCGTTTTGCTTCATTGCTTATTTGTGCACTTTAAATGAAAGTTCATTCTTATATGACTGTGATTGCTTATTGGGTGGTATACCACTGGGCTTTAGCTCATTCCGTGTTATTTGTTTTCCTTACAGGGCGATAATTACTTTTGAGAATGGATTGGTTAGTCAATTGCCGAATTGAGCATGTAAATGTCTTTTGTATTGCTCTTGAAGTGAAACCCTAATGTATAACGGGTTCATTTCCTTTTGATAGGCAAATCGAATGTGTACTTCCTTAGTGAATGATTTTGGTAGGCCGTTTTGGCTTGTAAATGTTGAATTGATGTATATATATATGTTTGGTAAATGTTTGGATGGATTTCGGATCAATGCGATTTTCAAACGAAAAGGGAAAAAATTTGGCATGGATGAACAGTGTCGAATCCGGCCAGGAATCCGGCCAGAAACTGGCCGGATTGAAGGCCGGATTGCCTGAGAAAAAATTGGAAATCCGGCCAGTTGCATTCGGCCTGGAATCCGGCCAGACAATCCGGCCGGAATCTTGGCCGGATTGCCGGCCGAGAATCCGGCCGGAAATCCGGCCGGATTCTGACGTGTCTTCTACTGCTCACTTCGGCTTCAACTTTCATTTTTTTTTATTTTGTGTTTTTGACTTGTTTGCGCGCATTGTTATGTTCCGGAACGTAATAGACCGACGTAAACTGTACCGTTAGTCCTGGCGAGAGCTGGGCAGGCAGTCCGCTAACCCCTTTGGTTCGCCTTAGGGGAAGGTGGGGCTGTCACAAGATATATATTCTTTTGTATAGCTCCTCAATAGATAGAAACCTTGAATGTATTTCGATCCAACAACTCCCTTTTGATTTGTAAATTTGCAATCATGTATTTATATATATATAAGTGTTTAATCATGTACATGGGTTACCCCGATCGAACGTGTTCATTCTTTATGGCTCATGGAGTTTAATGAAATTACTGAGATTTTGGACGAGTATAGTATCCAAGAGTGAAAAGAAAAAAAATCTAGCAGGGATTTCGACAATATTATGGGTTGGTAAGTTACATTTAACTTTGAGGTTTCCCAATCGTTCGTTTTCTTTGGTTTTTATCACGCGTGCTACAGAGTTGGGAGTGATTTGACCCCGTAGTCCCGGCGAGAGCGGGGCAGGTGGTCCGCCGAACCCTTTGGTTTGCCTTAGGGGAAGGTGGGGCTGTCACAGGTGGTATCAGAGCTGCTTCGCGTGGTCTCTGCGCGGAGTGAGCTTGGGCCAAGTGGTGTTATGGTATCGATTCCGTGAATGTGTGCGAATGTATAAGTGCTCTTTGAGCATAAGCTATGGATCGTGAAGTGTTATAAGTTATAAACCTTTATCATGGGGCTTTGAGATAGTAGAGCTGTAGGTCAGGTAAGAATCTCGATTGTAGATGAATTACTTTTAGGACTGGCCAGCCCGAGTTGTGAAGTTATCTTATTTTTGGATTCTTGTACCCGACTACTAAATAGCTGAGCGCCTAGGTTAGTAATGACTTGGGCGGACTAGAATTTGATTCTATGGAACGTCATGCGATGTGTTAGGGTTTTATTAAGGATGAATGACCCTACCTAGGATATAAATCGTATTATTCTCATAGAAAGTTTTTGGTTAGTTGCTTGTGTACCATTGGCCTAGTTAGTGCATTATTCTCTTAATAACTTTCATGCAATTTCTTTTGTTTGAATCTGATTGACTGTTACTGTGTGATTTATCTGCTAAAGACATGATATATGTATATGGCCTACTTTTATCACTGTATTTGAATACTTTTGTGTTAATATTGGATTCGTGCTTCAACCCTAGACCGGTTAAGTCAAATGGAGGGTACTCGTAGTGGCCGGGGCCGAGGGCGTGGAACCTCAAATGAAGGAGAAAATCGGGAACCAATGTGTGGACCTAATCTTGAACCTGGAATGGATCCTAACATTCAGGTGGCTGCCGCTATCCAACGTATGACCGACCTTTTGGCTCACGTGGTAGGACATCAAGGCCAAAATCCTATTAATCAGCAAGGGAACCCTGGTAATCATATAGAGGGTGAGGATAGAGCCCTCGAACGATTTCAGAAGTCCTCGCCACCGAAATTCTTTGGAGGACCAGACCCCGATGTGGCCGAGAAGTGGTTAGAGAAGATGATTGATATCTTTGCCACGCTGCACTACACTGAGGAGCGACAGGTGACATTTGCCGTCTTCCAACTGGAGGGAGCGGCTCGATCTTGGTGGAACATTATAAGGATGAAATGGGAAAGAGAACAAACCCCAAGGACGTGGGTGAATTTTATGAGAGAGTTCAACACGAAGTATTTTCCACTCCTGATCCAGGAAAAGAAAGAAGATGAGTTTATTAGACTCCGCCAGGGAACCCAAACTGTCGCTGAATATGAGAGCCAGTTCACCAGATTGTCCAAGTTCGCTCCTGAACTAATCATGACTGAGCAAAGGAGGATAAGGCATTTTGTCCAAGGATTGAACGTTGAGATCCAGAAAGACCTGGCTGTCGCCCAACTCAATACCTTTAGTGATGCGGTAGAGAAAGCTCAACGAGTTGAAAGCGCGAGATTTCAAGTTAGAAACTTTCAAGCTAAGAAAAGAGGATTTCCTGGAAGTATCTCAGAGCAAGGGGATAAGGGTACACCTCCTAAGATTGGAAGGGGAAACGGGGGAGTACAATTACCGAGAATGTCAAGTGGTGCCTTACAAAGAGACTCAGTCTCCGCTTCTCGTGGTCCCTGCGGGTACTGTGGGAAGCCAAATCACACGGAGGATGTTTGCTGGAAGAATGGAAGAAAATGTCTGCGTTGTGGGAGCGCAGATCATCAAATTGCAAATTGCCCAGGCCGAGCTCGAGAAGGGAGTAGGAGGCAACAGTCAACCACGACCAACCCCGACCAGTAGATGGAGGAAAAGAATGGATCGAAAGTGTCAGCTCGGGTGTACTCCTTAGAATAACATCAAGTCTCTGACCCATTTGAGGACGTGGAAGGTAAGATTCTGGTATTCCACCGTTTGCTCACTGTTTGCAAGTCGGGAAGGAAGAATTCAATGAGCTTGGCTAGTGACAGGATACTGATTGGTTAGCTAAGTATGATACTCAATTTGATTGCGAGAAGGAAGTAATAAAATTTTGTGTCGCGAAGAAGGCAATGATAAGGAATTTCGAGGACGAAATTCTTTTAAGGGGGAGAGAGTGTGAGAGCCCGTAATTTTCTTATTTTCTAGGCGTTACTTTATTTAATTGCACGCCTTTTATGCATTTTCTTTATTAGAAAAATTTTTAGATAATTTTTATGAGTAAATAGAGTTTTCAAGTTATTTTTCTAGTATAAATGAGTTCATGAGAATTTTGGAGTGTATATCGGACGTGGGATCCGCTAGTGCGGAAAGTTCAGAAAAATTCGGCCAATTAGGTTAAGTTTCGGATACTGGGTTTAATTTCTCCGGTGTTAAGAGATAATTAGAGGATATTTTATGGATTAGAGTGAGAGGGAACAAAAGGATATTGATGCATTAAATAGGGTGACAAGTGTCACCCTATGATTAAGTCTTGAGTTATGACAACTATTCATTTTTTTGACCATTTGACCAAATAACCAAATAAACCAAAAATCACCAAAAATTAGCTTCATTCCAAGCTCAAAGGGCCGGCTCTCTCAAGCAAGGAAAGAAAGAAAACCTCTTCAATTTCTTGATTCCCTCTTACTCAAATCCAATCACTCAACAATCTACTCTTGTTTTTGTTCCATAGAAACCCTTAAGGGAGTGTTGGTGAGTTGTTTTGTGGAGTTATTTGGAAAGCTAAAGTGGTTAATTGCTCTCTCTCTTGTTTTACCAAGGTGAGTGGTGAAGGACTCCTTTCCTCCCTCTAATAATGTTTAATTCATGCTTGGTGATAGTATGAGATGCAAGTTTATGGATTAATCTTGATTTTTGGTTGAATTAGTGAAGTTTTATAATTATTGGTGATTTTTCTGATTTAATATGAATATGATTATGTGGGCATGTATGATGATTGGAATTGGTATGTAATGAAGCTAGGAGGTGAGAAAAGTGGTTAATTGCAAGCAATTTCTGTTTTGGAAGAAAATTAAAAAAACTAGGGTTTCAAAGTTATACATTCTGCCTGGTTTTGTAGCTCATGGTTAGAGGCCGAATTGGCTTTGGGTTAAAACATGAAAGTTGTATGGAATGACATTTTAGGGGTGCCTACAAAAGCTCAGGTCAATCGGAGTAGCGTAGCTTGAGAAAAGTTGAAATTACCCTTGCTGTCCTGGTTTTACCTGAATTTGAGAATTTCGTCTGTAATTGGTTATTTTGGTTAGGAATGCTTCAGAATTGGTTGTTGAGGTCTTCTAATGAAATGTAGCCCTGTTTCTAAGCTTTCGTATGGCTTTAGAATTACTGGATTTGGACTTAGGTAGCTTGTTTTATGATGTTTACACCAGAATACGTTTTGTGAATCTGTTTTTCCGGTTCTGGTGTAGTATCTTGCATTTTTTACCTTGTTACACTCGAAACTGGACAGAGTTGCCTTCTGGAACATTGTAGCCCTATCTCTTAGCTTCAAAATGGTGGGTCTTTCACCTTCATCCGATAATCGTAGTGCCTTTGGTGCCATTACCGTAAAATGATGTCAAAAACTATTTTTTTGTTTAGAGTTTAACTTTCATTTCCGAACTTTTCCCTAGCTTGAATTGTACCTGTACTACTTGGAGCTTACTGAACGGCTATTGAATGAAATTATTTTGTGTGTGACATTGGAAGTGATTGAGGAAAAAAAAAAGCCTTGATGGCTGGAAAAGTAAAGAAAAACAAGGGGAAGTGCTGTCCAAATGTTTGCAAGAGCTTCTGCGCAGTCTCAGGAGATTTGCTATATCTTCATGTAGAAATGTCAGAATTGAGTTACGTTTGTTGCGTTTTAAACTAGATTCATAGGGTTATAAACCTTGTAAATCTCAGATCCTATTTCTGTTTGTCGTATTTATGGTGATTTTTCAAAGTTGACTGAAATCTTGTACCTGTTCTGTCCCCCACTAGATAAAGCAACAACTTACGACTTGAATTCGACTGACTTACATTCTAAATCTTACAATAGTGTTTTCTGGAAAGTTATAGCCCTTCGAATATATTTTCCAACGGTATAACGTTTATTAATTTTGGACTTACAAAACTTGAGATATGATTTTTCATATAAGGTCGCGCGGAACTAAAAAAAATTCTGTTTTCCTAGTATTGATCTTGCTTTCTTTATCTACTTCAAATTTGGAGTTGGTCAGTCATTGTAGGAAGGGCTTTGAGGTTGTTCATGCTTTTAAGAATAATTGTTACCTTTTCACTCCGAGGTCACCTCTTTGCTTTGCATTAATGGTTCTTTTGACTAGGCATACGGCTCGTAACCGAGTCTCACTTGCGAATTCCATACTCGGTCTTGGAGTCGAGTCTTAAGTGTTTGCCTTGATTGTTCTAGGAGGTAACGACGAGTAAAGCCACACTTGGGAAGGAAACTTTTGAAATTATCCTTGTTTGAACAGGTGAGTGTACCACTCCCCTGAGTTATTGTTAAACTGGTTTTCTGTACTTGCAAACTCAAGATGGATTATGGTTTCTTTCTCTTGGCTTTTCCTCTCTTTCTCATGGTTCATATGGCAGAAATGGAGGCTGAAATAAAGTGCAATTGAAGCTTCAAGAAGGTTGAAAGGATAGGAATTGATTTGGGTCAAAGTGGACAAATGTCACCCTTGGATTGGAAGTCAATTTTTTTCCTTTTCTCCCTTATTTTGGTCCACAATTTCAGCTGACTTGAGCTGGTTTAAGGGCTGATATTTTGCACTAATATCAAGGGTATTTTATGATAAGAAAGTGGTAGTCAAGTGGGGTGTTCAATCGGTAGTGAACGGTACACGTCGGTTCAACCTGATTTTCCTTAAATCGCGTATACTAGGGTTTTAACTTATAATTCTGTGAGGACTTGCAAATTCCTTATATATTTCTTGAAAATTTCCTTTTATTTGAAAATTATTTGGAAAATATTATTCTATACCTTCTTACTACTCAATCACCCTAGAAAAAAAATGCCAATGATCGTAGGAAATTAGGGTTTTCCTTTCCGATTTCAAATCAAAGTGAAATAGGGTTTTTCGTGTATCCGCAGTGTAAGGATCAAATTTGGAGTAAGGATCAAATTTGGTGCTTAAGAGTGACTTTTAGGTGAGAAATAATATGTGATTAGAAGCTATGATATAAAGTTAGTGAATAGGAAGTAAAAACCCTAGTACGTGTAATTTAAGGAAAACGGATAGAACTGACGTGTACCGTTCGTTACCGAGTGAGTGCACCGATTAAACCCTACTTTATTTCTTTAATCTCCTCATTTTATTTGACTAATTAGCCTTAAAATATCTTATACATGAGTCACCATGGTGGGCCAAAGGAAGAAGAAAGAAAACTCTAGAAAGGACACATGTCAAGCCCTTATTGGAAGGAGCTTTGACTAATTTGTATCAACCATCATAAAACAAGAATTTAACCAAATCTTCTCCATTTCTTCACCACCTTGGCTGAAAATAGCGAGAGGAAAAGGGGAGAGAAACTCCATCTTCACCAACTAAATTTCTTGCTTAATCTTAAACTCCAACCATAAATCTTGTGAATCACTTCACAAAAACTACTCTTTAGGGAAGATTGGAGCTTTGTATGGCAAGATTTTGAAGGAAAGGTTGTGGTCTTCTCCTACAAGCATCCTAGGAAGGTATCATGGCTTTTCACCCTTTTCTTTTTCCCAATTTTGGTTAAATATGGCTAGAAGCTTTTAATTTTGAGTTACAACGGTTAATTAGTGAGTTTTGTTGGAGTTGGGGGGCTGATTAGCTAGGGTTTCATTTTCAGATTTGATTATGATCACATATCCTTTAATTGATGTTATGAAGTTGCTAGTTGGAGGTCTTGATGATTTAAACCTAACAAACATGAAATTCTAGCAACAAAGTTCTAATTCCAGGTTTAAATTCCCACAAACACCATTCTGCCCGTTTTTGTTTCATCATGATAGAGGCCGAATTAGCCTTAGATCAAAACATTAAAGTTGTAGATAATAATGTTTTATAGTTTCCTGAAAAATTTCAGGCCAATCGGAGCAACGTAGCCTATAAAAAGACTGAAATACCCCTGCTGCCCTGTTTCTACCCGAACATGCTAATCAGCTTCTGTAATTGGTTAGTTTGACCAGGATTACTATTGATTGGTTGATCATGTCTTCTTAATAATTATAGCCTTGTATCTTGCTTTCAAATGGCTTTGGAATTACCTGAATTGGAGTTGTGTGTGCTGAGATATGAGTGAATAAAGCAGGACTGCTAGTTTGATTTCTGCAGTGAATCTCGAACTGGAAAATCTGTAATTGTTTTGGTAAATTTGACCTAGTTAGGGTAAGAACTGGATTGAGTGGTCTTCATGGAATTTGTAGGTCTTTGTCTTAGCGTTTTAACGCCTCCAATAACACCCTAAAGGGACTTTGGTAGCCTGAGATATGGCCATTTAAATGTAGTACAGTTAATTAGTCGATTAGTTGGAACCTGGTTCTATGAACTGGGAATTTGATTAGGTTACACTGGAAATTTGACCAAGTGATCTTCATGAAAGTTGTAGGACTTTGTCTTAGCTTCAAAATGGTATAAGTTGTACCCCAATCCAATAAGCGTAGCTTCGGTTGTGTCCGTTACGCAAAACTCTATCAAATCTGTCTCTTGTTAAATTTGATTTCCGCACTTGTTGTTAGTTGATTTTTGTCCTTGTATTGTCTTGAACCTATTGGACGGCTATTGAAGTTAGATTGTTGTGTGTGTACCTTTGGGTTTAAATGAGAAAAAAAATAATGAAGCCAAAATGGCTGGAAAATTAGGTAAACACAAAGGGCATATTGCCCAAATTTACGCTCGAGAGCTAGAAAACTATACTTGCAACTTGAGTAAGGGTTAAGAGTGAATATCACTTGAACCATCTAGGATATTTGCATCTTCTTTTACCGAGGTATATAAGTAAGGACTTGGCCGAACTTATACCCTTGAGAAATAAAATAATGACTTCTCGGAGTACGTTTTCTTTATCACTTCGACTTAAATGGAGATTTCAAAGTTTTACGAACAAGCATAAGTTTTACAAATATTTTACTCATAGCCTTGGTTTAAATGTACTCTTTTCACTTCCAAAACTATACTTATACTTTGTACTAGTAGTTATTTAGATTTTCTTTGGTTCACTTAAACTTTGGAGGATTTTAACTATAATATTTTCTCTTGGCTATTATTAGGGTTTCTTGGCGATTGAGAGTGTTATCCGAGAGGATACTTTGGACATTATTTTGCTTAACTAGGTGAGTGTTCCTTGTTTTTTATATTTCCTTGACTTATTGGCTTGTTATTATTGATTGATAATGTGTTAAGTGCTTTCAATGATTGCTTAAAATGAGTTTTCTAGGCGAGTGTGTGCTTTATCGCACTCGACCTAAATGAATGTGAAATTTTCAATGATTAAATGATTAAATGCTAGTTGCGCATGAATATAAGCCGTTTGGCTGAATTGGGCCCTTGCCCTTCATTGCTGATCGACTCGAGCCAGAAGCGGACTCGGTCGGGCGATTTAGTGACCCTGGGTGAACGTTTGGTATATTTGAGTATTACCTTGTTGTCGGGTGGAGCCTGGCCAACGTCCGGGAAAGGGTGAATGAAATGAACGAACGAATGTCAATGCAAATGAGGGTTTTACTTACAAAAATGCATTTTAAATGATTGGAGGAATAAGGGGAATGACAGGAGAATAAATGAACGAACGAACGAATGAATGGCTCCATGTGAGCCGTATCCTTTTAATGAATGTGTTTATCGCTTTATTTTGTATTTGTATCTTAAATTATTGGTTATGTGTAATGAATGCTTTGAACTTCTTGTTGCCTATGTGTTCGGAACATCACTGAGCTTTTAGCTCACCCCTTTAGTTTTGTTTTCCTTAACAGGGGGATGCGAGCAAGGACGAGAGCCCAGTGTAGGTTAGCCTAGTCTAGTTTTTTTGTTTTGTAATGGTTCTCGCCCTAGTGCTTGGCACGGGCTGGATGAATGATGAATTGAGAACCTTTGTATATTCGATAATTTTACTTCCTTTTGAGATAGAAATGTATATAAGTTTCGCTTTAAGTTTTGTATTGTTATTTCGTTTGATCTTGTGGTTTTATTTCGGATTTGATTGAGGTTCGACTGAGTCCCGGCGAGAGCTGGACAGACGGTCCGCCGAACCCTCTGGTACGCCTTAGGGGGAGGTGGGGCCGTCACAAATTCACTAACTTATTATTATCACCTCTAATCCCAGACTTAATATCATCTAAAACTCACTTTTAATCACCAAATTTGATCCACATTTCGTACCGGATAGTCGCACTACGGAAAAATGTGAAAACCCAAATTCGCTCTAACTTGAAAATGGACAACGAAAACCCTTTCTTCTGTATTCATTTACACTTATTGTGGTGTGATTGGGTAGTAGGGCTATTATAAAATCATAAATTCCAAATAAATGGGTATTTGTAAGAAAAATATAAGGAATTTTACGGGTCCTCACATCGATAATGCGTTTCAAATTTAACGTACACTAACTCATACTAGGAAAATGAATTTAAAACTGTACTTACTTGTAAAAATGCATAGAAAGTTTAATATTTCCAAGGAAAGTATAAAATGTAGGCAAAGGAATAAAATAATGCTGAGAAAATGTGAAAAATTTTGGGTTCTCACATAGGGGAAGACCCTCCTAGACCCTCCCAACCTTGTAATTATCAGAGTTGGATCTTTTCTCCCAATGGAAATTGAACTCGATTGTTCTCATGAACTCAAGACCTCTGACACACAAAGGTAATCAGCAACCTTAAGCAAATATGATGGATGAAGAGACACCACGATTAGGGAACAAACTAATCGATAAAGTCTGATTTGAATCCTAAGCTATGAACTCAAGAATTCAAGAGTAAGTTCGAATAAGAACTTGAAGGAAAATTCCTCACGATTTCTGGTTGTAACAATCTGTCCTTTCACTCATACAATAGGTGCCTTTTATAGGCTAAAACTAGGGCAAATCCGGCCCACATAAAGCTGGAATTGGAATTCGGTCCGCATAAAGAGCCAGATCTTTAAGGCTTCCCGATAAAGCCCAATAAGTAATAAAAATACTCAACGACTAACAACTACTAAACTAGGCAGTCTTAAAACAACTACCAACTAAGCTAACAAGTATGAGATCATTCTTTCACTTCAAACGTACAAGTGAACAAGGTAACTTCATGGTCCATCAAATCTTCAAACTTAGCTTGCTCCTTGCTTATATGGTGAATGATCAAGGCTCGCAAAGCTTCCTTCACCTTTTTGGATCTTGATCTTGTCATCGGACTGTCAATGTGGACCAAAGGATTCTTGACCTAAGGTTGAAGTTGTTGTGCACCCATATCCACATCAAAATCCCTCAATTAAACCGAGCGCGTGAAAACGCGTATTTCCGATTTGTGCGCGATAAAGTGGAATTTTCAAGAAATTCTTATAACGATTGTACTACTAACTAATACTTGAGTACTTAAACATAAAAATACCTATTTTAAGACTAATGTATAAGTCTCCAATTTTTCGAGCTTATTGTATCCTCAAATCGATCACTGTCTCCAAATGTGTATTTACTATTTTCACTAAACGAGTTTCCAAAAATTAATTTTTGTAACAAGTCATTTTAAAAATACATGTAAGTCATAGTTCCATGTAATTGGGTCTAAAAAGGTTAGAAAATAATATTCGGGGCAAACAGGCAATTAAATATTTAAATAAGCTCGTAACAGGAGTTTAAAATAAATACATTTTTACGAGTCCTCACGACCTTTCTTAATCTACTATTGATCATTCTCACTTTTCCAAAATTAATACACTCTCAATTCAAATATAGTCTTGAAAAATGTGTACTCGTTGTTCCGAACTAAACGAGTTTTCAAAAACTAACTTTTCTAACAAAACGCTTTAAAAACATAAGAGAGGCGTTTTTCCATATAAATGAATTTTAAATAGTCAAATTAAATAATTAATTAAGCCAGTAAAATAAAATAAAACAAAAAAAATTTCGGGTCCTCACATAGTGGCTTAAAATCACTAAAATTTCCTCCTCAAACAGTGGTTTTCCAAGTTTAAAGCTTGAGTTTTGGTACTTTAGTTGAGCATCTAAATGAACTTGGAATGGCACTAAAATTAGCAATATTACACTACCATATAAGGGCTATTCCTCTGTAAAATTTCATGCAAAAACTCACACGGAAAGTCAGTTAACAAAACCATTGAAGTTCCAAGGATTTCCTAGGCAAATCTGCCTTGTACTTTAATTTTCCTTTTTTCAAAACATTTGGCCAATGAACTTTCCTCAACCACGATTCATTTATGAAGACAAAGTCTAGTAAATATCCAAAATACATTTGATAGGTGATTAATACCAAGGATTTCGAATAACAAGTCCTAAATCAAGATGAGCTAAAAGTTAGTCTAGAATTAGGGTTTTCTTTCACGAAGACAGTTCTGAAATTCGACCACATCTCACTCAATTCAACTCAGAATTGAGTGTAGTTAGTGGCTTTGAAAAATTCATTCATAAGGCTACAATTTCTTAGAATGAATCATTTTAAAATTCTGTCCACAACTAGCTCATATTTGAGCATCAAGTCGCAGTTCAAAACAAAGCTTTCAGTACAGATGCGAAACAGAACATGCAACTTTACAAGATTGGTACGACTCACTTAGGTGGAATCAAGGCATGAATTTTATACCATTGAAAAAATGGGAATGTCTAGTTTCCAATGCCACCAACGGCACTCGATTTCGACATGGGAGCAAGGAGTTATAGCTGTTTGAAAATCACTGCCAGAGCAATATGGGAAAAAATTCCAGTTTTGGTAGAATTTCGAAATCTCAACATTTGCCCAACCAAATCAAGTAATATTTTGATGAAACTTTCTACACAACCTATATTACACATTTATATCAAAATCCAGTCATTTTAACCACAAAAACTGCACTAAGGGTCACGGCAATGGCAAGGGCAGAACGGGTAAAATTAACCTCTTCACTTCCTTTGAACTTTCTTCAACAATACCACTCATTTCCACTAGATTAAACACAAATCCAACATAAACAACATAAAATCTCATCAAATCAGTCCATCAAGCCATAGTGCGATTTCATAGAGCCCACAAACAAAATTTCCAACAATATAAAGCTACCCATATGAATTTATAAGCTCACAAGTGCAAGATAACTTCCATAAACTAAGATTTTAGAGGTTGATCATTCATTACCTCTTTGGATGAGCAAGGTAGAAAATTTTGGTCCAATGGAGCTCAAGAAAACCGTGCAAATGAAGCCCCTTTTCTAGCTTAGCTTGATCACCAAGTGATTTTCAAGTTGTGGTAAAATTTTGAGATGATTTGGACAAGAAATGAGCAAGAAAATGAAGAGCTTTTGGTCTTGTTTCTTCCTTGGATGGCCTGCTGTCTTGAGTGAAGAGAGAGAGTGTGTGTGCTGAAAATAAAACTTCCTTGAGAAGCTTAAATGTATGGCCAAAAGTGTCCCAAAAGTCAACTAGGAATAGTGCGCGTTCGCCCGGGTTTCGTGCCCTATTCCTCTATGGTTTGTTTCACTTCTGCACTAAACCTCTAATGCACTTCCAATCATACTATTATTATTCACTCTTAATGGTCTAAAAATAAGGATCTAAAGTCCCTCAATTAATCGCGCGCGCGAAAACGCGTACTTCCGATTTGTGCGCGATAAAGTGGAATTTCCAAGAAATTCTTATAACGATAGTATCACTAACCAATAATTGAACACTTAAATATAAGAATACCTATTTTAAGACTAATGTACAAGTCTCCAATTTTCCAAGCTTGCTGTATCCTCGAATCGATTATTGACTCCAAACGCGTATTCACTATTCTTACTTAACGAGCTTTCAAAAATTAAATTTTGAAACAAGTCATTTTAAAAATATAAGCAAGTTATAGTTTCATGCAATTGGGTCTAAAAGGGTCAAAATAAAATATTCGGAGCAAACGTGTAAATAAATTTTTAAATAAGTTAGTAATAGGAATTTAAAATAAAGAGAATTTGCGAATCCTCAGGATTTGCATCACAAATTGCAAACCATCACTCAAGGTAGTATGACAGTTGAAGATTACTTCAAGGAAATGGAAATGTCCATGATGCGGGCTGATGTTCATGAAGATGAGGAGGCCACCATGGCACGGTTTTTGGGAGGATTACGGCCTGACATTGCTGACATCATGGAGCTTCAACATTACCTTGACATGGGGGAACTCTTGGACAAAGCTATCAAGGTAGAACTAAGGATCAAGTGGAGGGGAACGGTCCGTCAAAACTCCAACTTCCAATCTGGAAATTGGAGAAACGCGCCTTAAAGAGGGAGGATCACCTCTTGAGTGCCCCACACTTTAAAACATCAAATAGAAATTCAAGGGGTACTTTGAGGCTGACTACACTACCTTCCAAACCAACTTCAAAGGAGGGTTTTAAATCCCAAGAAGAGGTCTCTAAACCAAGGACCTGTGACACCAAATGCTTTAAGTGTCAAGGGTTTGGACACATTGCTTCCCAATGTCCAGACCAATGGACCTTGATCATGTTACCCAATGGCGATATATTGACTGATGAAGAAGAAGAGGAACATGATGGGATGCCTCCATTAGGAGAGGAAACGAACGAACGAACTTGAAGAGATACATGTCAATGACACAGTTGGGTGTCTAGTGGCCAGGCAAGTGCTAGCTACCCAAGCTAGTCAAGATGAGCTACAACGAGAAAATATCTTCTACTCAAGATGTCATATCCACAACAAGGTGTGTAGCCTAGTTGTAGACACCAAATTTTTTATTTTTTATTTTTATTCTATTTATTATTTTGTTTTAATTTATTTTTGTTTTTAATTATCAGCTATTTTTAATTATTAATCTTATGATTTTATTTTAAACAAAAAAAAGAGGCATAGCAAAGGCATGCTCGCGTGAGGTTTAAGCGTGCCAAACATTTCCCACGGTTTCATGAAGAATGAAGTGCAGAGGATAGCTCGGTTCATCCCATTTTTTTCCCCATTTTTCTTCCCGTCATTTTTCTTTGCCATTGGATCATGCTAAATCCATTCCACTTGGCTCCCATCTACAACCCAAGAAGAATCTGGAACTTGGAACCAATCTGATGGCTGAGGGAGAGGCGGTGAGCTGAGGCTATTTGTGAACCATCGAGATGAGGTTTAAGGGTTTCAATCTGATATAAAAAGAAAACTAAGGGTTTAGAGAGGGGGCAGATAGGGTGACGGCTGAAAATTTTGGTAGAATTTGGTGACGGCTGAAGGTGAGATAGTGTGGCGGCTGAAAGGAAGATAGAGAGTGAGGGAGAGCCGAGATAGAGAGAAAAACAGAGAAGGCCAAGAAAGAATTTGGAGGAGAGACTGAGAAAAGTGAGAGGAGGAGACCGTGAGAGTGAGCAAGAGAGCAAGGCAGAAGAAAAGAAAATTCTGGTCGAGTGCTATTCTTAAAGGAACGAAGGAGCCATTGGAGCTGCTACCTATTGCGAGGAGTAAAAATCATCTTCATTTCATTCCACCGTTATCGCGTACGGAAAAGAAAAGAAAGCACTGTAAGTTGTCTTTCCCTTTAAGCCTTGGTTCAGATCTTGAAGCTCTCAAGCATAGGGTCTATGACTTCCCCGTTAGTTATCTTTGACGTTTGAGTATACGTGCTTCATGGGCTGATTGAATTGAAGAGTTGAAGCCATTGTTATTTCTGATTTTGGGTAGGGAATCATCGGATCTTTTTGTGTCAAAACCTAGGATTTTGTGGGGGGGCTGATTTCCTTCATTTGTACTGTTTTCTGTGATGAAGAATAGCTTGGTATGTGTTGGTTGTGAAAGCTCAATGAAAACTCAAAGTTTTCAGAGGCTGCCGAAGTTTTTTAGTTGAGGAAAGAAGAAAGTTCCCAGCTTTATATGTTTTCCTGTGGTTTGACACTTCATGACTTGAGTCCTTGTGTTGTGGTTGAGTAGGACTATCAATAAGTATTTAGAAGCTAGTTGTTGGGCTTGATAAATTTAGATCATGCGTGAAATGCTGATGTTTGGTTGCTGGTTTCATGAGTCATTCCTTTCCCTTTGCTATGATTGCGTTTCAGATGATTTCCTTGCTCATGAATCTTGTTGTGTTAGTGAATCATTGATGATTGAATGATGGTTGTATAGAATGCTTGGGTTTTGTTTAGAACCTTTTACGAATTTTCTGGGTTGCATTTGTTGGGTAGTGGGCAAGGGTTGAAGTGGTTCTTTGCAAAGGTCAAAATGTCTTCTTTCTCATTGCTTGTGTTCTCCTTTGCTTCGCACATTCCTATCTTGGTAGTTTTGTTGGCTGAAATGGATAGTTTATTTCATTCTTTTGATGTTAGTTCCTAGTTGTTCATGCTAGAAGAATACGCAGGGTAGTCTTGTTGTCTTGCGTTTGAGAATGTAATCTGATAAGCTACAATAGTGAACAAGGAAAGTTGCAGAAGTTCATTGTCTTCGTAGCTTGCATGAAGATTGCATGAAACTTCAGAGAAATTACATTTTGACCT
The DNA here is from genome assembly GCF_036785885.1 of Coffea arabica. Lineage (NCBI taxonomy): Eukaryota > Viridiplantae > Streptophyta > Magnoliopsida > Gentianales > Rubiaceae > Coffea > Coffea arabica. The sequence goes on from NC_092316.1 coordinate 23,285,173, forward strand.
TTAAAGTTTCTCTTGATTCTACTATGACCAAATAAATTGAAAAACTAATCAATTTTACCCCTTCAACATGTTGTTTTCCTTTGGCATGCTTTAATTTGATTCTTGGACAGAATTTTTAATGAGTCTTAGGATGAATTTGAAAGTTTAATGATTTTTTTTTTACTTATAGTTTTTTATTTGAATTTTTAGTGCAATGTTTGAATTCCTATTTATTTTTGTGAATTTTATCACTTGATTGGAAGGTTTCACCTTAAGTCTCTAATTTTAATTTATTTCCTTTTAGACCCTTAATTTTTGTAATGATGCTAAATAGACCCCTCAAAATTCTTTAGTTTTTTGCAATCAAGTCATTACTTGTTTCAATTTCTTAAACATGGGTTGTTCACCTTCCTTTAAATGCCTTGGATTGATTCAATTTCATGCTTATCCCCATATCATGTGATTACTCCTTAATTAAAGTGATGCCTTGACCTTTTTATTATTTTGGAGGGTAAATAAGTGAATTCGTGTCATTAGGGATTCAACTCAAGGGAGGTACACCCTATCCCTTATTTCTGACTTATTTGCCCCTATGTGACTTTATGTGCTTAATTGCATGCCTTTTGAATGTGTTCATTTTATTTATTTATTTATTTGCTTTATTTGTTTTAATTTATTTGGGAAGGCAATTAAATGCCACAATTGTAATAGTTAGGTTTTTATTTTAATTATTTATTTTATTTCTCCTTTTAGATTGTAGTAGGCCCTCCCAATGTAATAGTTAAGGCTTGTTTGCTTTATTTGCTTGGTGTGTTTCGCATGCTTATGTGTTATGTGTTATTCGCTTTCTTGGGGTCTTACATCTAGATAAAATGATTATGTGATATTATGTGTTTACTTGCTTTATTATGTTTTATATTATTTGTTTAGTTTATAATCAATGGGTGACGTCACCACACTAGTCCAATGCTATTTGTGGTCCATTTCCTGATACCACACTAGTCCAACGCTAGTTGTGGCCCTTTGTTCCGATTTCCCACTAGTCTAATGCTAGTGAGGACTCATAGACATGGGTTAGTCCAACGCTAGACCCTTAGGGACTATCCATACGTTAGATCATGATTGTGTGATAAAATCACTTCATCTCATGCATATTTTTCACTTTCTAGGGTCCTTTATCATTTTTTTGCATGTTCCCCTTATATATATCCCCTATCCCATATTCCCTTTTATATCCATATCTCCTACTTTATTTTTCCTTTATATAATCCTATGCATGAGACATGACATTAGATTTGCATTTCATGTAGGGAAAATTAGAGATAGGTTAGTACATTTGTTTGATTAGATTAGAGAAAACACCTTGAATATGGGATATGGACGAGTTTGGCTTTCTAACCTTAGCACGTTTGTATTCCTTCTGTTAAAGGGAAAATTGAGTCATGAACATTAGTTCCCCGTACCCGACATGATGCATTCCTTTAGGACATGTATATTTGTATAATTATGATTATTTTTATTATTTTCCTTCCCTTTTCTTAGAGTCTCATGTTTTTGCATTATTCGTGACTTCTTCAAAGAGTCTTTATTGGGCGTCACAATTAATGTGATTGGTACCAATTAAGTTTTGAAGATACATTTCGACCCCCAGATACCCTCCTAGGTCTAGGGTTTGCATTCATATAGTACATCCAAATGTGATAAATCTTTAGGTTAAAATAAGAAAATGTTTGACTAAATCACGCAACTAACTTTGGCTAGGTTGAAAGGGTGCCTTGGATTTTATTCTTGCCTTCCATTTTTTCAAATGTGACTCCTGAACACGTTTTCTTTGATTTTCGTAGACTTGGAGTCGTTTAAAAAGGGTTTTCTACTTTTTTTAAAAAAATTCATTTTTAGGTGACTTGGTACACCTTAACTCTATACCAAGTGGCGACTTCGATTTTTTATTTAAAAACACTTTTTAAACTATAATTTGGGCCCAAATCGTCGCATTACAAGTCCTATTTAGGCCCATTTTCTTTTAAATCAAAAATTCATTTTTCAATCAAAAATTGAATTAAAATTCACTTTTTTAAACCATTTATTTTTCTTATAAAAAATGGGGCGCGACAGCTTGGTGACTCCACTGGGGATTTAGAGAGTCCGAGCAAATTTCATTTAGTCATTCTTTTTCTTCTTTTAACCTTTTAATATATCGCATTTGGATATTCAGGGTTGCATTTTTTCTTTTTTAGGATTTTTGCATTTCACGCGTATCAATTCACTCTTTGACAGCCCCACCTTTCCCTAAGGCGAACCAAAGGGGTTAGCGGACTGCCTGTCTAGCTCTCGCCAGGACTAACGGTGCAGTTTAGAGAGATCCATTGCGTTCCGAAACTTATAACGCGCGTAAACAAGCCAAAATGGCAAAATAACCCAAAATAAAAAAAAATGAAATCCGAAGTCGGCCATGCATAGTAACCGACCCGTCAGAACCCAATCAAACATCAAAATACATATACAACATAACATTTAGTATTTACAAGCCAAAATGGCATACAAAAGTGATACAAAAGTTACTACATGTATGGTTTACCAAATCAAAAGTGAAACGGCCCTAAAGGTACATTTAGGGTTTTGATTCGTAAGCTATACAAAAGAGACATTCATTTAGCTCATTTGGCAACCAACTAGCAAGAATCATTCCAAAAAGTAGTCATATGCCTGTAAGGAAAACAAAAGGAACGGTGTGAGCTAATTGCCCAGTGAGATACTATCACTTAAGCAACCAAGTTCATGTAAACATAAAGCTTTTCATTTCAATTCACCAAAAGTAAACAAAGGCACACATTAATGGTGGTGATAAAAGGATACGGGTGGCTCTCAAGAGCCCTTTTCCCTCGTTTGCATTTCTTGATCGGACGTCATTGACTCTCCGTCAATGTTGAAAAATAACCAACCGTAGACTCCACTTTACTTCCATTCCTTCCACCTAACATTCCCCTACCGGGCCCGAACTCCAAACACTTGCACTTTGGAATTACTCGAGTAAACCGGAATCGAGAGTCTCTCATACTACAAGATTCCATATAACACTTCCCCAAGGCACATCAATTGGCACGACCAAGCCCTCGCCAGCTCGATTCAATCAACTACCAATGGGGTTGAGCTCAAAAATAACAATTGTAGCCGTTGGATACTCGTCCAAACGACACCAAGCCATGTACTTTCATTTCATGTAACATTTCATATAACATTTCAAGAACATGATAAACAATAAGTGAGAGTGATAAAGTACGCTCTCACTTCAATGAATTAACATTCAACGTATCAATTTCAAGTATCAAAGCCATATAGTAAAACACAAGTGAGTAGTACACTCACCAAGCTTGCAAATGGTGTTTCATGCACTTCCGTCAAAAGAACGTTGTGAACCACCGTCATGCCGCCCTAAAACATGCAAACAAGCACAATGAGACTCGATAACGAGTCATAAACCAATGTCAAATACGACCTCAATAAGGTTCCATAAACATATACAAGCATTAGAGGAAACCAGAAAATCCGGAAATGGATTTAGCTTTGCCCTGAAAAAAAATAGTTTTTGACCTCATTTTGCGGTAATGGCACCCAAGGCACTATGATTACCAGATGAAGGTGAAAGACCCACCGTTTCGAAGCTATGAGATAGGGTTACAATGTTCCAGAAGGCAATTTTGTCCAGTTTTGAGTGTAACAAGGTCAAAAATGCAAGATACTATACCAGAACCGGAAAACCAGATTCACAAAATGCATTCTGCTGCAAACAGTATAACTCAGCCTACTTAAGTCCAAATCTAGAAATTCCAAAGCCATCCGAAAGCTTAGAAACAGGTCTAAATGTCATCAGAAGACCTCAACAACCAATTCCAAACCAATTCCAGCCAAAACAACCAATTACAGGCGCAATTCTTACATTCGGGTAAAACCAGGACAGCAAGGGTAATTTCGACTTTTCTCATTCTACGCTACTCCGATTGACCTGAAAGTTTGTAGGAACCTCTAAAATATCATTCCCTACAACTTTCATGTTTTAAGTCAAGGCCAATTCAGCCTCTAACTAGGAGCTATAAAACCGGGCAGAATGTTCCCAATAAAACCCTAACTTTCTAAAATTTCTTCCAAACCAGAAATTGGTTGCAATTAACCACTTTTTCCACCTTCTAGAGTCATTATATACCATTTCCAATCATCATAGATAGCCACACAATCATGTTCATATTAAAACAGAAAAATCCCCAAAAATTATAAAAGTTCATCAATTCAACCACAACTCAAAATATAATCCATAAAATGGCATCTCATACTACCACTAAGCATGATTTAGGCATCAATAAAGGGAGGAGAGTAGTTCTTCACAACTCACCTTAGAAACAAGAGAGAGAAAGCAATAAGTCCTCTTAGCTTTCCAAATAACTCCACACAACACCTCACTATCACTCCCTTAAGTGGTTTTATGGAGCACAAACAAGATTGGAAGGTTGAGTGAGTTGATTGAAGCCAAAAACTTGAAGAGTTTTCTTTCTTTTGTTGCTCAAGGAGCTTGGCCAAGATGAAGAGAAAATGGTGAAGTTTTGGTTATTTTTTTGATTTATTTGGTCAATGGTAAGACAATGAATAGTGGTCTTACAAGTCCCTCCAACCAAATAGTGACACTTGTCACTTATTTAATGCAAGTCTATCACTTTGTTTCCTCTCACACCAATCCAAATTGCAACCTCTACTTATCTCTTAACACCCGGTAAATTACATCCAGTATCCAAAACTTAACCTATTTGGCCGAATTTTTCCGAACTTTTCGTACTAGTGGGTCCCACGTCCGGTATACGCTCTTAATTTCTCAAAAACTATTCGATACTAGAAAAATCATCTAAAAACTATATCTGCTCATTAAAAATATCTAGAAATTTTCCTAATCATGAAAATACAGAAAACAAGCCATGAAAGATAACAAAACCTAGAAAATGGGAAAATTTACAGGTTCTCACACTCTCTCCCCCTTAAAAGAATTTTGCCCTCGAAATTTCTTACCCTAACTCACGAAAAGTTCAGGGTACTTCTTTCGCATTTCTTCTTCCACTTCCCAGGTAGCTTCCTCTACCCCATGGTTTCTCCATAGTATATTCATTAACGGAATTTGTTTATTTCTGAGCTCTTTGACTTTCTTGTCAAGCACTTGGACAAGTTTTTCTTCATAAGCAAGCGATTCATCCATGTCGATCTCCTCTGGTTGTAAGATATGGGAGGGGTTGGGATAGTACTTCTTGAGCATCGAGACGTGGAAGACGTCATGAATTCTCGAGAGATTTGACGGCAGCTCTAGTCTATATGCTACCGCGCCTATCCTCTGCAGGATCTTGTAAGGTCCGACGAACCTCGGTTGCAATTTCTTTCCTCTACCCGCCGTGACACTCCGTAACGGTGTAACCTTGAGGAAAACACGGTCTCCAACTTCGAACTCCAAGTCTTTTCTTTGGTTGTCTGCGTAGCTCTTTTGTCGGCTTTGAGCAGTTTGAAGTCGTTGTCGTATCAACTTGACCTTTTCTCGAGCCTCTTCCATCCATGGAATAGTGGTTGGATCTAATGCCTTCCTCTTGCCAACTTCATCCCAGTAGATCGGTGATCGGCATTTCCGTCCATATAGTGCCTCATATGGAGCCATTTGAATCGACGAATGGTAGCTGTTGTTGTACGCAAACTCTACTAAGGTCATGTGTTGACCCCAGTTGCCTCCAAAATCCAGAATGCAAGTTCGTAGCATGTCCTCGAGAGTTTGAATGGTTCGTTCCGATTGTCCATTCGTCTGAGGGTGATAGGTTGTGCTCAAGTTGAGTTTCGTCCCTAGAGTCTCCTGGAACTTTTGCCAAAACCGAGATACGAAACGTGGATCTCGATCGGAGATGATGCTCACAGGAACACCGTGCAGCCTTACGATCCCGTCCATTTACAGCTGGGCCAACTTGTCCATGGAATACTTCATGTGTTACTGGTAGGAAGTGAGCCAATTTGGTTAAACGGTCGACGATTACCCAAACGGCATCGTACCCTCTTTGCGTCCGCGGCAAACCTGAGACGAAGTCCATAGTGATGTTGTCCCACTTCCACTCGGGTATCTCAAGGGGCTGTAACAAGCCCGATGGTTTTTGATGCTCTGCTTTAACTTGTTGACACACGAGGCATTTCTACACGTACAGAGCGATTTCCTTCTTCATATTGTCCCACCAATAGGTTCCTTTCAGGTCCTGATACATCTTGCTACTCCCCGGATGAATTGTATACTTGGACCGATGAGCTTCCTCTAGAATTTTTGTTTTTAACGACTCCTCTTTCGGCACCACTATTCGCTTCCAGTATTTTAAAATACCCTCAGGACTGAAATTGAAATCAGTTGTTTCTCCTTTTTCCACTTTCTCTCCCCACTTCCGTACCATCACATCCTCTTTTTGTGTTTCTTTAATCCTTTCCAACAGGGTGGAAGTCACTTTAATATTGCCAAAAATCACCTTATGACTCCCAAGGCAGGGTCTCCACTCGCAAACCGACTCGAGCAAATTCCACTCTCTAATCATTAAGCTTGCGACCTGAGCTTTGCGACTTAGAGCGTCGGCCACTACGTTCGCCTTTCCTGGATGCTAGTTGATGGTACAGTCGTAATCCTCCAGAAATTTCATCCATCTCCGTTGCCGCATGTTCAATTCCTTCTGTGAGAAGAGATACTTCAGGCTTTTGTGATCGGAGTAAACCTCGAAGGTTACCCCGTATAGGTAATGTCTCCTGTGACAGCCCCACCTCACCCTAAGGCGAACCAAAGGGTTCGGCGGACCGCCTGCCCAGCTCTCGCCAGGACTAACGATGCAGACTAGAGCTATCTATTGCAATCCGGAACTTACAAACGAGTGGAAACAAGTTAAAATAGTAAAATAACCCAAAATAAAAAAAATGAAATCCGGAGTCGGCCATGAATAGTAACCGACCCTTCAGAACCCAATCGAAAGAGCACGCAAACATTCACATCTGAACTTTAGCGATTACAATCCAAAATGACATACAAAAGTTTTCAAAAGTTGATACATATACACGGTTTGCCAAATCAATAGAGAAAACGCCCCAAAAGTACACTTAGAGTTTTAATACATGAGCTATACAAAAGATAAGTTCCACTAGCTCAATTTGGCAGCCATTTGTCAAATCCAGACCAAAAGTGTTTATTTTCCTGTAAGGAAAACAAAAGGGACAGAAAGGGGTGAGCTTGCGCTCAATGAGGTACCAAACATATAGCAGAAAAATCATGGCATTTCACATTTTACAAATCAGATACACATGCCAGATGTAAAGCAAAGGAACCAATGATTCAAATCAGAAGGATACGGGTGGCTCTCAGGAGCCAAATTTCCAGCGCAGTACTTGATCCAAACCGGTTGACTCTCCGTCAACGTATATAGAACCAAAACGTCCGTAGACCCCTCTTCACACCGAATTCCGTCCACCAAACACCCCCTTTACCGGGCCCGCTCACCGTAACCGAACAGAAATGGTAATACTCGAGTATACCGGAATCAAGGGTCTCAATACCCAAAAATCTCTGAACAGACTACCGTGGTTCGTTATCTAATCGTCCAGGCCCTTGCCGGCCCGACTCGAATAACTTAGCCACAGGATTGAGCTCATAGGTCATAGAAATCCGAACAGATGCAGACACAGATAACAGATTCAGATACAGATATAGAATAGCATATTCAGACGGCAGATTCAGATAGGCACTCAAAATTGGCATATGAACAGACAAGAGAACGAGTGTGATAAAGTACACCCTCGTCTCAAACAAATTAATTCGGGCAGAATGAAGAATCAAGAACCCTAATTTTTTCAATTTTTGGTCCAAAACAGAAATTGATTGCAATTGTCCACTTTTTCCACCTCATAGAGTCCTTAAACATCATTTCCAATCATCATACATGACCACATAATCATACTCATATGAAAACAGAAAATCCCCAAAAATTATAAAATTTCACCAATTCAACCAAAACCAAGAAATAATCCATAAAGTTGCACCTTATACCACCACTAATCATGATTTAAGCATCAATTAAAGAAGGAGGTTGATTCTTCACAACTTACCTTAAGAACAAGAGAGAGAGAGCTATTGGTCACCTTAACTTTCCAAGAAACTCCACCAAACAACTCACTATCACTCCCTTAAGTGTTTCTATGGAACAAAAACAAGTTTAGATGGTTGAATTCTTGGATTTGAGCAAGAGAGAATCAAGAAGTTGAAGAGGTTTTCTTTCTTCCTTTCCTAGAGAGAAATTCAGCCAAGCTTGAAGAAAAATGGAAGATATTTGGTCAATTTTTGGTTTTATTTAGTAATTGGTAAAAGGTTGAATAGTAAGTCAATTGTAGGATTTAATCTCCAAGTGGCACATGTCAAGACACTTGTCCCTCTCATTAATGTCATGCCTAACCTTTTTGTCTTTCTCACACCTATGCACTTGGCACCTCTAAATATCTAATAACACCCGGTAAATTAAACCCAGTATCCAAAACTTAACCGAACTGGCCGAATTTTTCCGAACTTTTTGCACTAGTGGGTCCCACGTCCGATATACACTCTTAATTTCTTAAAAACTAACCGATACTAGAAAAATCATTTTAAAAATTATATTTACTCATAAAATTTATCTAGAAAATTTTCGGATACAAAAAGTGCAGAAAACAAACCATTGAAAATAAGAAAACCTGGAAATATAATAAAACCTAGAAAATGGAAAAATTACGGGTTCTCACATCTCCACTTTTTAAGAGCGAAAACAACGGCAGCTAGCTCCAGATCATGGGTTGGATAATTCTGCTCGTGAGGTTTTAACTTCCTTGAGGCAAAAGAGATCACATTTCGATTCTGCATTAATACACAACCAAAGCCTTCTCGTGACGCATTCGTATACACAGCAAACTGTGACAGCCCCACCTCTCCCTTGGGCAAACCCTAGGGTATCAGCGGACTGCCTGCCTAGCTCTCGCCAGGACTCAGTCGTTCAAAGCACTAATATCATCAATGAAACGAATGTAACATTTGATAATGCAGGGGATTGAAACACTAACTCAAACACGATCACTAATCCAACAATTCAGCTTAGTACATATATCATCGTATGCCAACTTACCACGCTTCACTCAAAATTACATAATATAAATCACCCTTAAGAATTTAAGCTTACAAGTATGCTTAAACGAAAGTTACAACCTCAAAACGTAAGAACGGCAAAATAAAGCTAAGAAAGCCCTCGATCAAATCCCTTCCCGATCTGTTAAGGAAAACAAAGGGAATGGGGTGAGCTAAAGCCCGGTGAGGTTCCAGGTAAACAAGTAAACACATGGCCACATAAAATCACAAAATAGCCAACTAAACACCGTACAGTAAAATAACAGTTTAATCACAATTCAATTCAAGGATACGGGTGGCTTTCAAAAGCCAAAGGTCCACTTGAGCTTGATCATAATTGCCTCCTGTTGACACTCCGTCAACACTTGTAACAGTATATAGGTCCGTAGAACACCACTTTCACCAGTCTCCGTCCCCCAAACAACCACCCACCGGGCCCGCACTTCATAAACAGTAGTTTGGTAATACTCGAGTATACCAGGAATCCGAGTTTCCAATGCTCAAGGATTCCAATAAAACAGTATCAAGCCGAGGATTTTATCACTGGTGGTGCTGGACAACACAACAAGTAAGCACAACGGCTATGCTTCACCAGGGACCTCCAGGCAAGATTCAATTTCCAGTGAACAGTAAACAGTCTTCAAGGTTTATCGGCCTTCTCGACCACGCCCTTGCTGGCTCGATACAACCGACTCACCTATGAGGTTGGGTACCCAAACAGTAAAGTAGTTGGCGGAATGTCATCCACGCAACTTAAGCAAGGTCATGTATTGCAATATCTCATTTCATATTACTTCATTCAGTAAGTAGAGCCTCAGTGGAAAACAAGGAAGGTCAAGTGCGATAAAGTACATACTCGCCTCGATTTTAACTAAAACAGTGTTTGGCTCAAACAATAGCAAATCAACGATTTCAAGTATGCAAGTATTCCACATAACAAGTAGCAAGTAGTGGAACACTCACCTGTCAAGCAAAAGTAGCAATTGACATCAAACGTCTCAGTTACGATCACCTTTGTTGCCCAAACCTAGGTCAACGAGCGAAACCATTAACAATTGGATTCGTTCCTTACTCAAGTATAGGTTCATTGAGAGACCAAGTGAGTAGCCTAAGCTACTTAATCTATCATGCAAATGAGGTCCAAACCATGGGAAAAGTTGATAAGAAAACAAGTTTGGTATGTACATGAAAGTTCGGCAAAAGAAGGGTTTCACCGAAGCTCAAAAGTTTCATTACGGTTAAACTGTCTCGCCCGACCAGCCTCGGGAAAATGGTCACTGTTCATGGTAGGAGAGTCCGAATTAGGTTCCGTCAATTGCGTTGGAAACTAGGTTCTTAAGGTTAAATTTTTCGTGAAGAAACCATTCCCAAAATCCCAGCTTAAGTGGCTCAAAATTAAGAATCCAAAAGAAATTTCTGGACTGCCTCGGATGAACAGTACCGCACGGGCAGCCGACTTCCACGACTTGCCACGGATTACTCGGGACGAACCAGAACATGAGCCAGCTACCATTTTAAAGCTCTAAGAGTCTATTTTCCAATGCTACAAACGGCACTCAATTCAGATCAGTGAGTAAAACGTTATAGCCTTTACAACATCGCTGGACAGAAAGTTTCTGGACCTAGTCCAGTTTTGTCCCTTTGCTTGCAACTCAAAATTTACTCAACCAAATTGGCTAATTTTTTGTAGACAACCTCTACACACATAACCCAACATATATCACTCACATTTGTAGTCAAAATATGCATGAAACATCAGGGCAAAAACCAGACAGCAAGCTGAACAGTTTCGGTCAGCATCCTTAATTCTTTCCCAACTTTCACTCTTCTCATTATTTTCACCTTTTGCACATCTCAAGTATTACATCTAACCATATAAGGTTTTAAAACATATCAATACCTCATAAACATAAATGAATAAGAGTTGAACATTTCATCAAACACTTGGTGTGCATACTAACAATTCATCCACTACTTGTTTAATTCAAGGGGTTAACTTTCAATTCCAACCACAACAACTTGCATATCATGATTAGAGCTTATAGTAGATGATCTAACACATAAAACCCCCAAATTAAAGAGTACTTACCTTACTTACAAGGTGCTCAAATCACCAAAACAATCCACCAAAATGAAAGCTTCAAGCTTGGAACAACCACAAGGATTGGAGGAAAGTTTCTCACTAACTCTAGATCTTTCTCTTTTGATCTTTCTCTCAAGCTCACACTAGGTTTAGAAAGCTTTAAAATGGAGTTTCTCTCCTTCTCTTGGAAGCTAAGAAGGGCACGAAATTATGGTGGAGGAATGGAGCAAAAATTGGTTTAAAATTCATCTAATCTTTGGTCAAACAAGATGCATGGCTAGGATTTTGCCACTTGGCCTAATTCTTGTACACAACTTCTCTTAATGCTTTGACTAATGCCATTCTTACCTTTCCAAATGCACCAATAATTATTCAACACCTCTAATCTCTCACAAAAAGTCTCTACCACTAATAAAAGAACACTTGGACAATTACAAGTGGTTATTTATTTACAACCTAGCTCGAGGATATAGTTTACTTCAAGTAAAATGAATTGAAATGAAATGCATGGAAATTATTATAACACATAGAAAATAATTTGTAAGGGCATATATTAAATGGTCTAGATCTTATAATAAGGCATGTAAATAAGAAAATTGTGTTTTAAAGTGAGGGTCCATACAAGGGATTTGTTGTAACACATTGTGAAATATAATGCTAGGGCATATAAGAGGTGGTTTAAATCTTGGTGCAAGGCATGTAGTTTGGGGAAATTGTATTTTAAAAATGAGGGTTCTCACACTCTCTCCCCCTTAAAGAATTTCGCCCTCGAAATTCTCAGCTTGATTATTGAGTAGTTCAAAATATTTTCGATGAATATCCTTTTTAACTCTCTCAAGTCCTGTGAACGCATGCTTTAGTAAGACTAGCAATACAAAGCCATATTATGTAGGAATTGAAGCTCCAAATCTTTATTTAGAACATGTATCAATTTACAAGTTTCATAGTTGTATAACCTATCGAAATATAATACTAGCTTGTTCCCATAGAAGAATAATCCTTATGTCTTTACTAATCAATGTTGCAAAAGTCATTTAGAGCAGAAAAGTATCACTTATAGCCATACGTTTAGAGAAAGTAGAAAAGATGTTCAAAATGCAAAGTTGTAAACTGTCCGACCTAAGGTGGTTTGAAGAACTCATTTTCCTTTCATTTAAGTCTTGATTCCACTCATAAACCAACCTCAAATAGTTTACCAATTCCAATCCTAAAGTTGAGATTGTAAGTAGGAATAATCCTAGGAAAATAGAATTTTTTTTTGTTTTAGTTTTGCGTGATCTCATTTGAAAATCTTATCTCGAGATTCTTATGTCCAAAAACTTAAAACTTTATACCGTCGGAATATGGATTCAAATTGTTACAACTTTATAGAAGGTACCATTGTAAGATCCAATCCACGAGTCGGTTAAATTCCAACCTAAAGTTGCTGCTTCACCCAGTAACAGACAGAACAGGTATACAGTTTCAGTCAACTTTGAAAAATCATAGATATTCATGGGAATTGAGAACAATACTGATACTCTGAACCTAATTTCAAACATAATAAATGAAACTCAATTTTGACTTTTCTACATCAAGATATAACAAATTCTATAAAACCTTCCAAGGTTCCCTGCGGAAAAATTTTCAGCGGCACATCTTTTGTGTTTACTAACTTTTCCTAGCCCATTCAAGGCTTCATTCTTCCCATGAAATAGCTTCAACTCAAGCATATAAATATCAATTCCACAACTCACTACATCAAGCATATAACCGTCTCTACTCAAGTTTAGCAAAATGAAACCCGAAGCTGAAATTCTTAATCACAAGCTAGAATTTTCTTTAGGCAAGTCATAACAAAGCTATCAGACCATGGTTAACACTAGTTCAACCCATGAAATTTTCCATAAAGCTGCCAAAAGTACTACCTTAATCCACTAGTTTACCTATATTGGTAGTAGAGGAAAATTGCTAGCCAAAGTTACCTTGTAACCTCAAGAAAGATGGAAATCCAGGGCTTCTTCCTCAAAAATCGCTCCACCAATACCTTGAAATCTTTCTTAGTTAACATTTCAATGGAGTAACTTCAGATTCAAGTAGAAAATTGAGGTTGGAGTTGGAGGTCTCTCTTTGGTTTCTCTTCTCTCTTGGTTCGGCCAAGTAAGAGGGAAGATGAAGACAATTCAGTCAAATTGTTGATTTAGTCAAGGTGAAAAATGTGACGCAAACCTTAATCTCGATAAAAGAAGAGTTACAAAATGGTTACTATTCTTACTGGCTCTTTAACCCATGCACTGTATATTAAATCATTTCTTCCCTTTGAGCGACAAACAATAAATTTTTTTAACTCAAAGACCAAAGTAAGGCAATAAACTCGGGGATAAGGATCCAATACTGCACAACCACCAATACTTCATAGCACTTATTAAAACAGCCGGTACCAAGTCCACTGTTCCTAAGGGAATACATCTTGCTATATAAAAAAAAATGTCACTATGCATAGTCCAATGATTATAACTTATCCAGGCAAAACCTCAAATGGCTAGTCAACTAGGCAAATATACTGATGCAAACTTATTCTGTACCTATTCTGTACCTCTTCTGGAACCCCTTCATATTTCCTTTCAATTGTATGTCCTGATACGGTAGTTCAATGTTCTCTAGGTATTTTGGTTCCCATCATCTTTCCCAGTACTCAGTTCATCTCTTTTGGAACTCTACTTCTTTTTGAACAGTCTCTATTTTCTTATGCAGATCAATCACCTTTGTCATCTCACCGATTCACTTATCGATAATAGCTTGCCAGGCAACTCTAATTATGATTGGCTTCGTAGAAGGTCTAGTCATATAACTTTTAAATTCATTCATTTCCAATCCGACCACGAGGAATTAAACTTAGCTATTCTCAATTGAGATAGACGAGAAAGCAGTACAAGTGGGGCAATACTTCAAGATACTATACCACTTATTTCTATTATGGTGTCTTAACACAAGAAGTACCACTGCCACTTATGTACATAGTGAAACCCTAAAGCGTATTTTGTATATCAAAAGTTCCACACCTTATCTCAAGCTTTTGCGTACAGGTATAGAACCCAATTCTTTTCTCCAATCCCCATACAAAATTTCAAAACTCTTGATCTCAACACTATAATAATCAAAACAAATCCATACTTTGATATTAGTGGATAGGTGTCAAGGAAGTATAGGAAAGAATGTCACAAGAGGAGTAGAAATATCAATGTAGTTGTAATCAAACCGCCTCACATTCGAAATAAACACTTATCAAGTCTTCACAGTCGCAGGAGAAGGAAATAGGTGTTCAGTGCAAATTTCTCAACGTACACTACAGTCTAGCCACCGTCTATAGAAACGCTAACAGACTATTTCAAGATTAGTCCATGATAACTTCCGAGATATATCCCCTCAATCAGTCCAACAACTAGGTCAAGTGTCAGAATCTTCCGCGCCTTGACTTTTACCATTAAAACTTATCTCAAGTACCATCAAGATACAGACCCTTATTCTAGTGCTCTCCTCTTTTTGGTACTCAAGTACAAGAATCCACAATAAGGTAATTCACAACTCGAGCCGGCCGGTCCCAAGAGTAGATCACCCATATTACAGATTCCTACCCGACGTACATATCTATTCCTCCCAAGTATCCTGATAAAGGGTTTATGCTTATAACAGTCATGATTCATAGCTTACGCCCCAGAAGAGTACCTAGTCCTTACCACTTACCCACATATTCGGACAATAACACCACTTGACCCCAAACTCACTCCGCGTAGGGACCACGCGAAGCAGCAAAAATATCTTCCATTCTTTCAAACCAGTTCTCGGCAGCTTTGGGATCTGGTCCTCTAAGCAATTTAGGGAAAGCGAACTTTGGAACCATTTCAGGGCCCTATCTTCACTTACTTCAAGGTTCCTTTACTAGTTACCCGGTACTTGATCTCGATGGTCAACCAAACAGGCCAGTAAACAATAGATCAGTCATACGATTGATAGCTGTAGCTACCTGGTCTCCTTCTCCACATTCTGGTCCTTGGTTCTAATTGACTACAGACCTTTATTCCTCCTCTTAATCTTGGACCTACCTAGATCCGCACCCATGGCCCCAACCATATTATCGTCTAGTCTCCATGATTACTCACTAGTCTAGGGCCCAAGTATTATAACTGACAAGGTAAGCAAATAGGGGTATACAATATGCTTATTCATATTTAAAAGTCATATAAGAAATGGAATCGGAGTCACGATAAACGAGTAAAATTGAAAAGCAGTTAAAGGCTAATGCCGAAATAAGGTCAAAGCCAAAAGTCAAAAGTTCAAAAGTCAAAGATCCAAGTTAACAGTCAAAACACTATACATAAAGGCTCCTAACAGTCATTTATAAAATAACAGGACCAAAAGTAGCAAGCAAGTACGAGCCTCAAGAGTACAGATATAGTCGTACAGTCATATCAAACAAAACCTAGCACAAGTGTCAAAAGAAAACCGTACAACCACCGAGCCACAACCTCTCCTATCCTTTCTATGTGCAATAGTCAAAATCATCCAAGGTAGTAGCCTAGGAGTAGAGGCTTAATCCGTCGTAGGACTAGTTGACCCTCCCCAAACTGGCGGGTTTGTCTCTAATCTCGCCTCCTATGTAAGAAGCCTCGTCACTCACTTCTCCCAGCAGATCACCACAAATATTCTGAATGGACTCTGCTCTAATCCTCACTTTCCTGGCTCTTAACCACATCATACTCAAGTTCCTTAATCCGCTCCGCTTGCATTTCAATAGTTTTCTTCAAATAATTCATTTCAAATCCAAGCCTAGTATTATCCCTCGCTAGGACCTTCCGCTCCTTCACTATGGCCAGAACTACTTCATTAGGGTAAGTATAAGTATAATGGCAGTCGAAATGCCTGTAGCGGTTAGATGGGCTTTAATAGCCTCTATCGTTTTCGGCCTGATTTGATACTTAATCATCTGTAAGTTCCCACGGAAAAACTCACCAACTGGTCTATTGCTAGGGCCACTAGATCCATCCATCGTACAAAAGACGTAGAGGAACCTGAAGCACACTTAAAGGAAAACAGTCAAATATAATCCTCAAGTCAAAGATTTCTAATTCACTCAAGCCAATTCAAACCAAGGCTCTAATTTTTATCCCTACCAGCGGTCACTCAACCTTCAAACCAATCCCACAGTCCGGCATCCTAAACTTGAAGCCAAGGATACACTACAAAGATCGGAAACCTAAGCTCTGATACCAACTGTGACAGCCCCACCTCTCCCTTGGGCAAACCCTAGGGTATCAGCGGACTGCCTGCCTAGCTCTCGCCAGGACTCAGTCGTTCAAAGCACTAATATCATCAATGAAACGAATGTAACATTTGATAATGCAGGGGATTGAAACACTAACTCAAACATGATCACTAATCCAACAATTCAGCTTAGTACATATATCATCGTATGCCAACTTACCACGCTTCACTCAAAATTACATAATATAAATCACCCTTAAGAATTTAAGCTTACAAGTCTGCTTAAACGAAAGTTACAACCTCAAAACGTAAGAACGGCAAAATAAAGCTAAGAAAGCCCTCGATCAAATCCCTTCCCGATCTGTTAAGGAAAACAAAGGGAATGGGGTAAGCTAAAGCCCAGTGAGGTTCCAGGTAAACAAGTAAACACATGGCCACATAAAATCACAAAATAGCCAACTAAACACCGTACAGTAAAATAACAGTTTAATCACAATTCAATTCAAGGATACGGGTGGCTTTCAAAAGCCAAAGGTCCACTTGAGCTTGATCATAATTGCCTCCTGTTGACACTCCGTCAACACTTGTAACAGTATATAGGTCCGTAGAACACCACTTTCACCAGTCTCCGTCCCCCAAACAACCACCCACCGGGCCCGCACTCCATAAACAGTAGTTTGGTAATACTCGAGTATACCAGGAATCCGAGTTTCCAATGCTCAAGGATTCCAATAAAACAGTATCAATCCTAGGATTTTATCACTGGTGGTGCTGGACAACACAACAAGTAAGCACAACGGCTATGCTTCACCAGGGACCTCCAGGCAAGATTCAATTTCCAGTGAACAGTAAACAGTCCTCAAGGTTTATCGGCCTTCTCGACCACGCCCTTGCTGGCTCGATACAACCGACTCACCTATGAGGTTGGGTACCCAAACAGTAAAGTAGTTGGCGGAATGTCATCCACGCAACTTAAGCAAGGTCATGTATAGCAATATCTCATTTCATATTACTTCATTCAGTAAGTAGAGCCTCAGTGGAAAACAAGGAAGGTCAAGTGCGATAAAGTACATACTCGCCTCGATTTTAACTAAAACAGTGTTTGGTTCAAACAATAGCAAATCAACGATTTCAAGTATGCAAGTATTCCACATAACAAGTAGCAAGTAGTGGAACACTCACCTGTCAAGCAAAAATAGCAATTGACATCAAACGTCTCAGTTACGATCACCTTTGTTGCCCAAACCTAGGTCAACGAGCGAAACCATTAACAATTGGATTCGTTCCTTACTCAAGTATAGGTTCATTGAGAGACCAAGTGAGTAGCCTAAGCTACTTAATCTATCATGCAAATGAGGTCCAAACCATGGGAAAATTTGATAAGAAAACAAGTTTGGTATGTACATGAAAGTTCGGCAAAAGAAGGGTTTCACCGAAGCTCAAAAGTTTCATTACGGTTAAACTGTCTCGCCCGACCAGCCTCGGGAAAATGGTCACTGTTCATGGTAGGAGAGTCCGAATTAGGTTCCGTCAATTGCGTTGGAAACTAGGTTCTTAAGGTTAAATTTGTCGTGAAGAAACCATTCCCAAAATCCCAGCTTAAGTGGCTCAAAATTAAGAATCCAAAAGAAATTTCTGGACTGCCTCGGATGAACAGTACCGCACGGGCAGCCGACTTCCACGACTTGCCACGGATTACTCGGGACGAACCAGAACATGAGCCAGCTACAATTTTAAAGCTCTAAGAGTCTATTTTCCAATGCTACAAACGGCACTCAATTCAGATCAGTGAGTAAAACGTTATAGCCTTTACAACATCGCTGGACAGAAAGTTTCTGGACCTAGTCCAGTTTTGTCCCTTTGCTTGCAACTCAAAATTTACTCAACCAAATTGGCTAATTTTTTGTAGACAAACTCTACACACATAACCCAACATATATCACTCACATTTGTAGCCAAAATATGCATGAAACATCAGGGCAAAAACCGGACAGCAAGCTGAACAGTTTCAGTCAGCATCCTTAATTCTTTCCCAACTTTCACTCTTCTCATTATTTTCACCTTTTGGACATCTCAAGTATTACATCTAACCATATAAGGTTTTAAAACATATCAATACCTCATAAACATAAATGAATAAGAGTTGAACATTTCATCAAACACTTGGTGTGCATACTAACAATTCATCCACTACTTGTTTAATTCAAGGGGTTAACTTTCAATTCCAACCACAACAACTTGCAATTCATGATTAAAGCTTATAGTAGATGATCTAACACATAAAACCCCTAAATTAAAGAGTACTTACCTTACTTACAAGGTGCTCAAATCACCAAAACAATCCACCAAAATGAAAGCTTCAAGCTTGGAACAACCACAAGGATTGGAGGAAAGTTTCTCACTAACTCTAGATCTTTCTCTTTTGATTTTTCTCTCAAGCTCACACTAGGTTTAGAAAGCTTTAAAATGGAGTTTCTCTCCTTCTCTTGGAAGCTAAGAAGGGCACGAAATTATGGTGGAGGAATGGAGCAAAAATTGGTTTAAAATTCATCTAATCTTTGGTCAAACAAGATGCATGGCTAGGATTTTGCCACTTGGCCTAATTCTTGTACACAACTTCTCTTAATGCTTTGACTAATGCCATTCTTACCTTTCCAAATGCACCAATAATTATTCAACACCTCTAATCTCTCACAAAAAGTCTCTACCACTAATAAAAGAACACTTGGACAATTACAAGTGGTGATTTATTTACAACCTAGCTCGAGGATATATTTTACTTCAAGTAAAATGAATTGAAATGAAATGCATGGAAATTATTATAACACATAGAAAATAATTTGTAAGGGCATATATTAAATGGTCTAGATCTTATAATAAGGCATGTAAATAAGAAAATTGTGTTTTAAAGTGAGGGTCCATACAAGGGATTTGTTGTAATACATTGTGAAATATAATGCTAGGGCATATAAGAGGTGGTTTAAATCTTGGTGCAAGGCATGTAGTTTGGGGAAATTGTATTTAAAAATGAGGGTTCTCACACTCTCTCCCCCTTAAAGAATTTCGCCCTCGAAATTCTCAGCTTGATTATTGAGTAGTTCAGAATATTTTCGATGAATATCCTTTTTAACTCTCTCAAGTCCTGTGAACGCATGCTTCCTCATTGGCCACCCTAAGCTGGGTCACCTCGGCCTCAAGTCTCGCATTATCTCTGGCCAACTCCTTACGCTCCTCGGCCACTACAAACACTAGAGTGTTAGGGTAGGCATACTTATGTCGACACTCGCACCGTCTAAGGCGGTTAGATGGGCTTCAACGCACGACGGCCCCTCCTGGCCATATCTGGTATGGTATCACTGGTAGTGCTCCACGAGGTCTCTCGCCCGAAGGACTATCACTAGGCTCACCCTGTCCGGCCATCCTACACCAAAAGAGCAATTAACGATAAATAAGCTTAAGGGCCATAAATAAAGAACCCTCACACCGAGCATTTCTATTACACCCAGGCTAATTCAAACCTATGCTCTGATACCACCTGTGACAGCCCCACCTTCCCCTAAGGCGAACCAAAGGGGTTAGCGGACTGCCTGCCTAGCTCTCGCCAGAACTAACGGTGCAGTTTAGAGC
Organism: Coffea arabica; assembly: GCF_036785885.1. Classification (NCBI taxonomy): domain Eukaryota; kingdom Viridiplantae; phylum Streptophyta; class Magnoliopsida; order Gentianales; family Rubiaceae; genus Coffea; species Coffea arabica. The sequence goes on from NC_092316.1 coordinate 23,305,287, forward strand.
GATCTATTGCGTTTCGGAACTTATAACGCGCGTAAACAAGTCAAAATGGCAAAATAACCCAAAATAAAAAAAAACGAAATCCGGAGTCGGCCATGCATAGTAACCGACCCGTCAGAACCCAATCAAACATCAAAATACAGATACAACAAAACATTTAGTATTTACAAGCCAAAATGGCATACAAAAGTGATACAAAAGTTACTACATGTATGGTTTGCCAAATCAAAAGTGAAACGGCCCTAAAGATACATTTAGGGTTTCGATTCATAAGCTATACAAAAGAGACATTCATTTAGCTCATTTGGCAACCAACTAGCAAGAATCATTCCAAAAGTAGTCATATACCTGTAAGGAAAACAAAAGGAACGGTGTGAGCTAATTGCCCAGTGAGATACTATCACATAAGAAACCAAGTTCATGTAAACATAAAGCTTTTCAATTCAATTCACCAAAAGTAAACAAAGGCACACATTAATGGTGGTGATAAAAGGATACGGGTGGCTCTCAAGAGCCCTTTTCCCTCGTTTGCATTTCTTGATCGGACGTCATTGACTCTCCGTCAATGTTCAAAAATAACCAACCGTAGACTCCACTTTACTTCCATTCCTTCCACCTAACATTCCCTTACCGGGCCCGAACTCCAAACACTTGCACTTTGGTATTACTCGAGTAAACCGGAATCGAGAGTCTCTCATAGTACAAGATTCCATACAACACTTCCCCAAGGCACATCAATTGGCACGACCAATCCCTCTCCGTCTCGATTCAATCAACTACCAATGGGGTTGAGCTCAAAGATAACAATTGTAGTCATTGGATACTCGTCCAAACGACACCAAGCCATGTACTTTCATTTCATATAACATTTCAAGAACATGATAAACAATAAGTGAGAGTGATAAAGTATGCTCTCACTTCAATCAATTAACATTCAACGTATCAATTTCAAGTATCAAAGTCATATAGTAACACACAAGTGAGTAGTACACTCACCAAGCTTGCAAATGGTGTTTCATGCACCAATAAGGTTCCATAAACATATACAAGCATTAGAGGAAACCAGAAAATCCGGAAATGGATTTAGCTTTGCCCTGAAAAAAAATAGTTTTTGACCTCATTTTACGGTAATGGCAACCAAGGCACTATGATTACCGGATGAAGGTGAAAGACCCACCGTTTCGAAGCTAAGAAATAGCGATACAATGTTACAGAAGGCAACTTTGTCCAGTTTTGAGTGTAACAAGGTCAAAAATGCAAGATACTATGCCAGAACCGGAAAAACAGATTCACAAAATGCATTCTGCTGCAAACAGCATAACTCAGCCTACTTAAGTCCAAATCCTGAAATTCCAAAGCCATCCGAAAGGTTAGAAACAAGGATACATTTCATCAGAAAACCTCAACAACCAATTCCGAAGCAATTCCAGCCAAAACAACCAATTACAGGCACAATTCTTACATTCAGGTAAAACCAGGACAGCAAGGGTAATTTCGACTTTTCTCATTCTACGCTACTCCGATTGACCTAACATTTTGTAGAAACCTCTAAAATAGCATTCCCTACAACTTTCATGTTTTAAGACAAGGCCAATTCGGCCTCTAACTAGGAGCTATAAAATCGGGCAGAATGTTCCCAATAAAACCCTAACTTTCTAAAATTTCTTCCAAACCAGAAATTGGTTGCAATTAACCACTTTTTCCACCTTCTAGAGTCATTATATACCATTTCCAATCATCATAGATAGCCACACAATCATGTTCATATTAAAATAGAAAAATCCCCAAAAATTATAAAAGTTCATCAATTCAACCACAACTCAAAATATAATCCATAAAATGGCATCTCATACTACCACTAAGCATGATTTAAGCATCAATAAAGGGAGGAGAGTAGTTCTTCACAACTCACCTTAGAAACAAGAGAGAGAGAGAGCAATAAGTCCTCTTAGCTTTCCAAATAACTCCACACAACACCTCACTATCACTCCCTTAAGTGGTTTTATGGAGCACAAACAAGATTGGAAGGTTGAGTGAGTTGATTGAAGCCAAAAATTTGAAGAGTTTTCTTTCTTTTGTTGCACAAGGAGCTCGGCCAAGATGAAGAGAAAATGGTGAAGTTTTGGTTATTTTTTTGATTTATTTGGTCAATGGTAAGACAATGAATAGTGGTCTTACAAGTCCCTCCAACCAAATGGTGACACTTGTCACTTATTTAATGCAAGTCTATCACTTTGTTTCCTCTCACACCAATCCAAATTGCAACCTCTACTTATCTCTTAACACCCGGTAAATTACATCCAGTATCCAAAACTTAACCTAGTTGGCCGAATTTTTCCGAACTTTTCGTACTAGTGGGTCCCACGTCCGGTATACGCTCTTAATTTCTCAAAAACTATTCGATACTAAAAAAATCATCTAAAAACTATATCTGTTCATTAAAAATATCTAGAAATTTTCCTAATCACGAAAATACAGAAAACAAGCCATGAAAGATAATAAAACCTAGAAAATGGGAAAATTTACAGGTTCTCACACTCTCTCCCCCTTAAAAGAATTTTGCCCTCGAAATTTCTTACCTTAACTCACGAAAAGTTCAGGGTACTTCTTTCGCATTTCTTCTTCCACTTCCCAGGTAGCTTCCTCTACCCCATGGTTTCTCCATAGCATCTTCATTAACGGAATTTGTTTATTTCTGAGCTCTTTGACTTTCTTGTCAAGCACTTGGACAGGTTTTTCTTCATAAGCAAGCGATTCATCCATGTCGATCTCCTCTGGTTGTAAGATATGGGAGGGGTCGGGATAGTACTTCTTGAGCATCGAGACATGGAAGACATCTTGAATTCTTGAGGGATTTGACGGCAGCTCTAGTCTATATGCTACCGCGCCTATGCTCTGCAGGATCTTGTAAGGTCCGACGAACCTCGGTTGCAATTTCTTTCCTCTACCCGCCGTGACACTCCGTAACGGTGTAACCTTGAGGAAAACACGGTCTCCAACTTCGAACTCCAAGTCTTTTCTTTGGTTGTCTGCGTAGCTCTTTTGTCGGCTTTGAGCAGTTTGGAGTCGTTGCCGTATCAACTTGACCTTTTCTCGAGCCTCTTCCATCCATGGAATAGTGGTTGGATCTAATGCCTTCCTCTTGCCAACTTCATCCCAGTAGATCGGTGATTGGTATTTTCGTCCATATAGTGCCTCGTATGGAGCCATTTGAATCGACGAATGGTAGCTGTTGTTGTACGCAAACTCTACTAAGGTCATGTGTTGACCCCAGTTGCCTCCAAAATCCAGAATGCAAGTTCGTAGCATGTCCTCGAGAGTTTGAATGGTTCGTTCCGATTGTCCATTCGTCTGAGGGTGATAGGTTGTGCTCAAATTGAGTTTCGTCCCTAGAGTCTCCTAGAACTTTTGCCAAAACCGAGATACGAAACGTGGATCTCGATCGGAGACGATGCTCACAGGAACACCGTTCAGCTTTACAATCTCGTCCATGTACAACTGGGCCCACTTGTCCATGGAATACTTCATGTTTACTGGCAGGAAGTGAGCCGATTTGGTTAAACGGTATCGTACCCCCTTTGCGTCCGCGGCAAACCTGAGACGAAGTCCATAGTGATGTTGTCCCACTTCCACTCGGGTATCTCAAGGGGCTGTAACAAGCCCGATGGTTTTTGATGCTCTGCTTTAACTTGTTGACACACGAGGCATTTCTGCACGTACAGAGCGATTTCCTTCTTCATATTGTCCCACCAATAGGTTCCTTTCAGGTCCTGATACATCTTGCTACTCCCCGGATGAATTGTATACTTGGACCGATGAGCTTCCTCTAGAATTTTTGTTTTCAACGACTCCTCTTTCGGCACCACTATTCGCTTCCAGTATTTTAAAATACCCTCAGGACTGAAATTGAAATCAGTTGTTTCTCCTTTTTCCACTTTCTCTCCCAATTTCCGTACCATCACATCCTTTTTTTGTGTTTCTTTAATCCTTTCCAACAGGGTGGAAGTCACTTTAATATTGCCAAAAATCACCTTATGACTCCCAAGGCAGGGTCTCCACTCGCAAACCGACTCGAGCAAATTCCACTCTCTAATCATTAAGCTTGCGACCTGAGCTTTGCGACTTAGAGCTTCGGCCAATACGTTCGCCTTTCCTGGATGCTAGTTGATGGTACAGTCGTAATCCTCCAGAAATTCCATCCATCTCCGTTGCCTCATGTTCAATTCCTTCTGTGAGAAGAGATACTTCAGGCTTTTGTGATCGGAGTAAACCTCGAAGGTTACCCCATATAGGTAATTTCTCCACTTTTTAAGAGCGAAAACAACGGCAGCTAGCTCAAGATCGTGGGTTGGATAATTCTGCTCGTGAGGTTTTAACTTCCTTGAGGCAAAAGAGATCACATTTCGATTCTGCATTAATACACAACCAAAGCCTTCTCGTGATGCATCCGTATACACAGCAAACCCGTCACCTCCGTTAGGTAAGACCAGAACTGGAGCCATAGTCAATCTCTTCTTTAACTCTTGAAAACTTGTTTCATTTCGAGCATTCCAACTGAACCGACCATGTTTCTTTGTCAAGTCGGTTAAGGGACCGGCCAGTTTGGAAAAGTCCTTGATGAAACGCCTGTAATATCCAGCTAGCCCTAGAAAGCTACGGACCTCGGTGGGATTTTCTGACCTCTTCCAATTAGTCACAGCTTCAACTTTCGCGGGGTCAACTGAAATACCCTCTTGAGAAATTACGTGCCCCAGAAAAGCAATTTTCTCCAGCCAAAATTCGTACTTGCTGAACTTGGCATACAGTTGATGGTCTCTTAGGGTTTGTAAGACAATCTTCAAGTGTTGCTCATGTTCTTCACGTGTCTTGGAATAGACTAGAATGTCGTCGATGAAGACTACAAGAAATCGATCCAGGTAGGGCTTAAAAACCCTATGCATAAAATCCATGAAGGCGGTAGGAGCATTGGTCAGTCCAAAGGGCATCACTGCGAACTCGTAATGCCCATATCTTGAGTTGAAGGCGGTTTTCGGAATATCCTCCTTCCTGATTAATAACTGGTAATACCCTTGGCGGAGATCCAGTTTCGAAAAGACCACTGCTCCTTGCAACTGGTCGAACAACTCATCTATGTGGGGCAGTGGATACTTATTTTTCACCGTAATATTATTCAGGCCCCGATAATCGATACACATCCTCAACCCACCGTCCTTTTTCTTCACAAACAACACAGGGGCTCCCCAAGGAGACCCACTCTCTTGAATGAATCCCCACTCCAAAAGATCCTGTAACTGTAACTTTAGCTCCTTGAGCTCTACAGGAGCCATTCGGTACGGTGTTTTTGAGATAGGTGAGGATCCTGGTAGCAGGTCGATTTTGAACTCAATTTCTCTTTCCGGAGGCAGAGTTACTAGCTCATCAGGAAACACGTCCGGAAATTCCTTCACTATGGCCACGTCCTCCACTTTCAACTTATCCGTGGGGGTATTAATTAGAAAGGCTAAAAATCCTTGCGCCCTCTACTTAGCAATTTCCTAGCCCGAATGCCCGAAATCAAAGCAGATGAGGCTAACCTACCTCTTATATCCAACCTTAAGGTCGCCTCACCAGGAATGTGGAATTCTACAACTTTCGTTTTACAGTCCAGTTGGGCATTATACTTGGCTAACCAATCCATACCCAAAATTACATTATACCCCTTAATAACCAAGCTTATCAAGTCTCCTAACAATCTATTCTCTCCTACCCACACTTCGCAATCCCTATAAATCATACTAGTAACCAAACGTTGATTCCCCGTAGGTGTACTAACTTCTAGGTCGTATGGTAAATTAGCAGGTTTTATATCGATGCCACACATGAAATCAGGGTTAACAAAAGAATGAGTGGCACCAGGATCAATTAAAACTTTGGCAAAACGGTGGAAAATAGGGATCGTACCTTCTACGACCTCTGAGGAATCCGGGACCTGTCGAGGTTCTATTGAATATACTCGAGCTGGAACTTTAGGTTTCGCCTCATTCCCCTTATTCGGTCCCGTATTGGTCCTGGACGTGGTTTGAACTCCCCTTCCGTCTTGCGTTAAGAGTAGGCAAGTAGCAAGCTGGTGGTCTGCGCTTCCGCAACGCAGACATTTCCTCCTTTCTTCCAGCAATTGTCTTCAGAATGATTCGGCTTTCCGCAGTACCCGCAAAGCCCGCGGGACGCCGAACCTGAACCCTTTTGGAAGTTTCCACCTTGGTCTCTCTCGGCTGGGCCGCCCCTAGACTGAGCCCCTCTGCCGGAACCCGACTGTCGTCCACCTCCAGCTCCGCGTCCAAACTTGGAGGGAGTACCTTTGTCCCCTTGTCCAGAGCTGCTTCCAGGAAAGCCTCGCTTTTTCGCCTGGAAGTTCCGAACTTGCAATCGAGCACTCTCTACCCTTTGAGCCTTTTCTACGACCTCGCTAAAAGCATTGATTTGAGCCACGGCGAGGTCCTTCTGGATTTCGACGTTCAGGCCCTGGATGAAATGCCTGATCCGCCGCTGCTCGGTCATGATCAACTCAGGCGCAAATTGGGACAGGCGGGTGAATTGACTCTCGTATTTCGCCACCGATTGAGCTTCTTGGCGGAGTCGAATAAACTCGTCTTCTTTCCTCTCCTGCACCAGAGGAGGGAAGAATTTCGCATTGAATTCCCTGATGAAATTCACCCAAGTCCTGGGCGTTTGTTCCCGTTCCCATTTTTGTCGTATTACGTTCCACCAGGAACGGGCCGTCTCTTCTAACTGGAATACGGCAAAAGTCACCTCCCGTTCATCGGTGTAGTGTAAGGTCGCAAAAATATCGACCATCTTCTCGAGCCATCTCTCGGCAATATCCGGATCTGGCCCCTCAATGAACTTGGGTGGAGCAAACTTTTGAAAACGTTCGAGAGCTCTATCTTCGCTCTCGACGTGGTTGCCAGGGTTCCCGGGGTTAGGGTTTGAGTTCTGGCCTTGTTGCTGCACCACTTGTGCTAGCAGGTTAGTCATTTGCTGCATACCGATAGCGATTTGCACATTGGGGTCAGGGTTAGGTCCAGTAGAGGTTTCCCCAGTACCCCTAACCGGTGTGGGTTGTCTATTTCCGCGCCCACGTCCCTGTCCACTATGTGTTCCTTCCATAACTTCACTTGGTCTAGACAATGGTACTAAACCAATATAAAACAATGCATGTAAGTAGAATTCAAAACTTTTCCAAACAGATATATACATTCCAAGCAAGGCAAGCAACACACATGTATACAATCAGTCAAGTCAAGTACAGTCAAGCCAAATACACACCTGGACAATCCCCAAAGGAATGGCCTCAACAAAAGAAATATACACATAGCTAATCTAGACGTACAAAATGATTAGTTAAGGCTCTTTCCCCTATCCGCCTATATACAAAACAAAACTATCCCAAAAGACACTAAAAGTCGAGACCTAGTCTGTCGATGGGCTAGTAGACCCCCTCGATGGGATGGATTCACCCGACGGGGTAGATCCAGTCCCAGTTTCGACCCTCGGACATGAGTCCTCGTCGCTCACGCCCTCGACCACCTCGGCGCAGAGGTTCAGGATCGAAGCGGCTTGATTCTTCACCTTTCGAGCTCGCTTGGACTCGCGCTCATGGACTTCCCTCAGCTGAGTGCAGAGGTCATCAACCCTATCCTCTGCCTCAAGCACATCGTACTTCAAACCATTAATGCGCTCGGCCTGTCTCTCATTGGCCACCCTAAGCTGGGTCACCTCGGCCTCAAGTCTCGCATTATCTCTGGCCAACTCCTTACGCTCCTCGGCCACTGCAAACACTAGAGTGTTAGGGTAGGCATACTTATGTCGACACTCGCACCGTCTAAGGCGGTTAGATGGGCTTCAACGCACGACGGCCCCTCCTGGCCATATCTGGTATGGTATCACTGGTAGTGCTCCACGAGGTCTCTCGCCCGAAGGACCATCACTAGGCTCACCCTGTCCGGCCATCCTACACCAAAAGAGCAATTAACGATAAATAAGCTTAAAGGCCATAAACAAAGAACCCTCACACCGAGCATTTCTATTACACCCAGGCTAATTCAAACCTATGCTCTGATACCACCTGTGACAGCCCCACCTTCCCCTAAGGCGAACCAAAGGGGTTAGCGGACTGCCTGCCCAGCTCTCGCCAGGACTAACGGTGCAGTTTAGAGCGATCTATTGCGTTCCGGAACTTATAACGCGCGTAAACAAGTCAAAATGGCAAAATAACACAAAATAAAAAAAAATGAAATCTGGAGTCGGCCATGCATAGTAACCGACCCGTCAGAACCCAATCAAACATCAAAATACATATACAACAAAACATTTAGTATTTACAAGCCAAAATGGCATACAAAAGTTACTACATGTATGGTTTGCCAAATCAAAAGTGAAACGGCCCTAAAGATACATTTAGGGTTTCGATTCATAAGCTATACAAAAGAGACATTCATTTAGCTCATTTGGCAACCAACAAGCAAGAATCATTCCAAAAGTAGTCATATACCTGTAAGGAAAACAAAAGGAACGGTGTGAGCTAATTGCCCAGTGAGATACTATCACATAAGCAACCAAGTTCATGTAAACATAAAGCTTTTCAATTCAATTCACCAAAAGTAAACAAAGGCACACATTAATGGTGGTGATAAAAGGATACGGGTGGCTCTCAAGAGCCCTTTTCCCTCGTTTGCATTTCTTGATCGAACGTCATTGACTCTCCGTCAATGTTCAAAAATAACCAACCGTAGGCTCCACTTTACTTTCATTCCTTCCACCTAACATTCCCTTAACTGGCTCGAACTCCAAACACTTGCACTTTGGTATTACTCGAGTAAACCGGAATCGAGAGTCTCTCATACTACAAGATTCCATACAACACTTCCCCAAGGCACATCAATTGGCACGACCAATCCCACGCCGTCTCGATTCAATCAACTACCAATGGGGTTGAGCTCAAAGATAACAATTTTAGTCGTTGGATACTCGTCCAAACGACACCAAGCCATGTACTTTCATTTCATGTAACATTTCATATAACATTTCAAGAACATGATAAACAATAAGTGAGAGTGATAAAGTATGCTCTCACTTCAATCAATTAACATTCAACGTATCAATTTCAAGTATCAAAGTCATATAGTAACACACAAGTGAGTAGTACACTCACCAAGCTTGCAAATGGTGTTTCATGCACTTCCGTCAAAAGAACGTCGTGAACCACCGTCACGCCCTAAAACATGCAAACAAGCACAATGAGACTTGATAACGAGTCATAAACCAATGCCAAATACGACCCCAATAAGGTTCCATAAACATATACAAGCATTAGAGGAAACCAGAAAATCCGGAAATGGATTTAGCTTTGCCCTGAAAAAAAATAGTTTTTGACCTCATTTTACGGTAATGGCAACCAAGGCACTATGATTACCGGATGAAGGTGAAAGACCCACCGTTTCGAAGCTAAGAAATAGCGCTACAATGTTACAGAAGGTAACTTTGTCCAGTTTTGAGTGTAACAAGGTCAAAAATGCAAGATACTATGCTAGAACCGGAAAAACAGATTCACAAAATGCATTCTGCTGCAAACAGCATAACTCAGCCTACTTAAGTCCAAATCCTGAAATTCCAAAGCCATCCGAAAGGTTAGAAACAAGGCTACATTTCATCAGAAAACCTCAACAACCAATTCCGAAGCAATTCCAGCCAAAACAACCAATTACAGGCGCAATTCTTACATTCAGGTAAAACCAGGACAGCAAGGGTAATTTCGACTTTTCTCATTCTACGCTACTCCGATTGACCTAACATTTTGTAGAAACCTCTAAAATAGCATTCCCTACAACTTTCATGTTTTAAGACAAGGCCGATTCGGCCTCTAACTAGGAGCTATAAAACCGGGCAAAATGTTCCCAATAAAACCCTAACTTTCTAAAATTTCTTCCAAACCAGAAATTGGTTGCAATTAACCACTTTTTCCATCTTCTAGAGTCATTATATACCATTTCCAATCATCATAGATAGCCACACAATCATGTTCATATTAAAACAGAAAAATCCCCAAAAATTATAAAAGTTCATCAATTCAACCACAACTCAAAATATAATCCATAAAATGGCATCTCATACTACCACTAAGCATGATTTAAGCATCAATAAAGGGAGGAGAGTAGTTCTTCACAACTCACCTTAGAAACAAGAGAGAGAGAGCAATAAGTCCACTTAGCATTCCAAATAACTCCACACAACACCTCACTATCACTCCCTTAAGTGGTTTTATGGAGCACAAACAAGATTGGAAGGTTGAGTGAGTTGATTGAAGCCAAAAACTTGAAAAGTTTTCTTTCTTTTGTTGCTCAAGGAGCTCGGCCAAGATGAAGAGAAAATGGTGAAGTTTTGGTTATTTTTTTGATTTATTTGGTCAATGGTAAGACAATGAATAGTGGTCTTACAAGTCCCTCAAACCAAATGGTGACACTTGTCACTTATTTAATGCAAGTCTATCACTTTGTTTCCTCTCACACCAATCCAAATTGCAACCTCTACTTATCTCTTAACACCCGGTAAATTACATCCAGTATCCAAAACTTAACCTAGTTGGCCGAATTTTTCCGAACTTTTCACACTAGTGGGTCCTTATCGCGCCCCATTTTTTAATGAGAAAAAATAAAAGACGAGTTTGGAAAAATGACTTTTGATTCAATTTTTCATTGGAAAATGAATTTTTGATTTAAAAAGAAAATGAAAAATGTGGGTTTAAATGGGACTTGAAAATGCGACGATTTGACCCAAAATATAGTTTAAAAAGGATTTTTTGAATGAAAAATGGAGTCGCCACTTGGTATAGAGTTAAGGTGTACCAAGTCACCTAAAAATGAATTTTTAAAGAAAAAAATAGAAAACCCTTTTTAAACGACTCCAAATCTACGAAAATCAGAGAAAAATATTCGGGAGTCACATTTGAAGAAAGGGAAGTCAAGAATAAGAATCCAAGACACCCTTTCAACCTAGCCAAGGCTAGTTGCGCGATTTAGTCAAAGTTTTCCTTATTTTAACCTTAAAATTTATCACATTTGGATGTACTATAAGAATGCAATCCTAAACCTAATGAGGATGTCGGGTGGTCGAAATGTATCTTCAAAGCTTACTTGGTACCAATCACATTAATTGTGACGCCCAATAAAGACTTTTCGAAGAAGTCACGAATGATACAAGTCATGAGACTCGAAAGAAAGAAAAAGTAAAGAAAATAATAATATACAAATGTGTATGACCTAAAGGAATGCATCATAATGGGTGTGGGGGACTTACTCGTAACTTCAATGTTCCCTTTAATAGAGGGAATACGAGCGTGCTAAGGCTAGAAAAGTCAAACTCGTCCATATCCCATATCCAAGGGAGTATCTCTAGTCTAATCAGGCAAAGATGTACTAATCTACCCCCTAATTTCCTAAATGAGATGCAAATCTAAATGTTATATATGTACATGGGGTAAGGGATATTTTATTAGGGGGAAATATTATGTGAAAATGGTAAAGATCCTAAAAAATGAAAAAATATGCATGAAGTGTTATGTAATCATACAAACATGATCTAGCGAGGGAGGTCCCTAAGGGTCTAGCATTGGACTAGCCCATATCTATGAATTCCTACTAGCATTGGACTAGTGGAAAATCGGAATGAAGGGCCACAACTAGCGTTGGACTAGCGTGGTGACGGGAAAGGGGGGCCACGACTAGCGTTGGACTAGTGTGGTAACGTCACACATTCATTATAACCAAATAAATCATGTAAAGCCTAATAAAGCAAATAAACACATAAATCACATATAGCACATAACACATAAGCATGGTGTCTAGATGCAAGACCCTAGGAAAGCGAGTAACACATAACACATAGGCATGCAAAAACACACAAGGCAAATAAAGCAAATAAACCCCTAACTATTACATTCGGGGAACCCTACTACAATCTAAGGGGGGAAAGGAATAAAATGATATAATAACCTAACTATTACAATTGTGGCATTTAATTGCCCTTACAAATTAAAATAAATATACAAAATTAAAACAAATAAAGCAACTAAATGAACAAATATAATGAGAATATTCAAAAAAAAAAAGCATGCAATCTCACACATAATTTCACATAAGTACACATAGGATCAAATAAGTCAAAATAGGGGATAGGGTGTACCTCCCTTGAGTTGGGGCTCTAATGAAGTGAAGTCACTTATTTACCCTCCAAAATACAAAGAAAAGGTCAAGGCATCACTTTAATTAACAAATAATCATAAAAGATAAAAATGAATTGTGAAATTGAATCACTTAAATCATATAAACAACTCACATTTAACAAGTCAAAAGAAGAAAAGACTTGATTACAAAAATTAACAAAGTTTTGAGGTCAAAATTAAAGAAAAATAAAGTTTAGGAACCTATTTGCAATTAAATTAGGGACCCAATCGACAACATTGAAAGTTTGTAGGGCCATAGTGAAATTAAAGAAAAGTACAGGGACTGATCTGCAAATTCATTCTCTGATTTCATAATGGATCAAGCCACTGGGCTATTTCATTATTTGTTTGGGCCAAAGCTTCCCAAATCCAAACGAAAGTCCAAGGCAAATGGAATGGGCCAGTCCACTATTCTGACCCCAAAAATAAACCAACAATTGATGGGCTTTATCCTTCAGCCCAGGGCAAACCCAAATGAAAACAAAATCAAACCCAGTTCCCAGTAGCCCAAACAAATAGCCACATCCAATTCCTCTTTTGTTTTACCAAACCCAACAAAACTAATAGGTGAGCTAAATGTTTAAAGTCTAATTTCATTCCAAAATCCAGAATTAATTAACTAAAAAGCACACTTAAAACATAAAAAAAATGATTTATTTGCAGAAGTTGTTGGGCTTTAATGCTAGGCAGAAATTAAGGGGCTAAATTGCAAATTTCAGAAACTGCTTTATGCATGCAACGAAGCTTTTTTGTTTCTGCTGATTCCTTTCATCTGCAACATGCTGGGTTTCTCAAGTACAATCTCCCATCCATCCCAACCCAACTAATATCTTAGCCAACCAACATTTGGACTAAACAACCAGATAACCAAACTTTCTTTTCACTTTTCAACATGAAACCTTATGTTTAAACATCAGAAATTCACACGAACAGAGCAAGCAAGCATGGAACATCAGCATTTTCTTTAGTAACGTGCTTCTGCAATTTTCTGATGCAAACAGAAATATGATCATGCGAAATAATGGGAATGAATGCTTATTGATTTATCTACCACCTCAATGCTATAGCTTCCTACCCGTGTTGTTAATCATCTCCCAAACGCAATGATCTATCTCCCAGAAATTCTAACAAGGGAGTGGGCCATAAAATGCAGCAAAGCAACATGAACATTTGCAACAACTTCATTCACCTCCCTCTGGTTTTATGAACTCAAAACACTCAACAACTAGAGCATGACAAAATGCAAGATAAAGAACAGGGGGGCTGAGACGCTCGAATCCCTTCAGAAGATCTGGTTTGAAGAAAATTTTCTTTTTCAAAGGAAACCATATCAATTACGCACCAATTACACCATGCTAAACCCAAAGCAAGAGAAAGGACAAATGCAACCCAGAAATAGCAAACAAATCCCAAAATTTAAGCAAACCAAAAACTTCAGCAACCCAAGAGAAAAATAAATCTGTTCGCACTGCTGTAGAGAGCTTCGACCCTTTTTCAGCAAAATTTTTATGCACAAATCTCCTCTTTTGATTCAAGATTTTGGTTAGGGTATTTTATCAAACAACGAACGAGCATAAAAAACGTCATTGATTCTCTACTCGATTGAAGCCATAATCGACCCCAAAATTTCCAGCATGAACAATCAAAAACAATCAATACAATTTCAATCCAATCAAATACATAACGCATGTGTACTCATGAACAATCCTCATGAAAATTGAAACAACAACTCACGGAAGACATGCTCTGAAAGACTGAAATGTAAAGAAAAAGGATGACTTACAGTGGTCTCCCATGGTGAAGATTTGTGGATGACAGCGGATTCCGGTGGTGGCAGTGGCGGTTCCAGTGAGCGGCGGCGGCTACAAGCTTCAATTCCTCCGCTACTTTCCTCTTCAATCCCCAGCCGCTTGTTTTTCTTTTCGCCGAGAGCCATCCTGTTTCCCTTAGCTTCCTCTCTGTTTTTCTTGCCTTTCCAAACTCCCTCCTTTCTTCTAGCTCAACCCCCTTTTTAGTTTTTCCCCGTATCTCTCCAAAGCCTCTCCCTTGATTCCCAGATTTTGTGTTTCGTTCCTTTTTTGTTCCTCCGATCCAGCCTCTGTTTTCTTTTTTCTTTCCTCTGCTTCTTTCCCGAAGTTTTCGTGCCCAAAACTTAGCCGCCCCTGAAGTCCTTCCTCTCGGTTTTTTCACTTCCCCCATCGCCCGAAGCTGCTTTTCTTGCCTCTTCTCAAGCTCTCAATTTCTTCTGGTTTTTTTTTCGTTCAGCCCTCCCGCTGTCCGTTTTCTTCAGACTTCCTAGCCGTCACTCCTCTGTTTTTCTTAGTTTTACTCTCCTCTGTCTCTTCTCTCCTTCTGTCTCTCAACCCTTCTCGGCTCTTCCCTTTTTTCGCAGACCCCATCCCTTTTTTTCTTTCATCCGCGGCCTTTTTCTTTCTTTTTTTCTTTTCCGGTCATCCCCCCATAACCTTTCCCTTCTTTTCTTTTCCAAAATCTCTATCCTACCAGTGTCTAGGCCCCTTGCCACCTAGGTGATGTGTTGTTAAAAAACAAGAAGGGACACTTGTCCCACATGCAAGTTTCCACTTGTCATTTTTCTTCTTTTTTTCTCTTTTTTCTCTTTTGTTTTTTCTGAAATTTAGTATGAAGACAAAAAAATAAAATAAATAAAATAAACTAGAACAAAATAAAATAAAATAAAAATAAAAACCCTAAAATTGAAAATAAAGCTATTAAATTAATTAAACAAATGAAGTTAAAAAAAATAAAAAATTTGGTGTCTACAATTTGCCCCTCTTTGTCTGAGTTTCGAAGAAACTCGAGACAAAGACGTAGACACCAAAGTGTTTACCTGTGTTATTCTGCTGCGAACGTCTCGAACGATGGACGCTTTAGGAATGGGGACTGACCCCTTTTTACAAAATTTTGAAATAGGACTAACCTAAACAAGAAATTAAGACGGGACTGACCCGAATCAAAAAATTTAAAATGATAGGACTAACCCGAGACAAGAAATTTAAAATCGGGACTGACCCGAGACAAGAAATTTAAACGGAATGGACACTAGTGGGACTGACCCACGTTTAGCGGCAATGAAAATGAACTGCACACTAGTGGGACTGACCCACGGCTAGTGGAGATTCAAAATGAAATGCTCACTAGTGGGACTGATCCAATGGCTAATGGCAATGTATATAAAATACTGGTATGTATGAAGAAACTGTATAAGACTTGCTTGAAAAATTATCCGAAAAATTGCCCCAGTGTGATGAATCGGTCAGTGGGATTAAACCCGAGCCTGCCATGAAAATTAATCGGTCAGTGGGTTAGAACCCGAGCCTACCTTGAGAATTGGTCGATCAGTGGGATTACACCCGAGCCTGCCTTGATGGTTGGTCGGTCAATGGGATTGAATCCGAGCCTGTCGAAATCTGGTCAATTGGTCAGTGGGATAGGACCCGAGCCTGCCTTGAGAATTGGTCGGTCAGTGGGATTACACCCGAGCTTACCTTGATAATCGGTCGATCAGTGGGATTGAACCCGAGCCTGCCGTGAGAATTACTCGGTCAGTGGGATTACACCCGAGCCTGCCTTGATAATTGGTCGGTCAGTGGGATTACACCCGAGCCTGCCTTGATGGTTGGTCGGTCAGTGGGATTGAACCCGAGCCTGCCGAAATCTGGTCAATTGATCAGTGGGATAGGACTCGAGCCTGCCATGAAAATTAGTCGGTCAGTGGGATAGAACCCGAGCCTGCCTTGAGAATTGGTCGGTCAGTGGGATTGAACCCGAGCCTGCCAAAATCTGGTCAATTGGTCAGTGGGATAGGACCTGAGCCTGCCATGAAAATTAGTCGGTCAGTGGGATAGAACCCGAGCCTGCCTTGAGAATTGATCGGTCAGTGGGATTACACCCGAGCCTGCCTTGATAATCGGTCGATCAGTGGGATTGAACCCGAGCCTGCCTTGATGATCGGTCAGTGGAATTGAACCTGAACCTGCCGTGAGAATTAGTCGGTCAGTGGAATTGAACCCGATCCTGCCGTGAGAATTAGTCGGTCAGTGGGATTACACCCGAGCTTGCCTTGATAATCGGTCGGTCAGTAGGATTACACCCGAGCCTGCCTTTATGGTTGGTCGGTCAGTGGGATTGAATCCGAGCCTGCCGAAATCTGGTCAATTGGTTAGTGGGATAGGACGCGAGCCTGCCATGAAAATTAGTCGGTCAGTGGGATAGAACCCGAGCCTGCCTTGAGAATTGGTCGGTCAGTAGGATTGAACCCGAGCCTGCCGAAATCTGGTCAATTGGTCAGTGGGATAGGACCCGAGCCTGCCATGAAAATTAGTCAGTCAGTGGGATAGAACCCGAGCCTGCCTTGAGAATTGGTCGGTCAGTGGAATTACACCCGAGCCTGCCGTGAGAATTAAAACACATACGTTAGTGAGATAAACTCAATGCTAACGGTGGTAGAAGAAAAACACACACGTTAGTGAGATAGACTCGATGCTAACGGTGGCGAAATCAATTTAAATGTGGTTGTCAAGAATGGGGAATGGAAGGGTGCGCGGCGGGCACTGAGATTTCATCAACAAGAAATTGAAATTTGTCAAGGAACAAGAAATTAAATTCAAGTTTGATTTTTGAGAATCTTTTCAAAAATAATTTGCCCAAATTTCCACCAATTATTGTGCAACCGATCAATTGATTTGCATTACGGCATGGTTGCTCCTCCTTGAGGTCTTGATTCGTAAGATTCTGACTTACGCTTCTTCATCGATTTCAGCCATGAGTACCTGCACAGGGGGCTTGCCAATGTACAACATGCATTTTATTTTAAAATATTGCAACTACTACTCATGGAAAGAGCAGTGTGATAGATTTAAAAGTCTTGCTTGACTCTTTGACGAAATCCTCAAATGGACTATAAAAATATTTGCCCCTGTGTGGGCTTATTTCGCGAAATCTCACAAATAAAAATTTGCCCCCATTGTGGACTCCTTTGATTGCAAAAATTTGTTCAGATGATTCCCCATTTATTTGAACAAAGACAAATCGCACTTTCTAAAACTTAGAAAGTAATCATATATACAACGTGAAGAAATTTGAACGTTGAGTTTGAACTCATGCAGAAATTTCATGATGAATCTCTCAGAATAACACCAAATTACAGAAGATTTCTTCCTCACTTTTAGCATCTGTGCTTAGAGTAGCGGGTCACCACTTCTTGTTGGCTCATCTTTCAGGACCAATCAAGTGGGGGTTATTTCTGATTTGGAAATGGCTAAGGGAAATGGGAGGTCAAGATTTGTCTTATTCTTGTGCTCAAATTGTATGTAATCCCTTCAATACCACATTTTAGTGAAAGCAAATAGTTTATCACCCTCATTTCTTAAGAAAATTTAGTCAACTACAAGCTTTTTAAGCTTGTAACGTGTGGGCAGAAATGATAGTTAAACATGTAGAAACAGGTTATAGCCTTAAGATCACAAATGATTGATGGATTCCTCAGAAGCATAATCTTCACTTCGAGTTGTCATGAAGGATAAGTCAACGATGGACTTTATGAGCTTGTAATGTGGCTTGAAAGTGATATTTAAAGGAATAAAATTCTCAAGGGCATTGCACTGAAGATCGCATTTTTCCCAAAATTGCCCCTATTTTGAACTCAAAGATCTTAGACTTGGTGACTTTCATCATCACTTAACGGGGACTTCACCATCAAATTTTTCATTTCCTTTACATTTTTCTTTTCTTTTCAAAGGTGCCCCGACGGATTTTCACATAATGAGCAGTGTGAACCTCATCTAATCAATTCAGAAATACATCTAAAAATTTCTCGGCATCAGTATATGAGCATCACTTACCAATTAGAAAATTCCTTGACAGAGATATTGCAAGAACAGAAGTCAGGGCTTTTGGCTTTTGTAATGGCTGGTAGGGTGCTTAGAAAAGTTAAGGCTTGAAAACGGATTTTCAAAAACGGTTTGAATGATCTGAGATCGCCTTGTTGCGCCAACCCTATTTTAGGGTTAAATCAGAATTTGCCCCAGTTTATTCTCAATTGAGGCTCTTTTCTCTTTCAACTTTCTCTTTTTGATTGATTTTTCTTTTCGGCCTTCCACCATTCCTTTGAAATTTCAAAATTTACCCCAGTCTATTTTTGAACTTGAGGTTCTCTTTTCTTTTCTTCCTTGGCTTTTGTCATTTTAGCATTTTTCACCTCTTGGGACTTTTCGTTCCTTTTCAACTCAAACTTGCCCCAGTGTGGGGTTTACGATTCTCAGGGGTTGCCAAACGAAATAATTTATTCTGAAGGCTCAAAATGGATAACTAGGGATACAATGTTTGATTGGAAAAGAAGAAGGCCTGACTTTTATTCCGTTCCTTACAATAACTCTGAAAAGAAACTTCCATTAATGCGAAATTTCTTGCATGTATCTGAATTAATTGATGGAGAAAAGACTCCTGTTCATAGGTGATCCACCGAACAAAACTCTTCCTTTTCTTTTCTCTCTTCTTTTTTCTTTTTCCTTCTTCTTTTTTTCAAAATTGAAACCCAGGTAAAATCAAATCTCCCCAATTTGTGATTCCCTCTTTTCTTTTAATTTTAGCATTTTTGCTTTTTCTTTTTTTTGAAAAATTCTCCAATCTCTTTCCCCAATGTGGGGTGCGATCATAGGTGCTTTGAAAAGAACCACCCATTTTAGCTCAAATAAGGATGCAAGGGATAAATGGTGTTTAGGTCATAGAAACGATGGCCAAAGCATCATTCTTATACCTCATGACAACCAAAGTAACGAAATAGTCATTGAAAATCCACTCCCTTTTTGATATTTGAAAATTTTTCAATGTAGGGTAGTGATCATTAAAGCTCATATTTGAAACGAAATTATTCTTTCAAAGGCTCAAATGGGAGAGCAAATGATAAAATCTGTATGGGTAGAGAAACGAACGCTCGGAGTATCATTCCAAATTTTCAAAACAGACAAGAATAATGCACATTTTTGCTTTCACTGAGATGTGAGCTGAATCTTTTAGACACAGTTGACATTTTTCAAGCAAACATTGCCCCAATTTGCAATTTATCAATCAATGTAACTGATTTTATCTTGGGATGCTTTTGTGAAGGAGAAAAGGTATCTCATTGGGTCTTTAAGTGACCGTTCACCCTCTTTTTTTTTTCTTTTTTTTTGAGCACTCTTATTGTATAGCTCAGATCACCAATCCAGTGGACGTAAGAATTTTAGAAAGCATACACTTGTGAATTTTCAGGCTGGAGGTTGAGGAAAACTCAATTTAGTCTTATTTCTTAAAATTTATCATGAAATCTCCAATGAATAAAAACAACAATTGTCCAAAACTTTATTGCTGAAAATGTTTAAAACAAAATTTCCTCGTGCAATTATAATACAAATGAGAAGAGAAAACTTCTAAAAAAACCCCACATATACACTTTCGTCTCCCTTTCTTTTAGAACAAAAATGTATTAACAAATCAAATAAACAGAATTTCCCTTTGAAAACAATTATAAAGTCTCTCAGAGGCTTTAACCCAGAGCTTTCAGATGGATCATTCATGTTTTCATTGTAGGATCTGCCCAAAAATCAAGTAATACTTGTAATTTTCAAATTTTATCAGACATAGGAAAATATTTTCACCTTATTAAAGCATTTTTATGAATGCAGGGGAGGGGAGAAAACAAAAGAAAAATACCTCGAGTTAGTAGGCAAAACTGCAAAATCGGTATGCATGTCCTATGGGGGAACCCTTTTATGCCAAGGGTAGGCCTAGCATGAAAATGCAATCCTCTAGGGTAGGCACCATACAATACCTGATGAATCCGATCAACTGATTGAGCGAAAAATAATTTGAAAAACTTGACTAATTGGAGTGAGAAGAGACTTTTGTCTTAAAAATGAGGACAAAGTTCGAATGGATTGCTTGTTTTGATCGACGCATGATGTGCAAAAGAGCCTGCTCTTGAAAGGGTTGCAATGCCTCGACTAATTTATTCAGTGAACCTTAGACTTAAAGCCTAAAAGGGAATAAGCGGGTCAAATGGATAGGATGAAATTGATGATTTATTCAAAATTGACTAGATTACCTTAAACAGGGTAAAATGGTCAAATGTATTGAATGAAATTTGATTATTAATTCAAAAATCGACCAGATCACCCAAAAAGGGTAAATTGGTCAAATGAATTGATTAAAATTAATGATTTATTCAAAAATTGACCAAATCACCCAAAATGGTAAATTGGTCAAATGAATTGAATGAAATTGATGACCTCTTCAAAATCAACTCGATTGCACTAAAAATGGGTGAATTGGCCAAACGAATGAAATAGAGTTAATGATTTTAAAAAAATGAGTAGATTGTCCTAAAATTGAATGAATTGACAAAATGGATGGGATAAAGTTGATGGTTTATTCAAAAATCGATTGAATTATCTACCCATTGGTAGTTTTCAAAAAAAAAAAATTCATTGCGATGCATTATTCTATGTGCCTCCTAAAATTAATATTTGGCCTCAATACATTTATCGTCTTAACAATGAGGAATTATTTGTGAATTTCTTCAAATTAATGTCCTTTAAGCAAGGGATTTTTACCAACTATGTTACAAATGGCCAAAAGATGATTGTTAGATGCTCATATTCTAATGCGCAAAAATTGCTTTGCCATCTTCGAAAAGATCAGATCCTACCTTACCTCATGCACTACCCCTTCGGACAGTACAAAAAATTTAACTGTTCAAGTCTCATTGGATTATATATATCCAAGACACAGGGCGGTTCATTCCTAATACGGGATCCCCTAAATGGCATTCCCTTCTAAGGTAGATGCATGATGCCAATTTATTAAAGCGATAAAATATGCAATTCGAAATGAAACATGACCTAAGGAACCCTTTATATGCCAGGGTAGGCCTAAAATGATATGCCATTATTAATTTACGAATGAAATATACCAGAATTTCTAAACGTGCAATAGCCTATCTATAAGGGTAGGTCCTAAAAGAGGATCATGTCAGACCTCTTATTTCCTAACGTTTGTGAATGCAAAGGACAAGAGACAAGGAAACGTCAGTTCAACACATAATCACATAACACGTTGGGCAATTAGATGATATAAAAAGCAACAAAGATAAGTAAGGAAAAATGGTAGGACCCCTCCCCTCGTGCATAGTGTCCTTAATAGGGTAAGGTCGACTCTACCCTAGGTAATTCTAATATGGATGCATGAGGTTTGGTTCACTAATGCATCTAGACTCAATAAGGCTTCGGCTCACAGGCCTTCAGACCTAAAGGCGAAGGGTCATCACTCCCAGGGCCTTCGGTCGGTGGCTCGAGTGATCCCTTAGGTAGCGCCATGGGCGCAGAGCACACCATCCGCCTACCCAAGGCAATCGATCCTAATCCTACAAGGAGGTGTGGGATGGCGCCCACGAAAAAGAAAAAAAATAGGATAAATAAAACTATACATGCACGTATGAAGTGCTCCGTTTGGAGGGGAGGGATCGAGAACCAACGCGAGACTCTAAGGTAATATCCCCCCACCCAAATGCAATGCAAAGCGCGAGATCACATCACATAAATCATTCATCCATCAAATCAATCGTACGCAAATGTGTGAGG
Organism: Coffea arabica; assembly: GCF_036785885.1. NCBI lineage: Eukaryota > Viridiplantae > Streptophyta > Magnoliopsida > Gentianales > Rubiaceae > Coffea > Coffea arabica. The sequence continues at coordinate 23,327,175 of NC_092316.1, forward strand.
GAGTGAGTTGATACGCGCGAAATGCAAAAATCCTAAAAAAGGAAAAATGCAACCCTAAACGTCCAAATGCGATATATGAAAAGGTTAAAAGAAGAAAAGGATTGACTAAATCAAATTTGCTCGGACTCTCTAAGTCCCCAGTGGAGTCGCCAGTTGTCGCGCCCCATTTTTTAATGAGAAAAAAAAAAGACGAGTTTGGAAAATGACTTTTGATTCAATTTTTCATTGGAAAATGAATTTTTTATTTAAAAAGAAAATGAAAAGTGTGGGTCTAAATGGGACTTGAAAATGCGACGATTTGACCCAAAATATAGTTTAAAAAGGATTTTTTGAATGAAAAATGGAGTCGCCACTTGGTATAGAGTTAAGGTGTACCAAGTCACCTAAAAATGAATTTTTAAAGAAAAAAATAGAAAACCCTTTTTAAACGACTCCAAATCTACGAAAATCAGAGAAAAAGATTCGGGAGTCACATTTGAAGAAAGGGAAGTCAGGAATAAGAATCCAAGGCACCCTTTCAACCTAGCCAAGGCTAGTTGCGCGATTTAGTCAAAGTTTTCCTTATTTTAACTTTAAGATTTATCACATTTGGATGTACTATAAGAATGCAATCCTAAACCTAATGAGGATGTCGGGTGGTCGAAATTAATCTTCAAAGCTTACTTGGTACCAATCACATTAATTGTGACGCCCAATAAAGACTCTTCGAAGAAGTCACGAATGATACAAGTCATGAGACTCGAAAGAAAGAAAAAGTAAAGAAAATAATAATATACAAATGTGTATGACCTAAAGGAATGCATCATAATGGGTGTGGGGGACTTACTCGTAACTTCAATGTTCCCTTTAATAGAGGGAATACGAGCGTGCTAAGGTTAGAAAAGTCAAACTCGTCCATATCCCATATCCAAGGGGGTATCTCTAGTCTAATCAGGCAAAGATGTACTAATCTACCCCCTAATTTTCTAAATGAGATGCAAATCTAAATGTTATATATATACATAGGGGTAAGGGATATTTTATTAGGGGGAAATATTATGTGAAAATGGTAAAGATCCTAAAAAGTGAAAAAATATGCATGAAGTGTTATGTAATCATACAAACATGATCTAGCGAGGGAGGTCCCTAAGGGTCTAGCATTGGACTAGCCCATATATATGAATTCCTACTAGCATTGGACTAGTGGAAAATCGGAATGAAGGGCCACAACTACCGTTGGACTAGCGTGGTGACGGGAAAGGGGGGGCCACGACTAGCGTTGGACTAGTGTGGTAACGTCACACATTCATTATAACCAAATAAATCATGTAAAGCCTAATAAAGCAAATAAACACATAAATCACATATAGCACATAACTCATAAGCATGGTGTCTAGATGCAAGACCCTAGGAAAGCGAGTAACACATAACACATAGGCATGCAAAAACACACAAGGCAAATAAAGCAAATAAACCCCTAACTATTACATTAGGGGAACCCTACTACAATCTAAGGGGGGAAAGGAATAAAATGATATAATAACCTAACTATTACAATTGTGGCATTTAATTGCCCTTACAAATTAAAATAAATATACAAAATTAAAACAAATAAAGTAACTAAATGAACAAATATAATGAGAATATTCAAAAAAAAAAGCATTCAATCTCACACATAATTTCACATAGGGTAAAGTACATAAAACCCCCCTGTGGTTAAGGAAATTGACACGAAACATCCTCATTGTTTAGAAACTCCCACTTAACCCCCCTGTGCTTTGGACTTGTTTGGATTTTACCTGCTAACCGGCTGGGGAGCTAGCGAGTGATATTTACGCGACTTAATGGTAACTTGTGTCTAGCAGAAACTCATTTCATTCCAATTTTGTCCTCCATGTCTCTTCCAAGCTTGCACCCACCATAGTTGTAGATCTGCAAATGAAAAATTTCGACAGAGATGCAAAACGAAGACCCAAAAACCCCTTTTCCTCTTTCTCTCTCAAAAAATCACTTCATTCCCCACATGTCCACTCAAAAAGGCTTAAAAAAATTTTGGTCCCCATTTTAAAACCAAAAATCCCATTTTTTCCCCCCTTGCATTCTCTCAAGAAACTCTGAAAAATTGAAACTTTTCTTGCAGAAGGAAGAATTTCAGTGGAAAATGGGAGAAACCCACCTGGGATTTCCCCTTATGCTTTCTTTTGTGATAATTTTTCTGGGTTTTTCCCCTTCTATCCACTCCCAGTCCAGTGATGCTTCAGTAATGCAAGATGTGAAGAAGGCTCTCAACCCACCGAGTTCACTTGGCTGGGATGACCCAGACCCCTGTCAATGGAAGAACGTTGAATGCTCCAAGAATGACAACCGGGTCAACCGGATCCAAATTGGGAACCAGGGCCTGACTGGGTCTCTTCCAGATAGCCTCAGCAAGCTCAATGCTCCGCAATTTCTGGAGCTCCAGAACAACCATCTGAAAGGGCCGTTGCCGAGTCTTAACGGGTTCGGTTCACTCCAGCGTGCTCTACTCGGCTACAACAATTTTTCATACATACCGCCGGATTTCTTCGCTGGTATGAACTCATTGCCGTTCCTTCTCTCATAGTACAATCCTCTTCTCGCTGAGCCCCTCTGCCTTCATCTTCGGGAGATAGATTAGATGCGGAAAACCTTCTAGAACGAGATTCTATCTCAGAGGGCCCTCGCTACCATCACATCTTGGTCTTGGAGAGGGAAATTCATCAGCGAAAGATTTTCAATCTGTGAAATTCATTCTCAAGTGAAAACATTCTTCCAGCCCCCAAGGGACAGGGAAAGTCAATCACAGTTGATGGATCCAAGTTGACATTCTTCAAAGGCTTTCCCGGACTTAAAGAATTGACTCATTGCATCTGGAACTTTTCACATATTATATATGAGGGTATTTTTGGTATTTTATATTATTACCGGCTCATCAGCCGGTTAGCAGGTAAAATCCAAACAAGTCTAAAGCACAGGGGGGTTAAGTGGGAGTTTCTAAACAATGAGGAGGTTTCGTGTCAATTTTCTTAACCACAAGGGGGTTTTATGTACTTTACCCTTTCACATAAGTACACATAGGATCAAATAAGTCAAAATAAGGGATAGGGTGTACCTCCCTTGAGTTGGGGCTCTAATGAAGTGAAGTCACTTATTTACCCTCCAAAATACAAAGAAAAGGTCAAGGCATCGCTTTAATTAACAAATAATCATAAAAGATAAAAATGAATTGTGAAATTGAATCACTTAAATCATATAAACACCCACATTTTAGAAGTCAAAAGAAGAAAAGACTTGATTACAAAAATTAACAAAGTTTTGAGGTCAAAATTAAAGAAAAATAAAGTTTAGGGACCTATTTGCAATTAAATTAGGGACCCAATCGAAAACATTGAAAGTTTGTAGGGCCATAGTGAAATTAAAGAAAAGTACAGGGACTGATCTGCAAATTCATTCTCTGATTTCTTAATGGATCAAGCCACTGGGCTATTTCATTATTTGTTTGGGCCAAAGCTTCCCAAATCCAAACGAAAGTCCAAGGCAAATGGAATGGGCCAGTCCACTATTCTGACCCCAAAAATAAACCAACAATTGATGGGCTTTATCCTTCAGCCCAGGGCAAACCCAAATGAAAAAAAAAACAAACCCAGTTCCAAGTAGCCCAAACAAATAGCCACATCCAATTCCTCTTTTGTTTTACCAAACCCAACAAAACTAATAGGTGAGCTAAAAATGTTTAAAGTCTAATTTCATTCCAAAATCCAGAATTAATTAACTAAAAAGCACACTTAAAACATAAAAAAAATGATTTATTTGCAGAAGTTGTTGGGCCTTAGTGCAATTAGGCAGAAATAAAGGGGCTAAATTGCAAATTTCAGAAACTGCTTTATGCATGCCACGAAGCTTTTTTGTTTCTGCTGATTCCTTTCATCTGCAACATGCTGGGTTTCTCAAGTACAATCTCCCATCCATCCCAACCCAACTAATATCTTAGCCAACCAACATTTGGACTAAACAACCAGATAACCAAACTTTCTTTTCACTTTTCAACATGAAACCTTATGTTTAAACATCAGAAATTCACACGAACAGAGCAAGCAGAAATATGATCATGCGAAGTAATGGGAATGAATGCTTATTGATTTATCTACCACCTCAATGCTATAGCTTCCTACCCGTGTTGTTAATCATCACCCAAACGCAATGATCTATCTCCCAGAAATTCTAACAAGGGAGTGGGCCATAAAATGCAGCAAAGCAACATGAACATTTTCAACAACTTCATTCACCTCCCTCTGGTTTTATGAACTCAAAACACTAAACAACTAGAGCATGACAAAATGCAAGATAAAGAACAGGGGGGCTGAGACGCTCGAATCCCTTCAGAAGATCTGGTTTGAAGAAAATTTTCTTTTTCAAAGGAAACCATATCAATTACGCACCAATTACACCATGCTAAACCCAAAGCAAGAGAAAGGACAAATGCAACCCAGAAATAGCAAACAAATCCCAAAATTTAAGCAAACCAAAAACTTCAGCAACCCAAGAGAAAAATAAATATGTTCGCACTGCTGCAGAGAGCTTCGACCCTTTTTCAGCAAAATTTTTATGCACAAATCTCCTCTTTTGATTCAAGATTTTGGTTTGGGTATTTTATCAAACAACGAACGAGCATAAAAAATGTCATTGATTCTCTACTCGATTGAAGCCATAATCGACCCCAAAATTTCCAGCATGAACAATCAGAAACAATCAATACAATTTCAATCCAATCAAATAAATAACGCATGTGTACTCATTGTAGACACCAAATTTTTGGTGTAATTTCTTTTACTTTTTATTCTCATTTGTCGTGGTTGCTTTTAGTTTTTTTAGTTTCTAGTTTCTATTTTAATTTTTAAGTTTTAACGTAGAAAAATCATGGAAAAAGAGAAAAAAAGGAAAATTGTTCACAAAAATACGTTCAAATTTAATTTTTTGGCATTTTGGTTTATTTTTGTTAATTTATTTTGAAAAAAAAAAAAAGAAAAAAAAATGATGAGAAATGATGAAAAATGAAAGAAAAGATCGAAAATGGTAATTTTGTTATTTTTAGTTTGTTTATTTCGATGTGTTTGTAATTAAAATTGTTGTTTTTATTATTATTTAGTTTTACTATTATTTTTGTTAAATAATTAAGGTGAAAAAAAAATAAAATAAAAAAAAACATCTCCATAACCACGGCACCACTTCATTCATTCCACTTCACATATCAAACCACAGCTGCACCTCACCTTCATTGTAGCGTCCGAGAGCAAGTGAGTGAGAGCTGCTCCTCGTGAGTATCGACCAAAGGAAGCCGCGCGAGCTGCAACCTTTATATTCTGTCCGAGCAAGTTAAGTGAGAGAGATAGAGAGAGAGAGAGGGAGAGAGAGAGAGAGAAAGCAAAAGGCAGTTGCGGGAGCTGCTGATCATCACCACCTTCATGAGCTCCAGCCATCAAAACCACAGCTGCAACCATCCGCAACCAGGACCAACACCTGCAGTCCTTGCGCGAGCCGAGAGGAGGAGAAGTTGACAGCTTTCTTGTCGCGTGTATAAGCTTCAATTTAAGGTAATTTCCGAGCTAAGATAACTTGATCAGAGGTAGATTAAATTGTTTATGGCCATGCATGTGAAGTTTAGGCGTTCGGATGATGAATTGAATAAGAGGGAAAATCTGATTTTGAAGGAAATGGGTTTGCTGAGAAGCTGAAATGGAACTGCCGCTTAATCTTGTTTCTCTGAAGTAATCTAAGCTCATAAATGTGATTAGTTAACTAAAAAACTAAATGATTAAGTCTTGCATGAGGTTAGTTAGCTCGGATTAAGCCAGAAAAATAAGAATGAAATGGATTCTGTTGCATGCAAGATTAGCCGAGAAGAGCTGGACAAATTTCTGGAATTTTGGATGAATGTGGCTGTTGTCCGAATCTGATTTTTGAACTAGAAACGTTAATTAATTAGTTAAGGAGTTGCATGCTGGATTTGAGTGCCAAATACAAGGCTTTGGCCGAAAAAAAAGCTGGATTATGACCAACTAAGTGCTGGAAAAATTTCTGTTGTGCCGAGGGAGTGAAGCTGGAATTGCAGCTTGTTTTTGGAAATTTTCTTTGGAAATGATGTTTAGAAATGCCTGAAATATGTGTGTCTTAAGTCTTGTAAGCTATATAGATGTGAAACTCTTGATATGCTGGGAGATTGAACTGGAAATAGTTAAATGAAACTGCTGGAATTTTTCCAGTATAGCCGAGTGAAGAAGAAAAGATTTTTCCAGTTTTCTTTAGGAATTTTGGGATTCCAAATTGTTCCATTTAAAGTTTGACAAGCTGTAAAATATTCCACACTTGTTGATTTCACTCTAGAATATTTTAAGAGGGTCATGCATGCGATTACTGTTAAGATGATATCCGGAAGTCTTGTCTGAAATAAGAAAAGCTGCGCTTCATTGCTCCTGTTTTGTTCATTGGCTTTGCTTGCGTCTATAAGAAATTTCATGTTTGGGGACATTCGATGGTAATGGAGGGCAAATTCCTTGCATTTGGTCTGTAAATGACATATTGGTAGAGCTTGTTGGAGTGTTTGCACGCAAATAAAAATTGCTGCATCTTTCTTCTTACTGTTTCTTTCCATGGTTGTTTTCTGAGCTTGCATGCTTAATTCTGTGTGGAAGGGAAGAAGTGGAAAGTTTAGTGTTGAGTTCATGTCTTTGGGTCAAAAAAGTATTTGAATCATGCCTAAGCACTTGCTGGAAAATGCATTTCAATTTGCCAAATCAGTTTTATATGTTCCAGATTTTTCAACTTGCTGAACGTATTTTATTTTTGTTTGCACTGGATTTTGCTCAGTTTTTTTTTTCTATTTGTTTGGATGATGGCTTGCTGCCTAGTTTAAAGCCTTGTGCTTGGGTTTGAAATCTGAACTGGAAAACAAGTTGTGTGTTGGGCTTTGTTTAGTTGCTGAAGGCTGAATAAGAAAATTGCAGAAACGTTTCTCACATCATTTTTGCTGCATTAGTTTAATGTTCCATTCGGCAACAGCTTACAAGTCGGTTTCATCACTTTGTTTGTACATTTAAATCTTGGGTTTGATTTAGTTGATAATTGATAGTTAAAATCTGGGTTTGGTGAACTCGTTTGCATGATGAAATCTCGACTGAAATGGTGTAGAAATCGCAAAGAGATTGCAGCAGCCTTTTGTTTTGTTTTGTTTTTTTTTTTTTTTTTTCCCTTGACATGTTTTGCATGATTTTCCAGAGTTTGGCATGAAATATTTCTAAATTTTCTACCTGATTGGATGGTGGTGAGTATGAAGTTTGGGTCTAGATTAAAGTTGTGTGTTTGGGTTTGAAATCCGAGCTTGAACAATAAGCTGTGCGTTTGGTTTTGTCTTGGAAGCAAAAGAGAGCATGTTGCATTTTAGTTGCAGTAGTTTAAGTCTCACGTAGCTTGCATGAATTTGCATGGAAAAATTGTTTCAAAATTGCCTCTTAACCCCCTCAAGTTTCCCCTTATGCCAGTATGACCCAAAAAATTGGGAAAATCAATCAAATTGACCCCTCAAATTTCTTTAGTTTTTGCAATCAAGTCACTACTTGTTTTAAATTTTACATGGGCTGTTCACCTTCCTTTAAATGCCTTGGATTGATTCAATTTCATGTTTACTTTTATCTTTTGTGATTATTTCTTGATTAAAGTGATGCTTTGACTCTTTTATTATTTTTGAGGGTAAATAAGTGGTTCCATTCCATTTGGGCCCAACTCAAGGGAGGTACACCCTAATCCTTCATTTCTTACTTGATTTTGACTCTACGTGCTCCTATGTGTTATGTGTGAATATGCATGCTTTAATTCGCTTTTCATTTCATGTTTAATTGCCTATTTCGCTTTCTTTTTATTTCATTTTTCTTAATTTGCAAGTGATTTGAAGGCACTTGAATGCCAAGTTGTAATAGCTAGGTTATTATTTTTATTTTTATTCCGTTCCCCCTCCTAGATTGTATAGGCCTTCTTCCCCTAAAAATGTGATAGTTAGGGCCTTAGTTGCCTTATGTGTCTTGCATGTCTATGTGCTATATGTTTCATCGCCTTCTTAGGTTTTGGCATCTAGATATGCATGCTAAATGTTATGTGCTACGTGTTTATAAGTGTTTGGCATGTCTACTCGCTTTCCATGGTCATGAATGAATGTGATGGACGAATGTACGTTTCCACTAGTCCAACGCTAGTCGGAATTCATAGAATGGGCTAGTCCAACGCTAGACCCTTAGGGGTTTCCCCTCGTTAGTACATGTTTGTATGTTCATTACATGTCATGCATTCTTTTTAGTTTTGTCATTTTTTGCATGCCCCCGATTCCCTTTCCCTTCATTTTAGGCCTTTGCATTTCATGCTAGTTATAGGGTCCATTTGCCTGAGAAACCCCCTTGGGTAAGGGAAACGAGCGAGTGTGGCTTCAAAATAGCCTTAGCACGCTAGTTTTTCCTTCTAATCAAAGGGAAAATTAAAATCACAAAAACTAGAGGTCATTCCCGTACCCGACCTGATGCATTCCTCTAAGTTCATGCATTTTCATATCATTTTCTCACTATTTTCCTCACTAATTATATATTTTAAATCCACATGTCATATTCACACACTTATTCACTTTCTTTACTTTTCACTTCACACATTGCACCTATTTTACTTATATATTTACTATTTTCATTCACTTGCACACGAGCATTTATATTTCATTCATTTGCACACAAACACTTTCAAATTGCACACATGCACTTTTTTCTACACTTTGCACACTTACACTCTCATTTGAGTCCTCATTTGCATCATTCATGATTTTCTATGAGAACTTTCCTTATTGGCCGTCACGACTCGTGTGAATGGGACCAAAAGCCTCATAAGAAACATTTCTTAGACTTAGGATTGCATTTCTCATTCATTAGTCAAATCCAATTTGCAATACATACTTTGGGTAGAAAATATAGGAAAATAAGGGTTAAATCACGCAACTAGCCTTGGTTAGGTCGAAGGGGTGCCTTGGATTTTTATCCTTGCCTTCCCCTTCGTCAAATGTGACTCCCGAACCTTTTTCTTTGTTTTACGTGGACTAGGAGTCGTTTAAAAAGGGTTTTCTTACTTTTTTCTTTAAAAAATTCATTTTTTGGGTGACTTGGTACACCCTAACTCTATACCAAGTGGCGACTCCATTTTTCATATAAAAACCCTTTTTGAATTATTTTTCTTGGGTCAAATCGTCGCATTTTCAAAAGTCCCATTTAGACCCATTTTTGTTTTTATCAACAAAATTCATTTTTCCCAAATCAATAAAATTCAACAAAAAAACAATTATTTTATTTTTTCCAAAAAAAGTGGGGCGCGACACTCATGAACAATCCTCATGAAAATTGAAACAACAACTCACGGAAGACATGCTCTGAAAGACTGAAATGTAAAGAAAAAGGATGACTTATAGTGGTCTCCCACGGTGAAGATTTGTGGATGACGGTGGATTCCGGTGGTGGCAGTGGCGGTTCCAGTGAGCGGCGGCGGCTACAAGCTTCAATTCCTCCGCCGCTTTCCTCTTCAATCCCCAGCCGTTTGTTTTTCTTTTCGCCAAGAGCCATCCTGTTTCCCTTAGCTTCCCCTCTATTTTTCTTGCCTTTCCGAACTCCCTCCTTTCTTCTAGCTCAACCCCCTTTTTAGTTTTTCCCCGCATCTCTCCAAAGCCTCTCCCTTGATTCCCAGATTTTCTGTTTCGTTCCTTTTTTGTTCCTCTGATCCAGCCTCTGTTTTCCTTTTTGTTTCCTCTGCTTCTTTCCCGAACCTTTCGTGCCCAAAACTTAGCCGCCCCTGAAGTCCTTCCTCTCGGTTTTTTCACTTCCCCCACCGCCCGAAGCTGCCTTTCTTGCCTCTTCTCAAGCTCTCAATTTCTTCTGGTTTTTTTTTCGTTCAGCCCTCCCGCTGTCCGTTTTCTTCCTCTGTTTTCTTCAGACTTCCCAGCCGTCACTCCTCTATTTTTCTTAGTTTTGCTCTCCTCTGTCTCTTCTCTCCTTCTGTCTCTCAACCCTTCTCGGCTCTTCCCTTTTTTCGCAGACCCCATCCCTTTTATTCTTTCATCCGCGGCCTTTTTCTTTCTTTTTTTCTTTTCCGGTCATCCCCCCCGTAACCTTTCCCTTGTTTTCTTTTCCAAAATCCCTATCCTACCAGTGTCTAGGCCCCTTGCCACCTAGGTGATGTGTTGTTAAAAAACAAGAAGGGACACTTGTCCCACATGCAAGTTTCCACTTGTCATTTTTCTTCTTTTTTTCTCTTTTTTCTCTTTTGTTTTTTCTGAAATTTAGTATGAAGACAAAAAAATAAAATCAATAAAATAAACTAGAACAAAATAAAATAAAATAAAAATAAAAATCCTAAAATTGAAAATAAAGCTATTAAATTAATTAAACAAATAAAGTTAAAAAAAATCAAAAATTTGGTGTCTACAGTTCCATGTCCGGTATACGCTCTTAATTTCTCAAAAACTATTCGATACTAGAAAAATCATCTAAAAACTATATCTGCTCATTAAAAATATCTAGAAATTTTCCTAATCACGCAAATGCAGAAAACAAGCCATGAAAGATAATAAAACCTAGAAAATGGGAAAATTTACGGGTTCTCACACACTCCCTCACCCATTTGCGTACGATTGGTTTGATGGATGGATGGTTTATTTATGTGATCCCGCACTTTGCATTACATTTGGGTGGGGGGATATTGTGACAGCCCCACCGCCCCTAAGCCATACCAAAGGGGTTAGCGGACTGCCTGCCCAACTCTCACCAGGACTAACGAGGCAGTTAAATACAATCCAAAACGTTTCAGAAGATAAAAGCGCGCTTTAAACGATTCAAAAATCGCGAAATAGTAAATGAAAATCGGACCAGTACATGAACAGTGCCAGCCACATCACAATCCAGCCGGAATCTGGCCAGATTTTCCGCCAGATTCTTGGCCGGATTGGAGGCAGAGACCAGCTGCCCGGATTCCAAATTTCCCTGTCAATCCGGCCGGCAATCTGGCCAAGAACTGGCCGGATTCTCCTGCAGAAATTCCCGCCAAAATTTTTTTCTTTTGCCGTTCAAAAATCGAACCTGTCCGATACCCAAACATTCACCAACAAATCATATAAACCTTGAATTTAGCATTTGCAAACCAACGTTGCATATGAACATGGCCAAACATGTTTATACACGTAAAGTTACAAATTTACAACTCCAAAGAGATGTTGGATCAAAATACACTTAAGGTTTTCCAACCATTGAGGAGCTATACAAAAGAATATTAAACTAGCTCAACTCAGCTTCCCAAAATCATAGTCTCCCAAAAGTTATTCATATCCCTGTAAGGAAAACAAAGGCAATAGAGTGAGTTTTCACCCAATGAGATACCATCACCCAAGTAACGAAGTTCATGTAAGCACAAAGCCACTCAATCCAAGTTCATTCAATAAATGAGTTAACTAACATCACATTTAAATAAAGATTTGTAAAAAGGATACGGACGGCTCTCAAGAGCCCTTTTCCTTGCTTGCCACACTTGATCTCACCTCATTGACTCTCCGTCAATATACAAAGAGTAATCAATACCGTAGACTCCACTTTTCTCCAATTTCCGTCCACCTCACATACCCCTACCGGGCCCGAACTCCAATCAGTTCAGAAATGGTAATACTCAAGTATACCGAAATCAAGAGTCTCATACTCAATGATTCCACATAAACAATCCCCATGGCTTGTCAATTTCCTCGACCAAGCCCTTGTTGACTCGATTCAATTGACCACTAATGAGGTTGAGCTCAATATTAACAGTAAAGGTGTGAGAACCCGTAATCTTCTCATTTTTCTAGGGTTTATTTTCTTTTAATGAATTGTTTTCTGCATTTTCCTTATTAGGACAATTTTCCAATAATTTTTATGAGTAAATATAGTTTTTAGATGATTTTTCTAGTATCGGTTGGTTTTTGAGAAATTAAGAGCGTATACCGGACGTGGGACCCGCTAGCGCGGAAAGTTCGGAAAAATTCGGCCAACTAGGTTAAGTTTTGGATACTGGGTTTAAATTACCGGGTGTTATGAGATAATTAGAGGTTGCTATATGGATTGATGTGAAAGGAAACAAAGAGATATAGATGCATTTAATGAAGTGACAAGTGTCACCATATGATTGGTTTTACTTTTTGGACTACTATTCACCTTTTACCATTTGACCAAATAAATTAAATGTAACGACCCCACCTCTCCCTAAGGCGTACCATAGGGTTCGGCGAGCCGCCTGCCCAACTCTCGCCGGGACTCAGTCGTTCGCTACAGTTCTCAATTAAAAATTGAAATAAATCACAAGAATAAATAGGGCATTGATCCAAACTTAAAGCGGAACTTATATACATTGCCAACCCAAAAGAGAATATAAACATCAAATATACAAGGGTTCTCAATCCTTCATACGTCCAGCCCGTGCCAAGCACTAGGCGAGAACCACTACAAAAGAAACAAAAGAAACAAAACTAGATTGGCTAGTCTATCTCAAGCTCACGTCCTCACTCGCCTTCCCCTGTAAGGAAAACAAAACTAAAGGAATGAGCTAAAAGCCCAGTGAGGTTCCAAACAGATAATCAAACAATCAAACAATCAATTCAATACATTAAACATGGAGTATCAATAATTCAAGAAACATTTACAATGGAAAGCAATAGTAACATTCATTAAAAGGATACGGCTCACAAGGAGCAATTCGTTCATTCGTTCATTCGTTCTCCTGACATTTCCCCTTATTCCTCCAATCATTTGAAAATGCATTTTTCGTTTATCAATAAACCCTCGTTCGTTCGTTCATTCATTCATTCACCCCCGTCCTGGCCGTTGGCCAGTCTCCACCAACCTACAGGGTAATACTCGAGTATACCAAACGTTCACCCAAGTCCCTAATCGCCCGACCGAGTCCGCTTCTGGCTCGAGACGACCGGTAACAAGGGGCAATGGCCAGTTCAGCCCAAAAGGCTTACATTCATGCGCAAGTAACATTTCAATCATTAAATCCTTGAAAATTGTACAGTTATTTAGGTCGAGTGCGATAAAGTACACACTCGCCTAGAAAGCTCGTTTTGGAAATCATTAAAAGCAATTAACACATTAGCAAATGATAACAACAAGCCATAAAGTCAAATAAGGAACACTCACCTAGATATGCAAAATAACGTGCAAAATATCCTTCCGGATATTACCCTTAGTCACCAATGAAACCTAAGGTTGAACAAGAGAACATATTACAGTTTATCGAGCAAAACATTTAAGGGAAACAAAGAAACCCGACTAATTAGGAGTAAAACGTGTAAAGATGACTTTCAAGTAAGAAGAGGGTTGTTTGAACCCCAGGATGAAAAATCATGTTTTAAAATGGAAAACCGGTCATGGTATTGGCCAAACAAAAGTATACAAGTTCAAATAGAAACCTAGCCCTCGAGCGAAAATTTGGGCAGCACGCCCTTTGTGTTTACCTAATTTTCAAGCCATTTTGGCTTCATTATTTTTCCTCAACCACAACCCAACATCACACATAAGCAATTCAAGTCAAGAGCCATTCCATAGGCTCACAATATCATAAGAATAAGAATTACAACAATCACAAGTGCAGAAATTCAACTTAGCACAAGACAGATTTGACGTACGAATGCGGAAATAACATATCCGAAGCTACGCTTATCGGATTGAGACGAAACCTATGCCAGTTCGAAGCTAAGACACAGAGCTACAACATTCATGAAGGTCACTTAGTCCAGTTCCTAATGTAACTTAGTCAAATTCTCAAATTACTAAACCAGAAACCAATTTGCCGGCTGTTTAAATGCTGAACACTGTAATGGACATATCTCAGAGTACACAAGTCTGAATCAGGTGTTCTTAGAGGAATTTGAAAGCTAATTCAGAATACTACAACTTTCATGTTTTGGTAAAAAGCTAAATCAGAATGGATCCTAGTCGAAAAACGTGATAAACTGGACTTAACTGATCACACGGACTGCTTGGGAAATACTTAAAATAGTAAGGGTATTTTGGACTTTTCACGTCCTACGTTGCTCCGATTGAGCTGAAATTTTGTAGGCACCTATAAAATACCATTCTATACAACTTGACTTCTTTGACCTAAGGCCAATTCGGCCTCTAACATAGGGATTCAAATTCGAACAGAATGTTGGGAAAAATTTTCCAGATTCTGGAATTTTTTGTAAACAATGGAACTTTATTTAATTTCTTGGTCTAATCACTACCAAAGACTCTCTTATAACCTTAATTTCAACATATATACTTCATACAACAAATTGGGCAGAAATTCATCAAGCCCTAGTTCATCATATAAATTGGGGAAAACTTCCAAATTCATCACACCCACTTGCATAATCATGAAATCAAGCCAAAACTTAAGCTAAAACACATCTTAAAGCAAGATTCAAAGCAACAAAGATCATGATCAAATGTTGGTACCTCAAAAGCAAGGCTTGGTAGAGTGATCCTTCACCCCCTTTGATATTTCTTGGTTCCTCAAGCTTCCCAACTCACACTTAGTACATTAATCGGTTTAGAATTGGATTTCTTACTTGGGTTGAAGCAAATCAAGAAGGAAATTTTGTTTATCTTGCTCTCCTTTTCTCTCTCCCTTAGCTCAGCACTTAGCAAGAAAAAATGAGGGAAGATGGAGCTTAGTTATCTTATAGGAAGACAAGAAGATTAGAGCTAATTGTGACCACAATTTTTTACCAACACTTGGCCTAATCTTGACCACAAAATTTTTCTCTTTCTTTCCCTTGCATATGAGCCACAATTTCGGTCAAAACTTGTTGCCAAGAGAGAAGATATTTTGCTCAAGTTCAATAAATTTGTTTGGTGAGAAAAATGGTGGTCAAGTGGTGCGTTCAATCGGTAGTGCGCGGGACCCGCCGGTTCGCGCCGTTTTTCTTAAAAACTCACGTACTAGGGTTTTTACTTCCCATTCACTAACCTTATATCATTGCTACCAATCACATATTATTTCTCACTTAAAAGTCACTTTTAATCCTCAAATTTAATCCTTACTCTGTATCGAAAATTCATCTGGCGAAAAATCGCGAAAACCCTAATTTTGCTCCAAACTTGAAACCGAAGCGTAAAACCCTATTTTCTAGGTTTACTTACACTTATTGTGAAATAATTGGATAGTGGGCTTTGACAAATAATAATTTCAAATAAAAGGGTATTTTTGAGAAAAATACAAGAAATTTGCGAGTCCTCACATTAAAAAACTACCAAAAATTCACCATTTTCTCCTTCATATTGGCCGGCCACTTCAAGCAAAGAAAGAAAGAAAACTCTTCAAATTCTTGCCTCCATCTTGCTCAAATTCAACTAATCAACCACTTAATCTTGCTTTTGTTCCATAGAAACCTTTAAGTGAGTGACTGTGAGGTGTTTGGTGGAGTTGTTTGGAAAGCTAAGGTGACAAGTTGCTCTCTCTCTTGTTTTACTAAGGTGAGTAGTGAAGAAACCCCTCTCCTCCACCTAACGAAGTTAAATTTGTGACTTGTGGTAGTTGAAGTGATGATTTTTGGTGTTATTTCTTGATTTTTGGTGGAATTGGTGAAGTTTTACATTTATGGGTGATTTTTCTGTTTTAATATGATTGTTATGGTGTGGCTATGTATGGTGATTGGAAATTATCTAGAATGAGGGTAGTTGGTGTGAATGGTAGTTAATTGCAGAAAATTTCTGGTTTGGAAGAAAAATTGAAAAGTTAGGGTTTCATTGCCTTACATTCTGCCCGGCACAGTACCTCATAGTTAGAGGCCGAATTGGCCTTGAGTTAAAACATGAAAGTTGTAGGGAATTATATTCTAGAGATTCCTACAAAATTTCAGGTCAATCAGAGCAACGTAGCCTATGAAAAGGCTGAATTACCCCTGCTGCCCTGTTTCTACCCGAATTTGATAATTGCGTCTGTGATTGGTTAATTTGAGTGGGAATGCTTCTGATTTGGTTGTTCATGTCTTCATATGAATTGTAGTCTTGTATCTTAGCTTTCGGATGGATTTGGAATCACCTGATTTGGACTTAGGTAGCCAGACTTATGATGTTTGAACCAGAATGCAGTTTGTGAACCTGTTTTTACGGTTCTGGTGTAGTATATTACATATTTGACCTAGTTACACTCGAAACTGGAATGAGTGACCTTCTGTAACTTTGTAGCCCTATCTCTTAGGTTCGAAACGGTGTATCTTACACCTCCATCCGATAATCGTAGTGCCAATGGTGGCAAAACCGCATAATGACGTCAAAAACTATTTTTCTAGCTTAGTGCTTAATGCCATTTCCGGATTTTCCTGGTTTACTCTAGTGTTTATATATTCTCGTGGAACCTTATTTTGGTGGTATGTGGACTTGGTTATGAATTGTAATCGAGTCTTATTATACTTATTTGAATGTTTTAGGACGTGACAGTGGTACAAGACGCTCTTAGGCGGAAGTGCATGAAATATCATTTGCTTGAGTGGTGAGTGTACTACTCACTTGTTTGTTTACAATGTGGCTTTGCTATATGTGAATGTGATGCCTTGAAGGGTTATTTGGCTATTGAATTTGATTAAGGTGAGGGTGTACTTGATCGCCCTCACCCCCTTTGATATTATCAATGACTGTCTACTGTTTCACTGTGATACTGGATATGTACATGAAAAACTGATTTTGGTGTCGTTTGGACGAGTATCCAATGACCTTTACTGTACTACTGAGCTCAACCCCATTGGTAATCGATTGAATCGAGCCAGCGAGGGCTTGGTCGTGAAAGTCGATGAGCCATGGGGACTGTTATTTGGAATCTTGTAGTAGTGAGACTCTTGATTCCGGTATACTCGAGTATTACCAAATTTCTACTGTTTGGAGTTCGGGCCCGGTAGGGTATGTTGGGTGGAAGGAATGGAAGTAAAGTGGAGCCTACGGTTGGTTACTTTGTAAACATTGACAGAGGGTCAATGAAGTTCGATCAAGTATACGAGCGAGGAAAGGGGCTCTTGAGAGCCGTCCGTATCCTTTTACCATCTTGTTAATGTGTGATCTTGGTTTATTTCTTTTGACCGCTTTATGCCTATATGACTTGGTTGCTTATGTGATAGTATACCACTGGGCGTAAGCTCACTCTGTTCCTTTTGTTTTCCTTACAGGAAAAGAAATACTTTTGGGCTGGATTTGATGGTCGGTTGCTGAATTGAGATAGTTGTACATATCTTTTGTATAGCTCATTGATTGAAACCCTAAATGTACTTTTGGGTCCGATTTCTCTTTTGATTTGGCAAACCGGACATGTATCAACATTTGAATAACTTTTGTATGCCACTTTGGATTGTATATGCTTAATTTCAACTTGCAAATATTTGCTTGATGTTTGGTTGGGTTTTGATGTGTCGGTTACTATTCATGGCTGACTCCAGTTTCATTTTTTTTATTTGGACATTTTAACTTGTTTACGCGCGTTTGTATGTTCTGGAACGTATTAGATCGCTCTAAAGTGCACCGTTAGTCTTGGCGAGAGCTGGGCAGGCAGTCCGCTAACCCCTTTGGTTCGCCTTAGGGGAAAGTGGGGCTGTCACAAAAGGTCATTGGATACACATCCAAATGACACCAGTTCAAGTATATTCAAGTGACATTCAATTGATACAGTAAACAGTCACATAAGACATAGAGTGCGAGAGTGATAAAGTACACCCTCGTCTTAATCAATCTCAACAGTATACGCAAGCATTCAGGTCATAGATTTCAAGTATAACAAAGTCATGAAGTAACAATCATGTGAGTAGTACACTCACCAATCAAACAAAGAGAGTTATCACAAATTTCCGTCCAACGAGCGCCTTGCGTCACCGGCACGCCCTAAAACATTCAATAAAACACAATTAGATTTGATTACGAGTCATAAATCCAAACCACACATCACTAATGTAAAGCCGTAATAACTTGAAAGTAATATAAGGTACACTTGGTGCTAAAGGTTTAGACAACCCTAAGGTCACTAATTAACACTCTAGCAACCCAATTCCAAGAAATCGTATGAACCTACATTTTGGACGGCATTTCCCCTTATAATTTCAAATTTCCATCCTACAATTACTCACTTATGTTTCCCCAACACAACCACAATTACCATTGCAAGTCATAGGCCATTCAATACATCTTATTAGGGTCACAATACCCTTTAAATGAAGCCAATTCAAGAGTTCCACAATAACCCTAGAAAAGCCCCAATTCAAAACCTTAAATCTGAAATTTTCCGTACAAAGCAGAAATTTTTCACAAAAAGCTACAATGAACACACCAAAGCTTCATTCTAGACTATACTAAGCCATCATCTATGGCCAACCAATACTAATCATATAAAATCAGAAAAATCATGAATAAAAATAGAAATTCATCAATCTCTACTAAAAGTCATGCAATCTTCCACAAAACCACCTCTTTTACTAACACACGTCACTAATTGAACATTATCAAGAACAAAAGAAAGATTCCTTAGCCACTTACCTTGCAAACTCAAGAAAAGAAACAACTTAGCACCTCCTCTTTCCAAATCACTCCAGCAACTACCTCAATACTACTTTGCAAAGGGTTTTTATGGAGAAATTTGAAGTTTTAACGGTTAGGTTGTGAGATTGAGCAAGATTGAGAAGAAGAAAGTTGGAGGTTTTCCTTTCTTTTTCTCCCTAAGAGAGTCGGCCAAGAGAGAGATGTATGATGATGAATTTTGGGTCAATTTTTGATTATTTGGTAAAGGTAAATAAGATGGTCAAAGTCGAACCTTTAATCACAAAGTGACACTTGTCACCTATTTGGTTCAAAACTATCCTTTTGTCTCTCCAACATTAATCTATTTGGTAACCTCTAATTATCACCTAACACCTAGTGATTTACTCCCTGTATACAAAACTTAACCTAATCGGCCGAATTTAGTCCACTTATCGCACTAGTGGGTCACACGTCCAATATACACTCCTAAAATTTCATGAACTAACTTATACTCGAAAAATGATTTAAAAATTATATTTACTCATAAAAATTATCTAGAAAATTTTCTTAATAAAGAAAATAGAGAAAAGGCGTGCAATTAAATAAAATAAAGCCTAGACAATAAGAAAATTGTCGGGTTCTCACACTCTTTCCCCCTTACAAGAATTTCGTCCTCGAAATTTCTCACCTGGATTCACAAACAGTTGAGGGTATTTCTTTTGCATTTCTTCTTCCACCTCCTAGGTAGCCTCTTCTATCCCCTGATTTGTCCACAAGATCTTCACCAAAGGAATTTGTTTGTTTCTTTGCTCCTTAACCTTTCGGTCAAGCAACTGTACAGGTTTCTCTTCGTAGGTGAGTGACTTATCTATCTCAATTTCCTCCGATTGTAAGATGTGAGATGGGTCGGAATAATATTTCTTAAGCATCGAGACGTGGAAGACGTCGTGAATTCTGGATAGACTCGATGGTAGTTCAAATCGATACGCTACTTTACCAACTCTCTGAAGAATCTTGAAAGGTCCGACGAACTTCGGTTGAAGTTTCTTTCCTCTACCCGCCGTGACGCTTTGTAACGGTATGACCTTAAGAAAAACACGGTCCCCAACTTCGAACTCTAGATCTTTTCTTCGATTGCCCGCATAGCACTTTGGTCAGCTTTGAGCTGTTCGGAGTCTTTGTCGTATCAACTTGACTTTTTCCCGTGCATCCTCCATCCATGGAATAGTTGTTGGATCTAGCACCTTCCTCTCGCCGACTTCATCCCAATAGATCGGTGACCGGCACTTACTCCCGTAAAGTGCTTCGTATGGTACTATTTGAATTGACGAATGGTAGCTATTATTGTAAGCAAACTCCACTAAGGTCATATGTTGACCCCAATTACCCCCAAAATCCAGAATACAGGTCCTTAACATATCCTCGAGAGTTTGAATTGTTCGCTCCGATTGTCCATCTGTCTGGGGATGATAAGTGGTACTTAGGTTGAGTTTAGTCCCCAAAGTCTCTTGAAATTTCTGCCAAAACCAAGATACGAAGCGGGGGTCATGCTCACAGGAACTCCATGTAGCCTTACGATCTCGTCCATGTACACCTGAGTCAATTTATCCATGGAATACTTCATGCTTACATGCAAGAAATGGGCCGATTTGGTTAACCGATCGACGATCACCCAAATGGCATCATGTCCCCATTGCGTTCGAGGCAAACCCGAAACGAAGTCCATTGTAATGCTTTCCCACTTCCATTCAGGTATCTCATGAGGTTGCAACAAGCCAGATGGTTTTTGATGATCTGCCTTCACTTGTTGACAGATGAGACATTTTTGTACGTATTGAGCAATTTCTTTCTTCATGTTGTCCCACCAATAGGCTCCTTTTAGGTCCTGGTACATCTTTCTACTACTCGGATGGATCGTATATTTCAACCGATGAGCTTCCTCTAAGATCTTCTTCTTTAACATTTCATCTTTGGGGACCACCACTCGGTTTCGGTATTTCAAAACTCCCTTGGGACTAAAGTTAAAATCCGACAACTCCCCTTTCTCCACTTTCTCTCCCCACTTCCGTACCATAGCATCTTCCTTCTGAGCTTCTTTAATTCGCTCCAGTATTGTGGATATTACCTTAACATTACCAAAAATCATCTTATGACTTCTAACAGACCCCACCCCTTAATCATTAACCCTGCTACTCAAGCCTTCCGACTTAACGCATCCGCCACCACGTTAGCTTTCCCGGATGATAGTTGATAGTGCAGTCGTAGTCCTCCAGAAATTTCATCCACCGTCGCTGCCTCATATTCAATTCCTTCTATGAGAAGAGGTATCTAAGGCTCTTATGGTCTGAGTAAACCTCGAAGGTCACCCTGTATAAATAGTGTCTCCACTTTTTCAGAGCGAAAACAACTGCAGCTAATTCCAGATTGTGGGTTGGGTAGTTCTGCTCGTAGGGTTTCAACTTCTTAGAGGCAAAAGATATCACATTCTAGTTTTGCATTAACACACACCCTAGACCTTCTCTCGACGCGTCGGTAAAACCGTCTACTCCGTTGGGCAAAGTTAGAATCGGTGCCATGGTTAATCTTTTCTTTAGCTCTTGAAAACTTGCTTCACACCTAGCATCCCACAGGAAACGACCATGTTTCTTCGTTAGGTCGGTTAAAGGACCGGCCAGTTTGAAAAAGTCTTTAATGAAACGTCTATAGTACCCAGCCAACCCTAGAAAACTATGAATCTCCATGGGGTTTTCTGGCCTCTTCCAATCAGTCACGGCCTCTACTTTCACCGGGTCAACCGAAATACCCTCTTGGGAAATTACGTGCCCTAAGAAAGAAATTTTCTCCAGCCAAAACTCGCACTTACTAAACATGGCGTACAACTGATGCTCTCTTAGGGTTTGAAAAATGATTCTTAGGTACTGCTCATGCTCCTCATGCGTTTTGGAGTAAACTAGGATGTTATCAATAAATACGACTACAAATCGATCCAAATAGGGCTTAAAAACCCTATGCATTAGATCCATAAAGGCAGCAGGGCATTGGTCAGTCCAAAGGGCATGACCGCAAATTCACAGTGCCCATATCTCGAATTGAAAGTAGTTTTTGGGATATCCTCCTTCCTAATCAGCAATTGGTAATACCCCTGGCGAAGATCCAGTCTCGAAAAGACCACTGCTCCCTACAACTGGTTGAACAACTCATCAATATGGGGTAGTGGATACTTATTTTTAATCGTTACATTATTCAGCCCCCGGTAGTCTATACACATCCGCAAACTTCCGTCCTTTTCCTTCACAAACAACACAGAGGCTCCCCAAAGAGACCCACTCTCTTGAATGAACCCCACTCCAAAAGGTCTTGTAATTGCAATTTCAACTCCTTAAACTCAGCAGGTGCCATTCGGTATGGGGTTTTAGAGATAGGTGACGTCCCCAGTAACAAATCAATTTTAAACTCTCTCTCTCTCTCCGGAGGTAGGGCTACTAACTCATCAGGAAATACATTCGGATATTCTTTCACTATGTGCACATCCTCTACCTTCAATTTATCGGTGGGGGTATTAATTAGAAAGGCTAAGAACTCTTGTGCCCCTCTAGTTAGCAGTTTTCTAGCTTGAATGCTTGAGATCAAGGTAGATGAGGCTAACCTACCCCCTTATATCTAACCTTAAGGTTACCTCCCCAAGAATACGGAATTCTACCACCTTTTTTTACAATCAAGTTGAGCATTATACCTAGCTAACCAGTCCATGCCCAAGATTACATCATACCTCTTAATAGACAGGCTTATCAAATCCCCTAACAATTTCTTCTCTCCTACCCAAACTTCACAATTCTTATAAACCAGGCTAGTGATCAAACGATGGTCCCCCGTGGGGGTACTAACTTCTAGGTCATAAGGTAAACTAGCAGGTTTTATATCAATACCACACATGATGTTAGGGTTAACAAAGGAATGGGTGGCACCGGGATCTACTAAGACCTTTGCAAATCGGTGGAATACAGGAATCGTACATTCTACAACCTCAGAAGAGTCAGGGACCTGTTGTGGCTTGAGTGAGTACACTCGAGCCGATACTTTGGGTTTAGTCCCGTCCACCTTAACTGGTCCAGAATTGGTCCTCGGCGGTTGTTGGCTCCCCTTTCCATCTCGTTTTAGAACCGGGCAAGTAGCAAGTTGGTGGTCTGTACTCCCACAGCGTAAATATTTTCCTTCCTTCCTCTAGCAATTGTCCTCCGTGTGGTTTGGCTTCCCACAATGCCCGTGGAGACCGCGAGATGCCGAAGCTGAGCCCCCCCTAGAAATTTCCTCTTTGGCCTCGCCCAGCTTGGCCACCTCTTGACTGAGCCCCTCTCGATACTCCCGGCTGCCTTCCACCTCCGGCTCCCCGTCCAAACTTGGGAGGGGTACTCTTATCCCCTTTCCCTGAGCTACTACCAGGAAATCCTCACTTTTTAGCTTGAAAGTTCCTCACTTGAAGCCTGGCACTTTCTACCCATTGAGCCTTCTCCACGGCCTCACTAAAAGCATTAATTTCGGCCACAGCGAGGTCCTTCTAAATTTTCGCGTTCAGGCCCTGAACAAAGCACCTTATCCTTCGTTGTTCGATCAGGATTAGCTCGAGGGCAAATTTGGATAGGCGAGTGAATTGGCTTTCGTACTCAGCTACGGTCTGAGCCCCCTAGCGAATCTGAATAAACTCGTCTTCTTTCCTTTCTTGAACCAAAGGAGGGAAAAACTTGGCGTTGAACTCCCTCATGAAATTTACCCATGTCCTTGGCGTCTGTTCCGATTTCCACTTTTGCCGTATGACGTTCCACCAAGAACGGGCCGCCCTTCTAGTTGAAAGATAGCAAAAGTCACCTGCCTCTCTTCCGTATAATGTAAAGCAGCAAAGATGTCCACCATCTTTTCCAACAATCTCTCAGCCTCTTCAGGATTTGGCCCGCCGATAAACTTGGGTGGGAAAAACTTCTGAAACCTTTCGAGAGCTCTATTCTTGCTCTCCATGTGGTTGCCAGGATTAGCGTTTACAGGTTGAGGTTGAGGGTTTTGACCCTGGTGCTCCACTACATGAGCTAGCAGGTCAGTCATTCGTTGGATGACTATAGCTACTTGAGCGTTAGGGTCGATTCTAGGCTCAGGATTGGGTTCAGGCATGGTTTCTCGACTACCTCCTGCAGTTGCGGGTTGCCTACCACCACGCCCACAACCCCGACCACTACGTGTTCCTTCCATGGAATTTAGTCGATCTAGGGTAAAACGTAAATATAACATTAAAGATAACGGTAAACGTAAGTAAGAAGCCAAAAGATATTCACAATCAAAACATATATACATATTACACAATAGTGTCAAACAAGTCACACATTAACAATCAGTCGAGTACACACAAGGAGATTCCATCAGACAACTAAGTCATCAAAAGATATATATGCAAAACTAGTCCAAACATACAAAACGGTGTCGCGCCCCACTTTTGAAAATATGGCGTGGTGTGTGAAAGTAGTGCGTATGTGAACGTGTGTGCAAAAAATGAAAATAAAAGGCCGTGGGACTTGAAAATGCGACGGTTTGGCCAAATAAAGTTCAAAAAGGGTTTTTGGATGAAAAATGGAGTCGCCACTTGGTACGGAGTTAGGGTGTACCAAGTCACCCAAAAATGATTTTGTTTTGTTTTTTGAAAGAAAAAGTAAGCAAACCCTTTTAAAGAACTTTTTAGGTCTACGTAACCAAAGAAAGGGATCGGGGGTCACATTTGATAAGGGAGAAGGCAAAGGCAACGCCTAAGGCACTCCCTTACCCTAGCCAAAGCTAGTTGCGTGACTTAGCCTCTACTTTTCCTAATTTTTTCTACCCAAGGTACGTATCGCATGTTGGATATGACTAATGATGCGAAAAGGAAAGAAAAATGCAATCCTAAACCTAAAATGTTTCTCATGAGGCTTTTAGGTCCCAATCACATGAATTGTGGTGGCCAATAAGGATAGCTCTCATGGAAGTCGTGATTAATGCAAGTGAGGACTCAAGTGCAAGTGTGCAAGTGTGAGAAAATAAAGGTGCTTGTGTGTGCAAATGAATAAAAATAGGATATTAGATACGTATAAGTGCAATTTGAGTGCCATTTGTGAGGTAGAAAAATAAATGAGGGATAGGAAAAAGGTGATGAGAAAATGGATTGAGAAAAATCTAAGTAGTGAGAAAATGTGGCTAAAAGAGTGAGGAGGTGATATAAAAAGAATGCAAGTGTATGACCCTAAGGGAATGCATCAGGTCGGGCACGGGAAGAACTCCTAACTTTACGACTTTGATTTTCCTTTGGATTAGAAGGAAGAACTAGCGTGCTAAGGCTATTTTGTAGCCAAACTCGCTCGTTTCCCTTATCGAAAGGGGACTCTCAAGCAAATGTACCCTATAACTAGCATGAGGATGCAAAAAGCCTAAAATGAGGGGAAAAGGATTGGAGGAGCATGCCAAATGATAAAAACTAAGAAAAATGCATGAAATGTAGTGAACATGCAAGTATGCACTAATGAAAGGGGGACGGCCTATTGGGTCTAGCGTTGGACTAGCCCTTTCTATGAATTCCTAACGGAATAATGAGCCACAACTAGCATTGGACTAGTGTGGTGACGTACATTCATCCATCACATTCATCTACGAATATAGAAAGCAAGTAGACATGCCAAACACCTATAAACACGTAGCACATAACACTTAGCATGCTCGACTAGATGCCAAAACCTAATAAAGCAAATTAACACATAGCCACAAAAGCAAGCAATCAAACTAATGGACCTATTACATTTGCTAGCTAGGCACACGTCTTCAATAGGTCTTCATCAAGTGCTTTCCAAGCCCTATCTATTACAAGCCAAGAGGTGTACACATACCCCATAAATAAAAGAATGACTTAATAAAAGCAAAAGTAAATGAAATGAATTAAGGAAAAACAAGGAAAGCAAGTAAAGTAGGCATGCAATTCTCACTTAGCACGTTGGATCACATAGGGGAGAGACAAAAAAAAATAAAAGAAGTTATACCTCCCTTGAAATGGAGCTCTAATGGGGTGAAGTCACTTATTTATCCTCCAAAATAAAAGAAATGGTCAAGGTACCAATTTATTTGGGAAAATTAAAGAAAACATGCAAACACGGGCTCACATGGTCATAAAGCTCTTAAATTCATGCATGAAGTGCAATTTAAACAAAGCATAGTAGTTAATTGAATCAAACAAGCGATGAAAGGTTGTAAAACTAGAGTTGCTATAGACCAAATTGAAGAAAACATTCAATTGGTTGGGTCCTAATAGAACAATGAGAGACTTGGGGGGTTAAAATGCAATTTTTGGAAACTTTTCATGCAAGTCCCATGTAAAGTCTACGAGAAAGCTTTCTGCAACAAAAACTTGCAGCTCATGAAGCTTCGGCAATCAACCTCGTGCGACAGGTTCTACAAGTCTCCCAAATCGAAACTCAACCTCAAGCTTTGATCAAACTTATCGTTTCAAACAATCTATCATACATGCAAGAGAATGGCAGAACCAGAAATGATGAAGATTTTCATGCAAACCAGAATTCAAACCAAGCTTTCTAAATAGGATTCGGCAGCTAGGGAGGTTTTCTACGATAAATTCTGCTGCAAAAATGCAGCTCTGACTCACGCAAAATGAAGGATTACACAATCACTCAATACTTAGTTACCAAACCCACACACATATCCCAAACATCAATTTTAGCAAGGAGGCAACAAAAGAAAAGCAGCAAAGAAACCATCAACATTCACTTGACATGCTGAACTAAAACATCCGAGAAAACATCTCAACTTTTGGACCATGAAGCAAATAAAGTACAGGACATTTACACAAGGTGTTTAGAGACAACATCTGACAATCATGAAGGCTCATATGCAAATATCAACCAAATATGAAAGAAATCATAAGCTTCGAACAAGTCACAACTTGAACAAGCAAAAGAAACCAATCTGTTCAGGCTGCTGCAACAGCCAAGAGCTTTGAGCTTTGCTGCAGCAGATTTCTTTTTATGCGCAAAAATCAGTTAAACACCATTTTAATTAAGCCAACAAAATCCTCAAACAATCTTCCAACTTTGTAAAAGTAAGACCTTTGGACCTCAGCATCAAAAACAGAATAGAGAACACGCACAAACTGAGAACCTTCTACAACTTATCCAACATATGATATGAATTCAGATGCATTTTCGAATGAACTGGCCATATAAATGTCATTTTCTTTTCAAAGTTAACATCTTTGCTACTAAACTGCAGCTTGGGAACAAAATAATCAACACCAAACAGATTTGAAACCCTAACAAAGTTTATCATGTAATCATAACAACAAAAGACCGCAGCTTTACAACTAACGGTAAAGAAATAGTTGCTGTAACCAGATTTTTCCATACTTGCGGACTCAAAGCCAAGAAAAATAATCAGAAACACCAAGTAAATCCCTAACTCTCATAGGCAAAGACTTATTAATAGAGATTATCTATAGGACTAGGCTAAAAAGAAACCTTACAATGCTATTTCGGTAGAGTTAGCGATGGCAAAAGACTTGAACTTGGTCTGAAAACACCAAGTTTCCATAGCTTCCTCCTTTTTCTGCGTTTTTTCCTCTAGCTGTCAAAGCTCTCGGCTCCCTCTTTTGGTTTTCCAAATTTCTTGCTTTCTTCTTTTCCTAAGTCTCTCTCGGTCTTTCCCTTTTGCCCAGATTTTCCTTTTGTTCTTTCTTTGTTTCCTTTTGCTCTCCCTCTCCCAAACTCCCCCTTTGCGGCTCTCGGCTGTTTCCTCTCTTTTATATGGGGGAACCACAACCCTAAACCCTCAGCCATCTTTCCTATATTTGCAGCCAAAGGGCTGCCCTGAGCCCCTCTTTGCAAGCTGCGAAAAAACGCAGCTTGCAAGTCGCGTATCTTTTTTTTTTTAAATCACTTAATTTAAATCACAATAAAAATAATAATAATTCAAACAAACTTAAACTTAAATAAAATGCACAAAATTAATAACTAAAAGATAAAAAAATAAAAAGCTAAGATTTTCCTCTTTTTCTTTTCCTCTTTTTCCTTTTTTTCCATTTTTCAATTTTTCATTTCATTCATTTTCATTTTTTTTTATTTTCATTTTTAAATAATGAAACTAAATCTAAAACAACTAAAACATATTTTTTGAATGCTTTTCTTTTCCCTTTGAGAAATTCTACGCTAAAATGGCTGAAATAACTAAAACTAAAAGTAAATAAAACTAATTGTGACAAATAAAAATAGAACAAATAAAAAACGAATAGTAAATAAATAAATAAAAAACACCAAAAATTTGGTGTCTACAAACGACAAGCTAAAGTTCTTTTCCGGATCCACTATCCCCTATCCTTTCTATGTACGGTAGTCAAAATCATCTAAAATAGTAGTCTAGGAGTAAAGGCATAGTCCGCCGTAGGACTAGTTGACCCACCAGACTGGGCGGGTTCACCTCTAACCTCGTCTCCTATGCAAGAAGCCTCATTGCTCTCCTTCTCAAGCAAGTCATCACAAATGTTCAAAATCGATTCAGCTTTAACCCTCGCTTTCCTGGCCCTCTTAACCATGCTCTCATGCGCTTCTCCAAGTTGTGCACAGAGGTCATCTACCCTATCTTGGCCTTCAACCACATCATACTCAAGCTCCTTAATTCGCTCGGCTTGCCTCTTATTAGCTTCCCTTAGTTGGTTCACTTCGGCTTCAAGCCTAGCATTGTCCTTCGCTAACTCCTTCCTTTCCTCTACCACAGCCAAAATGACTGTATTGGGATAGGCATAAGTATGGCGGCACTCACAACGCCGATGGCGGTTAGCCGGACTCCAACGTACTGTGGCCCCTCTTGGCCGGATCTGATACTTAAACATCGGGAGTACTCCACGGTGCTGCTCACCAACTGGCTATCAGTAGGGCCACTATGTGACGACCCCACCTCCCCCTAAGGCGTACCAAAGGGTTCGGCGGACCGCCTGCCCAGCTCTCGCCAGGACTCACTCACTATCTCTATCGAATAATGTACACACAACCATGAACCATAAATAACAATCCCAATTCAAGCTTATAATTTACATTGATAGAAATCGAGGTACAAAGTCTCAATATACTCAAACTGGTTCAAGGCGTATACAATCCAAATACAAAACATTCTATTCGAGGAATAGCACGAGTACAAGTCAAAAATCAAACAACTAGTCTATGCTAGACTTTACATATCTCGCACCTCGCTCGTACCCCTGAAAGGAAAACAAATGGAGTGGAATGAGCTAAAAGCCCAGTGAGGTTCCAAATAGCAAATTGACCATTATTTATAAGTACGAGTTTTCGATATAGCAAAGTAACGAGCATAAAGTGTTCATGAAGTGTTCATAAATGTGAACAGTAACACGTCAAGTGGCAATCTTAAAATGAGCAAATATAGAAGTTTTTTTCAAAAGAAACAATAATCCAACAAACAATAAGTATTCCAAAGCATAAGGATACGGATGGCTCTCAGGAGCCAAATTCCCCTTTGCATTACCAGAAGCTTGATCACGTAGTAGTTGACACTCCGTCAACTTTCAAGTAAGTAACCAATCCAGTAGAACACCACTTAAACGACTCTCCGTCCACCGTTCAACCCCCAGCTGGGCCCAAAATCCTCAATAAACACGGGTGGTAATACTCGAGTATACCGATTAGTCGAGGAGATATCACTCCACTCGACAATACAAGAGACCCAGGGTTCGTTACCCAATCGACCAAGCCCTTGCCGACTCGACTAGAGTAACTCGCCACAGGGTTTCTGGAATTCCAGGAAGTGCGCGCATCATAATCAAGTATATCAGGTCAATTGCAACAATAAACAAGTATATCACGTAAGGGCAAGTGCGATAAAGTACACTCTTGCCCTTACAATTCATGTATATAACATGTAATCAGATTGGTCACGTATCAAGTTCAAGTATCAAGTTCAATTCGGTATTTGAAAGCACTCACCAAAAGATATAGTGCCTTTACTGGTCACTTTCAGGTTATACTCCGGGTTCGGAGTCCAAATCTGCGATAAAACTCAGTTTGAGAACTTTGAAACATGACTAAGATTCAAAACTTAGACGTTTCGTTCAATAAAAATCAAGAGATTGAAATTCACTCGGATGGTAGTCGTGAAACACTTGCTCGCTTTTTAAATGGTAAAACTTTGTAACATTTATACTTGAAAATGCCATGCAAGTGGAAAGTATAAGGAAAACATACTCCGAGCAATCATTATTTCCTTTCTCAAGGGTACAAGTTCGGCCAAGTCCTTCCTTATATACCCCGGAACAAAAATACTCAAGTACCCTAGATGGTTCAAGCACTATTCATATCAATTCGACCCAAGTTGCAAGTGTATTTATATAGTTCTCGAGCGTAAATTCGGGCAGCATGCCCTTTGTGTTTACCTAATTTTCCAGCCATTTAGGCTTCATTATTTTTCTCAACCACAACCCAACATCACATATGTCAACAATTCATATCCAGAGCCGTTCCATAGGCTCACAATATCATAATAACAAGAATCACAACAATGACAAGTGCAGAAATTCAACTTAGCACAAGACAGATTTGACGTACGAATGCGGAAATAACATATCCGAGACTACGCTTATTGGATTGAGGCATAACCTATGCCGTTTCGAAGCTAAGATATAGGGCTGCAATGTTCATGAAGGTCACTTAGTCCAGTTCCTAATGTAGCTTAGTCAATTCCTCAAATTACTAAACCAGAAACCAATTCGTCGGCTATATAACTGCATTACCCTGTAATGGTCATATCTCAGAGTACAAAAGTCCGAATCAGGTGTTCTTAGAGGCATTTAAAAGCTAAGTCAGAATACTACAACTTTCATGCTTTGGCCCAGAGCTAAATCAGTACGGCTCCTAGTCAAAAAACGTGATAAACTGGACTTAACTGATGAAACGGACTGCTGGGAAATATTTGAAACAGTAAGGGTATTTCGGACTTTTCATGACCTACGTTGCTCCGATTGGGCTGAAATTTTACAGGCACCTACAAAATACCATTCTCTACAACTTTTCTTCTTTGACCCAAAGCCAATTCGGCCTCTAACACACAGATACAAATTCGGACAGAATGTAAGCTAGAATTTCCAGAAATCTGAAATTTGTAGTTTCTAGTGCAACTTTCCCCAATTTCTCACCTCTCACACTACCAAAACATCTTATACAACATTAATTGTAACATACAAGCATCATACATCAAGTTGGGCAGAAATTCCACAGCCCTAGTTCATCAAATAAATTGGGGAAAAACTTCTACACATGCTAGCATCCATGAATCCACCACCAATCAAGCTACTAAGCTTACTTTAACCATGATTGAAAGAGAAAGTTAGAGAGATATCATCCTCTTACCTTGATTAGAGTTCACCAAGTGTAGCCCAAGCTTTCTCTTTCCAAAATTTCACCAACAATCACTAACTAATCACTCAAAGGTAAGTTTAATCGGTTTAGAAATTTAATTTGTCACTTGGTTGGTTAGAATCAAGAAGAAGGAATTGTTTCTTGCTCTCACTTTCTCTCTCCCTCTTGGTCGACCAGCTGCTGGAAAAATGAAGAGGAAAGTGCAGAAAATTGGTTTAAGAAGGCTAGTTAATCACTTGGCCAAGAAACTCTAGGGTGGCGACACTTGTCGCCACCACCACCTTTCATTTTTCTCTTTCTTCCTTGCTATTTTCTAGCCTCAAATTTTCGGTCAAAGCAGCTGCCAAACAAGAAGATATTTTGCTCAAAAGTCAATAAGCTTGTATGGTAAGAAAGTGGTGGTCAAGTGGTACGTTCAACCGGTAGTGCGCGGGACCCGCCGGTTCGCGCCGTTTTTCTTAAAAACTCACGTACTACTGTTTTTTTTTTTCTTCCCATACTCTAACCTTATATCATTGCTACTACTCACATACGATTTTTTTTACTTAAAAGTCACTTTTAATCACCAAATTGATCCTTGGTCAGTACCGAAAATTCATCCGGCGAAAAATCGCGAAAACCTTAATTTTGCTCAAATCTTGAAACCGAAGTGTAAAACCCTATTTCCAGGTTCATTTGCACTTATTGTTGAACAATTGGGTAGTAGGGCCTTAATAAATAATAATTTTCAAATAAAAGGAAATTTTTTAAGAAAACGTGAGGAATTTACAATTTCAATAATTAACATTAGAATCTCTAGTAAAATATGAAAGATTTAAGAAACCGTTTAGTCACAAGTAAACTAGGGTTTTTGATTAAAACATTAGGGTTTCTAGTCGTTTAAAACGAAATAAGGTTTTAAATCAAACCCGAAGACATATACTTTAATATTTTCTTCACAAACAACCTCCTAATATTCGGGATGTTACACACTATGTCCGTCCATCCTACATAAAAGTATAGATAAACTTAAGTACTCTTAAGGGAAATAATCATATATAATCCTCAAGTCGGAAATTTCTAACATGCCCAGGCTAATTCAAACCTAGGTGATGTGCGACGGATCCAGGCGAACACCAAGTTGAATTGAATTGCGGAACTTTGACCCTTCTAGAATTACAAGTCACGAACTAAGGATGCTCCTTAACCCAAGACTAGCAAATTTAGTGAACCAAAAGTATAGATAGAAGAACGCCACAATCAAGGAGACTACTTGATTGATAAGTTCGATGAACAACTTGAGACTAATTCTCAAGTATTCAAAGGAAATTCTCTTGAGGCAAGAGAGAGTGAATAAACTCACCAATATTTTATAAAAAATCGAATTGTGTTCTCATGAATGAATACCTAGGCTATATATATAGCCTTACAAGACTCAAAACCCTAGAATGTCCACTGGACGATCTTGCCCTTCATTAAGGGTGGATTTGCCCAAGTTGTATTAACTTAATAT
Organism: Coffea arabica; assembly: GCF_036785885.1. Taxonomy (NCBI): domain Eukaryota; kingdom Viridiplantae; phylum Streptophyta; class Magnoliopsida; order Gentianales; family Rubiaceae; genus Coffea; species Coffea arabica. The sequence continues at coordinate 23,359,673 of NC_092316.1, forward strand.
CTAGCAACTAACAAACAACTAATAATGGTAACTAAAAACCCTAATTAACAAGCTAGTAATCCGCAAACTAGTCTTCACTTGATTCTTCCACCTGAAGGAAAGTGTATAGAGTAGTTTCTCCATTATGTAATCCTTCAATGGTCCTCAAGTCATCACCAACTCGTTCTTGAATCGTGCAAACAAGAGCTTGAAGTGATTCTTGAAATCTTCTAGCACGCGCTCTTGTAATCGGACCACTTGGTATTTGCATGACTTGAGCGCTAGAAGTTCGAGCAGCCTTGAGCCCCTCCTCATTAGTCCCCTCCTCTAGAAGGCGATTTGTCGCCAAATCAAACTCATCGTCTGTATGAAAAGGACTCAAGTGAGATACGTTAAAAGTAGCATGTACGCCATACTCACCTGGAAGTTCAAGTTTGTAGGCATTGTCATTTATACGCTCCAGGACTTGGAATGGACCATCCCCCCTGAGAAGTAGCTTACTACGCCTTTTGATTGGGAACCTCTCTTTGAGCATGTGTATCCATACCCAATCACCGGGCTCAAAGACCATCTTGCGGCGCCCCTTGTTGGCACTTTGGATGTATTGAAGTGTACGCTTCTCGATGTTGGCGCGCACCTTAGTGTGTAACTCACTTACATATGCAGCTTTGTGCTTACCATCCAAGTTAACTCTCTCATGAACAGGTAAAGGAGTTAAATCCAAAGGTGTGAGAGGGTTAAAGCCATACACAATTTCAAAAGGAGAATAATGTGTAGCAGAATGAACAGTGCGATTGTATGCAAATTCCACATGTGGTAAGCAATCTTCCCAAGATTTAATGTTCTTTTTTATAATTGCACGCAACAGGGTAGATAAAGTCCTATTAACCACTTCGATTTGACCATCAGTTTGTGGGTGACTAGAAGTATAAAATAGCAATTTAGTACCCAGTTTACACCGCAAGATTTTCCAAAAGTAGCTAAGGAATTTGGCGTCCCTATCAGAAACAATAGTGTGTGGCATGCCATGTAATCTAACAATCTCACGAAAGAATAAATCCGCAACATGCTTAGCATCATCTGTTTTATGACAAGGAATAAAATGGGCCATTTTGGAGAAGTGGTCAACTACCACATAGATTGAGTCATGTCCTTTTCTAGTCCTAGCTAGTCCAAGCACGAAATCCATTGATAGATCAACCCATGGTTCATGTGGGATTGGTAAAGGTGTATAGAGACCATAAGGGTGTACCTTTGATTTTGCTTGGTGACAAGTCACACACCTTTCAATTTGCCGTTCTACGTCACTCCTCATGCGTGGCCAGAAGAAATGCTCTTGGAGAATCATTAAGGTCTTGGCAATGCTAAAGTGTCCCATTAGTCCTCCTCCATGAGCTTCTCTCACTAGGAGTGTGCGCATGGAGCTCTTGGGAATGCAAAGCTTGTCCTTGTAGTATAAGAACCCCTGAGAGATGAAATAGTGCTCACGAGAGTGTCGTGGCAAGGAAACAAAAATCTCACCAAAATCTGAGTCAGTGGCATAAAGATCTTTAAGAAATTCAAAACCAAGCAACTTAGCATCTAATGTAGTGATAAGTGCATACCTTCGTGAGAGTGCATTAGCCACAACATTCGTCTTACCTGTCTTGTATTTGATCACAAAGGTAAAACTGTCAATGAAGGTAATCCATCTTGCATGTCGCTTACTCAACTTGTCTTGGGACTTGATATGCTTGAGCGACTCATGATCTGTGTGCAAGACAAACTCACGAGGGCGAAGTAATGTTGCCTTGTTTGTAGAGCTCGCACTAAGGCCATTAGTTCCTTATCATTGGTTGAGTAGTTTAGAGCAGCTCCATTCAACTTCTCGCTAAAGTAGGCAACCGGACGACCCTCTTGGAGTAAAACAGCTCCAATACCTATACCAGAGGCATCACACTCTACTTCAAAAGCTTTGTCAAAATTAGATAAACTAAGAATAGGTGCATGTGTGAGCTTGTGTTTAAATAATTGGAAAGACTTAGCTTGTTCCTCTCCCCAATGAAATTGCACATCTTTCTTGACAATTGACGTAAGTGGGGCAGCAATTGTGCTAAAATCCTTGACAAAATGCCTATAGAAGCTTGCCAAGCCATGGAAACTTCTCACCTCACTTACATTGGTAGGGGTTGACCATTCACTAATAGCCTTCACCTTTTCTTGATCAACATGAATTCCCTGCTCACTTACAACATAGCCTAGGAAAACCAATTGATTTGTGCCAAAGGTACACTTCTTAAGGTTAGCGTAGAGGCTCGCCTTGCGAAGTGCATCTAGGACCATTTGTAAATGCACAACATGCTCATCTAGACTCCTACTATAGATCAAAATGTCATCAAAGTAAATGACCACAAATTTACCAATGAAAGAACGTAAAACATGATTCATTAGTCTCATAAAAGTACTTGGTGCATTGGTTAGCCCAAAAGGCATGACCAACCACTCATAAAGACCATGTTTTGTTTTAAATGCAGTTTTCCATTCATCTCCTTCTTTCATGCGAATTTGATGGTAACCACTTTTCAAATCAATCTTAGTAAAAATGATAGCACCATGTAATTCATCAAGCATGTCATCCAAACGAGGTATGGGATGGCGGTACTTTACCGTTATGGCATTAATTGCCCTACAATCAGTGCACATTCTCCATCCTCCATCTTTCTTTGGAACAAGTAGAACTGGGACAGCACAAGGGCTTAGACTCTCGTGAATCCAACCCTTACTAAGCAACTCCTCCACTTGTCGTTGTTGCTCCTTGGTTTCCTCAGGATTAGTCCTATATGGTGCCTTGTTTGGAAGGGAAGATCCAAGAATGAAATCAATTTGATGTTCAATTCCCCTTAATGGAGGCAAACCATTAGGTATATCCTCAGGAAAGACGTCTTGATACTCCTGTAAGAGGTTAGTAATAACACTAGGCAAAGAAGCATCAAGAGCATTAGTGAGTAAGGATTCCTTGCCAAATAGAATAAACAAAACCTGGTTAGAATGCAAGGCCTTTCTCACATTTTTCACCTTGGCAAGCATGCTGGGTTTTCTCTCCTGTATGGGCTCTATGGTCGAATGAGAGTGATCCAATTTGCTTGAAGAAGGGTCGGCCAACTCTAATTTCTTAGCTTTGGCGTTTTCCTTCTTGGTGGAAGCATGCAGGTCATACTCTTTTTGTAGACTTACTTGATCCTCATGCACTTGTTGAGGTGTAAGAGGTGCAAGTGTAATCTTTTTACAATTATGCATGAAAGAGTATTTGTTCAAGAAACCGTCAAAAGTGACTATTTTGTCAAATTGCCAAGGATGCCCTAAGAGTACATGTGCAGCTTGCATTGGTACCACATCACACATAACATCATATTCGTACCTACCAATGCGGAATGTAACTAAAACTTGTTTATGAACACGGACCTCTCCACTGTTGTTTAACCATTGAAGTTTATAGGGACGGGGGTGTTCCCTAGTTGGCAAGTTTAGTTTCTCCACCATCATTGCACTAGCAACATTAGTGCAACTCCCTGGGTCAATCACTAAGCTGCATACCTTGTTGGTCACATGGCACCTGGTGTAAAAGATGTTGTCACGTTGAAGCTCATCTTTACTAGCTTGAGTAGCTAGTGCCCTTCTTGCTACCAATCCAACTTTGTCTTGAGTTGGCACTTTCTCTATCCCATCTTCCTCTTCAACCAAAGGAGGCATGTCTTTGTACTCCTTCTCTTCATCATCAGTGACAATGTCTCCATTTGGTAGTACAAGCATGGTCCTTGGATTTGGACATTGGCTTGCAATATGTCCAACTCCTTGACACCTCCAACATTTGGTGTCACGATTCCTAGGTTTTGAAGTTTCAATTGTTGATTTTGACACAACCTTGGAGTCGGTTTTTGAAAAAGGCGGCCGGGAGCTTGACCCTTGATCGTGCTTCTGCTTTGGAGTGGTCCAAGCATTCGACCCTCTCTCTTCCCTTCTAGGCTAGAATGGACGAGGAAATATTTGTGGATGAGGGTTATAATTTGTGGTTGTACCCCTCCTCTTGAGCCTTTGCTCAATCTTGATAGCCTTCTCCACCATATCTTCTATCTCCACATAGTATTGAAGCTCCAGTTGATCGGCTATTTCAACCCTCAGGCCATTGAGAAATCTTGCCATTGTAGCCTCTCTATCTTCTTGAATATCAGCTCTCAACATGGAGATTTCCATGTCCTTGTAGTAGTCCTCAACTGAGCGTTGACCTTGAGTCAAGGTTTGAAGTTTTTTGTTCAAGTCTCTATGGTAGTGACTTGGTACAAATCGCCTTTTTATAAGCCTCTTGAGCTCAGTCCAAGTGGTTATAGGTAGTTCACCACACCTTCTCCTGCTTGTAACCACTTGTTCCCACCAAACTATGGCATAGTCGGTGAATTCGACTACGGCAAGTCGATTTTTGTGCATCAGTGTAGTCATTACAATCGAATACTAGTTCTACTCGACTCTCCCATTCAAGGTACGTATCCAGATCAGATTTGCCTTGGAACGGAGGAATCTTCATCTTAATCCCTTTGATTGCATCACCAATTGCTTTCTTGTTTCGCCTCGGTCTTCCTTGCTCGTATGCCTCATGTTCTGAATCGGCATTGGAGTCACTAGATTCATCCAGGATAGGTTGTCTCCTAGATTTCCTAGAAGAGGCTTTAGATGAAGTTAGTTGATCAATCTTCTCATGGATTGTTTCCAGCCTTTGGTCAAATCTCCTTTGCATTTCTTTCCACATAGCATCCATTTTAAGTGATAATTGAGCAATGGTAAGTTCATTTTCCTGAGACATGGTGAAACCTGCAAAACTTGACAAATTGTTAGGAGAAAAGGCCTCACTCACTCCCTTAAGTGTTTCACTCCTCTCGTGTTTTCACGTCAGTGCTTATGTCAATCTAATGCTCTTCACCAATTCACTTCTCAAGCCAGTTGATTGTTTCCAATGAAGAAATCAGAAATTTTTCTCAAAGAAGGTCAATCAAACCTTAATCAAATAGTACCCATTTGTACCAAAGGAACAAAGAACAAGAGTAGAAACGGAAAGCTCAAGTAACGAATTTGACAAGGGATGGAATAAAGAAAGAAAAAAAATTATGTTCAAAAAAAGAAAATGTCCAAGTGCAATGGTGGAGTTTCCCAAGTGTTTTACTTAGTTTCCTAATTGAATTTTGGAATCAAGTTAGGTGTAGAACCTCTTTGGAAATCTCCCTAAAGTCGGCAAGGACTTCCTTAAAAATTTTCCAGATTTGGTAGTTTCCTAACCTCTAAAATCTTCCAGAATTTCCTCTTCTTAAATCCCTCTCAAAGTCGACTAGAACTTCCTAAAAATTTTCCAGATTTGGTAGCTTCCTAACCTCTAAAATTTTCCAGAATTTCCTCTTCTTAAAGCCGACCCTTGCCCCCCAAATTTTTCGTCCCTTACTCTCCCTCAAGAACAAACAATTCGGCCCCCTCCTCTTTGCTCCACACAAGGACAGTTTCGACGCTTGGTTCTAATCAATGGCTTCACAAGATGATACAAGCGACGCCATTCAAGAATTCCCCAAGCGGCCTGCTCAAGAAATTCCCAAGAGGTTTACTCCTAAGCCAAGGAAGCCCCGTATGGATGCAAGGACGTACAAGAAACTTTTTATACGAATGGAGGTGCAAGTCTTCAAGAATCAAGATGATCAAGATCCTCAAAAATCTCAACGGGTGATACAAGTGATCAAAGCTCAAGGTGCTCAAGATTTTCAAGAGGAAGTTGGTCAAAACTTTTGAGTATTCTTTTCTTGATGTAATTTTCTGGTTTGTTGGAACAATTGCAACAAGACAGAATTTGGCAAATAAAAGTGCGGCTTCCTTCTTTGTTGTTTGCTACCCGAATGCCTTTTCTCTTTTCCTTTTCGTTTTCCTTTTTTTTTTTTTGACTTAAAGAATAACTCAACTACTCGACTGCTTTGGGAGTAAAATTTCCAGAAATAAAGGTCAATTTCCAACTCGCAACCCTAATTCTCCAAGGCTAAGGAGAATCTCCCAAGAGTTACAAGGACCTCTTAGATAGTTTACAAGAACTTCAAGAAATCCTAGATTAGTGTAGCCCCTCTTCAAGATTCCACCCCAAACAAGTTTAACCACAAAATCAGTTTAGGAAATTAACTAGAACAACTTGGTGGAGTAAACTAAAGTTTGGACAGATTTGGCAAGACTTGCGCCCAAGGAAAGCCTAGTTGCAAGTGAAAACCCTCGCCGTCGAATTTTTTTTTTTTTTTGATATTTAAACAGAATATGCAAGGAACAAAACACGGCTACACCTGAAGGTAGATTTCAAGAAAAATTCACGCACCAAGTAATGCACGAAGTGGACACGAAGCAAAAAGGACACGAAGAGCGACGCAACAAGAACAAACAAAGGCGGACAGAATTTTTTTTTTTTTTTTTGTAATAATAATCGGACTTGACACAAAGAGAGACACGACCAGTTTTGCAAGATAAAATTTACTAGAAAGCTTACGAACAAACTCAACAGGATATACTTGATGTCGTCGACTAGCTCTGAATACCAACTGATGTGCGACGGATCTAGGCAAACAGCAAGTTGAATTGAATTGCGGAACTTTGACCCTTCTAGAATTACAAGTCATGAACTAAGGATGCTCCTTAACCCAAGACTAGCAAATTTAGTGAACCAAAAGTATAGATAGAAGAACGCCACAATCAAGGAGACTACTTGATTGATAAGTTCGATGAACAACTTGAGACTAATTCTCAAGTATTCAAAGGAAATTCTCTTGAGGCAAGAGAGAGTGAATAAACTCACCAATATTTTATAAAAAATCGAATTGTGTTCTCATGAATGAATACCTAGGCTATATATATAGCCTTACAAGACTCAAAACCCTAGAATGTCCACTGGACGATCTTGCCCTTCATTAAGGGTGGATTTGTCCAAGTTGTATTAACTTAATATCTAGCAACTAACAAACAACTAATAATGGTAACTAAAAACCCTAATTAACAAGCTAGTAATCCGCAAACTAGTCTTCACTTGATTCTTCCACCTGAAGGAAAGTGTATAGAGTAGTTTCTCCATTATGTAATCCTTCAATGGTCCTCAAGTCATCACCAACTCGTTCTTGAATCATGCAAACAAGAGTTTGAAGTGATTCTTGAAGTCTTCTAGCACGCGCTCTTGTAATCGGACCACTTGGTATTTGCATGACTTGAGCGCTAGAAGTTCGAGCAGCCTTGAGCCCCTCCTCATTACTAGGCTCTGATACCACCTGTGACAGCCCCATCTCCCCCTAAGGCATACCAAGGGGGTTAGTGGACTGCCTGGCTAGCTCTCGCCAGGACGAACGAGGCAGTTAAATACAATTGAAAACGTTCCGGAAGATAAAAACGCGTTTAAACGATTCAAAAAGCGCGAAACGGAAAAACGAAAATCGGAGCCGCACATGACCAGTGCCGGCCACGTCACAATCCGGCCGGAATCTGGCCGGATTGGAGGCAGAGACTAATTGCCCGGATTCCAAATTTCCCCTGTCAATCCGGCCAAGAACTGGCCGGATTCTCCTGCAGAAATTCCTGCCAAAATTTTTTTCTTTTGCCGTTCAAAAATCGAACCTGTCCGAAACCCAAACATTCACCAACAAATCATATCAACCTTGAATTTATCATTTGCAAACCAACATAACATATGAACATGACCAAACATGTTTATACACGTAAAGTTGCAAATTTACAACTCCAAATAGATGTTGGATCAAAATACACTAAAGGTTTTCCAACCATTGAGGAGCTATACAAAAGAATATTAAACTAGCTCAACTCAGCTTCCCAAAATCATAGTCTCCCAAAAGTTATTCATATCCCTGTAAGGAAAACAAAGGCAATAGAGTGAGTTTTTGTCCAATGAGATACCATCACCCAAGTAACGAATTTCATGTAAGCATAAAGCCACTCAATCCAAGTTCATTCAATAAATGAGTTAACTAACACCACATTTAAAAAAAGATTTTTAAAAAGGATACAAACGGCTCTCAAGAGCCATTTTTCTTGCTTGCCATACTTGATCTCACCTCGTTGACTCTCCGTCAATATACAAAGAGTAACCAATACTGTAGACTCCACTTTTCTCCACTTTTCGTCCACCTCACATACCCCTACCGGCCCCGAACTCCAATCAGTTCAGAAATGGTAATATTCGAGTATACCGGAATCAAGAGTCTCATACTCAATGATTCCACATAAACAATCCCCCATGGCTTGTCAATTTACTCGACCAAGCCCTTGCTGGCTCGATTCAATTGACCACCAATGAGGTTGAGCTCAGTGTTAACAGTAAAGGTCGTTGGATACACGTCCAAACGACACCAATTCAAGTATATGCAAGTGACATTCAATTGATACAGTAAACAGTCACATAAGACATAGAGTGTGAGAGTGATAAAGTACACCCTCGTATCAATCAATCTCAACAGTATACGCAAGTATTCAGGTCATAGATTTCAAGTATAACAAAGCCATGAAGTAACAATCATGTGAGTAGTACACTCACCAATCAAATAAAGAGAGTTATCACAAATTTCCGTCCAACGAGAGCCTTGCGTCACCGGCACACCCTAAAACATTCAATAAAACACAATGAGACTTGGTTACGAGTTATGAATCCAAACCACACATCACTAATGTAAAGCCGTAATAACTTGAAAGTAATATAAGGTGCACTTGATGGTAAAGGTTTAGACAACCCTAAGGTCACTAATTAACACTCTAGCAACCCAATTCCAAGAAATCGTATGAACCTACATTTTGGAGAGCATTTCCCCTTATAATTTCAAATTTCCATCCTACAATCACTCACTTATGTTTCCCCAACACAACCACAATTACCATTGCAAGTCATAGGCCGTTCAATACATCTTATTAGGGTCACAATACCCTTTAAATGAAGCCAATTCAAGAGTTCCACAATAACCCTAGAAAAGCCCCAATTCAAAACCTTAAATCTGAAATTTTCCGTACCAAGCAGAAATTTTTCGCAAAAAGCTACAATGAACACACCAAAGCTTCATTCTAGACTATACTAAGCCATCATCCATGGCCAACCAATACTAATCATATAAAATCAGAAAAATCATGAATAAAAATAGAAATTCATCAATCTTTACCAAAAGTCATGCAATCTTCCACAAAACCACCTCTTTGACTAACACAAGTCACTAATTGAACATTATCAAGAACAAAAGAAAGATTCCTTAGCCACTTCCCTTGCAAACTCAAGAAAAGAAGAAACTTAGCACCTCCTCTTTCCAAACCACTCCACCAACTACCTCAATACTACTTTCCAAAGCGTTTTTATGGAGAAATTTGAAGTTTTAACGGTTAGGTTGTGAGATTGAGCAAGATTGAGAAGAAGAAAGTTGGAGGTTTTCCTTTCTTTTGCTCCATAAGAGAGTCGGCCAAGAGAGAGATGTATGATGATGAATTTTGGGTTAATTTTTTATTATTTGGTAAAGGTAAGTAAGATGGTCAAATCCAACCTTTAATCACAAAGTGACACTTGTCACCTTTTTGGTTCAAAGCTATCCTTTTGTCTCTCCAATATTAATCCATTTGGTAACCTCTAATTATCACCTAACACCTAGTGATTTACTCCATGTATACAAAACTTAACCTAATCGGGCAAATTTAGCGCATTTACCGCACTAGCGGGTCTCACGTCCAATATACACTCCTAAAATCTCATGAACTAACATATACTCAAAAAATGATTTAAAAACTATATTTACTCATAAAAATTATCCAGAAAATTTTTCTAATAAAGAAAATAGAGAAAAGGCATGCAATTAAATAAAATAAATCCTAGAAAATAAGAAAATTGTCGGGTTTTCACACATATTACCCTAGAGCCTTGCGTCGGTTCTCGATCCCTCCCCTCCAAACGGAGCACTGACATACGTGCATATGCTTTATTTTTTATCCCTCATTTATTTTTCTTTTAGTAGCTTGTCACGTCACTCTTCCCTATTAGGATTAGGCGACCCACTTGGACGTGTGATCGCGACACGATATGTGCGTAGCATGATCCGAGACGACACGATGTGTGATCTTCCATTTTAAGCTTTGGGTTGATAGCCTTTAGCTTTTAGTCGAAGGTTAAGGATTCTTGATAGATTCACTCAAACATGTAGCCGTGACACGATGTGTACGTAGTAGTGTTTGGGGAATCACTCGAACCACCGACAAAGGGCCTTGGAATTGATGACCCTTGGCCACGAGTTTGAAGGCTTGGGGACCTGAGCTTATCGAGTCTAGATGCATTAGTAAGCCAATACCTCATGCATCCATGATCGTTTATCTAGGGCATAGTCTGCCTTACCCTATTAGGGACACTAGGCACGAGGGGAGGCATCCCGCCCCTTTTTCCTTATTTATCTTGGTTGCTTTTTATATTATTTAATTGCCAAATGTGTTATGTGATTATGTGTTGAACTAATGTTTCTTTGTTGTTTTGTCTTTTGCATTCACTAACGCTAGAAAATAAGAGATCTGGCATGATCCACTTTTAGAACCTACCCTCTTAGATAGGTTATTGCACGTTTAAATTTCAATGTATTGCATTTGTAGGTGCACATCATTCTAGGCCTACCCTGGCATACAAAGGGTCCTTTTTGTTCATAATATAATTGCATGTTTTATTGCTTTAGTAAACTGGCATCATGCATCCACCTTAGAAGGGAATGCCATTTAGGGAATCCCATGTTAGGAATAAACTACCCTGTATCTCGGATATATAATCCAATGAGACTTGCATGTTTATATTCCCTGTAACATTCGAAGAGGTAGTGCACGAGGTAAGGTAAGATCCGATCTTTTCGAAGACGGCAAAGCAATCTTTGCATATTAGAATATGAACATCTAACAATCACCTTTTGGCCATTTTAAACGAAATCGGTAAAAATCCCTTGCTTAAAGGACATTAACTTGAAGAAATTCACAAATAATCCCTCATTGTTAAGACGATAAATATATTGAGGCCATATCTTGATTTTAGGAGGCTCATAGACTAATGCATCGCAATGATTTTTTGAAACTACCAATGGGTAGACAATTCAATCAATTTTTGAATAAACCATCAATTTCATTGGACCATTGTCGCGCCCCACTTTTTGACGTTGGTGTGGAAGTAGTGTGTGTGAACGTGTGTAGAAGTGAAAGCAAAGACCGTGGGATTGTAAAATGCGACGGTTTTGGTCAAGTAAAGTTCAAAAGGGTTTTATGTATGAAAAATGGAGTCGCCACTTGGTATAGAGTTAGGCTGTACCAAGTCACCCAAAAATGATTTTTGTTTTTGAATGAAAAAGTAAACAAACCCTTTTTGAAAACTTTTAGGTCTACATAACCAAAGAAAGGGATCGGGGGTCACGTTTGGTAAGGGAGAAGGCAAAGGCGGAGCCTAAGGCACTCCCTTACCCTAGCCAAAGCTAGTTGCGTGACATAGTGTGACGCCCCGAAAAAAAAAGAGTTTGAGAACCCGTAAAAATCCTAATCTTTTCCGAGGATTTTATTTCCTTTAATAGCATGTTTTCTGCATTTCCTGGCTTAGGAAATTTTCCTGAGGAATTTTTATGAGTAATTATAGTTTTTAGATGATTTTTCTAGCCTTGGAGAGTTTTTGGAAAATTAAGAGTATATAATGGACGTGGGACCCACTAGTGCGAAAAGTTCGGAAAAATTCGGCCAATAAGGTTAAGTTTCGGATACTGTGTAAAATTTATCGGGTGTTAAGAGATAAGTAGAGTGGGTGAAATGATTGATGTGAGAGGTAAAAGAAAAGATAAGATTGCATTTATGATAGTGACAAGTGTCACAATATCATTGGTTTTGACTTAAGAACACTATTCACTATTTTGACTTTTGACCCAATTAAGTAAATATCTCAAAAATTCACAAAAATTACCATTTTCTTACCTTGTGTTGGCCGGCTCTCTCTCTTGCAAGAAGGAAGGAAGTTCTTCAACATTTCAAGCTTCCAAGTGGCTCAAATCAACCAAACCAAGGGTTTGAATTAGTTTTTACTCCATACAATCTTTCCTTTTAGTGATAGTGAGTGCTTTAGTGAAGTTTTTTGGAAGAGCTAAGGTGTCCAACATCTTCCCCTCTCTTGTTTACTTGGTAAGTGAAGCTTAAACTTCCACCTACACCTATTGATGCTTAAGATATGATTAGTAGTGATTAAAGTGCTGAAATTTCTGGTTTTATCTTGGTTTGAAGTGATTTGGTGAAGTTTTGATTTTATTGATGATTTTTCTGGTTTAATTGGATTATGGTGTTGTGGTTGTTTATGATGATTGATAATGAGGGGTTATGACTCTAGTGGATGGAAATGATTGATATTTGCAACCAATTTTGGATTTGGAATAAATTTTGGAAAGATAGGGTTCATGAAGCTACATTCTGCCCGAATTTATTGCACCATGTTAGAGGCCGAATTGGCCTTGGCTTAAAACATGAAAATTGTAGGTATTGATGTGTTTGAAGTTCCTGTAAAATTTCAGGCCATTTGGACTAGTGTAAAGTGAGATATGTCGACTTTACTGTTGCTGTTCTGGGTTGATCAGAATGCGAAAACTGCACTTGTAATTGGCCATTTTGACTGGAATTGCTTTGGATTTGGATATTGGTGTCTTCTGATGAAATGTAGCTGGATGTCTTAGCTTCCATATGCCTTTGGAATCAATGCATTTGGACTTGTACAGACCGAGTTATACCAATTACAGCATAGTGGGATTTGTGAACCAGTTTTAGTGGCTCTGGTTTGGTATTTTTGGCATATTTGACCTAGTTGTGCTAGGATTTGGATTGAGTGGCCTTCTACATTGTTGTAGCCCTGTCTCTTAGCTTCGAAACGGTGGGTCTTGCACCTTCATCCGACAATCGTAACGCCTTTGGTACCATTACCGTAAAATGACGTCAAAACTGTTTTTCTGGTTTTGAGCTTAACCTTCATTTCCGGACTTTTCCCTAGCTTGACTTGTCTTTGTACTACTTGGAGCTTGCTGAATGGATATTAGATGAACTTATTTGTGTGACTTTGGGACTGGCTGAAGTAATAATGAAGCCATGATGGCTGGAAAAGTTAGCAAATGTAGGGGAAGTGTTGTCCGAACTTTGAAGGGACTTGTTTGCATTGGGTTTGTGATCTAAGACTTGGATTTGAGCAAGGCAATGTTATGTGATGGATGATTTCTGAGCCGTGGAGGTGAGTGACCCCAAACTATTGTTAAAGCTTCTTATGAACCGTTTCTTGCACTATTTACTTGATTGCATATCATGAGTGCTTGCATGTGGCCCATGACATGTTTTGGCTTAAATGAGTGCTTGGAATTCGTGTGCTGAACACCAACGTCTCCACCTCTGTGTACTGTTCATCTGGAGCAAATGGCTCCCCACTGACTGTTTACTGTTAAATGTTTGTTTGGAGCGTTGGGTGTTTAAGTACAACGATTTCGCTGGCTCACGAGAGCAATAAGTGTACATTTGATCTTGAAATCATGACATCACTGAAATGAACGACTGTGAAACTGAATTGATTACTGATTTTAATGGTTTCTCGCTGAGCTTCTAGCTCACCCCAAAAATGTTTTATTTCCCCCCCACAGGGCTCATGGCGAAGGAAAGCTTGGAGTGCTTATTCACGTGACTGGATGGCTTATATCGTGTACAGTTTAAGTTTGGATCTATTTTATGTACGAGTTGGTCTTGTATAAATATTTGAAATTGATATGGATGTAAGTATACGTTCCACGATTGGAATCAGTTTTCCGCTGCATTTGTATTATGTAATCATTGGAGAATTTGATGTAATTTTGAGATTTATATTGTAATTGGGTTGAGGACTATAGTGAGCGATTGAGTCCCGGCGAGAGTTGGGCAGGCGGCCCGCCGAATCCTCTGGTTTGCCTTAGGGGGAGGTGGGGCCGTTACACTTAGCCCCACGTTTCCTAATTTTTCTACCCAATGGTATGTATCGCATGTTGGATATGAACTATATGAATGCAACAACCTAGACCCAGGGGGAGATAGGGGAAATTTCTCTTCAAAGGTTGAGTGGTGCCAATCACATTAATTGTGAAGCCCAATAATGATCCTTTGGAGAGGTCACACATGATCCTAAATAACGTAAAAATGAATGGAATGAATGCATGCCATGTGGAAATGTGGGTTTGTGTGTAGTGAAAAAGTAATAAAAATAATAGTGGGTAAGTGGAAGTGTGCAAATGGATTTACAAAGTAAGGTGTGTAGAAATGATAATGTGAAAATAACATAAAGTGCATGTGTGCGAGTGATATTGTATAAAGTGTGAGTGGTAGAGTGAAAACGTGCAAAATTAAAGTCGTGTGAAGTGAGAATATGGAAAAAGGGATAGAATATAAAGTAGAAGTGTATGTGATAGTGAATGAGTAAAATGCATGAATCCTATAGGAATGCATCAAGACGGGAACGGGAGTCCTAACTTTGTGACTTCAATTTTCCCTTTGATTAGAAAGGAGAACTAGCGTGCTAAGGCTATTTTGGAGCCACACTCGCTCGTTTCCCTTATCGAAAGGGGACTCTTCAAGCAAATGTATCCTATAACTAGCATGAGAATGCAAAAAGCCTAGAATGAGGGGAAAAGGATTGGAAGAGCTTGCCAAATGATAAAAACTAAGAAAAATGCATGAAATGTAGTGAACATGCAAATATGCACTAACAAAAGGGGGACGGCCTATTGGGTCTAGCGTTGGACTAGCCCATTCTATAAATGAGCCACAACTAGCGTTGGACTAGTGTGGTGATGTACATTCATCCATCGCATTCATCCATGGCTATGGAAAGCAAGTAGACATGCCAAAACACTCATAAACACATAGCACGTAACACTTAGCATGCTCGACTAGATGCAAGAGCCTAATAAAGCAAATTAACACATAGCAACAAAAGCAAGCAATCAAGCTAATAAACCTATTACATTTGCTAGCTAGGCACACGTCTTCAATAGGTCTTCATCAAGTGCTTTCCAAGCCCTATCTATTACAAGCCAAGAGGTGTGCACATACCCCATAAAGAATAACTTAAATAAAAAATAAAAGTAAAAATGAAATAAATGAAAGGAATTAAGGAAAGGCAAGGGAAGCAAGTAGACATGCAATTCTCACTTAGCACGTTGGTTCACATAGGGGAGAGACAAAAAAGATAAAAGAAGTTATACCTCCCTTGGAATGGTGTCAAAATGAAAGAAAAATGGCTTCAAAACAATAAAAAGGTCAAGATACCACTTTAATAAAGAAAAATTAAAAGAAAATGTGCAAAATCAAGCTCACTTGATCATAAAGTCCCTAAAGTCATGACTTAAGCGCGATTGAAACAAAGCATGGTAGTTAATTGAAGCAAACAAGCAATGAAGTTGCACAAATTAAAACTGCGAAGGATCAAATTGATGAAATTATTCAATTGGTTGGGTCATAGTGAAACAAAGAGGAACTTGGGGGGTCAAAGTGCAATTTTTCTGGAAATTATTCATGCAGAATGCATGTAAATGCTACGAAGAGAACGTTTCTGTAACATTTCTTATGCTCTCAAAACTTCAGCAATTTTGCCGGCAAATTCACACAACCATTTCAACCCCAAACCAACCTCAAGCTCCTACCAAACTTATCATGCATGCAATAACCAGAATGAAGAAGGTTTGCATGCGAATTACATGTGACAACTGAGTAAACATTCCAGCAACAAGAGAAACTTTCGGCAAAATGGTTTTTAAGCTTCAGCTAGCAAATATCTTTGCTTCAGCCCCTTACATGGCAAATGCATTCAATCATCTCAAGCCACCCCAATCCCAAGTTCTTATTAGGCTTAGCATGCATACAAAAACAGAATGGGAAAGATTTCTAGGCCAACTCCATGCAAGCTATGGAAAAAGTAAACTTTCTGCAAAAAATCTGGGTTAATGCAACTTTCCTAACGGTTGGGACTTCAGCAAAACAACTCTGATTACTCGCCTAAATGTGTTTGCACCACAACAAAACACCACAGCAACGAAAGAAAGGAATCTGATGACAGCATGCATGCCAACTACACAAAAAAAACTGTTCTGCAAGGAAAGAGAAGAAGTGCCGCAAGTTTCTGCAATTTTTCCCAGCCGAGGCTTTTTTTTTTACTTCGTCATGCAAGTGAGTTCAACTACCAAAACTTCAACTATTGACTAAATGAAACGCAGACTCTTGTTGCAGAATTGAAACCAAACATTTAAGTGGTCCAACAGCAAGGGAAAAAGGGAATTTTTCATGCAAGTTTCATGCAGTCACATAGCAGGCTTTCTGCAATACGGAAACGAACAAGACTGCTGCAACTTTCTGCTATCACATGCAGACTCTCGGCAAACAAAGAAATCACATAACAGCTTTGATCAGATATTTTTCAACCTAACATCACAACTTTAGACCAAGTCACAGACTATACCACTACCATGATCCAAACAGGCAAGAAACTTAGAAAGACAGCATGCTCAATTCTGGAAAAACATGCATGTGACTATGGTTCGGCACTCTGAAATTCATTTTACAGCTCAAGTATTTCAGATTTTTAAACATACAAACTCAACACCCAACCTTCCATTTCCTCCCCTCAACACAAGATTAAACATGAAAACTGAAATGCAAAACTCAACTAGTAACTAAAGAGAAGGCAACACGGCAGAGAAAAGGAAAAAAAATGCAGCAGCTTTTGCTTGCTGCGTTTTTAAAAGGAACAACTTTTAAATAACTTGGTAACTTCAGCAATTTCATACCATGAGTTTCCAACAAACTTTCAGATTCAAAATACATCAGAAATGATACATATTCATGCTAAAATCTGACCCAAACAAACCAGAAACGAGGCAAATGAACCAGAAACAGCAAACAACGACAACTACTAACCAGAAAATGCAAACAGCGTATGACCATACAACCTCCTATGACCACGAAGCAGAGATGCAATGAAGACAACTACTTAAACAGCTGAACGAACAGGGGAAAAAGAAAAAGCAATGCAGACAGCGTAATGAAAGACATCAGGCATGCATTTCTGCCGAAAGCTTTCCGCAACAAATGCAAACCTCCTCTCATTCAAACATCCCTTAACCATTTTAACCAAGCCAAAAACTGGAATCATAGCAATAAAATCACAAAGCTTTCTTCCCATTTTATCCTAAAATCTTGATGATTATACCCCAGAAAATTAAGCCGAAGGTAAATGACAAAGTTCTGCAATTTTCGGCAAGCTCTGCTGCATTGTTGAGTTTCTCAAATGCCATCCTATCATATCTAATGACCAAACCAACAAAACTTGGATCCAAACAACAAGATTATACAAAAGGTAAACCAGTAAACTACGAAAAGGGATCATCTTTAACAGAGATAGCCCACACTCTTGGACTCACATACGGAAGCAAATATGATAGGTCATCCAAATCTGATAATAGGAAGAAAAGATCTACACTTGGCTGGGCTTATTTATCTTAATCATCAACCATAAACACCGAACCAAAAACATCCCAAATTTATCATAAACACCAACGAGAACTCCCAAACCATTATCCAGGCGTTCATCAATCGCAAATCAATAATAACGATAGAAAAATCTTGTCTTGGCATGAGTTCGTGTATGGAATACCTGGATGCAAATCTGTAGAGGGCGATGGGGGCTGGAATGATGATGGTGGAGCCTCGACTTCAATGGCTGCTGGAGCCTTTCCTTCCTCAGCTGCCTCTCTTGTTCACACCCTCAAAGTCTTCCTCGCTTCTGATTTCTTAGCTACCCTCAGGCTCTCGTTCACTCTCGACTCTCTCTCTTTCCTCTCGGTCGTGGCTATCTGCTTTACACTCCCCCTTTCTGGTTTTCTTTTCTGCCGTCCATCTCACCCTCTCTCTCTCTATTTCTCCTCTATCTCTCGGACCCTTGTCCAGATCAGCCGCCAGTCCTATTTCTGATTTTCATCCGTCCCTCCCCTCTTTGCTGCGCCTTTTCTCTTTCTATTTATACCAGGAACAAACCCTCAAATCCTCACCTTTGAGGGTTTGTTGGGCATTTTAGGGCCCTCCGATGAGAGGTGGATTTGTTGGGCATTTTAGGGCCCTCCGATGCCAGCCCAAATCTCCCATGAAGAATCAGTATTTTACGCTGCTGCATGTGCGGTGCGGTTTGTTGTAGTAGTTTTTTTGTTTTTCAAGAAAACATTGAATTTAAATAAAAAACGACTAAAGCATATTTTTGAATGTTTTTCTTTTCGAGAAATTTTATGCTAAGGAACTTAAAAAAAATAATAAACTAAAAAACTAAAAAACTAAAAACTAAAAAGCGAATAAAACTAACATGACGAATAAAAACTAAAAATTAAATAGTAAATGAAATTACGCTAAAATTTGGTGTCTACAACCATTTTATTCATCAATTTCATCCCAATCCATTTTATCAATTCATTCAAGTTTAGCACAATCTAATCATTTTTTAATAAATCATTAATTCCATTTCATTCATTGGACCAATCCATCTATTTTTAGGGTGATCCAGTCAATTTTGAATAAATTATCAAGTTTCATTCAATACAATTTGACCAATTTACCCTTTTAAAGGTAATCTAGTCAAATTTGAATAAATCATCAATTTTATCCGATCCACTTGACCCGTTTATTCTCTTTTAGAGTTTCAATCTAAGATTCACTGGAAACCTAGTTGAGACATGGCTCTTTCACACATCACTTTATGTGTTAGTCAAAGTAACCAATCCATTCGGACTTGGTCCTTATTTTGTTGGAAAAATGTCTCTCTCACTCCAATTGACCAAATTTTTCAAATTACTTTTCACTCAATCAGTCGATCGGATTCATCAGGTATTGTTTAGTGCCTACCTCAGAGGATTGCATTTTCATTCTAGGCCAACCCTTGGCATAAAAGGGCTCCCCCATAGGACATGCATACGGATTTTACAATTTTGCTTACTAACTCTGGGTATTTTTTCTTTTATTTTCCCCCTCCCCCGCATTTATAAAAGATGTCTTAATAAGGTTAAAAAAATATTTTTCTATATCTGATAACAATTTTGATCTAATAAAACTTGAAAATTACAAGTATTACTTGATTCTTGGGCAGACCCTACAATGAAAACATGAAGGATCTATCTAAAAGCGCTAGGCTAAAGTCTCTAAGAAACTTCATAATTGTTTTTCAAAGTAAAGAGAAAATTTTGCTTGTTTGATTTGTTAATATATTTTTGTTCCAAAAGAAAAGGAGACAAAAAAGTATGTATATGTGGAGCTCTTTAGAAGTTTTTCTCTTCTCATTTGTATTATAATTGAACAAGAAATTTTGTTTTAAACTTTTTAACAAGTATTGTTTTGTATATATTCATGTACATTTCCTTTTTTATTTGGCTCATTGGAGATTTCATGATGAATTTTAAGAAATAAGACTAAATTGAGATATTTCAACCTCTTGCCTGAAAATTCACAAGTGTATGTTTTCTAAAATCTTTGCACACACTAGATTGGTGATTCAAACTATACAATAAGAGTGCTCAAAATTAAAAGAAGTCACTCAAACTGATTGATCTATCTCGAAAGACCCAATGCAATACCTTTTTCTCCTTCACTGTACAATTTATCAAAAAAAAATCAGTCACATTGATTGATAAATTGCAAATTGGGGCAATCTTTGCTTGAAGATGTCTACTGTGTCTAATCAGATTCAATCCACATCTAAGTGAAAGTAATAATGTACATTATTCTTATTTGTTTGGAAAGTTTGGAATGATACTTTAAGTGTTCGTTTCTCTATCTATACAGATTTTATCATTTGCTCTCCCATTTGAGCCTTTAAAAGAATAATTTCGATTCAAATAAGAGTCTTAATGATCACTACACATTGAAAATTTTGCAAATATCAAAAGAGAATGGATTCTCAATGAGCATTTCGTTACTTTGGTTGTCATGAAGTGTAAGAATGATATTTTGGCCATCATTTCTACAACCTAAACACTATTTATCCCTTGTATCCTCCTTTGAGCTAAAATGGGTGGTTCTTTTCAAATCACATATGATCGCACCCCACAGTGGGGAAGGAGATTGGAAAATTTTGCAAGAGAAAGAGAAAAGGTAAAAATGCAAAAATTTAAAAAAAAAGAAGAGAGAGAACCGCAAATTGGGGAAATTTGATTCTACCATTAATATCTGAGCTTCCATTTAAAAAAAAAAAGAAAGAAAAAAGGAAAAGGAAGAGTATTGTCTGGCGGATCACTTATGTTTCACAGATATGGATGAACAGGAGTCTTCCTCAATCAATTAATTCAGATACATGTAAGAAATTTTGTAACAGCCCCACCTTCCCCTAAGGCGAACCAAAGGGGTTAGCGGACTGCCTGCCCAACTCTCACTAGGACTAACAGTTCAGTTCACATCGATCTAATACGTTCCGGAACATACTAACGAACGTAAACCAGTCAAAATCACAAAATAAAAAAAAATGAAAATTGGAGCCGGTCATGAATAGTACCGGCAACGTCAAAATCCGGCCAAACATCACGCAAACATACACATCTTGAAATTCAACATTTACAAACCAAAATGGCATACAAAATTATCCCATAAGTTTATACATATACGGTTTGCCAAATCAAAAGAGAAATCGGACCCAAAAGTACATTTAGGGTTTCAATCAATGAGCTATACAAAAGCTATGTACATCAAGCTTAATTCGGCAACCAACTATCAAATCCAGTCCAAAAGTATTTATTTTCCTGTAAGGAAAACAAAAGGAACAGAGTGAGCTTACGCCCAGTGGTATACTATCACATAAGCAACCAAGTCACATAGGCATAAAGCGGTCAAGAAACAAATAAACCAAGATCACACATTAACAAGATGGTAAAAGGATACAGACGGCTCTCAAGAGCCCCTTTCCTCGCTCGTATACTTGATCGGACTTCATTGACCCTCCGTTAATGTTTACAAAGTAACCAACCATAGGCTCCACTTTACTTCCATTCCTTCCACCCAACATACCCCTACGGGGCCCGAACTCCAAACAGTAGCAATTTGGTAATACTCGAGTATACCAGAATCAAGAGTCTCACTACTACAAGATTCCATATAACAGTCCCCATGGCTCGTCGACCTTTACGACCAAGCCCTCGCTGGCTCGATTCAATCGACTACCAATGGGGTTGAACTCAATAGTACAGTAAAGGTCGCTGGATACTCGTCCAAACGACACCAACACCAGTTTTTCCATGAACATTTTTAGTATCACAGTGAAACAATAGACAGTCATAAATAATATCAAAGGAGGTGAGGGCGATCAAGTACACCCTCACTTCAATCAATTTCAATGGACAATTAAGCCTTCAAGGCATCACGTTCACATATAGCAAAGCCACATGGCAAACAAATAAGTGAGTAGTACATTCACCAATCAAGCAAATAATATTTCATGCACTTCCGCCTAAGAGTGTCTTTGCACCACCGTCACGTCCTAACATGGTCAAATAAGCACAATAAGAATCGATTACAAGTCATAACCAATTCTAAATACTCTCAAAATAAGATTCCATAAGAATATATAAGCATTAGAGTAAACCAGGAAAATCCGGAAATGGAATTAAACTTCAATCCAAAAAAATAGTTTTTGACATCATTTTGCGGTTTTGGCACCAATGGCACTAAGATTATCGGATGGAGGTGTAAGATACACCATTTCGAAGCTAAGAGATAGGGCTACAATATTGCAGATGGTCACTCAGTCCAGTTCATAGGAAAACTAGGTCAAAAATGCAAGATACTAAACCAGAACCGCAAAAACAGGTGGACAAACCACATTCTGGGTAACGAACTATAATTCAGGCTACCTAAGTCCAAATCAAGTGATTCCAAAGCCATCTGAAAGCTAAGACATCAGGCTACATTTACTCAGAAGACCTCAACAACCAAATCAGAAGTATTCCCAGCCAAAATAACCAATTACAGAAGCAATTCTCAAGTTCGGGTGAAACCAGGGCAGCAGGGGTATTTCGGTCTTTTCACAGGCTACACTACTCCGATTGTCCTGAAATTTTGTAGGCATCTCTAAAATATTATTCCCTACAACTTTTATGTTTTAACCCAAGGCCAATTCGGCCTCTAACGATGAGGTACTGTGCCGGGCAGAATGTAAATAATGAAACCCTAACTTTCAATTTTTCTTCCAAAACAGAAATTTTCTGTAATTAACCATTTTTTCCACCTTCTAGTTTCCTTAATTATCATTCCCAATCATCATACATGACCACATAATAAGAATCATATGAAAACAGAAAAATCACCAATAATTATAAAACTTCACCAATTCAACCAAAAATCAAGATATAATCCACAAAATTACATCCTAGACTACCACAAATCATGGATTAAACATCATTAGGTGGAGGAGAGAGGTTCCTTCACAACTCACCTTAGCAACACAAGAGAGAGAGCAACTAGTCACCTTAGCTTTCCAAACAACTTGTGACAGCCCCACCTTCCCCTAAGGCGAACCAAAGGGGTTAGCGGACTGCCTGCCCAGCTCTCGCCAGGACTAACGGTACAGTTTACGTCGATCTATTACGTTCCGGAACATACCATTGCGCGCAAACAAGTCAAAATCACAAAATAAAAAAAAATGAAAAATTTTGCCGAAGATGAATAGTGCAGGCCACGTCAGAATCCGGCCGGAATCTGGCCGGATACTGGCCAGAGAGTAATCCAAAATTTTTCCAAAACGGCCTGCAATCCGGCCGGCAATCCGGCCAGTTTCTGGCCGGATTCCTGGCCGGATTCAGTCCAGTGCCTTTTCGTTCCAATTTTTCCTTTTTCCGTTTGAAGGTCGTGGTGATCCGAAATCCATCCAAACATCAACCATAGATATATATACAATGAAACCCAACCTTTACAAGCCGAACGGCCTACCAAAGGATCTATTTAATTCATACATATACAAGTAGCCATTTACACACCAAACATTGGTGGAATCAAAGCACTTAGGTTTTCATCCTCAAGGAGCAATTCAAAATACATATACATGAGCTCAACTTGCATCCAACTATCATAACCTTTCCAAAAGTGTTCATTTTCCTGTAAGGAAAACAAATAACACGGAATGAGCTAAAGCCCAGTGGTATACCACCCAATAAGCAATCAAAGTCATATAAGAATGAACCTTCATTTAAAGTGCACAAATAAGCAATGAAGCAAAACGGTAAAAGGATACGGTCGGCTCTCAAGAGCCCATTTCCACGCTTGCAATCTTGATCCAACCTCATTGACCCTCCGTCAATGTCAAAAGTATCAAACCGTAGACCTCACTTTACTTCCATTCCTTCCACCCAACATACCCCAACCGGGCCCGCACTCCATTTCAGTAGCTTTTGGTAATACTCGAGTATACCGGAACCAAGGGTCTCATTACCACAAGGTTCCCCAGTACAGTCCCCGTGGCATGATAATTTTCATGACCAAGCCCTCGCCGGCTCGATCCAATTAACTACCATACGGGGTTGAGCTCAATAATGCAGTAAAGCCGTTGGATACTCGTCCAACAACACCAAATCAGTTTCCATGCATGGAATTCAGTATATCATATATCAAATGCAGTATTTCAGTAAAACGGTAAATAACCATGAATGAAATCACAAGGGGTGAGGGCGGTCAAGTACACCCTCACCTCAATCATTTCCAATAACCAATTAAGCCTTCAAGGCATCAAATACACATAGCACAAAGCCACATTATAACAAATAAGTGAGTAGTATACTCACCAAGCTAGTAAGTGGTGTTTCATACACCGTGATCACCAAGACGTCGTGAGCTACCGTCACGTCCTATAACATGTAACACATTCAATGAGACTCGATACCGAGCCATATAGCCATGCCAATTACAACCCCAATAGGGTTTCATATGCATAAATGTGCATAATAGCAAACCAGAATTAAGAAAGGGCTTTAACTTAAGCCTTGATAAGAAAACCGGTTTTGACGTCATAATGCGGTAATGGCACAACTCTCACTACGAATATCGGTTGGGGGTGTAAGACCCACCGTTTCGAAGCTATGGAACAGGGCTACAACAATGTAGAAGGTCACTCAATCCAGTTCCTAGCTTAACTAGGTCGAATATACGAAATACTATACCAGAATTCCCAAAACAGGTTTGCAAAACGCAGAAAACTGTAATCGGTATATCTCAGTCCATACAAGTCCAAATGCCGAAATTCCAAAGGCACATGTTAGCTAAGACATTAAGCTACATTTCATCAGAAGACACCAACTTCAAAATCCAAACCAATTCCAGTCAAAAAGGCCAATTACTATCGCAGTTTTCACATTCTGCTCAATGCAGAACAGCGGCATAACTCACTCCACACTCATCCAAATGACCTGAAATTTTACAGGCACCTTAAACATATTAATACCTACAACTTTCATGTTTTGAGCAAAGTCCAATTCGGCCTCTAACCCAGTGATCTAAAACCGGACAGAAATGGGATTCTATGAACCCTAACTTTTTAATTTTCACACCAAATCCAAAATTGATTGCATTTTCCTATCCAATACACCTCATAGAGTCATTATCAACCATTATCATTCATCATACAAGGCCACAACATTCATTTCATATTAAACCAGAAAAATTCCCAATAAAATAAAAACTTCACCAAAACTCTTCAAATCAAGAAATAAATCATATAATCCTTCACTCATGCCACCATTAAGCATAATATAACCATCATTAGGTATAGGGGAGAGGTTGAAGCATCACTTACCAAGAAACAAGAGAGAGGAGGATGTTGGACACCTTAAACCTTCAAACAAAGTTCACCAAACAACTTACTATCACTAGAAGATAGTATTTTATGGAGTGAAATGGATGGAAGCAAATGTTTTTGGTTGATTTGCACCAAGTGGAAGCTTGAAATTTGATGAACTTTCTTCCTTGTGGAGCTTGGGATGGCCGGCCAACAAGAAGTGAAGAATGGTGGTTTTTTGTGAATTTTTGGAGATATTAACTTAAGTGGTCAAAAGTCAAAAAAATGTCAAAAGGTGAATAGTGTTTCTTAAAAGGCATCCAATGAGGAGATGACATGTGGCACTCTATTAAATGCATTCTTATCATTCTTTTCTCTCTCACATCAATCACTTCACACACACTACTTATCTCTTAACATCCGATAAATTTTAAACAGTATCCGAAACTTAACCTTATTGGCCGAATTTTTCTGAACTTTTCGCACTAGTGGGTCCCACGTCCACTATTTACTCTTAATTTTCTAAAATTTCTCCAATGCTAAAAAAAATCATCTAAAAACTATAATTGCTCATAAAATCCACTAAGAAAATATTTCTAAGCCAGAAAATGCAGAAAACATGCAATTAAGGGAAAATAAACCCTAAGAAAATATTAGGGTTTTTTTTTACGGGTTCTCACACTCTCCCCCCCTTAAAAGAATTTCGTCCTCGAAATTTCTCACCTTAATTCCCGAAAAGGTTTGGGTATTTCTTTCGCATTTCCTCTTCCATCTCCCAGGTAGCTTCCTCCACTCCGTGGTTTCTCCATAGCACTTTCACTAGCGGAATCTTCTTGTTTCGGAGCTCTTTGACTTTTCGATCGAGTACTTGAACCGGTTTCTCTTCGTAGGCCAGTGATTCATCCACTTCGATATCCTCCGGTTGCAATACATGGGATGGGTCAGGATGGTACTTCTTTAGCATTGACACGTGAAATACATCATGGATTCGAGATAGACTGGATGGCAGTTCCAATTGATACGCGACCGCTCCAACCCTCTGAAGGATTTTGTAGGGTCCGACGTACCGTGGTTGAAGTTTCTTTCCTTTGCCCGTTGTAAGACTTCGTAAGGGTGTGATTTTGAGAAATACATGGTCTCCAACTTTAAATTCCAAATCCTTTCTTCGGTTATCCGCGTAGCTCTTTTGTCGACTCTGGGCTGTTTGAAGCCGTTGCCTTATCAACTTGACCTTCTCTTGAGCCTCTTCCATCCATGGAATAGTTGCCGGGTCCAGTGCTTTCTTTTCACCTACTTCATCCCAGTAAATCGGTGACCGGCACTTGCGTCCGTAGAGAGCTTCATACGGAGCCATTTGAATTGACGAATGGAAGCTATTGTTATATGCAAATTCGACTAAGGTCATGTGCTGACCCCAGTTGCCTCCAAAGTCCAGAATGCACGTTCGTAGCATGTCTTCGAGAGTTTGAATTGTCCGTTCTGACTGGCCATCCGTCTGAGGATGATAGGTAGTGCTCAAATTGAGTTTAGTCCCCAAGGTTTCTTGAAACTTCTGCCAAAATCGTGATACGAACCGTGGATCCCGATCGGAAACGATGCTCACAGGAACACCGTGTAGTCTTACTACTTCGTCCACGTACAGTCGGGCCAACTGATCCAATGAATACTTCATGTTCACCGGCAAGAAATGGGCCGACTTGGTTAATCGATCAACGATCACCCAAACGGCATCGTGTCCCCTTTGCGTCCTCGGTAAACCGGAAACGAAGTCCATTGTGATGTTTTCCCACTTCCACTCGGGTATCTCCAAGGGTTTTAATAGACCCGATGGTTTTTGATGTTCTGCCTTCACTTGCTGGCAAATAAGACATTTCTGCACGTATTGAGCTATTTCCCTCTTCATATTGTCCCACCAATAAGTCCCTTTTAGGTCTTGATACATCTTGCTGCTACCCGGATGGATTGTATACTTGGACCGATGAGCTTCCTCCAGAATTTCCTCTTTCAACACCTCTTCATTCGGTACTACGATTCGGTTCCGATACTTCAAAAGACCCTCAGGACTCAAATTGAAGTCCGTTGTTTCTCCCTTTTCCAATTTCTCTCTCCACTTTCGTACCATCAAATCCTCGCCTTGCGCCTCTTTTATACGTTCCAGTAGAGTGGAGGTAACCCTAACATTGCCAAATATCACCTTATGGCTCCCTAGACAGGGTTTCCATTCACACACGGATTCTAACAAATCCCACTCCTTAATCATTAGCCCTGCCACTTGCACTTTACGACTCAGGGCATCTGCTACCACATTTGCCTTTCCCGGATGGTAATTGATCGTACAGTCGTAATCTTCCAGGAATTCCATCCACCTTCGTTGCCTCATGTTCAGTTCCTTCTGGGAGAAGAGGTACTTAAGACTCTTGTGATCCGAAAACACTTCGAAGGTCACCCCATATAGGTAATGCCTCCACTTTTTCAGTGCAAACACAACTGCAGCTAATTCTAGATCGTGAGTCGGGTAGTTCTGCTCGTGAGGCTTCAATTTCCTAGAGGCAAAAGCAATCACATTCCGGTTCTGCATCAAAACGCATCCCAATCCTTCTCGCGACACGTCTGCATATACTGCAAACCCGTCCACTCCATTTGGCAAGACCAGTACCGGAGCCATGGTCAATCTTTTCTTTAATTCCTGAAAACTCGTTTCGCATCGGCCGTTCCAGATAAACTGGCCATGCTTCTTCGTTAGGTCAGTTAAAGGTCCTGCCAGTTTGGAAAAGTCCCTAATGAACCTTCGGTAGTACCCAGCTAGCCCTAGAAAGCTACGAATTTCCGTGGGGGTTTCTGGCATCTTCCAATTTGTCACGGCCTCAACCTTCGCCGGGTCCACCGAAATACCTTCATGAGAGATCACGTGCCCGAGAAATGCCACTTTCTCCAACCAGAACTCGCATTTGCTAAACTTGGCATACAGCTGATGTTCCCTCAGGGTCTGCAACACTACCCTCAAATGTTCCTCATGCTCCTCACGTGTCTTAGAGTAGACCAAAATGTCGTCAATGAACACCACAACAAATCGGTCCAGGTAGGGTTTGAAAACCCTATGCATTAGGTCCATGAAAGCGGCGGGAGCATTAGTCAGTCCAAAGGGCATAACGGCGAACTCGTAATGCCCGTATCTTGAATTGAAAGCAGTTTTCGGAATGTCCTCCTTCGTAATCGACAACTGGTAGTATCCCTGTCGGAGGTCCAACTTGGAGAAGACCACTGCTCCTTGCAACTGGTCGAACAACTCGTCAATGTGGGGCAGTGGATACTTATTCTTGATCGTTACATTATTTAGACCCCGATAGTCAATGCACATTCTCAAGGTTCCATCCTTTTTCTTCACAAGTAGAACAGGAGCTCCCCAAGGAGATTCACTCTCGTGAATGAAACCACGCTCCAACAGATCTTGCAATTGCAACTTAAGCTCCTTAAGTTCTGCAGGCGCCATTCGGTAAGGGGTTTTCGAGATACGTGCAGTTCCAGGTAAAAGGTCAATTCGAAATTCTATCTCTCTTTCCGGAGGTAAAGCCACTAACTCGTCAGGAAAAACATCCGGAAAGTCCCTCACTATGGTCACATCTTCTACCTTTAACTTATCCTTAGGGGTATTAATTAAGAAGGCCAAAAATCCTTGCGCCCCTCTACTTATCAGTTTCCTAGCTCGAATGCCCGAAATGAGAGCAGATGAGGCTAACCTACCCCTTATATCTAACCTTAAGGTTGCCTCGCCAGGAATGCGAAATTCAACTATTTTCGTTTTACAGTCCGGTTGGGCGTTATATTTGGCTAACCAGTCCATACCCAGAATTACGTTGTACCCCTTAATGGATAAGCTAATCAAGTCCCCTAAAAACCTCCTCTCACCTACCCATACATCGCAATCCTTATAAACCATACTAGTCACCAAACGTTGATTCCCCGTAGGTGTACTGACCTCTAGGTCATATGGCAAACTAGCAGGTTTTATATCGATGCCACACATGAAATCAGGGTTAACAAACGAATGAGTGGCACCAGGATCAATTAAAACTTTGGCAAAGCGGTGGAAAATAGGGATCGTACCTTCCACCACCTCGGAAGACTCTGGGATCTGGTGAGGCTCTAAGGAATATACCCTAGCTGGAACTTTAGGCTTGGATCCGTCTCCCTTGGCTGGTCCAGTATTGGTCCTCGACGGTAGTTGGCTCCCCTTTCCGTCTTGTTTCAGGACCGGACATGTAGCCAGCTGATGGTCCGCACTTCCACACCGCAGACATTTCCCCAGTTTCCTCCAGCAATTGTCCTCGGTGTGGTTTGTCTTTCCACAGGGACCACGAGGTGCCGAAGCCGAGCCACTCTGGGTGTTTCCCCTTTGTCCTCGCCCAGCTTGGCCGCCCCTGAACGGAGTCCCTCTGCCTGATCCAAATTGTCGACCACCTCCCATGCCTCGTCCAAACTTAGAGGGAGTGCTCTTCTCACCCTGTCCAGATGTACTCCCAGGAAAACCACGCTTTTTAGCCTGGAAGTTTCGGACCTGAAGCCGTGCACTCTCAACCCGTTGGGCCTTTTCCATTGCCTCGCTAAATGTAGTGATTTGAGCCGCCGCGAGGTCTTTCTGGATCTCCACATTCAAACCCTGAATGAAGCGCCTCACCCGTCGTTGCTCAGTCATGATCAGTTCAGGCGCGAATTTGGACAGGCGGGTAAACTGGCTCTCGTACTCCGCCACCGTCTGAGCCCCTTGCCGGAGCCGGATAAACTCGTCCTCCTTCCTCTCCTGGACTAGAGGAGGGAAAAACTTGGCATTAAATTCCCGGATGAAGTTCACCCACGTCCTCGGTGTCTGCTCTCGCTCCCATTTCTGTCTAATTACGTTCCACCAGGAACGGGCAGCCCCTTCAAGTTGAAACACGGCAAAAGTGACCTGCCGTTCGTTCGGGTAGTGTAGGGCCGCGAATATATCAACCATTTTCTCAAGCCACTTCTCGGCGACGTCAGGGTCGGGTCCCCCAATAAACTTTGGCGGGGAAAACTTTTGGAAACGTTCGAGAGCTCTATCCTCGCTCTCAACGTGGTTACCAGGGTTTCCAGGGTTAGGGTTTGGGTTTTGGCCTTGTTGTTGCACTACTTGTGCAAGTAGGTTGGTCATTTGCTGCATAGCAGCAGTGATTTGCACATTGGGGTCTAATTGCGGTCCAGGGTTAGGTCCAGTAGAGGGTTCACCCGTTTCCCTAACCGGTGCGATTTGTCTAGTTCCGCGCCCGCGTCCCCGACCACTTCGTGTTCCTTCCATAAATTCACTCGGTCTAGGCAAAAGCACCAAACCAAAGCAGTAATAAAGCAGGTAAGTAACACATAAACTTTCACATAACACATATTGATACATTTCACACAGGGACACAAGCACACATAGATACAAGCCAAACATATATATACAAGCAGTCAGTCAAGTACGGCCAAAGCACGTACGTACACAAAAGATCCACCTGAGGATAGGCCTATCAAAAGAGATTTACACGTAGCTAACCCTACATCCAAAACGGTTAGCTAAGGCTCTATCCCTATCCACCCTATACACAAGACCAAAACTATCTATAACAACTCTAGGAGTCATAATCTAGCCCGAAGATGAGTTATGAGACCCACTCGACGGAGTGGATCCAACCCTAGCCTCAGACCCCGTACAGGAGTCCTTATCGCTCACTCCTTCCACCACCTCGGCACAGAGGTTTAGGATTGTAGCGGCTCGAGTCCTCACCTTCCGAGCCCTCTTAGACTCGCGCTCACGCGCCTCCCTCAGCTGGGCACAGAGGTCATCGACTCTATCCTCCGCCTCTAGTACATTGGACTTCAGATCCTCTATCCTTTTGGCTTGCCCCTCGTTGGCCGCCTTTAACTGATTCACCTCAATCTCAAGCTTGGCATTAGCTTTTGCCAGCTCCTTTCTTTCCTTCACAACTGCCAAAACGAGGGCATTCGGGTAAGCATACTTCTCTTTACACGCGCACCGCCGACGACGGTTAGATGGGCTCCAACGAATAACGGCCCCCTTTGGCCGGATCTGGTACTTAATCATCGGGAGCGCTACACGGGGTCGCTTGGCCGCAGGGCCATCACTAGGTCCACTGGAACTGTCCATCCTACACCAAAAGTGTAAAAATAAGAATCAATAAGCTTAAAAACCATAAACATTAAACCCTCAGATCAAGCATTCCTATAACACCCAGGCTAATTCAAACCTAGGCTCTGATACCACCTGTGACAGCCCCACCTTCCCCTAAGGCAAACCAAAGGGGTTAGCGGACTGCCTGCCCAGCTCTCGCCAGGACTAACGGTACAGTTTACGTCGATCTATTACGTTCCGGAACATACCATTGCGCGCAAACAAGTCAAAATCACAAAATAAAAAAAAACGAAAAATTTTGCCGAAGATGAATAGTGCAGGCCACGTCAGAATCCGGCCGGAATCTGGCCGGATACTGGCCAGAGAGTAATCCAAAATTTTTCCAAAACGGCCTGCAATCCGGCCGGCAATCCGGCCAGTTTCTGGCCGGATTCCTGGCCGGATTCAGTCCAGTGCCTTTTCGTTCCAATTTTTCCTTTTTCCGTTTGAAGGTCGTGGTGATCCGAAATCCATCCAAACATCAACCATAGATATATATACAATGAAACCCAACCTTTACAAGCCAAACGGCCTACCAAAGGATCTATTTAATTCATACATATACAAGTAGCCATTTACACACCAAACATTGGTGGAATCAAAGCACTTAGGTTTTCATCCTCAAGGAGCAATTCAAAATACATATACATGAGCTCAACTTGCATCCAACTATCATAACCTTTCCAAAAGTGTTCATTTTCCTGTAAGGAAAACAAATAACACGGAATGAGCTAAAGCCCAGTGGTATACCACCCAATAAGCAATCAAAGTCATATAAGAATGAACCTTCATTTAAAGTGCACAAATAAGCAATGAAGCAAAACGGTAAAAGGATACGGTCGGCTCTCAAGAGCCCATTTCCACGCTTGCAATCTTGATCCAACCTCATTGACCCTCCGTCAATGTCAAAAGTATCAAACCGTAGACCTCACTTTACTTCCATTCCTTCCACCCAACATACCCCAACCGGGCCCGCACTCCATTTCAGTAGCTTTTGGTAATACTCGAGTATACCGGAACCAAGGGTCTCATTACCACAAGGTTCCCCAGTACAGTCCCCGTGGCATGATAATTTTCATGACCAAGCCCTCGCCGGCTCGATCCAATTAACTACCATACGGGGTTGAGCTCAATAATGCAGTAAAGCCGTTGGATACTCGTCCAACAACACCAAATCAGTTTCCATGCATGGAATTCAGTATATCATATATCAAATGCAGTATTTCAGTAAAACGGTAAATAACCATGAATGAAATCACAAGGGGTGAGGGCGGTCAAGTACACCCTCACCTCAATCATTTCCAATAACCAATTAAGCCTTCAAGGCATCAAATACACATAGCACAAAGCCACATTATAACAAATAAGTGAGTAGTATACTCACCAAGCTAGTAAGTGGTGTTTCATACACCGTGATCACCAAGACGTCGTGAGCTACCGTCACGTCCTATAACATGTAACACATTCAATGAGACTCGATACCGAGCCATATAGCCATGCCAATTACAACCCCAATAGGGTTTCATATGCATAAATGTGCATAATAGCAAACCAGAATTCAGAAAGGGCTTTAACTTAAGCCTTGATAAGAAAACCGGTTTTGACGTCATAATGCGGTAATGGTACAACTCTCACTACGAATATCGGTTGGGGGTGTAAGACCCACCATTTCGAAGCTATGGAACAGGGCTACAACAATGTAGAAGGTCACTCAATCCAGTTCCTAGCTTAACTAGGTCGAATATACGAAATACTATACCAGAATTCCCAAAACAGGTTTGCAAAACGCAGAAAACTGTAATCGGTATATCTCAGTCCATACAAGTCCAAATGCCAAAATTCCAAAGGCATATGTTAGGTAAGACATTAAGCTACATTTCATCAGAAGACACCAACTTCAAAATCCAAACCAATTCCAGTCAAAAAGGCCAATTACTATCGCAGTTTTCACATTCTGCTCAATGCAGAACAGCGGCATAACTCACTCCACACTCATCCAAATGACCTGAAATTTTACAGGCACCTTAAACATATTAATACCTACAACTTTCATGTTTTGAGCAAAGTCCAATTCGGCCTCTAACCCAGTGATCTAAAACCGGACAGAAATGGGATTCTATGAACCCTAACTTTTCAATTTTCACACCAAATCCAAAATTGATTGCATTTTCCTATCCAATACACCTCATAGAGTCATTATCAACCATTATCATTCATCATACAAGGCCACAACATTCATTTCATATTAAACCAGAAAAATTCCCAATAAAATAAAAACTTCACCAAAACTCTTCAAATCAAGAAATAAATCATATAATCCTTCACTCATGCCACCATTAAGCATAATATAACCATCATTAGGTATAGGGGAGAGGTTGAAGCATCACTTACCAAGAAACAAGAGAGAGGAGGATGTTGGACACCTTAAACCTTCAAACAAAGTTCACCAAACAACTTACTATCACTAGAAGATAGTATTTTATGGAGTGAAATGGATGGAAGCAAATGTTTTTGGTTGATTTGCACCAAGTGGAAGCTTGAAATTTGATGAACTTTGTGACGCCCCGAAAAAAAAGTGTGTGAGAACCCGTAAAAACCCTAATATTTTCCTAGGGTTTTAGTTCCTTTAATTGCTTAATTTTTGCATTTCTGGCTTAGAAATATTATCTGGGTGGATTTTATGAGCAATTATAGTTTTAAGATGATTTTTCTAGCATTGGTGAGTTTTTAGAAAATTAAGAATAAATATTGGACGTGGGACCCACTAGTGCGAAAAGTTCGGAAAAATTCGGCCAATAAGGTTAAGTTTCGGATACTGTTAAAAGTTTATCGGGTATTAAGAGATAAGTAGGGTGTGTGAAGTGATTGATGTGAGAGAGAAAAGAATGATAAGGATGCATTTAATAGAGTGACACATGTCACTTTCTTATTGGTTGAACTTTTAAGAATTACTATTCATTGTCTTGACTTATTTGACCAAGGGATTAAATATCCAAAATTCACCAAAAAATCACCATTTTTCTCTCCTTGTTGGCCGGCCACCTTGAGCAAGAAAGGAAGGAGATTTCTTCAATTTTCAAGCTTCTACTTGGTGCAAATCAACCAAAAACATTTGCTTCCATCCATTTCACTCCATAAAATCCTATCTTCTAGTGTTAGTGAGTGTAGAGGTGAACTTTGTTTGAAGGATTAAGGTGCCCAACATCCTTCTCTCTCTTGGTTCTTGGTAAGTGAAGCTTGAAACACCTTACTACCTCTAATGATACTTATTTTGTGCTTAATGGGGGCATGAGAGAAGGAATATATGATTTGTTTCTTGATTTGGTTTGTTTTGGTGAAGTTTTCCATTTTACGATGATTTTTCTGGTTTAATTGGATTATGATGGTGTGGTTGTTGGTGATGATTGGCAATGGACTAAAATGACTCTAGTGGGTGTGAAAGGTGGATAAATGCAACCAATTTTGGATTTGGTGTGAAAATTGAAAAGTTAGGGTTCTTAAATCCCCAATTCTGTCCGGTTTTGGATCATAGGGTTAGAGGCCGAATTTGACTTTGCTCAAAACATGAAAGTTGTAGGTATTGATATGATTGAGATGCCTACAAAATTTCAGGTCATTTGGATTAATGTAGAATGAGTTATGACGAAATTACTGTAGCTGTTCTGCTTTGATCAGAATGCGAAAACTGCGATAGTAATTGGCCATTTTGACTGGAATTGGTTTGGATTTTGGAGTTGGTGTCTTCTGATGAAATGTAGCTGAATGTCTTAGCTAACTTATGCCTTTGGAATTTCGGCATTTGGACTTGTATGGACTGAGATATACCGATTACAGTTTTATGTGATTTGCAAACCTGTTTTGGTAATTCTGGTATAGTATTTGGCATTTTCGACCTAGTTAAGCTAGGAACTGGATTGAGTGACCTTCTACATTGTTGTAACCCTGTTTCATAGCTTCGAAACGGTGGGTCTTACACCCCCAACCGATAATTGTAGTGAGAGTTGTGCCATTACCGCATTATGACGTCAAAACTGTTTTTCTGGTTTTGAGCTTAACCTTCATTTCCGGACTTTTCCCTAGCTTGACTTGTCTTTGTACTTCTTGGAGCTTGCTGAATGGATATTAGATGAACTTATTTGTGTGACTTTGGGACTGGCTGGAGTAATAATGAAGCCATGATGGCTGGAAAAGTTAGCAAATGTAGGGGAAGTGCTGTCGAAACTTTGAAGGGACTTGTTTGCATTGGGTTTGTGATCTAAGGCTTGGAGTTGAGCAAGGCAATGATACATGATGGATGGTTTCTGAGCCGTGGAGGTGAATGACCCCAAACTATTGTTAAAGCTTCTTATGAAATGTTTCTTGCATTATTTACTCGATTGCATCTCATGCGTGCTTGCATGTGAATTCATGATATGATTTTGGCTTCAATGAGTTCTGGGAAAGTCTTGTGCTGGACACCAACGTCTCCACTCTGTTTGTGGTTCATGTTCATGTTATCTGGAGCTCAAAAAGGGGCTTCCTCTCTCTGTTCGTGTGTTATGCTCTATTTGAGCGTTGGGTGTTCAAGTTTCAATGATTTCACTGGCTCACGAGAGCAAAAATACGTGCATTTGATACTTGAATCATGACATCATGACATCATCGAAATGAATTATTGTGAAAGATATTTGATTACTGGTTTTATTTGGTTACTCGCTGAGCTTCTAGCTCACCCCAAAAACATTTTATTCCCCTCCACAGGGCTCAAGGCGAAGGCAGGACTTGTTGTGCTTATTCATGTGAATGGATGGATTATCTCGTGTATGGTTTGAATTTGGATTTCCTTTTGTGTAATAGTTATTATTAGGGATTGTAATGAATGTTTGGAATCGAACGGATGTAAGTATACATCCCACGATTGGAATTAGTTTCCGCTGCATTTGTGATATGTAATTATTGGAGAATTTGATGTAATTTTGAGAGTTATATTGTAATATATTTGAGGATTGTAGTGAACGACTGAGTCCCGGCGAGAGCTGGGCAGGCGGCCCGCCGAACCCTCTGGTTCGCCTTAGGGGGAGGTGGGGCCGTCACAAACTTTTTTCCTTGTGGAGCTTGGGATGGCCGGCCAACAAGAAGTGAAGAATGGTGGTTTTTTGTGAATTTTTGGAGATATTAACTTAAGTGGTCAAAAGTCAAAAAAATGTCAAAAGGTGAATAGTGTTTCTTAAAAGGCATCCAATGAGGAGATGACATGTGGCACTCTATTAAATGCATTCTTATCATTCTTTTCTCTCTCACATCAATCACTTCACACACACTACTTATCTCTTAACATCCGATAAATTTTAAACAGTATCCGAAACTTAACCTTATTGACCGAATTTTTCTGAACTTTTCGCACTAGTGGGTCCCACGTCCACTATTTACTCTTAATTTTCTAAAATTTCTCCAATGCTAAAAAAAATCATCTAAAAACTATAATTGCTCATAAAATCCACTAAGAAAATATTTCTAAGCCAGAAAATGCAGAAAACATGCAATTAAGGGAAAATAAACCCTAAGAAAATATTAGGGTTTTTTTTTACGGGTTCTCACACAACTTCGCCAAACACCTCACGAACACTAAGTGAAGAGGTTTTATGGAACAAATGCAAGATCAAATGGTTGATTAGTTGAATTTGAGCAAGATGGAGGCAAGAATTTGAAGAGCTTTTCCCTTTCTCTTTGCTTGAAGCGGGCGGCCAAGATGAGGAGAAAAATGGTGAATTTTTGGTAATTTTTTGATTTATTTGGTCAATTGGTAAGAAAATGAATAGTGGTCATAAAGTACAACCAACCATATGGTGACACTTGTCACCCTATTTAATGCATACATATCTCTTTGTTTCCTCTCACACCAATCCATATAACAACCTCTAATTATCTCATAACACCCGGTAATTTAAACCCAGTATCCAAAACTTAACCTAGTTGGCCGAATTTTTCCGAACTTTCCGCACTAGCGGGTCCCACGTCCTGTATAGGCTCTTAATTTCTCAAAACCTAACCGATACTAGGAAAATCATCTAAAAACTATATTTACTCATAAAAATTGTCAGGAAAATTTTCCTAATAAAGAAAATGCAGAAAACATGCCATTAACGAGAAAAACCCTAGAAAAAAAATGAGAAAATTACGGGTTCTCACACTCTCTCCCCCTTAAAAGAATTTCGCCCTCGAAATTTCTCACCTTAACTCACGAAAAGGTTAGGGTATTTCCTTTGCATCTCTTCTTCCACCTCCCAGGTAGCTTCCTCTACCCCATGGTTTCTCCACAGTATCTTAACCAACGGAATCTGCTTGTTTCTTAGCTCTTTGACTTTCCGGTCAAGCACTTGGACAGGTTTCTCTTCATAAGCAAGCGATTCGTCTACGTCGATCTCCTCTGGTTGTAGGATATGGGATGGGTCGGGATAGTACTTCTTGAGCATCGAAACGTGGAAGACGTCGTGAATTCGAGAGAGACTGGACGGCAGCTCTAATCGACGCTCGACCGTTCCTACCCTCTGGAGGATCTTGTAGGGTCCAACGAACCTCGGTTGGAGCTTTTTTCCTTTGCCTGCTGTGACGCTCCGTAAGGGTGTGATCTTGAGGAACACATGGTCTCCAACTTCAAACTCCAAGTCTTTTCTTCGATTGTCGGCGTAACTCTTCTGTCGGCTTTGAACTGTTTGGAGTCGTTGCCGTATCAACTTAACCTTTTCTCGAGCCTCTTCCATCCATGGAATAGTTGTCGGGTCTAGTGCCTTCCATTCGCCAACTTCGTCCCAGTAGATCGGTGGTCGGCATTTTCGTTCATATAGTGCCTCGTATGGAGCCATTTGAATCGACGAATGGTAGCTGTTGTTGTACGCAAACTCTACTAAGGTCATGTGTTGACCCCAGTTGCCTCCAAAATTTAGAATGCA
Source organism: Coffea arabica (assembly GCF_036785885.1). Classification (NCBI taxonomy): domain Eukaryota; kingdom Viridiplantae; phylum Streptophyta; class Magnoliopsida; order Gentianales; family Rubiaceae; genus Coffea; species Coffea arabica. Next base: position 23,397,624 of record NC_092316.1, read on the forward strand.
AGTTCGTAGCATGTCCTCGAGAGTTTGGATCGTCCGCTCCGATTGTCCATTTGTCTGTGGGTGATAGGTCGTGCTCAAGTTAAGTTTAGTCCCCAGGGTTTCTTGGAACATCTGCCAAAACCGAGATACGAACCATGGATCTTGATCGGAGATGATACTGACTGGAACGCCGTGTAGCCTTACGACCTCATCCATGTACAGCTGGGCCAACTTGTCCATGGAGTACTTCATATTCACCGGCAAGAAATGGGCCGATTTGGTTAATCGGTCGACGATCACCCAAACGGCATCGTGTCCCCTTTGTGTGAGAACCCGTAGAAACCCTAATCTTTTCCTAGGGTTTATTTCCTTTAATGGCATGTTTTCTGCATTTTTTGGCTTAGAAATATTTTCTGGTAGATTTTATGCGTAATTATAGTTTTAAAATGATTTTTTCTAGTATCGAATAGATTTTGAGAAATTAAGAACGTATATCGGACGTGGGACCCACTAGTGCGAAAAGTTCGAAAAAATTCGGCTAATAAGGTTAAGTTTCGAATACTGTGTTAAATTTATCGGGTGTTAAGAGATAAATAGAGGAGGTGATTTGATTGATGTGAGAGGAAAAAGAAAGGATAGAAATGCATTTACTAAGGTGCCAAGTGTCACCATGGGATTGGAAGTAGCTTAAGACTACTATTCATGGTTTTGACCTTTTGACTTATGGAGTAAATATCTTCAAAATTCACAAAAAAATTACCATTTTTCACTCTATGTTGGCCGACTCTTGAGAGCTCAAGAAGGAAGAAACTTGCTTCAAATTTCAAGCTCCCAACTAGCTCAATCTTCCAAACTACTTGCCTAAATTAGTTTTTACTCCATAAAATCCTTCCACTTGGTGTTAGTGAGTGTTTTGGTGAAGCTTTTTGGAGAACTTAAGGTGTCCAACATCTTCCTCTCTCTTGTTTACTTGGTAAGTGATGCTTGAACATTCTCTTATAGCTAATGATGTTGAACTTATGCCTAATGGTGGCTATTGTGTTAGAAATTGTGGATTATTTCTTGGTTTGAAGTGATTTGGTTGAGTTTTTTAATTTTTGAGGAATTTTCTGGTTTCATATGATCTTGATGGTGTGGTTGTTTTTTATGGTTGGTAATAAGGGGCTTTGGCTCTAGTAGGTGCATATGATAGGAAATTGCAATCAATTTTGGATTTGGAAGAATTTCTGGAAAATTAGGGTTCTTGGTTGAACATTCTGTCCGAAATTTTAGGTCATAGATAGAGGCCGAATTGGACTTTGCTCAAAACATGAAAGTTGTAGGTATTGATGAGTTTGAAGTGCCTTCAAAATTTCAGGTCATTTGGATTAGTGTAGAGTGAGATATGACGTTTTTACTGTAGCTGTTCTGCTTTGGTCAGAATACGAAAACTGCTTTGGTATTGGGCTGTTTTGACTGGAATTGGTTTGGATTTTGAAGTTAGTGTCTTCTTATGAATTGAAGCTGGATGTCTTAGCTAACATATGCCTTTGGAATTTCGGCATTTGGACTTGTATGGACTGAGATATACCGATTACAGTTTTCTGCGTTTTGCAAACCTGTTTTGGTAATTCTGGGTTAGTATTTGGCACATTTGACCTAGTTGTACTAGGAACTGGACTGAGTGACCTTCTACAATGTTGTAGCTCTGTTTCTTGGCTTCGAAACGGTGGGTCTTACACCCCCAACCGATAATTGTAGTGAGAGTTGTGCCATTACCGCATACGGAGGCCAAACCTGTTTTTGTTGATTGATCAAATGAGTTATATTTTCTGATTTTCTGGTTTGCTATTATGCTTATATAGGTATATGAAATCCTATTGGGGTTGTGATTGGCATGGTTTTATGATTCGTTATCGAGTCTTATTGTACTTGTTTGCATGTTTTAAGGCTTACTCTTATTCCGGTCATTTTCTAGCTAACTTTTGTACTTGTACTGCTTTGAGCCTAGTGAACGGCTTTTGGGAAATGAGGTGACTCTTGTGTGAAATGTTGGGACTGATTTGAGGATATAGTGAAGCCTTAATAGCTGGGAAAAGTAAGAAATTTAGGGGAAGTACTGGCCGATTTTCTAGGCCGTTTGGTTCCTTTAAGTTGGATTTGCCTTTTGGTAGAATGAAAGGCTTTTGGGTTGTTTGCGCCTAGGTCCTCATGCTACCTTTTCGTTTCCAAGGGAATCATGTTTTTGCATTCTTGCATTAGTATTTATTTGGCAAGGCGTACGACGTGTAGTCGAGCCTCACATGTGCATTCTGTTTACTCGATTCTGGAAGTAAAACCTTCAATTGGTTTATTTTGATTATTTTAGGGTTTCTTGGCGATTAAGGCCAATCTGAAGTGAAAACTTTTGAAGTTGAGCCGGTGAGTGTTCCACTACCTGCTACCCATTATGTGAAATATCTGAATATCTGAATACTTGATTTATGACTAGTGAAGCCAAATACTGTTTTTATAAAATGGAGGCGAGGGTGTACTTTATCACACTCGTTCTTCTATCTGTTCATATGCCAATTTTGAGTGCCTATCTGAATCTGCCGTCTGAATCTGCTATCTGAATCTGCTATTCTGTATCTGTATCTGAATCTGTTAGCTGTGTCTGCATCTGTTCGGATTTCTATGACTTATGAGCTCAATCCTGTGGCTAAGTTATTCGAGTCGGGCCGGCAAGGGCCTGGACGATTAGATAACGAACCACGGTAGTCTGTTCGGGGATTTTTGGGTATTGAGACCCTTGATTCCGGTATACTCGAGTATTACCATTTCTGTTCAGTTACGGTGAGCGGCCCCGGTAAAGGGGTGTTTGGTGGACGGAATTCGGTGTAAAGAGGGGTCTACGGACGTTTTGGTTCTATATACGTTGACGGAGAGTCAACCAATTTGGATCAAGTACTGCGCTGGAAATTTGGCTCCTGAGAGCCACCCGTATCCTTTTGATTTGAATCATTGGTTCCTTTGCTTTACATCTGGCATGTGTATCTGATTTGAAAATGTGAAATGCCATGATTTTTTCTGCTATCTGTTTGGTACCTCATTGAGCGCAAGCTCACCCCGTTCTGTCCCTTTTGTTTTCCTTACAGGAAAATAAATACTTTTGGACTGGACTTGATAATCGGTTGCCGACTTGAGCTAGTTGAACATATCTTTTGTATAGCTCATGTATTAAAACCCTAAGTGTACTTTCGGGGCGTTTCTCTTTTGATTTGGCAAACCGTGTATATGTATTATCTTTTGAAAGCTTTTGTATGTCATTTTGATTTGTAAACGCTAAAGTTCAGATGTAAATGTTTGTTAGCTATTTCGGTTGGGTTCTGACGGGTCGGTTACTATTCATGGCCGGCTCCGGATTTCTTTTCATTTTATCTTGGGTTGTTTTACTATTTTGATTTGTTTACGCGAGTTTGTAAGTTCCGGATTGAAGCGGATAGCTCTAATCTGATCCGTAGTCCTGGCGAGAGCTGGGCAGGCAGTCCGCTAACTCCTTTGGTTCGCCTTAGGGGAAAGTGGGGCTGTCACACTTTGCGTCCACGGTAAACCTGAAATGAAGTCCATGGTGATGTTTTCCCACTTCCACTCGGGTATCTCAAGGAGTTGTAATAGACCCGATGGTTTTTGATGTTCCATTTTCACCTGTTGGCAAATGAGACATTTTTGCACGTGCAACGCGATTTCCTTCATCATATTGTCCCACCAATAGGTTCCTTTCAGATCTTGTTACATCTTGCTACTACCCGAATGGATTGTATACTTGGACCGATAAGCTTCTTCTAGAATCTCCATTTTCAATGATTCATTCTTCGGCACCACTATTCGGTTCCGGTATTTCAAAATACCCTCAGGACTAAAATTGAAATCCGTTGTTTCTCCTTTCTCCACTTTCTCTCCCCACTTCCTTACCATCAAATCTTCCTTTTGCGCTTCTTTGATGCGTTCCAAGAAAGTGGAGGTCACCGTAACATTACTAAAACTCACCTTATGACTCCCAAGACAGGGCCTCCCCTCACATACAGGTTCTAATAAATCCCACTCTTTGATCATCAAACCCGCTACTTGAACCTTACGACTCAAGGCATCGGCTACCACGTTTGCCTTTCCCGGATGGTAGTTGATTGTGCAGTCATAATCTTCTAGAAATTCCATCCACCGTCGCTGCCTCATGTTTAATTCCTTCTGTGAGAAGAGGTACCTAAGGCTTTTGTGATCGGAGTAAACCTCGAAGGTTACCCCATATAGGTAATGCCTCCACTTTTTCAGCGCAAAAACAACGGCGGCTAGCTCCAGATCGTGGGTCGGGTAATTTTGCTTGTGAAGTTTCAATTTCCTAGAGGCAAAAGAGATCACATTACGGTTCTGCATTAACACGCAACCCAGGCCTTCTCGTAACGCGTCAGTATACACAGTAAATCCGTCCACTCCATTTGGCAAAACTAGCACTGGAGCCATGGTCAACCTTTTCTTTAGTTCTTGAAAACTCGTCTCACATCGGGCATTCCATACGAATCGACCATGTTTCTTCGTTAGGTCAGTTAAAGGTTCTGCTAATTTGGAGAAGTCTTTAATGAAACGTCGGTAATACCCAGTTAGCCCTAGAAAACTACGGATCTCTATGGGGTTTTCCGGCCTCTTCCAATTGGTCACGGCCTCTACTTTTGCCGGGTCAACCGAGATACCTTCTTGGGAGATTACGTGCCCTAGAAAAGCAATTTTCTCCAGCCAAAACTCGTACTTACTGAACTTGGCGTACAACTGATGCTCCCTTAGGGTCTGCAACACCACTCTCAAATGCTGCGCATGCTCCTCGCGTGTTTTGGAGTAGACCAAAATGTCATCAATAAAAACAACGACAAATCGGTCTAAATAGGGCTTAAAAACCCTATGCATAAGGTCCATGAAGGCGGCAGGAGCATTGGTTAGTCCGAAGGGCATAACTGCGAATTCGTAATACCCATATCTTGAATTGAAAGCAGTTTTCGGAATGTCCTCCCTCCTAATCAACAATTGGTAGTACCCTTGTCGGAGGTCCAATTTTGAGAAGACTACTGCTCCTTGCAACTGGTCGAACAACTCATCAATGTGGGGCAGCGGATATTTATTCTTAACCGTGATGTTGTTCAGGCCCCGGTAGTCGATACACATCCTCAAGGTTCCGTCCTTTTTCTTTACAAACAGGACAGGAGCTCCCCAAGGAGACCCACTCTCTTGAATGAATCCCCGCTCCAGAAGGTCTTGCAATTGCAACTTTAGCTCCTTGAGCTCTGCAGGGGCCATTCGGTATGGTGTTTTGGAGATAGGTGAGGTTCCAGGTAGCAGGTCTATCTTGAATTCTATCTCTCTTTCCGGAGGTAGGGCTACTAACTCATTAGGAAATACATCTGAAAATTCCTTTACTATGGCCACGTCCTCCACCTTTAACTTATCCATAGGGGTGTTAATCAAAAAGGCTAAAAATCCTTGCGCCCCTCTACTTAGCAGTTTTCTAGCCCTAATGCCCGAAATCAAAGTAGATGAGGCTAACATACCCCTTATGTCCAACCTTAAGGTTGCCTCACCAGGAATGCGGAATTCTACCACTTTGTAGACACCAAATTTTGGTTTTATTTTTTATTTTTATTGATACTTATTATTTGTATTATTTTATTTTACTAATCTCATTTTTAGACTTTTTAGCATGAAATTTTTGAAAAAAAAAAGAAGAGAGGGAAAAGTCAATCAAAGGGACAAGAATAAGACACATGGACCTTTTTTGAGAATGAAATCTTGGCTTTTCATTTTAGGGTTAGTTTTTTAGGGCAAACTACAAAAGCAGGGGCGGCGCACAAGATTAAGGGGGGAGCTGGGGGTCTGCGAAAAGAAGAAAAAAAAAGAGAAAGAGAGAACAGCTGGAAAAAAAATGGGGGGAACGGCTGAAACAAAAAAGAAGGAGAGAAGGGCCAAGAAGGGAGATGGTCGAAAAGAAAAGAAAAGACTAAGGAAGAACCATCGGAGAGGTTGGAGAACAGGGGGGCAACAAGACAAGGAGTGAAAAACAGAGAAGAAAAAACAGGAGGAGCGGCCAGAGAAAAAGGCTAAGTGAAACCATGGAGGAGAGCTTCGGCAAAAGTGAGAGAAACGGGAGCTAAAAGAAACAAAGGCAACGAAAAAAGGAAATGGGGAAAGCTCTCGACAGAAAAAGGGGAGGTCTGGAAAAAGGGAGGGGGGAGCGACGGAAGAACAAAAAAAGAAAGAAAGGAGAAAAGGGGGAAGCTACGGGGAACAAGAAATGGAAGGAACAAGCTAGAAGAGGGGCGGTAGACAGGAAAGAGAAGAAGGTTTCAGGTAGTAGGGAGAGGCAACGGCTGAGAGAGGAAAAGAAATAAAAGCAAGGAAACAGAGGGCTTGGCCAAAGGAGGAGGAAGAAAATTGCTTCGGCAGGGTTGGAAAAGGGCAGCAAGGAACAAGGGAAGAAAGGCCTGGTCTCCAAATCAGCAGCAGCAGCAGCGGCGGCCATGGCGCTTTTCGCCGCCCAGCGCACATCGGCCACCCTTTTTCTACCGCACCATATCATCTCCTCGTTGCGCCTGCCACACTGTCCCTTTCCTTTATTTCCATAACGAAACCCCAGAGGCAGCTTGGATCCCGTATGACATCCGGGTCGGGTTACTCTCCTCCAAGGACCGCCACACCAAGGTGGAGGGGCGCGGCAGGAAAATCTGCACACCTGCCGCTTGTGCTGCCAGGATCTTCCAATTGACACGGGAGCTGGGCCGCAAGTCCGACGGCAAGGCTATCCGGTGGTTACTGGAGCGAACGGAGCCAACAATCATTTAAGCCACTAGTACCGACACTGTCCCTGCCATCAAACTGCCGCACTCGCGAGGAGCTGCTACCACTTCACCAAAAATTCAGCTTTATCATTGCAGAGCTTTCACGTTGAAGGGGAACACGGTAAGTCGTCCTTTTTCTTTCATATTTCAGTTTTATTCAAGTTCCCGAAACTTATTTTTCTATGCCTGGGTTTTTAGCAATTTCTTGTGGGCTATTTATGAATTTGGAGTATGTATATTATATATGATAAGTGGAATTGAAATCCTTCTTGTTCTGATAATTTTGGGGCCGGTCATAACATAAATTGAGCAGAGATTTATTGGAATTTTTCCATGCCCATTCACTATTTGTTAAAATGTCTGAGTGAAGTTATACTTCAAGATGATTGTCTGCATTTTGCGTGTGAAGAAACCGGATAAAATCAGCAAGTTCCTTTTCCTTGTGTTTTGAGGAATTTTGATCTTTTTCCGTTTTTTGTTCCCTTACGCTTCCTTTTGTATGAAATCAAGTTAGTTAATAACATGAGAGGGATTCAGAGGAGATTCATGTGAGAGTCATTTGTTTTTCTTTTGTTTTGTCCTGTTGATTGGAGTCCGAAGTTGAATTTTCTGGTTGCAAAGAGGAATGAAATAGCAGCGGACATGAGCCAGTTCGGAGAAGAATATTTGCTTGACTAAATTTATGATTTCAGTCCCTCCATTTTCAAATTTTTTTTTTGCAATTTACCTCCAGAATTTTTAGAACTCCATAATTCGCCCCAAACCTTTCATAATTCTTTCGATTGAGTCCCTGTTTTTATTGCATTGGAACCCCTCAAGTTTCCTTTGTTCTGATATGGCCCAAAAACGTTTGTAATGAAACCAATTTCGCCCTTCAAATTTTAATCATCTTTTCACTTTTAAGTAGCCTTTTGGGGTAGATTAATTATTGATTTTAGGTTATAATTGAGGTTTCATAATTTTAGTTGATTTTTCCATGTTGGATTTTAGTGAAATGGGTTTTGGGTTGAGAGGTTATTTTGATTGGGTTTGTAAGAATGGGTTAGTTTATTTTTGGGTTTTTTTTGGTTTGGGCTAGAGGGTAGAAGCCCACCGGTTTTGTTGGCTAAGCTTGGGGACATAAGTAATAGATTGATCCATTCCTTTTGCTCTGAATGTCCGTTGGGCTGGGAAAGTCTTAGGCCCAAACAAATAAGAAAACTGCCCAAAGGCTTGAGCCACTAAGAATCTGGAAACGAAATTTCAAATCAGTCCCTGGATTTTTCCTTAACTATAGTATGGCCCTACTAACTTTCAACGCTTTCAATTGAGTCCCTAATTTAATTGCAGATAGGTCCCTAAACTTTATTTGTCTTTAATTTTGACCCCAAAGCTTCGTTAATTTCTGCAATCAAATCTTTTCTTCTTTTGACTTCTTAAATGTGGGTTGTCTATATGATTTAATTGATTCAATTTCATGTTTATTTTTATCTTTTGTGATTTTTTGTTAATTAAAGTGATGCCTTGACCTTTTCTTTGCATTTTTTGAGGGTAAATAAGTGACTTCACTTCATTAGGACCCCAACTTCAAAGGAGGTACACTCTATCCCTTATTTTGACCTTATTTGACTCAACGTGCCCTATGTGATGTTACGTGCTTAATTGCATGCCTCTTAAATGTTTTTGTTATTTATTGATTTATTTATTTATTTATTTATTCGCTTTATTTTTTTTAATTTGGCATATTTATTTTAATTCAATTTTGGTTATTTGGAAGGCACTTGAATGCCAAGTTTGTAATAATTAGGTATTTATTTTAATTATTATTTATTTATTTTCCCTTTTTAGATTGTAGTAGGGCTCCCCTAATGTAATAGATAGGGCTTTCTTTGCTTTATTTGCCCTGTGTGATTTGCATGCTTAAGTGCTACGTGTTACTTGCTTTCTTAGGCTCTTACATTTAGTCGAGCATACTAAGTGTTATGTGCTACGTGTTTATAGGTGATTGGCATGTCTACTTGCTTTCTATAGTCATAGATGAATGTGATGGATAAATGCGTCACCGTGGCTAGTCCAATGCTGGCCATGGTCTTTCCCCTCGAGCTCTCGCAATTCCAATGCTTGTAAGAGAATTTTAGAAAAGGGCTAGTCCAATACTAGACCCAATAGGTTGTCCCCTCTCGTTAGTACATACTTGCATGTCTCACTACATTTCATGCATTTTTCTTAGTTTTCTAGCATTTGGCATGCCCCTCCAACCCTTTCCCTTTCGTTTTAGGTATTTACATCTTCACGCTAGTTATAGGGTACATTTGCTTGAGAGTCCCCTTTCGGTAAGGGAAACGAGCGAGTGTGGCTACAAAATAGCCTTAGCACGCTAGTCCTTCCTTCTAATCAAAGGGAAAATTAAAGTCGTGAAATTAGGAGTCATTCCCGTACCCGACTTGATGCATTCCTCTAGGTTCATACACTTTCATTTCTATCATATCACCTCCTCACTTTTTTATCCACATTTTCTCACTACTTACATTTTTCGCAATCCACATGCCATGTTTGCACATTCTTTTTCTTTTATTTATTTTCTACCTCACAAATTGCACCCAAATTGCACTTATATGCACTTACTACCATTATACCATATTTTCATCCACTTGCACATAAACACTTTTATTTTCTCAATGGGCACACATGCACTTTTCTTACATTTGCACACATGCACTTATCTTACACTTGCACATTTGCACTTACATTTGTATTTGTATTTTTATTTTATTTTGCATTCTTCTTACATTTTCATACTTGCACTCATATTTGGGTCTTCATTTGCATTACCCGTGACCTCTATGAGAGTTTTCCTTATTGGCCATCACAACTCATGTGGCTGGGACCAAAAAGCCTCATAAGAGACATTTTAGATTTAGGATTGCATTTTTCCTTTTTTCGTATCCATTAGTCATATCCAACATGCAACACATACTTTGCGTAGAAAAATTAGGAAAAGAAGGGCTAAGTCACGCAACTAGCTTTGGCTAGGGTAAGGGAGTGCCTTAGGCTTGGCCTTTGCCTTCTCCCTTATCAAATGTGACCCCCGATCCCTTTCTTTGGTTACGTAGACCTAAAAAATTCTTTAAAAAGGGTTTGTTTACTTTTCTTTCCAAAAACAAAATCACTTTTTGGGTGACTTGGTACACCCTAACTCTATACCAAGTGGCGACTCCTTTTCTATCTAAAACCCTTTGTTTGGCCAAACCGTCGCATTTCACAATCCCACGGCCTTTTTATTTTCACTTTCACACACGTTCACATACATATCCTACACACTACTTTCACCACATCAAAAAGTGGGGCGCGACAGCTTGGCGACTCCACTGGGGACTCCTAAGTGGGTCCAAGCATTTGATTTAGCCATTCTTTTTCGTTTTCTACCGTTGTTATGCGTAGCATTTGGATATTAGGGTTGCATTTTCCATTTTAGGACCTTTTGCCTCGCACGCGTATCAAACTACTCCCTCACTCACGTATGTATGATTGGTTGCTTGGATGTATTTTTTACTTGTTTTATCTAGCGCTTTGCATTGCATTTGGGGGGGGGTACGTCACCTTTAGAGCCTCGCATTGAGTCTCAACCCTTTCCCTCAAAATAGGGAACACTTCATACGTGCACGTTTATTTACTGTTATCCCATTTTATTTTATTTTCGTGGGCTCTTTCCCACACCGTCTTGTAGGACTAGGAATGGTTTCTCTAGGTATGTGGATGGTGTGCTCTGCGCCCATAGCAGTACCTAGGGGATCGCTCGAGCCACCAACCGAGGGTCTTGAGATTGATGACCCATTCCCTTAGGTCTGAAGACTTGGGGACCTTTTTAAACCTTATAGAGTCTAGTTGCATTAGTGAGCCCAGCCTCATGCATCCATGTTAGAGTTTTCCTAGGTTAGAGTCAACCTCACCCTTTTTAAGCACATTAGGCACGAGGGAAGGGGTTCCACCCCTTTTTCTTCTTTTCTTAATTGCTCCCAATATGTTATGTGTACTATCAATTGCACTAACCATTTCATTGTTTTCTTGGCTTGCATTCATGTGCCTTAGCAATAAGAGGCCTCTTTGGCACTCTTTTTAGTAACTTACCCACTAGATAATGCACATGTTTAAATTTCAGTTATTACACTTAATTTTCAATAAGTACATTTCATTTTTTGACATTTTCGCCCCGATGCATTATTTATGTCCTTTAGGCCATATTTATCACATATTTACATCGCTTTAATAAATGGCATCATGCATCCACCCTAGAAAGGGAATGCCATTTAGGGGATCCCGTGTTAGGAATAAAACCACCTTATGTCTCGGATACTTAATCCAAGGAGACTTGCACGTTTATATTTTGTACCATCCAAAGGGGTAGTGCACAAGGTAAGGTAGGATCCGATCTTTTCGAAAATGGCAAAGCAATTTTTGCACATTGGAATATGAGCGTCTAATAATCACTTTTGGCCATTTTGTCAACATTGGTAAAAATCCCTTGCGTAAAGGACATTAATTCGAAGAAATTCACAAATAAATTCCTCACTATTGAGATGATAAATGAATTGAGGCTAAAATTTGATTTTAGAAGGCTCATAAACTAATGCATCACAATGAATTTTTGAAAATTACCAATGGGTGGACAATTCAACCCATTTTTGAATAAACCATAAATTTTATTCAATCCATTTGACCAATGTACCCTTTTTGGGTGATTTGGTTGATTTTTGAATAAATCATGAATTTTAATCAATTCATTTGACTAATTTATCCTTTTTAGGGTGATTTGGTCGATTTTTCAATAAATCATGAATTTCAATCACTTCATTTGACTAATTTACCCTTTTTAGGGTGATTTGATCGATTTTTGAATAAATCATCAATTTCAATCAATTCATTTGACTAATTTACCCTTTTTGGGTGATTTGGTTGATTTTTGAATAAATCATCAATTCATTTGACTAATTTACACTTTTTGGGTGATTTGGTTGATTTTTGAAAAAATCATCAATTTCAATCAATTCATTTGACTAATTTACCCTTTTTAGGGTGGTTTGGTCGATTTTTGAATAAATCATCAATTTCAATCAATTCATTTGACTAATTTACCCTTTTTGGGTGATTTGGTTGATTTTTGAATAAATTATTAATTTCGTTCAATTCATTTGACCAATTTACCCTTTTTAGGGTGATCTGGTCGATTTTTGAACAAATAATCAAATTTCATTCAATGCATTTGACCACTTTACCCTTTTTAGGGTGATCTTGTCAATTTTGAATAAATCATCCGATACATTTGACTAGTTTACCTATTTTTAGGGCAATTCGATCGATTTTGAATAAATCATCATTTCGGTTAATCAATTGATTTCATTCATTTGATTAGTTTAATTCATTTTTAGAGTTATCCATTCAATTTTCAATAAATTTTCAAATTTCATTCAATGAATTTCACCATTTTACCCCTTTTGGCACATCATGTGTTGATCAAAGTAAGCAATCCATTCGGACTTTGTCCTCATCTTTTAGGACAAATGTTTCTTCGCACTCCAAATTGGCCAAATTTTTTTAAAATCATTTTTCACCCAATCAGTTGATCGGATTCATCAGGTATTGTATGGTGCCTACCCTAGAGGATTGCATTTTCATGCTAGGCCTACCCTTGGCATAAAAGGGCTCCTCCATAGGACATGCATACCGATTTTGTAGTTTTGCCTACTAACTCGGGGTATTTTTTCTTTTGTTTCCCCCTCCCCTGCACTCATAAAAAATATTTCAATAAGGCGAAAATATTTTTCTATATCTGATAACAATTCTGATATAATAAAGTGTGAAAATTACAAGTATTGTTTGATTCTTGGGCAGACCTTGCAATGAAAACATGAAAGATCTATCTGGAAATACTAGGCTAAAGCCTCTAAGAGACTTCATAATTGTTCTCCAAAGAAAAGAAAATTATGTTTATTGGATTTGTTAATACATTCTTGTTCCAAAAGAAAAGAAAAATGGGTATATGTGGAGCTTTTTAGAAGTCTTTCTCTTCTCATTTGTATTATAATTGAACGAGAAATTTTGTTTTAATCTTTTTCAACAATAAAGTTTTCAGACAATTATTGTTTTGTATATATTCATGTACATATCATTCTTTTGCTCATCGGAGATTTCATGATGAATTTTGGAAAATAAAGCTAAATTGAGATTTCCTCAACCTCCAGCCTGAAATTTCACGAGTGTATGCTTTCTAAAATCCTTACGTACACTCCATTGGTGATCCGAGCTATACAATAGGAGTGCTCAGAGTTAAAAAAAAAAGAAAAAAAGGGTGAGCGGTCACTCAAAAGGCCCAATGAGATACCTTCTCTCCTTCACTTAACCCCAAAATTAAATCAGTCACATTGATTGATAAATTACAAATTGGGGTAATCTTTGCTTGAAAAATGTCCATTGCGTCTAATTATGTTCAATTCACATCCAAGTGAAAGCAAAAATGTGCATTATCCTTGTTTATTTTGAAAATTTGGAATGATACTTCGAGCGTTCGTTTCTCTACCTATACAGATTTTATCATTTGCTCTCCCATTTGAACCTTTAAAAGAATAATTTCGTTTCAAACGAGAGCCTTAATGATCATTACCCTGCATCGGAAGATTTTCAAATATCAAAAGAAAATGGATTTTCAATGAGCAATTCGTTACTTTGGTTGTCATGAAGCGTAAGAATGATGCTTTGGCCATCATTTCTACAACCTAAACACTGTTCTACCCCTTGCATCCTCCTTTGAGCTAAAATGGGTGGTTCTTTTCAAAATCACTTATGATCGCACCCCACATTGGGGAAGGAGATTGGAGAATTTTTCCAAAAAGAAGAAAAGCAAAATGCTAAAATTAAAAGAAAGAGAGAACCCCAAATGGGAAAATTTGATCCTACTTGGGTTTCAATTTTGAAAGAAAAAAAAAGAGAAAAGAAAAGAGAGAAAAAAGAGAAAGAGAAAAGAAAGAAGAGTTGTCCGGCGGATTCTCTATGCTTCACAGATATGGACGAACAGGAGTCTTCCTCAATCAATTAATTCAGATGCATGCAAAGAATTTCGCATTAATGGAAGTTTTCTTTCAAAGTTAATGTAAGAAACGGAATGAAAAGTCAGGCCCTCTTCTTTTCCAATCAAACATTCTATCCCTAGTTATCTCTTTTGAGCCTTCAGAATAAATTATTTCGTTTGGCAACCCTTGAGAATCGCAAACCCCATACTGGGGCAAGTTTGAGTTGAAAAGGAACGAAAGTCCCAAGAGGTGAAAAATGCTAAAACAACAAAAGCAAAAGGAAGAAAAGAAAAGAGAACCTCGGTTAAGTATAAATTGGGGCAAATTTTTGGAAAAGTTCAAAAGAATGGCAGAAAGCCGAAAAAAGAGAACAAAATGAAAGAGAAAAGAGTCTCAATTGAGAATAAACTGGGACAAGTTCTGATTTAACCCTAAAATAGGGTTGCCACAATAATGAGATCTCAGGTCATTCAAATAGCTTTCGACATCTGCTTTCAAGCCTTAACCTTTCTAAGCACCCCACCAGACCCCATTACAAAAGCCGAAAGCCCTGACTTCTGTTCTTTGCAATATGTCTGTCAAGAAATTTTCTAATTGGCAAGTGATGTTCATGTACTGATGCCAAGAAATTTTTTAGATATATTTCTGAATTGATTAGATGAGGTTGGCACTGCCCATCAAGTGAAAATCCGTCAGGGCACCTTTGAAAAGAAAAGGAAAAGAAAAGCGAAAAATAAATGCAAAAGAAATGAAAAGATTTGATGGTGAAATCCCCGTTAAGTGATGGTAAAAGTCAAACAAAGGTTAAAATCTTTGAGTTCAAAATAGGGGCATTTTTGGAAAAATGCGATCTTCGGTGCAACGTCCTTGAAAGTCTTATTCTTTAACTATCATTTTCAAGCCACATTACAAGCTCATAAAGTCCATCGTTGACTTATCCTGCATGGCAACCAAAAGTGAGGATTATACTCATGAGAAATCTATCAATCATTTGTGATCATAAGGGTATGACCAGTTTTCACATGTTTAGCTATCGTTTTTGCCCATACGTTACAAGCCTAGAAAGCTTACATGCTGACTAATTTTTCTCAAGAAATAGGGGTGACAAACTACTTGCTTTCACTAAGATGTGATGTTGAATGAATTACATACCATTGGGCACAAAAATAAGACAGATCTTAACCTCTAATTTTTCCTTAGCCTTCTCAAAAGCAGAAATAATGCCTACTTGATTGGTCTTGAAAGAGGAGCTAACAAAAAGTGGTGACCCTTTACCCAAAGCATCAATGCTAAAGGAAGGAATGAATCATTTGAAATTGGATATTATTTTGAGAAATTCATCATGAAATTTTCTGTTTGGGAACATAGTTTCTTACTTTGTTCAAATAAATGGAGAGTCATCCAAACAAATTTTTGCAACTAAATGGGCCCACACTGGGGCAAATTTTCATTTGAGAGATTTTGCAAAATAGGCCCACACTGGGCAAAATTTTTATTTGTGAGATTTCGCAAAATAAGCCCATGCTGGGGCAAATTTTTGTAACACGTTTGAGGATTTCGCCCAAGAGTCAAGTAACGCACTTTTGAATCAATCCCGCTGCTCTTTTCATGGAATTTAAGTGCATGTCATACTTTGTTAAGCCCCCTATGCAGGAATTCATGGCTTGAAATCGATGAAGAAGCGCAAGTCAGAATCTTGCGAATCAAGGCCTTAAGGAGGAGCAACCATGCCGTAACGTAAATCAAATGATCGGCTGCACAATAATTGGTGGAAATTGGGGCAAATTATTTTCGAGAGGATCCTCCCAAATGGAAAAATTGGAAAAATCAAGGAAAAAAGAGGAAAAGAAAGAAAGAAGCACAAGACAAAACAAAAGGGGTGGAGACGACCTTAGCGAAAACCCGAAAGGGCACTAAGTGCTTTCGCCAACACCGGACTCCAGAGCAGAGATATTTGAAAGGGCCAAGGCTGATGTTTCATGCCAAAGGAAAGCATAATGGAACAACGAACAGTTGACAATCTTGATTCCAGACAGAGAAGTTTGTTTCAATGGAATGCCAAAAAATTGAAAGCCTCAAAGTGGCTCGTTGTGAAAATAGCTCGTCAAACAAAAGTGAAGATCACGTTAGGCCTGGATTTCGTGCCGCCAACATCCCAAAGATCACGTTGGGCCTCGATTTTGTGCCGCCAACACCACAAAGATCACGTTGGGCCTGGACTTCGTGCCGCCAACATCACATCATCATGGGGCCTGGACTTTGTGCCGCCAACATCACATCACCACGTTGGGCCTGGACTTTGTGCCGCCAACATTCCAAAAATCAAGTTGGGCCTGGATTTCGTGCTGCCAACATTCCAAAAATCACGTTGGGCCTGGATTTTGTGCCGCCAACATTCCAAAAATCACGTTGGGCCTGGATTTCGTGCCACCAACATCTCAAAGATCCCGTTGGGCCTGGACTTTATACCGCCAACATCCCGATTGGGCTTGGATTCTGTGCAACTGAGGCAGGCTCGGGTTTAATCCCACTGACCGATTGTCAAGGCATTTCACTTGCACTGCCACTAGTGGGTCAGTCCCACTAGTGAGCATTTCCATTTACATTGCCACTGCCGTGGGTCAGTCCCACTAGTGTGCATCCCGTTTTAAATTCCTGTTTGGGTCAATCCCATTTCAACATTTTGATAAAGAAGTCAGTCCTCGTTTCAAGAGCAGGAATCGTTGGAATCATTCGCAGCCGAATAACGCAGGTAAGTATTTGGTGTCTACTTGTTTGTCTCAAGTTTTTCCAAAACTCAGACAAAGAGGGGCAAACTGTAGACACCAAATTTTGGTTTTATTTTTTACTTTTTATTTTTTTTTTATCGATACTAATTATTTGTATTATTTTATTTTACTAATCTCATTTTTAGACTTTTTAGCATGAAATTTTTGAAAAAAAAGAAGAGAGGGAAAAGTCAATCAAAGGGACAAGAATAAGACACATGGACCTTTTTTGAGAATGAAATCTTGGCTTTTCATTTTAGGGTTAGTTTTTTAGGGAAAACTACAAAAGCAGGGGCGGCGCACAAGATTAAGGGGGGAGCTGAGGGTCTGCGAAAAGAAGAAAAAAAAAAGAGAAAGAGAGAACGGCTGGACAAAAGAATGGGGGGAACGGCTGAAACAAAAAAGAAGGAGAGAAGGGCTGAGAAGGGAGATGGTCGAAAAGAAAAGAAAAGACTAAGGAAGAACCAACGGAGAGGTTGGAGAACAGGGGGCAACAAGAGAAGGAGTGAAAAACAGAGAAGAAAAAACAGGAGGAGCGGCCAGAGAAAAAGGCTAAGTGAAACCATGGAGGAGAGTTTCGGCCAAAGTGAGAGAAACGGGAGCTAAAAGAAATAAAGGCAACGAAAAAAGGAAACGGGGAAGGCTCTCGACAGAAAAAGGGGAGGTCTAGAAAAAGGGAGGGGGGAGCGACGGAAGAACAAAAAAAGAAAGAAAGGAGAAAAGGGGAAAGCTATGGGGAACAAGAAATGGAAGGAACAAGCTAGAAGAGGGGCGGCAGACAAGAAAGAGAAGAAGGTTTCAGGTAGTAGGGAGAGGCAACGGCTGAGAGAGGAAAAGAAATAAAAGCAAGGAAACAGAGGGCTTGGCCAAAGGAGGAGGAAGAAAATTGCTTCGGCAGGGTTGGAAAAGGGCAGCAAAGGAACAAGGGAAGAAAGGCCTGGTCTCCAAATCAGCAGCCAGCAGCAGCGGCGGCCATGGCGCTTTTCGTCGCTCGGCGCACATCAGCCACCCTTTTTCTGCCGCACCATATCATCTCCTCGTTGCGCCTGCCTCACTGTCCCTCTCCTTTAATTCCATAACGAAACCCCAGAGGCAGCTTGGATCCCGTATGACATCCGGGTCGGGTTACTCTCCTCCAAGGACCGCCACACCAAGGTGGAGGGGCGCGGCAGGAAAATCTGCACACCTGCCGCTTGTGCTGCCAGGATCTTCCAATTGACACGGGAGCTGGGCCGCAAGTCCCACGGCAAGGCTATCCGGTGGTTACTGGAGCGAGCGGAGCCAACAATCATTTAAGCCACTAGTACCGACGTTGTCCCTGCCATCAAACTGCCGCACTCGCGAGGAGCTGCTACCACTTCACCAAAAATCCAGCTTTATCATTGCAGAGCTTTCACGTTGAAGGGGAACACGGTAAGTCGCCCTTTTTCTTTCATATTTCAGTTTTCTTCAAGTTCCCGAAACTTGTTTTTCTATGCCTGGGTTTTTAGTAATTTCTTGTGGGCTATTTATGAATTTGGAGTATGTATATTATATATGATAAGTGGAATTGAAATCCTTCTTGTTCTGATAATTTTGGGGCCGGTCATAACATAAATTGAGCAGAGATTTGTTGGAATTTTTCCATGCCCATTCACTGTTTGTTAAAATGTCTGAGTGAAGTTATACTTCAAAATGATTGTCTGCATTTTGCGTGTGAAGAAACCGGATAAAATCAGCAAGTTCCTTTTCCTTGTGTTTTCAGGAATTTTGATCTCTTTCCGTTTTTTGTTCCCTTATGCTTCCTTTTGTATGAAATCAAGTTAATGACATGAGAGGGATTCAGAGGAGATTCATGTGAGAGTCATTTGTTTTTCTTTTGTTTTGTCTTGTTGATTGGAGTCCGAAGTTGAATTTTCTGGTTGCAAAGAGGAATGAAATAGCAGCGGACATTAGCCAGTTCGGAGAAGAATATTTGCTTGACTAAATTTCTGATTTCAGTCCCTCCATTTTCATTTTTTTTTTGCAATTTACCTCCAGAATTTTTAGAACTCCATAATTCGCCCCAAACCTTTCATAATTCTTTCGATTGAGTCCCTGTTTTTATTGCATTGGAACCCCTCAAGTTTCCTTTGTTCTGATATGGCCCAAAAACGTTTGTAATGAAACCAATTTCACCCTTCAAATTTTAATCATCTTTTCACTTTTAAGTAGCCTTTTGGGGTAGATTAATTATTGATTTTAGGTTATAATTGAGGTTTCATAATTTTAGTTGATTTTTCCATGTTGGATTTTAGTGAAATGGGTTTTGGGTTGAGAGGTTATTTTGATTGGGTTTGTAAGAATGGGTTAGTTTATTTTTGGGTTTTTTTTGGTTTGGGCTAGAGGGTAGAAGCCCACCGGTTTTGTTGGCTAAGCTTGTGGACATAAGTAATAGATTGATCCATTCCTTTTGCTCTGAATGTCCGTTGGGCTAGGAAAGTCTTAGGCCCAAACAAATAAGAAAACTGCCCAAAGGCTTGAGCCACTAAGAATCTGGAAACGAAATTTCAAATCAGTCCCTGGATTTTTCCTTAACTATAGTATGGCCCTACTAACTTTCAACGCTTTCAATTGAGTCCCTAATTTAATTGCAGATAGGTCCCTAAACTTTATTTGTCTTTAGTTTTGACCCCAAAGCTTCGTTAATTTTTGCAATCAAGTCTTTTCTTCTTTTGACTTCTTAAATGTGGGTTGTCTATATGATTTAATTGATTCAATTTCATGTTTATTTTTATCTTTTGTGATTATTTGTTAATTAAAGTGATGCCTTGACCTTTTCTTTGCATTTTTGGAGGGTAAATAAGTGACTTCACTTCATTAGGACCCCAACTTCAAAGGAGGTACACTCTATCCCTTATTTTGACCTTATTTGACTCTATGTGCCCTATGTGATGTTACGTGCTTAATTGCATGCCTCTTAAATGTTTCTGTTAATTATTGATTTATTTATTGATTGATTTATTTATTTATTCGCTTTATTTTTTTTAAATTGGCATATTTATTTTAATTCAATTTTGGTTATTTGGAAGGCACTTGAATGCCAAGTTTGTAATAATTAGGTATTTATTTTAATTATTATTTATTTATTTCCCCCTTTTAGATTGTAGTAGGGCTCCCCTAATGTAATAGATAGGGTTTTGTTTGCTTTATTTGCCCTGTGTGATTTGCATGCTTAAGTGCTACGTGTTACTCGCTTTCTTAGGTTCTTGCATTTAGTCGAGCATGCTAAGTGTTATGTGCTACGTGTTTATAGGTGATTGGCATGTCTACTTGCTTTCTATAGTCATAGATGAATGTGATGGATAAATGCGTCACCGTGGCTAGTCCAACGCTGGCCATGGTCTTTCCCCTCGAGCTCTCGCAAGTCCAATGCTTGTAAGAGAATTTTAGAAAAGGGCTAGTCCAATGCTAGACCCAATAGGTTGTCCCCTCTCGTTAGTACATACTTGCATGTCTCACTATATTTCATCCATTTTTCTTAGTTTTCTAGCATTTGGCATGCCCCTCCAACCCTTTCCCTTTCATTTTAGGTTTTTGCATCTTCATGCTAGTTATAGGGTACATTTGCTTGAGAGTCTCCTTTCGGTAAGGGAAACGAGCGAGTGTGGCTACAAAATAGCCTTAGCACGCTAGTCCTTCCTTCTAATCAAAGGGAAAAATTTAAAGTCGTGAAGTTAGGAGTCATTCCCGTACCCGACTTGATGCATTCCTCTAGGTTCATACACTTTCATTTCTATCATATCACCTCCTCACTTTTTTATCCACATTTTCTCACTACTTACATTTTTCGCAATCCACATGCCATGTTTGCACATTCTTTTTCTTTTTTTTATTTTCTACCTCACAAATTGCACCCAAATTGCACTTATATGCACTTACTACCATTATACCATATTTTCATCCACTTGCACACAAACACCTTTATTTTCTCAATGGGCACACATGCACTTTTCTTACATTTGCACACATGCACTTATCTTACACTTGCACACTTGCACTTACATTTGTATTTGTATTTTTATTTTATTTTGCATTCTTCTTACATTTTCACACTTGCACTCATATTTGGGTCTTCATTTGCATTACCCGTGACCTCTATGAGAGTTTTCCTTATTGGCCATCACAACTCATGTGATTGGGACCAAAAAGCCTCATAAGGAACATTTTAGATTTAGGATTGCATTTTTCCTTTTTTCGCATCCATTAGTCATATCCAACATGCAACACATACTTTGGGTAGAAGAATTAGGAAAAAAAGGGCTAAGTCACGCAGCTAGCTTTGGCTAGGGTAAGGGAGTGCCTTAGGCTTGGCCTTTGCCTTCTCTCTTGTCAAATGTGACTCCCGATCCCTTTTTTTGGTTACGTAGACCTAAAAAATTCTTTAAAAAGGGTTTGTTTACTTTTCTTTCCAAAAACAAAATCACTTTTTGGGTGACTTGGTACACCCTAACTCTATGCCAAGTGGCGACTCCTTTTCTATCTAAAACCCTTTGTTTGGCCAAACCGTCGCATTTCACAATCCCACGGCCTTTTTATTTTCACTTTCACACACGTTCACATACATATCCTACACACTACTTTCACCACATCAAAAAGTGGGGCGCGACACACTTTCGTTTTACAGTCCAGTTGGGCATTATATTTGGCTAGCCAGTCCATACCAAAAATTACATCATACCCTTTGATGGCCAGACTAATTAAATCCCCTAACAACCTTTTCTCTCCTACCCAAACTTCACAATCCCTATAAACCATACTAGTAACCAAACGTTGATTCCCCGTAGGTGTACTAACTTCTAGGTCGTATGGTAAACTAGCAGGTTTTATATCGATGCCACATATGAAAGCAGGATTAACAAAGGAATGAGTGGCACCAGGATCTACTAAAACTTTGGCAAAGCGGTGGAATACAGGGATCGTACCTTCTACGACCTCGGAAGAGTCTAGGACCTGTTGGGGCTCTAACGAATACACGCGAGCCGCGACTTTAGGTTTTGTCCCCTCTCCTTTGGCAGGTCCAGAATTGGTTCTCGGCGGTTGTTGACTCCCCTTTCCATCTTGTTTTAAGACCGGACAAGTGGAAGATTGGTGGTCTGCGCTCCCGCAGCGTAAACACTTCCCTTCCTTCCTCCGTGTGGTTTGGTTTCCCACAATGCCCACAGGGACCACAAGGTGCTGAAGCTGAGCCACCCTGAAAATTACCTCTTTGTCCTCGCCCAGCTTGGCCACCCTTGCCGAGTCCCTCTGCCTACTCCCACTCGTTCACCGCCAGACCCCCGTCCGTACTTGGGAGGAATACCCTTCTCCCCCTGTCCCGAACTGCTTCCAGGAAAACTTCGCTTCGTGGCCTGGAAGTTCCTCACTTGAAGTCTAGCGCTTTCTACCCGCTGTGCCTTCTCAACGGCCTCGCTAAACGCGTTAATCTGAGCCACTGCGAGGTCCTTTTGGATCTCGACATTCAAACCTTGGATAAAACGCCTGACCCGCTATTGCTCCGTCATAATCAACTCAGGGGCAAATTTCGATAAGCGGGTGAACTGGCTTTCGTACTCTGCTACCGACTGCGCCCCTTGACGAAGTCGGATGAACTCATCTTCTTTTCTCTCCTGGACCAGAGGAGGGAAAAATTTGGCATTGAATTCTCTTATAAAGTTCACCCATGTTCTAGGCATTTGTTCCCGCTCCCATTTTTGCCGAACGACGTTCCACCAGGAACGGGCTGCCCCTTCTAGCTGGAAAATGGCAAAGGTCACCTGCCGTTCGTCGGTATAGTGCAAGGCCGCAAAGATATCCACCATCTTCTCGAGCCACCTTTCAACGACATCCGGGTCGGGCCCCCCAATAAACTTGGGTGGAGCAAACTTTTGAAATCGTTCAAGAGCTCTATCTTCGCTCTGGATGTGGTTACCCGGGTTCCCAGGATTAGGGTTTGGGTTGTGGCCCTGTTGCTGTACCACTTGTGCTAGCAAGTTGGTCATTTGCTGCATAGCGGCAGCTATTTGTACATTGGGGTTCACTTGCTGTTCAGGATTAGGTCCAGAGGAGGTTTCCCCAGCACCTCGGTCTGACGTAGGTTGCCTATTACCGCACCCACGTCCCCGTCCACTACGTGTCCCTTCCATTGGTCTAGATCAAGCTAGGCAAAAATAGCTAACAATAAAGAGCATGATAAGTAAGCACTCAAACACTTTTCACATATATATCACATCAAACAGTCACATATTCACAGTCAGTCAGGTCAAGTACAAGCATGGACAATCCACAAGGGAATGGCCTCATCAAAAGAAATATACACGTAGCTAATCCAACATACAAAACGATTAGCTAAGGTTCCGCACACGAGTCCTCGTCACTCACGCCCTCGACCACGTCCGCGCAGAGGTTCAGGATCGATGCGGCTCGAACCTTAACCTTTCGAGCTCGCTTAGTCTCACGCTCACGGACTTCCCTCAGCTGGGTGCACAGGTCATCCACCCGATCCTCAACCTCAAGCACATCATACTCCAGCCCCTTAATGCGCTCGGCTTGTTTCTCATTGGCCGCCCTAAGCTGGGTCACCTCGGCCTCCAACCTAGCGTTATCTTGAGCTAATTCCTTACGCTCCTCCGCCACGGCCAATACTAATGCGTTAGGATAGGCATACATGCGTCGTCACTCGCAATGTCGGAGGCGGTTAGCTGGGCTCCAACGCACAACTGCCCCTCTGGGCCGGATCTGTTACGGAATCACCGGAAGTACCCCACGGGGTAGCTCTCCAACAGGGGGACTACTAGGCTCACCATGACCGTCCATCCTATACCAAAAATGTAAATAAGCATAAATAACCTTAAAGGACGTAATCAAAAGAAGCCTCAAATAAAGCATTTCTAATACACCCAGACCAATTCAAACCTAGGCTCTGATACCACCTGTGACAGCCCCACCTTCTCCTAAGGCGAACCAAAGGGGTTAGCGGACTACCTGCCCAGTTCTCGCCAGGACTAACGGTTCAGTTCACATCGATCTAATACGTTCCAGAACATACTAACGCACGTAAACAATCAAAATCACAAAATAAAAAAAACGAAAATTGGAGCTGGTCATGAATAGTACCGGCCACGTCAAAATCCGGCCAAACATCACGCAAACATACACATCTTGAAATTCAACATTTACAAACCAAAATGGCATACAAAATTATCCCATAAGTTTATACATATACGGTTTGCCAAATCAAAAGAGAAATCAAACCCAAAAGTACATTTAGGGTTTCAATCAATGAGCTTTTACAAAAGCTATGTACATCTAGCTCAATTCGGCAACCAACTATCAAATCCAGTCCAAAAGTATTTATTTTCCTGTAAGGAAAACAAAAGGAACAGAGTGAGCTTACGCCCAGTGGTATACTATCACATAAGCAACCAAGTCACATAGGCATAAAGCGGTCAAGAAACAAATAAACCAAGATCACACATTAACAAGATGGTAAAAGAATACGGACGGCTCTCAAGAGCCCCTTTCCTCGTTCGTATACTTGATCGGACTTCATTGACCCTCCGTCAATGTTTATAAAGTAACCAACCGTAGGCTCCACTTTACTTCCATTCCTTCCACCCAACATACCCCTACCGGGCCCGAACTCCAAATAGTAGCAATTTGGTAATACTCGAGTATACCGGAATCAAGAGTCTCACTACTACAAGATTCCATATAACAGTCCCCATGGCTCGTCGACCTTCACGACCACGCCCTCGCTGGCTTGATTCAATCGACTACCAATGGAGTTGAGCTCAGTAGTACAGTAAAGGTCGTTGGATACTCGTCCGAACGACACCAACACCAGTTTTTCCATGAACATTTCCAGTATCACAGTGAAACAGTAGACAGTCATAAATAATATCAAAGGAGGTGAGGGCGATCAAGTACACCCTCACTTCAATCAATTTCAATGGACAATTAAGCCTTCAAGGCATCACGTTCACATATAGCAAAGCCACATGGCAAACAAACAAGTGAGTAGTACATTCACCAATCAAGCAAATAATATTTCATGCACTTCCGCCTAAGAGTGTCTTGCACCACCGTCACGTCCTAACATGGTCAAATAAGCACAATAAGACTCGATTACAAGTCATAACCAATTCTAAATACTCTCAAAATAAGATTCCATAAGAATATATAAGCATTAGAGTAAACCAGGAAAATCCGGAAATGGAATTAAACTTCAATCCAAAAAAATAGTTTTTGGCATCATTTTGCGGTTTTGGCACCAATGGCACTACGATTATCGGATGGAGGTGTAAGATACACCATTTCGAAGCTAAGAGATAGGGGTACAATATTTCAGAAGGTCACTCAGTCCATTTCATAGCACAACTTGGTCAAAAAATGCAAGATACTAAACCAGAACCGCAAAAACAGGTGGACAAACCACATTCTGGTTAACCAACTATAATTCAGGCTACCTAAGTCCAAATCAAGTGATTCCAAAGCCATCCAAAAGCTAAGACATCAGGTTACATTTCCTCAGAAGACCTCAAC
Source organism: Coffea arabica (assembly GCF_036785885.1). Classification (NCBI taxonomy): domain Eukaryota; kingdom Viridiplantae; phylum Streptophyta; class Magnoliopsida; order Gentianales; family Rubiaceae; genus Coffea; species Coffea arabica. Next base: position 23,422,794 of record NC_092316.1, read on the forward strand.
AACCAAATCAGAAGTATTCCCAGCCAAAATAACCAATTACAGAAGCAATTCTCAAGTTCGGGTGAAACCAGGGCAGCAGGGGTATTTCTGTCTTTTCATAGGCTACGCTACTCTGATTAGCCTGAAATTTTGTAGGCATCTCTAAAATATCATTCCCTACAACTTTCATGTTTTAATCCAAGGCCAATTCGGCCTCTAACTATGAGGTACTGTGCCGGGCCGAATGTAAATAATGAAACCCTAACTTTCAATTTTTCTTCCAAAACAGAAATTTTCTGCAATTAACCATTTTTTCCACCTTCTAGTTTCCTTCATTATCATTCCCAATCATCATACATGACCACATAATAAGAATCATACGAAAACAGAAAAATCACCAATAATTATAAAACTTCACCAATTCAACCAAAAATCAAGATATAATCCACAAAATTACATCCTAGACTACCACAAATCATGGATTAAACATCATTAGGTGGAGGAGAGAGGTTCCTTCACAACTCACCTTAGCAACACAAGAGAGAGAGCAACTAGTCACCTTAGCTTTCCAAACAACTTCACCAAACACCTCACGAACACTAAGTGAAGAGGTTTTATGGAACAAATGCAAGATCAAATGGTTGATTAGTTGAATTTGAGCAAGATGGAGGCAAGAATTTGAAGAGCTTTTCCCTTTCTCTTTGCTTGAAGCGGGCGGCCAAGATGAGGAGAAAAATGGTGAATTTTTGGTAATTTTTTGATTTATTTGGTCAATTGGTAAGAAAATGAATAGTGGTCATAAAGTACAACCAACCATATGGTGACACTTGTCACCCTATTTAATGCATACATATCTCTTTGTTTCCTCTCACACCAATCCATATAACAACCTCTAATTATCTCATAACACCCGATAATTTAAACCCAGTATCCAAAACTTAACCTAGTTGGCCGAATTTTTCCGAACTTTCCGCACTAGCGGGTCCCACGTCTTGTATAGGCTCTTAATTTCTCAAAACCTAACCGATACTAGGAAAATCATCTAAAAACTATATTTACTCATAAAAATTATCAGGAAAATTTTCCTAATAAAGAAAATGCAGAAAACATGCCATTAACGAGAAAAACCCTAGAAAAAAAATGAGAAAATTACGGGTTCTCACAAATTTCGCATTAATGGAAATTTCCTTTCAGAGTTAATGTAAGGAACGGAATAAAAGTCTGACCCTCTTCTTTTCCAATCAAACATTCTATCCCTAGTTATCCCTTTTGAACTTTCAGAATAAATTATTTCGTTTGGCAACCCCTGAGAATCGTAAACCCCACATTGGGGCAAGTTTAAGTTGAAAAAAAAGACAAGTGGAATCGCAAACCCCACATTGGGGCAAGTTTAAGTTGAAAAAAAAAGACAAGTGTCAAGAGGTGAAAAGTGATAAAACAACAAAATCAAAAGAAAGGGAAAAGAAGAAAAGAGAACCAAGGTTAAGTATAAACTGGCGCAAATTTTTTAAAATTTCAAAGGAATAGCAGGAGGCCGAAAAAGAAAAAAAAGAAAAAAAACCTCAGTTGAGAATAAATTGGAGCAGGTTTTGATTTAACCCTAAAAAACAGGGTTCGCGCAACAATGAGATTTCAGATCATTTAAACCACTTTTGAAAAAAATTCGCTTTTAAGCCTTAACTCTTCTAAGCACCCCACCAGACCCTGTGACAGCCACACCTTCCCCTAGAGCGTCCCCTAGGGTTCGGCGGGTCGCCTGCCCAACTCTTGTCGGGACTCACTCACTCACTACAGTCCTCAAATGAATTACAAGATAAATCTCAAATATTACATCCAATTCTCCAAGAATTACATATCACGAGTACCAGAAAGTAAACTCTTTCTCAAAAAATTACATATCACGAGTACCAGAAAGTAAACCCTAGAAAAACAGATAACTACAACTTGTAATAGGTACAAACTCAACTATTCTATAACCAAAAGTCTATACACCATCCCAAACGATCCCCAAGTCGGCCCCCTGGTAAGGAAAACAAATGTAACGAGGTAAGCTATATGTTTAGTGAATAATTGGGGTAAAAATGTAAAAGCACATTCAGATAAACATATAATTCCAAATATTTCACATAAATACAGAAATGTAACATCACAATGGTAGGATACGGGTGGCTCCAAAACCAATTCAATTCTCCAAAACCTATTGACACTCTGTCAACCAAAGTACTCATGGTCCGTAGACTCCACTTAACTTTTCCCGTTCACCTTATCAACCCCCGCTGGCCAGTCAATAGCACACATTAGCTTGAGCAAAACAAAATCACTTAGTTTTAATCAAAGCTTTAACAAAGAATGAAATCCCAAGGTTAGCATGCAACTAACTTCGACCAAGCCCCAGCTGGCTCGAATAATTTGTCTACCCTTGGAACAGGGCTAGAACCAAGCCTTGAGACATTCAATCTCTCAATAGATGATATCTGTCAACAAAATACTTACGCCAAACAATACACAGCAAATGGGGTTCAATTCAAGTCATGTAATCACCCCCATCAGCACTCAGCAAAGGGGTGATACGTAACATAAGGCATGTATTCTTACATATGAAATCAAACAAAGGATGGGTTTAGGTCGAGTGAGATAAAGTACACCCTCGCCTAAGTACCCATTTAACATATACAAAGCACTTTAACAATTTCACATCAATAACAACCAAATTACTCACTTGATAATGCTTGGCATGAAAAACGATACAATTCACTGAGTTTGACCGTCACCGTCAAAAGCCCCACAGTCTGTATTGACGGATTATATACACACATAAGTGAAACGGCCATACAATAGCAGTTTATAACTTAAATAATCGAAACCGGTCAAAAATGATAAAAAACGGTCAAAACGACACTAAAGCCACAAGATTGTCGAAATTGGCCGAAACGGCCGGAATGGTAATAAAATAACAAAAATAGTCTAAAACGGTCCAAAACAGCAAAAACAATTGAGAAATGCACGTGCGCGTGCGCGAAAATGAAAATGGTCAAGCATCCGCACCTAAAGGCGCAAGCGAGCATTTTACAGTTTTGACACCTTTTACGATTTTAATTATAACAGAAGCTGTGGTCATCAATTTAAAGTGTACCAGATACCATTTTGAAGTTAAGACAAAATCCACTTACAGGTCGTATACGAATAACAACTCACAAAATCCAAGTCCACTTACAGGTCGTATACGAACCAAACTACTTGCTCATGCGTAAATGAATAACCACACATTCAATCAAATTAGGTCCACTAAGTGTATGTAAGAGCACACTCACCTAAACAAGTTCAAGTCTCAAGTGAACACAGCCTAGTCAGTCTCAGGCAGTTCAAGTAGTTCAAATCCCAACACTAACAAATCGGGTAGTGCCAACCTTAATCAAACAAGAAGACTAGAAGAAGGGTGCAAAATCAAAAGTTTTCTCAACAATTCCGGCCACCACCATAATCTGTCAAAACCCAAGCCAAACACTTATTGGACAAGTCCAAGTCATATTTCAATCTCCTCATTCGGTTAAGTCTCGAGTGCAATACAAAATCTTCTGCGCTCTAACCTGTGCCATTACAACTTATCTCAAACTCAATTATAATTTCTATTCACATCATCATACATTAAACCATGTTCCGTCCAAAATTCACGAGCATTTCCTCAGGAAAAGTATCGAGTACTCAAGTACAAGAAGCCAAACTAAACAACTTGATGACTCAAACCATACGCTCTCAAACAAAAATCAACAAAGTCATATCTTACGCGTACCACTTTCAAGATTCACAACTTACGCTCCAAAAGAGCACTTAACTTACAAACCAATCCCACAGTCCAACATCCTAAACTTTAAGCCTAGGATACACTACAAGGATCTGAAGCCTAAGCTCTGATACCACCTGTGATGGCCCTACCACCCCCTAGGGCGTCCTCCAGGGTTTGACGGGTCGCCTGCCCAACTCTCGCAGGGACTCACTCACTCACTACAGTAATCAAATGAATTACAAGATAAATGTCAAATATTACATCCAATTCTCCAAGAATTACATATCACGAGTACCAAAAAGTAAACCCTTTCTCCAAGAATTACATATCACGAGTACCAGAAAGTAAACTCTAGAAAAGCTGATAACTACAGCCACCATGACAACTATATACATCTTACTAGTCAACTTGTAATAGGTATAAAGTAAACTATTCTATAACCAAAAGTCTATACATTTTCCCGAGCGATCCCCGCGTCGGCCCCCTGCTAAGGAAAACAAATGGAACGAGGTAAGCTATATGCTTAGTGAATAATTGGGGTAAAAAGGTAAAAGCACATTAAAATAAACATATAAATCCAAATATTTCACATAAATACAAAAATGTAACATCACAATGGTGGGATACGGGTGGCTCCAAAACTACTTCAATTCCCCGAGCTTGAACACCTGTTGACACTCTGTCAACCAAAGTACTCATGGTCCGTAGACTCCACTTAACTTTTCCCGTTTACCTTATCAACCCCCGCTGGCTAGTCAACAGTACACAGCAGCTCGAGCAAAACAAAATCACTTAGCTTTAATCACAACTTTAACAAAGAATGAAATCCCAAGGTTAGCATGGAACTAACTTCGACCAAGCCTCGGCTAGCTCGAGTAGTTCGTCTACCCTTCGAACCGGGTTGGAACCAAGCCCTGAGATATTCAATCTCTCAATAGATGATATCTCTCAACAAAGCACACAACAAAGTACTTACCCCAAACAGCACACAGCAAATGGGGTTCAATTCAAGTCATGTAATCACCACCATCAGCACTCAGCAAAAGGGTGATTCTCAACATAAGGCATGTATTCTTACATATGAAATCAAACAAAGGATGGGTTTAGGTCGAGTGAGATAAAGTACACCCTCGCCTAAGTACCCATTTAACATATACAAAGCACTTTAACAATTTTACATCGATAACAACCTAATTACTCACTTGATAATGCTTGGCACGAAAAATGATACAAATTCACTGAGCTTGATCATCACCGTCAAAAGCCTCACAGTCTGTATTGGTAGATTATATACACACATAAGTGAAACGGCCATACAATAGCAGTTTATAACTTAAACAATCGAAACTGGTCAAAAATGATAAAAAATGGTCAAAACGACACTAAGGCCACAAGATTGTCGAAATTGGCCGAAATGGTAATAAAATAACAAAAATAGTCCTAAATGGTCCAAAACAACAAAAACAGTTGAGAAATACAGGTACGCGTGCGCGGAAATGAAAACGGTCGCGCGTCCGCACCTAAAGGCGCAAACGGACATTTCACAGTTTTGACACCTTTTACGATTTTAATTATAACAGAAGCTGTGGTTATCGGTTTAAGGTGTACTAGATACTGTTTCGAAGCTAAGACAAATACCTACAACTTTGATAAAGATCACTCTATCCAGTTCGTAATGTATTCAGGTCAAAATTTCAAGTTATAGAACCAAAATCTCACATTCCGGTTAGTTAGCCGCACTTTTCGTAAATGACAATAACTCAGGCTACCGAAGTCCGATTAAGGCATTTTGTGGGCCATTAGAAAGCTAAGACATAGCACTAGAACTTTTATGATTTGGCCAAAGGCTAAGTCAGTACACATTAGGGTGAACAGATGCAGTCTGATTGGTGAAATGTCAAAACTGTCCCTCGAGTTCTACCTATGACAGTCAGGGGTATTTTTGTCTTTTCATATGCTACAGTGCTCAGATTGAGCTAAAAGTTTATAGGTAGCTATAAAACTTCATTCCCTACAATGTTCATGTTTTCTACTAAGCCTAATTCGGCCTTCCTCATGGTGAACCAGAACCGGATAGAACAGGGCAGATTGGTTTCCAATTTCTGGCTTTTGCACCGTTACCGTAGAAATCCATATCTAACAAGTGCTCTATCATCAAACACAGCAATTACTAACTCAATAACATCAATTAAGAGGTAGATAACTATAATCAAAGCTAAAAATGTAAACCCTAGCTCCATACCCAACAAATCAATCAAAACTAACCGATTAATCGTCATCAACCAAGAATATGAGTTTCTATTCACACTTAAACAAGATTAAGGAAGAGTAAAGGGATAGGCAGCCATGGTATCTTCCAAAAGCTCCTTGGAGGTGAGAAATACACCACTTTCTTCCAAAAATTTCAGTACACCAAGCCTTCCAAGCAGCAAAAGGTAAGTTTAATCGGTTTGGTTCGGTTAATTTCAACTCAACAAAGAAGAATCAAGGTTGGAGGTGAAGTTGTTTTTCTCTCTTTTCCCTCTCTTATTTTTGGCCAAGATGGAAGAAAAATGGAAGGGAATGGAGGCAAGAAGAAAGATAAGAAGAAAAGAAACTCATTTGGTCAAAGGTCCATGGATTGCCAACAAGTGTCACCACAAGATTCAATCTTAATTTTTTTCTTTTTCCTCCCTTTTCTTGGTCAATAATTTCGGCCCTATGGAGGAGATATTTAGGGCCAATTTTGCTGAAATAAAAGTGAGAAGATTAAGGTAATAATGTGGTGTTCAAGTGGTGCACTCAATCGGCAGCGAATGGTACCCGTCGGTCCAACCCGTTTTTCCTTATTTCGCACGTACTAGGGTTTTAACTTATAATTCACTAACTTATTATTCTTACATCTAGTCACATGCTTTTTCTTGTCTCAAACTCACTCTTAATCATCAAATTTAGTACACTCTCCGTACCGAATAATAACACTATGAAAGGACGTGAAAACTCTAGTTTGCGATAACTTGAAAACGAAAAGGGAAAACACTTAATTCTATGTTCATTTGCGCTTATTGTGGGGTGATTGGGTAGTAGGGCCATTATAAAGTAATAATTTCCAAATAAAAGGAATTTTAAGAAAAAAGTGCGGGATTTTACAATTCCATTGATTACAATTAGGGTTTCGATTAAAAATGAGAGATTTAAGAAAATCGGTTAGTCACAAGTAAACTAGGGTTTTTTTATCAGAATTTAGGGTTTCTCATTTTTAAACAAAACAATGTCTTAAATAAAGAAATCGTAATATCCTCTTGGAGACTAAACAACATTAGTATCCTAAAAGTTAGGGTATCACAATCTCCCCTCCTTCAAAGAATTTCGTCATCGAAATTCCAACTTGCACTAATTAGATCAAACAATCCTTGAAAGCAGTCAAGTACTAAGAATCTCCAATCCTATTTATCACCTAGCAACGAGCCACCAGGTAGCTAAACAAGTAACCAAATAGAACATGGAAAAGGGCTCGGTTCAACCAACTAGCTCTGAGTTGGAAATAAAGTCTTAGCTATTCGAAAAATTCAGAACATGGCTTAGACTCAAGTCGGAAGTTTTACCCCTGGCAGTGCTGGACAATAAAACAAGCTAGCACAACAGCTATATTTCGCCAAAGATTTTAGTTCAAAATATCATCCCTGCTGGTGCTGGACAATACAACAAGCTAGCACAACGGCTATACTTCACCAGTGAGTCTTAGTTCAAGAAGTTCATCCCTGGCGATGCTTGAAAACACAATAGGCAATGTCTTACCAGAGAGATTCAGTTCAACCGCTACAGAGGAGTAGTAGCCGGTTAACAACCACACGAATACGAATAAGTTCAAAAGTAGGGTCAAGGCAGGGTTCAAACAAATAAGTTCAAAAGCAGAGCCAATTACTTCAAGTTCAAGGAGCACAGGTACGAATAAGAACTCACAAAATCCAAGTCCACTCACAGGTCGTATACGAACCAAACTACTTGCTCACGCGTAAATGAAATACCATACATTCAGTCAAATCAAGTCCACTAAGTGTACGTCACACTCACCTAAACAAGTTCAAGTCTCAAGTGAACTCAGCCTAGTCAGTCTCAGGCAGTTCAAGTTGTTCAAATCCCAACACTTACAAATCGGGTGGTGCCAACCTTAATCAAACAAGAAGACTAGAAGAAGGGTGCAAAATCAAAAATTTTCTCAACAATTCCGGCCACCACCACAATCTATCAAAACCCAAGCCAAACACTTATTGGACAAGTCCAAGTCATTATTTCAATCTTCTCATTTGGTTAAGTTTGAGTGCAATACAAAATCTTCTGCGCTCGAACCTGTGCCATTACAACTTATCTCAAACTCAATTATAATTTCTATTCACATCATCATATATTAAACCATGTTCCGTCCAAAATTCACGGGCATTTCCTCAAGAAAAGTATCAAGTACTCAAGTACAAGAAGTCAAACTAAGAAACTTCACGACTCAGACCATACGCACTCAAACAAAAATCAACAAAGTCATATTGTGAGGACTCGCAAAATTTACTTATTTAATCTCCTATTTCTAGCTTATTTAATTATTTATTTGGTCCTTTACTCCGAATATTATTTTCTAAGCTCTTGAGACCTAATTACATGGAAATATAGTTTCATTATATTTTTAAAATGACTTGTTTCAAAAATTAATTTTCGGAAGCTCGTTTTGTAAAAATAGTGAACACGTCTTTGGAAATCTTGATCGATTGAGAGTACAATAGGTTTGAAATATTGGAGACATGTACAATGGACCTAAATTAGGCATTTTAATGTTTAAATACTCAAGTGATAGTTATTAGTACTATCGTTATAAGAATTTCTCGGAAGTTTCGCGTTATTGCGCTTAAATTGGAGATACGCGTTTTAACACGCGCAATTTAAATTGAGGAACTTTAGACCCTTATTTTGAGACAATTAAGAGTGAATAATATTTATATGAATATAAATGCATTAGAAGTTTAGTACACTAGTGAAACAAACGCGAGAGGAATCGAGCACAAAACGCGCGCGTGCGCGCACTTTTTGCGGTTGACTTTTGTGCACCCAATCCTTAGTCATTAAGCTTCCTTTGGAAGCCTCATTTCAGACCACAATTTCTCTCTCTTGCTTCCTCATCTGGCCGAACAACAAAGCAAGAAAAACAGCTCAAGAGTTCTTCCAATTCCTCCATCAAATCTTCACCAAACCTCTTCCAATTCACTCCAAATTCGAACTACACTTAGCTTAACACTTGAGGAGTATTTTGAGCTGCAAAAGGGAGCTGAAAAGCCACGGTTTTCTGGAGCAAAGAGTGACCAAAATTTCTGATCTAATCATCCAAGAAGGTAGCAAATCATCCAACCCATAGATCTTAGTTTTTGTAAGATTTATTGCACATATAAGGTTATATAATCATGTGGGTAGTCTTGTTTATGGTATAAAATGTGAAAGTGGGCTCTATGAACTCCCACTCTTGGGTTGTTGCTGATTTGATGTTGGATGATGAGATTAATGGTGGTTTAGTGCTTATATTAGTAGATTAATGTTGTATTGTTGGTAGAAAATCAAAGGAGGTGCTTGGAGCAAAAGTGACCGTTTTACCCCTGCCTTGTCCGACCGTTTTCGTGCCAGATTTTGAGATTCTAATGAATTGATTATGTTTTTTATCTATTATTGTAAGTGTGTACAAAATTTCATTGAAAAATAACATGATTTGGTTGGTCAAATGAGTTGATTTCCAAAGTTAGCAAAACTGGAAAATGAATCCCGTATTGCCCAGGCAGTCATTTTGTAACGGCCATAACTCTTTGTTCCGATGTCAAAATCAAGTGCCGTTTGTGGCATTGGAAACTAGACATTCCTAGCTTTCCATCGGTACCAATTTCACATTCTGGTTCCACTTGAGTGAGCCACACTATTCGATTGAATATCACTGTCCTGTTTCGTTGCTCTCCAGGAGACAGGACAGAAATTGCTTCTTGATGCTCAAAAACGAGCTATTTGTGAATGGAATTTGAAAATGGTTTCTTCTGAGAAAATTCAGCTTTAGAAGAGAGATTTCCAACGCCATCAACCACGCCCAATTCCAAGTTGAATGGAGTGAGTTGTGGCCAAAGTTTGAAACTGCTACAGTGATAGAATTTTCCACTTGGGCAGATTTGTAACTAACAATGATTTGGGACTTGTTGTTTTGGAAACTTTGATGTCCGACATCTACCAAACTTTAGATTAGATGTTCCTTGGACTTTGTTTCACAAATAAACCAGATTTGGGTTGGTTGCTTTGGACAAAATGTTTAAAAAGGAAAGAAGAGCTAGAAGACAGTTTTACCTTGGGAAATTTCCTGAACTTTGATGGTTTAGTTAACTACCTTCCCGTGTGAATTTTCAAATGAAATTTGATAGAAGAGTAATCCTCATATGGAGGTTTAATTGTACAAAATTTGGTAATATTCTAAGACCATTTTGATATGCAAATGATGTCACAAAATTCGCTCATCGAATCTGGAAAACTTTTCGTTTTCTCTTAGCCAAATGGTCAAATCTGATTTGGAGAGTTTTATTTCTAGAATTTGGATGTCAATGGTCTTTAAATTGCTCAGTGGATGTTTATGAACTCTTGGTTTCAATAATGGAGAGATTTGGAACTGATTTCATGGTACAAAAAGTTTGTAAACGAAAGAAAAGTGAGAAGGTAGTTTAGCCTTGAAACTCTTCATAAACTTTGGTTGTTTTAATGACTACCTTACCGTGAGAGTTTTTGTACGAAACTTAGTAGAAATGTTGTTCACACATGGAAGATTTAGTGTACCAAGTTTGATGTATTTCTAATGCCAACTTGATGACCAAATGATATTTCGAATCTAGTTTTAAACCTGGAAAATAGCCCAACAGTCTTAACTTTTTCAGCAACTTGGAGGTACTATATCTTGGTGCTCGAAACTCCGTTTCTCGTTCCGCTTGTTTTGTTATACTCTTGGATTGCAACACTAATTGATTTCCAAATTTCAAAGGTTAGTTCAAAACAAGTGAATTTTGCCGAATTTCTAAAGTTGGCCAAAAACCAACTTAAATCTGTCTTGGTAATTCAAGTTACCAACTTTGAGCCAAAATTTGAGTGCCTTTCACTTACATTCGTGGAAAAGTGTCTTCTAAGAACTTTTAGTACTTTGAAAGAGGATTCCAACAGTACCAAGGTTTCCAATTTTGGACTTGTGGAGAGTGAAATATGATTTTTCAAATATTGCTTGTTAAATCTGGAATTTTCTAACTTAAAGGAAACTAAGGGTTTCAAACCCTCCATTTTCCTTCAATATCATTTGATCGTTTTACATTTGATTTCAAAGATGGAAATCAGATTTGTCTTGTATTTTAAAACCCACTTTTGAACCTCGAGTTACACGAACTCTTAGACTCGTCTCTGCGTTAATTTCTTAGATTGTACTAGTGTACAATTTTCCTCGATAATTAGAATGATTTTGAGTGGTAGTTGATTATTGTTTGCTCAGGCACTCGAGGGAATCTCCCAGAGGAACTCGGAGCGGACACCTAAGACGCTTGTTTAAGAACTACTCGCTTGTTTTGACTAGGTGAGTGTTCCATATAGGAATACGTAATTGGAATAATGTATACTTGAATTACTTGACATGAAACACCTGAAGTAGGTATATTTGAACTATTCGATATGAAATGCTTAAAGAGCATACTTATGTGATTACTTGAAATACTAGATATGAAATGTTTGGAGAGCATATTTACATGATGTGTTTAAATGATTAATTATGCTATGGAAGCATAAGTCGGTTGGAGTAAATCTCCTCGACTCTTACGTGGTGAAAGTGAAAAACGGCCAATGGCGGCCTATTGAAATGACATATGTCTACCAATTAACCGTAATTACTACCGTTAACCGTTTACCGTTTACCGTTAACCGTGTTTACTTACCGTTTTCTAATCTATTTGGTTACTTGCTTACTTGGTTATCTGCTTACGTGATCACCAACTTACTTGGTTACTTGACCACCTGATTACTTGATTATCATGAATCACATGTTATATGAAGCTGTCCATCATTATTAGGCGAGTGTGTACTTTACCTCACTCGACCTACTCAAATGATGAATTTTACCTTTTGTCGAATTACTTGGTTACCTGTGCATGTTGTAAGCTCTAAGCTGAACTTGGGCCCTGCCCTTGGTTACTGACCTACTCGAGCCAGGACTGGGCTCGGTCGGGTAGGTTGGAACCCTGGGCCACCGTTTCGGTATACTCGAGTATTACCACTGGAGGGATAAGGCGATGGCCAGACCGTACCGTGGGGATCAGAAGTCATAAGGTGCAGATGACCGACAGAGTTCCACTGGAACACCGTATCCTACCGTATATGTTTACCTTGTATCATGATAATTGTTTCATGCTAAAATGTCAACATGAAATCCTGAACTATGCCTGTGATATGCTCCATACCTGTTACCTGACCAATGTACTTATATCATGATACCTGTCTCATGATAAATGTCTCATACCATGATAAATGTCTCAAATTACTCGTACAATGATTATCACCTCATGATAACACGCCATTGTGTAACATTGAACCATGCATATGATATGCCCAACTTACTTGATTTATTTGAACTGTTAGAGTGTATTGGAACCTCACTGGGCTGTGTAGCTCATCCCACGTTGTGGTTTTCTTTTACAGGGTTCGAGACCAAGGGTGCTCGTGAGTAGTACTAGATTGTTTTCTTTTGAAAACTTTAAGTTATATTATAACGGATGGCTATTGTACCCTTTTCCGTTGGGTTGTATTTAAGCTTGGAAGCTGCATAATTGTAAGTGTGAGATATTTGGAGTACTTTAATTATGTATTGAAGTTACTTAAAGTATTTCGAGCTTTTGAATGATGGATTGTAGTGAGTCCTGGCGAGAGCTGGGCAGGCGTCCCGCGGATACCCTTTGGTTCGCCTTAGGGAGAAGTGGGGGCGTTACAATTGGTATCAGAGCTTAGGCTTCAGATTTTGTAGTGTATCCTAGGCTTAAATGTTTAGGATGCCGGACTGTGGGACTATTCTGAAAGTTAAATGATTGCTTGTAGTGATGAAATTTAGAGCCACTTCACGTGGTCTCTACAAAGGAGCAAGATAGGGCCAAGTGGTGTTTGGTCCTTACTATGTGATTAAGTAAAGACTTAAGTGCCCTTCTAGAAATGTAAGTTGTGAATCATGAATGTTATAGGTTGTAAAACCTTTATCTTGATAATTGGAGGGAATTTGATATGTATGTTGGGTAGGAATCTCGAATGTGGTGATTTACTCTTGGGACCGGCCGGCTCGAGATGTGAATTATCCTATTTTGGATTCTTGAACCCGAGTACTTGGGAGTGGAAAGCAACCATAGGGACTTTATATCTCCATTTGTGGGGAATAAGAATGAATCGATATTTCATGTGAATGGTTACAGGAAACCAATAATTGTTTGGTTAAGATGGTACAATAATTAAGAGTGGAAGATGGAAAATATCGTAACCCAAAAGATCCTTGTGTTGGGATTGAAATCGAGCATGTTAGGGAACGAGAATCGTCTAGTTCCAATTAATCTAGTGAATCTCTACTGGTGATCTTTCATAGTGAGACGATGGGAGTAGAACTTAAGAGTTTGCGCCTTGGAGATGAATGTACTTGTGATAATCACTTGTTTATTTTTGTTATTGACTTTGACTTGGCATGAACTTTACTTGGCCATAATTTGTGTTATGATTTAATGAACTCTAGTTTGTGTTTACTTGCATAGTGATAATGTTATTTGTGAAAGTGTCTTCATCCTCTTTAAATGTTGCTACTGGTATATGAGTGTAGTTCAATTTTAACTAAGTGTGAGGGTTATGCATGTGCGTATAGATTAGTTGTGGACATGGAAACTAGAGGACAACGAAAGGGACGTCAACCTAGACAACCCCGAAATGAAAGAGTAGCTAATGGGTCCGATATCGATCAAAACGTTGAGCTAAGTGCTGGGAGAGGAAATGACCAGATAGGACAAGTTTTAACTCGCATGACGGATATCCTAGAGCTCTTGGTAGCTCAACAAGGTCAAGGTGTTGGACAAGGAAACCAACGTGGAAACCAAGAGATAGGGGAGGATCGAGCTTTAGAGCGGTTTCAGAAATTCTCTCCGCCCAAGTTTGCTGGAGGGCCTGATCCAGAGGTGGCTGAGAATTGGTTAGAAAATATAAGAAATATATTCGATGCCTTGGATTACACAGAGGAGAGACAAGTCACATTTGCTGTATTTCAACTTGAAGGAGCAGCCCGAGCATGGTGGAATGTTATAAGAAACAAGTGGGAAAGAGATCAAACTCCGAGAATTTGGATAAACTTCGTGCGTGAATTTAATGAGAAATTTCTTCCTCCACTTGTCCAAGAAAAGAGAGAAGATGATTTTATAAAGCTTCGTCAAGGAACTTTAAGCGTAGCTGAGTATGAAACACGCTTTACGAAGTTATCTACATATGCCCCAGAATTGGTGGCTACTGAACGGAAGAGAATAAGACGGTTTATCCAAGGATTAGATTTGGAAATCCAAGATGCCCTTGCCGCAGCACAGGTTGAAACATTTAGTGACGCTCTTGAAAAAGCGCAAAGGGTAGAAAGCACAAAATCTCAACTGAGAGCTTTTCAAAAAAGGAAAAGAGATACATCTGACAGTACACTAGGAAAAAATGGACCACCATCCAAAGTTAGAAAAGAAGTGGATGAAGTAGGACTGTTACTTCCTGCACCACTCATGATAAAGGAACCAAAAGGAACTATGTCACGAGGGACTTCAGTAGGACAAACACGATCAAAGAAAACCTCGCAAGCAAGTCAGGTCACAACACCTCGTCCGACTTGTGGATATTGTGGAAGGACGAATCACACTGAAGAAAACTGTTGGCTAAAGGGACGAAAGTGTATGGGATGTGGGAGTACCAATCATAAAGTTCATGACTGTCCAAGGAGGTATCCACGAGAAACTACTGCTCAACAAGGAAATGGAACTGTTCCTCGACAAGTCAATGGAAGGAGAAACCGACCAATGGCATCTGAAAGAACGCATGACATGAACACCCCACACGGTTCAGAGTTGTCTGAGATTACAGAAGGTATGAATTTCGAGGACGAAATTCTTTTAAGGAGGGGAGGTTGTGAGGACTCGCAAAATTTACTTATTTAATCTCCTATTTCTAGCTTATTTAATTATTTATTTGGTCCTTTACTCCGAATATTATTTTCTAAGCTCTTGAGACCTAATTACATGGAAATATAGTTTCATTATATTTTTAAAATGACTTGTTTCAAAAATTAATTTTCGGAAGCTCGTTTTGTAAAAATAGTGAACACGTCTTTGGAAATCTTGATCGATTGAGAGTACAATAGGTTTGAAATATTGGAGACATGTACAATGGACCTAAATTAGGCATTTTAATGTTTAAATACTCAAGTGATAGTTATTAGTACTATCGTTATAAGAATTTCTCGGAAGTTTCGCGTTATTGCGCTTAAATTGGAGATACGCGTTTTCACACGCGCAATTTAAATTGAGGAACTTTAGACCCTTATTTTGAGACAATTAAGAGTGAATAATATTTATATGAATATAAATGCATTAGAAGTTTAGTACACTAGTGAAACAAACGCGAGAGGAATCGAGCACAAAACGCGCGCGTGCGCGCACTTTTTGCGGTTGACTTTTGTGCACCCAATCCTTAGTCATTAAGCTTCCTTTGGAAGCCTCATTTCAGACCACAATTTCTCTCTCTTGCTCCCTCATCTGGCCGAACAACAAAGCAAGAAAAACAGCTCAAGAGTTCTTCCAATTCCTCCATCAAATCTTCACCAAACCTCTTCCAATTCACTCCAAATTCGAACTACACTTAGCTTAACACTTGAGGAGTATTTTGAGCTGCAAAAGGGAGCTGAAAAGCCACGGTTTTCTGGAGCAAAGAGTGACCAAAATTTCTGATCTAATCATCCAAGAAGGTAGCAAATCATCCAACCCATAGATCTTAGTTTTTGTAAGATTTATTGCACATATAAGGTTATATAATCATGTGGGTAGTCTTGTTTATGGTATAAAATGTGAAAGTGGGCTCTATGAACTCCCACTCTTGGGTTGTTGCTGATTTGATGTTGGATGATGAAATTAATGGTGGTTTAGTGCTTATATTAGTAGATTAATGTTGTATTGTTGGTAGAAAATCAAAGGAGGTGCTTGGAGCAAAAGTGACCGTTTTACCCCTGCCTTGTCCGACCGTTTTCGTGCCAGATTTTGAGATTCTAATGAATTGATTATGTTGTTTATCTATTATTGTAAGTGTGTACAAAATTTCATTGAAAAATAACATGATTTGGTTGGTCAAATGAGTTGATTTCCAAAGTTAGCAAAACTGGAAAATGAATCCCGTATTGCCCAGGCAGTCATTTTGTAACGGCCATAACTCTTTGTTCCGATGTCGAAATCAAGTGCCGTTTGTGGCATTGGAAACTAGACATTCCTAGCTTTCCATCGGTACCAATTTCACATTCTGGTTCCACTTGAGTGAGCCACACCATTCGATTGAATATCACTGTCCTGTTTCGTTGCTCTCCAGGAGACAGGACAGAAATTGCTTCTTGATGCTCAAAAACGAGCTATTTGTGAATGGAATTTGAAAATGGTTTCTTCTGAGAAAATTCAGCTTTAGAAGAGAGCTTTCCAACGCCATCAACCACGCCCAATTCCAAGTTGAATGGAGTGAGTTGTGGCCAAAGTTTGAAACTGCTACAGTGATAGAATTTTCCACTTGGACAGATTTGTAACTAACAATGATTTGGGACTTGTTGTTTTGGAAACTTTGATGTCCGACATCTACCAAACTTTAGATTAGATGTTCCTTGGACTTTGTTTCACAAATAAACCAGATTTGGGTTGGTTGCTTTGGACAAAATGTTTAAAAAGGAAAGAAGAGCTAGAAGACAGTTTTACCTTGGGAAATTTCCTGAACTTTGATGGTTTAGTTAACTACCTTCCCGTGTGAATTTTCAAATGAAATTTGATAGAAGAGTAATCCTCATATGGAGGTTTAATTGTACAAAATTTGGTAATATTCTAAGACCATTTTGATATGCAAATGATGTCACAAAATTCGCTCATCGAATCTGGAAAACTTTTCGTTTTCTCTTAGCCAAATGGTCAAATCTGATTTGGAGAGTTTTATTTCTAGAATTTGGATGTCAATGGTCTTTAAATTGCTCAGTGGATGTTTATGAACTCTTGGTTTCAATAATGGAGAGATTTGGAACTGATTTCATGGTACAAAAAGTTTGTAAACGAAAGAAAAGTGAGAAGGTAGTTTAGCCTTGAAACTCTTCATAAACTTTGGTTGTTTTAATGACTACCTTACCGTGAGAGTTTTTGTACGAAACTTAGTAGAAATGTTGTTCACACATGGAAGATTTAGTGTACCAAGTTTGATGTATTTCTAATGCCAACTTGATGACCAAATGATATTTCGAATCTAGTTTTAAACCTGGAAAATAGCCCAACAGTCTTAACTTTTTCAGCAACTTGGAGGTACTATATCTTGGTGCTCGAAACTCCGTTTCTCGTTCCGCTTGTTTTGTTATACTCTTGGATTGCAACACTAATTGATTTCCAAATTTCAAAGGTTAGTTCAAAACAAGTGAATTTTGCCGAATTTCTAAAGTTGGCCAAAAACCAACTTAAATCTGTCTTGGTAATTCAAGTTACCAACTTTGAGCCAAAATTTGAGTGCCTTTCACTTACATTCGTGGAAAAGTGTCTTCTAAGAACTTTTAGTACTTTGAAAGAGGATTCCAACAGTACCAAGTTTTCCAATTTTGGACTTGTGGAGAGTGAAATATGATTTTTCAAATATTGCTTGTTAAATCTGGAATTTTCTAACTTAAAGGAAACTAAGGGTTTCAAACCCTCCATTTTCCTTCAATATCATTTGATCGTTTTACATTTGATTTCAAAGATGGAAATCAGATTTGTCTTGTATTTTAAAACCCACTTTTGAACCTCGAGTTACACGAACTCTTAGACTCGTCTCTGCGTTAATTTCTTAGATTGTACTAGTGTACAATTTTCCTCGATAATTAGAATGATTTTGAGTGGTAGTTGATTATTGTTTGCTCAGGCACTCGAGGGAATCTCCCAGAGGAACTCGGAGCGGACACCTAAGACGCTTGTTTAAGAACTACTCGCTTGTTTTGACTAGGTGAGTGTTCCATATAGGAATACGTAATTGGAATAATGTATACTTGAATTACTTGACATGAAACACCTGAAGTAGGTATATTTGAACTATTCGATATGAAATGCTTAAAGAGCATACTTATGTGATTACTTGAAATACTAGATATGAAATGTTTGGAGAGCATATTTACATGATGTGTTTAAATGATTAATTATGCTATGGAAGCATAAGTCGGTTGGAGTAAATCTCCTCGACTCTTACGTGGTGAAAGTGAAAAACGGCCAATGGCGGCCTATTGAAATGACATATGTCTACCAATTAACTGTAATTACTACCGTTAACCGTTTACCGTTTACCGTTAACCGTGTTTACTTACCGTTTTCTAATCTATTTGGTTACTTGCTTACTTGGTTATCTGCTTACGTGATCACCAACTTACTTGGTTACTTGACCACCTGATTACTTGATTATCATGAATCACATGTTATATGAAGCTGTCCATCATTATTAGGCGAGTGTGTACTTTACCTCACTCGACCTACTCAAATGATGAATTTTACCTTTTGTCGAATTACTTGGTTACCTGTGCATGTTGTAAGCTCTAAGCTGAACTTGGGCCCTGCCCTTGGTTACTGACCTACTCGAGCCAGGACTGGGCTCGGTCGGGTAGGTTGGAACCCTGGGCCACCGTTTCGGTATACTCGAGTATTACCACTGGAGGGATAAGGCGATGGCCAGACCGTACCGTGGGGATCAGAAGTCATAAGGTGCAGATGACCGACAGAGTTCCACTGGAACACCGTATCCTACCGTATATGTTTACCTTGTATCATGATAATTGTTTCATGCTAAAATGTCAACATGAAATCCTGAACTATGCCTGTGATATGCTCCATACCTGTTACCTGACCAATGTACTTATATCATGATACCTGTCTCATGATAAATGTCTCATACCATGATAAATGTCTCAAATTACTCGTACAATGATTATCACCTCATGATAACACGCCATTGAGTAACATTGAACCATGCATATGATATGCCAAACTTACTTGATTTATTTGAACTGTTAGAGTGTATTGGAACCTCACTGGGCTGTGTAGCTCATCCCACGTTGTGGTTTTCTTTTACAGGGTTCGAGACCAAGGGTGCTCGTGAGTAGTACTAGATTGTTTTCTTTTGAAAACTTTAAGTTATATTATAACGGATGGCTATTGTACCCTTTTCCGTTGGGTTGTATTTAAGCTTGGAAGCTGCATAATTGTAAGTGTGAGATATTTGGAGTACTTTAATTATGTATTGAAGTTACTTAAAGTATTTCGAGCTTTTGAATGATGGATTGTAGTGAGTCCTGGCGAGAGCTGGGCAGGCGTCCCGCGGATACCCTTTGGTTCGCCTTAGGGAGAAGTGGGGGCGTTACACATATCTTATGCGTATCACTTTCAAGATTCACAACTTACGCTCCAAAAGAGCACTTAACTTACAAACCAATCCCACAGTCCGGCATCCTAAACTTTAAGCCTACAATATACTACAGAGATCTGAAACCTAAGCTCTGATACCACCTGTGACGGCCACACCTCTCCCTAGGGCATCCCCCAAGGTTCAGCGGGTCGCCTGCCCAACTCTCGCCGGGACTCACTCACTCACTACAGTCCTCAAATGAATTACAAGATAAATCTCAAATATTACATCCAATTCTCCAAGAATTACATATCATGAGTACCAGAAAGTAAACCCTTTCTCCAAGAATTACATATCATGAGTACCAGAAAGTAAACCCTAGAAAAGCTGATAACTACAACTACCACGACAACTATATACATCTTACTCGTCAACTTGTAATAGGTATAAAGTAAACTATTCTATAACCAAAAGTCTATACACCTTCCTGAGCGATCCCCGCGTCGGCCCCCAGCTAAGAAAAACAAATGGAACGAGGTAAGTTATATGCTTAGTGAATAATTGGGGTGAAAATGTAAAAGCACATTCAGATAAGCATATAATTCCAAATATTTCACTTAATTACAGAAATGTAACATCACAATGGTAGGATACGGGTGGCTCCAAAGCCAATTCAATTCCCCGAGTTTGAACACCTATTGACACTCTGTCAACCAAAGTACTCATGGCCCGTAGACTCCACTTAACTTTTCCCGTTCACCTTATCAACCCCCGCTGGCCAGTCAATAGCACACATTAGCTTGAGCAAAACAAAATCACTTAGTTTTAATCAAAGCTTTAACAAAGAACGAAATCCCAAGGTTAGCATGGAGCTAACTTCGACCAAGCCCCAGCTGGATCGAATAATTCGTCTACCCTTGGAACAGGGCTAGAACCAAGCCTTGAGATATTCAATCTCTCAATAGATGATATCTGTCAACAAAATACTTACCCCAAACAGTACATAGCAAATGGGGTTCAATTCAAGTCATGTAATCACCCCCATCAGCACTCAGCAAAGGGGTGATACGTAACACAAGGCATGTATTCTTACATATGAAATCAAACAAAGAATGGGCTTAGGTCGAGTGAGATAAAGTACACCCTCGCCTAATTACCCATTTAACATATACAAAGCACTTTAACAATTTCACATCTGTCGCGCCCCACTTTTTGATAATGTGTGAAAGTAGTGTGTGTGAACGTGTGAAAGTGAAAATAAAGGCCGTGGGATTGTAAAATGCGACGGTTTGGCCAAACAAAGTTCAAAAAGGGTTTTGAATAGAAAAACGGAGTCGCCACTTGGTATAGAGTTAGGGTGTACCAAGTCACAAAAAAAATGATTTTTATTTTGTTTTGAAAGAAAAAGTAAACAAATCCTTTTAAAGAACTTTTAGGTCTACGCAACCAAAGAAAGGGATCGGGGGTCACATTTGATAAGGGAGAAGGCAAAGGCAAAGCCTAAGGCACTCCCTTACCCTAGCCAAAGCTAGTTGCGTGACTTAGCCCCATTTTTCCTCATTTTTCTACCCAAAATATGTGTCGCATGTTGGATATGACTAATGGATGCGAAAAGGAAAGAAAAATGCAATCCTAAACCTAAAATGTTTCTCATGAGGCTTTTAGGTCCCAACCACATGAATTGTGGTGGCCAATAAGGAAAGCTCTCATGGAAGTCGTGGTTAATGCAAGTGAGGACTCAAGTGTAAGTGTGTAAGTGTGAGAAAATAAAGGTGTTTGTGCGTGCAAATGAATGAAAATAGGATAGTACATACATGTAAGTGCAATTGGGTGCCATTTGTGAGATAGAAAAATAAATAAGTGATAGGAAGAAAGTGGTGAGAAAGTGTATTGAGAAAAATCTAAGTAGTGAGAAAATGTGGCTAAAAGAGTGAGGAGGTGATGTAAAAAGAATGCAAGTGTATGACCCTAAGGGAATGCATCAGGTCGGGCACGGGAAGAACTCCTAACTTTACGACTTTGATTTTCCCTTGGATTAGAAGGAAGAACTAGCGTGCTAAGGCTATTTTGTAGCCAAACTCGCTCGTTTCCCTTATCGAAAGGGGACTCTCAAGCAAATGTACCCTATAACTAGCATGAGATGCAAAAACCTAAAATGAGGGGAAAAGGGGTTTGAGGAGCATGCCAAATGATAAAAACTAAGAAAAATGCATGAAATGAAGTGAAACATGCAAGTATGGACTCACGAGAGAAATCCCTAAGGGTCTAGCGTTGGACTAGCCCAATCTATGAATTCCTACTAGCGTTGGACTAGTGGAAACGTACATTCATCCATCACATTCATTCATGGCTATGGAAAGCGAGTAGACATGTCAATCACCTATAAACACATAGCACATAACACTTAGCATGCTTGACTAGATGCAAGAACCTAATAAAACAAATTAACACATAGCAAACAAACATGCATATCACCCCAAGCAAATAAAGCAAAGAAAACCCTATCTATTACAAAAAGGGATGCCCTACTACAATCTAAGGGGAAAAAAATAAATAATAATAATAAAAATAAATACCTAACTATTACAAATTTGGCATTCAAGTGCCTTTCAAATGATAGATATACAAAGCTAAAATTAATAAAGCAAATAAACAAATAAATGAAATAAATAAATAAACATCCAAGAGGCATGCAATTAAACATGTGAAGTCACATAGGGCACATAGAGCCAAATAAAGCAAGAAATAAGGGATTAGGGTGTACCTCCCTTAAATTGGGGCTCTAATGGAGTGAAGCCACTTATTTACCCTCCAAAAATAATAAATGAGTCAAGGCATCACTTTAATCAAGAAATAATCACAAAAGATAAAAATGAAATGTGAAATTGAATCAATTAAATCATATAAACAACCCACATTTAAGAAGTCAAAAGGAGAAAGGACTTGATTGCAAAAATTAACAAAGCTTTGGGGTCAAAATTAAAGAGAAATAAAGTTTAGGGACCCAATGGCAATTAAATTAAGGACCTAATCGAAAGAAACTGAAAGTTTTGAGGGCCACAGTAGAGTTAAAGGAAAATACAGGGACTGATCTGCAAAATAGTTTTCTGGTCTCTTAATGGATCAAACCATTGGGCCATTTTTCTTATTTGCTTGGGCCAAAACCTTCCAAGCCCAACCGAAAACCCAAGGTAAGAGAAGTAGGCCAGTCTGCTATTTTGGCCCAAAGATTAACCAACAAAACCGGTGGGCTTCTACCCCTTGGCCCAAACCAAAAAAACAAACAAAATAAACTAAAACAACTTTCTTAAACCCAAACACAAAATAACCTCTTAGCCCAAACACTCATTTCATTAAACCGAACAAGATAAACAAATCAACAAAATTATTAAGCCACAATTATGACCCACAATCAAGAATTAATCTATCCACAAAGTCACATAAAATATGCAAACAGAGGATTAAACTTAAAAGGACAAAATTAGTTTGGTTTTTCCAGATTTTGAGCCACAATGAAGTTAGACAGAAATTGAGGGATTAAATTGCAAATTTTCAGACTTATTCACGCATGTTCTTCGCAGAAAGCATTTTTCTTCACAGAAACTCTTCTTCATCACCAATTCTCTATAATTTTTGCAGCATATACAACCTAGGCGACTTAGGCCACCTTAAACCAAATCATCAAATTCATTAACCCATTCCATTAAGCTCCAACACACAACACAACAGGCAAGGAGACAACCCTTGAAGGTCAATCAAAGAACAAAATGGAAGAGCCTGCAATCAGGAGATTTTCTGCAACAATACTTCTTATGAAATTCATGCCAGGCGCAAACAACATCCAATCACACATCAAATATTCAAACCAAAACAACAAGATCTTACAACTCTAATCTTTGAAATTTAACCAAAATGCAAGCTACAAAGACCCATCGAAAGGATGCAAAACAAGAGTGAAAACAGCAAAAATTTTGGGACAAATAGTCAGCTTCTCCAAACAGTCTAAGCATCATTAGCATTTCAGCTTTCTTCGCAGACAAAAACAAGATCACAGCAAAACGCAAGTCAATCGTTCCTCAAACAGAATTTTTAGCCGGACATTTCATCAAACAGGTAAAGGGCATCAAAAATTTCACTAATCTTTTACTCAATTGAAGCTATACTCAGCCCCACAATTTACAGCAAACCCACAAGAAACCAATCTAATCAACATGCAGAAAATGGCCATGAACAATTGACATAAACTTTGAAACAACATGCTAACGGCAGACATGGCACATTCATCAGCAAACATGCTCAGAAATCTTTCAAAGTTTATGTTCGGATGAAAGCTGAAATGTAGTGGAGAGGATTAACTTACAGTGGTTTCTCGCGGTAAAGGTTCGTGGATGACAGTGGAGGATTCCGACGATGTGGTGGCGAGCAGTGGCGGCTCCAGTGAGCGGTGGCGGCTACAAGCTTCCATTCCTCTGCTGCTTTCTTCTTCAATTTCTTGCCCACAATCCCTCTTCAAATACTCCCTTTTTGCTTGCTCTGTTGTTTTTTTTCCTTTTTTCAGCCTTCCAGCTCTCCCATTCACTTCCCAAAAGACCTTTTCTTCTTCTTTTGCCCGCCGTCACTCTCTTTGTTTTCCTCAACCTCCCGAACCTTTCTTCCCCCCCTTTTCTTTTCTGTTTCTTTCTTTTCCTTTGTTTTTCCTATAGCCTCAGATGAAGCTCCCCTCTCTAATTGTTCCCCCTTTTCACCAGATTTTCTCGCCGTTTGTTGAAGCCGAAGCCTCCTCTGATTCCCCCTCTTTTCTCCCTCCTTGTTGCACCGCTCTCACCAGACGAAGCCCCAAAAACCTAGCCGCCACTCCATTTGCTTTCCCTCCTATCCGCTGCTCCTTCATTTTTACTCCCCTCTTTTTTCCAGTCGTAAGCCTCCCCTGTTTTCTCAAGCTCTCAGACCAAGCTTTTTTTTTTCTCCCCCGTCCCTTATTTTTCTGCTTTCTTACCTTTTTTCCCCAAAACCAATCCTATCCTACAAGTGTCTAGATCTCTCCCCCTCCTAAGTGATGTGTTGTCCAACTATAAAAGGGACACTTGTCCCACATGCAAAGCCTACACATATTCACATATTTTCTTTTCCTTCTTCTCCATTTTTCATTTTCATTTTTCCCAAAATCAATTTAAATAAATAAACCAAATTATAAACAAATTAAAAACAAACTAAAATTTTCAAAAAATATAAATTACATTTTTTCTCTTCTTCAAATTGAAACTCAAAAATGATTAAAACAATTTTTGTGGGCATTTTCTTTTTCTGAAAAATAATAAAGATAAAGCTAAATAAATAAAATTAAAAAATAATAATAATAAAGAAATAATAAAATAGCCGATATTATCAATAAAAGTAAAATGAAATAAATTAAAAATTTGGTGTCTACAACATCAATAACAACCAATTACTCACTTGATAATGCTTGGCATGAAAAACGATACAATTCATTGAGTTTGACCGTCACCGTCAAAAGCCCCACAATCTGTATTGACGGATTATATACACACATAAGTGAAACGGCCATACAATAGCAGTTTATAACTTAAATAATCGAAACCGGTCAAAAATGATCAAAAACGGTCAAAACGACACTAAAGCCACAAGATTGTCGAAATTGGCCGAAACGGCCGGAATGGTAATAAAATAACAAAAATAGTCTAAAACGGTCCAAAACAGCAAAAACAGTTGAGAAATGCACGTACGCGTGCGCGAAAATGAAAATGGTCACGCATCCGCACCTAAAGGCGCAAGCGAACATTTTACAGTTTTGACACCTTTTACGGTTTTAATTATAACAGAAGCTGTGGTCATCAATTTAAAGTGTACCAGATACCATTTTGAAGTTAAGACAAAATCCACTTACAGCTCGTATACGAATAACAACTCACAAAATCCAAGTCCACTTACAGGTCGTATACGAACCAAACTACTTGCTCATGCGTAAATGAAATACCACACATTCAGTCAAATTAGGTCCACTAAGTGTATGTAAGAGCACACTCACCTAACACAAGTTCAAGTCTCAAGTGAACTCAGCCTAGTCAGTCTCAGGCAGTTCAAGTAGTTCAAATCCCAACACTAACAAATCGGGTAGTGCCAACCTTAATCAAACAAGAAGACTAGAAGAAGGGTGCAAAGTCAAAAGTTTTCTCAACAATTCCGGCCACCACCATAATCTGTCAAAACCCAAGCCAAACACTTATTGGACAAGTCCAAGTCATTATTTCAATCTCCTCATTCGGTTAAGTCTCGAGTGCAATACAAAATCTTCTGCGCTCTAACCTGTGCCATTACAACTTATGTCAAACTCAATTATAATTTCTATTCACATCATCATACATTAAACCATGTTCCGTCCAAAATTCACGAGCATTTCCTCAGGAAAAGTATCGAGTACTTAAGTACAAGAAGCCAAACTAAAAAACTTGATGACTCAAACCATACGCTCTCAAACAAAAATCAACAAAGTCATATCTTACGCGTACCACTTTCAAGATTCACAACTTACGCTCCAAAAGAGCACTTAACTTACAAACCAATCCCACAGTCCAACATCCTAAACTTTAAGCCTAGGATACACTACAAGGATCTGAAGCCTAAGCTCTGATACCACCTGTGATGGCCCTACCTCCCCCTAGGGCGTCCTCCAGGGTTTGACGGGTCGCCTGCCCAACTCTCGCAGGGACTCACTCACTCACTACAGTAATCAAATGAATTACAAGATAAATGTCAAATATTACATCCAATTCTCCAAGAATTACATATCACGAGTACCAAAAAGTAAACCCTTTCTCCAAGAATTACATATCACGAGTACCAGAAAGTAAACCCTAGAAAAGCTGATAACTACAGCCACCACGACAACTATATACATCTTACTAGTCAACTTGTAATAGGTATAAAGTAAACTATTCTACAACCAAAAGTCTATACATTTTCCCGAGCGATCCCCGCGTCGGCCCCCTGCTAAGGAAAACAAATGGAACGAGGTAAGCTATATGCTTAGTGAATAATTGGGGTAAAAATGTAAAAGCACATTAAAATAAACATATAATTCCAAATATTTCACATAAATACAAAAATGTAACATCACAATGGTGGGATACGGGTGGCTCCAAAACTACTTCAATTCCCCGAGCTTGAACACCTGTTGACACTCTGTCAACCATAGTACTCATGGTCCGTAGACTCCACTTAACTTTCCCCGTTCACCTTATCAACCCCCGCTGGCCAGTCAACAGTACACAGCAGCTCGAGCAAAACAAAATCACTTAGCTTTAATCACAACTTTAACAAAGAATGAAATCCCAAGATTAGCATGGAACTAACTTCGAGCAAGCCTCGGCTGGCTCGAGTAGTTCGTCTACCCTTCGAACCGGGTTGGAACCAAGCCCTGAGATATTCAATCTCTCAATAGATGATATCTCTCAACAAAGCACACAACAAAGTACTTACCCCAAACAGCACACAACAAATGGGGTTCAATTCAAGTCATGTAATCACCCCCATCAGCACTCAGCAAAAGGGTGATTCGCAACATAAGGCATGTATTCTTACATATGAAATCAAACAAAGGATGGGTTTAGGTCGAGTGAGATAAAGTACACCCTCGCCTAAGTACCCATTTAACATATACAAAGCACTTTAACAATTTCACATCAATAACAACCTAATTACTCACTTGATAATGCTTGGCACGAAAAACGATACAAATTCACTGAGCTTGACCATCACCGTCAAAAGCCTCACAGTCTATATTGATAGATTATATACACACATAAGTGAAACGGCCATACAATAGCAGTTTATAACTTAAACAATCGAAACCGGTCAAAAATGATAAAAAATGGTCAAAACGACACTAAGGCCACAAGATTGTCGAAATTGGCCGAAATGGCCGAAATGGTAATAAAATAACAAAAATAGTCCTAAACGGTCCAAAACAACAAAAACAGTTGAGAAATGTAGGTACGCGTGCACGAAAATGAAAACGGTCGCGCGTCCGCACCTGAAGGCACAAACGGACATTTCACAGTTTTGACACCTTTTACGATTTTAATTATAACAGAAGCTGTGTTCATCGGTTTAATGTGTACTGGATACCATTTCGAAGCTAAGACAAATACCTACAACTTTGATGCAGACCACTCTATCCAGTTCATAGTGTATTCAGGTCAAAATTTCAAATTATAGAACCAAAATATCACATTCGGGTTAGTTAGCCACACTTTACGTAAACGACAATAACTCAGGCTACCGAAGTCCGATTAAGGCATTTTGAGGGCCATTAGAAAGCTAAGACATAGCACTAGAACTTTTATGATTTGGCCAAATGCTAAGTCAGTACGCATTAGGGTGAACAGATGCAGTCTGATTGGTGAAATGTCAAAACTGTCCCTCGAGTTCTACCTATGACAGTCAGGGGTATTTTTGTCTTTTCATGTGCTACAGTACTCAGATTGAGCTAAAAGTTTATAGGCAGCTACAAAACTTCATTCCCTACAATGTTCATGTTTTGTACTAAGCCTAATTCGGCCTCTCTCATGGTGAACCAGAACCAGATAGAACAGGGCAGATTGGTTTCCAATTTCTGGCTTTTGCACCTTTACCCTAGAAATCCATATCTAACAAGTGCTCTATCATCAAACACAGCAATTACTAACTCAATAACATCAATTAAGAGGTAGATAACTATAATCAAAGCTAAAAATGTAAACCCTAGCTCCATACCCAACAAATCAATCAAAACTAACCGATTAATCGTCATAAACCAAGAATATGAGTTTCTATTCACACTCAAACAAGATTAAGGAAGAGTAAAGGGATAGGCAGCCATGGTATCTTCCAAAAGCTCCTTGGAGGTGAGAAATACACCACTTTCTTCCAAAAATTTCAGTACACCAAGCCTTCCAAGCACCAAAAGGTAAGTTTAATCCGTTTGGTTCGGTTAATTTCAACTCAACAAGGAAGAATCAAGGTTGGAGGTGAAATTGTTTTTCTCTCTTTTCCCTCTCTTATTTTTGGCCAAGATGGAAGAAAAATGGAAGGGAATGGAGCCAAGAAGAAAGATAAGAAGAAAAGAAACTCATTTGGTCAAAGGTCCATGGATTGCCAACAAGTGTCACCACAAGATTCAATCTTAATTTTTTTCTTTTTCCTCCCTTTTCTTGGTCAATAATTTCGGCCCTATGGAGGAGATATTTAGGGCCAATTTTGCTGAAATAAAAGTGAGAAGATTAAGGTAATAATGTGGTGTTCAAGTGGTGCACTCAATCGGCAGCGAATGGTACTCGTCGGTCCAACCCGTTTTTCCTTATTTCGCACGTACTAGGGTTTTAACTTATAATTCACTAACTTATGATTCTTACATCTAGTCACACGCTTTTTCTTGTCTCAAACTCACTCTTAATCATCAAATTTAGTACACTCTCCGTACCGAATAATAACACTACGAAAGGACGTGAAAACTCTAGTTTGCGATAACTTGAAAACGAAAAGGGAAAACCCTTAATTCTATGTTCATTTGCACTTATTGTGGGGTCATTGGTTAGTAGGGCCATTATAAAGTAACAATTTCCAAATAAAAGGAATTTTAAGAAAAAAGTGCGGGATTTTACAATTCCATTGATTACAATTAGGGTTTCGATTAAAAATGAGAGATTTAAGAAAAACGGTTAGTCACAAGTAAACTAGGGTTTTTTTATCAGAATATAGGGTTTCTCATTTTTAAAACAAAACAATGTCTTAAATAAAGAAATCGTAATATCCTCTTGGAGACGAAACAACATTAGTATCCTAAAAGTTAGGGTATCACAATCTCCCCTCCTTCAAAGAATTTCATCATCGAAATTCCAACTTGCACTAATCAGATCAAACAATCCTCGAAAGCAGTCAAGTACTAAGAATCTCCAATCCTATTTATCACCTAGCAACGAGCCACCAGGTAGCTAAACAAGTAACCAATTAGAACACGCAAAAGGGCTCGGTTCAACCAACTAGCTCTAGTTGGAAATAAAGTCTTAGATATTCGAAAATTTCAGAACATGGCTTAGACTCAAGTCGGAAGTTTTACCCCTGGCGGTGCTGGACAATAAAACAAGCTAGCACAACAGCTATACTTTGCCAAAGATTTTAGTTCAAAATATCATCCCTGCTGGTGTTGGACAACACAACAAGCTAGCACAACGGCTATACTTCACCAGTGAGTCTTAGTTCAAGAAGTTCATCCCTGGCGGTGCTTGAAAACACAACAGGCAATGTCTCACCAGAGAGATTCAGTTCAACCACTACAGAGGAGTAGTAGCCGGTCAACAACCACACGAATACGAATAAGTTCAAAAGTAGGGTCAAGGCAGGGTTCAAACAAATAAGTTCAAAAGGAGAGCCAATTACTTCAAGTTCAAGGAGCACAGGTACGAATAAGAACTCACAAAATCGAAGTCCACTCACAGGTCGTATACGAACCAAACTACTTGATCACGCGTAAATGAAATACCATACATTCAGTCAAATCAAGTCCACTAAGTGTACGTCACACTCACCTAAACAAGTTCAAGTCTCAAGTGAACTCAGCCTAGTCTGTGACAGCCCCACCTTCCCCTAAGGCGAACCAGAGGGGTTAGCGGACTGCCTGCCCAGCTCTCGCCAGGACTAACAGTACGTTTTACGTCGTTCTATTACGATCTGGAACATACCGTTGCGCGCAAACAAGCCAAAACTCAAAACTCTTTTTTTTTTTTTTTTCCTTCCATCACAATCCGGCCGGCAATCCGGCCAAGATCCGGCCGGATTGTCTGGCCGGATACCCGGCCGAGAGCAACTGGCCGGGTTCCATTTTCCCCAGGCAATCCGGCCTGCAATCCGGCCAGTTTCTGGCCGGATTCCTGGCCGGATTCGCCACTGTTCACGCTCGGCAAAAATTTTTTCCGTTTTCGTTTGAAGTCGTATCGATCCGAAATCAATCCAAACACCAACCAAACATATATATACATTGGAAATCAACATTTACAAGCCAAACGGCCTACCAAAGTATCCATTTAGTTCATACATATCCAAGTAGCCAATTACACACCAAACATTGGTGGAATCAAAGTACTTAGGGTTTTCACCCTCAAGGAGCTAATCAAAATACATGTACAAGAGCTCAACTTGCATTCAACTATCATAACCTTTCCAAAAGTGTTCATTTGCCTGTAAGGAAAACAAATAACACGGAATGAGCTAAAGCCCAGTGGTATACTACCCAATAAGCAGTCAAAGTCATATAAGAATGAACTTTCATTTAAAGTGCTCAAATAAGTAATGAAGCCAAACGTAAAAGGATACGGTCGGCTCTCAGGAGCCCATTTCCACGCTTGCAATCTTGATCCAACCACATTGACCCTCCGTCAATGTTAAAAGCACCAAACCGTAGACCACACTTTACTTCCACTTCCTTCCACCCAACATACCCCAACCGGGCCCGCACTCCATTCAGTAACTTTTGGTAATACTCGAGTTTACCGGAACCAAGGGTCTCATTACCACAAGGTTCCCCAGTACAGTCCCCGTGGCATGATAATTTTCACGACCAAGCCCTCGCCGGCTCGATCCAATTAACTACCATACGGGGTTGAGCTCATAAATGCAGTAAAGCCATTGGATACTCGTCCAACGACACCAAATCAGTTTCCATGAATGGAATGCAGTATTTCATATATCCAGTGCAGTATTTCAGTAAAACACAATCAATAGCCATGAATAAAATCACAAGGGGTGAGGGCGATCAAGTACACCCTCACCTCAATCATTTCCAATAACCAAGTAAGCCTCCAAGGCATCAAATACACATAGCACAAAGCCACATTATAACAAGTAAGTGAGTAGTATACTCACCAAGTAAGAAAATGGTGTTTCATACACCGCGGTCACCAAGACGTCGTGAGCTACCGTCACGCCCTAGAATCACGCAACAAATGCAATGAGACTCGATAACGAGTCATATAGCAATGCTAAACACAACCCCAATAGGGTTTCATATGCATAAATGAGCATAATAGCAAACCAGAAATTAGAAAATGGCCTTAGTCTTGGCCCCGAGTAGAAAACTGTTTTACACTCATTATGCGGTAATGGTACAACTCTCACTACAAATATCGGTTGGGGGTGTAAGACCCACCGTTTCGAAGCTATGGAACAGGGCTACAACAATGTAGAAGGTCACTCAATCCAGTTCTTAACACAACTAGGTCAAATATGCCAAATATTAACCCAGAATTCCTAAAACAGGTTCACAAAACACAAAAAACTGTAATCAGTATATCTCAGTCCTTACAAGTCCAAATGCCGAAATTCCAAAGGCATATGTTAGCTAAGATACTCAGCTACATTTCATCAGAAGACATCAACTCCAAAATCCAAACCAATTCCAGTCAAAATGGCCAATTACTATCGCAGTTTTCGCATTCTGCTCAAAGCAGAACAGCTACAGTAATTTCGTCATATCTCATTCCACATTAATCCAAATGACCTGAAATTTTACAGGCATCTCCATCACATCAATACCTACAACTTTCATGTTTTGAGCAAAGTCAAATTCGGCCTCTAACATAGTGATCTAAAACCGGACAGAATTGGGGCTTCAAGAACCCTAACTTTCGAATTTTCCATCCAAATCCGAAATTAGTTGCATTTTCCTATCCAATACACCTCGTAGAGTCATTATCAACCAATACCATTCATCATGCAAAGCCACAACCTTCATTTCATATTAAACCAGAAAAATTCTCAATAAAATGAAAACTTCACCATATCAAGCCAAATCAAGAAATAAATCACATTTTACTCCTCTCATGCCTCCATTAAGCACAAAATAAGCATCATTAGAGGTAGTAGGGTGTTTCAAGCTTCACTTACCAAGAACCAAGAGAGAGAGAGATGTTGACCACCTTAGGCCTTCAAACAAAGTTCACCAAACAACTTACTATCACTAGAAGGAAGAGTTTTATGGAGTGGAATTGGATGTAACCAATGGTTTTGGTTGATTTGCTCCAAGTAGAAGCTTGAATGTTGAAGAAAGTTCCTTCCTTCCTTGCTCAAGGTGGCCGGCCAACAAGAGGTAAGAAAATGGTGAATTTTGGTGAAATTTTGGATATTTAATTCCTTGGGTCAAAAGGTCAAAAAAATGTCAAAAGGTGAATAGTACTTCTTAAGTCACAACCAATGAGATTGTGACACATGGCACCTTATTAAATGCCTTCCTATCCTTCTTTTCTCTCTCACATCAATCACTTCACACACTCCACTTATCTCTTAACACCCGATAAATTATACACAGTATCCGAAACTTAACCTTATTGGCCAAATTTTTCCGAACTTTTCGCACTAGTGGGTCCCACATCCACAATTTACTCTTAATTTTCTAAAAATTCTCCAGTGCTAGAAAAATCATCTTAAAACTATAACTGCTCATAAAATCCTCTCAAAAAAAATATTTCTAAGCCAGAAAATGCAAAATTATGCAATAAAAGGGGAAATAACCCTAGGAAAAATATTAGGGTTTTACGGGCTCTCACACTCTCCCCTCCTTAAAAGAATTTCGTCCTCGAAATTTCTCACCTTAATTCCCGAAAAGGTTTGGGTATTTCTTCCGCATTTCCTCTTCCATTTCCCAAGTAGCTTCCTCCACTCCGTGGTTTCTCCATAGCACTTTCACTAGCGGAATCTTCTTGTTTCTGAGCTCTTTGACTTTTCGATCGAGTACTTGAACCGGTTTCTCTTCATAGGCCAGTGATTCATCTACTTCGATATCCTCCGGTTGTAAAACATGAGATGGGTCAGGATGGTACTTCTTTAGCATTGACACGTGAAATACATCATGGATTCGAGATAGACTGGATGGCAGTTCCAATCGATACGCGACCGCTCCAACCCTTTGAAGGATCTTGTAGGGTCCGACGTACCGCGGTTGAAGTTTCTTTCCTTTGCCCGTTGTGAGACTTCGTAAGGGTGTGATCTTAAGAAATACTTGATCTCCAACTTCAAATTCCAAATCCTTCCTTCGGTTATCCGCGTAGCTCTTTTGGCGACTCTGGGCGGTTTGAAGCCGTTGCTTTATCAACTTGACCTTCTCGTGAGCTTCTTCCATCCATGGAATAGTTGTCGGGTCCAGTGCCTTTTTTTCACCAACTTCGTCCCAGTAAATCGGTGAGCGGCACTTGCGTCCGTAGAGAGCTTCGTACGGAGCCATTTGAATTGACGAATGGAAGCTATTGTTGTACGCGAACTCTACCAAGGTCATGTGCTGACCCCAACTGCCTCCAAAGTCCAGAATGCAAGTTCGTAGCATGTCCTCGAGAGTTTGAATCGTCCGTTCTGACTGGCCATCCGTCTGAGGGTGATAGGTTGTGCTTAAATTGAGTTTCGTCCCCAGGATTTCTTGGAACTTCTGCCAAAATCGCGACACAAACCGTGGATCCCGATCGGAAACGATGCTCACAGGAACACCGTGTAGTCTTACTACTTCGTTCATGTACAGTCGGGCCAACTGATCCATTGAATACTTCATGTTCACCGGCAAGAAATGGGCCGACTTGGTTAATCGATCCACGATCACCCAAACGGCATCGTGTCCCCTTTGCGTCCTCGGTAAACCGGAAACAAAGTCCATGGTGATGTTTTCCCACTTCCACTCGGGTATCTCCAAGGGTTGTAATAGACTCGATGGTTTTTGATGCTCTGCCTTCACTTGCTGGCAAATAAGACATTTCTGCACGTATTGAGCTATTTCCCCCTTCATGTTATCCCACCAATAGGTCCCTTTCAGGTCTTGATACATCTTGCTGCTACCCGGATGGATTGTATACTTGGACCTATGAGCTTCCTCCAAAATTTCTGCTTTCAACGATTCATCCTTTGGTACTACCATTCGATTTCGGTATTTCAAAATACCCTCAGGACTTACATTGAAGTCCGTTGTTTCTCCCTTTTCCACTTTCTCTCTCCACTTCCGCACCATCAAATCCTTGCCTTGCGCCTCTTTTATACGTTCCAGTAGAGTGGATGTAACCCTAATATTGCCAAATATCACCTTATGGCTTTCCAAACAGGGTTGCCACTCACACACGGACTCCAGCAAATCCCATTCCTTAATCATTAGCCCTGCTACTTGCACTTTACGACTCAAGGCATCCGTTACTACATTTGCCTTTCCCGGATGGTAGTTGATTGTACAATCGTAGTCCTCTAGAAATTCCATCCATCGCCGTTGTCTCATATTTAATTCTTTCTGGGAGAAAAGATATCTAAGACTCTTGTGATCCGAAAACACTTCGAATGTCACCCCATATAGGTAGTGCCTCCACTTTTTCAAAGCAAACACAACTGCAGCTAATTCTAGGTCATGAGTCGGGTAGTTCTGTTCGTGAAGCTTCAATTTCCTAGAGGCAAAAGCAATCACATTCCGGTTCTGCATCAAAACACATCCCAATCCTTCTCGCGACGCGTCCGCATATACTGCAAACCCGTCCACTCCATTTGGCAAGACCAGTACTGGAGCCATGGTCAATCTTTTCTTTAATTCTTGAAAATTCGTTTCGCATCGGCCGTTCTAGATAAACTGGCCATGCTTCTTCGTCAAGTCAGTTAGAGGTCCTGCCAGTTTGGAAAAATCCTTAATGAACCTTCGGTAGTACCCAGCTAGCCCTAGAAAGCTACGAATTTCCGTGGGGGTTTCTGGCCTCTTCCAATTTGTCACGGCCTCAACCTTCGCCGGGTCCACCGAAATACCTTCATGAGAGATCACGTGCCCTAGAAATGCCACTTTCTCCAACCAGAACTCGCATTTGCTAAACTTGGCATACAGTTGATGTTCCCTCAAGGTCTGCAACACCACTCTCAAATGTTCCTCATGCTCCTCACGTGACTTAGAGTAGACCAAAATGTCGTCAATGAACACCACGACAAACCGGTCTAGATAGGGTTTAAAAACCCTATGCATTAGGTCCATGAAGGCGGCGGGAGCATTAGTCAATCCAAAGGGCATAACGGCGAACTCATAATGCCCGTATCTCGAGTTGAAGGCAGTTTTCGGAATGTCCTCCTTCTTTATCAATAACTGATAGTATCCCTGTCGGAGGTCCAACTTCGAGAAGACCACTGCTCCTTGCAGCTGGTCAAACAACTCATCAATGTGGGGCAGTGGATACTTGTTCTTGATCGTAACGTTGTTCAACCCCCTATAATCAATACACATCCTCAACGTTCCGTCCTTTTTCTTCACAAATAAGACCGGAGCTCCCCAAGGAGACTCACTCTCGTGGATGAATCCCCGCTCCAAAAGGTCTTGCAACTGCAACTTAAGCTCCTTTAGTTCTGCGGGTGCCATTCGGTAAGGGGTTTTGGAGATAGGTGCGGTTCCAGGTAAAAGATCTATTCGGAATTCTATCTCCCTTTCCGGAGGTAAAGCCACTAACTCATCAGGAAACACATCCGGAAATTCCCTCACTACGGCCACGTCTTCCACTTTTAACTTATCCGTAGGGGTATTAATTAGAAAGGCCAAAAATCCTTGCGCCCCTCTACTTATCAGTTTCCTAGCTCGAATGCCCGAAATGAGAGCAGATGAGGCTAACCTACCCCTTATATCTAACCTTAAGGTTGCCTCGCCAGGAATGCGAAATTCAACTATTTTCGTTTTACAGTCCAGTTGGGCGTTATATTTAGCTAACCAGTCCATACCCAAAATCACGTCGTACCCCTTAATGGACAAGCTAATCAGGTCTCCTAAAAACCTCCGCTCACCTACCCATACATCACAATCCTTATAAACCATACTAGTCACCAAACGTTGATTCCCCGTAGGTGTACTAACCTCTAAGTCATATGGTAAACTAGCAGGTTTTATATCGATGCCACACATGAAATCAGGGTTAACAAACGAATGAGTGGCACCAGGATCAATTAAAACTTTGGCAAAGCGGTGGAAAATAGGGATCGTACCTTCCACCACCTCGGAAGACTCTGGGATCTGGTGAGGCTCTAAGGAATATACCCTAGCCGGAACTTTTGGTTTGGATCCGTCTCCCTTAGCCGGTCCAGTACTGGTCCTCGACGGTAGTTGGCTCCCCTTTCCGTCTTGTTTCAGGACCGGACATGTAGCCAGTTGATGGTCCGCACTTCCACACCGCAGGCATTTACCCAGTTTCCTCCAGCAATTGTCCTCGGTGTGGTTTGTCTTCCCACAGTGCCCACAGGGACCGCGAGGTGCAGAAGCCGAGCCACCCTGAACATTTCCCCTCGGTCCTCGCCCAGCTTGACCACCCCTAAACGGAGTCCCTCTGCCTGATCCAGAATGGCGACCACCTCCAGTTCCACGTCCAAACTTGGAGGAAGTGCTCTTCTCACCTTGTCCAGACGTACTCCCAGGAAATCCACGCTTCTTAGCCTGGAAGTTTCGGACCTGAAGCCGTGCACTCTCAACTCGTTGGGCTTTTTCCATAGCCTCGCTAAACGTGGTAATTTGAGCCGCCGCGAGGTCCTTCTGGATCTCGACGTTCAAGCCCTGAATAAAGCGCCTCACGCGTCGTTGCTCGGTCATGATTAATTCAGGCGCGAATTTGGACAGGCGGGTAAACTGGCTCTCATACTCCGCTACAGTCTGGGCCCCTTGCCGGAGCCGGATAAACTCGTCCTCCTTCCTCTCCTGGACTAGAGGAGGGAAAAACTTGGCATTAAATTCCCGAATGAAGTTCACCCACGTCCTTGGTGTCTGCTCTCGCTCCCATTTCTGTCTAATTACGTTCCACCAGGAACGGGCAGCTCCCTCGAGTTGAAAAACGGCAAAAGTCACCTGCCGTTCGTCCGGATAGTGTAAAGCCGCGAATATATCAACCATTTTCTCAAGCCACTTCTCGGCGATGTCAGGATCGGGTCCCCCAATAAACTTTGGTGGGGAAAACTTTTGAAAACGCTCAAGCGCTCTATCTTCGCTCTCAACGTGGTTACCAGTATTTCCGGGGTTAGGGTTTGGGTTTTGGCCCTGTTGTTGCACTACTTGTGCAAGTAGGTTGGTCATTTGCTGCATAGCAGCAGCTATTTGTACATTAGGGTCTACTTGGGGTTCAGGATTCGGTCCAGTAGAAGCTTCCCCCGTTTCCCTAACTGGTGTGGGTTGCCTACCGCGCCCACGTCCCCGTCCACTCCGTGTTCCTTCCATAAGATATACTTGGTCTAGGCAAAAGTACTAAACCAAAGCAATAACAAAGCATATAAGTAACAAATAAACTTTCACTTAACACATAGCGATGCATTTCAAACAAGATCAAAAGCACACATATATACAAGCCAAGCATATATACAAGCAGTCAGTCAGGTACGGCCAAAGCACGTACGTACACAAAAGATCCACCTGAGGATAGGCCTATCAAAAGAGATTTACACGTAGCTAACTCTACATCCAAAACGGTTAGCTAAGGCTCTATCCCTATCCCTATGTACATTCAAAAGCCACCACTAGCCAAAAGGTGCCTAGATATCATAACTTAGTCGGTTGCCGGGGTCTGAGACCCAGGCGATGGGGTAGATTCCTCCCCAGCCTCGGCCCCAACATACGAGGCCTCATCGCTAGACTCCTCGAGTCCATCGTCGCATAGGTTAAGGATCGCTTCAGCACGACCCCTCACTTTGCGAGCTCGCTTGACCTCACGCTCGCGACCATCCCTGAGTTGATCACATAAGTCATTAACTCGGTCCTCCGCCTCATTCACGTCATACTCAAGCTCCATGATACGTGCGGCTTGCTTGTCATTGGTCGCCTTCGCCTGAGCCACCTCAGCCTCCAAGGTAGCAACCGCAGCTTCAAGCTTAGTATTTTCCTTAGCAAACTCCTCGCGTTCCTTTGCCACCGACAAAACTAGTGTATTTGGGTAGGCAAAGTTGCTACGACACTCACACTGTCGAACGCGGCTGGCCGGGCTCCAACGGACCACGGCTCCCTTCTGCCTAAGTTGATACCTAATCGGCGGCAACGTGCTACGAGGACGATCTCCCGCCGGACGGTCACTCGGGTCACCACTGGCATCCATCCTATAGCAAAGGAATAAATAACATGAATAACCTTAAAAACCATAATCAATAAAACCCTCAAGTCGAGCACTTCTATTACACCCAGGCTAGTTCAAACCTAGGCTCTGATACCACCTGTGACAGCCCCACCTTCCCCTAAGGCGAACCAGAGGGGTTAGCGGACTGCCTGCCCAGCTCTCGCCAGGACTAACAGTACGTTTTACGTCGTTCTATTACGATCTGGAACATACCGTTGCGCGCAAACAAGCCAAAACTCAAAACTATTTTTTTTTTTTTTTCCTTCCATCACAATCCGGCCGGCAATCCGGCCAAGATCCGGCCGGATTGTCTGGCCGGATACCCGGCCGAGAGCAACTGGCCGGGTTCCATTTTCCCCAGGCAATCCGGCCTGCAATCCGGCCAGTTTCTGGCCGGATTCCTGGCCGGATTCGCCACTGTTCACGCTCGGCAAAAATTTTTTCCGTTTTCGTTTGAAGTCGTATCGATCCGAAATCAATCCAAACACCAACCAAACATATATATACATTGGAAATCAACATTTACAAGCCAAACGGCCTACCAAAGTATCCATTTAGTTCATACATATCCAAGTAGCCAATTACACACCAAACATTGGTGGAATCAAAGTACTTAGGGTTTTCACCCTCAAGGAGCTAATCAAAATACATGTACAAGAGCTCAACTTGCATTCAACTATCATAACCTTTCCAAAAGTGTTCATTTGCCTGTAAGGAAAACAAATAACACGGAATGAGCTAAAGCCCAGTGGTATACTACCCAATAAGCAGTCAAAGTCATATAAGAATGAACTTTCATTTAAAGTGCTCAAATAAGTAATGAAGCCAAACGTAAAAGGATACGGTCGGCTCTCAGGAGCCCATTTCCACGCTTGCAATCTTGATCCAACCACATTGACCCTCCGTCAATGTTAAAAGCACCAAACCGTAGACCACACTTTACTTCCACTTCCTTCCACCCAACATACCCCAACCGGGCCCGCACTCCATTCAGTAACTTTTGGTAATACTCGAGTTTACCGGAACCAAGGGTCTCATTACCACAAGGTTCCCCAGTACAGTCCCCGTGGCATGATAATTTTCACGACCAAGCCCTCGCCGGCTCGATCCAATTAACTACCATACGGGGTTGAGCTCATAAATGCAGTAAAGCCATTGGATACTCGTCCAACGACACCAAATCAGTTTCCATGAATGGAATGCAGTATTTCATATATCCAGTGCAGTATTTCAGTAAAACACAATCAATAGCCATGAATAAAATCACAAGGGGTGAGGGCGATCAAGTACACCCTCACCTCAATCATTTCCAATAACCAATTAAGCCTCCAAGGCATCAAATACACATAGCACAAAGCCACATTATAACAAGTAAGTGAGTAGTATACTCACCAAGTAAGAAAATGGTGTTTCATACACCGCGGTCACCAAGACGTCGTGAGCTACCGTCACGCCCTAGAATCACGCAACAAATGCAATGAGACTCGATAACGAGTCATATAGCAATGCTAAACACAACCCCAATAGGGTTTCATATGCATAAATGAGCATAATAGCAAACCAGAAATTAGAAAATGGCCTTAGTCTTGGCCCCGAGTAGAAAACTGTTTTACACTCATTATGCGGTAATGGTACAACTCTCACTACAAATATCGGTTGGGGGTGTAAGACCCACCGTT
Source organism: Coffea arabica (assembly GCF_036785885.1). Classification (NCBI taxonomy): domain Eukaryota; kingdom Viridiplantae; phylum Streptophyta; class Magnoliopsida; order Gentianales; family Rubiaceae; genus Coffea; species Coffea arabica. Next base: position 23,463,017 of record NC_092316.1, read on the forward strand.
TCGAAGCTATGGAACAGGGCTACAACAATGTAGAAGGTCACTCAATCCAGTTCTTAACACAACTAGGTCAAATATGCCAAATATTAACCCAGAATTCCTAAAACAGGTTCACAAAACACAAAAAACTGTAATCGGTATATCTCAGTCCTTACAAGTCCAAATGCCGAAATTCCAAAGGCATATGTTAGCTAAGACACTCAGCTACATTTCATCAGAAGACATCAACTCCAAAATCCAAACCAATTCCAGTCAAAATGGCCAATTACTATCGCAGTTTTCGCATTCTGCTCAAAGCAGAACAGCTACAGTAATTTCGTCATATCTCATTCCACATTAATCTAAATGACCTGAAATTTTACAGGCATCTCCAGCACATCAATACCTACAACTTTCATGTTTTGAGCAAAGTCAAATTCGGCCTCTAACATAGTGATCTAAAACCGGACAGAATTGGGGCTTCAAGAACCCTAACTTTCCAATTTTCCATCCAAATCCGAAATTAGTTGCATTTTCCTATCCAATACACCTCGTAGAGTCATTATCAACCAATACCATTCATCATGCAAAGCCACAACCTTCATTTCATATTAAACCAGAAAAATTCTCAATAAAATGAAAACTTCACCATATCAAGCCAAATCAAGAAATAAATCACATTTTACTCCTCTCATGCCTCCATTAAGCACAAAATAAGCATCATTAGAGGTAGTAGGGTGTTTCAAGCTTCACTTACCAAGAACCAAGAGAGAGAGAGATGTTGACCACCTTAGGCCTTCAAACAAAGTTCACCAAACAACTTACTATCACTAGAAGGAAGAGTTTTATGGAGTGGAATTGGATGTAACCAATGGTTTTGGTTGATTTGCTCCAAGTAGAAGCTTGAATGTTGAAGAAAGTTCCTTCCTTCCTTGCTCAAGGTGGCCGGCCAACAAGAGGTAAGAAAATGGTGAATTTTGGTGAAATTTTGGATATTTAATTCCTTGGGTCAAAAGGTCAAAAAAATGTCAAAAGGTGAATAGTACTTCTTAAGTCACAACCAATGAGATTGTGACACATGGCACCTTATTAAATGCCTTCCTATCCTTCTTTTCTCTCTCACATCAATCACTTCACACACTCCACTTATCTCTTAACACCCGATAAATTATACACAGTATCCGAAACTTAACCTTATTGGCCAAATTTTTCCGAACTTTTCGCACTAGTGGGTCCCACATCCACAATTTACTCTTAATTTTCTAAAAATTCTCCAGTGCTAGAAAAATCATCTTAAAACTATAACTGCTCATAAAATCCTCTCAAAAAAAATATTTCTAAGCCAGAAAATGCAAAATTATGCAATAAAAGGGGAAATAACCCTAGGAAAAATATTAGGGTTTTACGGGCTCTCACATAGTCAGTCTCAGGCAGTTCAAGTAGTTCAAATCCCAATACTTACAAATCAGGTGGTGCCAACCTTAATCAAACAAGAAGACTAGAAGAAGGGTGCAAAATCAAAAGTTTTCTCAACAATTCCGGCCACCACCACAATCTATCAAAACCCAAGTCAAACACTTATTGGACAAGTCCAAGTCATTATTTCAATCTTCTCATTTGGTTAAGTTTGAGTGCAATACAAAATCTTTTGCGCTCTAACCTGTGCCATTACAACTTATCTCAAACTCAATTATAATTTCTATTCACATCATCATACATTAAACCATGTTCCGTCCAAAATTCACGGGCATTTCCTCAAGAAAAGTATCAAGTACTCAACTACAAGAAGTCAAACTAAGAAACTTCACGACTCAGACCATACGCACTCAAACAAAAATCAACAAAGTCATATCTTATGCGTACCACTTTCAAGTTTCACAACTTACGTTCCAAAAGAGCACTTAGCTTACAAACCAATCTCACAGTCTGGCATTCTCAATTTTAAGCCTGGGATATACTACAGAGATCTGAAAGCTCTGATACCACCTGTGACGGCCACACCTCTCCCGAGGGCATCTCCCAGGGTTCGGCGGGTCGCCTGCCCAACTCTCACCGGGACTCACTCACTCACTACAGTCCTCAAATGAATTACAAGATAAATCTCAAATATTACATCCAATTCTCCAAGAATTACATATCATGAGTACCAGAAAGTAAACCCTTTCTCCAAGAATTACATATCACGAGTACCAGAAAGTAAACCCAAGAAAAGCTGATAACTACAACCACCACGACAACTATATACATCTTACTGGTCAACTTGTAACAGGTATAAAGTAAACTATTCTATAACCAAAAGTCTATACACCTTCCCGAGCGATCCCCGCGTCGGCCCCCAGCTAAGAAAAACAAATGGAACGAGGTAAGTTATATGCTTAGTGAATAATTGGGGTAAAAATGTAAAAGCACATTCAAATAAACATATAATTCCAAATATTTCACATAAATATAGAAATGTAACATCACAGTGGTAGGATACAGGTGGCTCCAAAGCTAGTTCGATTCCTCGAGCTTGAACACCTGTTGGCACTCTGTCAACCAAAGTACTCAAGGTCCGTAGGCTCTACTTAACTTTTCCGGTTCACCTTAACAACCCCGCTGGCCAGTCAACAGCACACAGCAGCTCGAGCAAAACAAAATCACTTAGCTTTAATCAAAGCTTTAACAAAGAATGAAATCCCAAGGTTAGCATGGAACTAACTTCGACCAAGTCTCGGCTGGCTCAAATAGTTCGTCCCCTTGGAATCGAGCTAGAACCAAGCCCTGAGATATTCAATCTCTCAATAGATGATATCTCTCAACAAAGTACACAACAAAGTACTTACTCCAAATAGCACACAACAAATGGGGTTCAATTCAAGTCATGTAATCACCCCCATCAGCACTCAGCAAAAGGGTGATACGCAACATAAGACATATATTCTCACATATGAAATCAAACAAAGGATGGGCTTAGGTCGAGTGAGATAAAGTACACCCTTGCCTAAGTACCCATTTAACATATACAAAGCACTTTAACAATTTCACATCAATAACAACCCAATTACTCACTTGATAATGCTTGGCATGAAAAATGATACAATTCACTGAGCTTGACCGTCACCGTCAAAAGCCTCACAGTTTGTATTGACAGATTATATACACACAGAAGTGAAACGGCCATACAATAGCAGTTTATAACTTAAACGATCGAAACTGGTCAAAAATAATAAAAAACGGTCGAAATGACACTAATGCCACAAGATTGTTGAAATTGGCCGAAACTGCCGGAATGGTAACAAAATAACAAAAATAGTCCTAAATGGTCCAAAATGGCAAAAACAGTTGAGAAATGCACGTACGTGTGCATGGAAATGAAAACGGTCGCGCGTTCGCACCCAAAGGCGCAAACGGACATTTCACAATTTTGACACCTTTTACAGTTTTAATTTTAACAGAAGCTGTGGTAATTAGTTTAAGGTTTCCAAGATACCATTTCGAAGCTAAGACAAATACCTATAACTTTGATGAAGACTACTCTGTCCAGTTCGCAGTGTATCCAAGTCAAATTTCAAATTACAGAACCAAAATCTCACATTCGGGCTAGTTAGCCGCACTATGCGTAAATGACAATAACTCAGGCTACCGAAGTCTGATTAAGACGTTTTCAGGGCCGTTGGAAAGCTAAGATATAGAACTACAACTTTTGTGTTTTGGCCAAATGCTAAGTCAGTGTGCATCAGGGTGAACAGATGCAGTCAGATTGGTGAAATATCAAAACTGTCCCTCGAGTTTTACCTATGGCAGTCAGGGGTATTTTTGTATTTTCACAAGCTACAGTGCTTGGATTGAGCTGAAATTTGACAGGAATCTATAAAACAGCCTTCCCTACAATTTTCATGTTTTGTGCTAAGCCTAATTCTATGACAACCCCACCTCCCCCTAAGGCGAACCAAAAGGTTCGGTGGACCGCCTGCCCAGCTCTCGCCGGGACTCAGTCGTTCACTTCAATCAATTCGGAATACAACCACAAGAATTCATATAGTAAAAATCGAAAACTTAAAGCGAAACTTATATACATTGCTATCTCAAAAGGAAGTATAAACGTCGAATATACAAATGTTCTCAATTCACCATACATCCAGCCCGTGCCAAGCACTAGGGCGAGAACCATTACAAAATCAAAGAACCAGACTAGGCTAGTCTACACAGAGCTCTCATCCTGCTCGTCGTCCCCTGTTAAGGAAAACAAAACTAAAGAAATGAGCTAGAAGCTCAGCGAGCTTCTATACACAGAAACAAGTAATTAAACAAGGACATTAATCATGTAATAACAAATAATCCAGAAACATGTCCAATATAAAGCAGTGATAATACATTCATTAAAAGGATACAGGCTCACAAGGAGCAATTCGTTCGTTCGCTCCTCTTTCATTCCCTTATTCCTCCAATTATTTAAAAATGCATTTTTGTAAGCAAAACCCCTCGATTTTTTACGTTCGTTTGTTCATTCTCATTCACCTCCTCCTGGACGTTGGCCAGGCTTTCCACCCCCATCCGGACGTTGGCCGGACGTTGGCCGGACTCCACCCGACAACAAGGTAATACTCGAGTATACCAAACGTTCACCCAGGTCACCAAATCGCCCGACCGAGTCCGCTTCTGGCTCGAGTCGATCAGTAACAAGGGCAAGGGCCCAGTTCAGCCAAAAGGCTTACATTCATGCGCAACTAGTATTTCAACATTTAATCATCGGAAATTTCATATTTATTTAGGTCGAGTGCAATAAGGTACACACTCACCTAGCAAAAGTTCATTTTAGAAATCATAGAAAACAATTAACATTTAATCAAATATTCACAAAAATCACATAGTCACAACAATCCACATAGTCATAGAAACAAAACGTATATAGAACGCTCACCTATTTAAGCAAAATAATGTCCAAAGTATCCTCCCGGATAACACTCTCAATCGCCAAGAAACCCTAATAATAGCCAAGAGAAAATATTACACTTAAACCCCTCCAAAGTTTAAGTGAACCAAAGAAAATCCGAATAACTACTAGTACAAAGTATAAGTATAGTTTTGGAAGTGAAAAGAGTACATTTAAACCAAAGGCTATTAGTAAAACTTATGCTTGCTCGTAAAACTTTAAAATCTCCATTTAAGTCGAAGTGACAAAGAAAACGTACTCCGAGCAATCATTATTTTATTTCTCAAGGGTTCAAGTTCGGTCAAGTCCTTACTTATATACCTCGGTAAAAGAAGATGCAAATATCCTAGATGGTTCAAGTGATATTCATTTACCAACTTTACTCAAGTCGCAAGTATAGTTTTCTAGTCCTTGAGCGTAAATTTGGGCCTGCCCTTTGTGTTTACCAAATTTTCCAACCATTTATGGCTTCATTATTTTCCTCAACCAATCCCAAAGTTATACACAATATAAATTCATCACAATAGCCATTCAATAGGCTCAAAGTCATATAAGTACAAAATCAAGTTAACAACATGTACAGAAATTAGATTTAACAAAAAACAGATTTGACGTGTTTTTGCGTAACGGTCACAACTGAAGCTACGCTTATCGAATTGGGATGAAAATTATACTGTTTCGAAGCTAACACAAAGGCCTACAATTTTGATGAAGATCACTTAGTCCAAATTCCAGTGTAATCAAGTCAAATTCCCAATTCACAGAACCAACTTCCAACTAGCCGGCTAGTTAACCATACTACATTTAAATGGCTATATCTCAAGCTACCAAAGTCCGTTTAAGGAATTCTTGGAGGTATTGAAAAGCTAAGAAAGAGTACTAAAACTTTCATGTTTTGGAAAATAGCTAAATCAGCACGGATCATAGTGAACAGATGCAGTCAACTAGATGAACTCTCTAAAACGGGTCACTGGAAATATCCTAGGGCAGCGAGGGTATTTTGGTCTTTTCACAGGCTACATTGTTCTGATTGGGTTGAAATTTTGTAGGCACCTATAAAATATCATTATCTACAACTTTCATGTTTTATACTAAGCATAATTCGGCCTCTACCATGATGCAATAAAACCGGACAGAACAAGGCTGAAATTTTCCAGAAATCTGGAAATTTTGGAATGCAATGAAACTTTCTTCATTTCTTGCCTCAATCCACCACCACAACCTCCTATATTAACTTAGATACAACATATATCCTCCATATAGCAAGTATAGGCAGAAATCATCAAACCCTAACTTACATATATCACCTTAAAAATCATCACAACAACTTGTATCACAACTAATCTAACCAAAACATGAATTATATAACATCTTAATCAAAAATAAAAGAACCAAAGCTATGGGTTAGACCTTATACCTCAACAAAAGAAGCTTGCAAGAGTAATACTTCACCTCCTCTTGAAATTTTTGGTTCCCCTAGCTTCCCAAAGTCACAACTCACACTTTAATCGGTTTAGAATCTTGTTTCCTTCACTCAAATGGTGCAAATCAAGATAAATTGAAGGCTTTTTCTCTCTTGCTCTATCTCTCTCTCTTAAGTTCGACCAAGATAGAAAGAAATGAAGGAAAATGAGCTAAAATGAAGGATAAAAGAACAAGGAAAAAATTTAATCAAAGAGCCATAGGTGTCACCACCAAAGCCATGCAAATTTTTCTCTCTCTCCCTTGCATTTTTGTCCGCAAATTTCGATCAAAGCCAGCTGGAAATAAAGAGATATTTTGCTCAAATATTAATGAGCTTGTATGGTAAGAAAGTAGTGGTCAAGTGGTGCGTTCTGTGACGGCCCCACCGCCCCCTAGGGCGTACCCCAGGGTTCGGCGGACCGCCTGCCCAACTCTCGCCGGGACTCAGTCGTTCACTACAGTCCTCAAATAAATACAAGATAAATCTCAAATATAACTCAAATATTCCAACATTTTCATATCAAAAGCGAAGCGTCCACGCTTCCACTGCGCCACTCTGATCCATGATCCCAATTCTTATACAAGAGGAATTCCATAACAATAAAATCACAACAAGCCTTCCTTCGCCACGAGCCCTGTGGAGGGGAATAAAATATTTTTGGGGTGAGCTAAAAGCTCAGCGAGTAACCAGAAAAATCAGTAATCAAATCGGTTTCACAATAGTTCATTTCAATGATGTCATATATCAATGATGTCATAAATCAAATGATAAGTCCAGAAACAACTACAACATTTGCAAAACAGTAAATATGGAGTATCAATAATTCAAGAAACATTTACAATGGAAAGCGATAGTAACATTCATGAGAAAGATACGTTCGTTCTCCGACATTTCCTCCTTCCTTCAAACTTTTGAAAAATGCATTTTCGTTTCTTTTATAAATAAATGCCTCGCTCATTTGGTCATTCATTTCATTCACCAGACTCCACCAACCTCCACCAACCTACAAAGGTAATACTCGAGTATACCAAACGTTCACCCAAGTCCCTAATCGCCCGACCGAGACCGTTTCTGGCTCGAGACGACCGGTAACAAGGGGCAATGGCCAGTTCAGCCCAAAAGGCTTACATCATGCGCAACTAGCATTTCAATAATTAAATCCTTGAAAATTGCACAGTTATTTAGGTCGAGTGCGATAAAGTACACACTCGCCTAGAAAGCTCGTTTTGGAAATCATTCAAAACACTTAACACGTTATCAATCAATAATACAAGTCATGAAGTCAAGAAAATATAGCAAATAAGGAACACTCATATGCAAGCACGCATGATATGAAAGAAAACAGTTCAAAAGTAACTTTGGAAACAGTTTAAAGGTAAATAATGCAAGAAAACGGTACAAAAGTAACTTTGGAAACAGTTCAAAAGTAAATAATGCAGGAAACGGTTCATAAATAACTTCAGAAATAGTTTGAGGTCACTCACCTCCATGGCTCAGAATCATCCATCATATAACATTGCCTTGCTCAAATCCAAGTCTTAGATCACAAACTCAATACAAACAAGTCCTTTAAAAGTTCGGACAGCACTTCCCCTAAATTTGCTTACTTTTCCAGCCATCAGGGCTTCATTATTTTCTCAGCCAGTCCCAAAGGTACACACACAACAACAAGTTCATCCAATAGTCATTCAGCAAGCTCCAAGTAGTACAAAGACAAGTCAAGCTAGGAAAAAGTCTGGAAATGAAAGTTAAGCTCAAAACCAGAAAAACAGGTTTTGACGTCATTTTGCGGTAATGGTACCAAAGGCACTACAATTATCGGATGAAGGTGCAAGACCCAGCGTTTCGAACCTAAGAGACAGGGCTACAATATTACAGAAGGTCACTCAACCCAGTTTCGAGTGTAACTAGGTCAAAAATGCAAGAAACTACACCAGAACCGGAAAAACAGATTCACAGAACGTATTCTAGCGGAAATATCATAAATCAGGCTATCCAAGTCCAAATCCAGAAATTCCAAAACCAGCTGCAAGCTAATAAACAGGGATAAATTTCATCAGAAGGCCTCAACAACCAATTTGGAAGCAATTCCAGCCAAAACAACCAATTACAGGCGCAATTCTAGCATTTGGGTAAAACCAGGACAGCAATAGTAATTTCGACTTTTCTCATTCTACACTAGTCTGATTGACCTGAAATTTTGTAGGCACCTCTAAAATGTCATTCCCTATAACTTTCATGTTTTAAGCCAAGGCCAATTCGGCCTCTAACTAGGAGCTAAAAATTCGGACAGAATGCTCCCTCAAGAACCCTAATTTTCTGAAATTTCTTCCAAAACAGAAATTGATTGCAATTGACCACTTTTTCCACCTCATAGAGTCCTTAAACATCATTTTCAATCATCATATATCACCACACAACCATGTTCATATTAAAACAGAAAAATCCCTAATAATTATAAAACTTCACCAATTCAACCAAAATCAAGATATAATCCATCAAACCATCTCTTTAACTCACATAAGCCACTAATTAAACATGATTGAGAAGAAAAGAGAGGTTCCTTAGCTACTCACCTTACCAACTCAAGAAAGGAAGCAACTTAGCACCTTGGTCTTCCAAACCACTTCACAACCAACCTTAATACCACTAAACTAAGAGGTTTTATGGAGGAAATCCAAGTTTAATCGATTAAATTGTTTGATTGGAGCAAGAAATGAAGAAGTAAGATGAAAACTTTCCTTTCTTTTCTCCTTGTGAAGCTCAGCCAAGATGATGAAGAATGAAGGTAATTTTTGATCAATTTGGTACTTATTTGGTAAAGGTAGTAAGATAGTCAAATGTCAAAGTCCAACCTTCAATAACAAGGTGACACTTGTCACCCTTTAAGCTTGAGATTATCTCTTGTCTCTCCAAGACAAATATCTTAACACCTTGTAAAATAATATCACTTAATACAAAATTCCAACAAGTTGTCAAAAATATAATGCATTTACCGCACTTGCGGGTCCCACGTTCAAAATACGCTCTTAATTTCTCAAAAACTAACCGATACTGGAAAAATCATTTTAAAACTATCTTTGCTCATGAACTTTATGTGAGGAATATTTTCTAATCAAGAAAATGTAGAAAAGGCGGGCGATTAAAAAAAATAAACCCTAGAAATTTAGAAAATTTCTGGGTTCTCAAACTCATTTTTTTTTCGGGGCGTCACAAACTCCCCTCCTTAAAAGAATGTCGTTCTCGACATTCCATCTTGTACCAATCAAGTCGAGATATCATGCAAGAATCACTAATATTTCAAACCAAACCCACAGTCCGGCATCCTAAACTTCAAGCCTAGGATACACTACAGAGATCTGAAACCTAAGCTCTGATACCAACTGTGACGGCCCCACCTCCCCCTAGGGCGTACCCCAGGGTTCGGCGGACCGCCTGCCCAGCTCTCGCCTAGACTCAGTCGTTCACTACAGTCCTCAAATAAATACAAGATAAATCTCAAATATAACTCAAATGTTCCAACATTTTCATATCAAAAGCGAAGCGTCCACGCTTCCACTGCGCCAATCTGATCCATGATCCCAATTCTTATACAAGAGGAATTCCATAACAATAAAATCACAACAAGCCTTCCTTCGCCACGAGCCCTGTGGAGGGGAATAAAATATTTTTGGGGTGAGCTAAAAACTCAGCGAGTAACCAGAAAAATCAGTAATCAAATCGGTTTCACAATAGTTCATTTCAATGATGTCATATATCAATGATGTCATAAATCAAATGATAAGTCTAGAAATAACTACAACATTTGTAAAATAGTAAATATGGAGTATGAATAATTCAAGAAACATTTACAATGGAAAACGATAGTAACATTCATGAAAAAGATACGTTCGTTCTCCTGACATTTCCTCCTTCCTTCAAACTTTTGAAAAACGCATTTTCGTTTCTTTTATAAATAAATGCCTCGCTCATTTGGTCATTCATTTCATTCACCAGACTCCACCAACCTCCACCAACCTACAAAGGTAATACTCGAGTATACCAAACGTTCACCCAAGTCCCTAATCGCCCGACCGAGACCGTTTCTGGCTCGAGACGACCGGTAACAAGGGGCAATGGCCAGTTCAGCCCAAAAGGCTTACATCATGCGCAACTAGCATTTCAATAATTAAATCCTTGAAAATTGCACAGTTATTTAGGTCGAGTGCGATAAAGTACACACTCGCCTAGAAAGCTCGTTTTGGAAATCATTCAAAACACTTAACACGTTATCAATCAATAATACAAATCATGAAGTCAAGAAAATAAAGCAAATAAGGAACACTCATATGCAAGCACGCATGATATGCAAGAAAACAGTTCAAAAGTAACTTTGGAAACAGTTTAAAGGTAAATAATGCAAGAAAACGGTACAAAAGTAACTTTGGAAACAGTTCAAAAGTAAATAATGCAGGAAACGGTTCATAAATAACTTCAGAAATAGTTTGAGGTCACTCACCTCCATAGCTCAGAATCATCCATCATATAACATTGCCTTGCTCAAATCCAAGTCTTAGATCACAAACTCAATGCAAACAAGTCCTTTAAAAGTTCGGACAGCACTTCCCTTAAATTTGCTTACTTTTCCAGCCATCAGGGCTTCATTATTTCCTCAGCCAGTCCCAAAGGTACACACACAACAACAAGTTCATCCAATAGTCATTCAGCAAGCTCCAAGTAGTACAAAGACAAGTCAAGCTAGGAAAAAGTCTGGAAATGAAAGTTAAGCTCAAAACCAGAAAAACAGGTTTTGACGTCATTTTGCGGTAATGGTACCAAAGGCACTACAATTATCGGATGAGGGTTCAAGACCCACCGTTTCGAACCTAAGAGACAGGGATACAATATTGTAGAAGGTCACTCAACCCAGTTTCGAGTGTAACCAGGTCAAAAATGCAAGAAACTACACCAGAACCGGAAAAACAGATTCACAGAACGCATTCTAGCGGAAACATCATAAATCAGGCTATCCAAGTCCAAATCCAGAAATTCCAAAACCAGCTGCAAGCCAATAAACAGGGATAAATTTCATCAGAAGGCCTCAACAACCAATTCGGAAGCAATTCCAGCCAAAACAACCAATTACAGGCGCAATTCTAGCATTTGGGTAAAACCAGGACAGCAATAGTAATTTCGACTTTTCTCATTCTACACTACTCCAATTGACCTGAAATTTTGTAGGCACCTCTAAAATGTCATTCCCTATAACTTTCATGTTTTAGGCCAAGGCCAATTCGGCCTCTAACTAGGAGCTAAAAATTCGGACAGAATGCTCCCTCAAGAACCCTAATTTTCTGAAATTTCTTCCAAAACAGAAATTGATTGCAATTGACCACTTTTTCCACCTCATAGAGTCTTTAAACATCATTTCCAATCATCATATATCACCACACAACCATGTTCATATTAAAACAGAAAAATTCCCAATAATTATAAAACTTCACCAATTCAACCAAAATCAAGATATAATCCATCAAACCATCTCTTTAACTCACATAAGCCACTAATTAAACATGATTGAGAAGAAAAGAGAGGTTCCTTAGCTACTCACCTTACCAACTCAAGAAAGGAAGCAACTTAGCACCTTGGTCTTCCAAACCACTTCACAACCAACCTTAATACCACTAAACTAAGAGGTTTTATGGAGGAAATCCAAGTTTATTCGGTTAAATTGTTTGATTGGAGCAAGAAATGAAGAAGTAAGATGAAAACTTTCCTTTCTTTTCTCCTTGTGAAGCTCAGCCAAGATGATGAAGAATGAAGGTAATTTTGGATTAATTTGCTACTTATTTGGTAAAGGTAGTAAGATAGTCAAATGTCATAGTCCAACCTTCAATAACAAGGTGACACTTGTCACCCTTTAAGCTTGAGATTATCTCTTGTCTCTCCAAGACAAATATCTTAACACCTTGTAAAATAATATCACTTAATACAAAATTCAAACAAGTTGTCAAAAATATAATGCATTTACCGCACTTGCGGGTCCCACGTTCAAAATACGCTCTTAATTTCTCAAAAACTAACCGATACTGGAAAAGTCATTTTAAAACTATCTTTGCTCATAAACTTTATGTGAGGAATTTTTTCTAATCAAGAAAATGTAGAAAAGGCGGGCGATTAAAAAAAATAAACCCTAGAAATTTAGAAAATTTCTGGGTTCTCAAACTCATTTTTTTTTCGGGGCGTCACACGTTCAATCGGTAGTGCATGCATGGTACACGTCGGTTCGCACCGTTTTTCCTTAAATCACACATACTAGGGTTTTTACTTCCTATTCACTAACTTTTTATCATTGCTTCTAATCACATATTATTTCTCACCCAAAAGTCTCTTTTAAGCACCAAATTTGATCCTCGCTCCGTACCGGATAATTACACTACGGATAAACGTGAAAACCCTAACTTGCTCCAACTTGAAAACGAAAAGTGAAACCCTACTTTTTAGGTTCATTTGCACTTATTGTGGAATTATTGGGTAGTAGGGCTATAATAAAATCATAAGTTCCAAATAAAAGGAAGTTTTTAAGAGAAACGTGAGGGATTTTACAATTCCAGTGATTAAAATTTTAGGGTTTCTAATCTTTTAAAACAAAATAAGGTTTTAAATCAAACCCACAGAAATACACTTTAGTATTTTCTTTACAAACAACCTCCTAATTTTCGAGGTATCACAAATTCAGCCTCCCTCATGGTCAACCAGAACTAGATAGAACAGGGCCGATTGGTTTCCAATTTCTGGCTTTTGCAACTTTACTCTAGAAATCCATATCTAACAAGTGCTCTATCATCAAACCCACCAATTACTAACTCAATAACTTCAATTAAGAGATAGATAACTATATTTAAAGCTGAAAATGTAAGCCCTAGTTCCATACCCAACAAATCAATCAAAACTAACCGATTAACCGTCATAAACCAAGAATATGAGTTTCTATTCACACTTAAACAAGATTAACAAAGAGTAAAGGGATAGGCAGCCATGGTACCTTCCAAAATCTCCTTGGAGGTGAGAGAGACACCACTTTATTCCAAAAATTTTAGTACACCAAGCCTTCCAAGCACCAAAAGGTAAGTTTAATCTGTTTGGTTCGGTTAATTTCAACTCAACAAGGAAGAATCAAGGTTGGAGGTGAAGTTGTTTTTCTATCTTTTCCCTCTCTTATTTTCAGCCAAGACGGAAGAAAAATTGAAGGGAATGGAGCCAAGAAGAAAGATAAGAAGGAAGGAAACTCATTTGGTCAAAGGTCCATGGATTGCCAACAAGTATCACCACAAGATTCAATCTTATTTTTTTATATTTTTCCTCCCTTTTCTTGGTCAATAATTTCGGGCCTATGGAGGAGATATTTAGGGCTAATTTTACTGAAATAAAAGTGAGAAGATTAAGGTAATAATGTGGTGTTCAAGTGGTGCACTCAATCGGTAGCAAACGGTACCCGTCGGTCCAACTCGTTTTTCCTTATTTCGCACGTACTAGGGTTTTAACTTATAATTCACTAACTTATGATTCTTACTTCTAATCACACACTTTTTCTTCTCTCAAACTCACTCTTAATCGTCAAATTTAGTACACTCTCCGTACAGAATAATAACACTACGAAAAGACGTGAAAACTCTAGTTTGCGATAACTTGAAAATGAAAAGGGAAAACCTTTAATTCTATGTTCATTTGCACTTATTGTGGGGTGATTGGGTAGTAGGGCCATTATAAGTAATAATTTCCAAATAAAAGGAATTTTAAGAAAAATGTGCAGGATTTTACAATTTCAATGATTACAATTAGGGTTTCGATTAAAAATAAGAGATTTAAGAAAATCGGTTAGTCACAAGTAAACTAGGGTTTTTTTATCAGAATTTAGGGTTTCTCATTTTTAAAACAAAACAATGTCTTAAATAAAGAAATCGTAATATCTTCCTGGAGACTAAACAACATTAGTATCCTAAAAGTTAGGGTATCACAGACCCCATTACAAAAGCCGAAAGTCCTGACTTCTGTTCTTTGCAATATCTCTGTCAAGAAATTTTCTAATTAATTGGCAAATGATGCTCTTATACTGATGCCAGAAAATTTTTTAGATGTATTTCTGAATTGATTAAGTGAGAGGTTGACACTGTTCATCATGTGAAAACCCGGAAGGACACCTTTGAAAAGAAAAGTAAAGAAAAAAAAGCAAACAAAATAAATGCAAAGGAAATGCAAAAAGATTCGATGCTGAAAGTCCTTGTTGAGTGATGATAAAAGTCAAACAAAGTCCAAAATCTTCGAGTCCAAAATTGGAGCAATTTTTTGGAAGAAATGCGATCTTCAGTGCAATGTCCTTGAAAATCTTATTTCTTTAACTATTGTCTTCAAGCCGCATTACGAGCTCATAAAATCCATCGCTGACTTATCCTTCATGACAACTCGAAATAAGGATCATGCTTCTACGGAATCCATCAATCACTCATGATCGTAAAGCCATAACCAGTTTTCACATGTTTAGCTATCGTTTCTACTCATATGTTACAAGCTTATAATGCTTATATGTTGACTAAGTTTTCTTAAGAAATAAGGGTGACATACTATTTGTTTTCACTAAGATGTGATATTGAATGGGTTACATACAATTTGGGCACAAGAATAAGATAGATTCTAACCTATCATTTCCATTAACCACCTCAAAATCAGAAACAACACCACTTGATTAGTCCTGAAAGATGAGCTAACAAGAAGTGGTGACCCATTACCCTAAGCATCGATACTAAAGTGAGGAAGAAATCTTTTGTAATTTAATATTATTTTGAGAAATCCATCATAAAATGTTTTGTAAGAGTTTAAGCATGACGTTTAATTTTCTTCACATTATATGTTAGTATGAGATTATCTCCTAAATTTTAGGAAATACAGTTTTGTACTTTGTTCAAATAAATGAAGAGTCATCCAAATAAAATTTTTTGCAACCAAAGAGGCTCACACTGGGGGCAAATTTTTATTTGTGAGATTTCGCAAAATAAACCTACACTAGGGCAAATTTTTTGTAATATGTTTGAGGATTTCGCACAAGAGTCAAGTAATATACTTTCGAATCAATCACGCTGCTCTTTTCATGAGTAGTAGTTGCATTAATTTTTTAAAATAAGAAATTTAAGTGCATCTTGTACTTTGGCAAGCCCCTTGTGCAGGTATTCATGGCTAAAATCAATGAACAAACATCTAGTGATGTGAAAGGGCACCTCAAAAAAAAGAGGTAAAAAAAGAAGAGAAAGAAAAAAAGAAAGAGAAAGAAAAGAAAAGAAAAGAAAGGAAAAGAGCAAAAAGAAAAGGAAAAGAAAAGAAAAATAAAACAAAAAGGGTGGGGGCGACCTTAGTGAAAACCCGAAAAGGCACTAAGATAGGATTTTCTCAAGAGCAAGCATGAGTTGAAACAGCTGGTGACTCGGTTTATTTGTTTTCCTCCTCATCTTTGTAGTGCTTTCGCCAACACCGAACTCCGGAGCAGAGATATTCAAAAGGGCCGAGGATGACGTTTCATGCCAAAGGCCACTTTATTTTGATTCTTTTTACAACGATGTTTTGCAATACTTTTGCAATCATTTGTTCAATAAAGGAAAGCACAATAGAACAACGAACAGTTGGCAACCTTGATTCCAGGTAGAGAAGTTTATCTCAATGGAATGTCAGAAATCGAAAGTCCCCAAAATGGCTTGATGACAAAACAGCCTGCCAAACAAAAATGGACATCATGGATGAAGAGATTGGGAAAGAAAGTTTCAAATGAAAATGACAGCACATCACACTGGGGCAAAATTTTGGGCTATTTTTAGCTCAGCATACTGGAATGTCCCGTTTTAAATTTCTCATTCGAGTCAATCCTGTTTTTAAATTTCTCATTTGGGTCAGTCCCGTTTTAAATTTCTCGTTCGGGTCAGTCCCGTTTTAAATTTCTCATTCGGGTCAGTCCCGTTTTAAATTTCTCGTTCGGGTCAGTCCCGTTTTAAATTCCTCGATCGGGTCAGTACCGTTTTAAATTTCTCATTCGGGTTAGTCCCGTTTTAAATTCCTCGTTTGGGTCAATCCCGTTTTAAAATTCTCATCTGGGTTAGTCCCACTAGTTAGCATTTCATTTACACTGCCACTAAACATGGGTTAGTGTGATACCCTGAAAATTAGGAGGTTATTTGTAAAGAAAATACTAAAGTGTATTTCTTTGGGTTTGATTTAAAACCTTATTTTGTTTTAAAAGACTAGAAACCCTAAAATTTTAATAAAAAATCCTAATTTACTTGTGACTAACTGGTTTTCTTAAATCTCTCATATTTTAATTGAAACCCTAATTTTAATCACTGGAATTGTAAAATCCCTCATGTTTCTCTTAAAACTTCCTTTTATTTGAAACTTATGATTTTATAATAGCCCTACCACCCAATCACCCCACAATAAGTTCAAATGAACATGAAAATAAAGGTTTTTCCCTTTTCGTTTTAAGTTAGCGCGAATTAGGGTTTTCACGTTTTTCGTAGTATGACTATTCGGTATCGAGTGAGGATCGAATTTGGTAGGTAAGAGTGACTTTTGGATGAGGAAATATTATATGATTAGAAGTGATAATAATAAGATAGTGATTAGAAGGAAAAAGAAACCCTAGTATACGCAATTTAAGAAAATCGGCCCGAACCGACGGGTGTCGATCACTACCGATTGAACCCACCACTTGACCACCACTTCCTTACCACCACACACCCTTGATATTTTTGCAAAATATCCCCCCCTCATACTCATCCTCTTGGCCGAAATTGTGGCTAAAAATGTAAGGGAGAGAGAAAAATTCATGGTTTTGGTGGTGACAAGTGTCACCACCCTATGGTCCCTTAGTTGATATTTTTTTTCCTTGCCTTCTTATCACCTTGGAGCTGTCTTTCTTCTTCATTTTTCTGCTATCTTGGCTGAGAGAGAGAGAGAAACCCAAGGGAGAGCTGCCTAATCCATCTTGAGTTTGGATCATCCAAGTGAGGAAACAAAAAACTAAACCGATTAAAACCTTCCTTGAGTGTTTAGCTAGTGGTGTGTTAGTGAAATTTTGGAAGGAAAAGCTAGGGCTGCTCTTGGTAGTCATTTTAGCAAGGTAATAATGCTGTTTTCCCCATTTCTTACTCTTAATCTTGTTTAACTTGGCATAGCACCATAGATTTGTGGTGGATGATAGCTATTATCATGTTTTGGGTGGATATAGTGTATGTTTTCTTGAGTTACATGAGTTAGGATTTGAGGTATTTGCTGCCTATACTTGTTGTATGGAGATATATGTTGTATCTAAGATTATATGAGGGGCTTTGGTAGTGATTGAAGCAAGAAATGAAGAAAGTTTCCTTTGAATCCCAAAATTCCAGATTTCTGGAAATTTTCAGTACTGTTCTGTCCGGTTTCTTTTCCCTAGGTTAGAGGCCGAATTAGGCTTGGTATAAAACAAGAAAGTTGTAGAGAATGATGATTTATAGGTACCTACAAAATTTCAGCTCAATCAGAGCAACGTAACCTGTGAAAAGACCAAATTACCCTAACTGTTTTAGGATGTTTCCAGTGTTCCGTTTTAGTCAGTTCATCCAGTTTATCATGTTTATTCACTAGGATCCATGTTGATTTAGCCATTTTCCAAAACATGAAAGTTTTTTTACTCTGCCTTAGCTTTTCAAAGCATCCAAGAACACATTAAACGGACCTTGGTAGTCTGAGATATGACCATTCTAGTGCAGTGCAGATAATTAGCCGTATAGTTGGAAGTTGGCTCTGTAATTTGGGAATTTGACTAGGTTACACTGGAAATTGTGTGACAGCCCCACCTTCCCCTAAGGCGAACCCGAGGGGTTAGCGGACTGCCTGCCCAGCTCTCGCCAGGACTAACAGTACAGTTTACGTCAATCTATAACGTTCCGAACCTTGCAATGCCCGCAAATAAGCCAAAATCACAAAATAAAAAAAACGAAAGTCGTGGCACTCCGAAATCCAACCAAACATTATCCAAACATATATATACATTGGAAATCAGCATTTACAAGCCAAATGGCATACAAGTTATCTCATAAGATCATACAAGTGCATTTAGGCCAATACAAGCCATCCATTAAGGGAAACCATACACTTAGGGTTAACACCCTCAAGGAGCTAATCAAAATACATGTACAAGAGCTCAACTTGCATTCAACTATCATGACCTTTCCAAAAGTGCTCATTTGCCTGTAAGGAAAACAAATAACACGGAATGAGCTAAAGCCCAGTGGTATACCACCCAATAAGCAATCAAAGTCATGTAAGCATGAACCTTCATTTAAAGTGCGCAAATAAGCGATAAAGCAAAACGGTAAAAGGATACGGTTGGCTCTCAAGAGCCCAATTCCACGCTTGTAATCTTGATCCAACCCCATTGACCCTCCGTCAATGTTAAAAGTACCAAACCGTAGACCACACTTTACTTCCATTCCTTCCACCTATCATACCCCAACCGGGCCCGCACTCCATTCAGTAATATTTTGGTAATACTCGAGTTTACCGGAACCAAGGGTCTCATTACCACAAGGTTCCCCAATACAGTCCCCGTGGCAATTCAATCTTAACGACCAAGCCCTTGCCGGCTCGATCCAATTGACTACCAAACGGGGTTGAGCTCCGTAATGCAATAAGGCCGTTGGACATCATCCAAACGACATCAATTCAGTTTCCATGAAATGGAATTCATCAACCAATATATCAAGTTCAGTAATGCAATAAAACGGTAGCCATTCAGTGACAATATCAAAAGAGGTGAGGGCGGTCAAGTACACCCTCACCTTAATCAATTCCAATATGCAAGTAAGCCTTCAAGGCATCACATAAACATTTAACAAAGCCACATAGTAACAATTTAGTGAGTGGTATACTCACCAAGCAAGTAAGTGGTATTTCATGTACCACGATCACCAAGCCGTCGTGCACTACCTTCAAGCCCTAGAACATATAACACATACAATGAGACTCGATAACGAGTCATATAGCAACGCTAAACACAACCCCAGTAGGGTTTCATATACATAAATGAGCATAATAGCAAACCAGAATTTAGAAAATGGCCTTAGTCTTGGCCCCAAATAGAAAACTGTTTTACACTCATTATGCGGTAATGGTACAACTCTCACTACAAATATCGGTTGGGGGTGTAAGACCCACCGTTTCGAAGCTATGGAACAGGGCTACAACAATGTAGAAGGTCACTCAATCCAGTTCTTAACACAACTAGGTCAAATATGCCAAATACTAACCCAGAATTCCGAAAACAGGTTTGCAAAACACAGAAAACTGTAATCGGTACATCTCAGTCCATACAAGTCCAAATGCCGAAATTCCAAAGGCATATGTTAGCTAAGATACTCAGCTACATTTCATCAGAAGACACCAACTCCAAAATCCAAACCAATTCCAGTCAAAAAAACCAATTACTATCGCAGTTTTCGCATTCTGCTCAAAGCAGAACAGCTACAGTAATTTCGTCATAACTCATTCTACATTAATCCAAATGACCTGAAATTTTACAGGCACATCAACCTCATCAATACCTACAACTTTCATGTTTTGAGCAAAGTCAAATTCGGCCTCTAACACAGTGATCTAAAACCGGACAGAATTGGGGCTTCAAGAACCCTAAATTTCCAATTTTCCATCCAAATCCAAAATTAGTTGCATTTAACCACATTTGACATCCATTAGAGCCATTTCCAACCATTACAATTCATCATACAAGCCCCCAACATCAAGATCATATTAAACCAGAAAAATTCCCAATAAAATAAAAACTTCACCAAAACATGCCAAATCAAGGGGTAAATCATATAATCCTTCACTCATGCCACCATTAAGCATACTATCACCATCATTAGAGGTAGTAAGGGGTTTAAGCAACACTTACCAAGAAATCAAGAGAGAGAGAGATGTTGAACACCTTTGCTCTTCAAACAAAGTTCACCAACACACTTACTATCACTAGAAGCAAAGTTTTTATGGAGTAGAATCTAGTCTAAGCCTTTGTTTATGGAAGATTGAGGCTTATGGAAGCTTGAAAATTGGAAAATTTCCTTCTTCTTTGAGAGAGAGAGAGCCGGCCATCCAAGAGAGAAAATGGTGATTTTTGGTGAATTTTTGGATATTTAATCCTTGGTCAAAAAAGTCAAAATTATGAATAGTAACTCTTAAAAGTCATCCAATAAGAAGGTGACACTTGTCACCTTCATAAATGCATCCCTATCTTTCTTTTCTCTCTCACATCAATCATTCACACATTCTACTTATCTCTTAACACCCGATAAATTTTACACAGTATCCAAAACTTAACCTTATTGGCCGAATTTTTCCGAACTTTTCGCACTAGTGGGTCCCACGTCCACTATTTACTCTTAATTTTCTAAAATTTCTCCAATGCTAGAAAAATCATCTTAAAACTATAACTGCTCATAAAATCCTCTCAGAAAATATTTCTAAGCCAGAAAATGCAAAATTATGCAATTAAAGGGGAATAAACCCTAGGAAAATAATTAGGGTTTTACGGGCTCTCACACTCTCCCCCCCTTAAAAGAATTTCGTCCTCGAAATTTCTCACCTTAATTCCCGAAAAGGTTTGGGTATTTCTTTCGCATTTCCTCTTCCATCTCCCATGTAGCTTCCTCCACTCCGTGGTTTCTCCAAAGCACTTTCACTAACGGAATCTTCTTGTTTCTGAGTTCTTTGACTTTTCGATCGAGTACTTGAACCGGTTTCTCCTCATAGGCTAGTGATTCATCTACTTCGATATCTTCCGGTTGTAAAACATGAGATGGGTCAGGATGGTACTTCTTTAGCATCGAGACGTGAAATACATCGTGGATTCGAGAAAGACTGGACGGTAGCTCCAATCGATACGCGACCGCTCCAACCCTCTGAAGGATCTTGTTGGGTCCAACGTACCGTGGTTGGAGTTTCTTTCCTTTCCCCGCAGTAAGACTTCGTAAGGGTGTGATCTTAAGAAATACTTGATCTCCAACTTCAAATTCCAAATCCTTCCTTCGGTTATCCACGTAGCTCTTTTGGCGACTCTGGGCGGTTTGAAGTCGTTGCCTTATCAACTTGACCTTCTCGTGAGCCTCTTCCATCCATGGAATAGTTGTCGGGTCCAGTGCTTTCTTTTCGCCAACTTCGTCCCAGTAAATCGGTGAGCGGCACTTGCGTCCGTAGAGAGCTTCGTACGGAGCCATTTGAATCGACGAGTGGAAGCTATTGTTGTACGCGAACTCTACTAAGGTCATGTGCTGACCCCAGTTGCCTCCAAAGTCCAGAATACAGGTTCGTAGCATGTCTTCTAGCGTCTGAATCGTCCGTTCCGACTGGCCATCCGTCTGGGGATGATAAGTAGTGCTCAAATTGAGTTTCGTCCCCAGGGTTTCTTGGAACTTCTGCCAAAACCGAGATACGAACCGTGGATCCCGATCTGAGACAATGCTCACCGGCACGCCGTGTAACCTTACAATTTCATCCATGTACAATCGGGTCAATTTGTCCATTGAATACTTCATGTTCACCGGTAAGAAATGGGCCGACTTGGTTAATCGATCAACGATCACCCAAACGGCATCGTGTCCTCTTTGCGTCCTTGGTAAACCTGAAACGAAGTCCATGGTGATGTTTTCCCACTTCCACTCGGGTATCTCCAAGGGTTGTAACAAACCCGATGGTTTTTGATGCTCTGCCTTCACTTGCTGGCAAATGAGACATTTCTGCACGTACAGCGCGATTTCCTTCTTCATGTTGTCCCACCAATAAATTCCTTTTAGGTCTTGATACATCTTACTGCTACCCGGATGGATTGTATACTTGGACCTATGAGCTTCCTCCAGAATTTCTGCTTTCAATGACTCGTCCTTTGGTACCACCATTCGGTTTCGGTACTTCAAAATACCTTCAGGACTCAAATTGAAGTCCGTAGTTTCTCCCTTTTCTACTTTCTCTCTCCACTTCCGTACCATCACATCCTCGCCTTGCGCCTCTTTTATACGTTCCAGTAGAGTGGAGGTCACCCTGACATTGCTAAATATCACCTTATGACTCCCAAGACAGGGTTTCCACTCGCACACGGATTCTAGTAGATCCCACTCCTTAACCATTAGCCCTGCCACTTGCACCTGGCGACTCAAGGCATCTGCTACCACATTCGCCTTTCCCGGATGGTAATTGATCGTACAGTCGTAATCCTCCAGGAATTCCATCCATCGCCGTTGCCTCATGTTCAGTTCCTTCTGGGAGAAAAGATATCTAAGGCTTTTGTGATCCGAAAACACTTCGAAGGTCACCCCATATAGGTAATGCCTCCACTTTTTCAGTGCAAACACAACTGCAGCTAGTTCCAGGTCATGAGTCGGATAGTTCTGCTCGTGAAGCTTCAATTTCCTAGAGGCAAAAGCAATCACATTCCGGTTCTGCATCAAAACACATCCCAATCCCTCTCGCGACGCGTCCGCATATACCGCAAACCCGTCCACTCCATTTGGCAAGACCAGTACCGGAGCCATGGTCAATCTTTTCTTTAATTCCTGAAAATTCGTTTCGCATCGGCTGTTCCAAATAAACTGGCCATGTTTCTTTGTCAAGTCAGTTAAAGGTCCTGCCAGTTTGGAAAAATCCTTAATGAACCTTCGGTAGTACCCCGCTAGCCCTAGGAAGCTACGAATTTCCGTGGGGGTTTCTGGCCTCTTCCAATTTGTCACGGCCTCAACCTTCGCCGGGTCCACTGCAATACCTTCGTGGGAGATCACGTGCCCTAGAAATGCCACTTTCTCCAACCAGAACTCGCATTTGCTAAACTTGGCGTATAGCTGATGTTCCTTCAATGTCTGCAACACCACTCTCAAATGCTCCTCGTGCTCCTCGCGTGACTTAGAGTAGACCAAAATGTCGTCAATAAACACCACGACAAATCGGTCCAGGTAGGGTTTGAAAACCCTATGCATTAGGTCCATGAAGGCGGCGGGAGCATTAGTCAATCCAAAGGGCATAACGGCGAACTCGTAATGCCCGTATCTCGAGTTGAAAGCAGTTTTCGGGATGTCCTCCTTCTTTATCAATAACTGATAGTATCCCTGTCGGAGATCCAACTTCGAGAAGACCACTGCTCCTTGCAGCTGGTCAAACAACTCATCGATGTGGGGCAGTGGATACTTGTTCTTGATCGTAACGTTGTTCAACCCCCTATAATCAATACACATCCTCAACGTTCCGTCCTTTTTCTTCACAAATAAGACCGGAGCTCCCCAAGGAGACTCACTCTCGTGGATGAATCCCCGCTCCAAAAGGTCTTGCAATTGCAACTTAAGCTCCTTTAGTTCTGCGGGTGCCATTCGGTAAGGGGTTTTGGAGATAGGTGCGGTTCCAGGTAAAAGATCTATTCGGAATTCTATCTCCCTTTCCGGAGGTAAGGCCACTAACTCATCAGGAAACACATCCGGAAATTCCCTCACTACGGCCACGTCTTCCACTTTTAACTTATCCGTAGGGGTATTAATTAGAAAGGCCAAATAGCCTCGCGCCCCTCTACTTATCAGTTTCCTAGCTCGAATGCCCGAAATGAGAGCAGATGAGGCTAACCTACCCCTTATATCCAACCTTAAGGTTGCCTCGCCAGGAATGCGAAATTCAACTATTTTCGTTTTACAGTCCAGTTGGGCGTTATATTTGGCTAACCAGTCCATTCCCAAAATCACGTCGTACCCTTTAATGGACAAGCTAATCAGGTCTCCTAAAAATCTCCGCTCACCTACCCATACATCACAATCCTTATAAACTATACTAGTCACCAAACGTTGATTCCCCGTAGGTGTACTAACCTCTAAGTCATATGGTAAACTAGCAGGTTTTATATCGATGCCACACATGAAATTAGGGTTAACAAACGAATGAGTGGCACCCGGATCAATTAAAACTTTGGCAAAGCGGTGGAATATAGGGATCGTACCTTCCACCACCTCGGAAGACTCTGGGATCTGGTGGGGCTCTAAGGAATATACCCTAGCCGGAACTTTTGGTTTGGATCCGTCTCCCTTGGCTGGTCCAGTATTGGTCCTTGACGGTAGTTGACTCCCCTTTCCATCTTGTTTCAGGACCGGGCATGTAGCCAGTTGATGGTCCGCACTTCCACACCGCAGGCATTTACCCAGTTTCCTCCAGCAATTATCCTCAGTGTGGTTTGTCTTCCCACAGTGCCCACAGGGACCACGAGGTGCCGAAGTCGGGCCACTCGGAGCATTTCCCCTCGGTCCACGCCCAGCTTGACCACCCCTGAACGGAGTCCCTCTGCCTGATCCGGACTGTCGACCACCACCCATGCCTCGTCCAAATTTGGAGGGAGTGCTCTTCTCACCCTGTCCAGAGGTACTCCCAGGAAAGCCACGCTTCTTAGCCTGGAAGTTTCGGACCTGTGACCGTGCACTTTCCGCTCGTTGGGCCTTTTCCACGACCTCGCTATACGCGTTGATTTGAGCCACCGCAAGGTCTTTCTGGATCTCAACATTCAAACCCTGGATGAAGCGCCTAATCCGTCGTTGCTCAGTCATGATTAGTTCAGGCGCAAATTTGGACAGGCGGGTAAACTGACTCTCGTACTCCGCCACAGTCTGAGTTCCTTGCCGAAGCCGGATAAACTCGTCCTCTTTCCTCTCCTGGACTAGAGGAGGGAAAAACTTGGTATTAAATTCTCGGATGAAGTTCACCCAAGTCCGCGGTGTCTGCTCCCGCTCCCATTTCTGTTGAATTATGTTCCACCAGGAACGGGCTGCCCCTTCGAATTGGAAAACGGCAAAAGTCAACTGCCGTTCATCGGTGTAGTGCAAGGCCGCAAAAATATCAACCATTTTCTCGAGCCATCGCTCGGCGACGTCCGGGTCGGGTCCCCCAATAAACTTTGGCGGAGAGAACTTTTGGAAACGTTCTAGTGCTCTATCTTCACTCTCATTATGATGTCCAGGGTTTCCGGGGTTGGGGTTTGGGTTTTGGCCCTGTTGTTGCACTACTTGTGCAAGTAGGTTGGTCATTTGCTGCATAGCAGCAGCTATTTGAACATTGGGGTTTATCTGGGGTTCAGGATTCGGTTCAGTAGAAGCTTCCCCCGTTTCTCTAACTGGTGTGGGTTGCCTAATACCGCGCCCACGTCCCCGACCACTCCGTGTTCCTTCCATACGGTATACTTGGTCTAGGCAAAATTACTAAACCAAAGCAGTAACAAAGCATGTAAGTAACAAATAAACTTCCACTTAACACATAACGATGCATTTCAAACAAGATCACAAGCACACATATATACAAGCCAAACATATATACAAGCAGTCAGTCAAGTACGGCCAAAGCACGTACGTACACAAAAGATCCACCTGAGGATAGGCCTATCAAAAGAAATTTACACGTAGCTAACTCTACATCCAAAACGGTTAGCTAAGGCTCTATCCCTATCCGCCCTATACACAAGACCAAAACTATCTATAACAACTCTAGAAGTCATAACCTAGCCCGAAGATGAGCTATGAGACCCACTCGACGGAGTGGATCCAACCCTAGCCTCAGACCCCGCACAGGAGTCCTTGTCGCTCACTCCTTCCACCACCTCGGCACAGAGGTTTAGGATTGCAGCGGCTCGAGTCCTCACCTTCCGAGCCCTCTTAGACTCGCTCTCATGCGCCTCCCTTAGCTGGGCACAGAGGTCATCGACTCTATCCTCCGCCTCTAGTACATCGTACTTCAGATCCTCAATCCTTTTGGCTTGCCCCTCATTGGCCGCCTTTAATTGATTCACCTCAACCTCAAGCTTGGCATTAGTTTTTGCCAGCTCCTTTCTTTCCTTCACAACTGCCAAAACAAGGGCATTCGGGTAAGCATACTTCTCCTTACACGCGCACCGCCGAAGACGGTTAAACGGGCTCCAACGAATAACGGCCCCCTTTGGCCGGATCTGGTACTTAATCATCGGAAGCGCTACACGGGGTCGCTTGGCCGCAGGGCCATCACTAGGTCCACTGGAACTGTCCATCCTACACCAAAAGTGTAAAAATAAGAATCAATAAGCTTAAAAATCATAAACAATAAACCCTCAGATCAAGCATTCCTATAACACCCAGGCTAATTCAAACTTAGGCTCTGATACCACCTGTGACAGCCCCACCTTCCCCTAAGGCGAACCCGAGGGGTTAGCGGACTGCCTGCCCAGCTCTCGCCAGGACTAACAGTACAGTTTACGTCAATCTATAACGTTCCGAACCTTGCAATGCCCGCAAATAAGCCAAAATCACAAAATAAAAAAAACGAAAGTCGTGGCACTCCGAAATCCAACCAAACATTATCCAAACATATATATACATTGGAAATCAGCATTTACAAGCCAAATGGCATACAAGTTATCTCATAAGATCATACAAGTGCATTTAGGCCAATACAAGCCATCCATTAAGGGAAACCATACACTTAGGGTTAACACCCTCAAGGAGCTAATCAAAATACATGTACAAGAGCTCAACTTGCATTCAACTATCATGACCTTTCCAAAAGTGCTCATTTGCCTGTAAGGAAAACAAATAACACGGAATGAGCTAAAGCCCAGTGGTATACCACCCAATAAGCAATCAAAGTCATGTAAGCATGAACCTTCATTTAAAGTGCGCAAATAAGCGATAAAGCAAAACGGTAAAAGGATACGGTTGGCTCTCAAGAGCCCAATTCCACGCTTGTAATCTTGATCCAACCCCATTGACCCTCCGTCAATGTTAAAAGTACCAAACCGTAGACCACACTTTACTTCCATTCCTTCCACCTATCATACCCCAACCGGGCCCGCACTCCATTCAGTAATATTTTGGTAATACTCGAGTTTACCGGAACCAAGGGTCTCATTACCACAAGGTTCCCCAATACAGTCCCCGTGGCAATTCAATCTTAACGACCAAGCCCTTGCCGGCTCGATCCAATTGACTACCAAACGGGGTTGAGCTCCGTAATGCAATAAGGCCGTTGGACATCATCCAAACGACATCAATTCAGTTTCCATGAAATGGAATTCATCAACCAATATATCAAGTTCAGTAATGCAATAAAACGGTAGCCATTCAGTGACAATATCAAAAGAGGTGAGGGCGGTCAAGTACACCCTCACCTTAATCAATTCCAATATGCAAGTAAGCCTTCAAGGCATCACATAAACATTTAACAAAGCCACATAGTAACAATTTAGTGAGTGGTATACTCACCAAGCAAGTAAGTGGTATTTCATGTACCACGATCACCAAGCCGTCGTGCACTACCTTCAAGCCCTAGAACATATAACACATACAATGAGACTCGATAACGAGTCATATAGCAACGCTAAACACAACCCCAGTAGGGTTTCATATACATAAATGAGCATAATAGCAAACCAGAATTTAGAAAATGGCCTTAGTCTTGGCCCCAAATAGAAAACTGTTTTACACTCATTATGCGGTAATGGTACAACTCTCACTACAAATATCGGTTGGGGGTGTAAGACCCACCGTTTCGAAGCTATGGAACAGGGCTACAACAATGTAGAAGGTCACTCAATCCAGTTCTTAACACAACTAGGTCAAATATGCCAAATACTAACCCAGAATTCCGAAAACAGGTTTGCAAAACACAGAAAACTGTAATCGGTACATCTCAGTCCATACAAGTCCAAATGCCGAAATTCCAAAGGCATATGTTAGCTAAGATACTCAGCTACATTTCATCAGAAGACACCAACTCCAAAATCCAAACCAATTCCAGTCAAAAAAACCAATTACTATCGCAGTTTTCGCATTCTGCTCAAAGCAGAACAGCTACAGTAATTTCGTCATAACTCATTCTACATTAATCCAAATGACCTGAAATTTTACAGGCACATCAACCTCATCAATACCTACAACTTTCATGTTTTGAGCAAAGTCAAATTCGGCCTCTAACACAGTGATCTAAAACCGGACAGAATTGGGGCTTCAAGAACCCTAAATTTCCAATTTTCCATCCAAATCCAAAATTAGTTGCATTTAACCACATTTGACATCCATTAGAGCCATTTCCAACCATTACAATTCATCATACAAGCCCCCAACATCAAGATCATATTAAACCAGAAAAATTCCCAATAAAATAAAAACTTCACCAAAACATGCCAAATCAAGGGGTAAATCATATAATCCTTCACTCATGCCACCATTAAGCATACTATCACCATCATTAGAGGTAGTAAGGGGTTTAAGCAACACTTACCAAGAAATCAAGAGAGAGAGAGATGTTGAACACCTTTGCTCTTCAAACAAAGTTCACCAACACACTTACTATCACTAGAAGCAAAGTTTTTATGGAGTAGAATCTAGTCTAAGCCTTTGTTTATGGAAGATTGAGGCTTATGGAAGCTTGAAAATTGGAAAATTTCCTTCTTCTTTGAGAGAGAGAGAGCCGGCCATCCAAGAGAGAAAATGGTGATTTTTGGTGAATTTTTGGATATTTAATCCTTGGTCAAAAAAGTCAAAATTATGAATAGTAACTCTTAAAAGTCATCCAATAAGAAGGTGACACTTGTCACCTTCATAAATGCATCCCTATCTTTCTTTTCTCTCTCACATCAATCATTCACACATTCTACTTATCTCTTAACACCCGATAAATTTTACACAGTATCCAAAACTTAACCTTATTGGCCGAATTTTTCCGAACTTTTCGCACTAGTGGGTCCCACGTCCACTATTTACTCTTAATTTTCTAAAATTTCTCCAATGCTAGAAAAATCATCTTAAAACTATAACTGCTCATAAAATCCTCTCAGAAAATATTTCTAAGCCAGAAAATGCAAAATTATGCAATTAAAGGGGAATAAACCCTAGGAAAATAATTAGGGTTTTACGGGCTCTCACACTCTCCCCCCCTTAAAAGAATTTCGTCCTCGAAATTTCTCACCTTAATTCCCGAAAAGGTTTGGGTATTTCTTTCGCATTTCCTCTTCCATCTCCCATGTAGCTTCCTCCACTCCGTGGTTTCTCCAAAGCACTTTCACTAACGGAATCTTCTTGTTTCTGAGTTCTTTGACTTTTCGATCGAGTACTTGAACCGGTTTCTCCTCATAGGCTAGTGATTCATCTACTTCGATATCTTCCGGTTGTAAAACATGAGATGGGTCAGGATGGTACTTCTTTAGCATCGAGACGTGAAATACATCGTGGATTCGAGAAAGACTGGACGGTAGCTCCAATCGATACGCGACCGCTCCAACCCTCTGAAGGATCTTGTTGGGTCCAACGTACCGTGGTTGGAGTTTCTTTCCTTTCCCCGCAGTAAGACTTCGTAAGGGTGTGATCTTAAGAAATACTTGATCTCCAACTTCAAATTCCAAATCCTTCCTTCGGTTATCCACGTAGCTCTTTTGGCGACTCTGGGCGGTTTGAAGTCGTTGCCTTATCAACTTGACCTTCTCGTGAGCCTCTTCCATCCATGGAATAGTTGTCGGGTCCAGTGCTTTCTTTTCGCCAACTTCGTCCCAGTAAATCGGTGAGCGGCACTTGCGTCCGTAGAGAGCTTCGTACGGAGCCATTTGAATCGACGAGTGGAAGCTATTGTTGTACGCGAACTCTACTAAGGTCATGTGCTGACCCCAGTTGCCTCCAAAGTCCAGAATACAGGTTCGTAGCATGTCTTCTAGCGTCTGAATCGTCCGTTCCGACTGGCCATCCGTCTGGGGATGATAAGTAGTGCTCAAATTGAGTTTCGTCCCCAGGGTTTCTTGGAACTTCTGCCAAAACCGAGATACGAACCGTGGATCCCGATCTGAGACAATGCTCACCGGCACGCCGTGTAACCTTACAATTTCATCCATGTACAATCGGGTCAATTTGTCCATTGAATACTTCATGTTCACCGGTAAGAAATGGGCCGACTTGGTTAATCGATCAACGATCACCCAAACGGCATCGTGTCCTCTTTGCGTCCTTGGTAAACCTGAAACGAAGTCCATGGTGATGTTTTCCCACTTCCACTCGGGTATCTCCAAGGGTTGTAACAAACCCGATGGTTTTTGATGCTCTGCCTTCACTTGCTGGCAAATGAGACATTTCTGCACGTACAGCGCGATTTCCTTCTTCATGTTGTCCCACCAATAAATTCCTTTTAGGTCTTGATACATCTTACTGCTACCCGGATGGATTGTATACTTGGACCTATGAGCTTCCTCCAGAATTTCTGCTTTCAATGACTCGTCCTTTGGTACCACCATTCGGTTTCGGTACTTCAAAATACCTTCAGGACTCAAATTGAAGTCCGTAGTTTCTCCCTTTTCTACTTTCTCTCTCCACTTCCGTACCATCACATCCTCGCCTTGCGCCTCTTTTATACGTTCCAGTAGAGTGGAGGTCACCCTGACATTGCTAAATATCACCTTATGACTCCCAAGACAGGGTTTCCACTCGCACACGGATTCTAGTAGATCCCACTCCTTAACCATTAGCCCTGCCACTTGCACCTGGCGACTCAAGGCATCTGCTACCACATTCGCCTTTCCCGGATGGTAATTGATCGTACAGTCGTAATCCTCCAGGAATTCCATCCATCGCCGTTGCCTCATGTTCAGTTCCTTCTGGGAGAAAAGATATCTAAGGCTTTTGTGATCCGAAAACACTTCGAAGGTCACCCCATATAGGTAATGCCTCCACTTTTTCAGTGCAAACACAACTGCAGCTAGTTCCAGGTCATGAGTCGGATAGTTCTGCTCGTGAAGCTTCAATTTCCTAGAGGCAAAAGCAATCACATTCCGGTTCTGCATCAAAACACATCCCAATCCCTCTCGCGACGCGTCCGCATATACCGCAAACCCGTCCACTCCATTTGGCAAGACCAGTACCGGAGCCATGGTCAATCTTTTCTTTAATTCCTGAAAATTCGTTTCGCATCGGCTGTTCCAAATAAACTGGCCATGTTTCTTTGTCAAGTCAGTTAAAGGTCCTGCCAGTTTGGAAAAATCCTTAATGAACCTTCGGTAGTACCCCGCTAGCCCTAGGAAGCTACGAATTTCCGTGGGGGTTTCTGGCCTCTTCCAATTTGTCACGGCCTCAACCTTCGCCGGGTCCACTGCAATACCTTCGTGGGAGATCACGTGCCCTAGAAATGCCACTTTCTCCAACCAGAACTCGCATTTGCTAAACTTGGCGTATAGCTGATGTTCCTTCAATGTCTGCAACACCACTCTCAAATGCTCCTCGTGCTCCTCGCGTGACTTAGAGTAGACCAAAATGTCGTCAATAAACACCACGACAAATCGGTCCAGGTAGGGTTTGAAAACCCTATGCATTAGGTCCATGAAGGCGGCGGGAGCATTAGTCAATCCAAAGGGCATAACGGCGAACTCGTAATGCCCGTATCTCGAGTTGAAAGCAGTTTTCGGGATGTCCTCCTTCTTTATCAATAACTGATAGTATCCCTGTCGGAGATCCAACTTCGAGAAGACCACTGCTCCTTGCAGCTGGTCAAACAACTCATCGATGTGGGGCAGTGGATACTTGTTCTTGATCGTAACGTTGTTCAACCCCCTATAATCAATACACATCCTCAACGTTCCGTCCTTTTTCTTCACAAATAAGACCGGAGCTCCCCAAGGAGACTCACTCTCGTGGATGAATCCCCGCTCCAAAAGGTCTTGCAATTGCAACTTAAGCTCCTTTAGTTCTGCGGGTGCCATTCGGTAAGGGGTTTTGGAGATAGGTGCGGTTCCAGGTAAAAGATCTATTCGGAATTCTATCTCCCTTTCCGGAGGTAAGGCCACTAACTCATCAGGAAACACATCCGGAAATTCCCTCACTACGGCCACGTCTTCCACTTTTAACTTATCCGTAGGGGTATTAATTAGAAAGGCCAAATAGCCTCGCGCCCCTCTACTTATCAGTTTCCTAGCTCGAATGCCCGAAATGAGAGCAGATGAGGCTAACCTACCCCTTATATCCAACCTTAAGGTTGCCTCGCCAGGAATGCGAAATTCAACTATTTTCGTTTTACAGTCCAGTTGGGCGTTATATTTGGCTAACCAGTCCATTCCCAAAATCACGTCGTACCCTTTAATGGACAAGCTAATCAGGTCTCCTAAAAATCTCCGCTCACCTACCCATACATCACAATCCTTATAAACTATACTAGTCACCAAACGTTGATTCCCCGTAGGTGTACTAACCTCTAAGTCATATGGTAAACTAGCAGGTTTTATATCGATGCCACACATGAAATTAGGGTTAACAAACGAATGAGTGGCACCCGGATCAATTAAAACTTTGGCAAAGCGGTGGAATATAGGGATCGTACCTTCCACCACCTCGGAAGACTCTGGGATCTGGTGGGGCTCTAAGGAATATACCCTAGCCGGAACTTTTGGTTTGGATCCGTCTCCCTTGGCTGGTCCAGTATTGGTCCTTGACGGTAGTTGACTCCCCTTTCCATCTTGTTTCAGGACCGGGCATGTAGCCAGTTGATGGTCCGCACTTCCACACCGCAGGCATTTACCCAGTTTCCTCCAGCAATTATCCTCAGTGTGGTTTGTCTTCCCACAGTGCCCACAGGGACCACGAGGTGCCGAAGTCGGGCCACTCGGAGCATTTCCCCTCGGTCCACGCCCAGCTTGACCACCCCTGAACGGAGTCCCTCTGCCTGATCCGGACTGTCGACCACCACCCATGCCTCGTCCAAATTTGGAGGGAGTGCTCTTCTCACCCTGTCCAGAGGTACTCCCAGGAAAGCCACGCTTCTTAGCCTGGAAGTTTCGGACCTGTGACCGTGCACTTTCCGCTCGTTGGGCCTTTTCCACGACCTCGCTATACGCGTTGATTTGAGCCACCGCAAGGTCTTTCTGGATCTCAACATTCAAACCCTGGATGAAGCGCCTAATCCGTCGTTGCTCAGTCATGATTAGTTCAGGCGCAAATTTGGACAGGCGGGTAAACTGACTCTCGTACTCCGCCACAGTCTGAGTTCCTTGCCGAAGCCGGATAAACTCGTCCTCTTTCCTCTCCTGGACTAGAGGAGGGAAAAACTTGGTATTAAATTCTCGGATGAAGTTCACCCAAGTCCGCGGTGTCTGCTCCCGCTCCCATTTCTGTTGAATTATGTTCCACCAGGAACGGGCTGCCCCTTCGAATTGGAAAACGGCAAAAGTCAACTGCCGTTCATCGGTGTAGTGCAAGGCCGCAAAAATATCAACCATTTTCTCGAGCCATCGCTCGGCGACGTCCGGGTCGGGTCCCCCAATAAACTTTGGCGGAGAGAACTTTTGGAAACGTTCTAGTGCTCTATCTTCACTCTCATTATGATGTCCAGGGTTTCCGGGGTTGGGGTTTGGGTTTTGGCCCTGTTGTTGCACTACTTGTGCAAGTAGGTTGGTCATTTGCTGCATAGCAGCAGCTATTTGAACATTGGGGTTTATCTGGGGTTCAGGATTCGGTTCAGTAGAAGCTTCCCCCGTTTCTCTAACTGGTGTGGGTTGCCTAATACCGCGCCCACGTCCCCGACCACTCCGTGTTCCTTCCATACGGTATACTTGGTCTAGGCAAAATTACTAAACCAAAGCAGTAACAAAGCATGTAAGTAACAAATAAACTTCCACTTAACACATAACGATGCATTTCAAACAAGATCACAAGCACACATATATACAAGCCAAACATATATACAAGCAGTCAGTCAAGTACGGCCAAAGCACGTACGTACACAAAAGATCCACCTGAGGATAGGCCTATCAAAAGAAATTTACACGTAGCTAACTCTACATCCAAAACGGTTAGCTAAGGCTCTATCCCTATCCGCCCTATACACAAGACCAAAACTATCTATAACAACTCTAGAAGTCATAACCTAGCCCGAAGATGAGCTATGAGACCCACTCGACGGAGTGGATCCAACCCTAGCCTCAGACCCCGCACAGGAGTCCTTGTCGCTCACTCCTTCCACCACCTCGGCACAGAGGTTTAGGATTGCAGCGGCTCGAGTCCTCACCTTCCGAGCCCTCTTAGACTCGCTCTCATGCGCCTCCCTTAGCTGGGCACAGAGGTCATCGACTCTATCCTCCGCCTCTAGTACATCGTACTTCAGATCCTCAATCCTTTTGGCTTGCCCCTCATTGGCCGCCTTTAATTGATTCACCTCAACCTCAAGCTTGGCATTAGTTTTTGCCAGCTCCTTTCTTTCCTTCACAACTGCCAAAACAAGGGCATTCGGGTAAGCATACTTCTCCTTACACGCGCACCGCCGAAGACGGTTAAACGGGCTCCAACGAATAACGGCCCCCTTTGGCCGGATCTGGTACTTAATCATCGGAAGCGCTACACGGGGTCGCTTGGCCGCAGGGCCATCACTAGGTCCACTGGAACTGTCCATCCTACACCAAAAGTGTAAAAATAAGAATCAATAAGCTTAAAAATCATAAACAATAAACCCTCAGATCAAGCATTCCTATAACACCCAGGCTAATTCAAACTTAGGCTCTGATACCACCTGTGACAGCCCCACCTTCCCCTAAGGCGAACCCGAGGGGTTAGCGGACTGCCTGCCCAGCTCTCGCCAGGACTAACAGTACAGTTTACGTCAATCTATAACGTTCCGAACCTTGCAATGCCCGCAAATAAGCCAAAATCACAAAATAAAAAAAACGAAAGTCGTGGCACTCCGAAATCCAACCAAACATTATCCAAACATATATATACATTGGAAATCAGCATTTACAAGCCAAATGGCATACAAGTTATCTCATAAGATCATACAAGTGCATTTAGGCCAATACAAGCCATCCATTAAGGGAAACCATACACTTAGGGTTAACACCCTCAAGGAGCTAATCAAAATACATGTACAAGAGCTCAACTTGCATTCAACTATCATGACCTTTCCAAAAGTGCTCATTTGCCTGTAAGGAAAACAAATAACACGGAATGAGCTAAAGCCCAGTGGTATACCACCCAATAAGCAATCAAAGTCATGTAAGCATGAACCTTCATTTAAAGTGCGCAAATAAGCGATAAAGCAAAACGGTAAAAGGATACGGTTGGCTCTCAAGAGCCCAATTCCACGCTTGTAATCTTGATCCAACCCCATTGACCCTCCGTCAATGTTAAAAGTACCAAACCGTAGACCACACTTTACTTCCATTCCTTCCACCTATCATACCCCAACCGGGCCCGCACTCCATTCAGTAATATTTTGGTAATACTCGAGTTTACCGGAACCAAGGGTCTCATTACCACAAGGTTCCCCAATACAGTCCCCGTGGCAATTCAATCTTAACGACCAAGCCCTTGCCGGCTCGATCCAATTGACTACCAAACGGGGTTGAGCTCCGTAATGCAATAAGGCCGTTGGACATCATCCAAACGACATCAATTCAGTTTCCATGAAATGGAATTCATCAACCAATATATCAAGTTCAGTAATGCAATAAAACGGTAGCCATTCAGTGACAATATCAAAAGAGGTGAGGGCGGTCAAGTACACCCTCACCTTAATCAATTCCAATATGCAAGTAAGCCTTCAAGGCATCACATAAACATTTAACAAAGCCACATAGTAACAATTTAGTGAGTGGTATACTCACCAAGCAAGTAAGTGGTATTTCATGTACCACGATCACCAAGCCGTCGTGCACTACCTTCAAGCCCTAGAACATATAACACATACAATGAGACTCGATAACGAGTCATATAGCAACGCTAAACACAACCCCAGTAGGGTTTCATATACATAAATGAGCATAATAGCAAACCAGAATTTAGAAAATGGCCTTAGTCTTGGCCCCAAATAGAAAACTGTTTTACACTCATTATGCGGTAATGGTACAACTCTCACTACAAATATCGGTTGGGGGTGTAAGACCCACCGTTTCGAAGCTATGGAACAGGGCTACAACAATGTAGAAGGTCACTCAATCCAGTTCTTAACACAACTAGGTCAAATATGCCAAATACTAACCCAGAATTCCGAAAACAGGTTTGCAAAACACAGAAAACTGTAATCGGTACATCTCAGTCCATACAAGTCCAAATGCCGAAATTCCAAAGGCATATGTTAGCTAAGATACTCAGCTACATTTCATCAGAAGACACCAACTCCAAAATCCAAACCAATTCCAGTCAAAAAAACCAATTACTATCGCAGTTTTCGCATTCTGCTCAAAGCAGAACAGCTACAGTAATTTCGTCATAACTCATTCTACATTAATCCAAATGACCTGAAATTTTACAGGCACATCAACCTCATCAATACCTACAACTTTCATGTTTTGAGCAAAGTCAAATTCGGCCTCTAACACAGTGATCTAAAACCGGACAGAATTGGGGCTTCAAGAACCCTAAATTTCCAATTTTCCATCCAAATCCAAAATTAGTTGCATTTAACCACATTTGACATCCATTAGAGCCATTTCCAACCATTACAATTCATCATACAAGCCCCCAACATCAAGATCATATTAAACCAGAAAAATTCCCAATAAAATAAAAACTTCACCAAAACATGCCAAATCAAGGGGTAAATCATATAATCCTTCACTCATGCCACCATTAAGCATACTATCACCATCATTAGAGGTAGTAAGGGGTTTAAGCAACACTTACCAAGAAATCAAGAGAGAGAGAGATGTTGAACACCTTTGCTCTTCAAACAAAGTTCACCAACACACTTACTATCACTAGAAGCAAAGTTTTTATGGAGTAGAATCTAGTCTAAGCCTTTGTTTATGGAAGATTGAGGCTTATGGAAGCTTGAAAATTGGAAAATTTCCTTCTTCTTTGAGAGAGAGAGAGCCGGCCATCCAAGAGAGAAAATGGTGATTTTTGGTGAATTTTTGGATATTTAATCCTTGGTCAAAAAAGTCAAAATTATGAATAGTAACTCTTAAAAGTCATCCAATAAGAAGGTGACACTTGTCACCTTCATAAATGCATCCCTATCTTTCTTTTCTCTCTCACATCAATCATTCACACATTCTACTTATCTCTTAACACCCGATAAATTTTACACAGTATCCAAAACTTAACCTTATTGGCCGAATTTTTCCGAACTTTTCGCACTAGTGGGTCCCACGTCCACTATTTACTCTTAATTTTCTAAAATTTCTCCAATGCTAGAAAAATCATCTTAAAACTATAACTGCTCATAAAATCCTCTCAGAAAATATTTCTAAGCCAGAAAATGCAAAATTATGCAATTAAAGGGGAATAAACCCTAGGAAAATAATTAGGGTTTTACGGGCTCTCACAAATTGGATTAAATGATCTTCATGAACATTGTAACCCTATGTCTTAGCTTCGAAACAGTGTAAGTTTTACTTCAATCCAATAAGTGTAGCCTCAGATATGTCCTTTCAGTAACAATACATCAAATCTGCCTTTTGTTAAGTCCATTTCCGCACTTGTTATTAGTTTAATTTTGTACTTATATTGTCTTGAGCCTATTGAACGGCTCTTGTGATGAATTTGTGTTGTGTGTAGCCTTGGGTTTGTTTAAGGAAAATATTGAAGTCATAAATGGCAGGAAAAATAGGTAAATACAAAGGGCGTGCTGCCCAAAGTTTTGCTCGAGGGCTAAGTTTCTATTTGAATTTGTATATTTTCGTTTGGCAAAAACTATGACCGTTTTCCGTCTTGAAACATGATCCTTCTTCCATTGGAAACTCCAAATGTTTATTTACTCTTACTCAAATAAAAAGGGGTGATTTAGAATTTTCTTGGGTCTTTTGTCCTCTCTTTTACATGAATTTCATTAAGACATTTAGTCTATAATATCTACTTGAATATGAGAGGATTTTGAACCATATAAACGATCCCGAAAATAGTATTTCTCAGCCTATCTAGTTGGATTTTGACTTGTCTTTGGTTCAAGTGTTTCCATTGGAAAATTTTATAACCCTTTTGAGTTCGGTTTTACATTTGGTCTATGAAACCCTAGTTATTTTTGTCCACGGGTCCAAATGTCCTTGTTTCACTTTAAAGTCTTTTATACGTTCTACTTAATTGTCGAGTTTCTTTCACCCAATTGTTTGTACTAGATGAGTTGTGATATTCTTTCTCGTTTAATCTTAGGTTTTCTCGGTGACTAAGGATAATATCCGGAAGGATATTTTGCACGTTGTTTGCGTACATAGGTGAGTGTTCCTTGTTTGTTATATTCTCCTTGACTTCATGACTTGTTGTCGTTGTTTGATAATGTGTTAAATGCTTTCAAGGATTTCTAAAACAAGTTTTCTAGGCGAGCGTGT
The DNA here is from genome assembly GCF_036785885.1 of Coffea arabica. Taxonomy (NCBI): domain Eukaryota; kingdom Viridiplantae; phylum Streptophyta; class Magnoliopsida; order Gentianales; family Rubiaceae; genus Coffea; species Coffea arabica. Next base: position 23,501,687 of record NC_092316.1, read on the forward strand.
ACTTTATCGCGCTCGACCTAAATGAAACGTGAGATTTTCAATGATTTAATGGTTGATACATTAGTTGCGCATGATGTAAGCCTTTTGGCTGAATTGGGCCCTGCCTTTCGTTACCGATTGACTCGAGCCAGAAGCGGACTCGGTCAGGCAATATGGTGACCCTGGGTGAATTTGGTATACTCGAGTATTACCTTGTAGTCCGGACAACGACCGGATGGGTGGAGCCTGGCCAATGGTCGGGGAAAGGGGGTGAATGAACGAACGAAAGACCGAACGAGGGATTTTACTTACAAAAATGCATTTTCAAATGATCGGAGGAATAAGGGGAAATGTCAGGAGAACGAACGAATGAACAAATTTATGGCTCCTTGTGAGCCCGTATCCTTTTAATGAATGTGTTACTATCGCTTTCCATTGTAAATGTTTCTTGAATTATTGATACTCCATGTTTCATGTATCGAAATGATTATTTGATTATGTGTTCGGAACCTCACTGAGCTTTTAGCTCATCCCTTTAGTTTTGTTTTCCTTAACAGGGGAAGGCACGCAAGGATGAGAGCTTGGTATAGACTAGCTTGGTCTAGCTCCTTGTTTTTGTAATGGTTCTCGCCCTAGTGCTTGGCACGGGCTGGTTGTATGGTGAAGTGAGAACCTTTGTATATTCGATGTTCGTACTCCCTTTCGAGATAGTAATGCACATTAGTTTTGCGTTAAGTTTTGGATCGTCGTTATATTTATTCCTGTGATTTATTTCGATTTTACTTAAGGACTGCAGTAAGTGAGTGAGTCCCGGCGAGAGTTGGGCAGGCGACCCGCCAAACCCTGGGGTACGCCCTAGGGAGAGGTGGGGCCGTCACAGTTAGTCCCATTAGTGAGCATTTCATTTACACTGCCACTAAACATGGGTTAGTCCCACTAGCGAGCATTTCATTTACATTGACACTAAACATGGGTAAGTCCCACTAGTGAGCATTTCATCACATTGCCATTAAACATGGGCTAATCCCACTAATGTACATTACATCTTACCATTAGACATGGGTCAGTCCCATTAACACTTCATTTCACCAACATCACATTGGGCCTGAATTTTGTGCCGCTAACATCACGTTGGGTTTGGATTTCGTGCCACCAACATCACAAACATCCCGTTGGGCTTGGAGTTTGTGCCACCAACATCACAAACATTACGTTGGCTTGGATTTTGTTCTACCAACATCACAAATGTGACAGCCCCACCTCACCCTAAGGCGAACTAAAGGGTTCGGCGGATCGCCTGCCTAGCTCTCGCCAGGACTACGAACTTGATTCACACAAACCTAGCATAGTACGCGCGATAGGACCCAAAGAAAATGAACAATCGGAAACTACTAAGGTGAGAACATGCCTACCAAACCATAAAATCATAGTCTCAACGGAATACATTTAATAGACAAGGTTAAACACTTATACATATATGTACATTGAAGTCTTGAACAAATTAACATACAGTGTGATCCGAGGTACTCATACTACACAAAATACAATTAGGGCTTCATTTTCAAAAGAGTTTAACAACATGACATATATATACTAGCTTGACCCTTTTCTTCCAAAACCGTGATTTCCAAGTTTGTCCCCTGTAAGGAAAACAAAGGCAACAGAAAGGGGGTGAGCTTACGCTCAATGAGGTACCAAACATATAGGGGTAAAATCATGGCCTTTCACGTTTAATCAATCAGATACATATACCAGATATCAAGGAAAGCATTTAGATACAGTGATTCAAAGGGAAAGGATACAAGTGGCTCTCAGGAGCCAAATTTCCATTTGCAGTACTTGATTCGAACCCGTTGACTCTTCGTCAACGTAAATAGAACCAACATATCCGTAGACCCCACTTTACACCAATTTCCGTCCACCATACATACCCCTACCGGGCCCGAACTCCATTCAGGAACAGTAATGGTAATACTCGAGTATACCGGAATCAAGAGTCTCAATACCCAAAGATTTCCAAAACAGACTACCGTGGTTCGTTATCTAATTGCCCAGGCCCTTGCCGGCCCGACTTGAGTAACTAGCCACAGGTGTTGAGCTCAGAGGTCACAGAAAGGTCGTTGGATACCAGCCTCCAAACGACGTCCGAACAGATTCAGATACAGTTAACAGATTATACACAGTAAATGGGCATATGGATAGACAAGAGAACGAGTATGATAAAGTACACCCTCATCTCAAATAGAATAAACAGATAGTGCAGTCATTTAAATCGCAGATTGCAGGGGCAGAAACCAAGTTAAACAGCAAATGAAGGGAGTGGTACACTCACCGGTTCAAGTACAGATATTTCAAAAGTTTTCACTTCAAACTGGCTTTAATCGCCAAGAAATCCTAAAATCATCAAAGTAAAACAATTGAAGGTTTCACACCCAAAATCGAGTAAACGGAATGTACAAGTGAGGCTCGACTACACGTCGTATGTCTTTCCAGGTTAAGTACTAGTACAAAAGAATAAAATATGACTTTTGAGCAAAAGATAACAGTTGGTCCTAGGGTTACACACAACACCAAAACCCTTCATTTGTACTAAGATCAACTCAATTGAAGGAATCGCGTAGCTCTAAAATTTTGGGCAGCATGCCCTCTGTATTTACCTATTTTCCCAGCCACTTATGACTTCATTATTTCCGTCAATCAATCTCAAAGTTATATGCAATATAAATTCATCACAACAGCCATTCAATAGGTTCAAAGTCATTCAAGTACAAGATTTAGCTATAAAAATGACCGGAAATGAGCTTTAAGCTAGGAAACCAAAAAGGCAGATTCACCGCTACTTAGTGTATCGGACCTAACCGAAACTACTCTTATTGGATTGAAGTACAAGTTATACCATTTCGAAGCTAAGACAGAGGGCTATAACTTTGATGAAGACTATTTAGTCCAGTTCTCATCCTAACTAGGTCAAAGTTACCAAAACAACCCCAGATTTTCCAGTTCGAAGCTCACTGTGAAATTCAACTAGCAATCTTGATTCATTCAATCATATCTCAGCACACACAACTCCGATTCAGGTAATTCCAAAGCCATTTGAAAACTAAGATACAAGTATATAATTCTTAAGTATACATCGATAACCAAATCAGTAGTATTCCCGGTCAAACTAACCAATTACAGAAGCTGATTATCAGTTTTGGACAGAAACAGGGCAGCAAGGGTATTTCGGTCTTTTGATAGGCTACGTTGCTCCGATTGGGCTGAAATGTTTCAGACAACTACAAAACATCATTCTATACAACTTTTATGTTTTGTGCTAAGTCTAATTCGGCCTCTAACATTATGAAATGGAACCAGGCAAAACTGAAGTTTGAATTTCCAGAAATCTGGAATTTGGGGCTATTAGTGCATACCACTACTTTTCTTGCTTCATCCTTTCATTGTTTTCCTCTTAACCAACATGCCAAGTGTTAACTCTAACTAAAACCAAGAATCAAAGCTTTAACAATTAATCAAACACATGGTAGGCCACTTAACCAACCCAACTGCCACTTCACTAATTCAAGAGATTTAGCCATAGGAAGCATCTATACAACTTCTAGTTTACACTCAAACCTTTAAATACTTAATATAACACCATAAAAGCAAGGATTAAAGATCACATACCTCTCTTACAAGTTGATTAAGTCACCCAAAACAACCACCAACCAAAAGCTTCAAGGCTTGAAGATCACACACTAGAGTTGGATGGATTTCACTCACTAACTCACTCCTTAACTTTTGATTTTTTTCCTAAGAGTAAAAAGCAAGAAAATGGAGTTTCTTCTTCTCCTTTGCTGCTCCAAGATGGCTGGCCAGCTTATGAAGGAAATGGAGCAAAAAAATGGTTTTAATTCATCAAATTCTTTGGTCAAATAAGTTACATGGTTGGTGTCTTGCCACTTGGCACCATCTTGGCCATTTTCTTACTAATCTTTGCCAAATCATGTTCCTATCCTCCAATTCTTTCCCTTATCTTACTAACACCTAGTAAATTAATTCCTGTATACAAAACTTAACCTAATTGGCCGAATTTTATCGAACTTACCGCACTAGCGGGTCCCATGTCAGGTATACGCTCTTAAAATCTTATAAACTAACTTATACTAGGAAAATGATTTAAAAACCATATTTACTCATAAAAAATATTTTTAAAAGTTTTCGTATCAATAAAATGTGGAAAAGCGTGCAATTAGAAGAAAATAAAACCTAACAATTAAGAAAATTACGGGTTCTCACAACAAACATCACCAACATCCCGTTGGGCCTGGATTTTGTGCCACCAACATCACGTTGGGCTTTAACTTTGTGCCACCAACATCGCGGCAGGCTCAGGTATTATCCCACTGACCAATTATCGAGGCAGACTCGGGTTTTATCCCACCGACCGATTATTAAGACAGATTCGGGTATTCATCCCACTGACCTTTTGTGTTTGCATGTTCCAACTCACGACAGAATAACTGTAGGTAAGCATTTGGTGTCTATGTTTTTGTCTCGAGTTTCTCCGAAACTCAAACAAAGATGGGCAAACTGTAGATACCAAATTTCTTATTTTTTTTATTCTATTTATTATTTTTGTTTTAATTTATTTTTGTTTTTAATTATTAGCTATTTTTAATTATTAATCTTATGATTTTATTTTAAACAAAAAAAAAGAGGCATAGCAAAGGCACGCGTGCCAAACATTTCCCACGGTTTCATGAAGTACAGAAGATAGCTCGGTTCATCCCAATTTTTCCCCATTTTTCTTCCCGTCATTTTTCTTTGCCATTGGATCATGCTAAATCCATTCCACTTGGCTCTCATCTAAAACCCAAGAAGAATCTGGAATTTGGAACCAATCTGATGGCTGAGGGAGAGGCGGTGAGCTGAGGTTGTTTGTGAACCATTGAGATGAGGTTTAAGGGTTTCAATCTGATATAAAAAGAAAACTAAGGGTTTAGAGAGGGGAGCAGATAGGGTGACGGCTGAAAATTTTGGTAGAATTTGGTGACGGCTGAAGGTGAGATAGTGTGGCGGCTGAGAGGAAGATAGAGAGTGAGGGAGAGCAGAGGTAGAGAGAAAAATAGAGAAGGCTAAGAAAGAAACTGGAGTGACGTCTGGAGGAGAGATTGAGAAAAGTGAGAAGAGGAGACCGTGAGAGCGAGCAAGAGAGCAAGGCAGAAGAAAAGAAAATTCTGGTCGAGTGCTATTCTTAAAGGGACGAATGAGCCATTGGAACTACTACCTATTGCGAGGAGTAAAAATCATCTTTATTTCATTCCACCGTTATCGCCTACGGAAAAGAAAAGAAAGAACTGTAATTTGCCTTTCCCTTTAAGCCTTGGTGCAGATCTTGAAGCTCTCAAGCATAGGGTCTATGACTTTACTTATGGCCATTTCCCCGTTAGTTATCTTTGACGTTTGAGTATACGTGCTTCATGGGCTGATTGAATTGAAGAGTTGAAGCCATTATTATTTCTGATTTTGGGTAGGGAATCATCGGATCTTTTCGTGTCAAAACCTAGGATTTTGTGGGGGGGCTGATTTCCTTCATTTGTACTGTTTTCAGAGGCTGCCAAAGTTTTTTAGTTGAGGAAAGAAGAAAGTTCCTAGCTTTATATGTTTCCTGCGGTTTGACACTTCATGACTTGAGTCCTTGTGTTGTGGTCGAGTAGGACTATCAATAAGTATTTAGAAGCTAGTTGTTGGGCTTGATAAATTCAGATCATGCGTGAAATGCTGATGTTTGGTTGCTGGTTTCATGAGTCATTCCTTTCCCCTTGCTATGACTGGGTTTCAGATGATTTCCTTGCTCATGAATCTTGTTGTGTTGGTGAATCATTGATGATTGAATGATGGTTGTATAGAATGCTTGGGTTTTGTTTAGAACCTTTTGCGAATTTTCTGGGTTGCATTTGTTGGGTAGTGGGCAAGGGTTGAAGTGGTCCTTTGCAAAGGTTAAAATGTCTTCTTTCTCATTGCTTGTGTTCTCCTTTGCTTCACACATTCCTGTCTTGGTAGTCTTGTTGGCTGAAATGGATAGTTTAGTTCATTCTTTTGATGTTAGTTCCTGGTTTGTTCATGCTAGAAGAATACGCAGGGTAGTCTTGTTGTTTTGATCTTGTTGTCTTGCGTTTGAGAATGTATTGAGGCGACAAATATATTGAGGCCAAATTTTGATTTTTAGGAGGCTCATAGACTAATGCATCACAATGAATTTTTGAAAATTACCAATGGGTGGACAATTCAACCCATTTTTTAATAAACCATCAATTTCATTCAATTCATTTGACCAATTTTACCCTTTTTAGGGTGATTTGGCCGATTTTTGAATAAATCATCAATTTCAATCAATTCATTTGACTAATTTACCCTTTTTGGGTGATTTGGTCGATTTTTGAATAAATTATTAATTTCATTCAATTCATTTGACCAATTTACCCTTTTTAGGGTGATCTGGTTGGTTTTTGAATAAATAATCAAATCTCATTCAATGCATTTGACCATTTCACCCTTTTTAAGGTAATCTAGTCAATTTTGAATAAATCATCAATTTCATCCTATCCATTTGACCCGCTTATTCCCTTTTAGGGTTTAAGTCTAAGGTTCACTGAATAAATTGGTCGAAACATTGCAACCCTTTTGAAGAGCAGGCTCTTTTGCACATCATGCGTCGATCAAAACAAGCAATCCATTCGGACTTTGTCCTCATTTTTAAGACAAATGTCTCTTCTCACTCCAATTGGCCAATTTTTCAAATCATTTTTTTTCACTCAATCAGTTGATCGAATTCATCAGGTATGGTATGGTGCCTACCCTAGAGGATTGCATTTTCATGCTAGGCCTACCCTTGGCATAAAAAGGGCTCCCCCATAGGACATGCATACCGATTTTGTAGTCTTGCCTACTGACTCGGGGTATTTTTTCTTTTGTTTTCCTCCTTCCCCTGCATTCATAAAAATGTTTCAATAAAGGAAAATATTTTTCTATATCTGATAACAATTTTGATCCGATAAAGTTTGAAAAGTATTACTTGATTCTTGGGCAGATCCTACAATGTAAAGCATGAAGGATCTATTTGGAAGCGTTAGGCCAAAACCTCTAAGAGATTTCATAATTCTTTTTCAAAGGAAAATTCTGTATATTTGAATTGTTAATACATTTTTAGCCCAAAAGAAAAGGAGACAAAAAGTGTGGAGCTCTTTAGAAGTTTTTCTCTTCTCATTTGTATTATAATTGAACGAGAAATTTTGTTTTAAACTTTTTCAGCAATAATTAAAATAAGAAATTTAAGTGCATATTGTACTTTGGTGATCCTCCTGTGCAGGTACTCATAGCTGAACATAATGAAGAATCATCCAGTGATGTGGAAGGCCGATACAGAAAAAGAGAAACAAGAAGAAAGAAGGAAAATGCCCTACACTGGGGCAAATTTTTGTTGAAATTTTTTTTTTTTTTTAAAAATCAAAATCAAAATAAAATAAAATCAAAAAATCAAAAAATCAAAAAAAATCAAAAATCAAAAATCAGAAAAATCAGGAAAAATCAAATTCAATTTCTTGTTTCTTGAAAAATCAAATTAAATTCTTGTTGGCAATGTCTCAACATACCTCGCGCACCCTTCTACCTCCTTTTTTGACAACCACATTTAATTCACTGCCTTCTATCACCGTTAGCATCGAGTCTATCTCACTAACGTGTGCGTTTTCATTCCACCACCGTTAGCATCGAGTCTATCTCACTAACGTGTGCATTTTTATTCCGCCACCGTTAGCATCGAGTCTATCTCACTAACGTGTGCGTTTTCATTCCACCACAGTTAGTATCGAGTCTATCTCACTAACGTAGGCGTTTTTATTCTACCACATCGAGTCTATCTCACTAACATGTGCGTTTTCATTCCACCGCCGTTAGCATCGAGTCTATCTCACTAACGTGTGCGTTTTCATTCTACCACCGTTAGCATCGAATCTATCTCACTAACGTGTGCGTTTCATTCCACCACCGTTAGCATCGAGTCTATCTCACTAACGTGTGCGTTTTCATCCCATCACCGTTAGTATCGAGTCTATCTCACTAACGTGTGCGTTTTCATTCTGCCACTGTTAGCATCGAGTCTATCTCACTAACGTGTGCGTTTTTATTCCCCCACCGTTAGCATCGAGTCTATCTCACTAACGTGTGCGTTTTCATTCCACCACCGTTAGCATCGAGTCTATCTCACTAACGTGTGTGTTGTTGTTTTTAGTTTATCTCCATTAGCATTGAGTTCATCCCATGATTTTAAATTTTGTTCGAGTCAGTCCCATGATTTTAAGTTTTATTCGGGTCAGTCCCAGAATTTTAAGTTTATTCGGGTCAGTCCCATGATTTTAAATTTTATTCGGGTCAGTCCCATGATTTTAAGTTTTATTCGGGTCAGTCCCATGATTTAAATTTTATTCGGGCCAGTCCCATGATTTAAATTTTATTCGGACCAGTCCCATGATTTTAAATTTTATTCGGGTCAAACCCATGATTTTAATTTTACTCGGGTCAGTCCCGATTTTAAATTTCATGTTGGGGTCAGTCCTGATTATAAATTTCTGTTGGGGTCAGTCCCCTCGGATCAGTCCCGATTTTAAATTCCTATCTCGGGTCAGTCCCGATTTCAAATTTCCTGCTTTCAGGTCAGTCTCGATGTTAAACTTCCTGTTTGGGTTAGTCCCGTTTTAATTCATTCGAATCATTCGCAGCCGAACAACGCAGGTGAGTATTTGGTGTCTACTTCTTTGTCTCAAGTTTTTCCAAAACTCAGACAAAGAGGGGCAAACTGTAGACACAAAATTTTTGATTTTCAACTCTGTTTATTTAATTGATTTAAGTTTAGATTTATGTGTTCAATTTTTAGGTTTTTAGTTTATTTATTTATTTTTTATTTTTAGGCCTTTTACTTTATTTTGTTCTAGTTTATTTTATTTTATTGTTTACTTTGGTCTTCATGCTAAATTTCAGAAAAAAGAAAAAGAAAAATTGACAAGTGGAAACTTGCATGTGGGACAAGTGTCCCTTCTTATTTGCTAACAACACATCACCTAGGTGACAAGAGGTTTAGACACTTGTAGGATGGGGATGACCAAAAAAAAAGAAAAGAAAGAAAAGGGCCGCGGACGAAAAAGAGGGCAGGGGTCGGAGGCGAGAGAAAAAAAAAAGAAAGGGGAGAAAATGAGAGAATTGGAAGAGAGGTGGGGGTTCAGAGAGGAAGACAGTAGAGCGGCAAGGGTTTTTGAGGAAAATGAAAGGAGAGGCGGCGGACTAAGAAACGAAAAAACACACAGAAAAAGGGGAAAGTCTGTGACGACCCCACCTCCCCCTAAGGCGTACCAAAGGGTTCGGCGGACCGCCTGCCCAGCTCTCGCCAGGACTCACTCACTATCTCGATCGAGTCATGTACACACATCCATGAACCATAAATAATATCCGCAATTCAAGCTTATAATTTACATTGATAGAAATCGAGGTACAAAGCCTCAATACACCAAACTAGTTCAAAACGTATACAATCCAAGTACAACATGTTCCATTCGAGGAATAGCGCGAGTACAAGACCAAAAGTCAAAAGTCAAAACAAAAGGCTACGCTAGTCTTTTACAAGTCTCACGCGTCACTCGTACCCCCTGTAAGGAAAACAAATAGCGTGGTGTGAGCTAAAGCCCAGTGAGGTTCCAAATAGCAAATTGACCATTATTTATAAGTACTAGTTTTCGATATAGCAAAGTAACGAGCATGAAGAGTTCATAAAAGTGAGCAATCTCAAAATGAGCGAGTGTAAAAGTTTTCAGAAGAAACAATAATCCAATAAACAATAAACATTCCAAAGCATAAGGATACGGATGGCTCTCAGGAGCCAACTTCCATTCATCATCAGGGCTTGATCACATAGTAGTTGACACTCCGTCAACTTTCAAGTAAAGGAGCCAATCCAGTAGAACACCACTTACACTACTCTCCGTCCACCATTCACACCCCCTACTGGGCCCAAAATACTTAATAAACACGGGTGGTAATACTCGAGTATACCAATTAGTCGAGAAGATATCACTCCACTCGACAAAGAAAGAGACCCAGGGCTCGTTACCCAACCGACCAAGCCCCTGCTGGCTCGACTAGAGTAACTTGCCACAGGGTTTCTGGAATTCCAGGAAGTGCGCGCATCATAACAAGTATGTCAAGTCAATTGCAACAATAAACAAGTATATATCATGTAAGGGCAAGTGCGATAAAGTACACTCTTGCCCTAACAATTCACGCATGTGGCATGTAATCATATTGGCACGTATCAAGTACAAGTATCAAGTTCAATTCAGTATTTGAAAGCACTCACCAAAAGATATAGTGCTTTTACTGGTCACTTTCAGGTTATACTCCGAGTTCGGAGTCCAAATCTGCGATAAAACTCAATTTGAGAACTTTGAAACATGACTAGAGTTCGAAACTTAGACGTTTCGTTCAATAAGAATCAAGAAATTGAAATTCACTCGGACAGTAGTCGTGAAACACTTGCTCGCCTTTTTAAACAGTAAAACTTTGTAATATTTATACTTGAAATTGTCTTGCGAGTTGAAAGTACAAGGAAAACATACTTCGAGCAATCATTATTTCATTTCTCAAGGGTACAAGTTCGTCCAAGTCCTAACATATAACACTCAAGAAACATAGTGGCCAAGGTTCTCGCTAGTTCAAGTAATAAGTACTTAACCTTCACTCAAGTCGCTAATATAGTTTTCTAGTCCTCGAGTAAAAATTCGGGCAGCATGCCCTTTGTGTTTACCTAATTTTCCAGCCTTTTAGGCTTCATTGTTTTTCTCAAACACAACCCAACATTATACATATCAGTAATTCATGTCAAGAGCCGTTCCATAGGCTCACAATATCATAATAACAAGAATCGTATTAAGTACAAGTGCAGAAATTCAATTTAGTTCAAAACAGATTTGACGTACAAATGCGGAAATAACATATCCGAGGCTACGCTTATCGGATTAAAACAAAACCTATGCCGTTTCGAAGCTAAGACACAGAGCTACAATATTCTTGAAGGTCACTTAGTCCAGTTCCTAATGTAACTTAGTCAAATTCTCAAATTACTAAACCAGAAACCAATTCGTCGGCTGTTTAAACGCAGAACACTGTAATGAACATTACTCAGTGTACACAAGTCCAAATTAGAGAATCAAATAAATTGGGGAAAAACATCTAAAACATGCTAATCATCCATGATTCCACCACTATAATCAAACTACTAAACTTAATTTAACAAAATTGAAAGCAAAACTTAGAGAGATAAGCTCTCTTACCTTGAATAGAGGTCACAAAGAGTAGCCCAAGCTTCCTCCTTCCAAAATCTTACCACAAATCACCACCTAGTCACTCAAGAACAAGTTTAATCAGTTTACTTTGTTTATTTTCTCACTAAGTTGTTGGATTTGAAGATGAAATGAAGAAATTTCTCTCTTGTTCTTCCCCTCTCTCTCTCTCAGCTCCTTGGCAGAAATATGAAGAGAAATGGAGCTTAGTTGCCTTATAATAAAGCAAGAAGATTAGGACTAATGGTGTCCACAAATTGGGCAAACACTTGGACTAATCTTGGCCACAAAATTTTCTCTTTCTTTCCCCTTGCATATGAACCACAATTTTGGTCAAGCTTGCTGCCAAGAGAGAAGATATTTTGCTCAAGTTCAATAAATTTGTTTGGTAAGCAAAAATGGTGGTCAAGTGGTGCGTTCAAACGGTAGTGCGCGGGACCCGCCAGTTCGCGCCGTTTTTCTTAAAACTCACGTACTAGGGTTTTTACTTCCCATTCACTAACCTTATATCATTGCTACTACTCACATATTATTTCTCACTTAAAAGTCACTTTTAATCACCCAATTTGGTCCTTGCTCCGTACCGAAAATTCATCCGGCGGAAAATCGCGAAAACCCTAATTTTGTTCCAAACTTGAAACCGAAGAATAAAACCCTACTTTCTAGATTCATTTGCACTTATTATGGAATAATTGGATAGTAGGGCTTTAATAAATGATAATTTTCAACTAAAAGGAAATTTTTTAAGAAAACGTGAGGAATTTTTCCAATTCCAGTAATTAAAATTAGGGTTTCAATTAAAATAGGAGAGATTTAGGAAAACCGGTTAGTCACAAGTAAACTAGGGTTTTTGACTAAAAAATTAGGGTTTCTAGTCTTTTAAAACAAAATAAGGTTTTAAATCAAACCCCAAAGAAATACACTTTAATATTTTCTTCACAAACAACCTCCTAATATTCGGGATGTTACAATCTCCCCTCCTTAAAAGAATTTCGTCCTCGAAATTCATACATGCACTTCGAATAAGGTAGGGTATTTTCCTTATATATTCGTTTCCGGCTCTCAGGTCGCACTATAGCCAAAACTTAGTTAAACAATAGAAATTACTAATCGTACATTCTACTATCTCTGTTGGTTCAGGTACTGCTTTTTGGTTCAAGGCATACGCTCTAGCCGGCACTCTTGGCTTAGTTCCTCCTACACTTGCTTGTTCAGGGTTTAGGCGTGATCTACGGGGACAGGTTGCAAGCTGGTGCTCGGTGCTACCACACCATAAACATTTTCCCGCTTTTCGCCAACAATCACTCTCCACATGATTGGCCTTCCCACAGTACCCACAAGATACTTGAGGGGCTGAGGTCTGACCTCCTTGTGAGGTACCTCTTGCTTGGCCCCAGCCACGCGAAGCTCCTCTTGGAGTACTTTCCTTAACCGTCCTTGAAATTTTCTCACTACCATCTTCTCGACCTAACTTAGAAGGTGGCATATCTAAATCACTTTGTCCTTGCCTTTGACTTCCACCAGGCACACCTCTCCTTTTTGCATGGAAAGCTCTCACTTGTGCCCTAGCAGTCTCTATCCTCAAGGCTTTCTCCAGAACCTCTGTGAATGTATTAATTTGGACCGCCGCTAAGGCTTCTTGTAACTCCACGTTCAGTCCTTGTATGAGCCTCCGTACTTTTCTTTGTTCCGTAGCTATCAGTTCGGGAGCAAATTTGGACAACTTTGTAAACTGAGTCTCATACTCAGTTACACTCAACATCCCCTGATGGAGTTTAATGAATTCGTCCTCTCTCTTCTCCTAGACGATGGGTGGAAGGTATTTTTCGTTGAAGTCCCGTACAAAGTTTAGCCAAGTCCATGCAGTTTCTTCTCTCTCCCACTTGGCCCTCACTACATTCCACCAGGCCCTAGCTGGCCCCTCGAACTGAAATACAGCGAATTGGACTTGTCTCTCCTCCGTATAGTTTAGGGCAGAAAAAATATTTATCATGGCCTCCAGCCATTTCTCAGGCTCATACGGGTCTGGCCCTTCTAAAAACTTGGGTGGGGAGAACTTTTGGAATCTCTCCAAAGCTCTATCCTGCCCCATATCGGGGTCCCGAGGTTGGTTTACAGGGGCTTGACCCTGTTGTTCCACTAAACGGGCCAGAATATTAGTCATTTGCTGGATGGCAGTTGCCACTTGATCTCCCCCTGTAGCTTGGGGTTCAGGTTGTGGCTCAACCGTTGCCTCTCTTTCCTCTCTCGATTCTCGTACCGGTTCCTGGGCTTGTCTACCCCCACGGCTACGACTAGGACCGCGTCCTCGATTAGTTCCCCTAGCTTGACTTCTTCTACCCTCCATGGTTCGTAGCGAATCAACTATAACAATATAACCAACTAATCAATAATAGAATATAGCCACTAAGTAACTATATAAATATCAACAGCACAAAACAGAATAATGCAAATCATAAACCCCTCTAAATCATAAAACAAGGCAATACAACACATTCTATCAAAACAAGTCACATAGCTTATAGAGCATTAACCCTAGGTATCGCTCAGGCACTACACTTAATCAAGGCTCGAAACACGCGAATAAGAAGGATCCCAAATCCCATGAATATTTTCAATATTTTTCAAGTCCAGACTACTCGCATTCCCTGTGCCTTTGTTTTCACCATCCAAACTTATCCGAATATTACACGAGATCTCAACTGATCGTAAAGATGTCACTCTTTGGTATTCGGGGACAAGAATCCGAAAATATGATAATTCACCACTCAAGCTGGCCAGGCTCAAGAGCAAATCACCCGTATTAGAGATTCCTACCCAACATACATATCTAAGGTTCCCAACAATAGACAATTGTTCCATACTTAACAAGTCAATCCCCACAGTCCGAGAACCCTCTCCCGGCACGAGCTCAATAGGAGCTCTGATACCATCTGTGACGACCCCACCTCCCCCTAAGGCGTACCAAAGGGTTCGGCGGACCGCCTGCCCAGCTCTCGCTAGGACTCACTCACTATCTCGATCGAGTCATGTACACACATCCATGAACCATAAATAATATCCGCAATTCAAGCTTATAATTTACATTGATAGAAATCGAGGTACAAAGCCTCAATACACCAAACTAGTTCAAAACGTATACAATCCAAGTACAACATGTTCCATTCGAGGAATAGCGCGAGTACAAGACCAAAAGTCAAAAGTCAAAACAAAAGGCTACGCTAGTCTTTTACAAGTCTCACGCGTCACTCGTACCCCCTGTAAGGAAAACAAATAGCGTGGTGTGAGCTAAAGCCCAGTGAGGTTCCAAATAGCAAATTGACCATTATTTATAAGTACTAGTTTTCGATATAGCAAAGTAACGAGAATGAAGAGTTCATAAAAGTGAGCAATCTCAAAATGAGCGAGTGTAAAAGTTTTCAGAAGAAACAATAATCCAATAAACAATAAGCATTCCAAAGCATAAGGATACGGATGGCTCTCAGGAGCCAACTTCCATTCATCATCAGGGCTTGATCACATAGTAGTTGACACTCCGTCAACTTTCAAGTAAAGTAGCCAATCCAGTAGAACACCACTTACACTACTCTCCGCCCACCATTCACACCCCCTACTGGGCCCAAAATCCTCAATAAACACGGGTGGTAATACTCGAGTATACCAATTAGTCGAGGAGATATCACTCCACTCGACAAAGAAAGAGACCCAGGGCTCGTTACCCAACCGACCAAGCCCCTGCTGGCTCGACTAGAGTAACTTGCCACAGGGTTTCTGGAATTCCAGGAAGTGCGCGCATCATAACAAGTATGTCAAGTCAATTGCAACAATAAACAAGTATATATCATGTAAGGGCAAGTGCGATAAAGTACACTCTTGCCCTAACAATTCACGCATGTGGCATGTAATCATATTGGCACGTATCAAGTACAAGTATCAAGTTCAATTCAGTATTTGAAAGCACTCACCAAAAGATATAGTGCTTTTACTGGTCACTTGCAGGTTATACTCCGAGTTCGGAGTCCAAATCTGCGATAAAACTCAATTTGAGAACTTTGAAACATGACTAGAGTTCGAAACTTAGACGTTTCGTTCAATAAGAATCAAGAAATTGAAATTCACTCGGACAGTAGTCGTGAAACACTTGCTCGCCTTTTTAAACAGTAAAACTTTGTAATATTTATACTTGAAATTGTCTTGCGAGTTGAAAGTACAAGGAAAACATACTTCGAGCAATCATTATTTTATTTCTCAAGGGTACAAGTTCGTCCAAGTCCTAACATATAACACTCAAGAAACATAGTGGCCAAGGTTCTCGCTAGTTCAAGTAATAAGTACTTAACCTTCACTCAAGTCGCTAATATAGTTTTCTAGTCCTCGAGTAAAAATTCGGGCAGCATGCCCTTTGTGTTTACCTAATTTTCCAGCCTTTTAGGCTTCATTGTTTTTCTCAAACACAACCCAACATTATACATATCAGTAATTCATGTCAAGAGCCGTTCCATAGGCTCACAATATCATAATAACAAGAATCGTATTAAGTACAAGTGCAGAAATTCAATTTAGTTCAAAACAGATTTGACGTACAAATGCGGAAATAACATATCCGAGGCTACGCTTATCGGATTAAAACAAAACCTATGCCGTTTCGAAGCTAAGACACAGAGCTACAATATTCTTGAAGGTCACTTAGTCCAGTTCCTAATGTAACTTAGTCAAATTCTCAAATTACTAAACCAGAAACCAATTCGTCGGCTGTTTAAACGCAGAACACTGTAATGAACATTACTCAGTGTACACAAGTCCAAATTAGAGAATCAAATAAATTGGGGAAAAACATCTAAAACATGCTAATCATCCATGATTCCACCACTATAATCAAACTACTAAACTTAATTTAACAAAATTGAAAGCAAAACTTAGAGAGATAAGCTCTCTTACCTTGAATAGAGGTCACAAAGAGTAGCCCAAGCTTCCTCCTTCCAAAATCTTACCACAAATCACCACCTAGTCACTCAAGAACAAGTTTAATCGGTTTACTTTGTTTATTTTCTCACTAAGTTGTTGGATTTGAAGATGAAATGAAGAAATTTCTCTCTTGTTCTTCCCCTCTCTCTCTCTCAGCTCCTTGGCAGAAATATGAAGAGAAATGGAGCTTAGTTGCCTTATAATAAAGCAAGAAGATTAGGACTAATGGTGTCCACAAATTGGGCAAACACTTGGACTAATCTTGGCCACAAAATTTTCTCTTTCTTTCCCCTTGCATATGAACCACAATTTTGGTCAAGCTTGCTGCCAAGAGAGAAGATATTTTGCTCAAGTTCAATAAATTTGTTTGGTAAGCAAAAATGGTGGTCAAGTGGTGCGTTCAAACGGTAGTGCGCGGGACCCGCCAGTTCGCGCCGTTTTTCTTAAAACTCACGTACTAGGGTTTTTACTTCCCATTCACTAACCTTATATCATTGCTACTACTCACATATTATTTCTCACTTAAAAGTCACTTTTAATCACCCAATTTGGTCCTTGCTCCGTACCGAAAATTCATCCGGCGGAAAATCGCGAAAACCCTAATTTTGTTCCAAACTTGAAACCGAAGAATAAAACCCTACTTTCTAGATTCATTTGCACTTATTATGGAATAATTGGATAGTAGGGCTTTAATAAATGATAATTTTCAACTAAAAGGAAATTTTTTAAGAAAACGTGAGGAATTTTTCCAATTCCAGTAATTAAAATTAGGGTTTCAATTAAAATAGGAGAGATTTAGGAAAACCGGTTAGTCACAAGTAAACTAGGGTTTTTGACTAAAAAATTAGGGTTTCTAGTCTTTTAAAACAAAATAAGGTTTTAAATCAAACCCCAAAGAAATACACTTTAATATTTTCTTCACAAACAACCTCCTAATATTCGGGATGTTACAATCTCCCCTCCTTAAAAGAATTTCGTCCTCGAAATTCATACATGCACTTCGAATAAGGTAGGGTATTTTCCTTATATATTCGTTTCCGGCTCTCAGGTCGCACTATAGCCAAAACTTAGTTAAACAATAGAAATTACTAATCGTACATTCTACTATCTCTGTTGGTTCAGGTACTGCTTTTTGGTTCAAGGCATACGCTCTAGCCGGCACTCTTGGCTTAGTTCCTCCTACACTTGCTTGTTCAGGGTTTAGGCGTGATCTACGGGGACAGGTTGCAAGCTGGTGCTCGGTGCTACCACACCATAAACATTTTCCCGCTTTTCGCCAACAATCACTCTCCACATGATTGGCCTTCCCACAGTACCCACAAGATACTTGAGGGGCTGAGGTCTGACCTCCTTGTGAGGTACCTCTTGCTTGGCCCCAGCCACGCGAAGCTCCTCTTGGAGTACTTTCCTTAACCGTCCTTGAAATTTTCTCACTACCATCTTCTCGACCTAACTTAGAAGGTGGCATATCTAAATCACTTTGTCCTTGCCTTTGACTTCCACCAGGCACACCTCTCCTTTTTGCATGGAAAGCTCTCACTTGTGCCCTAGCAGTCTCTATCCTCAAGGCTTTCTCCAGAACCTCTGTGAATGTATTAATTTGGACCGCCGCTAAGGCTTCTTGTAACTCCACGTTCAGTCCTTGTATGAGCCTCCGTACTTTTCTTTGTTCCGTAGCTATCAGTTCGGGAGCAAATTTGGACAACTTTGTAAACTGAGTCTCATACTCAGTTACACTCAACATCCCCTGATGGAGTTTAATGAATTCGTCCTCTCTCTTCTCCTAGACGATGGGTGGAAGGTATTTTTCGTTGAAGTCCCGTACAAAGTTTAGCCAAGTCCATGCAGTTTCTTCTCTCTCCCACTTGGCCCTCACTACATTCCACCAGGCCCTAGCTGGCCCCTCGAACTGAAATACAGCGAATTGGACTTGTCTCTCCTCCGTATAGTTTAGGGCAGAAAAAATATTTATCATGGCCTCCAGCCATTTCTCAGGCTCATACGGGTCTGGCCCTTCTAAAAACTTGGGTGGGGAGAACTTTTGGAATCTCTCCAAAGCTCTATCCTGCCCCATATCGGGGTCCCGAGGTTGGTTTACAGGGGCTTGACCCTGTTGTTCCACTAAACGGGCCAGAATATTAGTCATTTGCTGGATGGCAGTTGCCACTTGATCTCCCCCTGTAGCTTGGGGTTCAGGTTGTGGCTCAACCGTTGCCTCTCTTTCCTCTCTCGATTCTCGTACCGGTTCCTGGGCTTGTCTACCCCCACGGCTACGACTAGGACCGCGTCCTCGATTAGTTCCCCTAGCTTGACTTCTTCTACCCTCCATGGTTCGTAGCGAATCAACTATAACAATATAACCAACTAATCAATAATAGAATATAGCCACTAAGTAACTATATAAATATCAACAGCACAAAACAGAATAATGCAAATCATAAACCCCTCTAAATCATAAAACAAGGCAATACAACACATTCTATCAAAACAAGTCACATAGCTTATAGAGCATTAACCCTAGGTATCGCTCAGGCACTACACTTAATCAAGGCTCGAAACACGCGAATAAGAAGGATCCCAAATCCCATGAATATTTTCAATATTTTTCAAGTCCAGACTACTCGCATTCCCTGTGCCTTTGTTTTCACCATCCAAACTTATCCGAATATTACACGAGATCTCAACTGATCGTAAAGATGTCACTCTTTGGTATTCGGGGACAAGAATCCGAAAATATGATAATTCACCACTCAAGCTGGCCAGGCTCAAGAGCAAATCACCCGTATTAGAGATTCCTACCCAACATACATATCTAAGGTTCCCAACAATAGACAATTGTTCCATACTTAACAAGTCAATCCCCACAGTCCGAGAACCCTCTCCCGGCACGAGCTCAATAGGAGCTCTGATACCATCTGTGACGACCCCACCTCCCCCTAAGGCGTACCAAAGGGTTCGGCGGACCGCCTGCCCAGCTCTCGCTAGGACTCACTCACTATCTCGATCGAGTCATGTACACACATCCATGAACCATAAATAATATCCGCAATTCAAGCTTATAATTTACATTGATAGAAATCGAGGTACAAAGCCTCAATACACCAAACTAGTTCAAAACGTATACAATCCAAGTACAACATGTTCCATTCGAGGAATAGCGCGAGTACAAGACCAAAAGTCAAAAGTCAAAACAAAAGGCTACGCTAGTCTTTTACAAGTCTCACGCGTCACTCGTACCCCCTGTAAGGAAAACAAATAGCGTGGTGTGAGCTAAAGCCCAGTGAGGTTCCAAATAGCAAATTGACCATTATTTATAAGTACTAGTTTTCGATATAGCAAAGTAACGAGAATGAAGAGTTCATAAAAGTGAGCAATCTCAAAATGAGCGAGTGTAAAAGTTTTCAGAAGAAACAATAATCCAATAAACAATAAGCATTCCAAAGCATAAGGATACGGATGGCTCTCAGGAGCCAACTTCCATTCATCATCAGGGCTTGATCACATAGTAGTTGACACTCCGTCAACTTTCAAGTAAAGTAGCCAATCCAGTAGAACACCACTTACACTACTCTCCGCCCACCATTCACACCCCCTACTGGGCCCAAAATCCTCAATAAACACGGGTGGTAATACTCGAGTATACCAATTAGTCGAGGAGATATCACTCCACTCGACAAAGAAAGAGACCCAGGGCTCGTTACCCAACCGACCAAGCCCCTGCTGGCTCGACTAGAGTAACTTGCCACAGGGTTTCTGGAATTCCAGGAAGTGCGCGCATCATAACAAGTATGTCAAGTCAATTGCAACAATAAACAAGTATATATCATGTAAGGGCAAGTGCGATAAAGTACACTCTTGCCCTAACAATTCACGCATGTGGCATGTAATCATATTGGCACGTATCAAGTACAAGTATCAAGTTCAATTCAGTATTTGAAAGCACTCACCAAAAGATATAGTGCTTTTACTGGTCACTTGCAGGTTATACTCCGAGTTCGGAGTCCAAATCTGCGATAAAACTCAATTTGAGAACTTTGAAACATGACTAGAGTTCGAAACTTAGACGTTTCGTTCAATAAGAATCAAGAAATTGAAATTCACTCGGACAGTAGTCGTGAAACACTTGCTCGCCTTTTTAAACAGTAAAACTTTGTAATATTTATACTTGAAATTGTCTTGCGAGTTGAAAGTACAAGGAAAACATACTTCGAGCAATCATTATTTTATTTCTCAAGGGTACAAGTTCGTCCAAGTCCTAACATATAACACTCAAGAAACATAGTGGCCAAGGTTCTCGCTAGTTCAAGTAATAAGTACTTAACCTTCACTCAAGTCGCTAATATAGTTTTCTAGTCCTCGAGTAAAAATTCGGGCAGCATGCCCTTTGTGTTTACCTAATTTTCCAGCCTTTTAGGCTTCATTGTTTTTCTCAAACACAACCCAACATTATACATATCAGTAATTCATGTCAAGAGCCGTTCCATAGGCTCACAATATCATAATAACAAGAATCGTATTAAGTACAAGTGCAGAAATTCAATTTAGTTCAAAACAGATTTGACGTACAAATGCGGAAATAACATATCCGAGGCTACGCTTATCGGATTAAAACAAAACCTATGCCGTTTCGAAGCTAAGACACAGAGCTACAATATTCTTGAAGGTCACTTAGTCCAGTTCCTAATGTAACTTAGTCAAATTCTCAAATTACTAAACCAGAAACCAATTCGTCGGCTGTTTAAACGCAGAACACTGTAATGAACATTACTCAGTGTACACAAGTCCAAATTAGGTGTTCTTAGATGCATTTTAAAGCCAATTCAGAATAATACAACTTTCATGTTTTGGCAAAAAGTTAAATCAGAAGGGATCCTAGTCAAAAAAACGTGATAAACTGGACTTAACTGATCACACAGACTGCTTAGGAAATACTTAAAATAGTAAGGGTATTTTGGACTTTTCACATCCTACGTTGCTCCGATTGAGCTGAAATTTTGTAGGCACCTATAAAATGCCATTCTATACAACTTTTCTTCTTTGACCTAAGGCCAATTCGGCCTCTATCATACAGATACAAATTCGGACAGAATGTTGAGCAAAAATTCCAGATTCTGAAATTTTGAGTTTCTAATGCAACTTTCCTTAATTTCTTGGTCCAATCACTACCAAAACACCTTATACAACCTCAATTGCAACATATAAGCATTATACAACAATTTGGGCAGAATTTCCACAAGCCCTAGTTCATCAAATAAATTGGGGAAAAACATCTAAAACATGCTAATCATCCATGATTCCACCACTATATTCAAACTACTAAACTTAATTTAACAAAATTGAAAGCAAAACTTAGAGAGATAAGCTCTCTTACCTTGAATAGAGGTCACAAAGAGTAGCCCAAGCTTCCTCCTTCCAAAATCTTACCACAAATCACCACCTAGTCACTCAAGAACAAGTTTAATCGGTTTACTTTGTTTATTTTCTCACTAAGTTGTTGGATTTGAAGATGAAATGAAGAAATTTCTCTCTTGTTCTTCCCCTCTCTCTCTCTCTCGGCTCCTTGGCAGAAATATGAAGAGAAATGGAGCTTAGTTGCCTTATAATAAAGCAAGAAGATTAGGACTAATGGTGTCCACAAATTGGGCAAACACTTGGACTAATCTTGGCCACAAAATTTTCTCTTTCTTTCCCCTTGCATATGAACCACAATTTTGGTCAAGCTTGCTGCCAAGAGAGAAGATATTTTGCTCAAGTTCAATAAATTTGTTTGGTAAGCAAAAATGGTGGTCAAGTGGTGCGTTCAAACGGTAGTGCGCGGGACCCGTCGGTTCGCGCCGTTTTTCTTAAAACTCACGTACTAGGGTTTTTACTTCCCATTCACTAACCTTATATCATTGCTACTACTCACATATTATTTCTCACTTAAAAGTCACTTTTAATCACCCAATTTGGTCCTTGCTCCGTACCGAAAATTCATCCGGCGAAAAATCGCGAAAACCCTAATTTTGCTCCAAACTTGAAACCGAAGAATAAAACCCTACTTTCTAGATTCATTTGCACTTATTATGGAATAATTGGATAGTAGGGCTTTAATAAATGATAATTTTCAACTAAAAGGAAATTTTTTAAGAAAACGTGAGGAATTTTTCCAATTCCAGTAATTAAAATTAGGGTTTCAATTAAAATAGGAGAGATTTAGGAAAACCGGTTAGTCACAAGTAAACTAGGGTTTTTGACTAAAAAATTAGGGTTTCTAGTCTTTTAAAACAAAATAAGGTTTTAAATCAAACCCCAAAGAAATACACTTTAATATTTTCTTCACAAACAACCTCCTAATATTCGGGATGTTACAAAGACTTCGGGCGAGAGAGGAAGAAACCGAGAGCGGCAGTTGGAGGAAAAGAAATAAAAAAAGAAAGCTTCGTTTAGGGCTAGAGGAAAAACAGAGGAAGAAGGGAACAGCGGCCAAAATAAGCGGAAAAAGAAAAACGCAGGAGGTTTTTTGAGCAAGAGCAAAAGAAAAACAGAGTGGGAAGGAAATAGGGCGGCGGACGGAGCAAAAGGGAGAGAACCGAGAGACGGGCTGAGTGGGAGAAGCTACGGCTGAGAAAAGAAACGGGATCTAGGAAACGGAGGAAGAACCAGGCCACCATCAGTTCGCGTCCACTGCCGCTGCTATCCGCCATCGCCATCAACCGCCGCCGCTCACTGAAACCACCACTGCTCATCACCATTCCGTCAGAATCCGCCATTGTCACCCACAAACCTCCACCGTGAGAAGCCCATGTAAGATAACCTCTTCCTTTACACTTCAGTTTTCGGCCAAAGTATGTTTTCCTTGAAGTTGTTATTTCAATTTTTATGGATTTTGATACATACACGTTTTCTGGGTAAACTGGGTTGAATTTTCTTGGGTTGCTGACAAATTTTGGCAGCCGATTATAGTTTCAATTGAGTAAAGGAATCAGTGAAATTTCAATGCCCCTGACTTGTTCGATGAAATGCCCAACTGAGTTTGACTAATTGAAAGATGACTGGTCTGTATTTTTGCGTGTGAAGAAACTGGATAAGTTAGCAAGTTCAATTCTTTGCATTTGAGAAATTCTGATGAATTGGTGTTTTGCATCTTCCGTTCTTCTTGTTTTCTTGCCTGGATACTCTCTGTTGGGATCACTAATGATAGACAACTATGCTTGAATTATGATAAAGCTGAGGATTTGGGATTCATGTGAGTTTGGGTGGACAGATCACAAAATTGCAGAATGTTGTTTTGATGTTTGCCTGGTCTTTTGTCTGATTTTTTTTGCTTGAATTATGATAAAGGTCTAGGTAGTAGTTTTGTTTGTTCAAGTTCAAGTTAAATTTGATTGTGTTTGTGAGTTAGGTTTGTAAATTGCCGAGTTGCAGAAGCTCTTGTCTAATGAGGAAGAAACCTGTTCTTCGTAAGCCTGCTTGGGTTTTTCCAAAGGAATTGCAATTTAACCCCTCAATTGCTGTCTAATTTCATCGTGGCCCTCAATCTGAAAAATCGAACTAATTTTACCCTATTAAGCTTAATCCTATGTTTGCCCTATTTTGTGTGACTTTTTGGGATATATAATTCTGGGTTTTAAATCATAATTGTGCCTTGATGATTTTAGTTGATTTGCTAATCTTGTTGGGTTTTAGTTTTGGTTTAGATTGAGTAATAATTTTTGCTTGGATTTGTAAAAGTGGATTTAATTTGTTTTGTTTGGGTTTCTGGTTTGGGCTTAGGAGGTAAAGCCCACTCGTTTGATTGGGTTTGTTTTATTGATAAGTAGAGGCCAGCCCATATGTAGCCTCTGGGCTTTGTGGCAGGCTGAAGTGATCTTTGGCCCAAAAATAGACAAAAGTTGGCCCAGTGGCCTTGTCTCTTAAGAGACCAGAAATGAAATTGCAAATCAGCCCCTGCATTTTCCCTTAACTATACTGTGGCCCTGGAAGCTTTCCATTTCTTTCAATTAGGTCCCTAACTTAATTGCAAATAGGCCCTTAAACTTTATTTTCTTTAATTTTGATCCCAAAGCTTTTGTTATTTTTTGCAATCAAGTCCTTTCTTCTTTTGGCTTCTTAGATGTTGGGTTGCCTACATGATTTAATTGATTTAATTTCATGTTTATTTTTATCTTTTGTGATTACTTATTAATTAAAGTGGTGCCTTGACCCTTTCTTTGTATTTTGGAGGGTAAATAAATAATTTCACTCCATTGGGGCTCCAAATCAAGGGAGGTACACCATATCCTTTATTTCTTACTTTATTTGACCCTACGTGCCCTATGTGACTTTATGTGTTTAATTGCATGCCCTTTGGATGTTTATTTATTTATTTCATTTATTTATTTGCTTTATTGGCTTTAGCTTTGTATATCTATCATTTGAAAGGCACTTGAATGCCAAATTTGTAATTGTTAGGTATTTCTTTAATTATTTATGTATTTCCCCTTTTAGATTGTAGTAGGCTTCCCCGAATGTAATAGTTAGGATTTTATTTGCTTTATTTGCCTTATGTGTGTTTTGCATGTCTATGTGCTACGTGTCACTTGCTTTCTTAGGGCCTTGCATCTAGATACCATGCTTATGTGTTATGTGCTATATGTGATTTATGTGTTTATTTGCTTTATTAGGCTTTACATGATTTATTTGATTGTAATGAATGTGTGACGTCACCACACTAGTCCAACGCTAGTTGTGGTCTTTTTCCCGTCACCACACTAGTCCAACGCTAGTTGTGGCCCTTCATTCTGATTTTCCACTAGTCCAATGCTAGTAGGAATTCATAGACATGGGCTAGTCCAATGCTAGACCCTTGGGGACCTCCTTCGCTAGATCATGTTTGTATGATTACATTACACTTCATGCATATTTTTTCATTTTTAGGATCTTTATCATTTTTACATAATATTTCCCCTAATAAAATATCCCTTACCCCTATGTATATATAACATTTAGATTTGCATCTCATTTAGGAAATTAGCGGGTAGATTAGTGCATTTGCTTGATTATATAGGGAAATATCCCTTGGATATGGGATATGGACGAGTTTGGCTTCTCTAGCCTTAGCACGCTCGTATTCCCTCTATTAAAGGGAACATTGGAGTCACGAGCATAAGTCCCCCGCACCCATTATGATGCATTCCTTCAGAGTCTTTATTGGGCGTCCCAATTAATGTGATTGGTACCAAGTAGGCTTTGAAGATATATTTCGATCCCTCGATACCCTCCTAGGTTTAGGGTTTTTTGCATTCATATAGTCATCCAAATGTGATAAATCATTAGGTTAAAATCAGAAAACCTTTGACTAAATCACGCAACTAGCTTTGGCTAGGTCGAAGGGGTGCCTTGGATTTTTATCCTTGTCTTCCCCTTCGTCAAATGTGGCTCCCGAAACTTTTTCTTTGATTTACGTAGATTTGGAGTCGTTTAAAAAAGGTTTTCCATTTATTCTTTAAATTTTCATTTTTAGGTGACTTGGTACACTTTAACTCTATACCAAGTGGCGACTCCATTTTTCATTTAATAAACCCTTTTTAAACTATAGTTTGGGTCAAATCGTCGCATTTTTATGTCCCATTTAGACCCATGTTTTTTATTTTATTTTTGAATCAAAAATTCATTTTCCAATAAAAAATCGAATCAAAAGCCATTTTCCTAAACTCGTCTTTTATTTTTGTTTATTTTAAAAATGGGGCGCGACAATCACTCTTTGGTACTCTTGGGTGTGAGAACCCGTATATCTTTTTCCATTTCCTAGGTTTTATTATATTCAATGGCTTGTTTTCTGCATTTCCATGATTAAGAAAATTTCTAGATACTTTTAAGGAGCAGATATAGTTTTTAGATGATTTTTCTAGTATCGAATAGTTTTTGAAAAATGAAGAGCGTATACCGGACGTGGGACCCACTAGGGCGAAAAGTTCGAAAAAATTTGGCCAGTTAGCTTAAGTTTTGGATACTGAATTTAATTAACCAGGCGTTAAGAGATAATTAGAGGTTGCTATTTGGATTGGTGTGAGAGGAAACAAAGAGATAGAGATGCATTTATGGAAGTAACAAGTGTCACATGGATATTGGGTTGACCTTTTGACTACTATTCCATGTTTTACCATTTGACTAAATAAACTAAAAACTTACCAAAATTTGCTTCATTTCCAAGCTCTTGTGGCCGGCCAACTTCAAGGAAGAAAGAAAGAAAACCTCTTCAACTTCTTGATTCCCTCTTGCTCAAATCCAATAACTCAACCATCTAATCTTGTTTTTGTTCCATAGAAACCCTTAAGGGAGTGTTTGTGAGGTGTTTAGTGGAGTTGTTTGGAAAGCTAAGGGGATTAGTTGCTCCCTCTCTTGTATTGCTAAGGTGAGTAGTGAAGGACCCCTCTCCTCCCTCTAATGATGTTTAATTCATGATTGGTTGTAGTATACGATGCATGCAATTTTATGGATTATCTTTTGATTTTTGGTTGAATTGGTGAAGTTTTATAATTATTGGTGATTTTTCTGTTTTCATATGAATATGATTATGTGGTCATGTATGATGATTGGAAATGGTATTTAAGGAAGCTATAAGGTGGAAAAAGTGGTTAATTGCAAGCAATTTCTGTTTTGGAAAGAAAATTAGAAAGTTAGGGTTTCATTGTTCTTCATTCTGCCTGGCACTGTATCACATAGTTAGAGGCCGAATTGGCTTTGGATTAAAACATGAAATTTGTAGGGAATGATATTTTAGAGATGCCTGTAAAATTTCAGATTAATCAGAGTAGCGTAGCTTGAGAAAAGATGGAATTACCCTTGCTGCCCTGGTTTTACCCGAATTTGATAGTTGTGTCTGTAATTGGTTACTTTGTTTGGGAATGCTTCAGAATTGGTTGTTGAGGTCTTCTGATGAAATGTAGCCTTGTATCTTAGCTTTCAGATGGCTTTAGAATCACCTGATTTAGACTTAGGTAGCCTGACTTATGATGTTTGAACCAGAATGCGGTTTGTGAACCTGTTTTTGCGGTTCTGGTGTAGTATATTGCATATTTGACCTGGTTACACTCGAAACTGGACTGAGTGACCTTCTGAAACTTTGTATCCCTATCTCTTAGCTTCGAAACGGTGTATCTTACACCTCCATCCGATAATCGTAGTGCCAATGCTGCCAAAACCGCATAATGACATCAAAAACTGTTTTTCTAGCTTAGTGATTAATGCCATTTCCGGATTTTCCTGGTTTACTCTAGTGTTTATATATTCTCGTGGAACCTTATTTTGGTGGTATGTGGACTTGGTTATGAATTGTAATCGAGTCTTATTATGCTTATTTGAATGTTTTAGGACGTGACGGCGGTACAAGACGCTCTTAGGCGGAAGTGCATGAAATATCATTTGCTTGAGTGGTGAGTGTACTACTCACTTGTTTGTTTACAATGTGGCTTTGCTATATGTGAATGTGATGCCTTGAAGGCTTATTTGGCTATTGAATTTGATTAAGGTGAGGGTGTACTTGATCGCCCTCACCCCCTTTGATATTATTAATGACTGTCTACTGTTTCACTGTGATACTGGATATGTACATGGAAAACTGATTTTGGTGTCGTTTGGACGAGTATCCAACGACCTTTACTGTACTACTGAGCTCAACCCCATTGGTAATCGATTGTATCGAGCCAGCGAGGGCTTGGTCGTGAAAGTCGATGAGCCATGGGGACTGTTATTTGGAATCTTGTAGTAGTGAGACTCTTGATTCCGGTATACTCGAGTATTACCAAATTTCTACTGTTTGGAGTTCGGACCCGGTAGGGGTATGTTGGGTGGAAGGAATGGAAGTAAAGTGAAGTCTACGGTTGGTTACTTTGAAACATTGACGGAGAGTCAATGAGGTTCGATCAAGAATGCAAACAAGGAAAAGGGCTCTTGAGAGCCGCCTGTATCCTTTTATCACCACTTTTGATGTGTGCCTTTGCTTACTTTTGATGAATTGGAATGAAAAGCTTTATGCTTATGTGAACTTTGCTGCTTGAGTGGTATTATCTCACTAGGCGTAAGCTCACCT
Source organism: Coffea arabica (assembly GCF_036785885.1). NCBI lineage: Eukaryota > Viridiplantae > Streptophyta > Magnoliopsida > Gentianales > Rubiaceae > Coffea > Coffea arabica. The sequence goes on from NC_092316.1 coordinate 23,530,052, forward strand.
TATTCCTTTTGTTTTCCTTACAGGAAAATAAATACTTTTGGACTGCAATTGATAGTTGGTTGCAGAATTGAGTTAGATGGACATATCTTTTGTATAACTCCTAGATTGAAACCCTAAATGTATTTTTGGGTCCGTTTCTCTTTTGATTTGGCAAACCGTACATGTATCCACTTTGAATAACTTTTGTATGCCACTTTGGATTGTATATACTTAATTTCAACATGTAAATATTTGCTTGATGTTTGGTTGGGTTTTGACGTGTCGGTTACTATTCATGGCCGACTCCGATTTCATTTTTTTTATTTGACATTTTGACTTGTTTACGCGCGTTTGTATGTTCCGGAACGTATTAGATCGCTCTAACTAAACCGTTAGTCCTAGCGAGAGCTGGGCAGGCAGTCCGCTAACCCCTTTTGGTTCGCCTTAGGGGAAGGTGGGGCTATCACACAGGGACAAGAATCCGAAAATATGATAATTCACCACTCAAGCTGGCCAGGCTCAAGAGCAAATCATCCGTATTAAAGATTCCTACCCAACATACATATCTAGGGTCCCCAACTATAGACAATTGTTCCACACTTAACAAGTCAATCCCCACAGTCCTAGAACCTTCTCCGGGCACGAGCTCGATAGGAGCTCTGATACCATCTGTGACGGCCCCACCTCCTCTTAGGGTGTACCAAAGTGTTCGGCGGACAGCCTGCCCAGCTCTTGCCAACACTCACTCACTCGTATCACGTGCATACATCCATAGATAATAAATAATGCTGCAATTCAAACTAACAATTTACACCGATACACATTCAATATACAAAGCCTCTATATACCCAAACTGGTTTAAAGTATATACAATCCAAGTACAAATCATCCTAATCGAGTGATAGCGTGAGTACAAGTCAAAAGTCAAAAACAAGTAGGCTATGCTAGTCTGTACATGTCTCATGCCTTGCTCGTACCCCCTGTAAGGAAAACAAATGGTGTGGAATGAGCTAAAAGCCCAGTGAGGTTCCAAATAACAAATTGACCATTTTAAAAGTACGAATATCAACATAGCAAGTTAACGGCATCAAAAGTTCATAAGAGTGAACAATAATACTTCAAGTAGCATATCTCAAAGTGAGCGAGTGTAAAAGTTTTTCAGAAGAATCAAAAATCCAATAAGCAATAATCATTCCAAAGCATAAGGATACAGAAGGCTCTCAGGAGCCAAATTCCTAGTGCATCACCAGAGCTTGATCAAGTAATAGTTGACACTCCGTCAACCTTCAAGTAAGTAACCAATCCAGTAGAGCACAACTTACACTACTCTCCGTCCACCATTCACACCCCTTACTGGGTCCAAAATCCTCAATAAACATGGGTGGTAATACTCGAGTATACCGATTAGTCGAAGAGATATCACTCCACTCGACAAAACAAGAGACCCAGGGTTTGTTAGCCAGTCGACCACGCCCTTGCCGACTCGACTTGCGTAACTCGCCACAGGGTTTCTGGAATTCCAGGAAGTGCGCACATCATAAACAAGTATATCAAATCAATTGCAACAATAAACAAGCATATATCACATAAGGGCAAGTGCGATGAAGTACACTCTCGCCCTAACAATTCACGTATATAACATGTAATCACATTGGTCACGTATCAAAGACAAGTATCAAATTCAATTCGATATTTGAAAGCACTCACCAAAAGATATAGTGCCTTTACTGATCACTTTCAGGTGGTACTCCGGGTTTGGAGTCCAAATCTGCGATAAAACTCAGTTTGAGAACTTTGAAACATGACTAAGATTCGAAACTTAGACGTTTCGTTCAATAAGAATCAAGAAATTAAAATTCACTTGGAGAGTAGTCGTGAAACACTCGCTCGCTTTTCAAACTATATAACTTTGTAACATTTATACTTGGAAATGCCATTTGAGTCAAAAGTACAAGGAAAACATACTCTGAGCAGTCATTATTTTATTTTTCAAGGGTACAAGTTCGGCCAAGTCCTTACTTATATACCTTGGTAAAAGAAAATGCAAATATCCTAGACGGTTCAAGTAGTAATCACTCTTAACCCTTACTCAAGTTGCAAGTATGTCTACCTAGCCCTTGAGCGTAAATTTGGGCAGCACGCCCTTTGTATTTTCCTATTTCCAGCCATTTATGGTTTCATTCTTTTCCTCAATCAAACCCAAAGTTACACACACAATAGTCTCATTTCAATAGCCGTTCGATAGGCTCAAGGTCATACAAGTGCAAAATCAAGCTAACGACATGTGCGGAAATAATGTTTAGCAAAAGACAGATTTGACGTGTTTTTACGTAACGGACACAACCGAAGCTACGCTTATCGGATTGGGATACAATTTATACCATTTTGAAGCTAAGACAAAGGGCTACAATTTTTATGAAGACCACTTAGTCCAAATTCCAGTATAACCCAGTCAAATTCCCAATTCACAGAACCAAATTCCAACTAATAGACCAGTTAACTGCACTACCTTCAAATGGCCATATCTCAAGTTACCAAAGTCCGTTTAAGACGTTCTTGGAGGTGTTGAAAAGCTAAGACAAAGTACTAAAACTTTCATGTTTTGGCTAATGCTAGTTCAGCACGTATCAAGGTGAACAAATGCAACCAACTTAGTGTACTGTCAAAATTGTCCGCTGATTTTACTTCTAGGGCAGTCAGGGTATTTTCATCTTTTCACAGGCTACATTACTCTGATTCAGCTGAAACTTTGTAGGCAACCATAAAATGTCATTCTCTACAACCTTTATGTTTTGTACTAATACTAATTCGGTCTCTAACATGATGAACTGGAACCGGACAGAACTGAAGCTACAATTTCTAGAAATGTGGAATTTTGCTATATTCAAGCTATAATTCACATTTTTACCTTGAAACTACCACTACTTTCACCTTGACAAGATCATATACCATATATATACATCATACAACACCTAACCCACAAGAAACCCTAACTCAAAAGTCATCCATCTAATCATCAAAATCACTTGAAACAAGCATCACAAGCACAATACCAACATTAATACCCAACTTAATCATGATTAACGGAGAAAGAATGGTTGATCAGCCATTATACCTCAAGACACAAGCTTGCAAGGATGATCCTTCATCTCTCCTTGAAATCTTTGGTTCCTTAAGCTTCCCAAGCTTCCAAACTAGTGATTAATCGGTTTAGTTTTTCTTGGTTGCACTCAAAAGGTTGGATTCAAGGTTAAATTTTGAAGAACTCTCCTCACTCTCTTCCCTTTCCTTGCTCTCGGCCAAACCAGAAAAGAAATGAGGGAAAATGAGCTGAAATGAGATATGAGAAGACAAGACAAAAAGGTTTGGTTAAGATCATAGGTGGCCGACACTTGTCACCACGAAAGCCATCCAAGTTTGCTTTCTTTTCCTTGCATTTTGGGCCACAATTTTTGGCCATATGGATGAGGATGAGGGGGGATATTTTGCACCAATATCAAGGGTATGTGGTGGTAGGGAAGTGGTGGGTTCAATCGGTAGTGATCGATACCCGTCGGTTGGAGCCGATTTTTCTTAAATCGCGTATACTAATGTTTTTTTACCTTCTAATCACTAACTTGTTATTATCACTTCCAATCATATAATATTTCCTCATCTAAAAGTCACTCTTACCTACCAAATTTGATCCTCACTCTGTACCGAATAATCACACTACGGAAAAACGTGAAAACCCTAATTCGCTCTAACTTGAAAACGGACAACGAAAACCCTAACTTCTATATTCATTTACACTTATTGTAGTGTGATTGGGTAGTAGGGCTATTATAAAATCATAAGTTCCAAATAAAAGGGGATTTTTATGAAAAACGTGAGGGGTTTTACAATTCCATAAATTGAATTTAGGGTTTCGGTTAAAATATGAGAAATTTGAGAAAATGGTTAGTCACAAGTGAAACTAGGGTTTTGATTAGACGTTTAGGGTTTCTAGTCTTTTAAAATAAAACAAGGTTTTAAATCAAACCCAAAGAAATAACTTTAGTTTCTTCTTTAAAACAAAATAATGTTTTTAAAATAAAAATAAACTAAAGAAACCGTAATATCCTCTTTGAGACTAAACAAAAGATGATCCTAAAAGTTGGGTATCACATTTGTGAATTTTGTCACTTGATTGGTAGGTTTCACCTTAAGTCTCTAATTTTAATTTATTTCCTTTTAAACCCTTATTTTTTTGTAATGATGCTAAATAGACCTCTCAAAATTCTTTAGTTTTTTGCAATCAAGTCATTACTTGTTTCAATTTCTTAAACATGGGTTGTTTTCCTTCCTTTAAATACTGTGGATTGATTCAATTTCATGCTTATCCCCATATCATGTGATTACTCCTTAATTAAAATGATGCCTTGACCTTTTTATTATTTTGGAGGGTAAATAAGTGAATTCGTGTCATTAGGGATTCAACTCAAGGGAGGTACACTCTATCCCTTATTTCTGACTTATTTGTCCCTATGTGACTTTATGTGCTTAATTGCATGCCTTTTGAATGTGTTGATTTTATTTATTTATTTATTTGCTTTATTTGTTTTAATTTATTTGGGAAGGCAATTAAATGCCACAATTGTAATAGTTAGATATTTATTTTAATTATTTATTTTATTTCCCCTTTTAGATTGTAGTAGGCCCTCCAATGTAAGAGTTAGGGTTTGTTTGCTTTATTTTCTTAATGTGTTTCGCATGCTTTTTGTGTTATGTGTTATCCGTTTTCTTAGGGTCTTGCATCTAGATATCATGATTATGTGTTATATGTTAACTTGCTTTATTATGTTTTGTGAGGACCCGTAAATTTTCCCCTAATTTTATATTATTCATTTTATTTTCTCGCCAGTATTTTTCTTCATTATGCCCCACTATTTCGATTTCTCTAGATATTTTATAAGTAAATATCATTTTTTTAATCATTTTTCTAGTATAAGTTAGTTCATGAGAAATTAGGAGTGTATATTAGACGTGGGACCCACTAGTGCGGTAAGTTCGATAAAATTCGACCAATTAGGTTAAGTTTTGTATACTGAGATTAATTTATTAGGTGTTAAGAGATGATTAGAGGTTACCCAAATGGATGAGAGTTGGAGAGACAAAAGGATAAGCTTTAAGCCAAAAGGTGACAAGTTTCACCATTCAATTCACCATTGGACTTTGACCATTGTATCACCTTTATTACATAACCAAAAAACTGACCAAAAAAATCATCTTATTTCTCCCTCTTTTGGCCGAGCTTCTTGGAGAAAAAAGAAGAGAAAACTTCCAACTTCTTTCTTCAATTTCTTGCCTTGATCTCACAAACCAACCGTTAAAACTTTGATTTGCTGCATAAAAATCTTTCCCTTGGTAGGATTAAGATGAGGGGTGAAGTGCTTTGAGGAGCAAAGGTGCTAAGTTGCTTGTTTTCTTGAGCTTACAAGGTGAGTTGTTAAGAATTTTTCCCTTTAGCTTTGATAATGTTCAATTGGTGGCTTTAGTGGTTTAATATGATGACATATGGCGTGATTATGGTTTGTTTATGGTTGGAAGTGAAGGTATGATGGATTTTGATTTATTATTGTTCTTTTCTGTTTTGTATGATAATCATGGTTTGGTCATGGATTGACGGCTTATTATAGTGTAAAATGAAGCTAGTATATGTTGGATACGATTGGTTGTGGAAAATTCTGGTTTGGTGTGGAAATTTCGGTTTAGGGCTTCAAGTATTTCCATTCTGTCTGGTACTATTTATCCTAGTTAGACGCCGAATTGGCCTTAGTATAAAACATGAAACTTATAGAGAATGATGTTTTATAGTTGCCTACAAAATTTCAGCTCAATCGGAGCAATGTAGCCTGTGAAACGACTGAAATACCCCTGCTGCCCTGTTTCTGTCCGAAACTGATAATCAGCTTCTGTAATTGGTTAGTTTGACCAGGAATATTACCGAATTGGTTGTTGATGTCTTCTTAAGGATTATAGCCTTGTATCTTAGCTTTCAAATGGCTTTGGAATTACCAAAATTGTAGTTGTGTGTGTTGAGATATGAGTGAATGAATCAGGACTGCTAGTTAAATTCCACAGTGAGCTTCGAACTAGACAATTTGGAGTTGTTTTGGTAAATTTGGTCTAGTTAGGGAGAGAAATAGACTAAGTGGTCTTCATCAAAATTGTAGCCATTTGTCTTAGCTTCAAAACGGTATAAATTGCACCCTAATCCAATATGTGTAGATTCGGTTGTGTCTGTTCCGCTAAGAGACGTCAAACCTGCTATTTAGCTTTGTCTTTAAAATTTGATTTCTAGTTGCATTCCTAGACTTGCTTTGTATTTGGATGAATTTGAGCCTAGTTGAAGGGCTATTGTATTGAGATTTCTTATGTGTTGAATTGGACTGACTTGAGGAAAATAATGAAGCCATAAATGGCTAGAAAATAGGTAAATACAGAGGGCATGCTGCTCAAAAGTTTAGGGCTATGCGATTCCTTCAAGTTGAGTTGCTCTTAGTAAAAATGAAGGATTTTGAGGGTTGTTTGTATCCCTAGGACCAACTGTTATCTTTTACTCAAAAGTCATATTTTTATTCTTCGGTACCAGTACTTAACCTAGAAAAGCGTACGACATGAAGTCGGGCCTCATTTATGCATTCCATTTACTTGATTTTTGGATGTACAAACTATAATTGTTTTATCTTGATTATTTTAGCATTTCTTGGTGATTAAACCCACTTTGGGTAAAACACTTTTGAAGTATCTATACTGGAACTAGTGAGTATTACCACTTCTGTTTCTGTTGAGGTGTTCGGGTTCGGTAAGGGGTATGTTGGGTGAACGGGATTTTGGCATAAAGCGAGGTCTACGGACATGTTGGTTCTAAATACGTTGACGGTGTAAGGCCCAAAACAACCAATGCAAATATCATAAACGAAACAATAAATAAATAAAAAGGAAAGGATTGCAAACCAATTAACTACCCAACTCCTCTTGAGCTTGTAGATTAATTGAAACAAGCTACTTCAAGTTGATGAATTACAATCACTCTTGTGTACAAAGGAAGGTTCACCTCCTCCTTGCCCCAAGCAGCACTCGGTCAAGCCAGGACGTTTTACTATCCCTCAGGACAACCTTCACAGAGCTACACTCATGAAAGATTCACTCACAAATGAAAAGCTTACAATGTACCTCACACCTCTAAGACTACAAATATTCTTTTTGGAGTATTTTCTCACTAAAATCTCTCTAGATCTTTTGTATCTTCAGTGTGCCAAAGTTATTTGAAGTATCTGACCAACCACTATTTATATAGGACCAAGAAAGAGCCTCATTAAAGCTTCCAACGGATAGAAAGTAGCTGAAGAGTCAACTAGCCGTTGGAGTGTCGGACGTCCGATAGCCCTGTTTTATGCGTCCGACAGCAGGCAGTTAGTTTCAGAGATTTTCTTCAATTCTTTCGGACGTCCGGTGCAAGTTCTTTATGCGTCCGACAGCAAACAAACAGATTTGAGAAATTATCTTGTTTCTATCGGACGTCCGGTAGAGACATATTCAGCGTCCGATAGGTCCGATAGTTTCGTCGACTTCGAAAGATCCTATCGGACGTCCGAAGCATGCGTCCGAAGTTGTGCAACGATTATCGGACGTCCGATCCTGACATCTTGAGCGTCCGACAGCTTCAGCATACTTTGTCATCTTTCAATTGTACTTGATCATGGAATCAAATAACTTCATAACTGAAAATATATCTTGAAGAACTATTAGTATCATCCATTTGTTTTGTAAACATTAAAAGATAGGGATCAAGATCAACAATCTCCCCCTTTTTGATGATGACAAAACAATGGATGGAAAGAAACAAAAATAAGTATAAGCTCCCCCTCAATCATTGCAACCAAAACTTTTAAGAGCCAAACTCATAATCTCAGAATAACTCCTCCTTACACATTGCATCCATTTCTCCCCCTTTTTGTCATCATAAGAGTAAAAATCAACTACTATAATCCAGCAACAATAACAGAGAATTCAATATTCCAAGAAAAAAATAGAGAAATGACAGCAATCACAGCAAATCATCATGAGATCAGCATTATTTTTTTATCTCTCTTTTTGACATCATATAGATTCAGTAGTATTCAAAGATATCAGCGAAAACTCAGATCAAAGTATCAAAAGAAAAAATATTCTGAACAAGAATCACTGCAATGATTAGACAAAACCTCCTACTTGTTAAAATTAGCATCATGTCTAACTATCCACATGCATTTCATGCCTTTTTTTATATTCTTTCTCACATAGCAATCACTTTTCATGTGACCTTTTTGACAACAGAAATTACACATAATCAGGGAATTATTCATATGAACAGGTTTAATAAATCTTACTTGTCTTCTCCTATGGAAAGCAAACTCATTTGCAGCAGAATTTATCTTAAAATGAGGTTTTGATTTATTACTTTGAAAACAGTCCTGTTTTTTATGTTGAAGCAACTCATTTAAATCATCCATTCTTCTTTTCAAATCATCTTGTTCCCTTTTGAACATTTCACAAAAACTTGTTTTTCTATCAAGATCCAAGTGTAAAGCAGTCTCACTTTTTTTGAAGTAATCATTTTCAGCTTTCAACTTTTTGTTTTGTTGAAAAAGATTTGCATTATCTCGAAGCAAAAAACTAATTTTCTGTTTTAACTCCTTGTTTCTAACATAAGATTCTTTCAAACTATCATGCAATTTTATAATGAAAGATTCAAGATCATCATCATCTTCATCATCACTTTCAAATTGAGAGCTAGAAGATGTTACCTCATCATCTCCAATGGCCATGAAAGCCAATTGAGCAGATTGATCTTCCTCTTCAATTTCACCATTGGAATTGCATTCATTCCATGTGAATTGAAATTTGTTTATTCTTGGTTTTCTTCCTTCTTTCTTCTTCATCACTGGACAGTCACTTGCATAGTGTCCAGGTTGGCCGCATTCAAAGCACTGATCAATTTGCTTTTTGTTGAACTCTAGCTTCCCTTTGTTTCTCGAGTTGTTGAACTGATTTGGGAATGAATTGCTAGGTCCACCATTTCTGAATCTCCTCTTGTTGAGTATTCGTTTGAAACTTTTTGTGATGAGAGCGATATCATTGTCATCACCTTCCACATCTTCTTCATCTAGGGAGGCAGAATCATCTTCATCTTGTGAGGCTTTTAGAGCAATATTCTTTCGCACTTTTGCATCCTCTTCCTCTTGCACCTTAGTCTTAAGTTTCAACTCATAAGAGGTAAGAGAATTAATAAGAGATTCAATAGGCATAGTATTCAAATCTCTAGCCTCCTCAATAGCAGTCACTTTATTTTCCCAATCATTGGACAAGGCATTCAGGATTTTTCTATTTTTCTCACCAAGAGAATATTCTTTTTCCAGCACCTCTAAATCTTTAATGAGATCATTGAATCTACAATACATTTGATCAACATTTTCATGAGGTTCCATCTTGAAAGATTCATACTTTGTAACTAGAGTGGACTTCTTTTGTTCTCTAACATTCTCACTACCTTCATGAATTTCTTTCAGTTTGTCCCAAATTTCTTTAGCTGACTTGCAACCCTTGACTCTAATAGATTCATTTGAGTCTAATGCACAATATAACACATTCATGGCTTTTGCATTTAAGGTGAGATGAGCTCTATCCACAGCAGTCAGTTCACTTCTTGTTTTCGGTCTAGATGCATGAGTATTTTCATCTATAAGAGAGGCATCATATGGACCTTCACTAATAATAAACCATAATTCGATATCAATAGATTGCAAAAAGATAATCATTCTTTCTTTCCAACTCATATAATTTGACCCATTAAACACAGGTGGTCTAATAACAGAATGTCCTTCAAAAAACATAGCATTATTGGTTGTCATCTTTACTCCAAAGCCGATTGAGCTTAATCTCTAGGAGACCAAGCTCTGATACCAATTGTAAGGCCCAAAACAACCAATGCAAATATCATAAACGAAACAATAAGTAAATAAAAAGGAAAGGATTGCAAACCAATTAACTACCCAACTCCTCTTGAGCTTGTAGATTAATTGAAACAAGCTACTTCAAGTTGATGAATTACAATCACTCTTGTGTACAAAGGAAGGTTCACCTCCTCCTTGCCCCAAGCAGCACTCGGTCAAGCCAGGACGTTTTACTATCCCTCAGGACAACTCTCACAGAGCTACACTCATGAAAGATTCACTCACAAATGAAAAGCTTACAATGAACCTCACACCACTAAGACTACAAATATTCTTTTTGGAGTATTTTCTCACTAAAATCTCTCTAGATCTTTTGTATCTTCAGTGTGCCAAAGTTATTTGAAGTATCTGACAAACCACTATTTATATAGGACCAAGAAAGAGCCTCATTAAAGCTTCCAACGGATAGAAAGTAGCTGAAGAGTCAACTAGCCGTTGGAGTGTCGGACGTCCGATAGCCCTGTTTTATGCGTCCGACAGCAGGCAGTGAGTTTTAGAGATTTTCTTCAATTCTTTCGGACGTCCAATAGCCCTGTTTTATGCGTCCGACAGCAGGCAGTGAGTTTTAGAGATTTTCTTCAATTCTTTCGGACGTCCGGTGCAAGTTCTTTATGCGTCCGACAGCAAACAAACAGATTTGAGAAATTATCTTGTTTCTATCGGATGTTCGGTAGAGACATATTCAGCGTCCGATAGGTCCGATAGTTTCGTCGACTTCGAAAGATCCTATCGGACGTCCGAAGCATGCGTCCGAAGTTGTGCAACGATTATCGGACGTCCGATCCTGACATCTTGAGCGTCCGACAGCTTCAGCATACTTTGTCATCTTTCAATTGTACTTGATCATGGAATCAAATAACTTCATAACTGAAAATATATCTTGAAGAACTATTAGTATCATCCATTTGTTTTGTAAACATTAAAAGATAGGGATCAAGATCAACAGACGGAGAGTCAACGGGTTCGGATCAAGTACTGCAGATGGGAATATGTCTCCTGAGACCCACCTGTATCCTTCCTATTTGAATCACTGTGTCTAACTACTTTACTTTATATCTGGCATGTGTACCTGATTTGTTAAATGTGAGATGCTATGATTTTACTGCTATATGTCTGGTACCTCATTGGGCGTAAGCTCACCCCCTTCCCGTTATTGTTGTTTTCCTTACAGGGTTTCATGTTTTGAAACCAAGATTTTTGGAAGAAAAGAGTTGAGCTAGTTGTAGGACTTCTCTTGTTTATGCTCATCTGTAACTAAGACCCTAATTGTATTTTGTGTAGCGTGAATACTTTGGCTTCTATTTTGGTTCATTTGTTCAAGACTCCGATGTAAATATATGTATAAGTGTTTAATCGACGTCCCGTACTTCCGTATGGTTTGGTAAGCTCTGTTTTAACTTTTGGTGGTCTCCAATTGTTCGTTTTCGTTGGGTTCTCGCGCGTACTATAGGGTTTGTGAGGTTCGACTCCGTAGTCCTGGCAAGAGCTGGGCAGGCGGTCTGCTAAACCCTTTGGTTTGCCTTAGGGGGAGATGGGGCCATCACAGGTGGTATCAGAGCTGTGACGCCCCGAAAGAATGAGTACGCGGACCCGAAATTTTTTTTAAGTTTCTAGGGTTTGTTTTATTGATCGCCCGCCTTTTCGACATTCTCTTTATTAGAAAATTCTCCAGATAATTTTTATGAGTAAATATAGTTTTTAAGATGATTTTTCTAGTATCGGTTAGTTTTTGAGAAATTAAGAGCGTATATGGACGTGGGACCCACTAGTGCGAAAAGTTCGGAAAAATTCTGCCAATAAGGTTAAGTTTCGGATACTGTGTGAAATTTATCGGGTATTAAGAGATAAGTAGAGGATGCTAAGTGATTGATGTGAGAGGAAAAGGAAGGGATAGGAATGCATTAATTGAGGTGACAAGTGTCACCATTTCATTGGGTATGGCTTATGACAACTATTCATGGTTTTTGACTTTTGACCAAATTGGTTAAATATCTAAAAAAATTAACCAAAAATCTCTTATTCTTGTCTTCCTCTTGGCCGACTTTCTTGAGCTTCAAAAGAGAGAAAAACTCTTCAAGTTTTGGCTTTCATCTTGCTTCAATCAAACCATCCAACCCTCTAAACTTGTTTCTACTGCATAAAACCTCTTCATTTAGTGATAGTGAGTTGTTTGGTGAAGTTGTTTGGAAGCTTAAGGTGACAAGTTGCTCTCCCTCTTGTTTTACTAAGGTGAGTGGTGGATGAATCCCTTTCCTCCCTCTAATGATGTTTAATTTATGTTTAGTAGTGGCATAAGAGGCAATTTTATGGATTAATTCTTGATTTGTGGTTGAAATGATGAAGTTTTATTATTTTTGGGGATTTTTCTGTTTTAATATAAGCATGATTGTGTGGCTATCTAGGATGATTAGAAATGGTATATAATGACTTAAGGAGGTGGGAAAAGTGAACAATTGCAACCAATTTCTGGTTTGGGAAAAATTTCAGCAAGTTAGGGTTTTTGGGTTGCACAATCTGTCCGAAATTTTAGCACCTAGTTAGAGGCCGAATTGGCCTTGGCTCAAAACATGAAAGTTGTAGGTATTGATGTGTTTGAGGTGCCTGTAAAATTTCAGGTCATTTGAAGTAGTGTAGAGTGAGATATGTCGATTTTACTGTAGCTGTTCTGGGTTGATCAGAATGTGCAAACTGTGTTTGTAATCGTCTGTTTTGACTGGAATTACTTTGGATTTGGATGTTGGTGTCTTCTTATGAAATGTAGCTTGAGGTCTTAGCTACCGCATGCCTTTGGAATCAATGCATTTGGACCTGTATAGACTGAGTTGGACTAATTACAGCATGGTGTGATTTGTAAACCTGCAATTACGGTTCTGGTTTGGTTTTCTGCATTTGTGACCTGTTTACATTCAAAACTGGGTTGAGTGACCTTCTGTAATGTTGTAGCCCTGTCTTTTAGCTTCGAAACGATGTATCTTACACCCCCATCCGATAATCGTAGTGCCAATGGTGCTAAAATCACTAAAGGACATCAAATCTGTTTTGGGTTTTAGGGCTTGGATTCGGACAAGATAATGGTTTATGACGAATGGGTTCTGAGCCGTGGAGGTGAGTGACCTCAAACTACTTCTAAAGTTATTTATGAACCGTTTCTTACATTATTTACTTTTGAACTATTTCCAAAGTCACTTTTGAAATGTTTTCTTGCATATCATGTGTGCTGGCATTTGAGTGTGCCTTGTTTGCTATATTTCTTGACTTCATGACTTGTATTTTGGTTGATAACGTGTTAAGCGCTTATAATGATTTCCAAAACGAGTTTTCGAGGCGAGTGTGTACTTTATCGCACTCGACCTCGATAAATGTGAAATTTTTGATTGAAATGTTACTTGCGCATGAATGTAAGCCTTTTGGGCTGAACTGGCCATTGCCCCTTGTTACCGGTCGTCTTGAGCCAGAAGCGGACTCGGTCAGGCGATTAGGAACTTGGGTGAACGTTTGGTATACTCGAGTATTACCTATGTAGGTTGGTGGTGTGACGCCCCGAAAAAAAGAGTTTGAGAACCCGTAAAAATCCTAATCTTTTCCGAGGGTTTTATTTCCTTTAATAGCATGTTTTCTGCATTTCCTGGCTTAGGAAATTTTCCTGAGGAATTTTTATGAGTAATTATAGTTTTTAGATGATTTTTCTAGCCTTGGAGAGTTTTTGGAAAATTAAGAGTATATAATGGACGTGGGACCCACTAGTGCGAAAAGTTCGAAAAAATTCGGCCAATTAGGTTAAATTCCGGATACTGTGTAAATTTTATCGGGTGTTAAGAGATAAGTAGAGTGTGTGAAGTGATTGATGTGAGAGAGAAAAGAAGTGATAAGAATGCATTAAATAGAGTGACAAGTGTCACCATGTTATTGGTTTTCCTTTAAGATTTACTATTCACAATTTTGACTTTTTGACCAAAGGATTAAATATCCAAAAATTGCATAAAATTCACAATTTTTCTTCTCTTGTTGGCCGGCCCTCTCTCTCAAGTTCAAGGAAGGAAGAAAACCTCTTCAAGTCTTGATTTCTTCTTGCTTCAATCCATAACTCAACCAACTAAACTAGTTTCTACTCCATAAAATCTTTCTAGTTGGTGTTAGTGGTTGATTTGGTGAAGTTTTTGGAAGAGCTAAGGTGTCCAACACCTCTACCTCTCTTGTTACTAGGTGAGTGGTGTGTGTATCTTCCTCCTACATCTAATGATGCTTAAGTTATGCTTATTAGTGATTAAAGTGCTGAAATTTCTGGTTTTTATCTTGACTTGAAGTGATTTGGTGAAGTTTTCCATTTATTGATGATTTTTCTGGTTTAATTGGATTATGATGGTGTGGTTGTTTGTGATGATTGGCAATGGCCTATAATAACTCTAGTGGGTGTGAAATGTGGATAAATGCAACCAATTTTGGATTTGGAATGAAAACTGAAAAGTTAGGGTTCTTAAATCCCCAATTCTGTCCGGTTTTGGATCATAGGGTTAGAGGCCGAATTTGACTTTTCTCAAAACATGAAAGTTGTAGGTATTGATGTGTTTGAGGTGCCTGTAAAATTTCAGGTCATTTGGATTAATGTGGAATGAGTTATGACGAAATTACTGTAGCTGTTCTGCTTTGGACAGAATGCGAAAACTGTACTGGTTATTGGCCATTTTGACTGGAATTGGTTTGGATTTTGGAGTTGATGTCTTCTGATGAAATGTAGCTGGATGTCTTAGCTAACTTATGCCTTTGGAATTTCGGAATTTGGACTTGTATGGACTGAGATATACCGATTACAGTTTTATGTGATTTGCAAACCTGTTTTGGTAATTCTGGTATAGTATTTGGCATTTTCGACCTAGTTAAGCTAGGAACTGGATTGAGTGACCTTCTACATTGTTGTAGCCCTGTTTCATAGCTTAGAAACGGTGGGTCTTACACCCCCAACCGATAATTGTAGTGAGAGTTGTGCCATTACCGCATTATGACGTCAAAACTGTTTTTCTGGTTTTGAGCTTAACCTTCATTTCCGGACTTTTCCCTAGCTTGACTTGTCTTTGTACTACTTGGAGCTTGCTGAATGGATATTAGATGAACTTAATTGTGTGACTTTGGGACTGGCTGAAGAAATAATGAAGCCATGATGGCTGGGAAAGTAGGAAATTCAGGGGAAGTGCTGTCCGAACTTTTAAAGGACTTGTTTGCATTAAGTTTGTGATCCAAGACTTGGATTTGAGCAAGGCAATGATACATGATGGATGGTTTCTGAGCCGTGGAGGTGAGTGACCTCAAACTACTTCTAAAGTTATTTATGAACCGTTTCTTACATTATTTACTTTTGAACTGTTTCCAAAGTTACTTTTGAAATGTTTTCTTGCATATCATGCGTGCTGGCATGTGAGTGTGCCTTGTTTGCTATATTTCTTGACTTCATGACTTGTATTTTGGTTGATAACGTGTTAAGCGCTTATAATGATTTCCAAAACGAGTTTTCGAGACGAGTGTGTACTTTATCGCACTCGACCTCGATAAATGTGAAATTTTCGATTGAAATGTTACTTGCGCATGAATGTAAGCCTTTTGGGCTGAACTGGCCATTGCCCCTTGTTACCGGTCGTCTTGAGCCAGAAGCGGACTCGGTCAGGCGATTAGGAACTTGGGCGAACGTTTGGTATACTCGAGTATTACCTATGTAGGTTGGTGGAGCCTGGCCAAAAGCCAGGGACGGGGTGAATGAAATGAAATGAATGACCAAATGAGCGAGGAAATGTCAGGAGAATGAATGTATCCTTTCATGAATGTTACTATCGCTTTCCATTGTAAATGTTTCTTGAATTATTGATTATTGATGGTTAATGTGTTGGCTTTGTTATGTAATTTCATGTTCGGAACCTTATTGAGATTTTAGCTCATTGAGCTTTGTGGAATTTCCATGTGGTGTCATTTTCTGCTTTTGTTTTACTCTCACTGTGCAAATGTTGACCTGTAACAAAATTACATTTTTACCCCCGGTTACTTATTGAACTTCTAAAACATTACAATGATTTCACTGGCTCACGAGAGCAAAAATACGTACATCTGATTTCTGAACCATGACATCAATGAAATGAATTTTTGTGAAAGCTATTTGATTACTGATTTTACTGGTTACTCACTGGGCTTTTAGCTCACCCCAAAAATGTTTTATTTCCCCCCCCCACAGGGCTCGTGGCGAAGAAAAGCTTGGGGTGCTTATTCACGTGACTGGATGGCTTATTTCGTGTACAGTTTAAGTTTGAATCTATTTTATGTACGAGTTGGTCTTGTATAAATATTTGATGTTGATATGGATGTAAGTATACGTTCCACGATTGGAATCAGTTTCCGCTGCATTTGTAATATGTAATCATTGGAGAATTTGATGTAATTTTGAGATTTATATTGTAATTGGGTTGAGGACTGTAGTGAGCGATTGAGTCCCGGCGAGAGCCGGGCAGGCGGCCCGCCGAACCCTCTGGTTCGCCTTAGGGGGAGGTGGGGCCGTTACAGGTGGAGCCTGGCCAAAAGCCAGGGACGGGGTGAATGAAATGAAATGAATGACCAAATGAGTGAGGAAATGTCAGGAGAATGAATGTATCCTTTCATGAATGTTACTATCGCTTTCCATTGTAAATGTTTCTTGAATTATTGATAATCCATATTTACTGTTTTGCAAATGATGTAGTTGTTTCCGGATTTATCATTTAATTTATGACATCATTGCTATATGACATCATTGAAATGAACTATTGTGAAACCGAGTTGATTAATGATTTTCTGGTTACTCGCTGAGCTTTTAGCTCACCCCAAAAACTATTTTATTCCCCTCCAAAGGGCTCGTGGCGAATGAAGGACTTGTAGTACTTGTGCACGTGTATGGATGGCCTAAACTTTGTACAATTTTGGATTTGGAATTATTTTATGTATATTTGGGATTAGTTTCCGCTGCATTTGTGACATGTAATTATTGGAGACGGATGTGTATTTGTGGACCATTTGATGTATACTTGAGATTTGTATTGTATTTATTTGAGAACTGAAGCGAACGACTGAGTCCCGGCGAGAGCTGGGCGGGCGACCCGCCGAACCCTTTGGTTCGCCTTAGAGAGAGGTGGGGCCGTCACAAGAGCTGCTTCGCCTGGTCTCTGCGCGGAGTGAGATTGGTCCAAGTGGTGTTATGGTCCTGATTTCGTGAATGTGTTTAAAGGATTAAGTACTCTTGTAACAGCCCCACTTTCCCCTAAGGCGAACCAAAGGGGTTAGCGGACTGCCTGCCCAGCTCTCGCCAGGACTACGGATCAGTTAACGTCGATCTAATGCGCTCCGGAGCTTACCAACGCGCGCAAATAGGTCAAAATCACAAAATAAAAAAAAATGAAAATCGAAGCCGCGATGAACAGTAGAGGACACGTCAGAATCCGGCCGGATTTGGCCCTTTCTTTTTTCAAATTTTTTTTTTCTTTTTTCCGTTTGAAACGCGTATCAGTTCGAAATCCAACCAAGCATCGACCAAACATATATATACATTGGAAACCAACATTTGCAAGCCAAGACGGCATATCAAATATTCAACTAGTTCATACATGTACAAATAACCATTTACAAGCCAACCATTGGTTGCAACAAAACACTTAGGGTTTTCACCCTCAAGGAGCTATTCAAAATATACATTCACATGAGCTCAACTTGAACCAACTAGCACATTCTTTCCAAAAGTGGTCATTTTCCTGTAAGGAAAACAAATGGCACGGTATGAGCTAAAGCCCAGTGAGCAACTATCACACAAAAGCAGTCAAGATCACATAATCATAACCGTTCAGTTCAAATATGCAATTAAGAGATAAATCAAACCAGTGAAAGGATACGGTTGGCTCTCAAGAGCCCATTTCCACACTTGCAATCTTGATCCAACCTCATTGACCCTCCGTCAATGTTAAAAGTACCAAAACCGTAGACCTCACTTTACTTCCTTTCCTTCCACCAATCATACCCCAACCGGGCCCGCACTCCATTCAGTCACTTTTGGTAATACTCGAGTATACCGGAACCAAGAGTCTCATTACTACAAGGTTCCTCAGTACAGTCCCCGTGGCAAGACAATTTTCACGACCAAGCCCTCGCCGGCTCGATCCAATTGACTACCAAACGGGGTTGAGCTCAGTGATACAGTAAAGCCTTTGGACATTCATCCAAACGACACCAAATCAGTTTCCATGAGTGGAATTCAGTATTTCATATAACCAGTACAGTATTTCAGTAAAACAGTCAATAGCCATGAATAAAATCACAAGGGGTGAGTGCGGTCAAGTACACCCTCACCTTAATCACTTCCAATAAGCAAATAAGCCTTCAAGGCATCAATTACACATATAACAAAGCCACATTGTAACATTTAAGTGAGTAGTATACTCACAAATCAAATAAGTGCTATTTCATGCACTTCCGTCAGGGGAATGTCGTGAACCACCGTCACGCCCTAGAACAAGTAAACAAATGCAATGAGACTCGATAACGAGTCATATAGCAATGCCAATCACAACCCCAATAGGGTTTTATAAACATATACAAGCATGATAGCAAACCAGGAATTAAGAAAGGCCTTAAACTTAGGCCTTGGAAAGAAAACCGGATTCAACCTCATAATGCGGTAATGGCACAACTCTCACTACGATTATTGGATGGGGGTGTAAGACCCACCGCTTCGAAGCTATGGAACAGGGCTACAACAATGAAGAAGGTCACTCAATCCAGTTCCTAGCTTAAATAGGTCGAAAATGCCAAATACTATACCAGAATTACCAAAACAGGTTTGCAAATCACACAAAACTGTAATTACTATAAATTAGTCTATACAAGTCCAAATGCCGAAATTCCAAAGGCATATGTTAGCTAAGACATCCAGCTACATTTCATCAGAAGACACCAACAACTAAATCCAAACCAATTCCAGTCAAAATGGCCAATAACCAGTACAGTTTTCGCATTCTGTCCAAAGCAGAACAGCTACAGTAATTTCGTCATAACTCATTCCAAATTAATCCAAATGACCTGAAATTTTACAGGCACCTCAAACACATCAATACCTACAACTTTCATGTTTTGAGCAAAGTCAAATTCGGCCTCTAACCCTATGATCCAAAACCGGACAGAATTGGGGATTTAAGAACCCTAACTTTTCAGTTTTCATTCCAAATCCAAAATTGGTTGCATTTATCCACATTTCACACCCACTAGAGTTATTATAGGCCATTGCCAATCATCACAAACAACCACACCATCATAATCCAATTAAACCAGAAAAATCATCAATAAATGGAAAACTTCACCAAATCACTTCAAGTCAAGATAAAAACCAGAAATTTCAGCACTTTAATCACTAATAAGCATAACTTAAGCATCATTAGATGTAGGAGGAAGATACACACACCACTCACCTAGTAACAAGAGAGGTAGAGGTGTTGGACACCTTAGCTCTTCCAAAAACTTCACCAAATCAACCACTAACACCAACTAGAAAGATTTTATGGAGTAGAAACTAGTTTAGTTGGTTGAGTTATGGATTGAAGCAAGAAGAAATCAAGACTTGAAGAGGTTTTCTTCCTTCCTTGAACTTGAGAGAGAGGGCCGGCCAACAAGAGAAGAAAAATTGTGAATTTTATGCAATTTTTGGATATTTAATCCTTTGGTCAAAAAGTCAAAATTGTGAATAGTAAATCTTAAAGGAAAACCAATAACATGGTGACACTTGTCACTCTATTCAATGCATTCTTATCACTTCTTTTCTCTCTCACATCAATCACTTCACACACTCTACTTATCTCTTAACACCCGATAAAATTTACACAGTATCCGGAATTTAACCTAATTGGCCGAATTTTTTCGAACTTTTCGCACTAGTGGGTCCCACGTCCAGTATATATTCTTAATTTTCTAAAAACTCACCAATACTAGAAAAATCATCTAAAAACTATAATTGCTCATAAAATAAACCCAGAAAAAGTTTCTAAGCCAGAAAATGCAAAAATTATGCAATTAAGGGAACTAAAACCCTAGGAAAATTTTTAGGGTATTTACGGGTTCTCACAACTCTTCTTGGGCGTAAGCTATGAACCGTGCATGACATAAGTGTAAAGATCTTTATCATGGGACTTGAGGAAAATAGGTGTGACAGCCCCACCTCTCCTTAAGGCGTACCCCAGGGTTCGGCAGATTGCCTGCCCAACTCTCTCCGGGACTCAGTCGTTCACTACAGTTCTCAATTAAAATTGGAATAAATTACAAGAATAAATAGGGCAACGATTCAAAACTTAAAGCGGAACTTATATACATTGCTATCCCAAAAGGAAGTATAAACATTGAATATACAAAGGTTCTCAATGCTTCATGCATCCAACCCGTGCCAAGCACTAGGTGAGAACCATTACAAAAGAAGCAAAAGAAACAAAACTGACTAGTCTATACCGAGCTCACGTCCTTGCTCGCCTTCCCCTGTAAGGAAAACAAAACTAAAGGGATGAGCTAAAAGCTTAGTGAGGTTCCGAACACATAATCTGTGACAGCCCCACTTTCCCCTAAGGCGAACCTAAGGGTTCGACGGACTGCCTGCCCAGCTCTCGCCGGGACTCAGTCGATCACTTCAAGCAACCATAAGAATATCTAACCACGATCCAACTTAAAACAAAACGTATATACAATAATATCTCAAAAAGAAGTACAACCGTCAAATATACAGAGGTTCTCAAATCACCATACAACCAGCTCGTGCCAAGCACTAGGGCGAGAACCATGACAAAAGAAAACCAAGGGCTAGACCCAGCTAGTCTATACCGGCTCTCGTCCTTGCTCGCCTTCCCCTGTTAAGGAAAACAAACTAAAGGGGTGAGCTATAAGCTCAGTGAGGTTCCGAACACATAGGCAACAAGAAGTTCAATGCATTCATTACATGTTACCAATAATTCAAATACAAAAGAAAGCGAAAAACACCTTCATTAAAAGGATACGTGCTCACAAGGAGCCATTCGTTCATTCATTCATTCTCCTTTCGTTCCCTTATACCTTCAATCATTTGAAATTGCATTTGTATATAAGTAAAACCCTCATTCATTCATTCGTTCATTCATTCATTCACCAGGCTCCACCAACCTCCACCAACCTACAAGGTAATACTCGAGTATACCAAACGTTCACCCAGGTCCCTAATCGCCCGACCGAGTCCACTTCTG
The DNA here is from genome assembly GCF_036785885.1 of Coffea arabica. NCBI lineage: Eukaryota > Viridiplantae > Streptophyta > Magnoliopsida > Gentianales > Rubiaceae > Coffea > Coffea arabica. Next base: position 23,551,299 of record NC_092316.1, read on the forward strand.
GCTCGAGACGACCGGTGACAAGGGGCGGCAGCGGCCAGTTCAGCCAAAAGGCTTACATTCATGCACAAATAACATTTCAATCATTCAATCATTGAAAATTTCACAATCATTTAGGCCGAGTGTGATAAAGTACACACTTGTCTAGAAAGCTCGTTTTAACAATCATTGAAAGCATATAACATGTTATCAGTCATTCATACCAGCTATATAATCATGAAACATATCAAACAGGGAACACTCACCTATACACGCAAAATAACATCCACTTCTCAATCACCAATGAAACCTAAAAGTAAACAAAGAACACATTACAATCCATCTAACATGATTTGGATGAAATCAAGGATTACCCGACTACTCGCGAGTAAACGTATAAAATGACTTTTAAGTGTCAATAGAGTATATGGATCCGTGGATGGAAATTACTAGGGTTTATAAACCAACCGTGAAACCAAACTCAAAAGGTTATGAAATTTTCTGCAGAAAACACTTTAACCAATGACAAATCGAAATCCAATAAGGTAAGCTAAGAAGTATTGTTTTCGGAATCGTTTATGTAGCTCAAAATCAATAGACTATATGCTTTGATGAAAATCATGAAAAGGTGGCAAAACTATCTCACTTTCACTCTTAAAACTTCACTTAAAAGTTATTCACTTGTGGCCGAGAGAACCCTAGGTCAACCTCTATATTTTGGTAAACAGTAAGTAAACGTTTGGAATTTCAACCCAAAGAGGTATTAGGTTTTAGAATGGTAAAATGATCATTTTATTTGCCAAGCGGAAATATACAGGTTCAAATAGAAATTTAGCCCTCGGCCACCTTTTGAAAGAGCCGGTAACGTTTTCAGTAAATACGTCCAATTCGTCACAAAATACATTCGCAAAATCACTTAACTTGCTCACATTACAAGAAGACAAACGGACGGCATGTCCCTTGTGTTTACCTATTTTCCAGCCATTAATGGCTTCATTATTTTCCTCAAAACAGTCCCAACATCTCATATAGAATAATCTCATGTCCAAAAGCCATTCACTAGGCTTAAAGTCATATAAATACAAAAATAAATACAAAAATCAAGCTAGAAACATTTCCGGATAAAAATAGTTTTTGACACCATTTTGCGGTTTTGGCACCATTGGCGCTACAATTATCGGATGAAGGTGCAAGACACACCATTTCGAAGCTAACAGATAGGGCTACAATGTTGAAGAAGGCCACTCATTCCAGTTTGTATTGCAACTAGGTCAAAATTGACATATATGAAACCAGAATCTCACAAACAGGTTGGCTAACTGTACAATTGTTAAACAGCAATAATTCAGGCTACCGAAGTCCGATTGAAGTGTATCTTATGGTGTTTCGAAGCTAAAACACAACCCTACATTTCTTATGAAGACCTCCATGGCCAAATCATTCATTTTCATGATAAAAAATAGAAAACTACACAAAGACAGAATTCTGGGCGCGAAATAGGTTTCATGGACAGTCAAGGGTATTTCGCTCATTTCACATGCTACAGTGGTCGGATCAAGCTGAAATTTTCAGGCTACTATTTTATACCATTAGCTACAACTTTCATGTTTTGGCCAAAATCTAATTCGGTAAGGATCATGGTGAAAAGTCACGGTCAGATTGGGTGAAAAGACAACCCTGTTCGCTGAACTCCTACCTAGACCAGTCTGGGTATTTCCGAATTATCTCAGCATATTCAACTCCAATTCAAGTGATTCCAAAGCCATTTGAAAGCTAAGATACAAGGCTATAATTCTTAAGAAGACATCAACAACCAAATCGGTAGTATTCCCAGTCAAACTACCCAATTACCAAAGCTGATTACTATTCTCGGATAGAAACAGGGTAGCAGGGGTATGTCGGTCTTTTCACAGGCTACCGAGCTCAGATTGAGCTGAAAGTTTACAAGTAACTAGAAAACATCATTCTATACAACTTTCATGTTTTGTGATAAGGCCAATTCGGCCTCTAACCTGGTCAAACAGAAACGGGCAGAATTGAGGAAATGAAACCCTAACTGAAAATTTTTGCATTCAAGTCAGAAATTTTCCACTAAAACATCTCTTTAGCTATCACAAGTCATTAATTTAACATAATCAAGAACAAAGGAAGGATGGCTAGACATGGTACCTTCAAATATCAAGAAAGGTGATGACTTAGGAATTTTTCTTCCAAAACAACTCCACTAGAAGCTTTAATCCTCCTTAATAAGTAACTTTGATGGAGTAATCTTCACTTTTAATGGTTAGAAATCAAGATTGGAGCAAGGGATTGAAGTACAAGATGAAGGATTTCCTCTCTTTTCTCTCCTCAAAATTTCAGCCAACAAGGTGAAAAATGAAGAAAATTTGGTCAAAATGGATGTTTAGTAAAGTTAAGAAAAGTTAGTCAAAGTCCCCATCCAATGGTTTCATGACACTTGTCCCTCTCATTAATGTCATGCCTAACTTTTTTTGTCTTTCTCACACCTATCCACTTGGTACCTCTAAATATCTCATAACTGTCGCGCCCCATTTTTTGATAAATAAATAAAATGGTTTAAAAAATGTATTTTTTGATTCAATTTGTGATTAAAAAATGAATTGTGATTTAGAAAAAAATGGGTCTAAATGGGGGTTTGAGAATGCGACGATTTGACCCAAAATTATAGTTTAAAAAGGGTTTTTGAAATAGAAAAACGGAGTCGCCACTTGGTAATGAGTTAAGGTGTACCAAGTCACCTAAAAATGAATTTTTTAAAGAAAAAATGGGAAAGAGTAGTAAGAAACCCCTTTTAAACGACTCTTAGTCCACGTAAACCAACGAAAAAGGTTCGGGAGTCACATTTGACGAAGGGGAAGGCAAGGATAAAATCCAAGGCACCCCTTCGACCTAGCCAGGGCTAGTTGCGTGATTTAATCAAAGTTTTTCTTATTTTAACCAAAGAATTTATTACATTTGGATGCACTACATGAATGCAAAAGAAAGAAAAAATGCAAACCTAAATTCTAAAATGTCTCTTGTAAGGTTTTTGGTCCCAACCACATGAATTGTGGCGGCCAATAAAAGAAAACCTTATAGAGGTCGATTAATGCAAATGATGATTCAAGTGCAAGTGTGCAAGTGTATAAAAAGGTGCATGTGTGCAATTGTATGGAAAAATCCAAGTGTTTGTGTGCAAGTGTGTGAAAATAGAATAATAGATATATAAGGTAAAGTGGAATTCCATTTGTGAGGTGGAAATGAGCACGTGATAGGAAAAATGTAGTGAGAAATGTGAAAAAATGTGGTTAAAAGAGTATGTAGGCGATAAAAATGAAAGTATGACCCTAGAGGAATGCAACAAGTCGGGTACGGGGGGTTGACTCCTAACTTTTCGACTTCTATTTTCCCTTTGATTAGAAGGCGAAACTAGCGTGCTAAGGCTATCGAGTAGCCACACTCGCTCGTTTCCCTTATCGGAAGGGGACACTCAAGCAAAATGAACCCTATAGCTAGTATGGGATGCAAAACCTAAAATGAGAGGAAAAGGGGTTCGAGGATCATGCCAAATGATAAAACTAAGGAAAATGCGTGATATGTGGTGAACAAGCAAATGATGTACTAACGAGGGAAAATCCCTAAGGGTCTAGTGCTGGACTAGCCCATTCTATGAATTCCGACTAGCGTTGGACTAGTGGAAACGTACATTCATCCATTCCATTCATTCATGGCTATGAAAAGCGAGTAGACATGCCAAACACTCATAAACACATAGCACATAACATTTAGCATACTCGACTAGATGCAAGGCCCTAACAAAAGCAAATTAACACGTAGCAACTAAGCATGCAAGACACATAAGGCAATTAAAGCCCTAACTATTACATTTGCTAGCTAGGCACACGTCTTCGATAGGTCTTCATTGAATGCTCCTCCAAACCCTATCTATTACAAGCCAAGAGGTGTACACATACCTCATAAAGAATAACTTAAATAAAAAGCAAAAGTAAATGACATAAATAAAAGAAATTAAGGAAAGGCTAAGAAAGCAAAGTAAACATGTATTTCTCACGTAACACGTTGGATCACATAGGAGAGACAAGAAAGATAAAAGAAATTATACCTCCCCCTTTTGTGGTAATCAAATGAAGTAAAAATGGCTTCAAAACAATAAAAAGGTCAAGGTACCACTTTATTTAAGAAAAATTAAACGAAATGCGCAAAACAAAGCTCACTTGATCATAAAGTCCCTAAAGTCATGACTTAAGCGCAATTGAAACAAAGCATGGTAGTTAATTGAAGCAAATAAGCAATGAAGTTGCACAAATTAACATGACCAAGGACCAAATGGATGAAATTATTTAATTGGTTGGGTCATAGTGAAATGAAGGGAGACTTGGGGGGTCAAAGTGTAATTTCTAAAGTTGTTTTTCATGCAAAAGCATGCAATCCCACGTAAGAGACTTGTTTCTGCAATGTTTATGCATTCCAATCGAACAAAACAAAATCTGCTGCATTTTCTTATCAAACTCAACTTCCTTAACCACAGCCTTGATGCGATTTTTCCAAACTAACATCATAAATTCAAACAAGCAACCCATTTCATTCAATCAAACAGAAAGGCTTAGCAAAACATCATGCAAATCTGCCGCACAAATGAGAAACCAAAACAAATTGCAACCTGGACAGGAGAAACAATGTGAGAAAGAAACTAAAAGCACAAGAAAAGTCATGTACGACCGAAGTAAGTGCGAAATTAAAACCAGAAACAATCACACATGAACTCAGATTCTGGTGAGAGCCACTGAGAGTCAACAACGCAGCTGCTACATGCGTGAAAGATTGCAGCAAAATAACAAAAAGAAGAAAAAAAAAATGGCGGATGCATCTTATCAGCAAACTCAGGAAATTTGCAACCTTAACAGGCATATATTCATCATGAGCATACATTTGGACATGCAACCAAAAGAATTTGGGATAAAGAAAGAAAGAAAAACACAGCTTCATGATCTAGGCATCGTGACACACAAATTCAACATCTCAACACACCAAAACATGGAAGGAAAATCCTACGAATGCTAGAGGAAGTTCCAGCCAGCATTCGGCAACCAGATTTGCTCAGTTTTCCAGCATGGTGTTTAATCATAGCTCAAGTGTTTTAAGGACTCAAACGTAAACTTAACATCAAATCATTCCATTCCTTCTCCTTAAAACCAGATTTAACAAGCAATTTAAACGTAAGGGTCCCTTAAACAGCCATGGAAAAGAAAACAAAAAGACAAAAAGATGCAGCAGCTTTTTACTCTTTTTATCTTAGCTTGGCCATCTTTGCATGCAAACACTCAAATCAGTTCTACCAATTTGTCATCCAAAGACCAAATGCAATGCATTCACCACCATTGACAAGCAAAAAACTTAGAACATGATCATGCAAAAATTCTGGAAAACTTGCATGCAACAATGGTTTGACAATCTGAATCATTCATTTTTCCAGCAAGGTGCTTGATCTTAGTTCCAATGTTTCAAGTGACTCAAACATGCAAACTCAATCTAATAAAGCTGTCCATTCCTTCTCTTTAATGACAGATTGAACATGCCACTTAAGTGTGAAGATTCATTAAAATGCCATGGAAGGGAATACAAAAAAATGCAGCAAACTTTCACCTCATTCACCTCAACTTAGATATATTCCACCACATAACCCAAGCAACCAAACATAGCAGACATCTAACTAGTTTACACGACATTCAAATCAGACTTCCACAGTCATCAACCCAACAGCAAATGCGTGAACTTAGGACAGGGAGAGGGGGAAAAAAATGCAACCACATGATGTGAACATCTACCTTTAAATCAACGTTTTCGACAAAACATGCAAAGGTCCAACCACTTCAGTAAAAACAGAATCTTTTAACATATTTCCACCCATTTTATCATCAAATGTGTAGATTCGAGAATCAAACTGCCAAGTAGATGACCGAAACCAAACATTTACTTCACTTAAAATTGAAATCCACGGACAAAATGAAGAAGTAATAATCCAGGAACCTCAAAACAGGCCTGTCGGCAGCTTTTAAAACATTTCTGGATTGACTTATTCAAACAACCCGAGAAACAACCATTGAACATCAAACAAAAGACTCAAATCTCTATCCTCTAATTCAGGCCAAACCGAAATCCTTCCCCCCCCAAATAGATTCACAAACTGGATGCACAGGGAGGCAGAAAACAGAAACAGGAATCGCGACAAAGGCTACAATACTTCTGATGTAAATCTTGTAATCGATGGGCAGAAAAAAAAACTGAAAAGCATTACCTTTGGTCCTTTAAAAGGCAGAGCAAGATGTGAGGTGATCGGAAAGGCAGAGCTTTGTGGGAACCTTGTCGAGAAACAACTCGACTTCTGCGCAGATTGATGATTTCAAAAACGTTGGCTGTTTTTCTATGTTAACCTTCTCTGATTCTCCCAAGCTTCCCACTCCCTTGCTCTTTAGATTTCCAGCCGTTCTAACCTCTCCTTCTCTAGGTTTCAGTCCGTTATCAGCCCTCAGGTTTTACCCCCTGATCTCACTCAAGTGCCGAACAAGGGCTGAAATGATCGACAAAAGGGCCTTTGTTGAACCCAAAGATGCTATCTTTCCTGCTTCTGGGCTCTCTTCCTTCAGATTTGATCCCCCGCCTCTCTCTATTTCCCTGTCGGCTGCTTTTCTTTTGTTGCCTTCTAAAACTTCCTCCCTCTTTCTGGTTTTCTTTTCTGCTGTGCCTGAACCTCTCCTCTCTCTTTCTAGCTTTCAGCCGTTGTTTCTTTCTTGCGGCTCTCTCCCTTTCTATTGTGGGCTGCCTTTCCTTTTATATGGGCAACACCCAAAACCTAAAACTCCAGGATCTTCTGCTATATTTGCAGCTAAGGAGCTCCCCAAAGTTCACTTGCAAGCTGCGGCAAAAACGCAGCTTGCATGCTGCGCGTTTTTTTTTTTTTTTTTATTAATAAATACAGAATATAAATAAACAATAAAAAAACAAACTAAACAAAATAAAAACAACAAAAATGTCCATTTTTCAAATTTCCTTCATTTTTCCTTTGTTTCTCTTTTCTCTTTTCTTTTCTCAAAATAACTAAATAAAAATAACTAAAATGCCAAAAGAAAGAAATAAACATATTTTTGTGAATAATTTTTCCTTTTTCCTGTTTTCTCATTTTTTTTTTCAAGAAAACTAAAGCCTATTTTTTGAATGTTTTTCTTTTTCTTTTTTTTTTTTCTAAAAACTCTATGCTAAACTTAAACTTAAAAAAACAAAACAAAAAACTAAAAACTAAAACTAAAAAAAAAATGATTAAAAACCACAAATGACAAAAATAAATAGCAAATGAACTAGACAAACTCAAAGGGCAAAACGAATAAAACTAAAATAAAAATAACAACTAAAAATGCAAAACACACCATAATGAACTAAAATGCGAGCAATCTAAAACAAAAAATCATGAAATAGATGCTACATAAAATTATTCAAAATTTGGTGTCTACAATAACACCCGATAAATTAAACCCAGTATCCAAAACTTAACCTAATTGGCCGAAATTTTCCGAATTTTGCGCACTAGTGGGTCCCACGTCCGATATACGCTCTTAATTTCTCAAAAACTAACCGATACTAGAAAAATTATTTAAAAACTATATTTTACTCATAAAATTGATCTAGAAAAATTTTCTGATAAAGAAAATGCAGAAAACGTGCAATTAAGAAAAGTACGGGTCCTCACATAATCAAATAATCAATCCAATACATTAAACATAGAGTATCAATAATTCGAGAAACATTTTCCATGGAAAGCGGTATTAACACATACATTAAAAGGATACGGTTCACTTGGAGCTATTCGTTCGTTCGTTCGTTCTCCTGACATTTCCCCTTATTCCTCCAATCGTTTGAAAATGCATTTTTGTAAGTAAAATCCCTCATTTGTTCTTTCGTTTGTTCATTCATCCCGTTCCCGGCCGTTGGCCAGGCTCCACTAACCTACATGGTAATACTTGAGTATAACAAACGTTCACCCAGGGTCACCATATCGCCCGACCGAGTCCGCTTCTGGCTCGAGTCGATCGGTAACAAAGGGTAGGGCCCAGTTCAGCCAGAAGGCTTACATTCATGCACAACTAATCGTTTAATCATTAAAAATCTCACGTTTCATTTAGGTCGAGCGCGATAAAGTACACGCTCGCCTAGAAAATTCATTTTGAAAATCATTGAAAACACTTAACACGTTATCAAACAATAACACAAATCATGGAGTCAAGAATAATATAGCAAACAAGGAACACTCACCTATTTACGCAAAATAACGTCCAAAGTTTCCTTCCGGATACACCCTCAATCACCAAGGTATCCTAATATAATCAAATGAACATATTATGCTTCAACCATCAAAGATGTAAATGAGTCAAGTACAAGTCGAATACATACTAGTACAAAGTATAAATATGGTTTTGGTAGTGAGAAAAGTACTTTGAAACAAAAGGACATAAATAAAATATTTGTAAACTTAGACTCGCTTGTAAAACTTTAAAATCGCTATTTGAGTCGAAGTGGCAAAGAAAACATAAACAACCTAGATGGTTCAAGTAGTAATCACTCTTAACCCTTACTCAAGTTGCCAGTATATCGACCTAGTTCTCGAGCGTAAATTTGGGTAGCATGCCCTTTGTATTTTTTCTATTTTCAGCCATTTAGGCTTCATTCTTTTACTCAATCCAATCCCAAAGTTATCCATAACACAATTTCATCTCAATAGCCATTCCATAGGCTTAAGACATTACAAGGACAAAAATTTAAGCTAACAACAAGTGCGGAAACGAAGTTTACAAAAGACAGTTTTGATGGGTTTTTGCGGAATGGGCACATCCGAGGCTACGCTTATCAGATTTCAAAGCTAGGACAGAGGACTACAATGTTAAAGAAGGCCACTCAGTCCAGTTTGCAGAGCAACTAGGTCAAAAGTTCAGTACACTAAACCAGGACCGTATAAACAGGTTAACAAACCACATTCTGGTTAAACATCCATAATTCAAGCTACAAAAATCCAATTCAGGTTATTCCAAAGCCATCCGAAAGCTAAGAGTCCAGGTTACATTTCTTATGAAGACCTCCAAGGCCAAATCATGCATTTTCATGATAAAAAATGGAAAACTACACGAAAACAGAATTCTGGGCGCGAAACAGGTTTCATGGACAGTCAAGGGTATTTTGGTCATTTCACATGATACAGTGGTTGGATCAAGCTGAAATTTTGTAGAAAACTATAAAACATCATTTTCTACAACTTTCATGTTTTCTGGTAAGGCCAATTCGGCCTCTAACTAGGGGTAACAGTGCCGGGCAGAATAGGAAAAATTAAAACCCTAAACTGGATTTAATGCATTCAAGTGCTAATCTTCCACAAAAACATCTCTTTAGCCATCACAAATAATTAATTTAACATAATCAAGAACAAAGAAAGGATGGCTAGACATGATACCTTCAAATATCAAGAAAGGTGATGGCTTAGGGGTTTTTCTTCCAAAACAACTCCACCAAGAGTTTCAATCTTCCTTACCTAGTAAGTTTTATGGAGTGGTTTGCAATTTAATCGGTTGGAACTCAAGATTTGGACAAGAATTGAAGTGACCAAATGAAAGGTTTTCTCTCTTTTCTCTCTCAATGTGTTCAGCCAAGAAGCATGAAGAATGAAGATGATTTTGGTCAATTTTTGATTTATTGGTAATGTGAGAACCCGTAACTTTTCCATTTGTTAGGTTTTATAATTTTTCTAGGCTTTCTTATATTCAATGGCTTGTTTTCTACACTTTCTGTATCCGGAAAATTTTCTAGATTATTTTTACGAGTAAATATAGTTTTTAGATGATTTTTCTAGTATTGGTTAGATTTTGAGAAATTAAGAACGTATATCGGACGTGGGACCCACTAGTGCGAAAAGTTCGGAAAAATTCGGCCAATTAGGTTAAATTCCGGATACTGTGTAAAATTTATCGGGTGTTAAGAGATAAGTAGAGAGTGAGATATGATTGATGTGAGAGAGAAAAGAAAGGATAGGAATGCATTAATGGTGGTGACAAGTGTCACCATTTCATTGGAGAAGACTTAAGAATTACTATTCACTTTCTTGACTTTTTTTGACCAAAAGATTTAAATATCCAAAAATTGCTCAAAAATCACCATTTTCTTCCTTGTGTTGGCCGGCCCTTTCTCTCTCAAAGAAGAAGGAAATTCTTCAACTTTCAAGCTTCCAATTGGACCAAAATCCACCAAATCAAGAGTTTAAGTTAGTTTTACTCCATACAATCTTTCCTTTTGGTGATATTGGTTGGTTTATTGAAGCTTTTTGGAAGAGCTAAGGTGTCCATCATCTTCCTCTCTCTTGTTATTAGGTGAGTGATGCTTCAACCTTTCCCCTATACTTAATGATGGTTTTTTTGTGCTTAATGGTGGCTTGAGTGATGGAATATATGATTTATTTCTTGATTTGAAGAGTTTTGGTGAAGTTTTTATTTTATTGGGAATTTTTCTGGTTTAATATGAATGGGATGTTGTGGCCTTGTATGATGAATGGTAATGGACTATAATGACTCTAGTGGGTGTGAATTGTGGATAAATGCAACCAATTATGGATTTGGATTGGAAAATGAAAAGCTAGGGTTCATAAAACCCCAATTCTGTCCGGTTTTGGATCATAGGGTTAGAGGCCGAATTTGACTTTGCTCAAAACATGAAAGTTGTAGGTATTGATGTGTTTGAGGTGCCTGTAAAATTTCAGGTCATTTAGATTGATGTAGAAAGAGATATGACGAAATTACTGTAGCTGTTCTGCTTTGGACAGAATGCGAAAACTGTACTGGTAATTGGCCATTTTGACTGGAATTGGTTTGGATTTGGATGTTGGTGTCTTCTGATGAAATGTAGCTGGACATCTTAGCTACCATATGCTTTTGGAATTTCGGTATTTGGACTTGTATAGACTAAGTTATAGTCATTACAGTTTTATGTGATTTGCAAACCTGTTTTGGTAATTCTGGATTTGTATTTTGCATATTTGACCTAGTTGTGCTAGGATTTGGACTGAGTGGCCTTCTACATTGTTGTACTCCTGTTTCTTAGCTTCGAAACGGTGGGTCTTACACCCCCATCCGATAACCGTAGTAAATTTGGTGCCATTACCGCATATTGAGGTCAAATACGGTTTGTGATTCTGGTACGTTTTTGGAAAGTTTATGGCTGGAACTTTGGCTTCACATTTGACTGAGTTACAAGCTGTTTGGGCTTCCGACCAAAACACCAAACTTATAGCCCTATATCAGAGCTTTCTAACGCCCTTGGAATTTCATGAATCGGATTTATAAAACCTGAGATATAGCCGAGCAAACAAGGCCTGCCCGTGAAAATGACCAGAAATCTGTTTTGGTCCTGATGACCAATTTCTGTTCCGAATTTGGATTGCCGACCTTCATGAAAGTTGTTCCATTTGGAATGAACTATCTAACTGCCAATTTTCAGCTCTTTTGACCATGTGTAGCATAGAAAACAGTTAGCACTCAAAACTGACCATTTGTGCATTGGCCAGATTTCGTAAGTGATTGTGTTTGGTTCATTTGGGACTAAAGCCTCCAGTTTCAGTTCTGGATGTCTTCATAACAGTTGTTGTTCATCCTTTAAGCTTCGATATGGCATCTCATACGCCTTAATCCGATATTCGTAGCTCAACTTATGAGTAAACTAGAAACGAGTGTCAAATCTGCCGTTTCCGTTTCCGTCTGTCATATTTACGTGCGCGCGTGTTGTTTTGCCGTTTTGCTTGTTTTGGGCATGTTAGTGGCCGTTTGTGATAAAATCTTCTATTTCAGACAGCGGTGAGCTAGGCGGAGCCGGTGGGGCCCACTACTAGCGAACGCGCGAAGCAATTTTGCTTCCGTACTACTTTTGGTATTTTGAGTAAGTATTCAGGCCGGTTTGGTGTGTTTTCTTTGCTATGTGTTTGAGATATGTGAAAAGGGCACTTAGGTTAGGGTGTACTTTATCGCACTCGACCTAAACCCTAATTTGAATGTATAATTGTACTTGGCATATGTATATGAACCTTTTGGAACCAAAACCCTTGAGCTTGTGGCTCGGGGCGACTTTCGAATAAAGTTTGTGAAGTTTGCAAAGTTTGTGATTTTGAATAATTTTGTGAAGTTTGTGAGTTTGGGGCGAACTCTTGACCTGGTTGGACTATTCGAGCCGGTTAGGGCTTGGTCGAAGGCAGTCCTGTGAGAACCCTGAAAAATGAATATATAAACTAGTGCATATTTCATTTGCATGTCTTTTATTGTTCAATAACTTCTAGCATTACTTTTAATTGTTCACGATTAAGTGTGTAAAAATAGGTTTATAAAAAAAAAATATATATATATAATATACTTTTCCAAAGTTATGAAATTTCTTGGTTTTTTTTTTGACTAAATAAATATCTTTAGGGTTGGATTAAATTTTCGCCTTAAAATAAAATGTTAGAATACTTAATTCCTTTATACTAAATTAATGATAATGGAATCGTTAGATTTACTACCTTAAAATAAATCATTTAATTTTCCGATGATAAATTCTGTTTAGTGCCATCGATATAGGTATCTTAAGTATACTTAGGATATAAGAATTTCGATAAACAAAGTCTTGCAAGATTAACATGTCATTAGGGATCGAATTATATTTGGGACAAATTTTTGGAGATAAGTTAGAACTAAGGTTTTGAGTGGAGATGTGAAAGAAACGTGAAAGGACTAAAATGCCTCCATACAATCTCAAATCAACCATGAAATTATCGGACACAATGATCATGCACCTCTCCATTCGGCCAATGAGAAAACTTCTCCACTTGCACACTCAACTCTCATCCGTAGCTCATTTCCATTTTCTTTCCACACCACCATAACATTACCACAGAAATTCCATGCACAGCCAAACAACTCCTCGGACAGCATGATTAGCCACCACCCCAACCGGCCAACTGCATTCTTCACCACTTCAACACACCACCTCCCTAGCTGACCAACCGGTATATTCACCACTGCAGTACACAACCTCTGCTAACACTCAAACTTCTCCAAAACCACGACACCTCTTCTGTCCTCTTCACTTCACATATCAGACCACAACATTTCATTTCACAAAAACATTTCTTCCCTACCTTGATACCATCGACAAGAAGAGCCGAGGGAAGAAGCAGAGAGCTGGAGTGAAACCAGGGAGGAAATTTCCGAGAGAGCTGCACCGTCTGCACCTCCATTTGCACCCAACTTCACGGCTGCACCATCACCAGCTCCACCGACAACCACAACCACTGTCGCGTGTGTGAGAGCCGAGAGGAAGAAAAATTTTTCAGACTTTCTGTGCGAGATCTTAGCTTGCTGTGAGGTAATTTCTGGATCATTTTAGGAGTTATCAGAGGTAGATTGAAACCTTTAGGGACATGCATGCATGGTTTAGACAGCCGATTAATGAAATCAAAGTCTTAGGAAAATCTGTTTTGGTTAAATGTCCCTGCCGAGTAGCTGAGATGGAAATGCAGCTTTAATGTGTTTTCCTGAAGTGATTTGAGCATGCAATGGTGATTAATTAACTGAATCTTGGATGATTGTTATGATTAGGGCCATGCATGATAATTTTGTGTGATTGGATGATGAAATCAGGAACCTGGGAAAAATTCTGATGTAGTGAACTGGAATTGATGTGAACCAGAAATCTGAAATGCAGTTGTAATCTATTTAAATCTAATAATCTGAGCATAAATGCAATTAGCTACATGAAAATATGATGTTTAAGCTAATTACTGGTAGATAAAGATATACCAGTGCTTGCATGCACTGATTGTGTATTCGGATGATGAATTAAAGAGCTTAGGAAAATTCTGCTTTGCTGAAAAGTTGCTGCCGAGAGATTTTCTTGTTAATGTAGCTTCATTTGGTATAGTTTTCTGTTTTGGAGCCTCTAACTTTGATTAACTAGTAAGTAACGAGAAATTTTAGCTTGGCATGCACATAATTAGTTGAGTTAGAACTGAAAATAAAAATAAGATGCAACCAGATTTTGTGCAGCTCAAACCGAGGCTATCTGGAGACTTTCTTGGAAATTTGATGATTTGGGTTATGGTTCAAACCTAATTTTTGATATGGAAATGATTATTTGCTAGCTAAGTGTTTAAACGCTGAATTGAGTACCTAATACCATACTCAAACCAAGGAAAAAAATTCGAACTAAAGTAGATTGATTGCTGGAAATTTTGGGGAATAACCGAAGGGGTATGAACCAGAATTTCAATATCATTGGAAAATTTTAATTTGACTCTGGAAATTTATTTTATTTCCCTGGATTATGGTGGCTCAGAATTTCATAAGAGATGCAAATTTTAAGATATACAATTTGTTGAGCAAGAAAATATTTGATATCTTGAATGATTTAACCAAACGTATGGGTATACAAAGGCTGGAAAATTTTCTTGTGATTGCCGAATATTGAGTTGAAATATCAACTTGGATTTTGGAAATTTTCTTGAAAATATAATGGTTGAAATGCCTGGAATATATTGTTCGGGAATCTATAAGGAAATGTATGGACGGTTTGAAATAAAAACATGTTGGTGTTAAATGAGAAAAAGGGATTTTCATAAGGGGAAATGAAACTCCAGATTTTCGGAAGTCCCTGACCAGTCTCGATAAAACAGGTATATCTTGGTGTAGGAAAATCCGTTTAAGGCGCCGTTAGCGGCATTTGAAACTAGAATCATAGACCCTTGTCCTGTAGAAATTTCGTATTTTTACTCCATGAGTACTGCTGTCGGCGAATTTTCAAAGTGAACTGTTTGGCATGAATGACCTGTGTCATTTTGAAACTAAACTTGAATTTGGATTGAGCTTTTACCTTACTAGTGATTCAAATTCTTGACTGAATTATGGTTGGAAGTAATTGATGATGTCAAGGGCTAATGATTGATGAAGTCCTTGGCCATGTGAATGACTTTATAATTATTATTGGATGACGAACATTGAGTGTTGAAATGTCTTGGGAGTTTTACTTTTACTTTTACTTGCTTATGTTGGGTTTGCTGAGACCAAGTGCTAATGATTGATGAAGCCTTGGTTGTTCAACTTTATTTTCATCAGAAATGCATTTATTGAAATCTGGGGCTAACGTTTGGCGAAGCCTTAGTAATCTGCTATGGGATTTTTGCCCTATTTTGACCATGAGATAATTTCGAAATAAAATCGAAGTTGTGAAAGTGTATCGACCTTGCGAACTCGAGTAACTATGATCAAATTAATCAAAAATATTTCCCAGCTAGTATTAAAGTATAAAACTCAAAATCTAGTGTTTTGGCCTAAAACTTTCCAACTTGATAATTTCCTTTAGTTCAAACTAGCCTCGATAACTATAGTAAATAAACTCTATAGCTTTTGAAAACCCTAAGCTTTATATTAAATCCTTTTCCTTCCTTAAGTATTGCTTCTGGCTAGTTAATTATAGGAAAAGTTCCAAAATACGAGTTGCAATAACTCTAGTGAAAAACATGGGAAACTTGTTCGGCAAGAAACCCTATTTTAGTAAAATAGTTTTAATAATAATTTTTGCAAGAGCCATAGCTTTAAAACAAATGTTCAAAGTAACTTCCTAACATTGATACTCTGAGGCTTAGCGACTTATTTCAAGAAAGTAATACCAGTTATTTTCCTCAGGAATACTATCTTAAGGAAATCTATGATAAACATTCCTTCTATTTTTGTCAAGTTTCTAAAGGAAAGTAAACCAGTAATATATTAGGTATACCTCGATATTTACAAGCTCAGAAACTGTATAGTAACTTATAGTTTCAAAACCTGATTTTTAGGATATTGCGAGGACGTGGAATTCGATTCGTCATTCGATATCTGAACTTCACTCTTGGTGAGTGTCTCTGCTTGTTTTATGCCTACGTGGTTAAGTGCTTTATCAACTCACTATGTGATAATTGTCAAAATGCAATAAATGGTTTCTGATCCATCGAAGTGAGCAGTGTGTACTTTATCGCACTAGCCGTTCGAGTGGTGACGTGTGTGAAACATTTTCTAATGAATCCTTGAATCTAAATGTAGTTACGTCGTTGGGTGAATCCCTCGGCGCACGAATCTAACTACCATAAATCTAAACGCAGTTACGTCGTTGGGTGAATCCCTCGACGCATGAATCCGACTGCAATCACGTCGTTGGTTGAATTCCTCGACGGAAGAATCTATGAATCTAAACGCAGTTACGTCGTTGGTTGAGTTCCTCGACGCATGAATCTGACTGCAATCACGTCGTTGGGTAAATCCCTCGACCAATCAATTACGGGTATATCTCGAGTATACTGCGTCGGTAGACGAAGTCGGGCCCGAAGCAGAGGTATGAACGGTGACGGGTTAGGATTAAAATAAGTGGATCTACATGGACTATAAGTAGTGAAAGTTGACGGAGGGTCAACTACGAGGGTATCTGATCAAGCAAGGAGAATGGCTCCCGAGAGCCCCTGTATCCTACCCTGTGTTGTTACTCGCTTTCCTACTTGTTTAATGCTGCAAATTTCTACCTGTTAATCAATTTGTTTAAATTGTTATCCGCTGTTTGATTTAAGTGATTGCATGTTTTGGGGCACCACTGAGCTTTAGCTCACCCCACGTTTATTGTTTTCCTTAACAGGTTCTGGAAACTGAAAGCTGGATGCTTACTTATGTTTTCTTTTGGATTGTATTTGAATACTATAACCTATTCTATGGGCTGTAATGTGTTTTGGATTAATGTATTTCCTATTCTTCGGATTGCCACTTGAAGCTGGAAAATGTGTAAACCTTAATTCGGTTATCTGGCTTGTATGTTTGTAATAGAGATTTATGTAGTTATCTATCCGTATTGGTACGACTTTATACTTTAGTACGTAGTACGTGGGGAGTTTAAGAGCCACAACTGGCCAATTTATCCTTGCTATCTCTGAAGTTAATGTGGTTTTAGGGGTGATCCTAGTTGTGAAAATTGTTTTATCATAGATTAAATTATCCTTCGAATGGATTTGGGTTAAAATGCTTGCGTGAGTCCTGGCGAGAGCTGGGCAGACGGCCTGCCAACCCTTTGGTTCACCTTAGGGGGAAGTGGGGTCGCCACAAGTCCAACTTAGTCTGAGGTCACCAAGTTTGTAGGTTCATGTTATGAACCAATTTTGTGAATCCGGTTCACCGAGAAGGTGACCAAGTTTGTGACCCGAGCTTGTGACTCAAGCTCAAGTTTGTGATTTCGTTCGCCCGGGCAAGTTTGTGAGGTGACTGGCCAGTGAGGGTGATAAGGTGTCGGTGGGTGTACAAGTGAAGTTCTACGGACTATTATTTGCAGTCGACGGAGTGTCGGCAGGAGATCACGCATGGCACAATGTATTTTCCTTGTATTTTTCCTTATAAGCTGTGAGGACTCGCAAATTCCTTGTATTTTTCCTCAAAAATACCCTTTTATTTGAAAATTAGTATTTACCAAAGGCCACTACCCAAATATTTCACATTAAGTGTAGATAAACCTAGAAAATAGGGTTACGCTTCGGTTTCAAGTTTGGAGCAAAATTAGGGTTTTCGCGATTTTTCGCCGGATGAATTTTCGGTACAGAGTAAGGATTAAATTTGAGGATTAAAAGTGACTTTTAAGTGAGAAATAATATGTGATTGGTAGCAATGATATAAGGTTAGTGAATGGGAAGTAAAAACCCTAGTACGTGAGTTTTTAAGAAAAACGGCGCGAACCGGCGGGTCCCGCGCACTACCGTTTGAACGCACCACTTGACCACCATTTTTGCTTACCAAACAAATTTATTGAACTTGAGCAAAATATCTTCTCTCTTGGCAGCAAGCTTGACCGAAATTTGTGGCTCATAAGCAAGGGAAAGAAAGAGAAAAATTAGTGGCCAAGATTAGGCCAAGTGTTGGGCAATTTGTGGACACCATTAGTTCTAATCCTTTTGGCTTTAATATAAGACAACTTAGCTTCATACCTCTTCATATTTCTGCCAAGGGAGCTGAGAGAGAGAGAGGAGAAGAACAAGAGTGAACTTTCTTCATTTCTTCTTGATTCAAGCTACAAAGTGAGAAATCAAAAGAACTAAACCGATTAAACTTCTCCTTGAGTGATTAGCTAGTGTTTGGTGGTGAAATTTTGGAAAGAGAAGGCTTGGGCTACACTTGGAGAACTCATATTAAGGTAAGGAAGATGATATCTCTCTAAATTTTTCTTTCAATCTTGGTTAAATTAAGTCTAGTAACTTGAGTAGTAGTGGAATCATGGATGCTAGCTTGTTTGGAAGTTTTTCCCCTATTTATATGATGAACTAGGGTTTGGGAAATTCTGCCCAACTTGTTGTATGATGCTTGTTTGGAAGTTTTTCAACTAGGATCCATTCTGATTTAGCTTTTTACCAAAACATGAAAGTTGTAGTATTCTGAATTAGCTTTCAAATTCCTCTAAGAACACCGGATTCGGACTTGTGTACTCTGAGTTATGTCCATTACAGTGTTCTGCATTTAAACAGCCGACGAATTGGTTTCTGGTTTAGTAATTCGAGAATTTGACCAAGTTACATTAGAAACTGGACTAAGTAACCTTCATGAACATTGTAACCCTGAGTCTTATCTTCGAAATGGCATAGGTTACTTAATCCGATAAGCGTAGCCTCGGATACGTTATTTCCGCTTTCATACGTCAAATCTGTCTTTTGCTAAATTGAATTTCTGCACTTGTTATTACTGTATTTCTTATTCTTATGATATTGTGAGCCTATGGAACGGCTCTTGACTTGAATTGCTTATGTGTGATGTTGGGTTGTGGTTGAGGAAAAATAATTAAGCCAAAATGGCTGGAAAATTAGGTAAACACAAAGGGCGTGCTGCCCAAATTTTCGCCCGAGGTCTAGGTTTCTATTTGAACTTGTATACTTTTGTTAGGCCAATACCATGACCGGTTTTCCATTTTAAAACATGATTTTTCATCCTTGGGTTCAAACAACCCTCTTCTTACTTGAAAGTCATCTTTACACGTTTTACTCTTAATTAGTCGGGTATCTTCGTTTCCCTTAAATGTTTTGCTCGATAAACTTTAATATGTTCTCTTGTTCAACCTTAGGTTTCATTGGTGACTAAGGGTAATATCCGGAAGGATTTTGCATGTTATTTTGCATATCTAGGTGAGTGTTCCTTATTTGATTCTATGGCTTGTTGTTATCATTTGCTAATGTGTTAAGTGCTTTTAATGATTTCCAAAACGAGCTTTCTAGGCGAGTGTGTACTTTATCGCACTCGACCTAAATAACTGTGCAATTTTCAAGGATTTAATGATTGAAATGTTACTTGCGCATGAATGTAAGCCTTTTGGGCTGAACTGGCCATTGCCCCTTGTTACCGGTCGTCTCGAGCCAGAAGCGGACTCGGTCGGGCGATTAGGGACTTGGGTGAACGTTTGGTATACTCGAGTATTACCCTGTAGGTTGGTGGAGACTGGCCAACGGCCAGGACGGGGGTGAATGAATGAATGAACGAACGAACGAACGAACGAGGGTTTATTGATAAACGAAAAATGCATTTTCTAATGATTGGAGGAATAAGGGGAAATGTCAGGAGAACGAATGAACGAATGAACGAATTGCTCCTTGTGAGCCGTATCCTTTTAATGAATGTTACTATTGCTTTCCATTGTAAATGTTTCTTGAATTATTGGTACTCCATGTTTAATGTATTGAATTGATTGTTTGATTGTTTGATTATCTGTTTGGAACCTCACTGAGCTTTTAGCTCACCCCTTTAGTTTTGTTTTCCTTAACAGGGGACGGCGAGCAGGATGAGAGCATAGACTAGCCTAGTCTAGGTCTTTTGTTTCTTTTGTAATGGTTCTCGCCCTAGTGCTTGGCACGGGCTAGTTGTATGGTGAAGTGAGAACCTTTGTACATTTGATGGTTGTACTTCCTTTTGAGATAGCAATGTATATAAGTTCCACTTTAAGTTTGGATTGCTGCCCTATTTATTCTTGTGATTTGTTCTGGATTTGATTAAAGAATGACTGAGTCCCGGCGAGAGCTGGGCAGGCGGCCCGCCGAACCCTCTGGTACGCCTTAGGGGGAGGTGGGGTCGTTACAAAAGCCACTTTGGGTAAAACACTTTTGAAGTATCTATACTGGAACTGGTGAGTATTACCATTTCTGTTTCTGTTGAGGTGTTCGGGCCCAGTAAGGGGTATGTTGGGTAAACGGGATTTTGGCATAAAGCGGGGTCTATGGACATGTTGGTTCTAAATACGTTGACGGAGAGTCAACGGGTTCAGATCAAGTACTGCAGATGGGAATCTGGCTCCTGAGAGCCGCCTGTATCCTTTCTATTTGAATCATTGTGTCTAAGTACTTTACTTTATATCTGGCATGTGTACCTTGTGATACCCCAACTTTTAGGATCATCTTTTGTTTAGTCTCAAAGAGGATATTACGGTTTCTTTAGTTTATTTTTATTAAAAAAACATTATTTTGTTTTAAAGAAGAAACTAAAGTTATTTCTTTGGATTTGATTTAAAACCTTGTTTTATTTTAAAATACTAGAAACCCTAAAAGTCTAATCAAAACCCTATTTCACTTGTGACTGACCGTTTTCTCAAATTTCTTATATTTCAACCGAAACCTTAAATTCAATTTATGGAATCGTAAAACCCTCACATTTTTCTTAGAAATGCACTTTTATTTGGAAATTATTCATTTAATATGGCCCTACTATCCAATCACCCCACAATAAGTGTAAATGAACCTAGAAAGTAGGGTTTCGCGTTTCGATTTTGAGTTAGCACGAATTAGGGTTTTCACGTTTTTTCGTAGTATGATTATTCGGTGCAGAGTGAGGATCAAAATTGGTAGGTAAGAGTGACTTTTGGATGAGAAAATATTATATGATTAGAAGTGATAATAATAAGTTAGTGATTAGAAGTTAAAAACCCTAGTATACGCGATTTAAGAAAAATCGGCTCAAACCGATAGGTATCGATCACTACCGATTGAACCCGCCACTTGACCACCACTTCCTTACCACCACATACCCTTGATATTTGTGCAAAATATCCCCCCCTCATCCTCATCCATATGACCGAAAATTGTGGCCAAAATGCAAGGAAAAGAAAGAGAAAATTTAGTTGGTCTTGGTGGTGACAAGTGTCAACCACCTATGGTGTCTTGACCAACCATTTGTCTTGCCTTCTTATCTCTCATCTTGCTTCATTTTCCCTCATTTTTTTCTGGTTTGGCCGAGAGAAAGGAGAGAGAAGAGAGTGAGGAGAGTTTTCAATCTTCTACCTTGAATCCAACCATTTGAGTGCAACCAAGAAAAACTAAACCGATTAATCACTAGTTGGAAGCTTAAGGAACCAAGAATTTCAAGGAGAGGTGAAAGATCATCCTTGCAAGCTTGTATCTTGAGGTATAATGGCTGATCAACCATTCTTTCTCCATTAATCATGATTAAGTTGGGTATTAATGTTGGTATTGTGTTTGTTATGCTTGTTTCAAGTGATTTTGATGATTAGATGGATGACTTTTGAGTTAGGGTTTCTTGTGGGTTAGGTGTTGTATGATGTATATATATGGTATATGATCTTGTAAAAGTGAAAGTAGTGGTAGTTTCAAGGTAAAAATGAGAAGTATAGCTTGAATATAACAAAATTCCAGATTTCTGGAAAATTTAGCTTCAGTTCTGTCCGATTCTATATCATCATGTTATAGGGTGATTTAGGCTTAGCACAAAACATGAAAGTTGTATAGAATGATATTTTATGGTTACCTACAAAATTTCAGATCAATCGGAGTAACGTAGCCTGTGAAAAGATGAAAATATCCTGACTGCCATAGGAGTAAAGTCAGTGGACAGTTTTGACAGTGCACTAAGTTAGATGCGTTTTTTCACCTGGATACGTACTGAAATAGCTTTTAGTCAAAACATAAAAGTTTTAGTACTTTGTCTTAGCTTCGAAACGGTATAAATTTCATCTCAAACCGATAAGCATAGCTTCGGTTGTGTCTGTTACGTAAAAGCACGTCAAATCTGTCTTTTGCTAAACCTCATTTCCGCACATGTCATTAGTTGATTTTGTACTTGTATTACCTTTGAGCCTATTGAATGGCTATTGGAATGAGATTGGTTGGTGTGTAACTTTGGGTTTGATTGAGGAAAAGAATGAAGCCATAAATGGCTGGAAATAGGAAAATACGAAGGGCGTGTTGCCCAAATTTACGTTCAAGGGCTAGGTAGACATACTTGCAACTTGAGTAAGGGTTAAGAGTGATTACTGCTTGAACCATCTAGGATATTGCATCTTCTTTTATTGAGGTATATCAATAAGGAATTGGCCGAACTTGTACCCTTAAGAAATAAAATAATGATTGCTCGGAATACGTTTTCCTTGCACTTTTGACTCAAATGACATTTCCAAGTATAATGTTACAAAGTTATATAGTTTGAAAAGCGAGCGAGTGTTTCACTAATATTCTCCAAGTGAATTTCAATTTCTTTATTCTTATTGAATGAAACATTTAAGTTTCGAGCTATTAGTTACTTTTAAAAGTTCTTAAACAATGTTTTATCGCAGATTTGGACTCCGCACATAGAGTAATACCCGAACGTAACTCGTAAAGGCACCGCATTTTGGGTGAGTGCTTCCAAATACCTGGTTGACCTGGACACTTGTTCACAATACTTGTACATAATTGATATGAGATTTGTTGATCGGGCAAGAGTGTACTTTATCGCACTTGCCCTAACATGATCTATACTTGTTTATTGTTGCAATTAACTTGATATATTTGTACTTGAGTTGTAAGTGCGGAGCAGTAGTATGTACCACACTCAATCTGAGTGGGAGGTGCCTCTCATTCCCATCTCCGTACTTTTATTTTAATTCAGTCGATTGGAGTGTTATCTCATCAACTTTTGGGGACCCCAAACCCCACTGGCTAGTTAATCGAGTCGAGCCGGCAAGGGCTTGGTCGATTAGATAACGAACCATGGGTCGTTAGTTATGTCGAGTGGAGTGATATCTCCTCGACTAATCGGTATACTCGAGTATTACCACCCGTGTTTATTGAGGATTTTGGGCCCAGTAGGGCGTGTGAATGGTGGACGGAGAGTAGTGTAAGTGGTGCTCTACTGGATTGGTTACTTACTTGAAGGTTGACGGAGTGTCAACTATTACTTGATCAAGCTCTGGTGATGCGATGGGAATTTGGCTCCTGAGAGCCATCCGTATCCTTATACTTTGGAATGATTATTGTTTATTGGATTATTGATTCTTCTAAAAAACTTTTACACTCGCTCACTTTGACATTTGCTACTTAAAGTATTATTGTTCACTTTTATGAACTTTTGATGCTCATTACTTTGCTACATGATATTCGTACTTTTAAAATGGTCAATTTGTTATTTGGAACCTCACTGGACTTTTAGTTCATTCCACGTCATTTGTTTTCCTTACAGGGGGTACGAGCGAGGCATGAGACATGTACAGACTAGCATAGCCTAGTTGTTTTGAATTTTGAATATGTACTCACGCTAGTACCCGACTAGGGTGGATTGTACTCGATTTGTAAACACTTTGGAGTATTTTGGTGTGTAGAAGCTTTGTATCTGGATTTGAGTATCAATGTATATATATTAAGTGGATGTGTTATTCATTTTCGATGGATGTACGTTCTTAGTTTTTTTCCCTTGAGATACGAGTAAGTGAGTCCTGGCGAGAGCTGAGCAGACGGTCCGCTAAACCCTGGGGTACGCCCTAGGGGGAGGTGGGGCCGTCACATACCTGATTTGTTAAACATGAGATGCTATGATTTTACTGCTATATGTCTAGTACCTCATTGGGCGTAAACTCACCCCTTCCCGTTATTTTTGTTTTCCTTACAGGGTTTCATGTTTTGAAACCAAGATTTTTGGAAGAAAAGAGTTGAGCTAGTTGTAGGACTTCGCTTGTTTATGCTCATCTGTAACTGAAACCCTAATTGTATTTTGTGTAGCGTGAATACTTTGGTTTGTATTTTGGTTCATTTGTTCAAGACTCCGATGTAAATATATGTATAAGTGTTTAATCGACGTGCCGTACTTCCGTATGTTTTGGTAAGCTCTGTTTTAACTTTTGGTGGCCTCCAATTGTTCGTTTTCATTGGGTTCTCGCGCGTACTATAGGGTTTGTGAGGTTCGACTCCATAGTCCCGGCGAGAGTTGGGCAGGCGGTCCGCTAAACCCTTTGGTTCGCCTTAGGGAGAGGTGGGACCGTCACATGTTTTATATTATTTGTTTAGTTATAATCAATGGGTGACGTCACCACACTAGTCCAACGCTATTTGTAGTCCATTTCCTGATACCACACTAGTCCAACACTAGTTGTGGCCCTTTGTTCCGATTTCCCACTAGTCCAATGCTAGTGAGAATTCATAGACATGGACTAGTCCAATGCTAGACCCTTAGGGACCATCCATACGTTAGATTATGATTGTGTGATAAAATCACTTCATCTCATGCATATTTTTCACTTTCTAGGGTCTTTTATCATTTTTCCATGTTCCTCTTATATATATCCCCTATCCCATATTCCCTCTTATATCCATATCCCCTATTTTATTTTTCCTTTGTATAATCCTATGCATGAGACATGACATTAGATTTTGCATTTCATGTAGGGAAAATTAGAGATAGGTTAGTATATTTGCTTGATTAGATTAGGGAAAACCCCTTGAGTATGGGATATGGATGAGTTTGGCTTTCTAACCTTAGCACACTCGTATTCCCTCTGTTAAAGGAAAAATTGAGTCATGAACATTAGTTCCCCGTACCCGACATGATGCATTCCTTTAGGACATGTATATTTGTATAATTATGATTATTTTTATTATTTTCCTTCCCTTTTCTTAGAGTCTCATGTTTTCGTATTATTCATGACTTCTTCAAAGAGTCTTTATTTGGCGTCACAATTAATGTGATTGGTACCAAGTAAGTTTTGAAGATACATTTCGACCCCCCGACATCCTCCTAGGTCTAGGGTTTGCATTCATATAGTACATTCAAATGTGATAAATCTTTAGGTTAAAATAAGAAAATCTTTGACTAAATCACGCAACTAGCTTTAGCTAGATTGAAAGGATGCCTTGGATTTTATCCTTGCCTTTTCTTTTTTCAAATGTGACTCCCGAACACGTTTTCTTTGATTTTCGTGGACTTAGAGTCGTTTAAAAAGGGTTTTCTACTTGTTCTTTAAAAATTCATGTTTAGGTGACTTGGTACGCCTTAATTCTATATCAAGTGACGACTTCGATTTTTTATTCAAAAATCATTTTTAAACTATAATTTGGGCCCAAATCGTCGCATTACAAGTCCTATTTAGGTCCATTTTCTTTTAAATCAAAAATTCATTTTTCAATAAAAAATTGAATTAAAATTCACTTTTTTAAACCATTTATTTTTCTTATAAAAAATAGGGTGCGGCACTAGTCATTGACCCGGGGAGTTGCATTAATGTTGCAAGTGTATTAATGGTGGAGCTGTGAGGACCCGAAAATTTTCTTATTTTATTTTATTTTACTGGCTTAATTAATTATTTAATTCGACTATTTAAAATTCATTTATATGGAAAAACGCCTCTCTTATGTCTTTAAAGCGTTTGTTAGAAAAGTTACTTTTTGAAAACTCGTTTAGTTCGGAACAACGAGTACACATTTTTCAAGACTATATTTGAATTGAGAGTATATTAATTTTGAAAAAGTAAAAATGATCAATAGTAGATTAAGAAAGGTCATGAGGACTCGTAAAAATTTATTTATTTTAAACTCCTGTTACGCGTTTATTCGAATATTTAATTGCCTGTTTGCCCCGAATATTATTTTCTAACCTTTTTAGACCCAATTACATGGAACTATGACTTACATGTATTTTTAAAATGACTTGTTACGAAAATTAATTTTTGGAAGCTCGTTTAGTGAAAATAGTGAATACGCATTTGGAAACAGTGATCGATTTGAAGATACAATAAGTTCGGAAAATTGAAAACTTATACATTAGTCCTGAAATAGGTATTTTTATGTTTAAGTACTCAAGTATTAATTAGTAGTACAATTGTTATAAGAATTTCTTGAAAATTCTACTTTATCGTGTACAAATCGAAAATACGCGCTTTCATGCGCGCGGTTTAATTGAGAGACTTAAGACCTTTATTTCTGGACTATTAAGAATGAATAATAATTGTATGGATAGAAGTGCATTAGAGATTTAGTGCACAAGTGAAACAAACCCGAGGGGAAACGAGCACGAAACGCGCGTGTACGTGCACTCTCCTTAGTTGACTTTTGGAGCATTTTGGCCCACACATTCTTAGTGTGACAGCCCCACCTCACCCTAAAATGAACCAAAGGATTCAGCGGACCGCCTGCCTAGCTCTCGCCAGGACTACGGAGTCAATTCACACAAACCCAATATAGTACGCGCAAAAGGATCTAAGAAAACGAACAATTGTAGGCTACCAACAGTTACAACAGAGCTTACCAAACCATACAGAAGTACGGAACGTCGGTTAAACACTTATACATTTTTTTACATCGGAGTCTTGAACAAGTGAACCAAAATACAAGCCAAAGTATTCATGCTACACAAAATACAATTAGGGTTTCGGTTACAAAGGAGCTTAACAAAATAACATATACATTAGCTCGACCCCTTTTCTTCCAAAATCGTGGTTTCAAAGTTTGTCCCCTATAAGGAAAACAAAGATAACGGGAAGGGGGTGAGCTTACGCTCAATGAGGTACCAAAATAATAGCAAGAAACGTGAAACTTCATCTTCAATTAGTCACATATGCGAATCAAATAAAGAAATGAACAAACACCATAGATAGAAAGGATACGGGTGGCTCTCCAGAGCCAAATTCCCACTTCCTTCACCGAAGCTTGATCGAAATAATAGTTGAGACTCCGTCAACGCTAAAGGAGTAACCAATACCGTAGACTCCACTTTCTCCATTCCTTCTACCTCACATACCCCGACCGGGCCCGAACTCCAATCATTTCAGAAATGGTAATACTCGAGTATACCGGAATCAAGGGTCTCAATACCCAAAGATCCCAAAACAGACTACCGTTGTTCATTATCTAATCGACCAGGCCCTTGCCGGCCTGACTCGAGTAACTAGGCCACAGGTGTTGAGCTCAGAGGTCACAGAAAGGTCGTTGGATACAAGTTTCCAAACGACGTCCGAACAGATACAGATACAGATACAGATAACAGATATAGATAACAGATTCCGATTCGCACCAAAATTGGCATATGAATAGACAGAGAACGAGTGTGATAAAGTACACCCTCATCTCAAATAAAATAAACAGATAGTTCAGTCGTTCATATCACAGATTGCATGTACAGAAACCGAGTTAAACAACAAGTGAGGGGAGCGGTACACTCACCGGTTTAAGTACGGATACTTCAAAAGTTTTCACTTCAGACTAGCTTTAATCGCCAAGAAACCCTAAAATCATCAAAGTAAAACAATTGAAGGTTTCACATCCAAAATCGAGTAAACGGAATGTACAAGTGAGGCTCGACTACATGTCGTACGTCTTTCCAGGTTAAGTACTAGTACAAAAGAATAAACTATGACTTTTGAGCAAAAAGATAACAGTTGGTCCTAGGGTTACAAACAACTCCCAAAACCCATCATTTTTACCAAGGTCAACTCAACTTGAAAGAATCGCGTAGCCCTAAAATTTTGGGCAGCATACCCTCTGTATTTACCTATTTTCCAGCCATTTATGGCTTCATTGTTTTCCTCAATCAATCCCAAAGTCACACACAAAAATAACCTCATTGCAATAGCCGTTCAATAGGCTCCAAGTGGTACAAGTACAAATTCAAGCTAGGACAATGGTCCAGAAATGAAGTTTATGCCCTAAACCATAAGACAGTTTTGACGTCATTTAGCGGAACGGACACAACTGGTGCTACACTTATCAGATTGGGGGTCCAATTTACACCATTTCAAAGCTAAGACAGAGAGTTATAACTTTGATGAAGACTACTAAGTTCAGTTCTCACCCTAACTAGATCAAATTTACCAAAACAACTCCAGATTTTCCAGTTCGAAACTCACTGCTGAAATCAACTAGCAGTCCTGTTTTATTCACTCATATCTCAGTACACACAACTCCAATTCAGGTAATTCTAAAGCCATTTGAAAGCTAAGATACAAGGTTATAATTCTTAAGAAGACATCGACAACGAAATCAGTAGTATTCCTGGTCAAAACAACCAATTACAGAAGCTAATTAACATGTTCGAATAGAAACAGGGCAGCAGGGGTATTTCGGTCTTTTCACAGGATACGTTGCTCCGATTGAGCTGAAATTTTGCAGGCCACTATAAAACATCATTATATACAACTTTCATGTTTTGTGCTAAGGCTAAATCGGCCTCTAACTAGGTGTAACAGTACCAGGCAGAATTGGGGAAAAATGAAACCCTAATCTAGAAATTTTGGTACAAAGCGGAAATTTCCCCAAATAACTACAATTTATACACAATAGCTTCATTCTAAGCTATACCAAGTCATCAACCATGGCCACACAATATTAAACATATGAAAACAGAAAAATTCAAGAATAAATATAAAAGTCACCAATCTCAACTAAAATCAAGAAATCTTTCACCAAATCACTTCTTTAGCTACCACAAGTCATTAATTTGACATTATCAATACCAAGGAAAGAATTCCCTAGCTACTCACCTTTCAACCTCAATAAAGGAAGCTACTTAGCACCAATTTCTTCCAAATCACTTCACCAAGAACCTTAATCCTACCTAGAGAAGAGTTTTTATGGAGTGATTTAAAGTTTTATCGGTTAGATTTGAAGATTGGGGCAAGTTATGGAAGGAAGATGTTGAAGGTTTTTCTCTCTTTTCTCTCCAAGAAATTCGCCCAAGAGAAGGATGAAAGTGATGAATTTTTGGTCAATTTTGTTTAATTGATGAAGGTAAGTAAGATGGTCAAAGTCAAGAATAAACCACAAGGTGACACTTGTCACCCTTATTTAATGCAACTCTATCCTTTTGTCTCTCCAATGATAATCCATCTAGGTAACTTCTAATTATCTCTTCACACCTGATAAATTAAACCCGGTATACACAACTTAACCTAATTGGCCGAATTTTATCAAACTTACCGCACTAGTGGGTCCCACGCCCGGTATCCACTTCTAAAATCTCATAAGCTAACTTATACTCGGAAAAATGATTTCAAAACCATCTTTACTCATAAAAATTATTTTCACAATTTTTTGAATAAATAAAATGTGGAAAAGCGTGCAATTAAAAGAAAATAAAACCTAGCAATTAAGAAAATTACGGCTTCTCACACTTAGGCTTCTCATGGGAGCATCACACCAGATCAAAACTCTCCACTTTATCACCTCAAACAGCCGTGCAACTCTTTTTTTTTCCTCTAAACAGCTGTGCATCACTTCAAGAGGAAGAACACCAAGTTCTTCAATTTTCCTCCATCAAATCTTCACTAATCCTCCAACAAATCACCTCAAATTTTAACCACGCCTTGCTAAACACTTGGAGAGCACTTCAAGCTAGGAAAGGAGACTGCTCTCACGGTTTTTATTTGGCTCAGAAGAGCTGAAAATTTCTGTTTAGTTCCTCAAGAGAGGTAATGGATGATTAACCCTCCAAATCTTGATTTATGGAAGTAGTATTGCACTTATAAGCTTGTATATTCACATGGGTAGTTTTATTTATGTTAGATCTTGGTGTGTGGGCTCTATGAACTCCCACAATGACTTGAGGGATTGATTTCATGAGTTTTGATGTTGTTAATGTTGGTTTAGTGCTTAAATTAGAGGAAATAAGTTGCATTGTTGAAAGGAATCTCAAAGGAGGTGAAGAGCAAAAATCTTTCGAATCTGCCCCTGCCATGTTCGTGCACTTTTGTGCAACTTTTTGAGGTTCTAATGACTTAATTATGATATATACATGTTATATGGATGGTGTAGAAAGTTTCATTGAAAAATAACATGATTTGGTTGGTCAAATGTAGTGATTTCTAAGGTTTAGCAAAACTGGAAAATTTTCCCGGATTGCCTAGGCAGTCTTTTGGTTTCGGCCATTACTTGTTGCTCCGATGTTGAAATCGAGTGCCATTTATGGAAGTGGAAACTAGACATTCCCAGCTTTCTATTGGTATAAAATGCACGTCCTGGTTCCATTTGTGTGAGGCAAACCATTCGTTTGAAGTTTGCTGTCCTGTTTCGTTGGTTCACTACAGGGCAGAACATGAACTACAACTTGATGCTCAAATGTGAGCTAATTGTGGACAGATTTTGAAAATGATTTCTTCTGAGAAATTGTATATTTATGAAAGTATTTTCCAACGCCACTAACCACGTCCGATTCCAAGTTGAATTGAGTGATTTGTGGCCGTATTTCGAAACTGACTTCTGGAAGGAAAACTCTCCTTTTGGGCAGAATTGTTACCAAACTCGATTGAGACTTGTTAATTTGAGATTCTTGGTGTTAATCACCCAAAATTGTGTTTTGGATACCTATTAGACATTGTCTATGCAAATGGACCATGTTTGACGTACTTTGTGAGCCAAACGTTTTGAAAACGGAAAATGGAACTCGCAAGGCAGATTTGCCGTGGAAATTTTGGAATTTTGGAGATTTGGTTAACCAACTTTCCGTGCATATTTGTGACAGCCCCACCTTCCCCTAAGGCGAACCAAAGGGGTTAGCGGACTGCCTGCCCAGCTCTCGCCAGGACTAACGGTTCAGTTTACGTCGATCTATTACGTTCCGGAACTTACTATTGCGCGCAAACAAGTCAAAATCACAAAATAAAAAAACGAAAAAAAATCGAAGCCGAAATTTATCCAAACCACGGCCAAGCATATATATACATTGGAAATCAACATTTACAAGCCAAACGGCAAACCAAGATATTCGTCTAGTTCATACAGGTACCAAAAGCCATTTACACACCAAACATTGGTGGAATCAAAACACTTAGGGTTTTTTTTTTTTACCCTCAAGGAGCTATTCAAAAATACATGTACAAGAGTTCAACTTGTCATCCAACTATCACAATCTTTTCCAAAAGTTTCATTTTCCTGTAAGGAAAACAAATGACACGGAATGAGCTAAAGCCCAGTGAGCAACTATCACAATAGCAGTTAAGGTCACATAAGCATAACCATTCAATTCAAGTATGCAATTCCGAAGTAAAGCAAATCAGTGAAAGGATACGGTCGGCTCTCAAGAGCCCATTTCCTCGCTTATATTCTTGATCCAACCTCATTGACCCTCCGTCAATGTTAAAAGAATAACCAACCGTAGACAACTCTTTACTTCCATTCCTTCCACCCAACATACCCCAACCGGGCCCGCACTCCATTCAGTCATTTTGGTAATACTCGAGTATACCGGAACCAAGAGTCTCATTACTACAAGGTTCCTCAGTACAGTCCCCGTGGCATGACAATTTTCACGACCAAGCCCTCGCCGGCTCGATCCAATTGACTACCAAACGGGGTTGAGCTCAGTAATACAGTAAGGCCGTTGGACATTCGTCCAAACGACACCAAAGCAGTTTCCATGAAATGGAATTCACCATCCAATATATCAAGTTCAGTAATGCAGTAAAACGGTAGCCAATCAGTGATACTATCAAAAGGGGTGAGGGCGGTCAAGTACACCCTCACCTTAATCAATTCCAATATCCAAGTAAGCCTTCAAGGCATCACATATACATTTAGCAAAGCCACATAGTAACAATTAAGTGAGTAGTATACTCACCAAGCAAGAAAATGATGTTTCATGCACTGTCGTTAAACGAACGTCGTGCACCACCGTTTCCTCCTAGAACAAGCAAACAAATACAATGAGACTCGATAACGAGTCACAAAACAATGCTGAACACAACCCCAATCGGGTTTCATATGCATAAATAAGCATGATAGCAAACCAGAAATTAGAAATAGCATTAGTCTTGGCCCCGAATAGAAAAACTGTTTTGCCCTTATTATGCGGTAATGGCGTCAATTTCACTACGATTATCGGATGGAGGTGTAAGGCCCACCGTTTCGAAGCTATGGAACAGGGCTACAACAATGTAGAAGGTCACTCAGTCCAAATCCTAGCACAACTAGGTCAAATGTGCCAAATACTCAACCGGAAACACCAAAAACAGGTTTACAAATCACATAATGCTGTAATTACTATAACTCAGTCTATACAGGTCCAAATGCCGAAATTCCAAAGGAATATGGTAGCTAAGACATCCAGCTACATTTCATCAGAAGACACCAACACCTAAATCCAAAGCAATTCCAGTCAAAATGGCCAATTACAAGTGCAGTTTTCGCATTCTGATCAACCCAGAACAGCAACAGTAAAATCGGCATATCTCACTCTACACTAATCCAAATGACCTGAACTTTTGCAGGAACTTCAAACTCATCAATACCTACAACTTTCATGTTTTGAACAAAGTCCAATTCGGCCTCTAACCCTATGATCCAAAACCGGACAGAATTAGGGGTTGAAAAACCCTAACATTTCACAATTCACTCCAAACCCAAAATTAGTTGCTATTATCACCAATTCACACCCACATGAGTCATTACCCCTCATTATCAACCATCATAGATGGCCACAACATCCCATTCATATTAAACCAGAAAATTCATCATAAAATTGAAAACTTCACCAAAACTCTTCAAATCAAAAAATAAATCACATAATCCATCACTTTAGCCACTACTAAGCATAATTTAAGCTTTATTAAGTATAAGAGGGAAGTCACACACCACTTACCAAGTAAACAAGAGAGATAGAGATGTTGGACACCTTAGCTCTTCAAACAAACTTCACTAGACCACTCACTAGCACCCAATGGATAGATTTTATGGAGTAGAATTTAATTTATGTGGTTCGTTTTGGAAGATTGAGTGAAATGGAAGCTAGAAAGTTGAAGAATTTCTTTCTTCTTGGCTCAAGGAAGAACCGGCCATGGAGGAGAAGAAAATGGTGATTTTTGAGCAATTTTTCAAGATATTTACTCAATTTGGTCAAAAGTCAAAATAGTGAATAGTAAGTCTTAAAGTAAAACCAATAAGAGGGTGACACTTGTCACCTCATTAATGCAATCTTATCACTTCTTTTTCTCTCTCACATCAATCATTTCACACACTCTACTTATCTCTTAACACCCGATAAATTTTACACGGTATCCGGAATTTAACCTAATTGGCCGAATTTTTCCGAACTTTTCGCACTAGTGGGTCCCACGTCCGTTATTTATCCTTAATTTTTCAAAAACTCGCCAATACTAGAAAAATCATCTAAAAACTATAATTACGCATAAAATCTACCAGAAAGATATTCCTAAGCCCGAAAATGCAGAAAACAAGCAATTAAGGGGAAATAAACCCTAGGAAAAATATTTAGGGTTTTCCGGGTTCTCACACTCTCTCCCCCTTAAAAGAATTTCGTCCTCGAAATTTCTCACCTTAATTCCCGAAAAGGTTTGGGTATTTCTTTCGCATTTCCTCTTCCATCTCCCAGGTAGCTTCCTCAACTCCGTGGTTTCTCCATAGCACCTTCACTAGCGGAATCCGCTTGTTTCTGAGCTCCTTGACTTTCCGATCGAGCACTTGGACCGGTTTCTCTTCATAGGCAAATGATTCGTCCACTTCAATTTCCTCCGGTTGTAAGACATGGGATGGATCAGGATGATACTTCTTTAGCATTGAGACGTGAAACACATCGTGGATTCGAGAGAGACTGGATGGCAGTTCCAATCGATACGCGACCGCTCCAACCCTCTGAAGAATCTTGTAGGGTCCGACGTACCGGGGTTGAAGCTTCTTTCCTTTACCCGCTGTAAGACTTCGTAAGGGTGTGATCTTGAGAAATACGTAGTCTCCAACTTCAAACTCCAAGTCTTTTCTTTGATTATCAGCGTAGCTCTTTTGTCGGCTTTGGGCTGTTTGAAGCCGTTGCCTTATCAACTTGACCTTCTCTTGAGCCTCTTCCATCCATGGAATAGTTGCCGGGTCCAGTGCTTTCTTTTCGCCAACTTCGTCCCAGTAAATTGGTGACCGGCACTTGCGTCCGTAGAGAGATTCGTACGGAGCCATTTGAATCGACGAATGGAAGCTATTGTTGTACGCGAACTCTACTAAGGTCATGTGCTGACCCCAGTTGCCTCCAAAGTCCAGAATGCACGTTCGTAACATGTCCTTGAGAGTTTGAATCGTCCGCTCTGACTGTCCATCCGTCTGAGGATGATAGGTCGTGCTCAAATTGAGTTTCGTCCCCAGGGTTTCTTGAAACTTCTGCCAAAACCGAGATACGAACCGTGGATCCCGATCGGAGACGATGCTTACAGGAACACCGTGCAGTCTTACTATCTCGTCCATGTACAGTCGGGCCAACTTGTCCATTGAATACTTCATGTTCACCGGCAAGAAATGGGCCGATTTGGTTAATCGATCGACGATCACCCAAACGGCATCATGTCCCCTTTGCGTCCTTGGTAATCCTGAAACAAAGTCCATTGTAATGTTTTCCCACTTCCATTCGGGTATCTCCAAGGGTTGTAACAAACCCGATGGTTTTTGATGCTCTGCTTTCACCTGTTGGCAAATGAGACATTTCTGCACGTACTGAGCGATTTCCTTCTTCATATTGTCCCACCAATAGGTTCCTTTCAAGTCCTGATACATTTTGCTGCTACCCAGATGGATTGTATACTTGGACCGATGAGCTTCCTCCAGAATTTCCATTTTCATTGACTCCTCCTTCGGTACTACTATTCGGTTTCGATATTTCAAAATACCCTCAGGACTCAAATTGAAGTCCGAAGTTTCTCCCTTTTCCACTTTCTCTCTCCACTTCCGTACCATCAAATCTTCGCTTTGCGCCTCTTTAATGCGTTCCAGTAGAGTGGAGGTCACTCTAACATTGCTAAATATCACCTTATGGCTCCCAAGACAGGGTCTCCATTCGCACACGGATTCTAATAAATCCCACTCCTTAATCATCAATCCTGCTACTTGCACCTTACGACTCAAAGCATCTGCTACCACATTTGCCTTTCCCGGATGGTAGTTGATTGTACAGTCGTAGTCCTCCAGAAATTCCATCCACCTTCGTTGCCTCATGTTCAGTTCCTTCTGAGAGAAAAGGTACCTAAGACTTTTATGGTCCGAGTACACTTCGAAAGTCACCCCATATAGGTAATGCCTCCACTTTTTCAGTGCAAAGACAACTGCAGCTAGTTCCAGATCGTGAGTCGGATAGTTCTGCTCGTGAAACTTTAACTTCCTAGAGGCAAATGAAATCACATTCCGATTCTGCATCAAAACACACCCCAGGCCTTCTCGCGACGCGTCCGCATAAACCGCAAACCCGTCCACTCCATTTGGCAAGACCAGTACTGGAGCCATGGTCAATCTTCTCTTTAATTCCTGAAAACTTGTTTCGCATCGGCCGTTCCAGATAAACTGGCCATGCTTCTTTGTCAGGTCAGTTAAAGGTCCTGCCAGTTTGGAAAAATCTTTAATGAACCGTCGGTAATATCCAGCTAGCCCTAGAAAGCTACGAATTTCCGTGGGGGTTTCTGGTCTCTTCCAATTTGTCACGGCCTCAACCTTCGCCGGGTCCACCGAAATACCTTCGTGGGAGATCACGTGACCTAGAAATGCTACTTTCTCCAACCAGAACTCGCATTTACTAAACTTGGCGTACAACTGATGTTCCCTTAATGTCTGCAACACCACTCTCAAATGCTCCTCATGCTCCTCACGCGTCTTAGAGTAGACCAAAATGTCATCAATGAACACCACGACAAATCGGTCTAGATAGGGTTTGAAAACCCTATGCATTAAGTCCATAAAGGCGGCGGGAGCATTAGTCAGTCCAAAGGGCATAACGGCAAACTCGTAATGCCCGTATCTCGAGTTGAAAGTAGTTTTCGGAATATCCTCCTTCCTAATCAACAACTGATAGTATCCCTGCCGGAGGTCCAACTTGGAGAAGACCACTGCTCCTTGCAGCTGGTCAAACAACTCGTCGATGTGAGGCAGTGGATACTTATTCTTGATGGTCACGTTGTTCAGCCCCCGATAGTCAATGCACATTCTCAAGGTCCCGTCCTTTTTCTTTACAAATAGAACAGGAGCTCCCCAAGGAGACTCACTCTCGTGAATGAAACCCCGCTCCAAAAGATCTTGCAATTGCAACTTAAGTTCCTTAAGTTCTGCAGACGCCATTCGGTAAGGGGTTTTTGAGATAGGTGCAGTTCCAGGTAAAAGATCTATTCGGAATTCTATCTCTCTTTCCGGTGGTAAAGCTACTAACTCATCAGGAAATACATCCGGAAATTCTCTCACTACGGCCACATCTTCCACGTTTAACTTATCCGTAGGGTATTAATTAAAAAGGCCAAAAAACCTTGCGCCCCTCTACTTATCAGTTTCCTAGCTCGAATGCCCGAAATTAGAGCAGACGAAGCTAACCTACCCCTTACATCCAACCTTAAGGTTGCCTCGCCAGGAATGCGAAATTCTACTATTTTCGTTTTACAATCCAGTTGGGCGTTATATTTGGCTAGCCAGTCCATACCCAGAATCACATCATACCCCTTAATGGACAAGCTAATCAGGTCTCCTAAAAATCTCCTTTCACCTGCCCATACATCACAATCCCTATAAACCATACTAGTCACCAAACGTTGATTCCCCGTAGGTGTACTAACTTCTAGGTCATATGGTAAGCTAGCAGGTTTTATATCGATGCCACACATGTAAGGCCCACCGTTTTGAAGCTATGGAACAGGGCTACAACAATGTAGAAGGTCACTCAGTCCAAATCCTAGCACAACTAGGTCAAATGTGCCAAATACTCAACCGGAAACACCAAAAACAGGTTTACAAATCACATAATGCTGTAATTACTATAACTCAGTCTATATAGGTCCAAATGCCGAAATTCCAAAGGCATATGGTAGCTAAGACATCCAGATACATTTTATCAGAAGACACCAACACCTAAATCCAAAGCAATTCCAGTCAAAATGGCCAATTACAAGTGCAGTTTTCGCATTCTGATCAACCCAGAACAGCAACAGTAAAATCGGCATATCTCACTCTACACTAATCCAAATGACCTGAAATTTTGCAGGAACTTCAAACTCATAAATACCTACAACTTTCATGTTTTGAGCAAAGTCCAATTCGGCCTCTAACCCTATGATCCAAAACCGGACAGAATTAGGGGTTGAAAAACCCTAACATTTCACAATTCACTCCAAACCCAAAATTAGTTGCTATTATAACCAATTCACACCCACATGAGTCATTACCCCTCATTATCAACCATCATAGATGGCCACAACATCCCATTCATATTAAACCAGAAAATTCATCATAAAATTGAAAACTTCACCAAAACTCTTCAAATCAAGAAATAAATCACATAATCCATCACTTTAGCCACTACTAAGCATAATTTAAGCTTTATTAAGTATAAGAGGGAAGTCACACACCACTTACCAAGTAAACAAGAGAGATAGAGATGTTGGACACCTTAGCTCTTCAAACAAACTTCACTAGACCACTCACTAGCACCCAATGGATAGATTTTATGGAGTAGAATTTAATTTATGTGGTTGGTTTTGGAAGATTGAGTGAAATGGAAGCTAGAAAGTTGAAGAATTTCTTTCTTCTTGGCTCAAGGAAGAACCGGCCATGGAGGAGAAGAAAATGGTGATTTTTGAGCAATTTTTCAAGATATTTACTCAATTTGGTCAAAAGTCAAAATAGTGAATAGTAAGTCTTAAAGTAAAACCAATAAGAGGGTGACACTTGTCACCTCATTAATGCAATCTTATCACTTCTTTTTCTCTCTCACATCAATCATTTCACACACTCTACTTATCTCTTAACACCCGATAAATTTTACACGGTATCCGGAATTTAACCTAATTGACCGAATTTTTCCGAACTTTTCGCACTAGTGGGTCCCACGTCCGTTATTTATCCTTAATTTTTCAAAAACTCGCCAATACTAGAAAAATCATCTAAAAACAATAATTAGGCATAAAATCTACCAGAAAGATATTCCTAAGCCCGAAAATGCAGAAAACAAGCAATTAAGGGGAAATAAACCCTAGGAAAAATATTTAGGGTTTTACGGGTTCTCACAATATTTATCCATGGAATTTGGCAGAGAAATACTCCTTATATGGTAGTATTATACTGCTAATTTTGGTGCCATTCTGAGTCCGTTTCACTGCTCAACTAAACTTCCAAAGTTTATGACTTGATTTTGGAAAATCCTTGTTTAACAAAGAAATTTGGGTAACTTTGAGCTACCATATCTTGGTGCTCAAAACTTCATTTCTCATTCTGCTCATTCCATTTTAAACTTTGATTGTAGCTCTAGTTGAGTTTCAAATTTGAGAGGCTAGTTCCAATTCTGTGAATTTTGCCGAATTTTCCAAGTTGGCGAAAAACCAACCTCGAAACTATCTCGCAAGCCAAAGCAGCAACTTTGAAACAAATTTTGAATACCTTTCGTTTGGAATCATGGAAAAGTGTCTTCTAGAAACTTTTAGTACTTTGGAAGTAGTTTCTAACGGTACCAAGTTTCCCAATTTTGGACTCATAAAGAGTGAGATTTGATTTTTCAAAATTTGCTTGCCGAATCTGAAATTTCCGAACTTAAAGGAAATTGAGAGTTTCAAACTCTCCATTTTACTCCGATATTACTAGACCGTTTTACACTTGATTTCAAAGGCAAGAATCAGATTTCTCTTGTGTTTTTAAAGCCCACTTCTAAGTCTCGACTATAAGTAATTAAGGCTCAATTCATGAATTCTCCTTAGAATGAACACTAGTACAACCTTCACGATAAGTAAGGGATTTTAAGCGATGGTGTGTAATAGACAACTATTGTTTGCTCAGGTGCTCAAGGAGACCTTCAAGAGGATCTTGAGGGGAACACCTGAAGGATTGTATACGCACTTACTCTTTTGTTGCAATAGGTGAGTGTTCCATATAGGAGTACGTAATTTCAATAAGTCTATGACATGCTTAATCGATGATCATTAAGTATTAAGTGCTACATGTTAAGTATTTACCACACTCATGCATATTTAAGTAATGTATACTTGAATTACTCGACATGAAATACTTGAATTGCATATTTATGTGATGTGTTTAAATGATTAATTATGCTATGGCTGCATAAGTCGGTTGGAGTGAATCTCCTCGACTCTTAAGTGGTAAAAGTGGGAAACGGCCAATGGCGGCCTATTAAAATGACTAATGTCAACCAATTAACCGTGATTACTACCATTAACCATCAACCGTTAACCGTTTACCGTAATTACTGTTATTCTTGGTTTTGATGATCACAAAAGTTCGTTGAAATGTTTATACAGACCAAGAAAGTGAACACTTTGATCAGGCCTGATGGAACAAGGAAAGCATATGTTTGATTGACTCCAGTCTACGATGCTTTGGATGTGGCAAACAAGATTGGAATAATATAAACTAATTTAGTCATTGTTTTGTTCCGATCAAAGATACTGTCTTTTAAGTATGTCAATTTTGTTATTCTCGGTACTTTGAAATGTTTATCTAACCTTCTTCAAATATAAGTGTTTTTGCCTATCAAAGAATCAGGTACGAATATGTCATGAAATGCAAAACAACCAAAAGAAGAAGCAAAAACAGGACAATCATGTCGGACGGCCGAAAGGAATCTGTCGGACGTCCGAAAGGATAAAGAACATCAAGAAGGAAGTACTGTCGGACACTCATAAAGAAGCATCGGACGTCCGGAAGGATCGGACGCATACCTCGGACGCATAACAACCGCATCGGACGTCCGAAAACGCGTTTAGTAAAAATAGTGAATAGTACTTGGAGATTTTATCCGCGTATTAGCACAATAAGCTTGGAATATTGGAGACTTGTACCATGGTCCTAAAATAGGTAATTTAAGTATAAATATTCCAGTGATAGTTAGTAGTGCAATCGTTATAAGAATTTTTCGAAAGTTTCGCGTTATAGCGGTAAAATGGGCGGTACGCGTTTTCACACGCGCGACTTTATTTGAGGAACTTTAGACCCTTGTTTCGAGACAATTAAGAGTGAATAATATCTATATTAACATGAGTGCATTAGAGGTTTAGTGCACTAGTGAACCAAACGCGCGAGAAAATCGAGCCTAAAAACGTGCCAAACG
The DNA here is from genome assembly GCF_036785885.1 of Coffea arabica. NCBI lineage: Eukaryota > Viridiplantae > Streptophyta > Magnoliopsida > Gentianales > Rubiaceae > Coffea > Coffea arabica. The sequence goes on from NC_092316.1 coordinate 23,591,657, forward strand.
AGCCTCACAAGAGTTGACTTTGGAGCAATTTTTCACCACACATTTAATCTTCTTGGAGAAGCTAACTTAGATCAGAATTACACTCTCTCTTCTCTCTCCTCACAGCCGGCCAAGCTCCTCCCTCTCTCTAACTCATTTGCAACAAAAATTCTGCACACTAACCTCACTCAAAACCACCCCAAATCACCTCCAAATCACCTCCAAATCACACCAAACTTGGAGATCTCTTAGCAAACCACTTGGAGACTACATTTAGCTAACAAAAGGCTGCATCTTCACGGTTTCTTGGAGCTTCAAGAGGGCCGAAATTTTCTGGTCTTGCACACCTAAGGAAGAGGTAATGATCAACCCATGAATTCTTGTCTTTTGGAGATTATATAGCAAGATTTAGCTCATGCATGCACTTAGCTAGCTTGTTTATGGTGAAAATGAAATGAGTGGGCTCTTGGAATTCCCACACTTGGGTTGTTGTTGCTGATGTGATGATTAATGGTGATTATATTGTTGGTTTAGTGATTATAATGATGCATTAGTGATGGGTAATTAGTGGAAACTTCATTGGGTGTAAGAAGCTAAACTTTCCGATTTTGCCCCTGCTATGTTCGGCCATTTCCAGGCCAAATTTTAATGGTTTAATGGCTTGGATTGGATGTTTATAGGATGTATTTGATGTGTGAAAAATTTCATTGGAAAATATTGGGGTTTGATGGAGCAAATGAATTTTTGTTCGAAACCAGCAACTCTGGAAAACTGATTCGCGTATGCTCTGACCAGCAGTAGTAATTTGGCCATAACTCTGTCCTCGGATGTCGAAATCATGTGCCGTCGGTGGCGTTTGAAACTAGACATTCCTAGCTTTAATTTGGTATATAATGCACGTTCTGATTCCTTGTGAGCAAGCCGAACCAAATGTTTTAAGTTCGCTGTCCTGTTGCTCTGTTCATCTGGAATGAAGTGTTCAGGCAGCAACTTGATGTCCAAATTTGAACCAGATGGGTGCCGAATTTGGAAATGATTTCTTCTGTGATATTTTAACTCTATGAATGTATTTTCCAACGGCGTAAGCCATGCTCGATTTGGAGCTATAATGACTGAGTTGTGACTGAATCAAGTGAACTGCTCTGTTTTGGAAAACCCTAATGTTGGGACTGGTTTGGAACCAAATCTTGGAATGAACTTGTTAGTTGATGTTTTAGTATTAAACACTTACCAAAGATATTATGGGTGTATCTTAGACCCTTATTTCACAAAATGAACCATGGTTGGATAACTTTCTTGGTTAGACGATTGCAAATTGGGAAATGCAAGTCAAAGGCAGTTTGCCTTAGGATTTTCTTGAACTTCGGTTGGCTCATTAACTACCTTACCGAAGGTATTTTTCCCCAAAATTCGATAGAGAGATACCTTCCATATAGTATTGAAACACTGCCAATTTTGGTGCCAATTCAAGTTTGTTTCGATACCTAATTAAAATTCCAAAGTTGGGGGTTCAAATCTGGAAATTCTTCTCCAGTCTTGAATTTGCTCAACTTCGGGCTACCGTATCTCGGTGCTCGAAACTCCGATTCTTGATCCGCTTGTTTTTTTTCATACACTTCACTTGCAACACTAATTGAGCTGAAAATTTCAGAGGCCGGTTTGCAACGTACGAATCGTGCCGAATTTTCAAAGTTGGCCAAAAACCAACTTCGTTCTGCCATGAAAACCGACCCTGCATCTTCAAGCTCATTTTCGACCACTTTTCACTTTGATTCATGGAAAAGTGTCTTCTAGAAACTTATAGTACTCTCTAAGAGGTTTCCAACGGTATAAAGTTTTCCAATTTTCGACTTATACCGAGCGAGTTACGATTTTTCAAAGATTTAACATAAAACTGGAAAATTTTCCAATTCCAAGAAAATAGAGTTTTTCAAAAAACTCTTTATTCTTTTATATTCTTAAACGTTTTGCTTACGATTTTCATGATAAAAACTCAAATAATATTATACCTAATAAAAGGCAAGTTGAACCTCGATTTACGTGTAATTGAGGTTCCTTTTTGCAAAATAATTCTTAGATTGTACTAGTGTACAATCTTTCTTGATAAGTGGGTTAATTGTGTGATTATCCACTACTAATTTGCCAGGCACACAAGGAGACCTTCAAGAGGATCTCACCGTGGACACTTGAACTTCCGGAAAATAATTCTTGTTGAATTGCTCGGTGAGTGTCAAGTGTATGAATTTGATACTTGCTTATTGTGATATTTGTTGAAAGTTTTAAAAATAAGGGCGGGTGTGTACTTTATCGCACCCGTTCTAATTTCAAATGAATGAATGGAATGTCTTGAATGAATGAATGAAATGCAATGTTATGTCATGAATGCTTGTGTCGTTGGAGTGAACCTCCTCGACTTTCAAATGAATGGGGGACGCCCAAACTCATAGGCCGTCCTTAGACTCGAGCCAGCAATGGGCTTGGTCGGGGATTCGAACGAGCCATGAGATTATAAGCTCGACCTAATAAGAGGTCTTGCTTGGCATACTTGTAGAGTATCGCCCAATAATAGACTTGTGGGCCCTTGAGGTGTACGGTGGACGGAGGGAAGTAAGTGGTGATCTACGGAAATGGAAATACCGACCCGGTTGACAGGAGGGTCAATGCGGGAAGGTATACGAATGACAACGGCAGATCGAGTGGAACTTAGCTCCTGAGAGCTACTATATCCTTGAATTGTTTCTGATTACTTTTCCTGTTTGAATAATTGATTATTGAAAAGACATGGTTTTATTTATTAAATTTGGGTTTGTTATTTGACTAAGTGCTTGCATGTGTGTTCTTGGCCTCACGAGCGTTAGCTCACCCTATAGTTTTGTTTTCCTTAACAGGACCGACTCTTGGAGAAATATGGAGAAACCATCCGTTGTAATTTTGTTAAGACTCCTGTTATATATTTTGACTAGGCCCTGGTTTGGGTTGTACTTTTGGAAATTGTAAACTTGAAAGATTTGGGCCCCGATGTGTACTTTGAATTTAAGTCGTTGCATGATTTACCGATGTACTGGTTATACATTAAGTGACTTCTCAAGCTTGAACGCTTCCGCATTATTGTATTCATATTGTTCTCATCGAAGAGATTAGTTCGGTTTGAAATTGAATGGAATTGCTTGAGTCCTGGCGTGAGCTGGGCAGGCGTCCGCGGATACCCTTTGGTCCGCCTTAGGGAGATGTGGGGCGTCACAGTTGGTATCAGAGCACTAGGTTAGAGGTCTATATGGGAGACATATTGGATACTCTACCTTTAAGACTCGATATGGGATGACTTAATCCTACCCTAAGTGATACTTGAGGCGAGCTAGCAACTAAGTTAGTCCTACCTCAAGTGACGATTGGGATGAACCAACGATTAAGTTAGGCATGCATTGCAGGATATTGGAATTAGGTAGTGATTTAAGTTTCTAACCCGAAAGGTATTATTATTGTTATTATTTTGCAGGGATGGCTGATGGAAACGGAGCCCCGGCAGCTAATGGGAATGGCCATGCGAATGGTCATTACGTGCCCCTTAGGACTATCTACTACCGACCTATAGCAGGAGGAGCTCGTGTACGCTACTCACCGCATGATAGATACCCTCGATGTTCGTGTAGGTTGACTTTTGCCTACCCGGACTATGTAGTGCTTGCTTTGGACGACGAGCGTCGTCAGTTGGTGGATGCCAACCGTGATTTACAGGCTGAGGTAGATGAGCTTAGGCAGATGGTTGGCGCTCAGGGTGAGCGGATTGCTGAGCTTGAGGAGGTGCTAGAGGGTGAGGTAGCCACGTCTGCAGTGGTTAACCAGGAGCTTCGGGATACTAGGGCTCGACTCACTAGGTTAGCACGAGATGTCCGTACTCGGGCTTCCGAGATGCTGGTTGATGCTACTAGTCTGGTTGAGGACGCTGCTGCAGTGATTCCTGAGGATGAGGAGGAGGATCCGGAGGAGGATCCCGAGGAGGAGGTTCCTCCTGATAGCCCTGCTATGGACTAGGATCTTGGTCGTTGACCTCTTTTGACTTTTGATGGGTACAGTTAGGACTAGTTAGGGTGACGCGAGTGCTGAGGCCATTGTATTTTGCATGCTTGTGTGGCCTACTTTTGGGCACTTGTTCTTACTTTAGTCTTCTGTGACTAGAAGTATACTTCTGAGCACCTGTGTGCTATATTTTGTGAATTGTCCCTAACTTGCTAATTGTACGAACTTGACCTGCCTATAAATGTAAATTATTGTTAATTTCAATGCTTTCTTGGTTAGTTCTAAATTTGATAAAATTCTTGTTTTCTGCTTAAATTAATTTATTTCTTGCACTAGGCACGTTTAGACTAATGGAGGGATTAAGGAGTGGTCGAGGCCGTGGACGAGCGTCTAGACAGGCCCAACCTCAGGGGGATGACCAGGGATCGGCAACTGGACCGACCCAGGGACAGGAAAACGTTGAGGGTAACCAAGTGGCTACTGCCATCAATAGGATGACTGATATCCTAGAACGTCTAGCGGAGAGACAGGGTCCTGGACCATTTAACCAACCTGGGGGCCAGGATAGAGGAGAGGATAGAGCCCTGGAAAGATTCCTAAAGTTTAATCCGCCTAAGTTTATGGGTGAACCTGACCCCGAAGTAGCGGAGAATTGGTTAGAAAGGATGACCAACATATTCGCCGCTCTAGACTATACTGAGGATAGGCGAGTGAACTTTGCTGCCTTTCAATTTGAGGGAGTAGCCCGTGCTTGGTGGGATTTGATAAAAGGAAAATGGGAAAGAGCTCAAACCCCTTGGACTTGGGAGAATTTCACAAGGGAGTTTAATGAAAAGTTTCTTCCGCCCTTGATCCAAGAGAAAAGGGAGGACGAATTTATTAAGTTGAAACAAGGAACCCTTACTGTCGCAGAGTATGAAGGGAAGTTCACTAAACTTTCCAAATACGCTCCTGAGTTAGTAGCCGATGAACGGAGAAGGATTAGAAGGTTCATACAGGGACTTAATGTGGAACTTCAGGAGGGCCTGGCTGCAGCCCAAATCTCTACTTTTACTGAGGCTTTAGAGAAAGCGCAAAGGGTTGAGAATGCAAGATCTCAAGTGAGGGATTTCCACAATAGAAAGAGGAATTTCCCTAGTCGCACTACTGGGCAGACCAGTAAGTTTGTCCACCCTTCTAAAAAGGGAAGAGGGGAAGGGGGAACGAGAACTGCTGGAGCTTCTAGGGGAGCTCTATCTAGGGGAGGTCGTAGCGGGACGACTCAAGCTAGGGGAGCACCATCTGTTGGATCGACTGTGACCCCTCAAGTTACTTGTGGGTATTGTGGTAAACCCAACCACTCTGAGAATGACTGCTGGAGAAAGCTGGGAAAATGCTTACTGTGTGGGAGCACTGAGCATCAGATTGCAAGTTGTCCGAAATCGTCAAAGACAGGGGGAAGCCTGCAGAGACCTGAAAAATCAACCTCTAAGCAGACCAGTGCCGGAGGGAGTCGACCGAAAGTACCGGCTAGGGTCTACGCATTGGACTATCCACAAGCTCCAGATGCGACCGAAGTGGTCGAAGGTACAATTCCAATCTTTCACCGCCTAGCTAGGGTTTTAATTGATCCGGGTGCAACGCACTCTTTTGTAAACCCTGATTTCATGAGTGGAATAGACTTGAAGCCAATTAAGTTACCATATGACTTGGAGGTTAAAACACCCACTGGGGACAAAAGTCTAATTGCTAATATGGTGTATAAGAATAGTGAAATTTGCGTGAGGGAAAGAAAATTGCTGGCCGATTTGATAGGCTTAGCGATTAAAGGATATGATGTGATCCTAGGGATGGATTGGTTAGCCCGTTATAATGCTCAACTGAATTGTAGGACGAAAATGGTAGAATTGTGTATTCCAGGGGAAGCAACCTTGAAATTGGATGTGAGGGGTAAGTTAGCCTCGTCTGCACTTATTTCGGGAATTCGGGCTAGAAAGTTGTTAAGTAAAGGAGCTCAAGGGTATTTGGCTTTTCTTATTAATACTCCTAGCGATAAGGTGAATCTGGAGGACACACCGGTAGTAAAAGAATTTTCTGATGTTTTTCCTGAAGAATTGGAGTCTCTACCTCCGGAACGGGAAATAGCTTTTAAAATTGATTTAACTCCGGGAACAGCACCTATATCAAGGACACCATACAGGATGGCTCCAGCTGAGTTGAAGGAGTTGAAGTTACAATTACAGGATTTGTTGGAACGAGGTTTTATACGAGAGAGTGATTCTCCGTGGGGAGCCCCAGTTTTGTTTGTAAAGAAGAAAGATGGGAGTTTGAGGTTATGTATAGATTATCGAGGTTTAAATGATGTTACGATTAAGAATAAATACCCACTACCCCACATCGATGAACTGTTTGATCAATTGCAAGGGGCGGTAGTGTTTTCAAAGTTGGATCTAAGGCAAGGTTACTATCAATTGAGGATTTTGGAAAAGGACATACCTAAGACTGCTTTCAACTCGAGGTATGGGCACTTCGAGTTTGCAGTGATGCCTTTTGGGTTAACCAATGCACCTGCCGCTTTCATGGATTTAATGCATAGGGTTTTTAAGCCTTACTTGGATCAATTTGTGGTGATTTTCATTGATGACATTTTAGTGTATTCTAAGAATGTGAAAGATCATGAGAAACATTTGAGAATTGTTTTACAAATCTTGAGGGAACATCAGTTATATGCTAAGTTTAGCAAGTGTGAATTCTGGCTGAAGGAAGTGACTTTCCTAGGGCATATAATTTCTAAGGATGGGATTAAAGTGGATCCAGCTAAAGTGGAAGCTGTTTCGAAATGGAAACGACCGGAAAACCCAACGGAAGTTCGGAGTTTTATAGGATTGGCAGGATATTACCGGAGATTCATCCAGGATTTTTCGAAAATTGCTGGACCTATGACTGAGTTGACCAAGAAAAATGGAAAGTTTATTTGGAGTTCTAAGTGTGAAGGAAGTTTTCAGGAGTTGAAAAGACGGCTGACTAGAGCGCCTGTTCTAGCTCTACCAAATGGACATGATAGTTTTGTGGTTTACACAGATGCATCTAAGGAAGGTTTGGGATGTGTTTTGATGCAAAATGATAAAGTGATAGCTTATGCCTCTAGAAAATTGAAGCCGCATGAAGGGAACTATCCGACCCATGATTTGGAGTTAGCGGCTGTGGTCTTTGCTTTGAAGAAATGGAGACACTATTTATACGGAGTGACATTTGAGGTTTTTACAGATCACAAAAGCCTTAAGTACTTATTTTCTCAGAAGGAGCTGAATTTAAGGCAACGTAGATGGATGGAATTTTTGGAAGATTATGACTGCACGATTAAGTACCATCCTGGAAAGGCCAATGTAGTGGCCGATGCTTTGAGCCGTCAGGTACAAATGGCTGGATTGATGGTTAAGGAATTTCGATTGTTGGAAGAAGTTAGCTATTGGAATCCCCGATTAGAACCAAGGAAAGTGATTTTGGGGAACATTGTGATAACCTCCACTTTATTGGGACGTATTAAGGAATCTCAGGAAAAGGACCCTGAAATGCAAAAGTTGGTGGAGAAAGTCAAGATGGGAGACCAGACCGATTTCACTTTGGGATCAGATGGAATATTGAGATTTCGAAATCGGGTGGTTATGCCAAAGGATGAAGGACTTAGAAAAGAAGTTTTGGAAGAGGCACACCGATCAAAGTTTACAGTACATCCAGGAGGGAACAAAATGTACCAAGACTTGAAAGGTCTATATTGGTGGAAAAATATGAAGAAGGAAATTGCCCAATTTGTCCAGACATGCTTGGTTTGTCAACAGGTTAAAGCCGAACATCAGAAACCATCTGGGCTTTTGCAACCTCTAGAAATACCTGAGTGGAAATGAGAAAATATTACCATGGATTTTGTATCAGGCTTACCAAGGACACAGAGAGGCCATGATGCCATTTGGGTGATAGTAGATAGATTGACTAAATCGGCTCATTTTCTGCCGATTAATATGAAATATCGATTGGAGAAGTTGGCCAGATTGTACGTGGATGAGATCATCAGACTACATGGTATACCTGTGAGTATTGTATCAGATAGGGATCCAAGATTTGTTTCGAGGTTTTGGCAAAAGATGCAAGAAGTGTTGGGGACTAAGTTGAACTTTAGTACCACCTATCATCCCCAGACTGATGGACAATCTGAAAGAACAATTCAAACTCTTGAGGACATGTTGAGGACTTGTGTACTGGACTTTGGAGAGAGTTGGAGTAAGTTTTTAACTTTAGTGGAATTTGCCTATAACAATAGTTTCCACTCTTCTATTCAAATGGCTCCATACGAAGCACTTTATGGTCGGAAGTGTAGATCCCCAATTTGTTGGGATGAAGTAGGTGAACGGAAAATCTTAGACACGACTATTGTATCTTGGATTGAGGAGGCTAATGAGAAGGTGAAATTGATACGGCAAAGAATTCAAACCGCTCAGAGTAGACAAAAGAGTTATGCCGACAATCGGAGGAAGGATTTGGAGTTCACTGTTGGAGATATGGTATTTCTCAAGATTACGCCTTTAAAAGCAAGTTTGATGTCCGGAAAAGGGAAGAAACTACAACCAAGGTTTGTAGGGCCTTATAAGATTATTCAGCGAGTTGGGAATGTAGCCTATAAGCTGGAATTACCACCGAGTTTATCTCGTATTCATAACGTGTTTCATGTGTCCATGCTTAAGAAGTATCATCCAGACCCCTCTCATGTTTTACAACCGGGGAATATTGAGATTGATGAAACCCTGACCTATGAGGAGAGACCGGTAAAACTTCTGGATCGAAAGGTAAAGGAATTGAGGAACAAGCAGATACCACTAGTGAAAGTTTTATGGAAGAACCATGGAGTAGAAGGAGCAACATGGGAAGTTGAAGAGACAATCAAGGAGAAGTATCCAGACTTGTTCATCGACCAAGGTAAATTTCGAGGACGAAATTTTCTTAAGGGGGAGAGGATGTGAGGACTCGCAAAAACTATTATTTTATGCCTAATTTATGGCTTAATAAATTATTTAATTGGATTTTATTTCCAAGGAATATTTTCTAGTCTTATTAGACCTAAATACATGGTAATATAACTTCGTTATATTTTTAAAATGATTCGTTTCGAAAATTAATTTCCTAGAGCGCGTTTAGTAAAAATAGTGAATAGTACTTGGAGATTTTATCCGCGTATTAGCACAATAAGCTTGGAATATTGGAGACTTGTACCATGGTCCTAAAATAGGTAATTTAAGTATAAATATTCCAGTGATAGTTAGTAGTGCAATCGTTATAAGAATTTTTCGAAAGTTTCGCGTTATAGCGGTAAAATGGGCGGTACGCGTTTTCACACGCGCGACTTTATTTGAGGAACTTTAGACCCTTGTTTCGAGACAATTAAGAGTGAATAATATCTATATTAACATGAGTGCATTAGAGGTTTAGTGCACTAGTGAACCAAACGCGCGAGAAAATCGAGCCTAAAAACGTGCCAAACGAGCCTCACAAGAGTTGACTTTGGAGCAATTTTTCACCACACATTTAATCTTCTTGGAGAAGCTAACTTAGATCAGAATTACACTCTCTCTTCTCTCTCCTCACAGCCGGCCAAGCTCCTCCCTCTCTCTAACTCATTTGCAACAAAAATTCTGCACACTAACCTCACTCAAAACCACCCCAAATCACCTCCAAATCACACCAAACTTGGAGATCTCTTAGCAAACCACTTGGAGACTACATTTAGCTAACAAAAGGCTGCATCTTCACGGTTTCTTGGAGCTTCAAGAGGGCCGAAATTTTCTGGTCTTGCACACCTAAGGAAGAGGTAATGATCAACCCATGAATTCTTGTCTTTTGGAGATTATATAGCAAGATTTAGCTCATGCATGCACTTAGCTAGCTTGTTTATGGTGAAAATGAAATGAGTGGGCTCTTGGAATTCCCACACTTGGGTTGTTGTTGCTGATGTGATGATTAATGGTGATTATATTGTTGGTTTAGTGATTATAATGATGCATTAGTGATGGGTAATTAGTGGAAACTTCATTGGGTGTAAGAAGCTAAACTTTCCGATTTTGCCCCTGCTATGTTCGGCCATTTCCAGGCCAAATTTTAATGGTTTAATGGCTTGGATTGGATGTTTATAGGATGTATTTGATGTGTGAAAAATTTCATTGGAAAATATTGGGGTTTGATGGAGCAAATGAATTTTTGTTCGAAACCAGCAAATCTGGAAAACTGATTCGCGTATGCTCTGACCAGCAGTAGTAATTTGGCCATAACTCTGTCCTCGGATGTCGAAATCATGTGCCGTCGGTGGCGTTTGAAACTAGACATTCCTAGCTTTAATTTGGTATATAATGCACGTTCTGATTCCTTGTGAGCAAGCCGAACCAAATGTTTTAAGTTCGCTGTCCTGTTGCTCTGTTCATCTGGAATGAAGTGTTCAGGCAGCAACTTGATGCCCAAATTTGAACCAGATGGGTGCCGAATTTGGAAATGATTTCTTCTGTGATATTTTAACTCTATGAATGTATTTTCCAACGGCGTAAGCCATGCTCGATTTCGAGCTATAATGACTGAGTTGTGACTGAATCAAGTGAACTGCTCTGTTTTGGAAAACCCTAATGTTGGGACTGGTTTGGAACCAAATCTTGGAATGAACTTGTTAGTTGATGTTTTAGTATTAAACACTTACCAAAGATATTATGGGTGTATCTTAGACCCTTATTTCACAAAATGAACCATGGTTGGATAACTTTCTTGGTTAGACGATTGCAAATTGGGAAATGCAAGTCAAAGGCAGTTTGCCTTAGGATTTTCTTGAACTTCGGTTGGCTCATTAACTACCTTACCGAAGGTATTTTTCCCCGAAATTCGATAGAGAGATACCTTCCATATAGTATTGAAACACTGCCAATTTTGGTGCCAATTCAAGTTCGTTTCGATACCTAATTAAAATTCCAAAGTTGGGGGTTCAAATCTGGAAATTCTTCTCCAGTCTTGAATTTGCTCAACTTCGGGCTACCGTATCTCGGTGCTCGAAACTCCGATTCTTGATCCGCTTGTTTTTTTTCATACACTTCACTTGCAACACTAATTGAGCTGAAAATTTCAGAGGCCGGTTTGCAACGTACGAATCGTGCCGAATTTTCAAAGTTGGCCAAAAACCAACTTCGTTCTGCCATGAAAACCGACCCTGCATCTTCAAGCTCATTTTCGACCACTTTTCACTTTGATTCATGGAAAAGTGTCTTCTAGAAACTTATAGTACTCTCTAAGAGGTTTCCAACGGTATAAAGTTTTCCAATTTTCGACTTATACCGAGCGAGTTACGATTTTTCAAAGATTTATCATAAAACTGGAAAATTTTCCAATTCCAAGAAAATAGAGTTTTTCAAAAAACTCTTTATTCTTTTATATTCTTAAACGTTTTGCTTACGATTTTCATGATAAAAACTCAAATAATATTATACCTAATAAAAGGCAAGTTGAACCTCGATTTACGTGTAATTGAGGTTCCTTTTTGCAAAATAATTCTTAGATTGTACTAGTGTACAATCTTTCTTGATAAGTGGGTTAATTGTGTGATTATCCACTACTAATTTGCCAGGCACACAAGGAGACCTTCAAGAGGATCTCACCGTGGACACTTGAACTTCCGGAAAATAATTCTTGTTGAATTGCTCGGTGAGTGTCAAGTGTATGAATTTGATACTTGCTTATTGTGATATTTGTTGAAAGTTTTAAAAATAAGGGCGGGTGTGTACTTTATCGCACTCGTTCTAATTTCAAATGAATGAATGGAATGTCTTGAATGAATGAATGAAATGCAATGTTATGTCATGAATGCTTGTGTCGTTGGAGTGAACCTCCTCGACTTTCAAATGAATGGGGGACGCCCAAACTCATAGGCCGTCCTTAGACTCGAGCCAGCAATGGGCTTGGTCGGGGATTCGAACGAGCCATGAGATTATAAGCTCGACCTAATAAGAGGTCTTGCTTGGCATACTTGTAGAGTATCGCCCAATAATAGACTTGTGGGCCCTTGAGGTGTACGGTGGACGGAGGGAAGTAAGTGGTGATCTACGGAAATGGAAATACCGACCCGGTTGACAGGAGGGTCAATGCGGGAAGGTATACGAATGACAACGGCAGATCGAGTGGAACTTAGCTCCTGAGAGCTACTATATCCTTGAATTGTTTCTGATTACTTTTCCTGTTTGAATAATTGATTATTGAAAAGACATGGTTTTATTTATTAAATTTGGGTTTGTTATTTGACTAAGTGCTTGCATGTGTGTTCTTGGCCTCACGAGCGTTAGCTCACCCTATAGTTTTGTTTTCCTTAACAGGACCGACTCTTGGAGAAATATGGAGAAACCATCCGTTGTAATTTTGTTAAGACTCCTGTTATATATTTTGACTAGGCCCTGGTTTGGGTTGTACTTTTGGAAATTGTAAACTTGAAAGATTTGGGCCCCGATGTGTACTTTGAATTTAAGTCGTTGCATGATTTACCGATGTACTGGTTATACATTAAGTGACTTCTCAAGCTTGAACGCTTCCGCATTATTGTATTCATATTGTTCTCATCGAAGAGATTAGTTCGGTTTGAAATTGAATGGAATTGCTTGAGTCCTGGCGTGAGCTGGGCAGGCGTCCGCGGATACCCTTTGGTCCGCCTTAGGGAGATGTGGGGCGTCACAGTTGGTATCAGAGCACTAGGTTAGAGGTCTATATGGGAGACATATTGGATACTCTACCTTTAAGACTCGATATGGGATGACTTAATCCTACCCTAAGTGATACTTGAGGCGAGCTAGCAACTAAGTTAGTCCTACCTCAAGTGACGATTGGGATGAACCAACGATTAAGTTAGGCATGCATTGCAGGATATTGGAATTAGGTAGTGATTTAAGTTTCTAACCCGAAAGGTATTATTATTGTTATTATTTTGCAGGGATGGCTGATGGAAACGGAGCCCCGGCAGCTAATGGGAATGGCCATGCGAATGGTCATTACGTGCCCCTTAGGACTATCTACTACCGACCTATAGCAGGAGGAGCTCGTGTACGCTACTCACCGCATGATAGATACCCTCGATGTTCGTGTAGGTTGACTTTTGCCTACCCGGACTATGTGGTGCTTGCTTTGGACGACGAGCGTCGTCAGTTGGTGGATGCCAACCGTGATTTACAGGCTGAGGTAGATGAGCTTAGGCAGATGGTTGGCGCTCAGGGTGAGCGGATTGCTGAGCTTGAGGAGGTGCTAGAGGGTGAGGTAGCCACGTCTGCAGTGGTTAACCAGGAGCTTCGGGATACTAGGGCTCGACTCACTAGGTTAGCACGAGATGTCCGTACTCGGGCTTCCGAGATGCTGGTTGATGCTACTAGTCTGGTTGAGGACGCTGCTGCAGTGATTCCTGAGGATGAGGAGGAGGATCCGGAGGAGGATCCCGAGGAGGAGGTTCCTCCTGATAGCCCTGCTATGGACTAGGATCTTGGTCGTTGACCTCTTTTGACTTTTGATGGGTACAGTTAGGACTAGTTAGGGTGACGCGAGTGCTGAGGCCATTGTATTTTGCATGCTTGTGTGGCCTACTTTTGGGCACTTGTTCTTACTTTAGTCTTCTGTGACTAGAAGTATACTTCTGAGCACCTGTGTGCTATATTTTGTGAATTGTCCCTAACTTGCTAATTGTACGAACTTGACCTGCCTATAAATGTAAATTATTGTTAATTTCAATGCTTTCTTGGTTAGTTCTAAATTTGATAAAATTCTTGTTTTCTGCTTAAATTAATTTATTTCTTGCACTAGGCACGTTTAGACTAATGGAGGGATTAAGGAGTGGTCGAGGCCGTGGACGAGCGTCTAGACAGGCCCAACCTCAGGGGGATGACCAGGGATCGGCAACTGGACCGACCCAGGGACAGGAAAACGTTGAGGGTAACCAAGTGGCTACTGCCATCAATAGGATGACTGATATCCTAGAACGTCTAGCGGAGAGACAGGGTCCTGGACCATTTAACCAACCTGGGGGCCAGGATAGAGGAGAGGATAGAGCCCTGGAAAGATTCCTAAAGTTTAATCCGCCTAAGTTTATGGGTGAACCTGACCCCGAAGTAGCGGAGAATTGGTTAGAAAGGATGACCAACATATTCGCCGCTCTAGACTATACTGAGGATAGGCGAGTGAACTTTGCTGCCTTTCAATTTGAGGGAGTAGCCCGTGCTTGGTGGGATTTGATAAAAGGAAAATGGGAAAGAGCTCAAACCCCTTGGACTTGGGAGAATTTCACAAGGGAGTTTAATGAAAAGTTTCTTCCGCCCTTGATCCAAGAGAAAAGGGAGGACGAATTTATTAAGTTGAAACAAGGAACCCTTACTGTCGCAGAGTATGAAGGGAAGTTCACTAAACTTTCCAAATACGCTCCTGAGTTAGTAGCCGATGAACGGAGAAGGATTAGAAGGTTCATACAGGGACTTAATGTGGAACTTCAGGAGGGCCTGGCTGCAGCCCAAATCTCTACTTTTACTGAGGCTTTAGAGAAAGCGCAAAGGGTTGAGAATGCAAGATCTCAAGTGAGGGATTTCCACAATAGAAAGAGGAATTTCCCTAGTCGCACTACTGGGCAGACCAGTAAGTTTGTCCACCCTTCTAAAAAGGGAAGAGGGGAAGGGGGAACGAGAACTGCTGGAGCTTCTAGGGGAGCTCTATCTAGGGGAGGTCGTAGCGGGACGACTCAAGCTAGGGGAGCACCATCTGTTGGATCGACTGTGACCCCTCAAGTTACTTGTGGGTATTGTGGTAAACCCAACCACTCTGAGAATGACTGCTGGAGAAAGCTGGGAAAATGCTTACTGTGTGGGAGCACTGAGCATCAGATTGCAAGTTGTCCGAAATCGTCAAAGACAGGGGGAAGCCTGCAGAGACCTGAAAAATCAACCTCTAAGCAGACCAGTGCCGGAGGGAGTCGACCGAAAGTACCGGCTAGGGTCTACGCATTGGACTATCCACAAGCTCCAGATGCGACCGAAGTGGTCGAAGGTACAATTCCAATCTTTCACCGCCTAGCTAGGGTTTTAATTGATCCGGGTGCAACGCACTCTTTTGTAAACCCTGATTTCATGAGTGGAATAGACTTGAAGCCAATTAAGTTACCATATGACTTGGAGGTTAAAACACCCACTGGGGACAAAAGTCTAATTGCTAATATGGTGTATAAGAATAGTGAAATTTGCGTGAGGGAAAGAAAATTGCTGGCCGATTTGATAGGCTTAGCGATTAAAGGATATGATGTGATCCTAGGGATGGATTGGTTAGCCCGTTATAATGCTCAACTGAATTGTAGGACGAAAATGGTAGAATTGTGTATTCCAGGGGAAGCAACCTTGAAATTGGATGTGAGGGGTAAGTTAGCCTCGTCTGCACTTATTTCGGGAATTCGGGCTAGAAAGTTGTTAAGTAAAGGAGCTCAAGGGTATTTGGCTTTTCTTATTAATACTCCTAGCGATAAGGTGAATCTGGAGGACACACCGGTAGTAAAAGAATTTTCTGATGTTTTTCCTGAAGAATTGGAGTCTCTACCTCCGGAACGGGAAATAGCTTTTAAAATTGATTTAACTCCGGGAACAGCACCTATATCAAGGACACCATACAGGATGGCTCCAGCTGAGTTGAAGGAGTTGAAGTTACAATTACAGGATTTGTTGGAACGAGGTTTTATACGAGAGAGTGATTCTCCGTGGGGAGCCCCAGTTTTGTTTGTAAAGAAGAAAGATGGGAGTTTGAGGTTATGTATAGATTATCGAGGTTTAAATGATGTTACGATTAAGAATAAATACCCACTACCCCACATCGATGAACTGTTTGATCAATTGCAAGGGGCGGTAGTGTTTTCAAAGTTGGATCTAAGGCAAGGTTACTATCAATTGAGGATTTTGGAAAAGGACATACCTAAGACTGCTTTCAACTCGAGGTATGGGCACTTCGAGTTTGCAGTGATGCCTTTTGGGTTAACCAATGCACCTGCCGCTTTCATGGATTTAATGCATAGGGTTTTTAAGCCTTACTTGGATCAATTTGTGGTGATTTTCATTGATGACATTTTAGTGTATTCTAAGAATGTGAAAGATCATGAGAAACATTTGAGAATTGTTTTACAAATCTTGAGGGAACATCAGTTATATGCTAAGTTTAGCAAGTGTGAATTCTGGCTGAAGGAAGTGACTTTCCTAGGGCATATAATTTCTAAGGATGGGATTAAAGTGGATCCAGCTAAAGTGGAAGCTGTTTCGAAATGGAAACGACCGGAAAACCCAACGGAAGTTCGGAGTTTTATAGGATTGGCAGGATATTACCGGAGATTCATCCAGGATTTTTCGAAAATTGCTGGACCTATGACTGAGTTGACCAAGAAAAATGGAAAGTTTATTTGGAGTTCTAAGTGTGAAGGAAGTTTTCAGGAGTTGAAAAGACGGCTGACTAGAGCGCCTGTTCTAGCTCTACCAAATGGACATGATAGTTTTGTGGTTTACACAGATGCATCTAAGGAAGGTTTGGGATGTGTTTTGATGCAAAATGATAAAGTGATAGCTTATGCCTCTAGAAAATTGAAGCCGCATGAAGGGAACTATCCGACCCATGATTTGGAGTTAGCGGCTGTGGTCTTTGCTTTGAAGAAATGGAGACACTATTTATACGGAGTGACATTTGAGGTTTTTACAGATCACAAAAGCCTTAAGTACTTATTTTCTCAGAAGGAGCTGAATTTAAGGCAACGTAGATGGATGGAATTTTTGGAAGATTATGACTGCACGATTAAGTACCATCCTGGAAAGGCCAATGTAGTGGCCGATGCTTTGAGCCGTCAGGTACAAATGGCTGGATTGATGGTTAAGGAATTTCGATTGTTGGAAGAAGTTAGCTATTGGAATCCCCGATTAGAACCAAGGAAAGTGATTTTGGGGAACATTGTGATAACCTCCACTTTATTGGGACGTATTAAGGAATCTCAGGAAAAGGACCCTGAAATGCAAAAGTTGGTGGAGAAAGTCAAGATGGGAGACCAGACCGATTTCACTTTGGGATCAGATGGAATATTGAGATTTCGAAATCGGGTGGTTATGCCAAAGGATGAAGGACTTAGAAAAGAAGTTTTGGAAGAGGCACACCGATCAAAGTTTACAGTACATCCAGGAGGGAACAAAATGTACCAAGACTTGAAAGGTCTATATTGGTGGAAAAATATGAAGAAGGAAATTGCCCAATTTGTCCAGACATGCTTGGTTTGTCAACAGGTTAAAGCCGAACATCAGAAACCATCTGGGCTTTTGCAACCTCTAGAAATACCTGAGTGGAAATGAGAAAATATTACCATGGATTTTGTATCAGGCTTACCAAGGACACAGAGAGGCCATGATGCCATTTGGGTGATAGTAGATAGATTGACTAAATCGGCTCATTTTCTGCCGATTAATATGAAATATCGATTGGAGAAGTTGGCCAGATTGTACGTGGATGAGATCATCAGACTACATGGTATACCTGTGAGTATTGTATCAGATAGGGATCCAAGATTTGTTTCGAGGTTTTGGCAAAAGATGCAAGAAGTGTTGGGGACTAAGTTGAACTTTAGTACCACCTATCATCCCCAGACTGATGGACAATCTGAAAGAACAATTCAAACTCTTGAGGACATGTTGAGGACTTGTGTACTGGACTTTGGAGAGAGTTGGAGTAAGTTTTTAACTTTAGTGGAATTTGCCTATAACAATAGTTTCCACTCTTCTATTCAAATGGCTCCATACGAAGCACTTTATGGTCGGAAGTGTAGATCCCCAATTTGTTGGGATGAAGTAGGTGAACGGAAAATCTTAGACACGACTATTGTATCTTGGATTGAGGAGGCTAATGAGAAGGTGAAATTGATACGGCAAAGAATTCAAACCGCTCAGAGTAGACAAAAGAGTTATGCCGACAATCGGAGGAAGGATTTGGAGTTCACTGTTGGAGATATGGTATTTCTCAAGATTACGCCTTTAAAAGCAAGTTTGATGTCCGGAAAAGGGAAGAAACTACAACCAAGGTTTGTAGGGCCTTATAAGATTATTCAGCGAGTTGGGAATGTAGCCTATAAGCTGGAATTACCACCGAGTTTATCTCGTATTCATAACGTGTTTCATGTGTCCATGCTTAAGAAGTATCATCCAGACCCCTCTCATGTTTTACAACCGGGGAATATTGAGATTGATGAAACCCTGACCTATGAGGAGAGACCGGTAAAACTTCTGGATCGAAAGGTAAAGGAATTGAGGAACAAGCAGATACCACTAGTGAAAGTTTTATGGAAGAACCATGGAGTAGAAGGAGCAACATGGGAAGTTGAAGAGACAATCAAGGAGAAGTATCCAGACTTGTTCATCGACCAAGGTAAATTTCGAGGACGAAATTTTCTTAAGGGGGAGAGGATGTGAGGACTCGCAAAAACTATTATTTTATGCCTAATTTATGGCTTAATAAATTATTTAATTGGATTTTATTTCCAAGGAATATTTTCTAGTCTTATTAGACCTAAATACATGGTAATATAACTTCGTTATATTTTTAAAATGATTCGTTTCGAAAATTAATTTCCTAGAGCGCGTTTAGTAAAAATAGTGAATAGTACTTGGAGATTTTATCCGCGTATTAGCACAATAAGCTTGGAATATTGGAGACTTGTACCATGGTCCTAAAATAGGTAATTTAAGTATAAATATTCCAGTGATAGTTAGTAGTGCAATCGTTATAAGAATTTTTCGAAAGTTTCGCGTTATAGCGGTAAAATGGGCGGTACGCGTTTTCACACGCGCGACTTTATTTGAGGAACTTTAGACCCTTGTTTCGAGACAATTAAGAGTGAATAATATCTATATTAACATGAGTGCATTAGAGGTTTAGTGCACTAGTGAACCAAACGCGCGAGAAAATCGAGCCTAAAAACGTGCCAAACGAGCCTCACAAGAGTTGACTTTGGAGCAATTTTTCACCACACATTTAATCTTCTTGGAGAAGCTAACTTAGATCAGAATTACACTCTCTCTTCTCTCTCCTCACAGCCGGCCAAGCTCCTCCCTCTCTCTAACTCATTTGCAACAAAAATTCTGCACACTAACCTCACTCAAAACCACCCCAAATCACCTCCAAATCACACCAAACTTGGAGATCTCTTAGCAAACCACTTGGAGACTACATTTAGCTAACAAAAGGCTGCATCTTCACGGTTTCTTGGAGCTTCAAGAGGGCCGAAATTTTCTGGTCTTGCACACCTAAGGAAGAGGTAATGATCAACCCATGAATTCTTGTCTTTTGGAGATTATATAGCAAGATTTAGCTCATGCATGCACTTAGCTAGCTTGTTTATGGTGAAAATGAAATGAGTGGGCTCTTGGAATTCCCACACTTGGGTTGTTGTTGCTGATGTGATGATTAATGGTGATTATATTGTTGGTTTAGTGATTATAATGATGCATTAGTGATGGGTAATTAGTGGAAACTTCATTGGGTGTAAGAAGCTAAACTTTCCGATTTTGCCCCTGCTATGTTCGGCCATTTCCAGGCCAAATTTTAATGGTTTAATGGCTTGGATTGGATGTTTATAGGATGTATTTGATGTGTGAAAAATTTCATTGGAAAATATTGGGGTTTGATGGAGCAAATGAATTTTTGTTCGAAACCAGCAAATCTGGAAAACTGATTCGCGTATGCTCTGACCAGCAGTAGTAATTTGGCCATAACTCTGTCCTCGGATGTCGAAATCATGTGCCGTCGGTGGCGTTTGAAACTAGACATTCCTAGCTTTAATTTGGTATATAATGCACGTTCTGATTCCTTGTGAGCAAGCCGAACCAAATGTTTTAAGTTCGCTGTCCTGTTGCTCTGTTCATCTGGAATGAAGTGTTCAGGCAGCAACTTGATGCCCAAATTTGAACCAGATGGGTGCCGAATTTGGAAATGATTTCTTCTGTGATATTTTAACTCTATGAATGTATTTTCCAACGGCGTAAGCCATGCTCGATTTGGAGCTATAATGACTGAGTTGTGACTGAATCAAGTGAACTGCTCTGTTTTGGAAAACCCTAATGTTGGGACTGGTTTGGAACCAAATCTTGGAATGAACTTGTTAGTTGATGTTTTAGTATTAAACACTTACCAAAGATATTATGGGTGTATCTTAGACCCTTATTTCACAAAATGAACCATGGTTGGATAACTTTCTTGGTTAGACGATTGCAAATTGGGAAATGCAAGTCAAAGGCAGTTTGCCTTAGGATTTTCTTGAACTTCGGTTGGCTCATTAACTACCTTACCGAAGGTATTTTTCCCCAAAATTCGATAGAGAGATACCTTCCATATAGTATTGAAACACTGCCAATTTTGGTGCCAATTCAAGTTTGTTTCGATACCTAATTAAAATTCCAAAGTTGGGGGTTCAAATCTGGAAATTCTTCTCCAGTCTTGAATTTGCTCAACTTCGGGCTACCGTATCTCGGTGCTCGAAACTCCGATTCTTGATCCGCTTGTTTTTTTTCATACACTTCACTTGCAACACTAATTGAGCTGAAAATTTCAGAGGCCGGTTTGCAACGTACGAATCGTGCCGAATTTTCAAAGTTGGCCAAAAACCAACTTCGTTCTGCCATGAAAACCGACCCTGCATCTTCAAGCTCATTTTCGACCACTTTTCACTTTGATTCATGGAAAAGTGTCTTCTAGAAACTTATAGTACTCTCTAAGAGGTTTCCAACGGTATAAAGTTTTCCAATTTTCGACTTATACCGAGCGAGTTACGATTTTTCAAAGATTTAACATAAAACTGGAAAATTTTCCAATTCCAAGAAAATAGAGTTTTTCAAAAAACTCTTTATTCTTTTATATTCTTAAACGTTTTGCTTACGATTTTCATGATAAAAACTCAAATAATATTATACCTAATAAAAGGCAAGTTGAACCTCGATTTACGTGTAATTGAGGTTCCTTTTTGCAAAATAATTCTTAGATTGTACTAGTGTACAATCTTTCTTGATAAGTGGGTTAATTGTGTGATTATCCACTACTAATTTGCCAGGCACACAAGGAGACCTTCAAGAGGATCTCACCGTGGACACTTGAACTTCCGGAAAATAATTCTTGTTGAATTGCTCGGTGAGTGTCAAGTGTATGAATTTGATACTTGCTTATTGTGATATTTGTTGAAAGTTTTAAAAATAAGGGCGGGTGTGTACTTTATCGCACCCGTTCTAATTTCAAATGAATGAATGGAATGTCTTGAATGAATGAATGAAATGCAATGTTATGTCATGAATGCTTGTGTCGTTGGAGTGAACCTCCTCGACTTTCAAATGAATGGGGGACGCCCAAACTCATAGGCCGTCCTTAGACTCGAGCCAGCAATGGGCTTGGTCGGGGATTCGAACGAGCCATGAGATTATAAGCTCGACCTAATAAGAGGTCTTGCTTGGCATACTTGTAGAGTATCGCCCAATAATAGACTTGTGGGCCCTTGAGGTGTACGGTGGACGGAGGGAAGTAAGTGGTGATCTACGGAAATGGAAATACCGACCCGGTTGACAGGAGGGTCAATGCGGGAAGGTATACGAATGACAACGGCAGATCGAGTGGAACTTAGCTCCTGAGAGCTACTATATCCTTGAATTGTTTCTGATTACTTTTCCTGTTTGAATAATTGATTATTGAAAAAACATGGTTTTATTTATTAAATTTGGGTTTGTTATTTGACTAAGTGCTTGCATGTGTGTTCTTGGCCTCACGAGCGTTAGCTCACCCTATAGTTTGTTTTCCTTAACAGGACCGACTCTTGGAGAAATATGGAGAAACCATCCGTTGTAATTTTGTTAAGACTCCTGTTATATATTTTGACTAGGCCCTGGTTTGGGTTGTACTTTTGGAAATTGTAAACTTGAAAGATTTGGGCCCCGATGTGTACTTTGAATTTAAGTCGTTGCATGATTTACCGATGTACTGGTTATACATTAAGTGACTTCTACCTATCATTGGCACAAAGTGGATTTTTAGAAATAAGTTTGATGATAAAGGTGTTGTTGTAAGAAATAAAGCCAGATTAGTTGTTAAAGGATATGCACAAGAAGAAGGAATTGATTTTGATGAAACATTTGCTCCCGTAGCAAGATTAGAATCTATTAGAATGCTTCTTGCTTTTGCATGCTTTAAAGGCTTCAAATTGTTTCAAATGGATGTTAAAAGTGCTTTTTTAAATGGTTTTATTGATTAAGAAGTATATGTGGATCAACCCCCCGGTTTTGAAAATACAAAATTTCCAAGTCATGTGTTTAAACTATCTAAAGCTTTGTATGGTCTAAAACAGGCTCCAAGAGCTTGGTATGAAAGACTAAGTGGTTTTTTGATTGAAAATGGTTTCAAAAGGGGTGTTGTGGACACCACACATTTTACTAAGCAAGTGTTGAATGACCTTCTTATTGTGCAAATATATGTTGATGATATTATTTTTGGTGCTACTAATGAGTATCTATGTAAGGAGTTTTCCACCACTATGCAAAGTGAATTTGAAATGAGTATGATGGGAGAATTGTGAGAACCCGTAAAACCCTAATTATTTTCCTAGGGTTTATTTCCCCTTAATTGCATGTTTTCTGCATTTTCTGGCTTAGAAATATTTTCTTAGTGGATTTTATGAGCAATTATAGTTTTAAGATGATTTTTCTAGCATTGGTGAAATTTTAGAAAATTAAGAGTAAATAGTGGACGTGGGACCCACTAGTGCGAAAAGTTCGGAAAAATTCGGCCAATTAGGTTAAATTCCGGATACTGTGTAAAATTTATCGGGTGTTAAGAGATAAGTAAAGTGTGTGAAATGATTGATGTGAGAGAGAAAAGAAAGATAAGAATGCATTTAATGAGGTGACAAGTGTCATCTTCTCATTGGTTGGACTTTAAGAAACACTATTCACTTTCTTGACTTTTTTGACCAAAGGATTAAATATCAAAAATTGCACAAAATTCATCATTTTTCTCTCCTTGTGGCCGGTTCTCCTTGAGCAAAGAAGAAAGGCATTCCACCAACTTTCAAGCTTCCATTTGCCTTAATCTTCCATAAACAAAAGCTTAGACTAGATTTCACTCCATAAAATCCTATCTTCAAGTGCTAGTAAGGGTTGTAGTGAAGTTTGTTTGAAGCTCTAAGGTGTCCAACATCTTCATCTCTCTTGTTTCTTGGTAAGTGAGGCTTGAAACACCCTACTACACCTAATGATGCTTATGTTATGCTTATTAGTGATTAGAGTGCTGAAATTTCTGGTTTTTATCTTGGTTTGAAGTGATTTGGTGAAGTTTTTATTTTATTGGGAATTTTTCTGGTTTAATATGAAATGAATGTTGTGGCCATCTTTGATGATTGGCAATGGACTATAATGACTCTAGGAGGTGTGAATTGTTGATAAATGCAATCAATTTTGGATTTGGATGGAAAATGGAAAGTTAGGGTTCATATTTTTCCCAATTCTGTCCGGTTTTAGATCATAGGGTTAGAGGCCGAATTGGTCTTTGCTCAAAACATAAAAGTTGTAGGTATTGATGTGTTTGAGGTGCCTGTAAAATTTCAGGTCATTTGGATTAGTGTAGAGTGAGATATGACGAAATTACTGTAGCTGTTCTGCTTTGATCAGAATGCGAAAACTGCGATAGTAATTGGCCATTTTGACTGGAATTGGTTTGGATTTTGAAGTTGGTGTCTTCTGATGAAATGTAGCTGGATGTCTTAGCTAACTTATGCCTTTGGAATTTCGGCATTTGGACTTGTATGGACGGAGATATACCGATTACAGTTTTCTGTGTTTTGCAAACCTGTTTTGGTGATTCTGGTATAGTATTTTGCATATTTGACCTAGTTGTGTTAGGAACTGGATTGAGTGACCTTCTACATTGTTGTAGCCCTGCTCCATAGCTTCGAAACGGTGGGTCTTACACCCCCATCCGATAATTGTAGTGAGAGTTGTGCCATTACCGCATTATGAGGTCAAATCCGGTTTTCTTATCAAGGCTTAAGTTAAAGCCCTCTCTTAATTTCTGGTTTGCTATCATGCTTGTATATGTTTATAAAACCCTATTGGGGTTGTGAATTGGTGTTGTTTATGGCTCGGTGTGGAGTCTTATTATATGTGTTACATGTTCTAGGGCGTGACGGTAGCTCACGACGTCTTGGTGATCGTGGTGCATGAAACACCATTTACTTGCTTGGTGAGTATACTACTCACTTATTTGTTACAATGTGACTTCGTGCTATGTGAATTGTTGCCTTGAAGGCTTATTTGGTTATTGGAAATGATTGAGGTGGGGGTGTACTTGACCGCCCTCACCTCTTGTAATTTCCTTTATAGCTATTTACCGTTTTACTGAAATACTGCATTTGTTATATGAGATACTGAATTCCATGTATGGAAACTGAATTGGTGTCGTTTGGGACGATTGTCCAACGGCTTTACTATATCACTGAGCTCAACCCCGTTTGGTAGTCAATTGGATCGAGCCGGCGAGGGTTTGGTCGTGAAAATTGTCATGCCACGGGGACTGTACTGGGGAACCTTGTGGTAATGAGACCCTTGGTTCCGGTATACTCGAGTATTACCAAAAGCTACTGAAATGGAGTGCGGGCCCGGTTGGGGTATGTTGGGTGGAAGGAAGTGGAAGTAAAGGGTGGTCTACGGTTTGGTACTTGTAACATTGACGGAGAGTCAATGAGGTTGGATCAAGATTGCAAGTGTGGAAATGGGCTCTTGAGAGCCGACTGTATCCTTTTACCATTTTACTCCATTGCTTATGGTGTACTTTAAGTGATTGGTTATGCTTATGTGACTTTGGTTGCTAATGTAGTAGTATACCACTGGGCTTTAGCTCATTCCGTGTTATTTGTTTTCCTTACAGGGATATAACTACTTTTGTGAATGGATTGGATAGTCATTTGCCAAATTGAGCTTGTAAATGTCTTTTGTATAGCTCTTGAAATGAAACCCTAATGTGTACGGGTTCATTTCCTTTTGATAGGCAAACCGAATATGTACTTCTTTAATGGATGGCTTGTATTGGCCTAATTGCACTTGTATGAACTAGATGGATATTTTGGTAGGCCGTTTGGCTTGTAAATGTTGATTTCCAATGTATGTATATGTTTGGCTGTGGTTTGGATAAATTTCGGCTTCGATTTTCGTTCTTTTTATTTTTGTGATTTTGACTTGTTTGCGCGCAATAGTAAGTTCCGGAACGTAATAGATCGACGTAAACTGAACCGTTAGTCCTGGCGAGAGCTGGGCAGGCACTGTGACGACCCCACTTCTCCTAAGGGCGAACCCAAGGGTATCGGCGGGCCGCCTGCCTAGCTCGCACCAGGACTCAAAACTTAAAGTTCGAAAGAGCACTAAATACAATATATACAATCCCAAAAGAGTTATAATTACATTCTCCAAAAGTATCGGGTTAGACCACCAAAACAAAAACAAACATCCTAACTGTTCAACTATTACAAGCCAAACTAACTATACTAGTATACGAGCCAAAAGTCCCCGCGTCGGCCCCTGCTAAGGAAAACAAAAGGAATGGGGTAAGCTATATGCTTAGTAAGTAAACAGGGGCGAAAGCATAAATTTCACGTAACAGTTACACAATAAGAGTAAAGCAAAAGCAGAAAAGTAACATCACATAATAAGGATACAGGTGGCTCCAAAGCCAACTCATGTGCCATGCGTGATCTCCTGCCGACACTCCGTCGACCGCAAATAATAGTCCGTAGAACTTCACTTGTACACCCACCGACACCTTATCACCCTCACTGGCCAGTCACCTCACAAACTTGCCCGGGCGAACGAAATCACAAACTTGAGCTTGAGTCACAAGCTCGGGTCACAAACTTGGTCACCTTCTCGGTGAACCGGATTCACAAAATTGGTTCATAAAATGAACCTACAAACTTGGTGACCTCAGACTAAGTTGGACTGCCTTCGACCAAGCCCTAACCGGCTCGAATAGTCCAACCAGGTCAAGAGTTCGCCCCAAACTCACAAATTTCACAAAATTATTCAAAATCACAAACTTTGCAAACTTCACAAACTTTATTCGAAAGTCGCCCCGAGCCACAAGCTCAAGGGTTTTGGTTCCAAAAGGTTCATATACATATGCCAAGTACAATTATACATTCAAATTAGGGTTTAGGTCGAGTGCGATAAAGTACACCCTCGCCTAAGTGCCCTTTTCACATATCTCAAACACATAGCAAAGAAAACACACCAAACTGGCCTGAATACTTACTCAAAATACCAAAAGTAGTACAAAGGCGGAATTCACTTTGTGTGTTGGCTAGTAGTGGGCCCCACCGGCTCCGCCTAGCTCACCGCTGTCTGAAATAGAAGATTTTATCACAAACGGCCACTAACATGCCCAAAACAAGCAAAACGGCAAAACGACACGCGCGCACGTAAATATGACGGACGGAAACGGAAACGGCAGATTTGCTACTCATTTCTAGTTTACCCATAAGTTGAGCTACGAATATCGGATTAAGGCGTATGAGATGCCAAATCGAAGCTTAAAGGATGAACAACAACTGTTATGAAGACATCCAGAACTGAAACTGGAGGCTTCAGTCCCAAATGAACCAATCACAATCACTTACGAAATCTGGCCAATGCACAAATGGTCAGTTTTGAGTGCGAACTGTTTTCTATGCTACACATGGTCAAAAGAGCTGAAAATTAGCAGTTAGATAGTTCATTCCAAATGGAACAACTTTCATGAAGGTCGGCAATCCAAATTCGGAACGGAAATTGGTCATCAGGACCAAAACAGATTTCTGGTCATTTTCACGGGCAGGCCTTGTTTGCTCGGCTATATCTCAGGTTTTATAAATCCGATTCATGAAATTCCAAGGGCGTTAGAAAGCTCTGATATAGGGCTATAAGTTTGGTGTTTTGGTCGGAAGCCCAAACAGCTTGTAACTCAGTCAAATGTGAAGCCAAAGTTCCAGCCATAAACTTTCCAAAAACGTACTAGAATCACAAACCGTATTTGACCTCAATATGCGGTAATGGTACCAAATTCACTACGGTTATCGGATGGGGGTGTAAGACCCACTGTTTCGAAGCTAAGAAACAGGGATACAACAATGTAGAAGGCCACTCAGTCCAGTTCCTAGCTTAACTAGGTCGAAAATGCCAAATACTATACCAGAATTACCAAAACAGGTTTGCAAATCACACAAAACTGTAATTACTATAACTTAGTCTATACAAGTCCAAATGCCGAAATTCCAAAGGCATATGTTAGCTAAGACATCCTGCTACATTTCATCAGAAGACACCAACTTCAAAATCCAAACCCAAACCAGTCAAAATGGCCAATTACTATCTCAGTTTTCGCATTCTGTCCAAAGCAGAACAGCTACAGTAATTTCGTCATAACTCATTCTACATTAATCTAAATGACCTGAAATTTTGCAGGCATCTCAATCACATCAATTCCTACAACTTTCATGTTTTGAGCAAAGTCAAATTCGGCCTCTAACCCTATGATCCAAAACCGGACAGAATTGGGGATTTAAGAACCCTAGCTTTGCAATTTTCACACCAAATCCAAAATTGGTTGCATTTATCCACATTTCACATCCACTAGAGCCATTATAGTCCATTACCAATCATCACAAACAACCACACCATCATAATCCAATTAAACCAGAAAAATCATCATAAAATGGAAAACTTCACCAAATCACTCCAAACCAAGATAAAACCAGAAATTTCAGCACTTTAATCACTAATAAGCATAACTTAAGCTTCATTAAGTGCAAGAGTATGTTAAATCATCACTTACCTAGTATACAAGAGAAGAGGAGTTGTAGACCACCTTAGCTCTTCCAAACAAATCCACAAAACAACTCACAACCACCACTTGAAGATGTTTTATGGAGCAAAATCAAGGTTGGATGGTTGGTTTGATGATTTGGAACAAGATTGAAGTGTTTCTTCTTTGTACTTGGAGCAAGAGAGAGAGAAAGAGAGAGAGGAGAGAGCCGGCCATGGTGAAGAAAGAATGAGGAAATTTTAATGAATTTTGAAGATATTTAACCTTTGGTCAAAAAAGTCAAAAATATGAATAGTAATTCTTAAGTCTTCTCCAATGAAATGGTGACACTTGTCACCACCATTAATGCATTCCTATCTTTCTTTTCTCTCTCACATCAATCACTTCACACACACTACTTATCTCTTAACACCCGATAAATTTTAAACAGTATCCGGAATTTAACCTAATTGGCCGAATTTTTCCGAACTTTTCGCACTAGTGGGTCCCACGTCCGATATACGTTCTTAATTTCTCAAAAACTAACTAATACTAGAAAAATCATCTAAAAACTCTAGTTACTCAATAAAAATTATCTGGGGAATTTTCTAATAAAGAAAATGTAGGAAAACGGGTTTTCAATCTTAACCGGAACTTAGGGTTTAAATCTTAATCCCTACTTAGGGTTTTCGAAATACTCCCAAAACCAAACGTTACCGCCCAATTAATGAATATATCAACGTAGAACGAACTGGGGCCTCACAATCTCCCCCACTTAGGACAATTTCGTCCTCGAAATTGCAATCAACGAGCTAAGGGTTGAAAAACTCGAAATAATCAAAAGATCAAAAGGTGTACATATATATACAAGTCACGCCAAATTGTACGCAATATAATGCACCATATACACCAAGAGACATTTCAAGTTAGACAAAGTCAAGTGCAGCAAGTACTATAGATGCAGGTATTAACATACCACAAGTAAATGACATGTAGGGACAATACAAGGGCAAATGAAAGAAACGCGACTTGTCGTCCCACACTCAGTGAAAACCACCCTCGTCCGGTTTCTTACTCCACTTCCCAAAGTGCCCGTTGATCTCTTGTACTCACTCTAGCCAGACAAAGCTTGTTCATGTTGCCCAAAATGCAAATCTCAAGTACTTAGCAGCGCCTCAACTCTGGAGTACTCAGGCACAAGAATCCGAAATAAGATAATTCACATCTCAAGCTGCAGTCCCAAGAGTAAACTATCTACAATCGAAATTCCTACCTGACGAACCTACCTATGGTCCTCAGATACCATGAGAAAGATTTAAGGCCTATAACATTTATGATCCATAACTTATGCTTGACCGAGCATCTAGTCCTTCATACTTATTCACCACTTCATCCAGGCTCACCCCGCGCAGAGACCACGCGAAGCAGCTATAGGTTTTATCCCTCAATTGCTTAACTTTCAAATAAAATCAAATCCCACAGTCCGGCATCCTAAACTTTCAGCCTAGGATACACTACAGAGATCTGAAGCCTAAGCTCTGATACCAACTGTGACGACCCCACTTCTCCCAAGGGCGAACCCAAGGGTATCGGCGGGCCGCCTGCCTAGCTCGCGCCAGGACTCAAAACTTAAAGTTCGAAAGAGCACTAAATACAATATATACAATCCCAAAAGAGTTATAATTACATTCTCCAAAAGTATCGAGTCAGACCACCAAAACAAAAACAAACATCCTAACTGTTCAACTATTACAAGCCAAACTAACTATACTAGTATACGAGCCAAAAGTCCCCGCGTCGGCCCCTTCTAAGGAAAACAAAAGGAATGGGGTAAGCTATATGCTTAGTAAGTAAACAGGGGCGAAAGCATAAATTTCACGTAACAGTTACACAATAAGAGTAAAGCAAAAGCAGAAAAGTAACATCACATAATAAGGATACAGGTGGCTCCAAAGCCAACTCATGTGCCATGCGTGATCTCCTGCCGACACTCCGTCGACCGCAAATAATAGTCCGTAGAACTTCACTTGTACACCCACCGACACCTTATCACCCTCACTGGCCAGTCACCTCACAAACTTGCCCGGGCGAACGAAATCACAAACTTGAGCTTGAGTCACAAGCTCGGGTCACAAACTTGGTCACCTTCTCGGTGAACCGGATTCACAAAATTGGTTCATAAAATGAACCTACAAACTTGGTGACCTCAGACTAAGTTGGACTGCCTTCGACCAAGCCCTAACCGGCTCGAATAGTCCAACCAGGTCAAGAGTTCGCCCCAAACTCACAAATTTCACAAAATTATTCAAAATCACAAACTTTGCAAACTTCACAAACTTTATTCGAAAGTCGCCCCGAGCCACAAGCTCAAGGGTTTTGGTTCCAAAAGGTTCATATACATATGCCAAGTACAATTATACATTCAAATTAGGGTTTAGGTCGAGTGCGATAAAGTACACCCTCGCCTAAGTGCCCTTTTCACATATCTCAAACACATAGCAAAGAAAACACACCAAACTGGCCTGAATACTTACTCAAAATACCAAAAGTAGTACAAAGGCGGAATTCACTTTGTGTGTTGGCTAGTAGTGGGCCCCACCGGCTCCGCCTAGCTCACCGCTGTCTGAAATAGAAGATTTTATCACAAACGGCCACTAACATGCCCAAAACAAGCAAAACGGCAAAACGACACGCGCGCACGTAAATATGACGGACGGAAACGGAAACGGCAGATTTGCTACTCATTTCTAGTTTACCCATAAGTTCAGCTACGAATATCGGATTAAGGCGTATGAGATGCCAAATCGAAGCTTAAAGGATGAACAACAACTGTTATGAAGACATCCAGAACTGAAACTGGAGGCTTCAGTCCCAAATGAACCAATCACAATCACTTACGAAATCTGGCCAATGCACAAATGGTCAGTTTTGAGTGCGAACTGTTTTCTATGCTACACATGGTCAAAAGAGCTGAAAATTAGCAGTTAGATAGTTCATTCCAAATGGAACAACTTTCATGAAGGTCGGCAATCCAAATTCGGAACGGAAATTGGTCATCAGGACCAAAACAGATTTCTGGTCATTTTCACGGGCAGGCCTTGTTTGCTCGGCTATATCTCAGGTTTTATAAATCCGATTCATGAAATTCCAAGGGCGTTAGAAAGCTCTGATATAGGGCTATAAGTTTGGTGTTTTGGTTGGAAGCCCAAACAGCTTGTAACTCAGTCAAATGTGAAGCCAAAGTTCCAGCCATAAACTTTCCAAAAACGTACTAGAATCACAAACCGTATTTGACCTCAATATGCGGTAATGGTACCAAATTCACTACGGTTATCGGATGGGGGTGTAAGACCCACTGTTTCGAAGCTAAGAAACAGGGATACAACAATGTAGAAGGCCACTCAGTCCAGTTCCTAGCTTAACTAGGTCGAAAATGCCAAATACTATACCAGAATTACCAAAACAGGTTTGCAAATCACACAAAACTGTAATTACTATAACTTAGTCTATACAAGTCCAAATGCCGAAATTCCAAAGGCATATGTTAGCTAAGACATCCTGCTACATTTCATCAGAAGACACCAACTTCAAAATCCAAACCCAAACCAGTCAAAATGGCCAATTACTATCTCAGTTTTCGCATTCTGTCCAAAGCAGAACAGCTACAGTAATTTCGTCATAACTCATTCTACATTAATCTAAATGACCTGAAATTTTGCAGGCATCTCAATCACATCAATTCCTACAACTTTCATGTTTTGAGCAAAGTCAAATTCGGCCTCTAACCCTATGATCCAAAACCGGACAGAATTGGGGATTTAAGAACCCTAGCTTTGCAATTTTCACACCAAATCCAAAATTGGTTGCATTTATCCACATTTCACATCCACTAGAGCCATTATAGTCCATTACCAATCATCACAAACAACCACACCATCATAATCCAATTAAACCAGAAAAATCATCATAAAATGGAAAACTTCACCAAATCACTCCAAACCAAGATAAAACCAGAAATTTCAGCACTTTAATCACTAATAAGCATAACTTAAGCTTCATTAAGTGCAAGAGTATGTTAAATCATCACTTACCTAGTATACAAGAGAAGAGGAGTTGTAGACCACCTTAGCTCTTCCAAACAAATCCACAAAACAACTCACAACCACCACTTGAAGATGTTTTATGGAGCAAAATCAAGGTTGGATGGTTGGTTTGATGATTTGGAACAAGATTGAAGTGTTTCTTCTTTGTACTTGGAGCAAGAGAGAGAGAAAGAGAGAGAGGAGAGAGCCGGCCATGGTGAAGAAAGAATGAGGAAATTTTAATGAATTTTGAAGATATTTAACCTTTGGTCAAAAAAGTCAAAAATATGAATAGTAATTCTTAAGTCTTCTCCAATGAAATGGTGACACTTGTCACCACCATTAATGCATTCCTATCTTTCTTTTCTCTCTCACATCAATCACTTCACACACACTACTTATCTCTTAACACCCGATAAATTTTAAACAGTATCCGGAATTTAACCTAATTGGCCGAATTTTTCCGAACTTTTCGCACTAGTGGGTCCCACGTCCGATATACGTTCTTAATTTCTCAAAAACTAACTAATACTAGAAAAATCATCTAAAAACTCTAGTTACTCAATAAAAATTATCTGGGGAATTTTCTAATAAAGAAAATGTAGGAAAACGGGTTTTCAATCTTAACCGGAACTTAGGGTTTAAATCTTAATCCCTACTTAGGGTTTTCGAAATACTCCCAAAACCAAACGTTACCGCCCAATTAATGAATATATCAACGTAGAACGAACTGGGGCCTCACACAGGCAGTCCGCTAACCCCTTTGGTTCGCCTTAGGGGAAGGTGGGGCTGTCACAAGAATTAAATTTCTTCCTTGGACTTCAAATACATCAAGCTGTTGAGAGAATTTTTATAAATCAAGCAAAATATACCAAGGAATTGCTGAAAAGGTTTGGCATGGAGGACTCAAAGCAAGTTGGAACTCCAATGTGCACTTCTACAAAGCTTGACAAAGATGAAGAAGGTAATCATGTGGATGACAAGCATTATAGAGGTATGATCGGAAGCTTACTCTATTTAACCGCAAGTAGACCTGATATTATGTTTGCTGTTTGCTTGTGTGCTAGATTTCAATCTTGTCCAAAAGAATCACATTTGAATGCTGTAAAAAGGATTTTTAGGTATTTGAAAGGTACATTAGACTATGGTCTTTGGTATGTTAGATCTAATGAGTTTGCACTATATGGTTATTCGGATGCTGATTTTGGAGGTTGTCGTGTGGATAGAAAGAGTACTAGTGGAACTTGTCATTTTCTTGGAAATTGTTTAGTCTCTTGGTTTAGCAAGAAACAATGTGCAATCTCTTTGTCTACAACCGAAGCGGAATATATTGCCGCTAGTGCATGTTGTGCTCAACTTTTATGGATGAAGCACACTTTGAATGATTTTGGATTGTTGTATGACTGCATGCCTGTATTCTGTGATAATACTAGTGCTATAAATTTGACCAAAAATCCTATTCATCATTCTAGAACAAAGCACATAGATATAAAGCATCACTTTATTCGTGATCTTGTTCAAAAAGGTGAAATATGTGTAAATTATGTTTGTTCTAAAGATCAATTTGCTGATATTTTTACAAAAGCTTTGCCATTAGATCAGTTCATTCATCTGAGATCAAAATTAGGAATAATTGAAAAATCATCTTAATTTTTTTTGGGTCTTCGGACGTCCGAAAGAAGATGAACGGACGTCCGATGATGTTCTTCAGCCATTTTCCAGATTGTGCCTGTTCGGACGCATCTGTCGGACGCACAACTTCGTTCGGCCGTCCGACAGTGCAACGGCTCATTTTTTAAAAACAACTTTCTTCCTCATTTGCTTCAGTCTCTTCCTATTCTATTTCCTCTCGGACGAAAACTCTCTCTTCCCTCACTCTCAAATTCGTACCATTTTGAAGCTCTCATTCTCAAATTGACTCAAACAAAACTTTTTCTGACTGATTGCGATTCATCTCTCCTGATCATTTCACCGAATCGCATAACATTACACAAATTCCCAAATTTTCCTCAAAACCCTACTCTTTCATAACTGCTCTGACAACTCTTGATCAAGGCCTTTTTGTCCCAAAATTTCTGTGCGATTCACTTCCCTACTGCTGTGTGCATCATTTGCATCTTTCATTCCACACATTTCGCACAATGGTGAATCTTAGAGGAGGAAAGGTCACTGCCGGACGCAAGCTTCCACTCAGGGATGAGGATGAGGATCTTCCTACAGTCAAACGTTCATCCAAGCGCTTCAAGAGAGGAGCCATAAAGGGTCAAATGTCACGGCCTACTCCACAACCCAATTCTCAACCAGAATCTGGACAGGGGACCTCTTCTCAACCGCCTCCTAAATCAGCCCCTCTCCCTCCATTCTTTGATGATGCTGCGAAAGACAAATACTCCTGGATATCCCAGAAAGGTGTCATCCCTCAAAGAACTGTAAACCCCTCTGAATTTCGCTCCATAGGTTTAGAATCCATTATGAGTCTATTTGCTTTCCAGAAATGGTCACATCTCATTTCTATGCCCAATGTCTATTACCCTGATATGCTGCATCAATTTTTTGCCAATCTTAGGAAAGGAACTGACCAAACTGAGATCATGTCCAGGGTAAATGGGGTAGACCTAATCTTTGATTCTGATACTGTGAATTCCATTTTAAATACTACCATTGAACGTTTATGCAAAGATAAAATTGCTAATTTCTTTTCCTATGAAGAGCTCCCTACTGCTGATAATCATTTTGATGGGACAAAAATGTTAACTTATTTCAAAAGAAGTTTTTCCTCACCTGCTGATGCTAAATTGAATGATCTGGCCCCTGTGAATTTAATTGCCTTTTCTATCATTTCAAACCTGCTTGTGCCCACTGATGGCCACAGAACTGATGCAAACAAAATGGAGTTGTATCTCTTTTATTGTTTTCGAGAAAAAATTCGGATTGATTTTGGTTTTGTCATGTGCAAGTTTTTACTTCGCTATACCACTGACTCTCGAAGAAAACTATCCTATGGAAAGTTTCTTCAAAAGATTTTTGAGTTTTACAAAGTTCCAATTCTAGGTGTTTGTCCCAAAGAAGCATCTTCTTATGCCTTTACCAAAGCATATTTTGAAAGAAAAAATCTTGTTTTTAAAGATAATTTGTGGGCATATAAGGGGGCATCATCTAGTGAACAGAGGTCTAAGACTGTACATGATCCTTCATTCAGTTCACTCACTCCCATTCATCATAGGAAGTCTGCCACCAAAGCATCTTCCTCTTCCAGTGATGAAGTAATTGAGCTTCTTCGTGAACTCAAACAGCATGTTCTTCTTCTAGAACATGGTCTAATGCTCACTATGTCCTCTGAGCAACAAACTGCCTTCCTAGACAAAAAGAACCTCCTGTTTCCCCCCCTGTGGTTGAGGAAGTTTCCCATGACAAAGAGTCACACCCCACTGATCCGAGTTCATCAATTCCAGACCCTGGTTCATCAACCCCTGTGACTCCTCATGGCACTTCTACATCAGATAAAGGCAAGGCACCAGTTGAAGAGGCTGCTGAAGATGATGAAAAAACTGAAGAGGAGGATCTCGACCAATATCAGCTCTCTCGGAGGACACATGGATCCATATAGTTCATTACATAGGACATTTGCATTGTGTTTGTCTTGTTTATGTGTTTGTGGTATTCAACAATGAATATGTAATGTAATGGATATTTTAAGTTTCTTTGGTATGTTTTGATGGATGTTTAAGTACTATTTTGATGGATGTCTAAGTATTTTGATGGATGTTTGTTTGTCTATTCTGATTGTGTCAATGTAATGAATTGTTTTTGGTTTGCATTGATGAATGTGTTTGTGGATAAGATGGATGTGATTGATTACCCTTTTGTGATGACAAAAAGGGGGAGAGGACTGAATTGAGATTGATGATTGATGATTGGTGTTGATAGGTGATTGATTGGTGATGTTGGATATGTTGGATTGATTGTTTAAATTTGGATTGATTGTTTAAAGTTGGATTGGCTGATATGCTTAATTGTCATATTTTTGGAAAATTGTTTAACTCGGATGAGCAGCCAAGTGAGGGGGAGTTTTTCAAAATTTTATGATTCACTAAATAAGGGGGAGATCGTAAGAAAGGGGGAGCTTGTACTGCAATCATCAAATTTCATTTCAAACTTTGGTTTTGTCATCATCAAAAAGGGGGAGAATGTTATTCTTGGTTTTGATGATCACAAAAGTTCGTTGAAATGTTTATACAGACCAAGAAAGTGAACACTTTGATCAAGCCTGATGGAACAAGGAAAGCATATGTTTGATTGACTCCAGTCTACGATGGTTTGGATGTGGCAAACAAGATTGGAATAATATAAACTAATTTAGTCATTGTTTTGTTCCGATCAAAGATACTGTCTTTTAAGTATGTCAATTTTGTTATTCTCGGTACTTTGAAATGTTTATCTAACCTTCTTCAAATATAAGTGTTTTTGCCTATCAAAGAATCAGGTACGAATATGTCATGAAATGCAAAACAACCAAAAGAAGAAGCAAAAACAGGACAATCATGTCGGACGGCCGAAAGGAATCTGTCGGACGTCCGAAAGGATAAAGAACATCAAGAAGGAAGTGCTGTCGGACACTCATAAAGAAGCATCGGACGTCCGAAAAATTCCAAGATGACTTGCCAACTCTCTGCCTGCGATCGGACGCTGTGCAGTCGGACGATACAAACGCATCGGACGTCCGATCCTCAACTTGGCTGTTCTTCGGACGATTGGTTCGGACGATTGGTTCGGACGATGATATAGTTGTCGGACGTCCGACAGCCCCAACGGCTAGTTGACTCTTCAGCTACCTTCTATCCGTTGGAAGCATTGATGAAACCCATTTCTGGTTCCCTTTAAAATCAAACTGGCCTGAACCAAGTAGGGACTTTTGCACACTTTGTTTACAAGATCTCAAGAGATATTTTAGCTAGAAAATAGTCTCCAAAGCAAGATTTGTTTTAAAGTGGTGTGAATTTCTGGTGAGCTTTTCTTTTGTGGTTGAAAGGATCTTTAGTGTAGCTTTGTTGAGGGTTTTCTGAGTGATTGTAAAACTTCTTAGCTTGACTAAATGAGGCTTAGGGCAAGGAGGAAGTGTTCCCTCCATTGTACATCTAGTTGATCTTCTTTCATCAAAGAGAAGTTGCTCTTCCTAGTGTTTGGTCTTCAAGTTTGAGGATAGCTTGGTAGACACTTGGTTTGATTCCCTATCTTACTTTTCTGTTTAATAAAATTCTCATTGCTTGTATATACTTGTTTTTCTGATCAATATTGCTCTTGTCTTCTAATCTACTAGGTTGATCATTACTAGAAAAGAAGGTAAATTTTTATTAAAGAAAAAGTACATAAATTTGGTTAAGATTTTAATC
This sequence comes from Coffea arabica, assembly GCF_036785885.1. Lineage (NCBI taxonomy): Eukaryota > Viridiplantae > Streptophyta > Magnoliopsida > Gentianales > Rubiaceae > Coffea > Coffea arabica. The sequence continues at coordinate 23,629,005 of NC_092316.1, forward strand.
AACCCAATTCACCCCCCCTCTTGGTTGTTTTTGGGACTTACAATTACTTACCATTTTCCTATCTACTTTATTACCTGGTACTTGATTACTTGATTACCGTAAATTACATGTTCACATGAAATTATCAAATATTGCTTATGTGTTTATGTGTTAATTGTTGCTAGTAATTGCTCATATGAAATTGTCCACTATTTTAAGGCGAGTGTGTACTTTATCTCACTCAACCTACCAAAAGAATAAATTTTTACCATTAGCCAAGTTATTTGATTACTTGTGCATGTTGTAAGCTCTAAGCTGAACTTGGGCCCTGCCCTTGGTAACTGACCTACTCGAGCCAGGATTGGACTCGGTCGGGTAGGTTGGAACCCTGGGCCACCGTTTCGGTATACTCGAGTATTACCACTGGAGAGATAAGACAATGGCCAGACAGTACCGTAGGGACCGGAAGTTATAAGGTGCAGTTGACCGAAATGGTTCCAATGGAACACCGTATCCTTCAATGTGTGTTTATTTTACATAATGATAACCGTTTCATGCAAATGTGCCATATGTGAGGACTCGCAAAAACTATTATTTTATGCCTAATTTATGGCTTAATAAATTATTTAATTAGATTTTATTTCCAAGGAATATTTTCTAGTCTTATTAGACCTAAATAAGTGGTAAAATATCTTCGTTATATTTTTTTAAAGGATTCGTTTCGAAAATTAATTTCCTAGAGCGCGTTTAGTAAAAATAGTGAATAGTACTTGGAGATTTTATCCGCGTAGTAGCACAATAAGCTTGGAATATTGGAGATTTGTACTATGGTCCTAAAATAGGTAATCTTATGAATAAATATTCAAGTGATAGTTAGTAGTGCAATCGTTATAAGAATTTTTCGAAAGTTTCGCGTTATAGCGTTAAATTTGACGATACGCGTTTTCACACGCGCGACTTCATTTGAGGGACTTTAGACCCTTATTCCGGGACAATTAAGAGTGAATAATATTTACATGAATATATATGCCTTGGAGGTTTAGTGCACTAGTGAACCAAACGCGCGAGAAATCGAGTCCAAACGCATCCTAATTGCACTATTTCAAGTTGACTTTGAGATGTATTTTGCACCACACAATGAATCTTCCTTAGGAAGCCACAATTGAACCAACACTCCCTCTCTCCTCACTTCACTTGGCCGAGCAACAAGAAAGGAGAAGAGCTCTCCATTGTCTTCATTTTTCATCTTCAATTCATGCACCAAAATTCATCCAAATCACACCAAACTTGGAGACCACTTAGCAAACCCCTTGGAGATTATATCTAGCTAAGGAAGAGGGGAGCTTTCACGGTTTCTTGGAGCTTCAAGAGGACCGAAAATTCTGACCTTGCAACCCAAAGGAGTAGGTAATGATCAACCCTTGGATTCTTATCTTATGGAGATTATATGACAAGATTAAGCTCATGCATGCACTTAGTTACTTGATTATGGTGTAAAAATGTGATTGTGGGCTCTTGGAATTCCCACACTTGGGTTGTTGTTGCTGATTTGATGATTGATGGTGATTATATTGTTGGTTTAGTGGTTATAATGATGCATTAGTGGTGGGTAATTAGTAGGAACTTCATTGGGTGTAAGAAGCTAAAATTTCCGATTTTACCCCTGCCATGTTCGGCCATTTCCAGGCCAATTTTTAATGGTTTAATTGCTTGAATTGGATGTTTGTAGGATGTATTAGATGTGTGAAAAATTTCATTGAAAAATAATGAGGTTTGAATGGGCAAATGAATTTTTGTTCGAAACCAGCAAATCTGGAAAACTGATTCGCGTATGCTCTGACCAGCAGTAGTATTTTGGCTATAACTCTGTCCTCGGATATCAAAATAATGTGCCGTCGGTGGCGTTTGAAACTAGACATTTCTAGATTTAATTTGGTATATAATGCACGTTCTGATTCTTTGTGAGCGAGCCGAACCAAATGTTTTAAGTTCTCTGTCCTGTTACTCTGTTCATCTGGAATGAAGTGTTCAGGCAGCAACTTGATGCCCGAATTTGAATCAGATGGGTGCCGAATTTGGAAACGATTTCTTCTGTGATATTTTAACTCTATGAATGTATTTTCCAACGGCGTAAGCCATGCTCGATTTCGAGCTATATTGACTGAGTTGTGACTGAAACAAGTGGACTGCTCTGTTTTGGAAAACCCTAATCTTTGGACTGGTTTGGAACAAAATCTTGGAGTGAACTTGTTAGTTGATGTTCTTGATATTAAACACTTACCAAAGGTATCATGGGTATATCTTAGACCCTTATTTCACAAATGAACCATGGTTGGATAACTTTCTTGGTTAAACGATTGGAATTTTGGAAAATGAAAGTCAAAGGCAGTTTGCCTTAGGATTTTTCTTGAACTTTGGTTGGCTAATTAACTACCTTGCCGAAGGTATTTTTCCCCGAAATTCGATAGAGGGATACTTTCCATATAGTATTGAAATACTGCCAATTTTGGTACCAATTCGAGTTCGTTTCGATACCCAATTAAATTACTAAAGTTAGAGGTTCAAATCTGGAAATTCTTCTCCAGTCTTGAATTTCCCCAACTTCGGGCTACCGTATCTCGGTACTCGAAACTCCGATTCTTGATCCGCTTGTTTTTTCATACACTTCACTTGCAACACTAATTGAGCTGAAAATTTCAGAGGCCGGTTTGCAACGTGTGAATCGTGCCGAATTTCCAAAGTTGGCCGAAATCCAACTTGATTCTGCCATGAAAACCAACCCTGCGTCTTCAAGCTCAATTTTGACCACTTTCCACTTCAATTCATGGAAAGGTGTCTTCTAGGGACTTATAGTACTCTCTAAGAGGGTTCCAACGGTATAAAGTTTTCCAATTTTTGACTTATACCGAGTGAGTTACGGTTTTTCAAAAATTCATCATAAAACTGGAAAATTTTCCAATTTCAAAGAAATAGAGTTTTCGAGAACTCTTTATTCTTTCGATATTCTTAAAACGTTTTGCTTACGATTTTCATGATAAAAACTCAAATAATATTGTACATAATAAAAGGCAAGTTAAACCTCGATTTACGTGTAATTGAGGTTCCTTTTTGCAAAATAATTCTTAGATTGTACTAGTGTACAATCTTCCTTGATAAGTGGGTTAATTGTGTGATTATCCACTATTAAATTGCCAGGCGCGCAAGGAGACCTTCAAGAGGATCTCACCGTGGACACTTGAACTTCCGGAAAATAATTCTTTTTGAATTGCTCGGTGAGTGTCAAGTGTGTGAATTTTGATACTTGCTTATTTGTGGTATTTGTTGAAAGTTTTAAAAATAAGGGCGGGTGCGTACTTTATCGCACTCGTTCTAATTTCAAATGAATGAATGAAATGTATTGAATGAATGAATGAAATGCAATGTTATGTCATGAATGCTTATGTCGTTGGAGTGAACCTCCTCGACTTTCAAATAAATGGGGGACACCCAAACTCATAGGCTGTCCTTAGACTCGAGCCAACAATGGGCTTGGTCGGGGATTTGGACGAGCCATGAGATACAAATAAGCTCGACCTAATAAGAGGTCTTGCTTGGCATACTCGTTGAGTATCGCCCAATATTGGTCATTGTGGGCCCTTGGGGTGTACAGTGGACGGAGGAAAGTAAGTGGTGATCTACGGAAATGGAAATACCGACCCGGTTGACAGGAGGGTCAATGCGAGAAGGTATACGAATGACAACGGCAGATCGAGTGGAACTTAGCTCCTGAGAGCTACTATATCCTTGAATTGTTTCTGATTACTTTTCCTGTATGATCGATTGATTATTGAAAAGACATGGCTTTATTTATTAACTCTGGGATTGTTATTTGACTAAGTGCTTGCATGTGTGTTCTTGGCCTCACGAGCGTTTAGCTCACCCTATAGTTTTGTTTTCCTTAACAGGACCGACTCTTGGAGAAATATGGAGAAACCATCCGTTGTAATTTTGTTAAGACTCCTGTTATATATTTTGACTAGGCCCTGGTTTGGGTTGTACTTTTGGGAATTGTAAACTTGAAAAGTTTGGGCCCTGATGTGTACTTTGAATTTAAGTCGTTTCATGATTACCCGATGTGCTGGTTATACATTAAGTGACTTATTAAGCTTGAACGCTTCCGCATTATTGTATTCATGTTGTTCTCATCGAAGTGATTAGTTCGGTTTGAAATTGAATGGAATTGCTTGAGTCCTGGCATGAGCTGGGCAGGCGTCCGCGGATACCCTTTGGTCCGCCTTAGGGAGATGTGGGGCGTCACACCATACCTGTGACATGCTCTAATTACTCGTACAATGATTATTGTCTCATGTTAATATGTCAATGTGCAACCTTGAACCATATATGTAGTATGCTCAATTACTTGATTTATTACAACTACTAGAGTGTCTTGGAACCTCACTGGACTGTGTAGCTCAATCCACGATTTTATTTTCTTTATAGTATTAGATTGTTTTCTTTTGAAGACTTTAAGTTGTATTACAGCAGATGGCTATAGTAAATATTCTTTTGGGTTGTATTAAGCTTGAGAGCTAATTAATTGTAAGTGTGAGATATTTTGTAGTACTTTTATTATGTATTGAAGTTATTTGAAGTATTATTGAAGTATTCCGAGCTTGTGAATTGTGGATTGTAGTGAGTCCTGGTGAGAGCTGGGCAGGCGTCTCGCGGATACCCTTTGGTTCGCCTTAGGGAGAAGTGGGGGCATCACAGGAGTGACTCAACTTGCCAACAACTGACCACCCGTGCCCCTACAAACTCCAATGGCTAAACAATAGTGGTGAGGTACGTATCTCTAAACAAGTCTTAGTTACTTTCCGCATAGGTCGCTATGAGGATGATATTGTATGTGATGTAGTACCTATACAAGCTGCACACATTCTCTTAGGCCACCCTTGGCAATTTGATAAGAGAGTTATCTTTGATGGTTTCTTGAACAAGTACTCCTTTTTACATAATGGTAAGAAAATCACACTTGCACCTCTCACACCACAACAAGTGCATGAGGACCAAGTTAGTTTACAAAGGGAGTATGATATGCATGCCACTAGTCGAAAACAACCATCCAAAGAAAAATTAAAGGTGCTGGCCGAGACATCAAAAGATAAACGTGAGCCTAATCAAACCATTGAGCTAGAAAAAGAAAGAAAAACTAGAATGCTAGCTCGAGTGAAAGATGTGAGAAAACTTTACATTCCAACCAAGTCGTGCTTATACTGATTTGTAAAGAAGCTTTACTCACTAACGAACTTGATACTTCTCTGCCTAGTATTGTCACTAACCTTTTACAGGAGTATCATGATGTGTTTTCGGAGGATATATGTAACATCCCGAATACTAGGAGGTTGTTTGTGAAGAAAATATTAAAGTGTATTTCTTTGGGGTTTGATTTAAAACCTTATTTCGTTTTAAAAGACTAGAAACCCTAATATTTTAGTCAAAACCCTAGTTTACCTGTGACTAACCGGTTTTCCTAAATCTCTCCTATTTTAATTGAAACCCTAATTTTCATTACTGGAATTGGAAAATTCCTCACGTTTTCTTAAAAATTTCCTTTTATTTGAAAATTATCATTTATTAAAGCCCTACTATCCAATTATTCCATAATAAGTGCAAATGAATCTAGAAAGTAGGGTTTTATTCTTCATTTTCAAGATTTGAGCAAATTAGGGTTTTCGCGATTTTTTTTGCCGGATGAATTTTCGGTACTGACCAAGGATCAATTTGGTGATTAAAAGTGACTTTTAAGTGAGAAATAATATGTGAATAGGTGCCTACAAAATTTCAGCTCAATCGGAGCAACGTAGGTCGTGAAAAGACCAAAATACCCTCACTGTTTTAAGGTTTTCCCCAGTAGTCCGTTTGGTCAGTTTATCCAGTTTATCACGTTTTTCCACTAGGATCCGTACTGATTTAGTTTTTTACCAAAACATGAAAGTTGTAGTATTCTGACTTAGCTTTCAAACGCCTCTAAGAACACCTGAATCGGACTTTTGTAACCTGAGATATGACCATTACAGTACAGTGCGGTTAGACAGCCGATGAGTTAGATTTTAGTTCTGTAAATTGAGGATTTGACTAAGTGTCATTCGAAACTGGACTAAGTGACCTTCATGAACATTGTAGCCCTGTGTCTTAGCTTTGAAACGGCATAATTTACGCCTCAATTCGATAAGCGTAGCCTCGGATATGTTATTTCCGCATCCACACGTCAAATCTGTCTTGTGCTAGATTGTATTTCTGCACTTGTTATTATTGTGATTCTTATTCTTATGATATGATGAGCCTATGGAACGGCTTTTGACTTGAATTATGATATGTGTGACTTTGGATTGTGGCTGAGGAAAATAATGAAGCCTAAATGGCTGGAAAATTAGGTAAACACAAAGGGCATGCTGCCCAAATTTACGCTCGAGGGCTATAAAAATACCCTTGCGACTTGGGTCGAGTTGAGATGACTAGTACTTGAACCATCTAGGGTACTTGAGTATTCTTGTTCCGAGGTATATAAGGAAGGACTTGGCCGAGCTTGTACCCTTGAGGAATGAAATAATGACTATTTGGAATATGTTTCTCTTGTACTTTCAACTCGCATGGCATTTTCAAGTATAAATGTTACAAAGTTTTACCGTTTAAAAAGTGAGCAAGTATTTCACGACTACTATCCGAGTGAATTTCAATTTCTTGATTTTTATTGAACGAAACGTCTAAGTTTCGAATCTTAGTCATGTTTCAAAGTTCTCAAACTGAGTTTTATCGCAGATTTGGACTCCGAACCGGAGTATAACCTGAAAGTGACCAGTAAAGGCACTATATCTTTTGGTGAGTGCTTTCAAATACCGAATTGGACTTGATACTTGTACTTGATACGTGACCAATATGATTACATGCCACATGCGTGAATTGCTAGGGCAGGTGTGTACTTTATCACACTAGCCGTTCGAGTGGTGACTTGCTTGAAATGTTTTCATGAATACTTGATTGCACGTGTTAATCACTAGGCAGGGGAGTGTACTACACCTTAAGGGTGGAAAGGACTCTTACCCTGACCTGGTAATCTCTTGTTGGACGCAATGTCGTTGAATGAATTCCTCGACTAGTCCCTAATCTCTTGTTGGACGCAACGTCGTTGGAGGAATTCCTCGACCAGTCCCAGGTATACTCGAGTATTACCACCCGTGTTTCTTGAGGATTTTGGGCCCAGCTGGGGGTTTGAACGGTGGACGGAGAGTCGTGTAAGTGGTGTTCTACTGGATTGGTTACTTACTTGAAAGTTGACGGAGTGTCAACTACTACGTGATCAAGCTTCTGGTAATGCAATGGGAATTTGGCTCCTGAGAGTCATCCGTATCCTTATACTTTGGAGTGATTATTGTTTATTGGATTATTGTTTCTTTTGAAAAACTTCTACACTCGCTCATTTTTAGATTGCTACTTGACGTGTTATTGCTCACATTTATGAACTCTTCATGCTCGTTACATTGCTATATCGAAAACTTGTACTTCTAAATAATGGTCAATTTGCTATTTGGAACCTCACTGGGCTTTTAGCTCATTCCACTCCATTTGTTTTCCTTTCAGGGGTACGAGTGAGGTGTGAGATATGTAAAGTCTAGCATAGACTAGTAGTTTGATTTTTGACTTGTACTCGCGCTATTCCTCGAATGGAACATGTTGTACTTGGATTGTATACGTTTTGAACTAGTTTGGTGTATTGAGACTTTGTACCTCAATTTCTATCAATGTAAATTATAAGCTTGAATTGGGAATGTTATTTATGGTTCATGGATGTGTGTACATGACTCGATTGAGATAGTGAGTGAGTTCTGGCGAGAGCTGGGCAGGCGGTCCGCCGAACCCTTTGGTACGCCTTAGGGGGAGGTGGGGTCGTCACAATATACCTAATGGATTGCCACCCTTGAGAGGGATTGAATATCAAATTGATTTCATCCTTGGGGCTTTCTTGCCAAACAAGGCACCATATAGGACTAATTCCAAGGAAACTAAGGAACAACAAAGGCAAGTAGACGAGCTACTTGGCAAAGGATGGATTCATGAGAGTCTAAGTCCTTGTGTTGTATCCATCCTACTTGTGCCTAAGAAGGATGGAGGATGGAGGATGAGCACCGACTGTCGAGCTATTAATGCCATCATGGTATAGTATCGCCACCCCATACCTCGTCTAGATGACATGCTTGATCAATTGCATGGTGCTATCATCTTTACAAAAATTGATCTGAAAAGTGGGTATCATCAAATTCGTATGAAAGATGGGGATGAATGGAAAACTGTTTTTAAGACTAAACATGGCTTATATGAGTGGTTAGTCATGCCTTTTGGCTTAATTAACGCACCTAGTACTTTTATGAGACTAATGAACCATGTTTTGCACCCTTTCATTGGTAAATTTGTAGTGGTATATTTTGATGATATCCTTCTCTATAGTAGGAGTTTAGAGGAGCATGCATTGCACTTACAAGCTGTCTTGGATGTATTTCGAAAGGAAAGGCTCTATGTCAACCTTAAGAAGTGCACTTTTTGCACTGACCAACTTGTTTTTCTAGGATATGTTATAAGTGTGCAGGGTGTACAAGTTGATCAAGCAAAGGTGAAGGCTATAAATGAATGGCCAACACCTACCAAAGTAAGTGAGGTGAGGAGTTTCCATGGCTTGGCACGCTTCTATAGGCGCTTTATCAAAGACTTCAGCACCATAACTGCACCACTTACATCCATTATCAAGAAGAACGCACCATTTCAATAGGGGAAAGAATAAGCTAAGTCTTTCCAATTACTTAAACACAAGCTGACACATGCACCTGTTCTAAGTTTACCTAACTTTGATAAAACTTTTGAAATAGAGTGTGATGCTTCTGGTATAGGTATTGGAGTTGTTTATTTTACTTATACCTATATAGTCTATTTTCAAAAGAGATATGGATGGTAGGCGAGAGTTTCACAAGAAATATCTTTCACCATTAGTCCACGAGGAAAAGGGGGGATGATTTCATTAGACTACGTCAAGGAGGCTTGAGTGTATCTGAGTATGAGCCTTAGTTTACCAAGTTATCAAAATTTGCTCCTGAATTGATAGCTATGGAGCCAATGAGGGTGTCTAATCTATCTACAGTAGTAGAAAGTACGATTCATGTTTTCCATTGTTATGCCAAAAAAATACCCTAAGTTATTTCCGAATAAATATATGAATTTCGAGGTCGAAATTCTTTTAAGGAGGAGAGAGTGTGACGACTGGAAAATTCGCTCATATTTTCTTAAAATTTTCTCTTATCTCTTATTTTGATTAAATTACTTTATAACATCTTTACTACTCATTTACTTCCTCAATAGTTGTAATGAATAATAGATTTAAAAGTTTTACCCTTAGTTTTATAGTTCGGGTAAATTAGGGTTTTATGTATTTCGATAATATGATTACTTGGTGAGGTGTGTGTACTAAATTTGGTAGATAAGAACAAGTATTAAATAAGTGAAAGTGTTATATTAGAAGTGATAATAATAAGTTAGTGAATCATAAGTTAAAACCCTAGTACACACGATTTAAGGAAAATCGGTTTGAACCGACAGGTACCATTCGCTACCGATTGAGTGCACCACTTGAACACTACTTTATTACCTTAATCTTATTGATATTAATTGAGTTAATGAGCCCTAAATATATCCTCAAGTCAGCCGAAATTATTGACTAAAATAAAGGGGAAAAGAAAGAAAATGAGAATTATTCTTGTGGTGACACTTGTTGGAAGCATAGGAAACTTTGACCAAGCATTTTTCTTTCTTTCTTATCTTTTTCTTGGCTCCATTTTCCTCCATTTTCTTCCCTTGTTGGTCGAACCTAGTGAGGAGAAAAAGAAAGTGAGAGCTTCAATTTTGATCTTATATTTTATCTTGTTTGAGTTGAAATCACAAAAAGTAAACCGATTAAACTTGCAACAAGGTGACAAGGAAGCTTTGGGTAGAGTGATTTTGCATGGGCAGCCTTGATTTTGTGTATTTCCTTGAGGTTTGAAGGTATTAAGCTAAGAAACTCTTCTTCTCTCTCTTATCTTTTATTTTATTGGATAGATGACTTGAAACTTAGAAGTATTATGGATGATAACCTAGATTGGTGAAGATTGATGAAATTTCAGCCTAAGGTTTCATTTTCCAGCTTTAATGTTTAATTTCCAGCTTTGATATGCATTTTCCAGCCATGAGATGAACTTAATAGTTTTGATATGAGATGTTTTAACTTTGATGTGAACTTTTAAGCTTTGGTATATGGTTTTCCAGCTTTGGTTGAAATTTCCAGCTTTAGTAGAAAAATTTCCAGCATTGATAGTGGAAGCTGCCCTGTTTCTAACTTGTATGATTTGTCCATGTTAGAGGCCGGATCAGGTATAGGTTAAAACATGAAAGTTGTAAGGAATGGAGTTATATAGCTTTCTGTAAAATTTCAGCTCAATCGGAGCACTATAACATATGAAATGACAAAATTACCCCTGACTGCCAAATGCACTGTTTCGCAGACAGTTTTCTGTTTTCTCTGAGATTGCACCTTTTGACCTTGAAAATGAACTAATTTTCTGTCTATGTCTTCATAAGACTTGTAGTTCTCTATCTTAGCTTCAAAACGGTATAAAGTGTACCCCAATATGATAAGCATAGCTTCAGCAGTGACCAAAACACCAAAAGACATCAAACCTGCTGTTTGGCCATTTGTCTTGAAAATTGGTTCCCAGCTTTGATTTTTATAGTTGCATTGTTAGAATTGCCTTGTATTTGGAAGACATTGAGCCTAGTTGAAAGGCTATTGTGTTAAGATTGTTTATGTGTGAATTTGAGCTGATTTCAGGAAAATAATGAAGCCATAAATGGCTGAAAAATAGATAAATACAAAGGGCATGCCGCCCAAATTTTCACTCGAGGGTTAAGCATGTGTACTCGCGACTTGAGCAAAGATTTGAGGTCGAATTGAACTTGGATTGTCTATGATATTCGAGCTTTCTTTCATAGAGGTATATAAGATAAAATTTGGCCGAAACTCGTACCCTTAGAAAAATGAAAGTAGCGACTAATAGAAATACGTTTTCCTCGTCTTTCCGACTCAAATGGGAATTCTAAAGTTTTAATCCTTTCATTGCCAAAACCAAAAGAGCGAGCATGCATTTTCTAGAGTTTGATACGTAACATGAACCCTATCTAAATGAGTTTCATTTCCTTGATCTTCATGAAGCGAAACTCTTAAGTTTCAAACCCTAGTTGATTTCAAGCTTTTAAATGATGTTGTATCGCAGATTTGGACTCCAACAAAGGAGTTACACCTGAGCGTGATTTTTGACAAGCACTAAATCTTTGGTGAGTGCTTCCAAATACTTGATTGAACTTGACACTTGTTTTCAATACTTGACCAATATGATTGAATGATATGTGATTGGTATGGTCGAGTAAGGGTGTACTTTATCGCACTTGCTCTAATGTGATATGTACTTGTTTATTGTTGCAATTGACTTGATATACTTGTACTTGACTTGTAAGTACTGAGTGGCAGCATGTACCACACTCAATTCGAGTGGGAGGTGTCTCTCATTCCTGCCTTCGTACTTTTATCTCAATTCATTCAATTGGAGATGGTATCTCATCGAATTCTTGGGAACCCAAACCCTACTAGCTAGTTAATCGAGTCGAGTCGGCAAAGGCTTGGTCAATTACATAACGAACCATGGGTATATAGTATTGTCGAGTGAAGTGTTATCTCCTCGACTAATCGGTATACTTGAGTATTACCACCAGTATTTATTAAGGATTTTGGGCCCAGTAGAGGGTTTGGATGGTGGACAGAGATTGTAGCTAAGTGGTGCTCTACTAGACTGGTTGCTTTACTTGAAAGTTGATGGAGTGTCAACTACTACTTGATCAAGCTTTGGTGAAGCAAAGGGGAACTTGGCTCTTGAGAGCCATCCATACCTTATACTTTGACATGATTGTTACTTGTCAAGTTATTGTTTCTTTTGAAATACTTATACTAGCTCATTTTGAGATTTGCTACTTGAAGTGATATTGCTCACTTTTATGAACTTGTTATACTCGCTATTTTGCTACGTTGCCACTTGTACTTTTAAACAATGGTCAACTTGCTATTTGGAACCTCACTGGACTTTTAGCTCATTCCACGCCATTTGTTTTCCTTACAGGGGGTACGAGCAAGGCGTGAGATTGGCACATGCTAGCATATTCTAGTTTTTGAAAATTTTGCGATTGTACTTGCACTAGTCGCTCAATTAGGGTTGAATGTATTGAGAACTTAAATCTTTTGATATATTTGGGATTGTACGGATGTTTGAAATAGAAATGAATGTATTTGTATGTTCCAAAGTTGGGAACTCCTATTTCTTTTATTCTTGAGGTTGCACCCTATTTTCTTTACATGAGTGAGGGAATCCTAGCGAGAGCTGGGCAGGCAGTCTGCCAAATCCTGGGGTACGCCCTAGGGGGAGATGGGGTCATCACAAATTGAGTTCGGAAAAAATTTGGTAAGGCTGGTCTTCTATTGAAAATGTATCTTTCTATTCAAGTTTTGAACTACACGATTGAATCATTTAACTAGAGTTTTATTTGACCTAGGAGCCAACTATTCTTGTGTAACCCTAGTTTCATGAATGGTATAGATAAAGTGTGATCGCTTTCCTTATGACTTGGACGTTAGAATGCCCTGGATATCAAAGTTTGAATGAAAATTGTGAGATATGGGTTAGAAAGTGTAAGTTGTTGATCAATTTGATAAGCTTAACTACTAAGAGGTATGATGTTATCCTAGGTATGAATTTCGAGAACGAAATTCTTTTAAGGAGGGAATGATTTGAGAACCTGAAAAATTTTCTTATTTTTATTTTATTTTATTTTGCTGGTTTATTTAATTATTTATTCACCGATTTATCCCAAATAATTTATTTCACCCGTTTTAAGTCCATTTGTATGCAAAAATGTCCCTTTTATATTTTTAAAACGTTCCGTTAACAAAATTAATTTTTCTATGGCTCGTTTAGCGAGAAATAGCGAATACACATTTTTCGAGGTAAATTCGATCCTAGAATACATTAGTTTTGGAGAACTAAGGATGATTAATAATAGACTAAGAAAAGTTAATTGAGGGATCAGACGTGAGAGAGTTAAAAATTAAGCTTTTACCGTGCGCGCGTCAATAGTTTCCCGAACGTCACGCCGGTACGACTAATTGGAGATTTGAGAAATTAATATTAGACTACTAAGGGTGAGTAATTACCATATTAAAGGAATTACATTTGAGGTTTAGTGCACAAGTGAAACAAACCCGAGAGAAATCGGATACAAAATGCACGCGCGAGCACTATTTTCAGTTAACTTTTGTTAGAATTTTGGCCACAAAACCCTCAAGCTTCCAAAGGAAGCTTCACAATACACCAACTTCTCTTTTCTCTCTCTTAGTGCCGGCCAAACTAGCCAAGGAAGAAGAAGAGAAAGCTCTACATCATTCTTGCTCCATTCTTGCTCAATTTCACTCCAAAATCTTCACTCAACTTCCATATCACTTAGAGATTAGCTTAAGCTTGGTGGGAGACTTCATCTTGGCAGTTTTCTTTGAGCTTTTGTGATAAAAAATTTCTGGTTCTTCAAGGGTCCAAGAGATACACACCTCAACTCATCCAATCTTTTATTTCTTGGCTTTAAAGAGTTTCATTCTTGGCTTTGAAGCTTGTAGCTTCCTTGTTGTTGTTGTTATTTGGATTGGATTGGTTGAAGTGGGGGCTCTATGAACTCCCACCTTAGTTGTATGAGGGCTGCCATGATGTTTATATGTGTGTTAATGTGTTTGTGATGAGTTTTAATGGAAGAAATTTGATGCTTAAATGACTGTGAAACTGATATATATATGTCATATATTTTGTGTAGAAAGTTTCTACGAAAAATAATTTGAATTGGTTGAGCAAAACTTGAATTTTCGAAATGTGAGAAAACCTGGAAATGAGTTCAGACTGTCCGAACAGTGCCCATTTAATCAAACATATCTCTTTGTACAAAAGTCAAAATCGAGTCCCATTTGTGGCATTTGAAACTAGACATTTGTAGCTTTCCAACGGTATAAAATTTACCATCTAGTTCAAAATGAGTGAACTGTAGTGATTCGGCAAAGATTGCTGTCCTGTTCTGATGGTCTATCCGAGAGAAGGTAGAAGCTGCATTTTGTGGCTCTATTTTCTCTCACTTATGTACTGATTTTGAAAATGACTTGTTCTGATAAAATGTAGAGTTTTGAATCTAGTTTCCAATGCCACCAACCAATCTCAATTTCACATTTTATTGAGTGAGATACAGTTCAATTTTCAAACTGCGGTGAAGCTGGAAATCTGGAAAACTCTTCCTTCTTGCTAGCCGACTAATCTAGTTTGACTTGAGATGTTTTGTTTCATAAATTTTGATGTCCATTGCTTGTCAAATGTGTATTAAATGTTTCTCGGACCTTGGTTCCCTAAACGAACTGAAATGGAGTTGATTTCATTGGGCAAAATGTTTGAAAAAGGAAAAGGAAGCAAGAAGATAGATTTGCTTTGGAAATTTCTTGAACTTTGGTAGTTTTGTTAACTACCTTCTCGTATGAGTTTTTTATGTGAAAATTGATAGAGTAGTAGTCCTCATTTGGAAGTTGAATTTTAAAAAATTTGGTGGTGTTCTAAGACCATTTTGATGCTCAAATGATGTGCCACAATTGTTCTTCCAATCTGGAAAATTTACTGTTCAGTCTTCAATTTTGGCCAACTTTGAGCTACTATATCCTGATGCTCAAAATCTTAAATCTAGTTCCGTTTATTGTGTTTGAAACCTTGTTTAAAATTCATATTGTGTTACAAATTTCAAAGGCTATTTCACTTTTTGTGAATTTTACCGAATTTCCAAAATTTGCCGAAAAACATGACTGAAACTGTCTTGTATGCTCAGATCAGCCACTTTGAGCTGAAAAATGATTGTCTTCCGTTTTGAATCTTGGAAAAAGGTCTTCTAGGAACTTTTAGTACATTGGATCTAGTTTCCAACGGTGTAAAGTTTACCAATTTTGAACATGCTAAACTCAGGATTCAATTTTCCGTCATGCAAAGCTGAAATTTCCCGATCTCTTATGAAATGAGTTTTTGAGAACTCGTTCTCTTATCTCAATATTGATATATTATTTTAAACTCGATTTCAAGAAAGATACAAGTTTTCTTGTGATTTTAACACCTTCATTTATGAAACTCAATTCCCAATGAAATAAACCTCTTTTGATGTGTTTTCTTAGTTGCTAACTTTCTTGGCTAATGACTGTGATACCCTAACTTTTAGGATACTATTGTTGTTTAGTCTCCAAGAGAATATTATGATCTCTTTATTTAAGACATTGTTTTGTTTTAAAAATGAGAAACCCTAAATTCTAGAAACCCTAAAGTCTTGTTGATCTTCATCCCTATCTTTTGATGTTTACAAAACAAATGGATGAAACTAATATTTCTTCAAGATATACTTTCAGTTTTGAAGTTATTTGATCCCATGAACAAGTGCAATTGAAAGGGGACAAAGTATGCTAAAGCTGTCGGAGGCTCAAGAAGTCAGGATTGGATGTCCGATAATCGTTGCGTCACTTCGAACGCAGAAAACCAACCTACCGGACGTCCGAAAGAATTGAAGAAAATTTCTAAACTCACTGCCTGCTGTCGTACGCATAAAACAGGGCAATCGGACGTCCGACATAACCAACGGCTAGTTGACTGTTCAACTACTTTCTATCCGTTGGAAGCATTAATGAGGCACTTTCTTGGTCCTATATAAATAGTGGTCGGTCAGACACTTCAAACAACTTTGGCACACTGAAGATACAAAAGATATAGACAGATTTTAGTGAGAAAATACTCTTCAAAGAAGATTTGTAGTCTTAGTGGTGTGAGATTCATTGTAAACTTTTCATTTGTGAGTGAATACTTCATGAGTGTAGCTCTGTGAGAGTTGTCCTGAGGGATAGTAAAACGCCCTGGTTTGACCGAGTGGAGTTCGGGGCAAGGAGGAGGTGAACCTTCCTTTGTACACAAGAGTGATTGTAATTCATCAACTTGAAGAAACTTGGTTGAATTAATCTACAAGCTCAACAGGAGCTGTGTGGTTAATTGGTCTGCAATTCCTTCCTTTTTATTTACTTACTGTTACGTTTATGATCTTTGCATTGTTTGTCTCTTGGTTGTTTTCGATCCTTACAATTGATATCAGAACTTGGTCTCCTAGAGATTAAGCTCAATCGACTAGGGAATAAAAATGACAACCAATAATGCTATGTTTTTTGAAGGACATTCTGTGATTAAACCACCTATGTTTAATGGGTCAAATTATGTGAGTTAGAAAGAAAGAATGATTATTTTTTTGCAATCTATTGATATTGAATTGTGGTTTATTATTAGTGAAGGTCCATATGATGCCTCTCTTATAGATGAAAATACTCATAGATCTAGACCAAAAATAAGAAGTGAACTGACTGCTATAGACAGAACTCATCTCACCTTAAATGCTAAAGCCATGAATGTGTTATATTGTGCTTTAAACTCAAATGAATCTATTAGAGTCAAAGGCTGCAAGTCAGCCAAGGAAATTTGGGATAAACTGAGAGAAATTCATGAAGGTAGTGAGAATGTTAGAGAACAAAAGAAATCCATTCTGACTACCAAGTATGAATCGTTCAAGATGGAACCTCATGAAAACATTGATGAGATGTACTGTAGATTCAATGACCTCATTAAGGACTTAGAGGTGCTGGAAAAAGAATATTCTGTAGGTGAGAAAAATAGAAAAATCTTGAATGCCTTGTCCAATGATTGGGAAAATAAAGTGACTGCTATTGAGGAGGCTAAAGATTTGAATACTATGCCTATTGAATCTTTTATTAATTCTCTAACCTCTTATGAGCTGAAACTTAAATCCAAAGTGCAAGATGTGACAGCCCCACTTTCCCCTTAGGCGAACCAGAGGGTTCAGCAGACCGCCTGCCCAGCTCTCGCCGGGACTCAGTCGTTCACTCACACAAATCGGAAATAGAACCACATGAAAAAGCAAAACGAGGATCCAAAACTTAAAACAAAACTTATATACAATAATATCTCAAGAAGAAGTACAACCGTCAAATATACAGAGGCTCTCAAATCACCATACAACCAACTCGTGCCAAGCACTAGGGCGAGAACCATGACAAAAGAAAACTAAGGGCTAGACCCAGCTAGTCTATACCGGCTCTCGTCCTTGCTCGCCTTCCCCTGATAAGGAAAACAAACTAAAGGGGTGAGCTATAAGCTCAGTGAGGTTCCGAACACATAGGCAACAAGAAGTTCAACGCATTCATTACATGTTACCAATAATTCAAATACAAAAGAAAGCGATAAACACATTCGTTAAAAGGATACGTGCTCACAAGGAGCCATTCGTTCATTCATTCTCCTTTCATTCCTTTATACCTTCAATCATTTGAAAATGCATTTGTATATAAGTAAAACCCTCATTCATTCATTCGTTCATTCATTCATTCACCAGGCTCCACCAACCTCCACCAACCTACAAGGTAATACTCGAGTACACCAAAACGTTCACCAAGGTCCCTAATCGCCCGACCGAGTCCGCTTCTGGCTCGAGATGACCGGTAACAAGGGGCAGTGGCCAGTTCAGCCAAAAGGCTTACATTCATGCACAAATAACATTTCAATCATTTAATCATTGAAAATTTCACAATCATTTAGGCTGAGTGCGATAAAGTACACACTTGCCTAGAAGACTCGTTTTAACAATCATTGAAAGCATATAACATGTTATCAATCATTCATACCAGCCAAATAATCATGAAACATATCCAACAGGGAACACTCACCTATACACGCAAAATAACGTCCACTTCTCAATCACCAATGAAACCTAAAAGTAAATAAACAACACATTACAATCCATCTAGCATGATTTGGATGAAATCAAGGATTACCCGACTACTCGCGAGTAAACGTATAAAATGACTTTTAAAGTGTCAATAGAGCATATGGATCCATGGACGGAAATTACTAGGGTTCATAAACCAACCGTGAAATCAAACTCAAAAGGTTATGAAATTTCCGGCAGAAACACTGTAACCAATGACAAATCGAAATCCAATAAGGTAAGCTAAGAAGTATTGTTTCCGGAATCGTTTATGTAGCTCAAAATCAATAGACTATATGCCTTGATGAAAATCATGAAAAGGTGGCAAAACTATCTCACTTTCACTCTTAAAACTTCACTTAAAAGTTATTCACTTGTGGCCGAGAGAACCCTAGGTCAACCTCTATATTTTGGTAAACAGTAAGTAAATGTTTGGAATTTCAATCCAAAACGGTATTAGGTTTTGGAATGGTAAAATGATCATTTTATTTGCCAAGCGGAAATATACAGGTTCAAATAGAAATTTAGCCCTCGGCCACCTTTTGAAAGAGCCGGTAACATTTTCAGTAAATACGTCCAATTCATCACAAAATACATTCGCAAAATCACTTTAACTTGCTCACATTACAAGAAGATAAACGGACGGCATGTCCTTTGTGTTTACCTATTTTCCAGCCATTAATGGTTTCATTATTTTCCTCAAAACAGTCCCAACATCTCATATAGAATAATCTCATGTCCAAAAGCCATTCACTAGGCTTAAAGTCATATAAATACAAAAATAAATACAAAAATCAAGCTAGAAACATTTCTGGATAAAACAGTTTTTGACACCATTTTGCGGTTTTGGCACCATTGGCGGTACGATTATCGGATGAAGGTACAAGATACACCGTTTCGAAGCTAACAGATAGGACTACAATGTTGAAGAAGGTCACTCAGTCCAGTTTGTAGTGCAACTAGGTCAAAATCGACATATATGAAACCAGAATCTCACAAACAGGTTGGCTAACCGTACAATTGTTAAACAGCAATAATTCAGGCTACCGAAGTCCGATTGTAGTGCATCTTATGGTGTTTCAAAGCTAAAGCATGACCCTACATTTATGATGAAGACCTCCATGGCCAAATCATGCATTTTAATGATAAAAAATGGAAAACTACACAAAGACAGAATTCTGGGCGCGAAACAGGTTTCATGGACAGTCAAGGGTATTTCGGTCATTTCACATGCTACAGTGGTCAGATCAAGCTGAAATTTTGTAGGCCACTATTTTATACCATTGGGTACAACTTTCATGTTTTCGAGAAAATCTAATTCGGTAAGGAGCAGGGTGAAAAGTCACGGTCAGATTGGGTGAAATGACAACCCTGTTCGCTGAACTCCTACCTAGACCAGTCTGGGTATTTCCGAATTATCTCAGCAAATACAACTCCAATTCAAGTAATTACAAAGCCATTTGAAAGCTAAGATACAAGGCTATAATTCTTAAGAAGACATCAACAACCAAATCGGTAGTATTCCCAGTCAAACTACCCAATTACCAAAGCTGATTACTATTATCGGATAGAAACAGGGTAGCAAGGGTATTTCGATCTTTTCACAGGTTACCGAGCTCAGATTGGGCTGAAAATTTACAGGAAACTATAAAACATCATTATTTACAACTTTCATGTTTTGTGATAAGGCCAATTCGGCCTCTAACCCGGTCAAACATAAACGGGCAGAATTGAGGAAATGAAACCCTAACTGGAAATTTTTGCATTCAAGTCAGAAATTTTCCACTAAAACATCTCTTTAGCTATCACAAGTCATTAATTTAACAAAATCAAGAACAAAGAAAGGATGGCTAGACATGATACCTTGAAATATCAAGAAAGGTGATGGCTTAGGGGTTTTTCTTCCAAAACAACTCCACCAAGAGCTTCAATCTTCCTTAGCTAGCAAGTTTTATGGAGTGGTTTGCAAATTAATCGGTTAAAACTCAAGATTTGGACAAGAAATTGAAGTGGAAGATGAAGGAATTTTCTTTCTTTTCTCTTTCTCTAATTTCAGCCAAAGGAGACAAGAAAATGAATGAATTTTGGTCAAAAATCTGATTTTATTAAAGTTACCAATCTTGGTCAAAGTCCAACACCTTTTTGATTAGCCAATCACAATTAAGCTTAAGAACTTCATGGAACCTTTAAGAAGTCTAGCAATTTATGATTAACCAAAAGTCACACTATGGCCCCAACTTCTTTTAATCTTTACAATTAACTCCAATGAGTTGTCAACAATATACCGCATTTACCGCACTAGCGGGTCCCACATCCATAACGCACTTCAAATTTAACCCGAACTAACTTGTACTAGAAAAATGGTTGGAAAAACTATATTCACTTATAAAGTGTCCAGAAAATTAATGTAGTAAAATAAAATAAGGAAAATGTATGAAAAGGAATAGAATTAAATGATATAAATTAATTAATTTTTTTTTTGTTTTTTTGTTTTTTTGTTTGGCTCTCACACTCTCTCCCCCTTAAAGAAATTTAGTCCTCGAAATTTTTACCTTCATTTGCCTCAGACGAGTCCGGAACTGTTTGGGTGCCTAACGCAGAAGCTTTTGCTAGCCCACTAGTTCGGTTCCCTCTTTCATTTGCTTGTTTTGTTTTAGCTCCCTCCAGTTACGGAATACTACCTCCGCGTGACTGTTTCCTCGGACAGTTGCTAACTTGGTGCTCACCACTCCCACAAATCAAGCACTTCCGCCCTTTCCGCCAACAATCGTTCTCGGTATGATTGGCCTTTCCGCAATAGCCACAAGTCAGGTGAGAAGCCATCTTTTGGCTTTCTTGAGAAATTTCCTCAGGTCCGATTTGGCTCCCTTTAGTAGACCTTTTATCTACCGCCCCTATTGTCCATGGTGGGTAGGACAAAACATTTGTTTTCTGCGTTTTGGAAGGGACTATCGATTCACTTGGTTCCTCACTCATAATACCAGCTACACCTCTTTTCCGTGTTTGGGAGGCTTTTACTTGTGCCTTTGCATTCTTGATTCGTTGAGCCTTCTCAAGGCCCTCCGTAAATGTATTCACTTGCGCTGCTGCCAACGCCTCTTGGATGTCCAAATTTAGTCCCTGTATAAACCGTCTCACTCTTCTCGGTTCCGTGGCTACTAATTCTGAAGCAAACTTGGATAGTTTGGTAAATTTCATTTCGTATTCAGCCACACTTAAGGTCCCCTGGCGTAGTCCAATAAATTTGTCCTCCCTCCTTTCTTGAACTAAGGGTGGGAGGTATTTCTCGTTAAATTCTCTTACAAAATTCGCCCACGTCCAGACAATCTGTTCTCTTTCCCACTTTGTTCTAATTACGTTCCACCATGCCCGGGCCGGTCCCTCAAATTGAAACACTGCGAAGTTCACCTGCCTCTGTTCAATATAATTCAAGGATGTGAATATATTCACCATGGCCTCTAACCATTGTTCAGCGATGTCCGGATCAGGCCCTCCAGCAAATTTTGGAGGTGCAAACTTCTGAAACCGCTCCAGAGCCTTATCCTCACCCGTCTCAGGGTTCCGGGGTTGATTTATGGGTATTTGACCTTGTTGATCTACTAAACTTGCCAAGATATCCGTCATTTGTTGCATTGCCGTCACCATTTGGTCTCTGGTTGCAACTCTCGGTCCTTGTTCTTGTTCGGCGGACGTTTCCCTTTCTGCTCTAGGTTCTGGGGTCCGTTTAGTTCCACGGCCTCGACCACATCCCTGACTACGTCTCCCGTCCATATTGTTTTTCCTTCCCTCTCTTTTTTTTTTTCCAAAAGTGGTTTAATGAATAAATGCAATAAGGTGACTCAAAAGTAACCAAAATTGAGGCACCAAGTACACAAGTAAACATATATGCACATAGCACTCCACATATCAAGAAAATAGATGATCAATTACACAAGTACGTATCAAGTTAGGCAAATATTCATATGCTCAAGTACACCAATTAACGTCATGTAATAAGAATATATGGGCAAATCAAACGAGGAGATGATGTATCGTCCCAGTCTTAGCTAAGGTAACCCCGTCCGGTCCCTCACGTCACTTACTATTCACACCAGATATCCCTTAACCTCTTGTACTCATTCCAGTCGAACAAAGCCTGTTCATGTTCCCACAATACAAGTCTCAAATACTTAGCACTACCTCAACTCTGGAGTACTCGGGTACGAGAATCCGAAATAAGATAATTCACCTCTTGAGCTGGCCAGTCCCAAGAGTAAACCATCTATAATCGGAATTCCTCCCAGACGTACCTATCTATGATCCTCAGATTCCACAAGAAAATTTAAGGCCTATAACGTTCACAACTCATAGCTTATGCTCGAACGAGCACTTAATCCTTCATACCCATTCACTACTCAGTCCAGGCACACACCGCGCAGGGATCACGCGAAGCAGGCTCTGATACCAACTGTGACAGCCCCACTTTCCCCTTAGGCGAACCAGAGGGTTCAGCGGACCGCCTGCCCAGCTCTCGCCAGGACTCAGTCGTTCACTCACACAAATCGGAAATAGAACCACAAGAAAAAATAAAACGAGGATCCAAAACTTAAAACAAAACTTATATACAATAATATCTCAAGAAGAAGTACAACCGTCAAATATACAGAGGTTTTCAAATCACCATACAACAAACCCGTGCCAAGCACTAGGGCGAGAACCATGATAAAAGAAAACCAAGGGCTAGACCCAACTAGTCTATACTGGCTCTCGTCCTTGCTCGCCTTCCCCTGATAAGGAAAACAAACAAAAGGGGTGAGCTATAAGCTCAGTGAGGTTCCGAACACATAGGCAACAAGAAGTTCAACGCATTCATTACATGTTACCAATAATTCAAATACAAAAGAAAGCGATAAACACATTCATGAAAAGGATACGTGCTCACAAAGAGACATTCGTTCATTCATTCTCCTTTCGTTCCCTTATACCTTCAATCATTTGAAAATGCATTTGTATATAAGTAAAACCCTCATTCATTCATTTGTTCATTCATTCATTCACCAGGCTCCACCAACCTCCACCAACCTACAAGGTAATACTCGAGTATACCAAAACGTTCACCCAGGTCCCTAATCGCCCGACCGAGTCCGCTTCTGGCTCGAGTCGATCGGTAACAAGGGGCAGTGGCCAGTTCAGCCAAAAGGCTTACATTCATGAACAAATAACATTTCAATCATTTAATTATTGAAAATTTCACAATCATTTAGGCTGAGTGCGATAAAGTACACACTTGCCTAGAAGACTCGTTTTAACAATCATTGAAAGCATATAACATGTTATCAATCATTCATACCAGCCAAATAATCATGAAACATATCCAACAGGGAACACTCACCTATACACGTAAAATAACGTCCACTTCTCAATCACCAATGAAACCTAAAAGTAAACAAAGAACACATTACAATCCATCTAGCATGATTTGGATGAAATCAAGGATTACCCGACTACTCGCGAGTAAACGTATAAAATGACTTTTAAAGTGTCAATAGAGCATATGGATCCGTGGACGGAAATTACTAGGGTTCATAAACCAACTGTGAAATCAAACTCAAAAGGTTATGAAATTTCCGGCAGAAACACTTTAACCAACGACAAATCGAAATCCAATAAGGTAAGCTAAGAAGTATTGTTTCCGGAATCGTTTATGTAGCTCAAAATCAATAGACTATATGCCTTGATGAAAATCATGAAAAGGTGGCAAAACTATCTCACTTTCACTCTTAAAACTTCACTTAAAAGTTATTCACTTGTGGCCGAGAGAACCCTAGGTCAACCTCTATATTTTGGTAAACAGTAAGTAAACGTTTGGAATTTCAATCCAAAGAGGTATTAGGTTTTGGAATGGTAAAATGATCATTTTATTTGCCAAGCGGAAATATACAGGTTCAAATAGAAATTTAGCCCTCGGCCACCTTTTGAAAGAGCCGGTAACATTTTCAGTAAATACGTCCAATTCGTCACAAAATACATTCGCAAAATCACTTTAACTTGCTCACATTACAAGAAGATAAACGGACGGCATGTCCTTTGTGTTTACCTATTTTCCAGCCATTAATGGCTTCATTATTTTCCTCAAAACAGTCCCAACATCTCATATAGAATAATCTCATGTCCAAAAGCCATTCACTAGGCTTAAAGTCATATAAATACAAAAATAAATACAAAAATCAAGCTAGAAACATTTCCGGATAAAACAGTTTTTGACACCATTTTGCGGTTTTGGCACCATTGGCGCTACGATTATCGGATGAAGGTTCAAGACACACCGTTTCGAAGCTAACAGATAGGGTTACAATGTTGAAGAAGGCCACTCAGTCCAGTTTGTAGTGAAACTAGGTCAAAATTGACATATATGAAACCAGAATCTCACAAACAGGTTGGCTAACCGCACAATTGTTAAACAGCAATAATTCAGGCTACCGAAGTCCGATTGTAGTGTAACTTATGGTGTTTCGAAGCTAAAACATGACCCTAAATTTCTTATGAAGACCTCCATGGCCAAATCATGCATTTTCATGATCAAAAATGGAAAACTACACAAAGACAGAATTCTGGGCGCGAAACAGGTTTCATGGACAGTCAAGGGTATTTCGGTCATTTCACATGCTACAGTGGTCGGATCAAGCTGAAATTTTGTAGGCCACTATTTTATACCATTGGATACAACTTTCATGTTTTGGACAAAATCTAATTCGGTAAGGATCAGGGTGAAAAGTCACGGTCAAATTGGGTGAAATGACAACCCTGTTTGCTGAACTCCTACCTAGACCAGTCTGGGTATTTCCGAATTATCTCACCATATACAACTCCAATTCAAGTGATTCCAAAGCCATTTGAAAGCTAAGATACAAGGCTATAATTCTTAAGAAGACATCAACAACCAAATCGGTAGTATTCCCAGTCAAACTACCCAATTATCAAAGCTGATTACTATTCTCGGATAGAAACAGGGTAGCAGGGGTATTTCGATCTTTTCACAGGCTACCGAGGTCAGATTGGGCTGAAATTTACAGGCAACTATAAAATATCATTCTCTACAACTTTCATGTTTTGTGATAAGGCCAATTCGGCCTCTAACCTGGTCAAACAGAAATGGGCAGAATTGAGGAAATGAAACCCTAACTGGAAAGTTTTGCATTCAAGTAAGAAATTTTCCACTAAAACATCTCTTTAGCTATCTGTGACGCCCCGAAAAAAATAAGTTTGAGAACCCGGAAATTTTCTAATTTTCTAGGGTTTATCTTTTTAACGCCCGCCTTTTCTACATTTTCTTGATTAGAGAAATTCCCCAGATAAAGTTTATGAGCAAAAATAGTTTTAAAATGATTTTTCTAGTATCGGTTAGTTTTTGAGAAATTAAGAGCGTATTTTGAACGTGGGACCCGCAAGTGCGGTAAATGCATTATATTTTTGACAACTTGTTGGAATTTTGTATTAAGTGATATTATTTTACAATGTGTTAAGATATTTGTATTGGAGAGACAAAAAGATAAGATTAAAACCCTAAAGGACCATTTGTCACAAAACCATTGGACCTTGACTTTTGACCAAGACTTTTTTGATCTTTATCTTGGAAAAATTGGACAAACTTTCTTCATTTCTTTCATGCTCTTGGCCGAACCTCTTAGAGTAAAGGAGAGAAAAATTCCTTCATCTTGTTACTTCAATTCTTGTCCAAATCTTGAGTTTCAACCGATTAAATTGTAACCCACTCCATAAAACTTGCTAGCTAAGGAAGATTGAAGCTCTTGGTGGAGTTGTTTTGGAAGAAAAACCCCTAAGTCATCACCTTTCTTGATATTTGAAGGTATCATGTCTAGTCATCCTTCCTTTGTTCTTGATTATGTTAAATTAGTGACTTGTGATGGCTAAAGAGATGGTTTGATGGATTATATCTTGAGTTGTGGTGGACTTGATGAAGTTTTATAATTTTTGGGGATTTTTCTGTTTTAATATGAACATGGGTGTGTGGTTATATATGATGATTGGAAATGATGTTTAAGGACTCTATGAGGTGGAAAACGTGGTCAATTGCAATCAATTTCTGTTTTGGAAGAAATTTCAGAAAATTAGGGTTCTTGAGGGAGCATTCTGTCCGAATTTTTAGCTCCTAGTTAGAGGCCGAATTGGCCTTGGCTTAAAACATGAAAGTTGTAGGGAATGACATTTTAGAGGTGCCTGCAAAATTTCAGGTCAATCGGAGTAGTGTAGAATGAGAAAAGTCGAAATTACTATTGCTGTCCTGGTTTTACCTGAATGCTAGAATTGCGCCTGTAATTGGTTGTTTTGGCTGGAATTGCTTCCGAATTGTATGTTGAGGCCTTCTGATGAAATTTATCCCTGTTTCTTAGCTTTCAGCTGGTTTTGGAATTTCTGGATTTGGACTTGGAGAGCCTGAGTTATGATGTTTCCGTTAGAATGCGTTCTGTGAATCTGTTTTTCCGGTTCTGGTGTAGTTTCTTGCATTTTTTGACCTGGTTACACTAGAAAACTGGGTTGAGTGATCTTCTGTAATATTGTAGCCCTGTCTCTTAGCTTCGAAACGGTGGGTCTTGAACCTTCATCCGACAATTGTAGCGCCTTTGGTACCATTACCGCAAAATGACGTCAAAACTGTTTTTCTGGTTTTGAGCTTAACTTTCATTTCCAAACTTTTCCCTAGTTTGACTTGTACTAGTACTACTTGGAGTTTGCTGAATGGCTATTGGATGAACTTGTTGTTGTGTGTGTACCTTTGGGTTGGAATGAGGAAATCATGAAGCCATGACGGCTGGAAAAGTAAGCAAATTTAGGGGAACTGCTGTCCGAACTTTTAAAGGATTTGTTTGCATTGAGTTTGTGATCTAAGACTTGGATTTGAGCAAGGCAATGATATATGATGGATGGTTTCTGAGCCATGGAGGTGAGTGACCTCAAACTATTTCTAAAGTTATTTATGAACCGTTTCCTGCATTATTTACTTTTGAACTATTTCCACAGTTACTTTTGAACCGTTTTCTTGTATTATTTACCTTTAAACTGTTTCCAAAGTTACTTTTGAACTGTTTTCTTGCATATCATGCGTGCTTGCATATGAGTGTTCCTTGTTGCTGTATTCCTTGATTTATTGGCTTGTTATTATTGATTGATAATGTGTTAAGTGCTTTCAATGATTGTTAAAACAAGTTTTCTAGGCGAGTGTGTACTTTATCGTACTCGACCTAAATAAATATGAAAGTTTCAATGATTAGTGATTAAATGCTATTTGCGCATGAATGTAAGCCGTTTGGCTGAACTGGCCACTGCCCTTTGTTACCGATCGACTCGAGCCAGAAGCGGACTCGGTCGGGCGATATGGTGACCCTGGGTGAATTTGGTATACTCGAGTATTACCTTGTAGTCCGGCTACGTCCGGATGGGTGGAGTCCGGCTACGTCCGGATGGGTGGAGACCGGCCAACATCCGGAAAAAACAAAGATGAACGAGAGATTATTTA
This sequence comes from Coffea arabica, assembly GCF_036785885.1. Taxonomy (NCBI): domain Eukaryota; kingdom Viridiplantae; phylum Streptophyta; class Magnoliopsida; order Gentianales; family Rubiaceae; genus Coffea; species Coffea arabica. The sequence goes on from NC_092316.1 coordinate 23,656,480, forward strand.
TAAAACAATGAACGTATCCTTTTCATGAATGTTACTCTCACTTTCCATTGTACATGTTTCTTGAATTATTGATACTCCATATTTAATGTTTTGTAAATGTTGTAATCGTTTCTGGACTTATCATTTGATCTATGACATCATTGATTTATGACATCATTGAAAAGAAATATTGTTAAACCGATTTGATTACTGATTTTCTGGTTACTCGCTGAGCTTCTAGCTCACCCCAAAAATATTTTATTCCCCTCCACAGGGCTCAAGGCGAAGGCAGGACTTGTTGTGCTTATTCACGTGAATGGATGGCCTATATCTTGTACAGTTTTGGATTTGGAATCATTTGATGTATAGTTGGGAATTAGTTTCCGCTGCATTTGTGACATGTAATTATTGGAGACTTGGATGTATATTTCTGGACCATGTGATGTATATTTGAGGTTTATTCTTGTAATTTAGTTGAGGACTTTAGTGAACGACTGAGTCCCGGCGAGAGCTGGGCTGGCAGTCCGTCGAACCCTCTGGTTCGGCTTAGGGGAAGGTGGGGTCGTCACAGTTGGTATCAGAGCTTAGGCTTCAGATCTCTGTAGTGTATCCTAGGCTTGAAGTTTAGGATGCCGGACTGTGAGTTTGGTTTGAAATATTAGTGATTCTTGCAGGATGTCTTGACTTGATTGGTACAAGAGGGAATGTCGAGGACGACATTCTTTTAAGGAGGGGAGATTGTGACTGTAACAGCCCCACTTTCCCCTAAGGCGAACCAAAGGGGTTAGCGGACTGCCTGCCCAGCTCTCACCAGGACTACGGATCAGATTAGAGCGATCTAATACTTTTCGGGTCAAACAACCGCGTGTGAACAAGTCGAACCCACAAAAATAAATAAAAAAAAAAAACAAAGTCGGAGTCGGCCAGGAAGAGGAACCGACACGTCAAACCCAACCAAACGTCAAGCAAATATTTACATCTCACAAGTTCGCATATACAACCCAACAGGGGCATACCAAAATGATTCAAAAGTGGATACATGTACGGTTTTCCAAATCCAAAAGAGAAACGGACCCAAACTATATTTAGGGTTTAAATCAATGAGCTATACAAAAGATATGTCCAACTAGCTCAAGTCGGCAACCGATTATCAAATCCAGTCCAAAAGTATTTATTTTTCCTGTAAGGAAAATGTGAGATCCCGAAAATTTTCTTATTTTTTTTTCCGGCTTTTATTTTGGGCTTTTGGGCATAATTTTAGGGTTTTCTTTTATCTGTGGGTTTTCTGGGGAATTTTATGAGAAAATAGGAATTTTGCATCATTTTCTGGGTTTAAGTCAATTTCTGTGCTATTAAGGGTGTACAGTGGTTGTGGGACCCACTAAGACGATCGGTACGGTAAAATGTAGTTTTGGGAAATTTTATATACGGAAGCTTTGTGACCTAGTGTTATGGGTTAATTAGAGGTTAGTTGGTTTAATTAAGTGTTGTAAGACAAGAATGAGATAAGCTTGGGAAAAAACACATGTTGCAATCCTATTGGACCTTGGACTTTTGACTTGTCTACACCTTTACTAAATTAAAATTTTGACCAAAATTCTTCATTATTTCTTACCTCTTGGCCGGCCAACTAGAGAGAAAAGAAGGAAGAAAGCTCTTCAATTTCCCTTCATTTTCTTGCCCAAATCTTGCAAACCAACCATTAATCTCCCAAATCTTTCCATAAAACTTGCTTGCTAGGTAAGATTGAAGTACTTGGTGGTTTTGGTTTGGAGGGAAAAGCTCTCATCTACCTTGTATCAAGAAAGTGTAAGGTGATTAACTATGGAATTGTTTCCTTATTGTTTGTAAGATGAAATTGGTTGGTGATAGGGAATAAAGATGCTATTTTATGGGTTATTTCAAGACTTATGGTTGAGTTATGTCAATTTTTCTATTTATTGAGGAATTTTCTGGTTTATATGATATCTCATGGTTGAGTTGAGTGTGATGGATTTATATGGCTTGATTTAGAGCCTTTGTGTGTTAATGGTGGTTAATTGTAGAAGATTTCAACATTTGTGAGGAAAATTTCGGTTTAGGGTTTGATGAAATTGGGGTTTTTCCATGTATGGTTTTTATGCTAGCAATTGATGTGTATTTGATTGTATTGTGTTTCAAATAAGGTGAATGGACTAGTTTATGACTCCTAAGTGTTTTGGTATAAGTTGGGTGTTGTTCATTAGGTTGGAAAAGTGAAGAAATTAAGGGGAAATGCCGCCCAATTGGTTAGAAGGATGGATAGTTTTGAATTGAGGAGAATTGTATAGAAATGGAAGAATTGGGGGAGTTTGTTCACATTCCACACTTTCGTTGCTCTACTTGTTATTTTGAGTAACTTGTATTAGTAGGTTAAAATTGTACGTTGACTCGTGATTGAGTCTCAAATATGTTTGCTTGCTTGTTTTAGGTCGAACCGGTGGACCGGGACCTACTCCTGACTCGAACGTGTGATTTACTTGATTACTTGGTGAGTGTACCATGCAATGGTTGAATGTACTTGCTATGTGATTTGAATAGGTCAAGGGTGTACTTTATCGCTCTTGACCACTTATGTGCATTACTGTTATTGTTGAACTGTTGAATTTCATGTGTATATGGGTTGATAATTGCTAGGGCTATGCCCTATTATTACTGTGAAAATTGAGCTCATCCCCTTAGACCGTTATTCGAGTCGAGCCGGCAAGGGCTTGGGCGATTCGTTAACGAGCCTTTGGGTCACTAGTAGGCGAGTGGAGTGTTAACTCCTCGACCTTGTGGTATACTCGAGTATTACCTTTTGAAACTATGAGGTGTGCGGGCCCGATTAGGGGGTGAATGGTGGAAGGAAATGGTGAGAAGAGGTGTCTACGGATCTTGGTTATCTTCAATGGTTGACGGAGTGTCAACGAATATGATCAAGTATGGAAATCGGAAAACGGCCCTTGAGGGCCGACTGTATCCTTTTATACATGGTTGAGTTCATAAAACACTTATGTGTGTTTGTTGGATTGTATGACTTACTTGTGAAATTGGTACCTCACGGGCGTAAGCTCACCCCCGTTGTTTTGTTTTCCTTACAGGGACACTGTTGAACTCAAGTTTTGAAAAGGGTTGAGCTAGTTATATAGTTAATTTTGAATAGCTCCTCTCACATTTGAAAACCTTGATGTATATGAATTCAAGTGCTTTTGAAGTGTAATTTGAACCTTTCTTATGTATATAAGTCATGTATGTGTATAGCTTTATCAAGTCTTGGACCAACTGCGTTATGTTTTGATGTGTTTATGTGAGTATCGGTTGCAAACGAAGGGAGAAAGAATTTTGGCAAAAACTCTGCCCAGAATCCGGCCAAGAATCCGGCCAGTTTCTGGCCGGATACAAGGCCGGATATGCAGGGGAAAAAAAGAAAAAAAATTTGGTTTTTGGCTTCGGGTGGCAATCCGACCGAAGCAATCCGGCCAACTTCCGGCCGGATTTCCGGCCGGATTGACAGGGGAATTTCGACCCCTTTGGGGTCTAGCCTTGGCCTCCTATCCGGTCGAGAATCCGGCCGGGTATCCGGCCAGATTCTGGCCGGATAGTGACGTGGCCGGTTACTGTTCATCTGCGGCAAATTTTCATTTTCGTTTTCTTGTCCGATTGAAGTGCTCGAGCGCTATACTTTCTTGCATAATGATATTATGGTTATAAGAACAAGTTAATGGGATAAATCGTTCACTTTGTTGAATTTTCCTTTATATATTAAACGCGATTCGATTGTTTGCGACCCGTAGTCCTGGCGAGAGCTGGGCAGGCGGTCCGTCGACCCCTCTGGTTCGCCTTAGGGGAAGATGGGGTCGTCACAGAAAACAAAAGGAACAGAACGGGGTGAGCTTGCGCGCAATGAGGTACCAAACAGATAGCAATAAAATCATGGCATTTCACATTTAACAAATCAGATACACATGTCAGATGTAAAGCAAAGGAACCAATGATTCAAATCAGAAGGATACGGGTGGCTCTCAAGAGCCAAATTTCCAGCGCAGTACTTGATCCAAACCGGTTGACTCTCCGTCAACGTATATAGAACCAATGCGTCCGTAGACCCCTCTTTACTCCGAATTCCATCCACCAAACACCCCTTTACCGGGCCCGCTCACCGTAACCGAACAGAAATGGTAATACTCGAGTATACCCGGAATCAAGGGTCTCAATACCCAAAATCCCCGAACAGACTACCGTGGTTCGTTATCTAATCGTCCAGGCCCTTGCCGGCCCGAGTCGAATAACTTAGCCACAGGATTGAGCTCATAGGTCATTGAAATCCGAACAGATGCAGACACAGATAACAGATTCAGATACAGATACAGGATAGCAGATTCAGATAGCAGATTCAGACGGCAGATTTAGATAGGCACTCAAAATTGGCATATGAGCAGATAGAAGAACGAGTGTGATAAAGTACACCCTCGCCTCCATTTTATCAAAACAGTATTTGGCTTCAATAGTCATAAATCAAGTATTCAGATATTCAGATATTTCATATAATGGGTAGCAGGTAGTGGAACACTCACCAGCTCAACTTCAAAAGTTTTCACTTCAGATTGGCCTTAATCGCCAAGAAACCCTAAAATAATCAAAATAAACCAATTGAAGGTTTTACTTCCAGAATCGAGTAAACAGAATGCACATGTGAGGCTCGACTACACGTCGTACGCCTTGCCAAATAAATACTAATGCAAGAAGGCAAAAACATGATTCCCTTGGAAATGAAAAGGTAGCATGAAGACCTAGGCGCAAACAACCCAAAAGCCTTTCATTCTACCAAAAGGCAAATCCAACTTAAAGGAACCAAACGGCCTAGAAAATCGGGCAGCACTTCCCCTAAATTTCTTACTTTTCCAGCCATTAAGGCTTCATTATATCCTCAAATCAGTCCCAACATCTCACACAAAATTCATTTCATTTCCCAAAAGCCGTTCGCTAGGCTCAAAGTGGTACAAGTACAAAAGTTAGTTAGGAAACAACCGAAATGAAAGCAAGCCCTAAAAGAGACTCGATAACGAGTCATATAGCCATACCAATTATAACCCTAATAGGGTTTCATATGCATAAATAAGCATCATAGGTAACCAGAAATTAAGAAATGGCTTTAACTTAGGCCTTAACAAAAAAACGTATTTGACCTCATAATGCGGTAATGACACCACTTTCACTACGGTTGTCGGATGGGGGTACAATACCCACCGTTTCGAAGCTATGAAACAGGGCTACAACAATGTAGAAGGCCACTCAGTCCAAATCCTAGCACAACTAGGTCGAAAATGCAGAATTCCACAACCTGAACCGTAATTGCAGGTCTACAAATCACACAAAACTGTAATCAGTACAACTCGGTCTATACAGGTCCAAATGCATTGATTCCAAAGGCATATGGTAGCTAAGACACTCAGGTACATTTCATCAGAAGACATCAACAACAAAATCCAAACCAATTCCAGTCAAAATGGCCAATTACTAGTGCAGTTTTCGCATTCTGATCAACCCAGAACAGCAACAGTAAAAACGCCATATCTCACTCTACACTAATCCAAATGACCTGAAATTTTGAAGACACCTCAAACACATCAATACCTACAACTTTTATGTTTTGAGGAAAGTCCAATTCGGCCTCTAACCCTATGATCCAAAACCGGACAGAATTAGGGGTTATCAAACCCTCACTTTTCACAATTCACTCCAAACCCAAAATTAGTTGCTATTATCACCAATTCACACCCACATGAGTCATTACCCCTCATTATCAACCATCATAGATGACCACAACATCACATTCATATTAAACCAGAAAATTCCTCAAAAAAATAAAAACTTCACTAAATAACTTCAAATCAAGAAATAAATCACAACTAACATCACTTTAGCCACTACTAAGCATAACTTAAGCATCATTAGGTGTAGGAGGAAGTTTAGCATCACTTACCAAGTAAACAAGAGAGAGGAAGTTGTAGACCACCTTAGCTCTCCAAGAAAACTTCACTAAAGCACTCACTAGCACCAAGTGGTAGGATTTTATGGAGTAGAATCAAGATCAAACACTTGGTTTTGGAAGATTGAACCAAATGGAAGCTAAAAGTTGAAGAGTTTCTTCTTCCTTCCTTGCTCAAGATGGCCGGCCACTATAGAGGTAAGAAATGGTAATTTTTTGTGAATTTTAAAGATATTTAATCAAGTTTGGTCAAAAGTCAAAAAAGTGAATAGCGTTCTTAAGTCAAAACCAATGATATAGTGACACTTGTCACTCTCATAAATGCAATCTTATCTTTTCTTTTCCTCTCACATCAATCAAATCTCACTCTCTACTTATCTCTTAACACCCGATAAATTTTACACAGTATCCGAAACTTAACCTTAGTGGCCGAATTTTTCCGAACTTTTCGCACTAGCGGGTCCCACGTCCGATATACGTTCTTAATTTCTCAAAATCTATTCGATACTAGAAAAATCATCTAAAAACTATATTTACTCGTAAAAATAATCTAGAAAATTTTCCGGATACAGAAAGTGTAGAAAACAAGCCATTGAAAATAAGAAAACCTAGAAAGATTATAAAACCTAACAAATGGAAAAGTTACGGGTTCTCACAGTGACGCCCCGAAAAAAATGAGTTTGAGAACCCTGAAATTTTCTAATTTTCTAGGGTTTATTTTTTTAACGCCCGCCTTTTCTACATTTTCTTGATTAGAAAAATTCCCCAGATAAAGTTTATGAGCAAAAATAGTTTTAAAATGATTTTTCTTGTATCGGTTAGTTTTTGAGAAATTAAGAGCATATTTTGAACGTGGGACCCGCAAGTGCGGTAAATGCATTATATTTTTGACAACTTGTTGGAATTTTGTATTAAGTGATATTATTTTACAATGTGTTAAGATATTTGTATTGGAGAGACAAAAAGATAAGATTAAAACCCTAAAGGACCATTTGTCACAAAACCATTGGACCTTGACTTTTGACCAAGACTTTTTTGATCTTTATCTTGGAAAAATTGGACAAACTTTCTTCATTTCTTTCATGCTCTTGGCCGAACCTCTTAGAGTAAAGGAGAGAAAAATTCCTTCATCTTGTTACTTCAATTCTTGTCCAAATCTTGAGTTTCAACCGATTAAATTGTAACCCACTCCATAAAACTTGCTAGCTAAGGAAGATTGAAGCTCTTGGTGGAGTTGTTTTGGAAGAAAAATCCCTAAGTCATCACCTTTCTTGATATTTGAAGGTATCATGTCTAGTCATCCTTCCTTTGTTCTTGATTATGTTAAATTAGTGACTTGTGATGGCTAAAGAGATGGTTTGATGGATTATATCTTGAGTTGTGGTGGACTTGATGAAGTTTTATAATTTTTGGAGATTTTTCTGTTTTAATATGAACATGGGTGTGTGGTTATATATGATGATTGGAAATGATGTTTAAGAACTCTATGAGGTGGAAAAAGTGGTCAATTGCAATCAATTTCTGTTTTGGAAGAAATTTCAGAAAATTAGGGTTCTTGAGGGAGCATTCTGTCCGAATTTTTATCTCCTAGTTAGAGGCCGAATTGGCCTTGTCTTAAAACATAAAAGTTGTAGGGAATGACATTTTAGAGGTGCCTACAAAATTTGAGATCAATCGGAGTAGTGTAGAATGAGAAAAGTCGAAATTACTATTGCTGTCCTGGTTTTACCCGAATGCTAGAATTGCGCCTGTAATTGGTTGTTTTGGCTGGAATTGCTTCCGAATTGGATGTTGAGGCCTTCTGATAAAATTTATCCCTGTTTCTTAGCTTTCAGGTGGTTTTGGAATTTCTGGATTTGGAGTTGGAGAGCCTGAGTTATGATGTTTCCGCTAGAATGCGTTCTGTGAATCTGTTTTTCCGGTTCTGGTGTAGTTTCTTGCATTTTTTGACCTGGTTACACTCGAAACTGGGTTGAGTGACCTTCTGCAATATTGTAGCCCTGTCTCTTAGCTTCGAAACGGTGGGTCTTGAACCTTCATCCGACAATTGTAGCGCCTTTGGTACCATTACCGCACAATGACGTCAAAACTGTTTTTCTGGTTTTGAGCTTAACTCTCATTTCCAAACTTTTCCCTAGTTTGACTTGTACTAGTACTACTTGGAGTTTGCTGAATGGCTATTGGATGAACTTGTTGTTGTGTGTGTACCTTTGGGTTGGAATGAGGAAATCATGAAGCCATAACGGCTGGAAAAGTAAGCAAATTTAGGGGAAGTGTTGTCCGAACTTTTAAAGGATTTGTTTGCATTGACTTTGTGATCTAAGACTTGGATTTGAGCAAGGCAATGATATATGATGGATGGTTTCTGAGCCATGGAGGTGAGTGACCTCAAACTATTTCTAAAGTTATTTATGAACCGTTTCCTGCATTATTTACTTTTGAACCGTTTTCTTGCATTATTTACCTTTAAATTGTTTCCAAAGTTACTTTTGAACTGTTTTCTTGCATATCATGCGTGCATGCATATGAGTGTTCCTTGTTGCTGTATTCCTTGATTTATTGGCTTGTTATTATTGATTGATAATGTGTTAAGTGCTTTCAATGATTGTTAAAACGAGTTTTCTAGGCGAGTGTGTACTTTATCGCACTCGACCTAAATAAATATGAAAATTTCAATGATTAGTGATTAAATGCTATTTGCGCATGAATGTAAGCCGTTTGGCTGAACTGGCCACTGCCCTTTGTTATCGATCGACCCGAGCCAGAAGCAGACTCGGTCGGGCGATATGGTGACCCTGGGTGAATTTGGTATACTCGAGTATTACCTTGTAGTCCGGCTACGTCCGGATGGGTGGAGACCGGCCAACGTTCGGAAAAAACAAAGATGAACGAGAGATTATTTATAAAACAATGAACGTATCCTTTTCATGAATGTTACTCTCGCTTTCCATTGTACATGTTTCTTGAATTATTGATACTCCATATTTAATGTTTTGTAAATGTTGTAATCATTTCTGGACTTATCATTTGATCTATGACATCATTGATTTATGACATCATTGAAAAGAAATATTGTTAAACCGATTTGATTACTGATTTTCTGGTTACTCGCTGAGCTTCTAGCTCACCGCAAAAATATTTTATTCCCCTCCACAGGGCTCAAGGCGAAGGCAGGACTTGTTGTGCTTATTCACGTGAATGGATGGCCTATATCTTGTACAGTTTTGGATTTGGAATCATTTGATGTATAGTTGGGAATTAGTTTCCGCTGCATTTGTGACATGTAATTATTGGAGACTTGGATGTATATTTGTGGACCATGTGATGTATATTTGAGGTTTATTCTTATAATTCAGCTGAGGACTTTAGTGAACGACTGAGTCCCGGCGAGAGCTGGGCATGCGGTCCGCCGAACCCTCTAGTTCGCCTTAGGGGAAGGTGGGGTCGTCACAGTTGGTATCAGAGCTTAGGCTTCAGATCTCTGTAGTGTATCCTAGGCTTGAAGTTTAGGATGCCGGACTGTGAGTTTGGTTTGAAATATTAGTGATTCTTGCGGGATGTCTTGACTTGATTGGTACAAGAGGGAATGTCGAGGACGACATTCTTTTAAGGAGGGGAGATTGTGACGCCCCGAAAAAAATGAGTTTGAGAACCCGGAAATTTTCTAATTTTCTACGGTTTATTTTTTTAACGCCCGCCTTTTCTACATTTTCTTGATTAGAAAAATTCCCCAGATAAAGTTTATGAGCAAAAATAGTTTTAAAATGATTTTTCTAGTATCGGTTAGTTTTTCAGAAATTAATAGCGTATTTTGAACGTGGGACCCGCAAGTGCGGTAAATGCATTATATTTTTGACAACTTGTTGGAATTTTGTATTAAGTGATATTATTTTACAATGTGTTAAGATATTTGTATTGGAGAGACAAAAAGATAAGATTAAAACCCTAAAGGACCATTTGTCACAAAACCATTGGACCTTGACTTTTGACCAAGACTTTTTTGATCTTTATCTTGGAAAAATTGGACAAACTTTCTTCATTTCTTTCATGCTCTTGGCCGAACCTCTTAGAGTAAAGGAGAGAAAAATTCCTTCATCTTGTTACTTCAATTCTTGTCCAAATCTTGAGTTTCAACCGATTAAATTGTAACCCACTCCATAAAACTTGCTAGCTAAGGAAGATTGAAGCTCTTGGTGGAGTTGTTTTGGAAGAAAAACCCCTAAGTCATCACCTTTCTTGATATTTGAAGGTATCATGTCTAGTCATCCTTCCTTTGTTCTTGATTATGTTAAATTAGTGACTTGTGATGGCTAAAGAGATGGTTTGATGGATTATATCTTGAGTTGTGGTGGACTTGATGAAGTTTTATAATTTTTGGGGATTTTTCTGTTTTAATATGAACATGGGTGTGTGGTTATATATGATGATTGGAAATGATGTTTAAGGACTCTATGAGGTGGAAAAAGTGGTCAATTGCAATCAATTTCTGTTTTGGAAGAAATTTCAGAAAATTAGGGTTCTTGAGGGAGCATTCTGTCCGAATTTTTAGCTCCTAGTTAGAGGCCGAATTGGAATTGGGTTAAAACATGAAAGTTTTAGGGAATGACATTCTAGAGGTGCCTACAAAATTTGAGGTTAATCGGAGTAGTGTAGAATGAGAAAAGTGAAAATTACTATTGCTGTCCTGGTTTTACCCGAATGCTAGAATTGTGCCTGTAATTGGTTATTTTGGCTGGAATTGCTTCCGAATTGGATGTTGATGCCTTCTGATGAAATTTATCCCTGTTTCTTAGCTTTCTACTGGTTTTGGAATTTCTGGATTTGGACTTGGAGACCCTGAGTAATGATGTTTCTGCTAGAATGCGTTCTGTGAATCTGTTTTTCCGGTTCTGGTGTAGTTTCTTGCATTTTTTGACCTGGTTACACTAGAAATTGGGTTTAGTGACCTTCTGTAATATTGTAGCCCTGTCTCTTAGCTTCGAAACGGTGGGTCTTGAACCTTCATCCGACAATTGTAGCGCCTTTGGTACCATTACCGTAAAATGACGTCAAAACTGTTTTTCTGGTTTTGAGCTTAACTTTCATTTCCAAACTTTTCCCTAGTTTGACTTGTACTAGTACTACTTGGAGTTTGCTGAATGGCTATTAGATGAACTTGTTGTTGTGTGTGTACCTTTGGGTTGGAATGAGGAAATCATGAAGCCATGACGGCTGGAAAAGTAAGCAAATTTAGGGGAAGTGCTGTTCGAACTTTTAAAGGATTTGTTTGCATTGAGTTTGTGATCTAAGACTTGGATTTGAGCAAGGCAATGATATATGATGGATGGTTTCTGAGCCATGGAGGTGAGTGACCTCAAACTATTTCTAAAGTTATTTATGAACCGTTTCCTGCATTATTTACTTTTGAACTGTTTCCACAGTTACTTTTGAACCGTTTTCTTGCATTATTTACCTTTAAACTGTTTCCAAAGTTACTTTTGAACTGTTTTCTTGTATATCATGCGTGCTTGCATATGAGTGTTCCTTGTTGCTGTATTCCTTGATTTATTGGCTTGTTATTATTGATTGATAATGTGTTAAGTGCTTTCAATGATTGTTAAAATGAGTTTTCTAGGCGAGTGTGTACTTTATCGCACTCGACCTAAATAAATATGAAATTTTCAATAATTAGTGATTAAATGCTAGTTGCGCATGAATGTAAGCCGTTTGGCTGAACTGGCCACTGTCCTTTGTTACCGATCGACTCGAGCCAGAAGCGGACTCGGTCGGGCGATATGGTGACCCTGGGTGAATTTGGTATACTCGAGTATTACCTTGTAGTCCGGCTACGTCCGGATGGGTGGAGTCCGGCTACGTCCGGATGGGTGGAGACCGGCCAACGTCCGGAAAAAAAAAAAGATGAACGAATAAAAAGATGAACGAGAGATTATTTATAAAACAATGAACGTATCCTTTTCATGAATGTTACTCTCGCTTTCGATTGTACATGTTTCTTGAATTATTGATACTCCATATTTAATGTTTTGTAAATGCTGTAATCGTTTCTGGACTTATCATTTGATCTATGACATCATTGATTTATGACATCATTGAAAAGAAATATTGTTAAATCGATTTGATTACTGATTTTCTGGTTACTCGCTGAGCTTCTAGCTCACCCCAAAAATATTTTATTCCCCTCCACAGGGCTCAAGGCGAAGGCAGGACTTGTTGTGCTTATTCACGTGAATGGATGGCCTATATCTTGTACAGTTTTGGATTTGGAATCATTTGATGTATAGTTGGGAATTAGTTTCCACTGCATTTGTGACATGTAATTATTGGAGACTTGGATGTATATTTGTGGACCATGTGATGTATATTTGAGGTTTATTCTTGTAATTCAGTTGAGGACTTTAGTGAACGACTGAGTCCCGGCGAGAGCTGGGCAGGCGGTCCGCCGAACCCTCTGGTTCGCCTTACGGGAAGGTGGGGTCGTCACACTATCACAAGTCATTAATTTAACAAAATCAAGAATAAAGAAAGGATGGCTAGACATGATACCTTGAAATATCAAGAAAGGTGATGGCTTAGGTGTTTTTCTTCCAAAACAACTCCACCAAGAGCTTCAATCTTCCTTAGCTAGCAAGTTTTATGGAGTGGTTTGCAAATTAATCGGTTAAAACTCAAGATTTGGACAAGAAATTGAAGTGGAAGATGAAGGAATTTTCTTTCTTTTCTCTCTCTCTAATTTCAGCCAAAAGAGACAAGAAAATGAATGAATTTTGGTCAAAAATCTGATTTTATTAAAGTTACCAATCTTGGTCAAAGTCCAACACCTTTTTGATTAGCCAATCACAATTAAGCTTAGGAACTTCATGGAACCTTTAAGAAGTCTAGCAATTTATGATTAACCAAAAGTCACACTATGGCCCCAACTTCTTTTAATCTTTACAATTAACTCCAATGAGTTGTCAACAATATACCGCATTTACCGCACTAGCGGGTCCCACATCCATAACGCACTTCAAATTTAACCCGAACTAACTTATACCAGAAAAATGGTTGGAAAAACTATATTCACTTATAAAGTGTCCAGAAAATTAATGTAGTAAAATAAAATAAGGAAAATGTATGAAAAGGAATAGAATTAAATGATATAAATTAATTAAATTTTTTTGTTTTTTTGTTTTTTTTGGGCTCTCACACAAGAGGAGGAGGATGCGAAAGTAAGAAAGAATATTGCTTTGAAGGCTTCACAAGATGAAGATGATCCAACCTCCGTGAGTGAAGATGACATGGAAGGTGATGATAGTGATATTGCACTCATCACACGAGGCTTCAAAAGAATACTCAACAAGAGGAAATTCAGAAAAAGTGGACCAAGCAACTCCTTCCCGAATCAGTCCAACAATTTGAGAAATAAAGGGAAGATATAGTTCAATAAAAAGCAAGCTGATAAGTGCTTTGAATGCGGCCAACCTGGATACTATGCAAGTGAATGTCCAGTGATGCAGAAGAAATAAGGAAGAAAACCAAGATTCAACAAATTTCAATTCACATGGAAGGAGTGCAACTCCGATGGTGAAATTGAAGAGGATGAAGAATCTGTTCAATTGGCTTTTATGGCCATTGGAGATGATGAGGTAACATCTTGTAACTCTCAAGTTGAAAGTGATGATAAAACTGATGAAGATCTTGAATCTTTCATTATAAAATTGCATGATAGTTTGAAAGAATCCTATGTTAGAAACAAGGAGTTAAAATAGAAAATTAGTTTTTTGCTTCGAGATAATGCAAATCTTTTTCAACAAAATAAAAAGTTGAAAGCTAAAAATGATTACTTCAAAAAGAGTGAGACTGATTTACATTTTGAACTTGATAGAAAAATAAAACTTTGTGAATTGTTCAAAAAGGAACAAGGTGATTTGAAAAGAAGAATGAATGGTCTAAATGAATTGTTTAAACACAAGAAACAAGTCTATTTTCAAAAGAATATGTTGAATTCTAATTCCAACGAATTTGCTATCCATAGGAAAAGGCAAGTCAGATTTATTAGGGTTCATGTGAACAACTCTTTGGTTATGTGTAATTTCTGTTGTCAAAAAGGTCACATGAAAAGTGATTGCTATGTGAGAAAGAATATAAAAAAAGGCATGAAATGCATGTGGATAGTTAGACACGATGCTAACTCTAACAAGTAGGAGATTTTGTTAATCATTGCAGTGATTCTTGTTCATAATATTTTTTTTATATTTCTGATATTTTGATCTGAGTTTTTGAATTTTACTGAATCTGTATGATATCAAAAGGGAAAGAAAAAAACAATTCTGATCTAAAGATGGTTTGCTTTGTCAAAACTCTCTGTCATATGTTGATTCTTCTTTTGATATCAAATTCTCTGTGATATGTTGGTGATTGCTGTCATTTTTCTGTTTTTATACTCTGTTATTGCTGTTGGATTATGATAGTTGATTTTTTACTCTCATCTTATGATAACAAAAAGGGGGAGAGATGGATGCTATGTGTAAGGCGGAGTTTTTCTGAAATTATAAGTTTTGGATGCGATGATTGAGGGGGAGCTTATACTTATTTTTGTTTCTTTCCATCCATTGTTTTGTCATCATCAAAAAGGGAGAGAATGTTGATCTTGATTCCTATCTTTTGATGTTTACAAAACAAATGGATGATACTAATATTTCTTCAAGATATACTTTCAGTTTTGAAGTTATTTGATTCCATGAACAAGTGCAATTGAAAGGGGACAAAGTATGCTGAAGCTGTCGGACGCTCAAGAAGTCAGGATCGGACGTCCGATAATCGTTGCGTCACTTCGGACGCAGAAAACCAACCTACCGGATGTCCGAAAGAATTGAAGAAAATTTTCCAGTTTTACATCATACCTTCGGACGCAGAAAACCAACCTACCGGACGTCCGAAAGAATTGAAGAAAATTTCTCAAACTCACTGCCTGCTGTCGGACGCATAAAACAGGGCTATCGGACGTCCGACACTACCAACGGCTAGTTGACTGTTCAGCTACTTTCTATCCGTTGGAAGCATTAATGAGGCACTTTCTTGGTCCTATATAAATAGTGGTTGGTCAGACACTTCAAACAACTTTGGCACACTGAAAATACAAAATATCTAGAGAGATTTTAGTGAGAAAATACTCTTCAAAGAAGATTTGTAGTCTTAGTGGTGTTAGGTTCATTGTAAGTTTTTCATTTGTGAGTGAATACTTCATGAGTGTAACTCTGTGAGTGTTGTCCTTAGGAATAGTAAAATGTCCTGGCTTGACCGAGTGGAGTTCGGGGCAAGGAGGAGGTGAACCTTCCTTTGTACACAAGAGTGATTGTAATTCATCAACTTGAGAAGCTTGGTTGAATTAATCTACAAGCTCAAGAGGAGCTGTGTGGTTAATTGGTTTGCAATTCCTTCCTTTTTATTTACTTACTGTTACGTTTATGATCTTTGCATTGTTTGTTTCTTGGTTGTTTTCGATCCTTACAAGTCTAAACAAAAACCCTAGTTTACTTGTGACTAACCGATTTTCTTAAATCTCTCATTTTGAATCGAAACCCTAATTATAATCACTGGAATGGTAAAATCCCTCATATTTTCTTAAAATTCCTTTTTATTTGGCATTTATTCCCTTATAATAGCTAACTACTCATTTACATCCCCAATGTTTAGAATAAAGAATAGAATTAAGAGTTGTCCCTTTTGCATGCATCGTTTGGGTAAACTAGGATTTTTATGCCTATTCGTAGTGTGACTAACCAGTACGGAGAGTGGATCAAATTTGCTGATCAAGAGTGAGTTTTAGATGATATTAAGTATGTGAGGAGAAGTGATAATAATAAGTTAGTGAATTATAAGATAAAACCCTAGTATACGCGATTTAAGGAAAATCGGTTCGAACCGACGAGTATCGTTTACTACCGATTGGACGCACCACCTGACCAACACTTTCCTACCATAAAATATGTGACAGCCCCACCTCACCCTAAGGCGAACCAAAGGGTTTGGCGGACCGCCTGCCCAACTCTCGCCAGGACTACGGAGTCAATTCACACAAACCCAACATAATACGCGCGATGGGACCCAAAGAAAATGAACAATCGGAAACTACTAAAGTGAGAACATGCCTACCAAACCATAAAATCATAGTCTCAACGGAATACATTTAATAGACAAGGTTAAACACTTATACATATATTTACATTGAAGTCTTGAACAAATTAACATACAGTGCGATCCGAGGTACTCATACTACACAAAACACAATTTGGGCTTCGTTTTCAAAAGAGTTTAACAACATGACATATATACTAGCGTGACCCTTTTTTTCCAAAACCGTGATTTCCAAGTTTGTCCCCTGTAAGGAAAACAAATGCAACAGAAAGGGGTGAGCTTATACTCAATGAGGTACCAAACATATAGGGGTAAAATCATGACCTTTCACGTTTAATCAATCAGATACATATACCAGATATCAAGGAAATCATTTAGACACGGTGATTCAAAGGGAAAGGATACAAGTGGCTCTCAGGAGCCAGATTTCCATTTACAGTACTTGATCCGAACCCGTTGACTCTCCATCAACGTAAATAGAACCAACATATCCGTAGACCCCACTTTACACCGATTTCGGTCCACCAAACATACCCCTACCGGGCCCAAACTCCATTCAGGAACAGTAATGGTAATACTCGAGTATACCGGAATCAAGAGTCTCAATATCCAAAGATTCCCAAAACAGACTACCGTGATTCGTTATCTAATCGATCAGGCCCTTGTCGGCCCGACTTGAGTAACTAGCCACAGGTGTTGAGCTCAGAGGTCACAGAAAGGTCGTTGGATACCAGCCTCCAAACGACGTCCGAACAGACCCAGATAAAGTTAACAGATTATGCACAGTAAATAGGCATATGGACAGACAAGAGAACGAGTGTGATAAAGTACACCCTCGTCTCAAACAGAATAAACAGATAGTGCAATCATTTAAATCGCAGATTGCAGGGGTAGAAACCAAGTTAACCGGCAAATGAGGGGAGTGGTACACTCACTGGTTCAAGTACAGATACTTCAAAAGTTTTCACTTCAAACTGGCTTTAATCACCAAGAAACCCTAATATCATCAAAGTAAAACAATTGAAGGTTTCACATCCAAAATCGAGTAAACGGAATGCACAAGTGAGGCTCGACTACATGTCGTACGCCTTTCCAAGTTAAGTACTAGTACAAAAGAATAAAATATGACTTTTGAGCAAAAAGATAATAGTTGGTACTAGGGTTACAAACAACCCCCAAAACCCCACATTTGTACTAAGATCAACTCAATTGAAGGAATCGTGTAGCCCTAAAATTTTGGGCAGCATGCCCTCTGTATTTACCTATTTTCCCCAGCCACTTATGGATTCATTATTTTCCTCAATCAATCCCAAAGTCATACGCAATATAAATTCATCACAACAGCTGTTCAATAAGTTCAAAGTCATTCAAGTACAAAATTTAGCTAGGAAAATGATCGGAAATGAAAGTTAAGCCCTAAAACCCAAAAACAGTTTTGATGTCATTTAGCGTATTGGACACAACCGGCGCTAAGATTATCGGATGGATGTGAAATATATACCGTTTCGAAGATAAAAGAAAGGGTTACAATGTTGAAGAAGGCCACTCAATCCAGTTTACAATGTATCTAGGTCAAATTTACCAAAACAACTCCAGATTTTCCAGTTCGAAGTTTACTGTGGCAGTCCTGATTCATTCGATCATATCTCAGCACATATGTCTCCAATTCAAGTGATTTCAAAGCCATATGAAACCTAAGATACAAAGCTATAATTCTTAAGAAGATATCGACAACCAAATCAGTAGTATTTCCGGTCAAACTAACCAATTACAGAAGCTGATTATCAGTTTCGGACAGAAATAGGGAAGCAGGGGTATTTCGGTCTTTTCATAGGTTACGTTGCTCCGATTGTGCTGAAATTTTGTAAGAAACTATAAAACATCATTATCTACAACTTTTATGTTTTAACCCAAGGCTAATTCGGCCTCTAACTAGGAGAAACGGTACCGGGAAGAATAGGGTTAATTGAAACCCTAATTCCGAAATTTCCTTTCAAAGCGAAAATTTTCCGCAAATAGCCACAATTTACGCACTCTAGCTTCATTCTAAACTATTTCTAACCATCATCCATGGCCACACAATATTAAACATATAAAAACAGAAAAATCATGAATAAATAGAAAAATTCACCAATCTCAACCAAAATCATGAAATAGTCCACAAAATCACCTCTTAGACTACCACAAGCCACTAATTAAACATCATTAGATAGAAAAGAGAGGTTCCTTAGCTACTCACCTTATCAAACAAAGAAAGGAGACAACTTAGCACCTTAGTCTTTCAAAGCTACTTCACTAATCACCTCACAATCACTAAACTAAGGGTTTTTATGGAGAAAATTCAAGATTAATTGGTTGGTTTGTTGGATTGAGCAAGATTGGAGCAAGAAATTTGAGAGCTTTTCTTTTCTTTTCTTCCTTAAGAGGGCTGGCCAAGGAGTGAAGAAAAATGAAGATTTCTTGGTCAATTTTTGGTAAATTAGTAAAGTGATGAATAGTGGTCAAAAGCAAGATTAAGTCTCCAAGTGACACTTGTCACTCCAATTAATGCATGGCTATCCTTTTATCCCTCTCACACCAATCCATTTGGGAACCTCTAATTATCTCTTAACACCTGATAAAATAAACCCGGTATACAAAACTTAACCTAACTGGCCGAATTTTACCGAAATTTTCACACTAGCGGGTCCCACGTCCGGTATACGCTCTAAATGTCTTGAAGACTAACCGATACTAGAAAAATAATTTAAAAACAATATTTACTCATAAAAATTATCTAGAAAATTTTCCTAATAAAGAAAATGCAAAAAAGCATGTACTTAAATAGAATAAAACCTAGAAAATGAGAAAATTTACGGGTTCTCACAAAATATCCTTGATATTATTGCAAAATATCTCCCTCAATCTTAGCATGGAGTGGCCAAATTATTTGACCACAAAAACAAGGAAAAAGGAAAAAAATTTAAAAATGAAAGTGGCGGTCTTCCATTGGATTGTTGACTAACTAATTTACACCATATTTATCACCAAAAACCAACCTATTTCCCCCATAATTTCAGCATACCAACTGAGAGCAAGAGAGGAAGAAAAGTGAAGAGAGTTTTCCAATTTGCAACCTTGAATCCAACATTTTTAGTGAAAACAAGAAAAAACTAAACCGATTAAACACTAGTTTGGGAGCTTAGGAAGCTAAACTTTGGAAGGAGTAGTGGAGGATATCCTTTGAAAGCTTGTTATTGAGGTATATTGGTTGTCCTTTATCTTTGGTTCTTTTATTTTTGCTTAAATTGCTATACAACCCATGTTTTGATTAAATTGGTAGCTATTCAAGTAGCTGTGATGATTTTGGCTGCATTAGTAAGGTAGGGTTTTGTATTGTTCAACCCTATTTCTTATTGTGTGAATGGTATATGATGTATACAAGCTTGTATATGAGGTAGTAGTGATGGTTTTGAGCTAGAAATGCGAATTATACCTTGATCGCATCTGTTCACCCTGATATGTACTGAATAAACATTTTGCCAAAACATAGAAGTTGTAGTGCTATGTCTTAGCTTTCCAACGCCTCTAAAAACGCCGCAATCGGACTTCGGTAGCCTGAGTTATTATCGTTTATGCATAGTGCGGTTAACTAGCCCGAATGTGAGATTCTGGTTTTGTAATTTGAAATTTTGACCTAGATACTCTACGAATTGGACTGAGTGGTCTTCATCAAAGTTGTGGGCCTTTGTCTTAGCTTCGAAATGGTATCTTTTACACCTTAAACTGATGACCACAGCTTCTGTTATAATTAAAACCGTAAAAGGTGTCAAAACTGTGAAATGTCCGTCTGCGCCTTTGGGTGCGGACGCGCGATCGTTTTCATTTCCGCGCACGCCTACATGCATTTCTCAACCGTTTTTGCCATTTTGGACCGTTTAGGACTGTTTTTGTTATTTTGTTATCATTCCGGCCGCTTCAGCCAATTTCGACAATCTTGTGGCCTTAGTGTCGTTTTGACCGTTTTTTATTATTTTTGACCGGTTTTGATCGTTTAAGTTATAAACTGTTATTGTATGGTCATTTCACTTATGTGTATATATAATCTGTCAATACAGACTGTGAGGCTTTTGACGGTGACGGTTAAGCTCAGTGAATTATATCATTTTTCGTGCCAAGCATAATCAAGTGAGTAATTGGGTTGTTTATTGATGTGAAATTGTTAAAGTGCTTTGTATATGTTAAATGGGTACTTAGTGAGGGTGTACTTTATTTCACTCGACCTAAGCTCATCCTTTGTTTTGATTTCATATGTTAGAATACCTACCTTCGGTTGAGTATCACCCTTTTGCTGTGTGTTGATGGGGGTGATCTTATGACTTGAATTTGTGACGGCCCCACCTCCCCCTAAGGCAAACCAGAGGGTTCGGCGGCCGCCTGCCCAGCTCTCGCCGGGACTCAGTCGCTCACTACAGTTCTCAACCCAATTACAATATAAATCTCAAAATTACCTCAAATTCTCCAATGATTACATATTACAAATGCAGCGGAAACTGATTCCAATCGTGGAACGTATACTTACATCCATATCAATTTCAAATATTTACACAAGACCAACTCATACATAAAATAGATCCAAACTTATACTGTACACGATATAAGCCATCCAGTCATGTGAATAAGCACTCCAAGCTTTTCTTCGCCTTGAGCCCTGTGGGGGGGGAAATAAAACATTTTTGGGGTGAGCTAGAAGCTCAGCGAGTAACCATTAAAATCAGTAATCAATTCAGTTTCACAGTCGTTCATTTCAGTGATGTCATGATTTCAAGATCAAATGTACATTTATTGCTCTCGTGAGCCAGCGAGATCGTTGTACTTAAACACCCAACGCTCCAAACAAACATTAAACAGTAAACAGTCAGTGGGGGAGCCATTTGCTCCAGATGAACAGTACACAGAGGTGGAGACGTTGGTGTTCAGCACACGAATTCCAAGCACTCATTTAAGCCAAAACATGTCATGGGCCACATGCCAGCACTCATGATATGCAATCAAGTAAATAGTGCAAGAAACGGTTCATAAGAAGCTTTAACAATAGTTTGGGGTCACTTACCTCCACGGCTCAGAAATCATCCATCACATAACATTGCCTTGCTCAAATCCAAGTCTTAGATCACAAACTCAATGCAAACAAGTCCTTTAAAACTTCGGATAGCACTTCCCCTAAATTTGCTTACATTCCCAGCCATCATGGCTTCATTATTTCTTCAGCCAGTCCCAAAGTCACACAAATAAGTTCATCTAATATCCATTCAGCAAGCTCTAAGTAGTACTAGTACAAGTCAAGCTAGGAAAAAGTCCGGAAATGAAGGTTAAGCTCAAAACCAGAAAAACAGTTTTGACGTCATTTTGCGGTAATGGTGTCAATTTCACTATGATTATCGGATGGGGGTGTAAGACCCACCATTTCGAAGCTATGAAACAGGGCTACAACAATGTAGAAGGCCACTCAATCCAAATCCTAGCACAACTAGGTCAAATATGCCAAAAATACCAAACCAGAACCACTAAAACAGGTTCACAAATCACACAATGCTGTAATGAGTCCAACTCAGTCTATACAGGTCCAAATGCCGAAATTCCAAAGGCATATGTTAGCTAAGACATCCAGCTACATTTCCTCAGAAGACACCAACAACAAAATCCAAACCAATTCCAGTCAAAACAAACGATTACAAGCGCAGTTTTCACATTCTGAGCAACCCAGATCAGCAATAGTAAAATCGACATATCTCACTCTACACTAATCCAAATGACCTGAAATTTTTCAGGCACTTCAAAATCATCAATACCTACAACTTTCATGTTTTGAGTAAAGTCCAATTCGGCCTCTAACCCTATGATCTAAAACCGGACAGAATTAGGGGTTTATGAACCCTAACATTTCACAATTCATTCCAAACCCAAAATTGATTGCAAATATCAACAATTCACACCTACTAGTGTCATTATAGGCCATTGCCAATCATCATAAACAACCACACCATCATAATCCAATTAAACCAGAAAAATCATCAATAAAATAAAAACTTCACCAAATCACTTCAAACCGAGATGAAAACCAGAAATTTCAGCACTTTAATCACTAATAAGCATAACTTAAGCTTCATTAAGTGCAAGAGGGAATTCACACACCACTCACCTAGTAACCAAGAGAGATAGAGATGTTGGACACCTTAGCTCTTCAAACAAACTTCACTAAACTACCTACTAGTACCCAAGGAAGGAATTTTATGGAGTAAAAACTAATTTAGGCAAGTAGTTTGGATGATTTGAGCTACGAATTTGCCAAGATGTTGAAGAGTTTTGTCTTTCTTCTTGCTAGAGAGGGCCGGCCATCCAAAGGTAAGAAATGGTGATTTTTGGGCAATTTTTAAGATATTTAACCTTTGGTCAAAAAAAGTCAAAAATTGGAATAGTAAATCTTAAAGTAAAACCAATAAGAGGGTCCCACGTCTTTTTCCTCTCACATCAATCTTATCACTTCTTTTTCCTCTCACATCAACCAAATCTCACTCTCTACTTATCTCTTAACACCCGATAAATTTTACACAGTATCCGAAACTTAACCTTATTGGCCGAATTTTTCCGAACTTTTCGCACTAGTGGGCCCCACGTCCATTATACACTCTTAATTTTCCAAAAACTCTCCAATACTAGAAAAACCATCTAAAAACTATAATTACTCATAAAAATTCCTCAGGAAAATTTCCTGAGCCAGGAAATGCAGAAAACATGCTATTAAAGGAAATAAAACCCTCGGAAAAGATTAGGGTTTTTACGGGTTCTCAAACTCTATTTTTTTTCAGGGCGTCACACCAAAACTTAATCTAGTTGGCCGAAATTTTCCGAACTTTTCACACTAGTGGGTCCCACGTCCGGTATACGCTCTTAATTTCTCAAAATCTATTTGATACTAGAAAAATCATCTGAAAATTATATTTACTCATAAAATTTATCTAGAAAATTTTCCGGATACAGAAAGTGCAGAAAACAAGCCATGGAAAATGCGAAAACCTAGAAAATGCAAATTACGGGTTCTCACACTCTCTCCCCCTTAAAAGAATTTCGCCCTCGAAATTTTACTTTTCAAATTTAAAGTAACCAATGGCCTGTACCTTCTTCGTCTTCCGAGTCAGAAGAAACGAGATTTTTCATTCCAGTCCCTTTTCCACTTGACGGTCCAGGGTCGGTCTTGGTTGGTTGCTGGGTTCCTTTCTTTTCACGCGCTTTACTCGGGCAATGAGCAATTCGATGCTCGGCGCTCCCACATCACAGACATCTCCCTCCTCTTTTCCAACAATTCTCTTCAAAATGATTGGATTTTCTACAATAGCCACAATATGGGAGAGGAATTGGGGTCTGATCTCCTTGTGAGATATCCCTCAGTGGTCCTTTTCCCCTTAAGTTTCCTCCCAGCGTATCCTCCTTAAGTGTCTCCAGAATTGTCACACCCCTCGCTCCACGACCCTTCTTCGCCAAGGGCCTACCTTGCTCACCCTGTTCTGGCAATTTACCCCTTTTCTTGCCCCTTTTCTTGGCATGGAAGACCGTCCCCCGTGGCTTTACAATTCCTGCCCTTTGAGCTTCCTCTGGAGCCCCCATAGCAGCAGTGCTCTGTGCCATTGCTAAAGCCTCTTCGGAACTCCCTTCGTATTCCCTTTTTAGCTCTAAGTTCTGGTGCAAGAGCTCAATCTTTTCGGAATACTCGTGCCTCCATCGCCCTTCCCAGTATTCGGCTAGTCTTCTTTGAACCTCTATTTCGTCACGAAGTACCACGATCTCCTGATACATATTAACCCAATGTGCCATTTCACGGAGTCGCTGGAACTCAAATAGTAGCCTGCCAGGCAAATCAACGGGTCATAATAAATTCTTAAGTAGATGTGGTACTCTCGGTCCTGGTCTTTGTTCAACGGTTGTTTTCCCTTTCTGCTCTTAATTCTTGACCTCGCTCAGTTCCACGGCCACAACCATGACCACGACTACATGTTCCTTTCATATTATATATATATATTATTTTATTTTATTATATATATTTTTTTTTTCTCTCTTTTCTTTTTCCCCCTTTTCCCAAGGTAATTCAACGCATAAATACAGTGAAGTGACAAAAGTAATCAAATTCTAGCACACCAATTACACCAATGACATATGCACATATAACACACCATGTATCACAAAAACGGTTAATCAAATACACCAATACATGCCAAATTAGACAGATAATCCTATGCACAATACTCGAACCACTGTTACGTCATAGCGGTATCAAAGCAAATCAAGAGTAAAGGCGATATAGTCCTAGACCCAATTAAAATAACCCCGTCCGATCCCTCACGTCACTTACCATGCAAACTAGATATCCAATAACCTCATGGACTCATTCCAGCCAAACAAAGTCTATTCATGTTCCCAAAATGCAAATCTCACATACTTAACACCATTTCAGCTCTGGAGTACTCAGGCACAAGAATCCGAAATAAGACAATTCACCTCTTGAGCTGGCCAGTCCCAAGAGTAAATCATCTACAATCGAAATTCCTACCAGACGTACCTATCTATGGTCCTCAATTACCACGGAAAAGATTTAAGGCCTATAATGTGACAGCCCCACTTTCCCCTAAGGCGAACCAAAGGGGTGAGCGGACTGCCTGCCCAGCTCTCGCCAGGACTAACGATGCAGACCAGAACTATCTATAGCGATCCGAAACTTACAAACGAGCGTAAACAAGTCAAAATGGTAAAATAACCCAAAATAAAAAAAATGAAATCCGGAGTCGGCCATGAATAGTAACCGACCCGTCAGAACCCAACCGAAATAGCTAACAAACATTCACATCTGAACTTTAGCGTTTACAAATCAAAATGACATACAAAAGTTTTCAAAAGTTAATATATACACATGGTTTGCCAAATCAAAAGAGAAAATGCCCCAAAAGTACACTTAGGGTTTTAATACATGAGCTATACAAAAGATATGTTCGACTAGCTCAATTTGGCAGCCATTTGTCAAATCCAGACCAAAAGGGGTTTATTTTCCTGTAAGGAAAACAAAAGGAACAGAAAGGGGTGAGCTTGCGCTCAATGAGGTACCAAACATATAGCAGAAAAATCATGGCATTTCACATTTTACAAAATCAGATACACATGCTAGATGTAAAGCAAAGGAACCAAGGATTCAAATCAGAAGGATACGGGTGGCTCTCAGGAGCCAAATTTCCAGCGCCGTACTTGATCCAAATCGGTTGACTCTCCGTCAACGTATATAGAACCAATGCGTCCGTAGACCCCTCTTTACACCGAATTCCGTCCACCAAACACCCCTTTACCGGGCCCGCTCACCGTAACCGAACAGAAATAGTAATACTCGAGTATACCTGGAATCAAGGGTCTCAATACCCAAAATCCCCGAACAGACTACCGTGGTTCGTTATCTAATCGTCCAGGCCCTTGCCGGCCCGACTCGAATAACTTAGCCACAGGATTGAGCTCATAGGTCATAGAAATCCGAACAGATGCAGACACAGATAACAGATTCAGATAGGCACTCAAAATTGGCATATGGACAGACAAGAGAACGAGTGTGATAAAGTACATCCTCGTCTCCAACAATTAAACAGATTGCAGAGCAAAAATCAAGTTAAACAGCAATGGAGGGGAGTGGTACACTCACCGGCTCAACTTCAAAAGTTTTCACTTCAGATTGGCCTTAATCGCCAAGAAACCCTAAAATAATCAAAATAAACCAATTGAAGGTTTTACTTCCAGAATCGAGTAAACAGAATGCACATGTGAGGCTCGACTACTAGTCGTATGCCTCGCCAAATAATTACTAATGCAAGGGTGCAAAACATGATTTTCTTGGAAACGAAAAGGTAGCATGAAGACCTAGGCGCAAACAACCCAAAAGCCTTTCATTCTACCAAAAGGCAAACCCAACTTAAAGGAACCAAACGGCCTAGAAAATCGGGCAGCACTTCCCCTAAATTTCTTACTTTTCCAGCCATTAAGGCTTCATTCTATCCTCAAATCAGTCCCAACATCTCACACAAAATTCATCTCATTTCCCAAAAGCCGTTCACTAGGCTCAAAGTGGTACAAGTACAAAAGTTAACTAGGAAACAACCGAAATGAAAGCAAGCCCTAAAAGAGACTCGATAAAGAGTCATAAACCAATGCCAACCACAACCCCAATAAGGTTTCATATGCATATATAAGCATCATAGGTAACCAGAAATTAAGAAATGGCTTTAACTTAGGCCTTAACAAAAAAAACGTATTTGACCTCATAATGCGGTAATGACACCACTTTCACTACGGTTATCGGATGGGGGTGCAAGACCCACCGTTTCGAAGCTATGAAACAGGGCTACAACAATGTAGAAGGTCACTCAATCCAGTTCCTGGCCCAACTAGGTCAAAAATGCCAAACACTAAACCAGAATCACCAAAACAGGTTTGCAAAACACAGAAAACTGTAATCGGTATATCTCAGTCCATACAAGTCCAAATGCCGAAATTCCAAAGGCATAAGTTAGCTAAGACATCCAGCTACATTTCATCAGAAGACACCAACTTCAAAATCCAAACCAATTCCAGTCAAAAGGGCCAATTACTATCGCCGTTTTCGCATTCTGATCAAAACAGAACAGCTACAGTAAAAACGGCATAACTCATTCTACACTCATCCAAATGACCTGAAATTTTACAGGCACCTCAAACACATCAATACCTACAACTTTCATGTTTTGAGAAAAGTCTAATTCGGCCTCTAACCCAGTGATCTAAAACCGGACAGAATTGGGATTTTATGAACCCTAACTTTCCATTTTTCACACCAAATCCAAAATTGATTGCATTTAACCACAATTCACACTCACTAGAGTCATAACCCCTCATTATCAACCATCATAAACAACCACAACACCATGATCACATTAAACCAGAAAATTCCTCAAAAAAATAAAAACTTCACTAAATCAACTCAAACCAAGAAATAAATCACATAATCCACCACTTTGGCTCCCATTAGGCACAATTTAAACATCATTAAGTATAGGAGGAAGTGTAAGCTTCACTTACCTAGTAAACAAGAGAGAGGGAGATGTTGGACACCTTAGCTCTTCCAAAAACTTCACCAAACCAACCACTAACACCAACTAGAAAGATTTTATGGAGTGGAAACAACTTTAGTTGGTTGAGTTATGGAATTGGAGCAAGAGGAAATCAAGATTTGAAGAAGTTTTTTCTTCCTTTCTTGAGCTTGAGAGGGCCGGCCATAAGGAGGTAAGAAAGAGTGAATTTTGAGCAATTTTTTTGAGATATTTACTCAATTAGTCAAAAGGTCAAAATAGTGAATAGTAAATCATAAAGTCCAACCAATGTCAT
This sequence comes from Coffea arabica, assembly GCF_036785885.1. Lineage (NCBI taxonomy): Eukaryota > Viridiplantae > Streptophyta > Magnoliopsida > Gentianales > Rubiaceae > Coffea > Coffea arabica. The sequence continues at coordinate 23,683,991 of NC_092316.1, forward strand.
GGTGACATTTGTCACCCCCATAAATGCATCCTTATCTTTCTTTTTCCTCTCACATCAATCACTTCACATCCTCTACTTATCTCTTAACACCCGATAAATTTTACACAGTATCCGAAACTTAACCTTATTGGCCGAATTTTTCCGAACTTTTCGCACTAGTGGGTCCCACGTCCACTATTTACTCTTAATTTTCTAAAATTTCTCCAATGCTAGGAAAATCATCTTAAAACTATAATTGCTCATAAAATCCACTAAGAAAATATTTCTAAGCCAGAAAATGCAGAAAACATGCAATTAAGGGGGAAAACCCTAGGAAAAAAATATTAGGGAAATACGGGTTCTCACATATAACATTCACAATTTAGAGCTTAGGCTCGAACGAGCACTTAATCCTTCATACCTATCCACCACTTAGTCCAGGCTCACTCCGCGCAGAGACCACGCGAAGCAGGCTCTGATACCACCTGTGACGCCCCACCTCCCCCTAAGGCGAACCAGAGGGTTTGGCGGGTCGCCTGGCCAACTCTCGCCAGGACTAACGATGCAGACTAGAACTATCTATAGCGATCCGGAACTTACAAACGAGCGTAAACAAGTCAAAATGGTAAAATAACCCAAAATAAAAAAAAATGAAATCCGGAGTCGGCCATGAATAGTAACCGACCCGTCAGAACCCAACCGAAATAGCGAATAAACATTCACATCTGAACTTTGGCGTTTACAAATCAAAATGACATACAAAAGCTTTCAAAAGTTAATACATATACACGGTTCGCCAAATCAAAAGAGAAAACGCCCCAAAAGTACACTTAGGGTTTTAATACATGAGCTATACAAAAGATATGTTCAATTAGCTCAATTTGGCAGCCATTTGTCAAATCCAGACCAAAAGGGTTTATTTTCCTGTAAGGAAAACAAAAGGAACAGAAAGGGGTGAGCTTGCGCTCAATGAGGTACCAAACAGATAGCATTAACATCATGGCATTTCACATTTAACAAATCAGATACACATGTCAGATGTAAAGCAAAGGAACCAATGATTCAAATCAGAAGGATACGGGTGGCTCTCAGGAGCCAAATTTCCAACGCAGTACTTGATCCAAACCGGTTGACTCTCCGTCAACGTATATAGAACCAACGCGTCCGTAGACCCCCCGTAACACTGAATTCCGTCCACCAAACACCCCTTTACTGGGCCCGCTCACCTCAAACGAACAAAATGGTAATACTCGAGTATACCGGAATCAAGGGTCTCAATACCCAAAAATCCCCGAACAGACTACCGTGGTTCGTTATCTAATCGTCCAGGCCCTTGCCGGCCCGACTCGAATAACTTAGCCACAGGATTGAGCTCATAGGTCATAGAAATCCGAACAGATGCAGACACAGATAACAGATTCAAATTTTGCATAGTAAATTGGCATATGAACAGACAAGAGAACGAGTGTGATAAAGTACACCCTCGTCTCAAACAAATAAACAGATTGCAGAGCAGAAATCAAGTTAAACAGCAATGGAGGGGAGTGGTACACTCACCGGCTCAACTTCAAAAGTTTTTACTTGAGATTGGCCTTAATCGCCAAGAAACCCTAAAATAATCAAAATAAACCAATTGAAGGTTTCACATCCATAATCGAATAAACGGAATGCACAAATGAGGCTCGGCTACACGTCGTACGCCTTGCCAAAGAAATACTAATGCAAGGGTGGAAAACATGATTTTCTTGGAAACGAAAAGGTAACAGGAAGACTTAGGCGCAAACAACCCAAAAGCCTTTCATTTCCACCAAAAGGCAAATCCAACTTAAAAGAACCAAACGGCCTAGAAAATCGGGCAGCACCTCCCCTAAAATTCTTACTTTTCCAACCATTAAGGCTTCATTACTTCCTCAAATCAGTCCCAACATTTCACACAAAAGTCATCTCATTTACCAAAAGCCATTCACTAGGCTCAAAGTAGTACAAGTACAAAAGTTAGCTAGGAAATGACCGGAATGAGAGCAAGCCCTAAAACATGCAAACAAGTACATGGAGACTCGATAACGAGTCATAAACCAATGCCAATTATGACCCCAATAGGGTTCCATGAACATATACAAACATTAGAGAAAACCAGAAAATCCGGAAATGCAATTAGCTTTGGCCGTGAAAAACAGTTTTTGACCTCTTTTTGCGGTAATGGCACCAAATGCCCTATGATTATTGGATGAAGGTGTAAGACCCACCATTTTGGAACTAAAGGACAGGGCTACAACATCACAGCAGGTCACTCAACCCATTTTTGAGTGCAAACAGGTCAAAAATGCAAGATACTACATCGAAAACGTAAAACAGATTCACCAAAACGCATTCTAGCGGAAACATCATAACTCAGGCTCTACAAGTCCAAATCCAGAAATTCCAAAACCAGATGAAAGCTAAGAAACAGGGCTAAATTTCATCAGAAAACCTCAACAACCAATTCGGAAGCATTCCTGACCAAAACAACCAATTACAGTCGCAAATCCCAATTTCGGGTAAAACCGGAACAGCAATAGTAATTTCGACTTATCTGATTCTACACTACTCCGATTGACCTGAAATTTTGTAGGCACCTCTAAAATGTCATTCCCTACAACTTTCATGTTTTGAGCTAAGGCCAATTCGGCCCCTATCTAGGACCTAAAATTTCGGACAGAATGTTCCACTTAAGAACCCTAGGTTTTCAATTTTCTTCCAAAACAGAAATTGGTTGCAATTAATCACTTTTCCCACCTCCTTAAGTCATTAGAGACCATTTCTAATCATCCTAGATAGCCACACAATCATGCTTATATTAAAACAGAAAAATCCCCAAAAATAATAAAACTTCATCATTTCAACCACAAATCAAGAAATAATCCATAAACTTGCATCTTCTACTTTCACTAATCATGATTTAAGCATCAATTAAAGGAGGGGGGGTGGTTCTTCACAACTTACCTTTAAAACAAGAGAGAGAGAGCTATGGGTCACCTTAACCTTCCAAATAACTTCACCAATCACCTCAAAATCACTAAGTGGAGGAGTTTTATGGAGCAATTGAAAGATTAATCGGTTGATTTGAGAGATTGAGCAAGATTGGAGACCAAAATTGTGGAGAGTTTTCTTTCCTTTTTACTTGAAGAAAGTCGGCCAAGAGAGGAGAAAATAAGAGGATATTTTGGCCAATTTTTGATATTTATTTGGTAAAGGTAAAGTTATGAATTGTGGTCAAATGGCAAGACTAAATCTTATGGTGACACTTGTCACCTTTTTAATGCAAGTCTATCACTTTGTTCCCTCTCACATCAATCCAAATAGCTTCCTCTAATTATCTCTTAACACCCGATAAAATAATTCTAGTATCCAAAACTTAATCTAGTTGGCCGAAATTTTCCGAACTTTTCACACTAGTGGGTCCCACGTCCGGTATACCCTCTTAATTTCTCAAAATCTATTTGATACTAGAAAAATCATCTGAAAATTATATTTACTCATAAAATTTATCTAGAAAATTTTCCGGATACAGAAAGTGCAGAAAACAAGCCATGGAAAATGCGAAAACCTAGAAAATGCAAATTATGGGTTCTCACATCAGGGCTTGGTTCCAGCCCGGTTCCAAGGATAGACGAACTGTTCGAGCCAGCTGGGGTTTGGTCGAAAATAGTTCCATACTAATCTTGGGATTTAATTCCTTGTTAAAGCTTTGATGAAAGCTAAGTTTTTGTTTCGCTCGAGCTGCTGTGTGCCATTGACTGGCTAGCGGGGGTTGATAAAGTGAATGGGGAAAGTTAAGTGGAGTCTACGGACCATAAGTACTTTGGTTGACGGAGTGTCAACAGGCGTTCAAGCTCGGGAAATTAACCTGGTTTTGGAGCCACCTGTATCCTACTATTGTGATGTTACATTTCTGTATCGATGTGAAATATTTGGATTTATATGTTTATTTGAATGTGCTTTTACATTTAACCCCAATTATTCACTAAGCATATAGGTTACCTTATTCCATTTATTTTCCTTAGCAAGGGGCCGACGCGAAGATCGCCCGGGAAGGTGTTAAGACTTTTGGGCTCTAGAATAGTTGAATTTGCACTTGTTATAAGTTGACTAGTAAGATGTATATAGTTGTCGTGGTGGTTATTGTTATCAGCTTTTCTAGAGTTTACTTTCTGGTACTCGTGGTATGTATGACTTGATGTACTAGTTTATGCAACTTTTGAAGCTGTAATTGAGTAAATAGAACTTTCTTTTAGCGTGAAACCTATTTTCTCATTTTAAGTATTGAGTCCTGGCGTGGGCTAGGCAGGCGTCCCGCCGATACCCTTGGGTTCGCTCTTGGGAGAAGTGGGGGCATCACAGGTGGTATCAGAGCACCTAGGTTAGAGGACTTGGGCAGTTGGGAAATATGTTACAGAACATATAAGTGTTCGATTGTATTTAAGATAAATCGTATCTCTTGAGTTGAAATGCCGGAGAACTGATTCGGTGATATTTTGTTGTGTAGGTATGGAGGCTAGTGGACCTAGCGCTACCGGTGGACCTAACGGTGCCGGAGTACGAGCTACGGGTGTAGACGGTCTGGTGAATCTGGTGGTACGCTGATGAGTAGTCAGATACCAGAGAAGGGTCGGGAAACCCTATAGGATATATTCTCCCTTCAGCCAGAGGAGTCGATCGTGTGAGTGTCGACATACGTATGGATACCCTGACGAGGTGGTTATGGCTATAGATGACGAGTGTCGTCACCTAGGCATGACGGTCGACACTTTGAGGCACAATTGGATGAGAAGGGTGAGTCATGCACAGGCCATGTGCCTGCGTGACCTCGAGACGGGGTTACGAGTTGAGGAGGAGCAGACGCATACCCTTGGTTGTCACCTCAAGGAGACCCACCGCCACCTCTTCGCTTTGAAGGAGCAAATGAGAGAGAAAACCCGGGGTATTATGCTAGACTGTGAGGCTCTCTTAGATATGGCTGCCGAGGCGCCACCTAGGGCTGGCAGAGCGGAGCTGATGGATGCGATAGACTCTATAGGCTCCGTAGGGGATTTCCGCTAGGGCCGTTACTCTGAGTTGTTTTGTTGATTTGTTTTGGAGCTGGTGTGCTCATGAATGAACATGTTTTGTACTGGCCGGATATTAGCTGCTATGTGAACTGATATGTGTATATTTTTGGCGTGACTTGTATATATATGTACATATTTTGATCTCTTTGATTATTTCATGCATTTTATAACTTTTCAACGCTTTGATCTCATACCATATTTTGTCCCAATTATAGAAGCTATAAAACAATTAAATGGAGACTCGTGGTGGGGGTAGAAGACGAGGACGAGGACGAGGACAAAGAACCGAAGGAGTAACAAATGAAAATGCGAATACACAAGCCAATACCCAAGTAGCTACAGCCATACAACGAGTGACTAATTTGTTAGAACGAATGGTCAACCAACAGGGTCAAGGCCAAGTACAACATCTTGGAAATCATGAGGGAGAGGACCGTGCCTTAGAACAGTTCCAGAAATTTCTACCGCCAAAATTTTTGGGTGAACCTAGCCCTGATATAGCGGAGAGTTGGTTGGAGTGAATGTTAGACATTTTTACTGCGTTAGGATACTCGGAAGAACGGCAGATAGCTTTCGCCATTTTTCAATTTGAGGGAGCGGCTCGTGCTTGGTGGAATGTAATTCGAGTCAAGTGGGATTGAGAACAAACCCCATGGACATAGGTTAATTTCACTCGTGAGTTTAATGAGAAGTACCTACTGCCACTTGTTCAAGAAAGGCGAGAGGATGAGTTCATACGCCTACGTCAAGGGACTATGAGTGTGACGGAGTACGAGACACAGTTTATCAAACTCTCTCGTTTTGCTCCAAAGTTAGTGCCGATAGACCAAAGGAGAATTCGTCGCTTTGTCTAGGGTTTGAATATGGAGATTCAAGAGGCACTAGCAGCTGCTCAATTGGAGACTTATAGTCAAGCGATTGAAAAGGCATAAAGAATTGAAAGTACTAAGAGTCAAGTAAATACCTTTCATGATAAGAAAAGGAGACAACCGGATCCAAGAAATTATATAGAGGGACAAAGCTTGAGGAGTGAGCCACCATTTAAAATGGGCCGAGGAATAGGTGGTCCACGATCCACAGGGATCCCAAATCAAGGAAATGTTGAGAAAAGTCAGGTAGGGAGAGAGACCCAAAGGGGTGCCTCACGAAGAGGTCCGACATCAGGACCTAGAATGGCATTGGATTTTGTGGGGCTGCTAATCACATAGAAGATAATTGTTTGAAGAAAGGACAAGTGTGGAAATGCTACTGATATGGTAGTGCTGAGCATCTGATTGCTCAGTGCCCTCAGCTACTAAAAGAAGGAAATTTGCCAAGGGCAGAAGGGAACACGTCTAAGCCGACCAATGCAACGAGTAATTGACCGAAAGTGCCGGCAAGGACCTATGTAATAGGAAGCCAAGAGGTGACAGACCCATTGGCAATCATCAAAGGTACCTTCCCTATTTTCTATCGTACTGAGGTTTCCTTCTACTCATTTTACAAGATATTTAAAGACTATTGAGACTGTGAGATAAGGATTATACAATTGGATCTTAGATTGACATACATACAGTGATCAATTCTTGAGGTAATCTTTACCACTACTGATGAACTTGTTAATAAGGTATTCGAGTATTCCAACCCTTAGCTCGTTAATTGCAATTTCGAGGACGAAATTCTTCGAATGAGGGGAGATTGTGATACCCTAACTTTTAGGATACTATTGTTGTTTAGTCTCCAAGAGGATATTACGATCTCTTTATTTAAGACATTGTTTTGTTTTAAAAATGAGAATGTAACGACCCCGTTTTCCCCTAAGGCGAACCAGAGGGGTCAACGGGCTGCCTGCCCAACTCTCGCCAGGACTCCGTCAATCACTACAGTTCTCCAAAAATTACAATATAAATCTCAAATATATATATCAAATTCTCCAAGAACTACATATCACAAACGCTGCGGAATGTACACGTACGTCCATTCAAGTGCAATCATTCATTACAAACCATATCCACAAGCTATTACACAAGAGGCGATCCAAATTCAAACCGTACAAGGTGTAATTCCATCCATTTCAATTCCCCTAGCCCAACAATTACACAAACGATTCCAAATCTAAACTATACAAATTACAAGCCATCCAGGTACACAGATAACGTAATACAGCTCTTCCTTTGTTCGAAACCGGTACTCGCATAAACACATCAAACACGTAATGCAGTTTATCCAAGACTTGATAAGGACATATATATATATGTCATATATATACATGAGAAAGGTTCAATTGTACACTTCAAAAGTACTTGAATTCATTTACATCAAAATTCCAAATTTTTGAGGAGCAACTCAAAACTAGCTACATAACTAACTCAACTCATTTCAAAACTTGAGTCCAACAGTGTCCCTGTAAGGAAAACAAACAACGGGGGTGAGCTTGCGCTCGTGAGGTACCAAATGCACAATTACATGATACGGCCAAATAACATATATGCATAAGTGCCTTCATTCAAACATCCATTTATAAAAGGATACATTCGGCCCTCAAGGGCCGTTTCCGATGTCCATACTTGATCGTACTCGTTGACACTCCGTCAACCATCGAGGATAACCAAGAACCGTAGACACCTCTTCTCACCATTTCCTTCCACCATTCACCCCCTAATCGGGCCCGCACACCTCATAGTTTCAAAGGGTAATACTCGAGTATACCGCAAGGTCGAGGAGTTAACACTCCACTCGCCTATCAGTGACCCGAAGACTCGTTAACGAATCGCCCAAGCCCTTGCCGGCTCGACTCGAATAACGGTCCAAGGGAATGAGCTCAGTTTTCACAGTAATAGTAGGGCATTGCCCTAACAGATATCAAATCACATATTCATGAAATTTCACAGTCCCACAGTAACAATAGTGCAAGCAAGTGGTCAAGAGCGATAAAGTACACTCTCGACCTATTCAAGTCATATAACAAGTACATTGAACCATTTAATGATACACTCACCAAGCACGGCTCACGAAGCTTATTCGGCAAACCTCATTATCTCGATCAAGTTGGAATCCTAAAACCAAATATCAAGTCAAGCAAAGGAAAATTCTAACATTAACAAGTTTCTATTGCCTTTTGGCATTTTAAAGCTACACCCATCCGATCGAAACAAATCTTATGGCGTTACAAAGCTAAAACATATGTCAACATTTCTTATGAAGATTTCCACGGCCAAATCACACATTTTCAGGATCAAATATCGAAATCTCGGAGAGGGCAGAAAACTGTCCGCAAAATAGGGTCCATGAACAGTCAAGGGTATTTCAGTCAATTCACAAGCTACAGTACTCTAATCACTCTGAAATTTTGCAGGTAACTAGCTAACTCATATATCTACAAGTTTCATGTTTTGAGCAAGAGCCGAATCAGTCTTTAACATGGTCAAATGTACAGTACGAAAACAGGGCAGAAATAATACAACAAAAGCTGAAATTACACTTCCAAGCCAATCTTTGCAAATAACCATCACTAACCACAATTAAGGGCTAGAAATCCTCACTTAACATGAGACTAGCCTATACTAGTCATGTACATGCCAAAACAAGGATGAATGAACTTAAACAAAGCTTAGAAATGTCACCATTATGGACTCTTAACAACCCAACATCCAATTTACAAGAATTTCCATAAATTTAATCAAGATCACACAACTTCAAATCAATCATATACTCTCCAAAAATGGGACAGCATTACCCCTTAATTTAACACATTTCCAACCTACCATTCAATACCAAATATATATCAATTCAACTCCAATTGTACATACAATTTATAGTCTAGTAAATATACTCAATTAGGGCCACAATGCCCCTCAAGCAAGCCAACTAGATGCTTATAAGCCAACTATTAGAATTTTCCCCAAATCGAAACCCTAGAAACCGGAATTCACACCACAAGCGTAAATTTTCCGCAATTGGTCACAATTAACGCATAAAAGCTTCAATTAACACCATTTCAATCCATCAATCCAATCCTAATCATAACTTTCATATAAAATCAGGAAAATACCCAATAAATCAACAATTCACCATCAATTCCTTCAACCCATGAAATACTTCACAATATAACACATTTAATCACCACAAATCATTAATTAACCAATATTAGACCAAAAGGAAACTTGTTTATGCCACTTACCTCAAATTCAAGAAAACCATCAACATAGAGCCTCCCCTCCAAAAACAATCCATCAAAAGCTCTAAGCCACCATAGCAAGCCCATGTGTGAATTATTGTCCAAAACCACTGGTGAAATCACAAGATTTAAGAAGAAATCAAAACTAGAAAATGGAAGAGTTTTTCTCTTTCTCAAGGCCTCGGTTGAGCAACAGCAGAAAATGAAGACAAAAGACAGCAAAACATGATATTTAATGAAGGAAACAGCCGGTCAAAGCTGCTGACCGGCTGTGCCACGTCAGAATCCGGCCGGAATCCGGCCGGATTTCCTGCCGGATTCAAGGCAGAGAGCTCCTCAATTTTTTTTCAAAACGGCTGGGCAATCCGGCCAGCTATCCGGCCGGATTCGGCCCCCTTCACATTTCCAAAAATTTTTCTTCTTTTCCAAGTTCAAAAATGGTACTATTCCGCTCGTTCAACAAAAACTTGTATAAAAGGAAACCCTCCTTTGGCCGGGGCGTCACAATCTCCCCTCCTTAAAAGAATGTCGTCCTCGACATTTCAACTCATATACATCCGGTCAAGATATCGCTCAGAAACCAGTCAAGCATTAGAATTCAATCTAATCCTACTTGTATTCACCCGGTCTCATCCGTTTTCCCCAAGATCAGTCAAATACTAAGAATCATGGTCCAATTCAACTTATCACTTATCATGGTCAAATACTAATAATCACTTATCAAATTCAAGTACTAAATATCACGCCAATCCAACTTATCAAATAGTCATGATCCAATAGGGAGTTATCGCGTAGCCAGATAAAACAGGCAAAAGGCTTGAAATAGGACGTAAAGTCCCAAATATCTGGAAGAAATTCAGGGTATAGCGAAGCTGCAAATCAAAAATTCATCCCTGGTGGTGCTGGACAACACGACAAGCTAGCACAACGGCTAAACTTCGCCAGAGAGCCTCAATTCAAAATTCCATCCCTGGTGGTGCTGGACAACACAACAGGCATGCCTCGCCTGAAGAATGGCGGTGCTGGACAACACAACAGGCAATGCCTCACCAGAGAGGTTCAGTTCAACCGCTACAAAAGAGTAGTAGCCGGTCTACAACCATATGAGTACGAATAAGTTCAAGAGTAGGGTCAAAGCAGCGCCAATTACTTCAGGTTCATAGTGCATGAGTACGAGGAAGTTCAAAAGCAGGGTCAATTATTGTAGGTTCAGGGAGCACGATCACAAATAAGAGTACAAGTGCAAGTTCGAGGTGCATGTGTACAAGTAAGATCACACTGGCCTAGCCTCTGTCCCACAACTTACACTCTTAAACAAAATTCAAGTCCACATTCAGGTTACATACTGATCACATTCCATATATTCAGTCAAATTAGGTCCATTAAGAGTACGTAAGGGCACACTAGCCTAAACAGGTTCAAGTCTCAAGTGAGCTCAGTCTAATCGGTTTCAGACAGTTCGAGTTCTCTTATCAACTCAATACAATACTTTCGGAGTTCAAACTTCCTAAGGTTGTAATATTGACACAGAACCAACTAAACCATACGTTGCGCACAAGAAAATTTCACCAAGATAGAAAGTATATACAAGCAGGATACAAAAGGCAGCACAGCGTATACCATCCTTTCTAAGTCCATAAATAAGCCAAAGGGTCTGCATATCCTTAATTTCAATCAAATCACAGGCCTTTACGAAATTAGATCTAATCGAATCATAACACAAGCTGAAACCAAAGATTATCCATTCAAAATTCAAAATCTTTAATAAGCAAGCCACCAGCCAGAGCACTCTCATCCCCAAAAAAATAACCAGGCTCCAAGTGAGAGTCTCAGCTCCAAGTTCAAACCCAAGAGTAAGTACAACTTGCTAACTTACGTCTCAAATGGAAACCAAATCAATTCACACTAACTTCGTACTCTTGAATACAGTCATTCCATATCTCAAAGTTGCCTCAATCCAAACATTTAAAATTGGCTCACTCTTCTTGAAAGTCAAGAATTTAAAACCTAAGAAGAGTATTTAAAGTAACCAGAAATCTTATCAAGTTCAAGATTCACATTATTAGACATAAGCTTGCCATTCTTTCAAAAACTCAGGATATATATATATTTTTCTTCGTGTAAAATATGGACAAATTCGAGTGTGAGAATATACCAACATACAATCAAGGGGAAAAACTTAGTTTAGACATTGTTATCCTTGTATTAACCCATCATATACAAAATTCAACAACTCATCAGTTATTCACAAATTTTCAAATTTGAAACTTCAAGAAAAATTCACCTTTTACCAAAATCGGAAAAATTACACATATTTAAAGTGTATATATCTTATTTTCTAACATCACTTACAAATAAAACTAGTACATCCTAGTTTTCTTCAAAATCCCAAAACAGAATTTCTTTAGAAGGTAGGTGGGCGGAAAATGCATTTTATTCCTTTGGTACTTCTTTCTTGGTTCAAAACCATCACACATGGAGTTTGACTATCAAATCTCGGTCTCTTATCCTTCTAGCCAGTAATAATAAGTCAACTCTTGCCATACTTAGAGGTATAAGGATAATTCAATTCGTCCAAATTTTTCACTACAACTCTCTCATCCCATATTTTCTTTCAATATAAAGCCCAAGTAAGAAACTCCCAAATAATCAATTTCTGTAACACCTAAGATACAATAGATCCTCATTCACATAATATTCAAATTAATCCCACAGTCAGACATCCTAAACTTCAAGCTTAGGATACACTACAGAGATCTGAAGCCTAAGCTCTGATACCAATTGTAACGACCCCGTTTTCCCCTAAGGCGAACCAGAGGGGTCAACGGGCCGCCTGCCCAACTCTCGCCAGGACTCCGTCAATCACTACAGTTCTCCAAAAATTACAATATAAATCTCAAATATATATATATCAAATTCTCCAAGAACTACATATCACAAACGCTGCGGAATGTACACGTACGTCCATTCAAGTGCAATCATTCATTACAAACCATATCCACAAGCTATTACACAAGAGGCGATCCAAATTCAAACCGTACAAGGTGTAATTCCATCCATTTCAATTCCCCTAGCCCAACAATTACACAAACGATTCCAAATCTAAACTATACAAATTACAAGCCATCCAGGTACACAGATAACGTAATACAGCTCTTCCTTTGTTCGAAACCGGTACTCGCATAAACACATCAAACACGTAATGCAGTTTATCCAAGACTTGATAAGGACATATATATATATGTCATATATATACATGAGAAAGGTTCAATTGTACACTTCAAAAGTACTTGAATTCATTTACATCAAAATTCCAAATTTTCGAGGAGCAACTCAAAACTAGCTACATAACTAACTCAACTCATTTCAAAACTTGAGTCCAACAGTGTCCCTGTAAGGAAAACAAACAACGGGGGTGAGCTTGCGCTCGTGAGGTACCAAATGCACAATTACATGATACGGCCAAATAACATATATGCATAAGTGCCTTCGTTCAAACATCCATTTATAAAAGGATACATTCGGCCCTCAAGGGCCGTTTCCGATGTCCATACTTGATCGTACTCGTTGACACTCCGTCAACCATCGAGGATAACCAAGAACCGTAGACACCTCTTCTCACCATTTCCTTCCACCATTCACCCCCTAATCGGGCCCGCACACCTCATAGTTTCAAAGGGTAATACTCGAGTATACCGCAAGGTCGAGGAGTTAACACTCCACTCGCCTATCAGTGACCCGAAGACTCGTTAACGAATAGCCCAAGCCCTTCCGGCTCGACTCGAATAACGGTCCAAGGGAATGAGCTCAGTTTTCACAGTAATAATAGGGCATTGCCCTAACAGATATCAAATCACATATTCATGAAATTTCACAGTCCCACAGTAACAATAGTGCAAGCAAGTGGTCAAGAGCGGTAAAGTACACTCTCGACCTATTCAAGTCATATAACAAGTACATTGAACCATTTAATGATACACTCACCAAGCACGGCTCACGAAGCTTATTCGGCAAACCTCATTATCTCGATCAAGTTGGAATCCTAAAACCAAATATGAAGTGAAGCAAAGGAAAATTCTAACATTAACAAGTTTCTATTGCCTTTTGGCATTTTAAAGCTACACCCATCCGATCGAAACAAATCTTATGGCGTTACAAAGCTAAAACATATGTCAACATTTCTTATGAAGATTTCCACGGCCAAATCACACATTTTCAGGATCAAATATCGAAATCTCGGAGAGGGCAGAAAACTGTCCGCAAAATAGGGTCCATGAACAGTCAAGGGTATTTCAGTCAATTCACAAGCTACAGTACTCTAATCACTCTGAAATTTTGCAGGTAACTAGCTAACTCAGATATCTACAAGTTTCATGTTTTGAGCAAGAGCCGAATCAGTCTTTAACATGGTCAAATGTACAGTACGAAAACAGGGCAGAAATAATACAACAAAAGCTGAAATTACACTTCCAAGCCAATCTTTGCAAATAACCATCACTAACCACAATTAAGGGCTAGAAATCCTCACTTAACATGAGACTAGCCTATACTAGTCATGTACATGCCAAAACAAGGATGAATGAACTTAAACAAAGCTTAGAAATGTCACCATTATGGACTCTTAACAACCCAACATCCAATTTACAAGAATTTCCATAAATTTAATCAAGATCACACAACTTCAAATCAATCATATACTCTCCAAAAATGGGACAGCATTACCCCTTAATTTAACACATTTCCAACCTACCATTCAATACCAAATATATATCAATTCAACTCCAATTGTACATACAATTTATAGTCTAGTAAATATACTCAATTAGGGCCACAATGCCCCTCAAGCAAGCCAACTAGATGCTTATAAGCCAACTATTAGAATTTTCCCCAAATCGAAACCCTAGAAACCGGAATTCACACCACAAGCGTAAATTTTCCGCAATTGGTCACAATTAACGCATAAAAGCTTCAATTAACACCATTTCAATCCATCAATCCAATCCTAATCATAACTTTCATATAAAATCAGGAAAATACCCAATAAATCAACAATTCACCATCAATTCCTTCAACCCATGAAATACTTCACAATATAACACATTTAATCACCACAAATCATTAATTAACCAATATTAGACCAAAAGGAAACTTGTTTATGCCACTTACCTCAAATTCAAGAAAACCATCAACATAGAGCCTCCCCTCCAAAAACAATCCATCAAAAGCTCTAAGCCACCATAGCAAGCCCATGTGTGAATTATTGTCCAAAACCACCGGTGAAATCACAAGATTTAAGAAGAAATCAAAACTAGAAAATGGAAGAGTTTTTCTCTTTCTCAAGGCCTCGGTTGAGCAACAGCAGAAAATGAAGACAAAAGACAGCAAAACATGATATTTAATGAAGGAAACAGCCAGTCAAAGCTGCTGACCGGCTGTGCCACGTCAGAATCCGGCCGGAATCTGGCCGGATTTCCGGCCGGATTCAAGGCAGAGAGCTCCTCAATTTTTTTTCAAAACGGCTGGGCAATCCGGCCAGCTATCCGGCCGGATTCGGCCCCCTTCACATTTCCAAAAATTTTTCTTCTTTTCCAAGTTCAAAAATGGTACTATTCCGCTCGTTCAACAAAAACTTGTATAAAAGGAAACCCTCCTTTGGCCGGGGCATCACAGAGAAACCCTAAAGTCTAAACAAAAACCCTAGTTTACTTGTGACTAACCGGTTTTCTTAAATCTCTCATTTTGATCGAAACCCTAATTATAATCACTGGAATTGTAAAATCCCTTATATTTTCTTAAAATTCCTTTTTATTTGGCATTTATTCCCTTATAATAGTTATACTACTCATTTACATCCCCAATGTTTAGAATAAAGAATAGAATTAAGAGTTTTCCCTTTTGCATGCATCGTTCGGGTAAACTAAGATTTTTATGCCTATTCATAGTGTGACTATCTAGTACGGAGAGTGGATCAAATTTGGTGATTAAGACTGAATTTTAGATGATATTAAATATGTGAGGAGAAGTGATAATAAAAAGTTAGTTAATTATAAGTTAAAACCCTAGTATACGCGATTTAAGGAAAAGCGGCTCGAACCGACGGGTATCGTTTACTACCGATTGGACACACCACCTGACCAACACTTTCCTACCATAAAATATCCTTGATATTATTGCAAAATATCTCCCTCAATCTTAGCACGGAGTGGCCGAATTATTTGACCACAAAAACAAGGAAAAAGGAAAAAAATTTAAGAATGAATCTTGAAGCAACAAGTGGCGGTCTTCCATTGGATTGGTGACTAACTAATTTTCACCATATTTATCACCAAAAGCCAACCTATTTCCCCCATAATTTCAGCATACCAGCCGAGAGCAATAGAGGGAAAAGAGTGAAGAGAGTTTTCCAATTTCCAACCTTGAATCCAACATTTTTAGTGAAAACAAGAAAAAACTAAACCGATTAAACACTAGTTTGGGAGCTTAGGAAGCTTGGAAGCTAAACTTTGCAAGGCGTAGTGGAGGATATCCTTTGTAAGCTTGTTATTAAGGTATATTGGCTGTCCTTTATCTTTGGTTCTTTTATCTTTGCTTAAGTTGCTATACAACCCATGTTTTGATTAAATTGGTAGCTATTCAAGTAGTTGTGATGATTTTGGGTGCATTAGTAAGGTAGGGTTTTGTATTGTTCAGCCCTATTTCTTATTTTGTGGATGATATATGATGTATACAAGCTTGTATATGAGGTAGTAGTGATGGTTTTGAGCTAGAAATGTGAATTATACCTTGAGTGTAACAAAATTCCAGAAGTGAAAATCCTTAGTGCCCTGTTCTGCCTGGTTTTAGTTCACTATGATAGAGGCCAAATTAGGCTTAGCACAAAACACGAAAGTTGTAGGGAATGATGTTTTATAGTCTCCTGTAAATTTCAACTCAATATGAGCACTGTATCACATGAAAAGACAAAAATACCCCTGACTGCCATAGGTAGAACTTGGGGGACAGTTTTGACATTTCACCAATCTAATCACATCTATTCACCCTGATCTGTACTGAATAAGCATTTGGTCAAAACATAGAAGTTGTAGTGCTATGTCTTAGCTTTCCAACGCCTCAATCGGACTTCGGTAGCCTGAGTTATTGTCGTTTACGCATAGTGCGGTTAACTAGCCCGAATGTGAGATTCTGGTTTTGTAATTTGAAATTTTGACCTAGATACACTATGAACTGGACTGAGTGGCCTTCATCAAAGTTGTAGGCCTTTGTCTTAGCTTCAAAACAGTATCTCATACACCTTAAACCGACGACCACAGCTTCTATTATAATTAAAACTATAAAAAATGTCATAACTATGAAATGTCCGTTTGCGCCTTTGGGTGTGGACGCACGATCATTTTCATTTTCGTGCACGCGTATGTGCATTTCTCAACCGTTTTTTCCATTTTGGACTGTTTAGAACTATTTTTGTTATTTTGTTACCATTCCGGCCGTTTCGGCCAATTTCGACAATCTTGTGGCCTTAGTCGTTTTGACTGTTTTTTATTATTTTTGACCGGTTTCAATCGTTTAAGTTATAAACTGCTATTGTATGGCCGTTTCACTTATGTGTGCATATAATCTGTCAATACAGACTGTGAGGCTTTTGACGGTGACGGTCAAGCTCAGTGAATTGTATCATTTTTCGTGCCAAGCATAATCAAGTGAGTAATTGGGTTGTTTATTGATGTGAAATTATTAAAGTGCTTTGTTTATGTTAAATGGGTACTTAGGCGAGGGTGTACTTTATCTCACTTAACCTAAGTCCATCCTTTGTTTTGATTTCATATGTGAGAATACCTACTTTCGGTTGAGTATCACCCTTTTACTGTGTTTTGATGGTAGTGATCTCATGACTTGAATTGAACCCCATTTGCTGTGTGCTGTTTGGGGTAAGTACTTTGTTCATAGATACCATCTATTGAGAGATCGGATATCTCAAGGCTTGGTTCCAGCCTGGTTTCAAGGATAGACGAACTATTTGAGCCAGCCGGAATTTGGTCGAAGATAGTTCCATACTAATCTTGGGATTTAGTTCTTTGTTAAAGGTTTGATGAAAGCTAAGTTTTTGTTTCACTCGATTTGCTGTGTGCTGGTGACTGGCCAGCGGGGGTTGATAAGGTGAACGAGAAAAGTTATGTGGAGTCTACAGACCATGAGTACTTTGGTTGACGGAGTGTCAACAGGCGTTCAAGCTCGGGGAATTGACCTGGTTTTGGAGCCACCTGTATCCTACTATTGTGATGTTGCATTTCTGTATCGATGTGAAGTATTTGGATTTATATGTTTATTTGAATGTGTTTTTACATTTAACCCCAATTATTCAGTAAGCATATAGCTTACCCCATTCCATTTGTTTTCCTTGGCAGGGGGCCGACGCGGGGATCGCTTGGGAAGGTGTTGAGACTTTTGGGCTATAGAATAGTTGAATTTGCACTTGTTATAAGTTGACTAGTAAGATGTATATAGTTGTAGTGGTGGTTGTAGTTATCAGCTTTTCTAGGGTTTACTTTCTGGTACTCGTGGTATGTATGACTTGATGCACTAGTTTATGCAACTTTTGTAACTGTAATCGGGTAAATAGAACTTTCTTTTAGCGTGAAATATATTTTCTCATTTTAAGTATTGAGTCCTGGTGTGAGCTAGGTAGGCGTCCCGCCGATACCCTTGGGTTCGCCCTTGGGAGAAGTGGGGGCGTCACAATGATACCTTATTTTATACTTGAGAAATGAACTTCAAACCCTAGTTCTTTTTGCCTTGATTTTCGTGAGTTAAACTCCAAAAAGGAAGCATTTTTCTAGAGTAGTTCTGGGTGAATTGCACTAGTTTTACACTTGAATTTTGGAACCTTATCTTTGATATTTTATATGAAATGAGTGGAGTTTTGGATGATTTTATCTCCATTAGTTTGGAAAATGTGAACGTCCTTTATATCTTAACTTTTAGGTCATGAGGTTAGAAGTTTTGCGAGATGAAAACTATTTACCTATTTCTCGATTTTCTTTTCAAAAGTGAAATTGGCACTTTCTTTTGGAATTGAGGTTCACTTACCATGACTTGAATCAAAGACGGTTGAGTTTTCTTTGAGCATTATTTTAATGAGTTAGCTAAAAGTTCCTTTAATTTTATTCAAACTTGTGATCTTAAATCCCTATTTTGAATCTCGATCTTCATTGAGTAAAACTCTTATAAAACATTGTTTTAAATTTTAAGCGCATGTACTTTCTTCTTTGGATGTTACGTGGTCGTGAGTATGTATGAGTGATAATTGATCACTATTTCTTCAGGTACTCGAGAGGGTTTCCAAGGGGATCCCGATAGGGACAACTAAAGAGTTTATTTGCTCACTTATTCACTCATTTTGAATTGGTGAGTGTTCCTTATAGGTGTACGTGACTTGAACAGTGTTGCTACATATTTACTTCATAATTAATGTGTGCTTAAGTGTTAAGTGTGTGAGACCCTGAAATTTTACTTGTCTTATAGCTCATATTTGAACTTACTTGCCTTAGATTCTTGGTTGTTTTAATGGTTGAATTTGAGCCAATGGAATGAATTTTGTTAAGAAAAGTTTTATAATCTCAAGTTATTAGAAAATCTAGAATTTTCTCATGAGGCTCTGCGTAGTTTTGGAAATTGGCTATAACTTCGTATAGGAAAGTCAGAATTACGTTCCGTTTGTTGCGTTTGAAACTAGACTCAGAGGGCTTCCTATGATGTAAAATTTAGAGTTTGATTTTGTGAGGACCCGTAAATTTTCCTAATTTTATATATTATTTGTTTTATTCCCTCGCCTGCATTTCTCGTCATTATACCATATTATATTTATTTTTCTGAGATTTTATAAGTAAACATAGTTTTTGAACTATTTTTCTAGTATAAGTTAGTTCATGAGAAATAAAGAGTGTATATTGGACATGGGACCCACTAGTGGCGTTAAGCGCGATAAATTCGACCAATTAGGTTACGTTTTGTATACAGGAATTAATTTACTAGGTGTTAAGGGATAATTAGAGGTTACCTATATGGATTATCATTAGAGAGACAAAAGGATAGAATTGCATTAATAAGGGTGACAAGTGTCAGTTGGTGGTTCAATCTTGACCTTGACTACTATTCATTACCTTTACTAAATATCTAATTTGGACCCAAAATCATCTTCATTTTGAAGCTTCTTAGCCGGCCCTCTCTAGGAAGAAAAGAAAAGAAAACTCTCAACTCTCTTGCTTCTAATCTTGCTCAATCCAACTGATTAAACTTGAATTTCCTCCATAAAAACCCTTAGTTTAGTAGTAGTAAGGTTGTTGGTGAAGTTGTTTGGAAGAAATTGGTGCTAAGTTGCTTACTTTCTTGAGGTTGCAAGGTGAGTAGCTAGGGAATTCTTTCTTTAGGTATGATAATGTCAAATTAATGACTTGTGTTGGTTAAAGATGCGATTTGGTGGAAGATTTCTTGATTTTTGGTAGAGATTGGTGAATTTTATTTTATTCATGATTTTTTTCTGTTTTATATGTTTATTATTGCATGGCCATTGATGATGGCTTGGAATGGTCTAGAATGAAGCTTTGATGCGTAAATTGTAGTTATTTGCGGAAAATTTCCGCTTTATACCGAAATTTCCAGATTAGGGTTTCAATTCACCCCTGTTTTGGCTGGTTCAGTTCGGCTAGGTTAGAGGCCAAATCAGCCTTGGGTTAAAACATGAAAGTTGTAAAAAATGATGTTTTGTAGTTGCTATAAATTTTCAGCCTAATCTGAGCTCCGTAGCCTGTGAAAAGACAGAAATACCCAGACTGCCATAGGTAAAAGTTTGGTGGACAGCGTTGTCATTTCACCCAATCTGACCGTGGCTTTTCACCCTGATCCTTACCGAATTAGATTTTGGCCAAAACATGAAAGTTGTAGCAAATGGTGTAAACTAGTTGCCTGCAAAATTTCAGCTAGATCCTAGTACTGTATCTTATGAATGACCGAAATACCCTGGACTGTCCATGAACCCTGTTTCACGCCCAGATTTCTGTTTTCATGGGAACTTCCATTTTTGATCATGAAAATGCATGATTTGGCTTTGGAGGTCTCCACAAGAAATGTAGGTATATGTCTTGGCTTCAAAACTTCATAAGATACACCTCAATCGGACTTCGGTAGCCTGAGTTATTGTCATTTAACCATAGTGCGGTTAGCTAAACTGTTTGTGAGATTCTGGTTTCGTATATTGCACTTTTGACCTAGCTACACTACGAACTGGACTGAGTGGTCTTCATCAAAGTTATAGGCCTTTGTCTTAGCTTCGAAACAGTATAAATTACATTCCAATCCGATAAGCGTAGTCTCTGTTGTGTCCGTTACGCAAAACAACATCAAACCTATTTTCCTTTCCGGACATTTTCCTAGCTTGAATTTGTACTTGTACCACTTTGAGTCTATTGAACAGCTATTGAAATGAGATTATGTTGTGTGTGACATTGGGGCTGATTTGAGGAAAAATGAAGCCATGATGGCTGGAAAAGTAAGCAAATTTAGGGGAAATGCTGTCCAATTTTCTAGGCCATTTAGTCTCTTTAGGTTTGAGTTGCCTTTTGAAAGAAATGAAGGGCTTTTGGGTCGTTCAAACCCTAGGTCCTCTTGTTACTTTTGTTTCCAAAATCACGCTTTTGCACCCTTGCATTTGTAGTTTGTTGGGTTAGGCATACGAATCATAGTTGAGTTTCATTTGTGAATGTCGTTCCCATAGGAACCATAATTGTTTACTTTGATTATTTTAGGACGTGCTGGTGATCCTGGAAGTACTTCGGGGGGAACGTTTGAAATTGTTTTACTTGAACTGGTAAGTGTACCACTCCCCTTGTTGTTTAACTTGGGGTCTGTATATGCAATCTGTGATATGAATGAATGTACTATCTGTTTATTCTGTTTGAGACGAGGGTGTACTTTATCACACTTGTTCTCTTGTCTGTTCATATGCCAATTTACTGTGCCAATTTGAATCTGTTATCTATATCTGTATCTGTTCTGATGTCATTTGGAAGCTTGTATCCAACGACCTTTCTGTGACCTCTGAGCTCAAATCTTGTCGCTAAGTTATTCCAGTTGAGTTGGCAAGGGCCTGGTTGATTAGATAACGAACCACGGTAGTCTGTTCTTGGAATCTTTGGGTATTAAGACTCTTGATTCTCGTATACTCGAGTATTACCATTTCTGAACTGATTGGAGTTCGGGTCCGGTAGGGGTATGTGAGGTGGAAGGAATCGGAGCAAGTGGAGTCTACGGTATTGGTTACTCCTTTAGCGTTGACGGAGTGTCAACTATTATTTCGATCAAGTTTCGGTGAAGCAAATGGGAATTTGGCTCCTGAGAGCCACCCGTATCCTTTCTATCTATGGTGTTTGCTCATTTCTTTATTTGATTCGCATATGTGACTAATTGAACATGAAGTTCCACGTTTCTTATTTGCTATTATTTTGGTACCTCATTGAGCGTAAGCTCATCCCCTTTCCGTTATCTTTGTTTTCCTTACAGGGGACAAACTTTGAAACCACGATTTTGGAAGAAAAGGGTCGAGCTAATGTATATGTGATTTTTTTAAGCTCCTTTGTAACCGGAACCCTAATTGTGTTTTGACTAGTATGAACCCTTTGGCTTGTACTTCAAGTTAAAATGTTGAAGACTCTGATGTAAATACATGTATAAGTATTTAGTCTTGTCTGTTAAGTGTATTCATTGAGATGTTACGCTTCTAGGGCTTTGGTGAGTGTTCAATCGATGTCTTATTTTCCTACACGAGTTGGTAAGATGTATTGTAGCTTAGTGGTTTTTAATTGTTACTGTTCTTGGGGTTTGATCGTGCGCAATATATGGTTTGTGTGATCAGACTCCGTAGTCCTGGCGAGAGCTGGACAGGCGGTCCGCTAACCTCTTTGGTTCGCCTTAGAGGAAAGTGGGGCTATCACAGATTCAATGTCTATAAATTCTAAGAAATTGGCAAAGTTGACTGAAAATTCTGCCCTGCACAAGTAAACATAGGAATGTTGTAGTAGCTTATGGCTCAATTTGGACCAATTTATGAACTAAATCTCTTTGAAGTGTCTTCTAAAAATTCTTAGTATTTGAAGTCTAGTTTTTAACAAGACAAGTTGTATGAATTTTTTATATTTATAACTCAAGTTATGATTTTTTCTAAAGGAAGGGCATAAGTTAGGGTTTTTTTTTTGCATATTAAGGTTTTGGTGTGTGTTTTTGTGTGCATTTTGGTAGTGTGATTGTGAGGACTTGTGAAATCCCTCATATTTTCTTAAAAATTCCTTTTTATTTAGAATCCATTATTTTACAATAGCTTTACTACTCATTCACTCCCTTAATAGTTATAATTAATCATAGAACCAAAGGTTTTTTCCCTTTACTTTCATTGTTAAGGTAAACTAGGGTTTTTACGTCTTTTGGTAGTGTGATTAATCGGTGTGGAGTGTGTACTCAATTTGATGGTTAAGAGTGAGTTTTATATAAGACAAAGTGTGTGATTAGAAGTGTTAATAATAAATTAGTGAATTATAAGTGAAAACTCTAGTACGTGCGAGTTAAAGAAAAACGGTGTGAATCGACGCGTATCGTTTGTTACCGAATGAGTGCACCACTTGAACACTATTTTATTATCTTAATATTCTTATTTTTATTTCAGTAAAATTGGCCCTAAATATCTCCTCCAAACAGCCGAAATGTTTGACCAAAGAAAGAAGAAAAGAAGAAAAATTGGAGATTTGATCTTGGAGTGACACTTGGAAGTCATCAACCAACTTTGACCCAAACTAATTCCTATCATCTTGACCTTCTTCAAGCTTAATTTCTTCCTCATTTTCCACCATCTTGGCCGAGCTCTTAGGGAGAGAAAAGAGTGAAGAAACACTTCCATTTCAATCTTGATTTTTGCCTTGCTTGAGATTGAAACCAAAAACCAAACTGATTAAACTCTCATTTGGGAACTTAAGGAGCCTTGTGTTGTAAAGTTTTGGAAGGAAAGGTTGTAGTTTCCTCCTACAAGCATCCTAAGAAGGTATCATGGCTGCCTTTCCTCTTCCTCTTCTTAATCTTGTTAAAGTTTGGATAGAATCTCTTAATCTTGGCTTATGGCGGTTAATTAGTGAGTTTTGTATGATATGTTGGAATGTTTAGCTAGGGTTTGATAGTTTCAGTTTTGGTTATTGTTTTTATCTAGTATATGATGTTAATAAGCTTGGCTAGGGGCTTGGGGTACTGATTTAAGGCATAAATGTGAATTTCAAGCATTAAATCATCAATTCCAGAAATCTGAAACCAACCTGTCCTGTTTCTGACCTGGTTAATTAGTCCATGTTAGAGACCGAATCAGGCTTAGGTCAAAACATGAAATTTGTATAAAATGGAGTTAACTAGCTGCCTACAAAATTTCAGCTCAATCGGAATACTGTAGCATGTGAAATGGCAAAAATGCCCTTGACTACCAAATGTACTATTTTGCGGACAGTTTTTCTATTTTCCTCTGAGATGTCACCTTTTGATATTGAAAATGCACGAGTTGGATGTTAATGTCTTCATAAGAAATGTACTTTTTTGTCAAAATGGCATAAAGTGTATCCCAATCCGATAAGCGTAGCATTGGTTGTGACAGAAACGCCAAGAAACGTCAAACCTGTTATTTTGTTTTTTGTCTTGAACATTAGTTCTGGTCGTATTGCTAGCATTGTGTTATAATTGAATGACATTGAGCCTAGTGAAAGGCTATTGTGATAAGATTATTTGTGTGTGATTTTGGGGTTGAATTGAGAAAAATAATGAAGCTATAAATGGCTGAAAAATAGCGAAATACAAGGGGCATGCTGTCCAAAATTTTAGGGCTACTTGACTCCTTTGAGGTTGGGTTGATTTTGGCTGGAAATGAAGGGGTCTAGGGTTATTCATGTTTTAAGACTAATCGCTATCTTTTTATTCTAAAGCCACATTGTTATTTCTTTGCCCTAGTAGTTAACTTGACTCGGCCTATGACTTGTTGTGAGGCCCCAGTCCGTTCGTAAGTTGTGTAAGGATCGAAGACAACCTAAGAGGGGGGTGAATTAGGCTTTCAAAAAACCTGCTAAGATATATTCTACTTTTTTCACAGACAGCCTTTCTTTTCTCAAATACCTCCTAATGAACAAGATAACACAAGAGCACAGGTATTCGTGAGATGGAGAAAAGAACAGTTTATGTAGAAAAGCAGTAAATGAAAGTAAAGAAACAAACCAGGCTTCAAACACAACTGAGGTTTGAACACCACTTTTATATACCAAGTTACTTCAAGTTGAACAGACTTGCAACCAATCTTTTGTGTACAAGGAAGGGATCACTTCCTTCTTGCCCCGAACCACACTTGGTCAAGCAAGGAAGTTTTACAAACACTCGCAAACCCTCACTATGCTACACTATTGAAGAAGGTATGTCACACTTGAAAAACTGCACGAAGATTGCACAAGCAAGGAGTACAAATGTTCCTTTTTAGTATTCTAGCACACGAATCACTCACAATCTGATGCAGGCTTGATGTACAAAGTTATCTTGAGGTGGTTGACTTTGTTCTTTTTATAGGAGACCAGAGAGTTCCTCAATTAATGCTGTCAACGGGTAGAAGGCAACTGAAGAGTCAACTAGCCGTTGCTGCTGTCGGACGTCCAATGTTTGGTTTTTATGCGTCCGAACGAGATCAATGAGTTCTGGAAGTTTTCTTGAGTCCCTTAGGACGTCCGATCATGCGTCCGAGGGTAGGATGAATACTTGGACTTTCTTCTTCAATTCCTTCGGACGGCCGATGCGTCCAGAGTGTTGCGTCCGAAGAGCAGCAACATTTGTCGGACGTCTGATACACAGGTGTTGAGCGTCCGAACCTGATCAGTAATCGAGTAACTCCTAGCTTGTCTTCTTCGGACGTCCGAGTCTGAGTTCTTTACTCGTCCGAAGATACTCAAAGAATATCGGACGTCCGATACTCTCCTTTTGTGCGTCCGACATCATCCTCAGCATACTTCATTCTTTTTTGATCTTCTTTTTCTGCTTTAAATCCACAGACCTGTTTGGTTTATTTCTGAAAAGGACCTCTACAAAAGGTGTTAGAAACATCCAATTGTTTTGTAATCATCAAAAGATATGAATTGAGATAAACAATCTCCCCCTTTTTGGTGATGACAAAATAATTGGATAGAGCACAAAATATAACAGCTCCCCCTAACGAAGTGCATGAGTAGTATATAGGAAGAAACGCAATCCACATCATTAGTGCTGATCCAGCTCAACTCCTCCTGAGACTGTCTCCCCCTAACTAGATACTCTATACTATCAGTGTTAAACCAAATCCAATTCCAATTCTCCCCCTTTTTATCATCACAAGATTGAGTGTCAGTTTTGGAACCAGCAGTACGTCCCATCAGAAACATTATCAGTGTATTCATTTACAATGTACAGCACAGTTTGGACTCAATCATGTAGCAGATGTTAAACAGAAACATTCATTCATTGAGCAGATTTCAAAAACATATAACCAATCATAACATCCATTCAAAGCATTCATAACAAGCACTTAGTTAAAACATTCATAAATAGTAGAAAATATCCAGTTGTACAGACCAGGTGTTCAACACTTAGTACAAAAGTGCAATGCAAAAGATGAACTATAGTCCTAGGTTTAGGTGCAGTGACCTAGTAGTGCCTAGATGGTGATTTTAGATGATTCAGGCCTCCTCCTGGTCAGACGGTACTGTTCAGGGTCCTCTTCTTCCTCAGTTTCTTCATCATCATCTTCAAATGTTTCCTCAGTTACTGGAGCCTTGCCTTTATCCTTGGGCTGAGAACTGGAAGCTGGTGTGGTCTCATTACCAGTAGTTGGCTTTGTGGGCTCAGATCTTGGTTCTTTCTGATGAGCAGTCTCATTTGTCTCAGGTATAGGGGGCACAAGAAGATTCCTTTTTTCAAGGAAAGAGGATTGTTGGGCAGAGGTCATGGTCATCATGAGACCATCTTCAAGAAGCATAACATGCTGTTTGAGGTCTTCAAGCAAGGAGATGACCTCAGAGTTGGAAGAGAAGGACTTACTAGCAGACTTTCTAGGATGAATGGTGAAAGGAGAAACATAGCCTGACTGATCATGGGGAGTTCTAGGAGTGGCAGGGGTTTCATGCAAATTTTTTCTTCTAGACTCGGCCACATTCTCGTTGTAGCACCAATGACCATCAAAAAATTTTAGGTTCTTTCTTTCAAAATAAGTTTTGGAGAAAACTGATGAAGCACTGTCTTTTGGAGATTTGCCAGAAAAGGGTATGTCAAAATGAGTAAAAATGGGGGTTAGAAATCTGCCATAGGAAAGCTTCCTACGACTATCAGTGCTGATTTTGAGCAGAAATTTGCACATTACAAATCCAAAGTCAATGCGGATTTTTTCAACAAAGCAGTAGAAAAGATAGAGTTCCATTTTGTTTGCATCTGTTCTGTGGCCATCAGTTGGCACCAACAGATTCGAAATGATGGTGAAGATGATCAGATTCTGAGGACTGAGATCATCCAATCTTGCCTCAGCAGGGGTGTTGAATTTGGTTTGAAAATAAGTCATGAGTTTAGCATTGTAAAAATGATGATAGGCAGAAGGGAATTCCTCATACGAAAGGAAATTTGCAATTTTTCCCTTAAAACCAGGTTCAATTCTAGTTTTCAAAATAGAATTTACAATGTCAGGAGTTAATATGATGTCTACAGAGTTGACCCTAGAGATGAGTTTAGTGTGTGATGTACCCTTTCTAAGATTAGCAAAAATTGATAAAGCATGTCAGGATAAAAAACATTAGGAATGGTCAGAAGATGAGTCCATTTCTGGAATTCAAAAAGTTTGATGACAGGTTCAAGATCAAGCTTACGAAATTGAAAAGGAATGATGAGCCTTTGGGTGATAAACCCTTTTTGAGAGACTAACTCAAATCTGTCTCTGGCTTCATCATCGATGAACTTTGGTAGAGGAACGGGTTCAGGTGCAGGCTGAGATACTGGATTCTTCCCAGAACGTGTCCCTTTAGAGGTTTGAGTGGCAGATGCACCAACATTTTGAATCTCAGTCCTTGTCCTTGGAGACTTCCTGATGGAGGGTTCAGGTGCTGGCTGACTCTCAGTAATGTTTTCTTCATTCTGCTGATCAACA
Source organism: Coffea arabica (assembly GCF_036785885.1). NCBI lineage: Eukaryota > Viridiplantae > Streptophyta > Magnoliopsida > Gentianales > Rubiaceae > Coffea > Coffea arabica. Next base: position 23,711,430 of record NC_092316.1, read on the forward strand.
GAGGGATCAGCAGATTGCTTTTTCTTGGATTGGGGAGTTCTCTTCCCCTTTGCAGTCCTTTTTCTTTTACTAAAAGACCTTGTGACAGTTTCATCACCTTGGGTAGCCTGCTCTGGTTCCTCATTTCCACCATCAATGTTCCCTTCAGAGATCTGCCCTTCCATTTGTTCATCAGATGATTCAGGAGTTGGAGTAACTAATTTTCTTTGGGCAGTCTACTTCACTTTGCCACCATGAGTCACTTTCTTCTTTTTAGGTGCCACAGGAGGTGGATCAACAATTTCAATGTCTTCATCCCTAAGCTTAAAAGACCGCCCGGCACTAGTAGATCATCCCCTCATTCTAACCATGATGCAATGTGGATATAATTTTTAATGCAGAATGTTGTGTATAGAAGGAAAAAAAACAGTAAGAGCCAACAAGAGTGCACTATGATGTCGCAAGGAGAGGGTTATATGAGGTTAGGGTTTCGTATGTGAATTGGGAATTTTAGGGTAGTTGGGTGTTAGGAGTGCCTTTTATGAGTGGTTAATGAGCAAGAGAGGTGTAATAGAGTTGGTTGAGTCAATTTCTCGGAACTTGGTTTGAGGAGAGAGGAATTTGAATTTCAAATTTTAGAGAAACTGAAAGGTCGCGTCCGAGACTTATGAAGGAAATGAATTGAGAAGAGTGGGTAACTGCCTTATAGGACACATTTTTGAGTGTCGGACGTCCGAACGAAGTGATGCGTCCGACACAACCGTCCGAACCAGGGTTTTTCTGGACCTTGGATGAAGAACACTGTCAGACGTCCGTTACAATTCATCGGACGTCCGATAAAGATTGACTAGAAATAAGACTCAGAACATTTTTTCTGAAACACCCAATTTAGTCCTCAAAGACACAAATTGATCTAGCGGAAGAGCTTTTGTGAGGATATCAGCGATCTGTTCTTTAGAACAAACAAACTCAACACGGATTACCCCCTTTGAGACAAGATCGCGAATGAAATGATGCTTTATATCAATGTGCTTAGTCCTAGAGTGTTGAATGGGATTTTTTGTTAGATTAATTGCACTAGTGTTGTCACAGTACATGGGTACACATTCATATACTAAATCGAAGTCATTCAATGTGTTTTTCATCCATAACAATTGAGCACAGCAAGCACCAGCAGCAACATATTCAGCTTCAGTAGTGGACAGTGAGATAGCATTTTGTTTTTTACTAAACCAAGAGACCAAGCAATTTCCAAGAAAGTTGCATATACCAGTAGTACTTTTTCTATCTATTTTACAACCACCAAAGTCAGCATCAGAGAATCCGCACAAAGGAAGTTCATGACATTTTGGATACCACAAGCCAAAATTTAAGGTTCCTTTAAGATATCTCAAGATTCTTTTTACTGCATTCAAGTGTGATTCCTTTGGACAGGTTTGAAATCGAGCACATAAATACACAGCAAACATGATGTCAGGCCTACTAGCAGTTAAATAAAGTAAACTTCCAATCATACCTCTGTACTTCTTCTCCTTAACTTTTGTACCTTCTTCATCTTTGTCTAGTTTGGTAAATGTGCACATAGGTGTCCCAACAGGCTTTGAATCCTCCATTCCGAATCTTTTCAGCAACTCCTTGGTGTATTTTGTTTGATTTATAAACGTTCCATCTTGGGTTTGAATCACTTGGAGTCCAAGGAAGAAGTTCAGTTCTCCCATCATGCTCATTTCAAATTCTTTTTGCATGATGATGGAAAAGTCCTTGCACAATTTTTCATTAGTAGCACCAAATATGATATCATCCACATATATTTGCACAATCAAAAGATCTTGTGAGCTTTGTTTTGTAAAAAGTGTAGTGTCTACAATGCCTCTTTTAAAACCATTTTCAATCAGAAAATCCACTCAGACGTTCATACCATGCTCTAGGAGCTTGCTTTAATCCATATAAAGCTTTTGAGAGTTTAAACACGTGACCTGGATAAGATTCATTTTCAAAACCAGGAGGTTGGTCAACATAGACTTCTTGATCTATAAATCCATTTAAGAAGGCACTCTTAACATCCATTTGAAATAATTTAAAATTCTTGAAACATGCAAATGCTAAAAACATTCTTATGGATTCTAGCCTGGCTACTGGTGCAAAAGACTCATCAAAGTCTATTCCCTCTTCTTGAGTGTATCCCTTAGCCACCAGTCTAGCCTTATTTCTAACAATCTCCCCTTTATCATTCAATTTGTTTCTAAAAACCCATTTAGTGCCAATGATAGGATGGCCTTGTGGTCTGGCAACCAGAGTCCAAACTTTGTTTCTTTCAAATTGGATTAACTCTTCTTCCATAGCTAAAATCCAGTGCTCATCATTCACAGCATCAATAACATTTTTAGGTTCAATATGTGATACAAAAGCAAGATTATCTACCAGGTGTCTAGAGGAACGAGTCTTGACCTTTTCAGAAGGATCACCAATTATAAGCTCCCTGGGATGATTATGAGCAAATTTCCAGGCTCTTGGAAGATTATTAGGAGTAGTGGTATCTCTATTATTCACTTCTTCAGCTGGACTGACCTGAGCATCATTATCCTTTGAATCAGTTTCTGGTGAGGCAGAGTCATGGTCATTGATTGCTAGCTTCTTTAGTCCTTCTTGAACACCTGTGTCATCATCTTCACCACAACTCATATAAATGTCACCATTAGATTCATCAAAAGTAATGTGTATAGCCTCCTCTATAATCAATGTTCTACGATTATAAACTCTGAAACCTCTTTTGTTTTCACAATAACCCAAGAAAATTCCCTCATCAGATTTCTTGTCAAACTTTCCAAGATGTTCCTTCATATTCAAAATGAAACATTTACAACCAAATACTTTGAAGTAGCCGACAACAGGCTTTTTGTCATACATGAGCTCATAGGAAGTTTTGTTCAAAATTGGTCTTAGAAGAACTCTATTCATGGTATAACAGGCTGTGTTTATGGCTTCAGCCCAAAAATATTTTGGTAAATTGCATTCACTAAGCATGGTTCTAGCAGTCTCTTGGAGAGTTCTATTTTTTCTTTCTACAACTCCATTTTGTTGAGGGACACTAGCAATAGAGAATTCATATGTAATACCATTATGATCACAAAATTCTGGAAAACCACAAAACTTGAATTCTGTCCCATTATCACTTCTAATCCTAACAATTTTCAAGCCAAGCAGATTTTGTACTTTAGCAAATAATGAGGTAAAATTCTTAAAGGCATCATCTTTATGAGCAAGGAATATTACCCAAGTATATCGAGAGTAGTCATCAACAATCACAAAACAATATCTCTTACACCAAGGCTTGCAGTTTGTGTAGGACCAAACAGATCAAGGTGCAGAAGTTCAAGTGATTTTGAAGTAGAAACACATTTCTTAGGTTTAAAAGAAATCTTGACTTGTTTTCCAAATTGGCAAGCATCACAAATTCTGTCCTTTTCAAATCTAATTTTTGGAAGACCTCTAACAAGTTCCTTTTTAGAAATTTCTTTCAGCAAATCCATATTGAAGTGACACAACCTTCTATGCCACAACCATGGGTCCTCATTTGCTACTTTGAGACATTTGAGATATGAGCAATCAATTTTTTCAAGAAACACTACATAGACATCATTAAATCTTTTTCCTTTGAAAACAATGTTGAACTTTGAGTCAAATATGAGACATTCAAGCTTTTTGAACAATACAAACAGATTCCTATCACACAATTGGCTAACACTTAACAGATTGTAGCTCAAATTGTCAACAAGAAGAACATTGTGAATAAAAGTTTGATCATTCTTACCAACATCGCCAATACCAACAGTCTTGGCTTTGTTATCATCTCCAAATGTTACCTTTCCACTTGCTTTTTGCTTGAGTTTAATGAATTGTGATGCATCACTAGTCATATGTCTTGAACATCCACTATCAATGAACCATTTTGATTCTTTAACAATGTAATCCTGGTTCACCTACACACAAACCCACAAGATAATATTTGGTACCCTTTACATGTTGGGTCCTTGAGAGTTAGTCTTATGTTTGACTATCCACATGCATCTCATGCCATTCCTCATGTTTTTCTTAACATGACAGTTGATATACATGTGACCAGATTGACAACAAAAGTTGCATACTGACATTGAATCAATCAAATGAACAGGTTTAATGAATCTGACTTGCCTTCTTCTGTGGATAGCAAACTCATTTGTATTTTGGTTCAGTCTTATTTGATGAGTATTAACATAAGGTACAGTGTCATTCTTTCGAAGATGATTCTGTTTCACATGATGTAACAATTTACATAAAACATCCATCCTTTTTTTTAAGCTGCATTGCTCATTTTTGAGTAAGTCACAGTAATTTTCTTTTTGTAAAGTTCAGCAAGCACATCAGTTTCAGTCATTTTTAGGTTATCATTTTCATGCTTAAGACATTTGTTTTGTCGAAAAAGATTTGCATTGTCTTGTATTAGAAAGCTGATTTTTTACTTCAGTTCTTTGTTTTTAACATAGGATTCTTTCAAGCTGTTATGCATTTTTTCTAGAAAAGAATTAACATCATCATCAGATTCACTATCACTATTGGTTTGAGAATTGCATTGTGTTACCTCTTCATCTCCAATAGCCATGAAAGCCACTTGAGCAGATTCCTCTTCTTCTTCAACTTCACCTTCTGAGTTGCAATCATTCCAGGTAATCTAGAAATTGTTGAACTTTGGTTTTCGTTCAATCTTGTTTTCCTTCTTTTTCTTCATTGGACACTCATTTGCATAATGTCCAGGTTGGCCACATTCAAAACATTTATCGTTCTGCTTCTTGTTGAACTCTAGTTTCCCTGTATTCCTGAAGTCATTAGTCTGATTCTGGAAGGAATTACTGGATCCGCCTTTCCTGAATTTTCTCTTATTGAGAAATCTTTTGGAGCCTCTTGTGATGAGTGTAATATCACTGTCATCACCTTCCAAGTCATTTTCATCCACTGAGGCTGTTTCATCTTCATCTTGTGAAGCTTTCAGAGCAATACTCTTCCTTTCTTTTGTGTCTTCTTCTTCCTGCAACTTAGATTTAAGTTTCAGTTCGTAAGAGGTTAGAGAGTTAATCAGATATTCAATGGATAAGGAATTTAGATCCTTGGCTTCCTCTATGGCAGTCACTTTGCTTTCCCAATCCTTTGATAGAGCATTCAGAATTTTTCTGTTCTTTTCACCTAGAGAGTACTCCTTCTCAAGCACCTCTAAATCCTTGATCAGATCATTAAATCTACAATACATTTTGTCGATGTTCTCATGAGGCTCCATCTTAAAAGATTCATACTTGGTGACCAGAATGGACTTTTTCTGTTCTCTTACGTTGTCACTACCCTCATGAATTTCTCTTAGCTTATCCCACATTTCTTTGGCAGATTTACACCCTTTTACTCTAATTGACTCATTTGAGTCTAAGGCACTATAAAGAACATTCATGGCTTTGGCATTCAATGTGAGATTGGTTCTATCTTGAGTATTCATCTCAGCTCTCGTTTTTAGCCGCAACAAACCTGTTTCTGCATCAAGAAAGTTAGCATCATGCGATCCTTCATTCACAATAAACCACAACTCAATATCAATGGATTGCAAGAAGATAATCATTCTTTCTTTCCAACTAACATAATTGGAACCAGTAAACATGGGAGGCCTAGTAACAGATTGCCCCTCAACAAACATAGCATGACTGGTTGTCATCTTACTCCAAGCCGCTTGAGCTTAATCTCTATGAGACCAAGTTCTGATACCAATTGTAAGGATCGAAGACAACCTAAGAGGGGGGTGAATTAGGCTTTCAAAAAACCTGCTAAGATATATTCTACTTTTTTCACAGACAGCCTTTCTTTTCTCAAATACCTCCCAATGAACAAGATAACACAAGAGCACAGGTATTCGTGAGATGGAGAAAAGAACAGTTTATGTAGAAAAGCAGTAAATGAAAGTAAAGAAACAAACCAGGCTTCAAACACAACTGAGGTTTGAACACCACTTTTATATACCAAGTTACTTCAAGTTGAACAGACTTGCAACCAATCTTTTGTGTACAAGGAAGGGATCACTTCCTTCTTGCCCCAAACCACACTTGGTCAAGCAAGGAAGTTTTACAAACACTCGCAAACCCTCACTATGCTACACTATTGAAGAAGGTATGTCACACTTGAAAAACTGCACGAAGATTGCACAAGCAAGGAGTACAAATGTTCCTTTTTAGTATTCTAGCACACGAATCACTCACAATCTGATGTAGGCTTGATGTACAAAAATATCTTGAGGTGGTTAACTTTGTTCTTTTTATAGGAGACCAGAGAGTTCCTCAATTAATGCTGTCAACGGGTAGAAGGCAACTGAAGAGTCAACTAGCCGTTGGTGCTGTCGGACGTCCGATGTTTGGTTTTTATGCGTCCGAATGAGATCAATGAGTTCTGGAAGTTTTCTTGAGTCCTTTAGGACGTCCGATCATGCGTCCGAGGGTAGGATGAATACTTGGACTTTCTTCTTCAATTCCTTCAGACGGCCGATGCGTCCAGAGTGTTGCGTCCGAAGAGCAGCAACATTTGTCGGACGTCCGATACACAGGTGTTGAGCGTCCGAACCTGATCAGTAATCGAGTAACTCCTGGCTTGTCTTCTTCGGACGTCCGAGTCTGAGTTCTTTACTCGTCCGAAGATACTCAAAGAATGTCGGACGTCTGATACTCTCCTTTTGTGCGTCCGACATCATCCTCAGCAGACTTCATTCTTTTTTTATCTTCTTTTTCTGCTTTAAATCCACAGACCTGTTTGGTTTATTTCTGAAAAGGATCTCTACAAAAGGTGTTAGAAACATCCAATTGTTTTGTAATCATCAAAAGATATGAATTGAGATAAACAAGTTGATATTAGGGTTATTCATTATTTTGTACGGTTAATTAAGATTTTAGGGCTAAGGAGAAACCCTAATCTCGGCTAAAATTGAAAACCCTAACTTTGCTTATGATAAAACCCTAATTTATGTATTATTCGTAAGCTCGAGCTATAGTTTATATGTGGTATTCTAGTGTGTGTTTTGACACAAGTAAAAATAGGATTCGTTTTAGTTTACAAAGGTTTAGTAAGTTTGACATGGTTAGCAAACTCTGGATTAGCAAACCTCTAGTGTTACAATATTAGAAAGCTTAAGTGGAGTTTTATTTATCGCCCGCCTTTTTCCACATTTTCTTTATTAGAAAAATTCCCAGGATAATTTTTATGAGTAAATATGGGTTTTAGATGATTTTTCTAGTATCAATTAGTTTTTGAGAAATTAAGAACGTATATCGGACGTGGGACCCACTAGTGCGGTAAGTTCGGAAAAATTCGGCCGATTAGATTAAGTTTCGGATACTGGATTTAATTTATCGGGTGCTAAGAGATAATTAGAGGATATTTTATGGATTAGAGTGAGAGGGAACAAAGTGATAGACTTGCATTAATGGAGGTGACAAGTGTCACCCTTGGATTAGTCCTTAAGTAAGACTACTATTCATTGTCTTACCATTGACTAAATAAATCATAAAAATCACCAAAAATTCCTCATTTTTTCTCTAAGCTTGGCCGAACCTCTCTCTCAAGAAAGGAAGAAAGAAAACCTCTTCAACTTCTTGATTCTCTCTTGCTCAAATCCAAGAATACAACCACTTAACCTTGTTTTTGTTCCATAGAAATCATTAAGTGAGTGATAGTGAGTTGTGTGGTGAAGTTGTTTGGAAGCTTAAGGTGCTAAGTGGTCTCTCTTCTTTGGTTCTAAGGTGAGTGACTATGGAACCCCTCTCTTCTATCTAAAGGTGCTTAATTAATGACTTGTGGTTGTTATAAGTGTGATTTGGTGGACTATTTCTTGATTTTAGTTAACATTGATGAAGTTTTCTATTTATTTGGGATTTTTGCTGGTTGCATATGATTAATATTATGTGGCTATGTATGATGATTGAGAATGAAGCTAGTTGGTGTGAATGGTAGTTAATTGCAAGAAATTTCTGTTTTGGAAGAGAAATTGGAAATTAGGGTTTCATTGTTCTTCAATTCTGTCCGGTTTTGTATCTCCTAGTTAGAGGCCGAATTGGTCTTGGCTTAAAACATGAAAGTTGTAGGTAATGACATTTTAGAGGTGGCTACAAAATTTCAGGTCAATCGGAGTAGCGTAGAATGAGAAAAGTCGACATTACCCTTACTATCCTGGTTTTACCCGAATGTAAGAATTGCTCCTGTAATTGGTTGTTTTGGCTGGAATTGCTTCAGAATTGGTTGTTACGGTCTTCTAATGAAATTTATTCCTGTTTCTAAGCTTTCGTATGGCTTTGGAATTTCTGGATTTGGACTTATGTAGGCTGTTTTATGATGTTTGTACTAGAATACGGTTTGTGAACCTGTTTTGTGATGCTGGTGTAGTATATTACATTTTTGATGTAGTTACACTCAAAATTGGACTGAGTGGCCTTCTTCAATATTGTAACCTTTTAAGTCCTGAATATTCCTGTAAAATTTCAGGTCAAACGGATTAGCGTATCCTGAGTTATAGATGAAATACTCAAGCCTATTTTGAACATCAGATTCTGTGCGTTTTTAGTTTAGCTTCTGCTGTGACTTTTTCGGTTTTGATACCGTACGATCTGGGTGGTGACTCCTTCATAAGAAATTTAGATCTTAGTTTTGGCTTCAAAACGGTATAAAGTGCGTTGAAATCCGAGTTCCGTAGCTTCCGTTATGACCCAAACAAGATCAATCGTCAAAGCTGCCTTTGAATCTGGACAGTTCTGACGGGTACTTTGACACTCAAATTTCGTTCTGTTTTGAGTGGATTCAAGTCTTGGCCAAAACATCAAAGTTTTAGCCTATTGTCTCAGCTTTCTAATGCCTTTGGAATTTCCTGATTTGGATTTGTGAGCTAGGAGTTATAGTCCAGCAAACATACCCTGTCTGTTACATTGGAGTGCGAATTCCTGGAACGGTTTTCTGTACTTTCGACCCATCTCTGTTCAGATCCGGAGTCAGGGGTCTTCATGAAAGTTATAGACTTTTCTCTTAGTTTCGTAACGGTGTCTCATGTACCTTGATCCGACACTCATAGCTTCGATTAGGCTCAAAACAGTTTTGACGGCAAAATGGCTAGGCCGCCATTCCCGTTTCCGTGTGCCATTTCCGCACTCGTATGTGCCGATTTTGCCGTTTTGCTTGTTTTAGGCATATTAGTAGCCGTTTATAATATTATGTGACACAATCTTCTATTTCAGACGGTGGTGAGCTAGGTGGAGCCGGTGGGGCCTACTAGCTACTCCTTGCGGCACAAATTTTGAACTTTTGCTCTTTTGTTCGTTGAGTAAGTATTCAGGCCGCTCTTACGTGTTAGTTGCTTATGTGTTTCGATATGTATGAAAAGGGTACCTAGGCGAGGGTGTACTTTATCGCACTCGACCTAAACCCTAATTTGAGCACATATTTGTACATGACACATGTATATGAATCATTTTGGAACTAAACCCCTTGAGCTTGTGGCTCGAGGTGACTTTTGAATAAATTTTGTGAAGTTTGTGAGTTTGGGGCCCGATCTCATGACCTAGCTGGACTATTCGAGCCGGTTAGGGCTTGGTCGAAGTCAGTCCAACCTGGCTTGAGGTCACCAAGTTTGTGAAACCGGTTCACCGATTATGTGGACCAAGTTTGTGACCCGAGCTTGTGAACCAAGCTCAATTTTGTTCGCTCGAGCAAGTTTGTGAGGTGCTTGGCCAGAGAGGGTGATAAGGTGTACGGTGGGAGTACAAGTGAAGTTCTACGGACCATTAATTGTGGTTGACGGAGTGTCGGCAGGAGATCATACATGGCACATGAATTGGCTTTGGAGCCACCTGTATCCTTATTATGTGATGTTACTTTTCTGCTTTTGCTTTACTCTTACTGTGTAACTGTTGTTACGTGAAATTTATGCTTTCGCCCCTGTGTACTTACTAAACATATAGCTTACCCCTTTTCTTTTGTTTTCCTTAGCAGGGACCGACGCGGGGAACTTTTGGTACACACTAGTATAGTTAGGTTTGATTGTAATAGTCGGACAGTTAGTATGTTTGTTTTTGTTTTGGTGGTTTGTATAAGGACCCTCCTTAGGGTCTATCTTCTGCTGGTTGTAGTTATAGTACATTAGAGTGGTTTGACGCGAGACTTTTGAAGATGTAAATATAACTTTTGGTATTGTATATGCTATATATAGTGCTCTTACGATGTATCTAGTTTTATTGCTTTAAGTTTTGAGTCCTGGCGCGAGCAAGGCAGGCGGCCCGCCGATACCCTAGGGTTCGCCCTTGGGAGAAGTGGGGTCGTCACACTTGTAACCGAGCCTCATTTGTGCATTCCGTTTCGTGGGTTTGTGGATGGCAAAACCATAATTGTTTTACCTTGGTTGTTGTTAGGACGTGAAGGTGACCAAAATGGGAGGAAACTTTTGAAATTATCTTTGCTTGAACTGGTGAGTGTACCACTCCCCTGATTTGTTGCTTAACAGATTTATTTGTACTTGAAATCTGTGATTTGAATGACTCTGAACTCTGTTTATTCTGAATGAGATGAGGGTGTACTTTATCACACTCATTCTCTTGCTTGTGTGATCATTTATTGTGTGAATTTGAATATGTTATCTGTGTCTGTTCTGACGTCGTTTGGAGGCTTGTATCCAACGACCTTTCTGTGACCTTTGAGCTCAAATCCTGTGGCTAGTTACTCTAGTCGAACCGGCAAGGGCCTGGTCAATTAGATAACGAGCCACGATAGTCTGTTTCTGGAAAATCTTTGGGTATTGGAGATTCTAGATTTCCGGTATACTCGAGTATTACCACCTCTGTTCTGTGTGTGGTGTTCAGGCCCGGCAAGGGGTATGTTCGATGGACGGAATTTGATGTCAAATAGGGTCTACGGTCATGTTTGTTTCTTTGAACATTGACGGAGCGTCAACGAGTTGGGATCAAGTACTGCAAAGGGGAATTTTGGCTCCTGAGAGCCACCTGTATCCTTTCTATTTGAGGTGTTTGTTCATTTTCTTATATGTTGTGTATATGTGCCTTAAAAGTGAAATGCCATGATTCTTGACTACTTGTACTTGTGGAACCTCATTGAGCGTAAGCTCACCCCATTCCCGTTATCTTTGTTTTCCTTACAGGGTTCAATATTTTGAGAGCTATGATTTTTTAAGAAAGAGTCGAGCTAGTGTAGACATTCTTTTGATCATGCTTATCTGTAACTGAAACCCTAATTGTATTTTGTATACGTATGGTTATTATGACTTATATTTCAAATTAACTTGTTGAAAACTCTGATGTATATATGTAAATAAGTGTTTGAAGCGTATTCGTTTGAGATTGTACGTTTCTATGGTTATGAGAACTTTCTTGTGTCCATTGGGAAAATGAGCGAGTGCGAAACTTGAACGAGGAAGAAAAAATTTGGTCAGATTTTGACGTGGCCGTGGTCCTTTGCGTTTTTCGATGATTCGTTTTTCCAAAATTCTTTGGACCGTTTGGTAAGGTTATGAATGATTTGATCCATAGTCCTGGTGAGAGTTGGACAGGCGGTCTGCCGACCCTTTGGCTCACCTTAGGGGAAGGTGGGGTCGTCACAAAGTGCACCCTATAATTGCTCCCATGTAACTGTCTACCGTTTTAAGGCAAGTGCGTACTTTATCTCACTCGACCTACAAAAATGACAAATTTCTACTGTAGTACCTATTCTTTTTGGTTGTATTTAAGCTTGATGGTTAACTAATATTAAGTATGAAATGTTTTGGAGTACTTTAACTATATAATGAAAATATTTGAAGTATTTCCGGCTTTTGAATTTCGGATTGTAGTGAGTCTCGGCCAAAGCTGGACAAGCGTTCCGCGGATACCCTTGGATTTGCCCTTGGGAGAAGTGGGGGCGTCACAGGTGGTATTAGAGCCACTTTGCGTGGTCTCTGTGCGGGGTGAGCTTGAGGAGCCAAGGGGTGTTATGGTCCCTATTATGTGAATGAGTAAAAACTTAAGTACTCTTCTAGAGCGTAAGCTGTGAATCATGAATGTGACAGGTATAAGCCCTTTATCTTGATATTTGGGGAAAATTAGATATGTATGTGTGACGGCCCCACCTCCCCCTAGGGCGTACCCGAGGGTTCGGCGGGCCGCCTGTCCGGCTCTCGCCGGGACTCAGTCGTTCACTACAATCCTCAAATGAATTACAATATAAATCTCAAAAATTACATCAAATTGTCCACAAATACACATCCGTCTCCAATAATTACATGTCACAAATACAGCGGAAACTAATCCCAAATATACATAAAATAATTCCAAATCCAAAATTGTACAAAGTTTAGGCCATCCATACACGTGCACAAGTACTACAAGTCCTTCCTTCGCCACGAGCCCTGTGGAGGGGAATAAAATAGTTTTTGGGGTGAGCTAAAAGCTCAGCGAGTCATCAGAAAATCATTAATCAAATCGGTTTCACAATAGTTCATTTCAATGATGTCATATAGCTATGATGTCATAAATTAAATGACAAATCCGGAAACAACTACATCATTTGCAAAACAGTAAATATGGATTATCAATAATTCAAGAAACATTTACAATGGAAAGCGATAGTAACATTCATGAAAGGATACATTCATTCTCCTGACATTTCCTCGCTCATTTGGTCATTCATTTCATTTCATTCACCCCATCCCTGGCTTTTGACCACACCAACCTACATAGGTAATACTCGAGTATACCAAACGTTCACCCAAGTTCCTAATCGCCTGACCGAGTCCGCTTCTGGCTCAAGACGACCGGTAACAAGGGGCAATGGTCAGTTCAGCCCAAGAGGCTTACATTCATGCGCAAGTAACATTTCAATTGAAAATTTCACATTTATCGAGGTCGAGTGCGATAAAGTACACACTCGCCTCGAAAACTCGTTTTGGAAATCATTATAAGCGCTTAACATGTTATCAACCAAAATACAAGTCATGAAGTCAAGAAATATAGCAAACAAGGCACACTCAAATGCCAGCACACATGATATGCAAGAAAACATTTCAAAAGTAACTTTAGAAACAGTTCAAAAGTAAATAATGTAAGAAACGGTTCATAAATAACTTTAGAAGTAGTTTGAGGTCACTCACCTCCATGGCTCAGAAATCATCCATCATATAACATTGCCTTGCTCAAATCCAAGTCTTAGATCACAAACTCAAAGCAATCAAACCCTTTAAAACTTCGGACAGCACCTCCCCTAAATTTGCTTACTTTCCCAGCCATCATGGCTTCATTATTTCCTCAGCCAGTTCCAAAGTCACACAAATAAGTTCATCCAATAGCCATTCAGCAAGCTCCAAGTAGTACTAGCACAAGTCAAGCTAGGGAAAAGTCCGGAAATGAAAGTTAAGTTCAAAACCAGAAAAATAGTTTTGACGTCATTTTGCGGTAATGGTACCAAAGGCGCTACGATTGTCGGATGAAGGTGCAAGATACACTGTTTCGAAGCTAAGAGATAGGACTTCAATATTGCAGAAGGTCACTCAACCCATTTTCGAGTCTAACCAGGTAAAAAATGCAAGATACTACATCAAAATCACAAAAATAGATTCACAGAACGCATTCTAGCGGAAATGTCATAACTCAGGCTCTCCAAGTCCAAATCCAGAAATTCCAAAACCAACTGAAAGCTAAGAAACAGGGATAAATTTCATCAGAAGGCCTCAACATCCAATTCGGAAGCAATTCCAGCCAAAACAACCAATTACAGTCGCACTTCTCAATTTCGGGTAAAACCAGAACAGCAGTAGTAACTTCGACTTTTCTCATTCCACACTACTCCGATTGACCTGAAATTTTGCAGGCACCTCTAAAATATCATTCCCTACAACTTTCATGAAGACCCCTCAGTCCAGTTTGTAGACACAAAATTTTTTATTTTTAACTTTATTTGTTTAATTAATTTAATTTTTGCTTTATTGGTTTCAATTCTAGAGTTTTTATTTTTATTTTATTTTATTTTTGTTCTAGTTCATTTTATTTTATTATCTATTTATTTTTGCCTTCATCCTAATTTTCAAAAAAAAAAAAAGGAGGAAAATGAAAAATACAAAAATACAAAACAATGTGGAATAGGTGGAAGTGTGCATGTTGAACAAGTGTACAAAATGATCATTAGACAAGTGTCAAAGGAAGTATGAGACAAGTGTATAGGAGGTGGCATTTGGCAGCAGCCGACAAAAAAAATCTAAGGGGGCTGAACGAAAAAACGGGGAAGAGGGCGGACGGCTGAAAAAAAAAACAGAGAAGAAAATAGAGTGGCGGCTGAGGGGTTTGCGGGAGTCAACAACGGAAAAAAGAAAAAGAAGAGAACGGCAGAGGGGATCGGCTAAAAAAAAACAGAGGAAAAGCTGAGGGAAACAAGAGTGAAGGAAAAAAGGGCTCAGAAAAGAGGGGAAAACAGAGGCGGCTGTGGATTGAGATGAGAAAGGCGCGGCGACGAAGCAAAGGAAAAAAAAGAGGAGTTTTGCATAGCGTTTTTGGCAAAACAAAAAAAAACGGAGAGGAAAACAGGACGGGCTGACGGCTGAGCGGGATCGAAAAAAGAAAAGAGAGGCGGACGGACTGGGAAAGGGAAAAGAAAACTGGGCAAAGGAAGAAAGGGGCGGCTGAGTATTGAGGAGGGTGTTGAGGATGGTTTTGACGGCTGAAGGTTGAGGCGGAGAAAGGGAGGAGCTTTCGGCTGAGGAGAAAAGGAAGCTACGGGTTCAAGGAAGGCTAAGAAACTGAGAGCTTCACGATGGCGGCAACTCTAAGGCTCAAGCAGAGAGGAAAGTGCGTTCCAGCAGTGAAACAGAGGTTCAAGCTGGAGGTTGGAAGCATTGAAATGAGCTCAGGAGCAGACAACCCGTGAAGAATCGGAGCTGCTGCCATCACCGAAACTTCCCACCACCACCTGAAAAATAATTTCACGAAGCAGGAGCAGGTAAGCTGTCCTTTTCCTTTTAAAATTTTGGTTCTGTTTAAGCTCTCAGAGCATGTCTGCTGTGGGATTTGAGGTTGCAATTGTTCTATTGATGGTCTGTAATTTTTGTTCGCATATATCTTCTGTGTTTGTTGGGCTGAATTCCTTGCTTTTTCTGATGATTTTGGGACCGGTTGTAATGTAAATTGAGCAAAGATTCGTTGAACTTTTTAATGCCCCCAACCTGTTCGACAAAATGCCTGAGCTGAAAATCTTTGTTGGAAGATGAATTGTTTTACATTTTTCCGTGTGAAGAAACAGGCTAAGTCAGCGAGTTCCTCTTTTTGCATTTCAAAAATTGAGTATATTGGTGCCTTGCATTTTTTGTTCCTCATGCTTCCCTATGTATCGATTATCGATTCGAGCTACTGCTATGGGAGGAATGGCTACAGTTGAAACCAAATTGTTGATATTGCTTTGATTGAAAAGAAAGCCAAAATGGTAGTCGATGTTAGCTTGATGATTTCTTGTTCGAAACTTGGGTTACATGATTTTGTAGGGGGCTTTGAATCACATGTTTAAACTACTGCAATATCTTTTTTCTTGTCTATGCAATTTTTGAATCCTAACTTGAGCTATGTTTTGGAACTTTATTTGGGAATTCATGTGGGTTTAGTTGCTGTGTGTGCAAGAATGCATGAATGTTCTCTTGGTTTCGTTTGTGCATGAATGCAGAATTGCTATGGCTGGGGGATGTATAGTGTACAGTTTGGTTTGGATGCTAAGACGGATAAAGGGTCATTTTAATTAGGAAAAACTGCTGCAATGAGATTGTCAAACCTGAAAAAAGATAGAGGAAATCAGTGAGGAAAAGTGACATGTTTTGTTTCCATTCTAAACTTTTTGTTGTTTGTTCGGATGCTGAAGTCTGTTCCTGATTTCGTTGCTGAAGTTTTTAGTTTGATGTAAATCTGTGGCTTGTCATCCTAAATTTCCTCCTTTTGTACCTTTGCTGCATTTTATGTCTCGCTGCTGTGATTGGATTTTCTAGGGATAAATGATTGTGTTTAGACGATGTTAATTGAATGGATTGAAGCTTTGTTGATTTTAGATTGATAAAATAGGGAGTTTGGTTTGAGTTTTGCATTAATCTACATGTTAGAACAAGAAAGCAGGTTGCGGAAATAAAACTGCAGAAGTATTGTTAACGAGAAAGAAACCTGTTTTTCGTAAGCTTGCATGAGTTTTCCCTAAAGAATCGCAATTAACCCCCTCAATTTCTGTCTAATTTCATTGTGGCCCAAAACTAAAAATTTCCAGTTGATTTGGCCCTTCCAAGTTTCAATTTGCCCTTTTATATTTTCAGCAAGTGATTGGGTAATTTAGTTCTGAGATTATGATATGATTAGGTTTTAATGTTTTTTTTAGTTATCTTATTATTTTGATGGGTTTAATAAAATTAGATGAGAATTGGGTTAGGATTAAATTTCATTGAGTTTTGATGGTGGGTTTGTCCATTTTTGATTGGGTCTTTGGTTGTTTGTCTCCTGGGTTTAGTAATTTGGGCTCGAAAGCTAAAGCCCATACATTTTGTTGGGTTTTACTTGATAAAAGTGAAAATGGCCCATTTCCTTTTGTTTTGGATTTTCGGTTGGGCTTGGAAGGTTTTGACCCAAGCAAAAAAGGAAAAATGGCCCAATGGTTTGGTCCATTAAGAAGCCAGAAAACAATTTTGCAAATCAGTCCCTGGATTTCTTCTTAACTACACTATGGCTCTACAAACTTTCAATGCTGTCAGTTGGGTCCTTAAATTAATTGCAAATAGGTCCCTGAACTTTATTTTTCTTTGATTTTGACCCCAAGACTTTATTAATTTTTTGCAATCAAGTCCTTTCTTCTTTTGACTTCTTAAATGTAGGTTGTCTACATGATTTAATTGATTCAAATTCATGTTTGTTTTTGTCATTTGTGATTATTTGTCAAATAAATTGGCACCTTGACTCCTTTATTATTTTGGAGGGTAAATAAGTTGATTTCACTCCATTAGAGCTTCATTTCAAGGGAGGTATAATTTCTTTTATCCCTTTTGTCTCTCCTATGTGATTCAATGTGCTAAGTGTGAATCGCATGCCTAATTTGCTTTCATTACCATTCTTTAGTTCCATTATTTCATTCATTCTTGCTTTTATTAAATTATTCTTTTAAATGGGGTATGTGTACACCTCTTGGCTTGTAATAGATAGGGCTGTGGCGAGCAATTTGGTCCATTTTCCCTTTCCCCCTTTGTTTTAGTTAGTGAATGTAATAGGTTCATTAGCTTGGTTGCATGCCTACGTGTTAAGTGTTAATTTGCTTTGTTAGGGCCTTGCATCTAGTCGAGCATGCTAAATGTTATGTGTTATGTGTTTATAAGTGCTTGGCATGTCTACTCGCTTTTCATAGCCATGAATGAATGTGATGGATGAATGTGCGTTTCCGCTAGTCCAACGCTAGTCGGAATTCATAGAATGGGCTAGTCCAACGCTAGACCCTTAGGGATTTCCCCTCGTTAGTACATGTTTGCATGTTCATTACATGTCATGCATTCTTTTTAGTTTTATCATTTTGCATGCCCCTCGAACCCCTTTTCCTTTCATTTTTTAGGATTTTTGCATTTCATGCTAGTTATAGGGTTCATTTGCCTGAAGAGTCCCCTTCTGATAAGGGAAACGAGCGAGTGTGGCAACTCGATAGCCTTAGCACGCTAGTTTTGCTTTCTAATCAAAGGGAAAATCGAAGTCGAAAAAGTTAGGAGTCATTCCCATACCCGACCTGATGCATTCCTTTAGGTTCATTCTCATTTTCACTTACTCACTTTTTCAATTCACATTTCCTCATTACTTTTCCTTTCCTTATTGTTCAATTTTGGTTTCTACTTCACAAAATTGTACTTAATTACGATCTATATACACTTATCACTATATTTCATACACTTGCACACAAACACTTGGATTTCCATACAATTGCACACATGCACCTTTTTATACACTTGCACACTTGCACTTGAATCATCATTTGCATTAATCGACCTCTATAAGGTTTTCTTTCATTGGCCGCCACAATTCATGTGGTTGGGACCAAAAACCTTACAAGAGACATCTTAGAATCTAGGGTTTTGCATTTCATGTAGCACATCCAAATGTAATAAATTCTTTGGTTAAAACAAGAAAATCTTTGATTAAATCATGCAACTAGCCTTGGCTAGGTCAAAGGGGTGCCTTGGATTTTATCCTTGCCTTCCCCTTTGTCAAATGTGACTCCCGAACCTTTTTCTTTGGTTTACGTGGATTAGGAGTCGTTTAAAAGGGGTTTCTTACTACTTTTTCCTATTTTTTCAAAAAATTCATTTTTTTTAGGTGACTTGGTACACCTTAACTCATTACCAAGTGGCGATTCCAATTTTCATTTCAAAAAAACCCTTTTTAAACTATAATTTTGGGTCAAATCTGTCGCGCCCCATTTTTGATAAATAAATAAAATGGTTTAAAAATGTATTTTGATTTAATTTATGATTGGAAAATGAATTGTGATTTAAAAGAAAAATGGGTCTAAATGGGGGTTTGAAAATGCGACGATTTGACCCAAAATTATAGTTTAAAAAGGGTTTTTGAAATAAAAAACGGAGTCGCCACTTGGTAATGAGTTAAGGTGTACCAAGTCACCTAAAAATGAATTTTTTAAAGAAAAAATGGGAAAGAGTAGTAAGAAACCCCTTTTAAACGACTCCTAGTCCACGTAAACCAACGAAAAGGGTTCGGGAGTCACATTTGACGAAGGGGAAGGCAAAGATAAAAATCCAAGGCACCCCTTCGACCTAGTCAAGGCTAGTTGCGTGATTTAATCAAAGTTTTTCTTATTTTAACCAAAGAATTTATTACATTTGGATGCACTACATGAATGCAAAAGAAAGGAAAAATGCAAACCTAAATTCTAAAATGTCTCTTGTAAGGTTTTTGGTCCCAACCACATGAATTGTGGCGGCCAATAAAGGAAAACCTTATAGAGGTCGATTAATGCAAATGATAGCTAAAGTGCAAGTGTGCAAGTGTATAAAAAGGTGCACGTGTGAAATTGTATGAAAAATCCAAGTGTTTGTGTGCAAGTGTATGAAAAGGTGCATGTGTGAAATTGTATGAAAAATCCAAGTGTTTTTGTGCAAGTGTATGAAATATAGTGATAAGTGTATATAGATCGTAATTAAGTGCAATTTTGTGAAGTAGAAATCAAAATTGAACAATAAGGAAAGGAAAAGTAATGAGGAAATGTGAATTGAAAAAGTGAGTAAGTGAAAAATTGAGAATGAATGAACCTAAAGGAATGCATCAGGTCGGGTATGGGAATGACTCCTAACTTTTTTCGACTTCGATTTTCCCTTTGATTAGAAGGCAAAACTAGCGTGCTAAGGCTATCGAGTAGCCACACTCGCTCGTTTCCCTTATCGGAGGGGACACTCAAGCAAGATGAACCCTATAGCTAGCATGAGATGCAAAACCTAAAATGAAGGGGAAGGGGTTTGAGGAACATACCAAATGATAAACTAAGGAAAAATGCGTGATATGTGGTGATCATGCACTTAATGAAAAAGGAAAAAAGAACCTATTGGGTCTAGCATTGGACTAGCCCATCCTATGAATTCCGACTAGCGTTGGACTAGTGGAAACGATAAAAGAAGCCACAACTAGCGTTGGACTAGTGTGGTGACGTACATTCATCCATTCTATTCATCTATACTACAAAAAGCGAGTAGACATGCAAATCACCTAAATCATGTAGCACTTATCATGCTTGACTAGATGCAAGATCCTAATAAAGCATTTAACATATAACACATAGGCACGCAACCATTACATTTGCTAACTAAAACAAAAGGGAAAGGGGAAATGGACCAAATTACTTGCTACGCCCTATCTATTACAAGCCAAGAGGTGTACACATACCCCATTAACAAAAATCAAAAGTAAATGAAATAAATGAAAGGAAATAAGGAGAGGCTAGGAAAGCAAGTAGACATGCAAATTTCAATTAGCACATTAGTTCACATAGGAGAGAAACAAAAAAGGTAAAAGAGATTATACCTCCCCGTTGGTGATACTAAGGAAGTAAACAAACTCAACTTGGCTAGAATCACCCAAGAAAAGACTAACTTAGGCTAAAATCACCAAAAACAAAAGATTAATGCACCAATTTAGTGATAAGATATAAACTAAACAATTTGAATCCACCAAAACATCAAACTTTCCTTCAATTGCAATTCAATGAAGTCAAAACTACTTAAAGACCAAGGCAAAATGCATGATCATCCAATCCACAAGCATAACATCTACTAAAGACCCAAAAGCAAGCATTACTCAATCAATTGAACCTAATGGAAACATTTAAAAACACAAAAAGTTCCCCATGTAAATAACAAGATCCAAACATTATGGAATTTCGAAGGTCCAAGAATGAACAAAGGCCCATGAATGATTTGAACATGCATTTTGAAAACTCAATAGCAACCATTAATCAATCAAATAAAACCAATTGAGAAATTTAAAAACTTCAAAAGTCCCAAAAACAAGGAAAGGCCAAATGATGACTCAAAATACACCCACCTTAGGACCTAATTGTAAAGAAATGAGAACATGCTTGGGCTTTTGTGGAACATGGAGAAGCTTGAGGGATTAAATTGATTAAATATTCAAATTATTTGGGCCATAGTGAGCCAAGGGGGAACTTGAGGGGTCAAAGTACAATTTTTGGAAAATTTCTCATGCATGCTACGAAGAAGATTTCTGCATTTCAAACCTTCTGCAACTAAAAACAACAAACATTTCTGCAGCCAAGAAACCATCGCAAATTGCATTCCCGCCAGCAGACATCAACCTCAATCAATTTGATCAAAACCTTTCGACCAAAACATCCCAAAACTTATCGTAGCAACATACAACACAATTTCAACATCCAATCAAAGCAAAACATAGAAGGAACTCCTGCAAAAAGACGCAAAGAAAGCTCATGCATTCTGCAAAAATCTGGAAAAACAAAAGAAAGCTTTGCTGCAACTTTTCTCAAACCAGCCGAAACACATTGATGAAACAAGTGAAACCAAATCAAACACAGATGCAATGACCCCAAGCCTATGTGATTAACATCAACCAAATATCATTGTTTCCCCTACTGAAATCAAACGAGGGAGCTGAACATGGAAACAACAAAGAAGATGAACTTGGAGCAGCGAAAGTTTCGATTATTTGCAAAACAATGTCTACCTCTGTTGCTGCAACAAACCAAGAAGCTCCTTCCTATTTTTGACCAAGTTTTAGCTTTGTAAAACTCAAAGTACTTTGCTCACAGGGAGAGGGGAGTGAGGGAAAGAATCCATACTATCGGGCAGCTATAGAAGACAGCAAGTGAGCAACATAAAAGCGAATTTCTGCCTTATACACTTGGAGAAATAAAAACCAACATGATGAAGCGTTCATCAACCCCACTAACAAACGCACGTTGGCTGGAATCCCCTTCACATGTATACAAAAAACGCAGAAACTCTCCTCATTTTGGTTCAAAACTTTGGCTTAGGCATTTATCAAACGACTGACGGGTGTGCAAAAGGTCATTGATTCTCTACTCGATTGAAGCCATGATCTATCCCAAAAATTATCAGAACACAAAAAGAAATTTCAATTCCATTCATCATATATAACATACATACTCCAAATTCATAAATAGCCCACCGTAAGTTGCTAAAACCCAGGCATAGAAGAACAAATTTCAGGAGCTTGAAGAAACTGAAATATGAGAAAACGACTTACCGTGTTCCTTTTCTACGTGAAAGCTCTGCGATGATGAAGCTGTATATTTGGTGAAGTGGTGGCAGCTCCTCCGAGTGCGGCAGTTTGATGGCGGGGACAGTGTTGGTACCAGTGGCTTCAATGATTGCTGGCTGCTGAATTGGAAACCAGGCCCTTCATCCCTTGTTCACTTGCTGCCCTTTTCCTCTTTCTGTCCGAAGTCACAGCTCTCTTCTTCCTTCAGCCGCCAGTCTTCTGATTTTCCAGCCGTCCCAAGCCTCTCTCTTGATCGCTCTCTTTTGCCGTTGTTACAAAACCTCTTCCCTCTAAGATCCTAGCCCAGTCCTCTCTCCAATCTCAGCCTTTTTTGGTTTTCCCTCAAACCGTCCCAAAACCTCTACCCTCTCTCAGCCTCCCTGGTTTCTGTTTTTTTTTTTTTTTTTCTCTTTCAGCCGAGTCCTCCTGAAAAACCCCTCACGGCTGAGCCTTCTCTTCCCTTTTATATCCACCCCCAATCTCCTAAACCCTCACCCCAATGGTGAGGATGAAGGCTTACCCCTTGCCTTCGTATCCAGCCATCCAATGATCTTCCGTGAGTGTCTTTTGCACGCTGCAAAAAAAATTGCAGCGTGCATGCTGCGACGTTTTTTTTTTTTTTTTTTTTTTTAACAACTTGATAATTACATAAATGATAAAAAATAATATAAATAATAATAATAACAAAATTACACAAACCGGGTAATAATAATAACAAAAACAAAAATAATTTTAAACAAGAAACTAAACAATAAAAATGGCTATTTTTCAATTTTCCTTTTTTCTTTTTTTTTTCTTTCTCTTTAAATAATTAGAACAAAAATAAAAATAAAATGACAAAAGCAAATTAATTAACATTGGATAAAATAAACTAAAAACAACAAAAATGCAAATTCCACTTTTCCCCTTTTTCCATTTTTCATCATTTTTCTCTTCTTTTCTTTTTTTCTTTTCTTTTCTAAAAATAACTAAAGTGCCAAAAGATTGAATTTGAACGTATTTTTGTGAACAAATTTTCCTTTTTCCTTCTTTCCATTTTTCCAAGCCAACTAAAGCCTATTTTTTTGAATTTTTCTTCTTTTTTTTTTCTTTTTCTTTAATTTTCTTTTATTTTTCAAGAAAACATTGAATTTAAATAAGAAAGAAAACGACTAAAGCATATTTTTTGAATGTTTTTCTTTTCTTTTTCTAAAACTCTATGCTAATCTTAAACTTAAAAGCTAAGACTAAAAACTAAAACTAAAATTAAATAAGAATGAATAGCAAATGAAATAGGTCAACTAAAAGGGCGAAAATGAATAAAACTAAAATATCATAACAACTAATAGTGCAAAACGTACAATAACGAACTAAAATGCAAGCAATCTAAAATGAAAATCATGAAATAGATGATACATACAAATTATTCAAAATTTGGTGTCTACAGTTTGCCCCTCTTTGTCTGAGTTTTGAAAAAACTTGAGACAAAGAAGTAGACACCAAATACCTACCTGCATTCTTCGGCTGCGAATTACTCAAACGATGGGGATTGACCCCAGACAGGAAATTTTAAAATTGGGATAGACCCACGGGATAGACCCGAACAGAAATGTAAAATTGGGATAGACCCACGGGATAGACCCGGACAGAAATGTAAAATTGGGATAGACCCGGACAGAAATGTAAAATTGGGATAGACCCACGGGATAGACCCGAACAGAAATGTAAAATTGGGATAGACCCACGGGATAGACCCAAACAGAAATTTAAAATTGGGATAGAAGTAAAATTGGGATAGACCCACGGGATAGACCCGAACAGAAATTTAAAATTGGGATAGACCTACGGGATAGACCCGTACAGAAATGTAAAATTGGGATAGACCCACGGGATTTAAAACGATGAGTTGAGTTTTTACCTGAGAACAGCTAAAAGTTTTGCATCGAGGGAAGATTTGATCCTTGTAGCTGAAACAATAGCTGATTTTGATTTAACATATTGTTTCTTCTGATTGCACTTGCCAATAATACTGTTGATTCGTCTTTGTCCACTGGGGGAGTTTTTCTGACATTAATATGGGCGAGAAAAGATGGTGGTTGTTTCCATTTGTAGATGTAGCATTCCTGCAAGAAAAGAGGAAATAATGGACTTGCCACCATCATTTGATCCAGTTTGCCTTGAGAATCGTGTAAACATGAGTCTTTTGATGCCTTTGCCAACTTTTGCTGCGGCATCTGCCTTGGTTGAATTTGTAATTTTGAAACCTTTCGATTCCGGAGACCAATAAAGTGCGCATTTAGCATGTCACCAAATCCATGTGGCAGCTTGGTTGCATTTTACTCACTTTAATAGATGATTGAATCCCATATACTTGCACAAACCTTAGGGTTTATCATTCATCCGAATCCAATGGTAAAAGAATGATGCATGAAAAATCAAAAAAAATATGGAAGGTGATTTCCTATGTTCTGCATGGAATGAATATGTCAAAGAATGTAAAACACATCCAAAAATGCCATGAATACAAGCACATGAGAAAAGATGTATTTGGAAAAGAATATTTTACAAAGCAACACAGTTTTGGCCGACAGATGTCATATTCAAATCTCTGGATATTTTTGTTCTGGAATTTAATATTGGCAGAAGTATGACAAAAATGAGAAGAAATCTAAATGAACCAAGTCACCAACTGTTCCTCCTCGTGCTTGCTCGTTGCAAAAACTTGCCTTGGCGCCCTTTCTGGTTTTCACCAAGGTTGCCCCCCACCCTTTTTGTTTTTGTTTTGTTTTGTTTTGTTTGTTTTTTTTCATTTTTTCATTTTTTTTTTTGAGGTGCCCTTTCGGGCTTTCACCTAAGTAAGCAATGGAAAAGCTCGACCATAATCGACTCAGAAATGTAAGTTGAAGATTGCTGGCATCAACAAAATGCACTTCCTTTGCAAGATTAGGCGAGGGCATTATGGACATCACTTGCCAGTTGATTAGCAAAAATCCCAATAGAAATACAACAAGTGACGAAAGCCAGGACTTTGGGCTCTTGTAAGGAGGTCAGGTGGGGTGCATTTTCAAAGAAAGTTGAGGCTTGAAAGCAAAATTTCTGAGAGGTGTGAAATAACCTGAGATTGCATCATCCTGAGACTATCTCCAATTTTTGAACGAAACCGAGGAAGATTTGCCCCAGTTTGATTGAATTCTTCTCTTTGCATTTTTCATTGCATTTCCTTACTTTTGCATTTTTCTTCGAAAACTAAATTTGCCCCAGTGTGGGGTTCTTTCTTTTTCCATCTTTCTTTTCAACATAAATTTGCCCCAGTGTGAGGTTTTCCTTTTCTTTCCGATCATTTTTTCAAAATGAATTTGCCCCAGTGTAGGGTTTGCAATTCTCAGGGGCTGCCCAACGAAAATTTGTCAATTCTGATGGCTCAAAGGGGACAAGTAGGGATAAAATGCTTTAAATGTAAAAGAAGAGGGCCTGACTTGCATTTCGTCATTTGCATGAATTTCTAAGGAAAATTTGCATGATCAAATGAAAATCTTCTTGTACATATCTGATTTGATGGGTTGAGGGAATGTTTGACCATCCATTTCCGCCAAA
Organism: Coffea arabica; assembly: GCF_036785885.1. Classification (NCBI taxonomy): domain Eukaryota; kingdom Viridiplantae; phylum Streptophyta; class Magnoliopsida; order Gentianales; family Rubiaceae; genus Coffea; species Coffea arabica. The sequence continues at coordinate 23,736,824 of NC_092316.1, forward strand.
ATGAGTGTTCCGCCAGGTAATACCTTTTGGACGATGAACGGCCCTTTCTGATTTTGAGCGAATTTGTCTCTGCCTTTGTCTTGTATTGGCAAAGTTCGCTTGAGTGCTTTGTCGCCTTCCTCAAAATGTATGCTGATGAAACTTCTTGTTGCAGGCTCAGGCCAGGCATGTTTGTACCATTTCATGACAAACGGTATTCTTGGCTGAACTCCCATTAGAGTGTACAAAGATAGAATTTCTACTACTGCAAACGAGACTGCCTCCAACCATCTATACACCTTGAAACATAGTCAAACTCTTAATCATCTCCTTTTCTGCTTTTGTCCAAACGAATGCTGATTTATGTCCTTTTGAACTCATTCTCAGTGCCAATGTGAACAATTGCTGTGGTTTCTAGGTTTGGTCCGAATTTCTCCTCATTTTGTTCAAGATTTTTGAAAAAGAATCAAATACTTTCTCATTATCACTCTCGCTTTGAAATTTAAGTTCAAAATTCTCAAGTCGTGAGTGATAAAGATTGCCATTATTGAATTCCAGAAAAGTGATATCCAAAGGGTCCAATATTTTTATTTTTGGCCATCTGAAAGAATTAACGAATTTGGGATAATAAACAATCAAGTATACAACAAACAAATGAATAAGCAATATGACCGAATAAACCAAAATAACATGACAAGAATGACTTGTTCATTTTCATAAAACCTTTGATTGAAAGCAAACGAAAATGAAATGAAAACTTAAAAATATTTATGTGCGCAAATTTTGGTCAAAAGTAAAGATGTTTTCATTAGCTAATTACAGATGCAAAAGTTTTTTCTTTCTCATGAATTCGCATGAATGACGAACCCCTTTTAGGTTTACCGAAACTCCTTCTGAATGGGTAGAAATTAGGCTGTCCAATTGGAAATTGATCCCTCAGGGATATCGGGAAATTTTGCGTCATTTCCAAACACTTCAGCCTCACTTGATGAGTTTTTAGCAGGTTCCTTAAATTCCGTATTGTCCATAATAACCCCAATGGTGTTATCGTATTCTGGCAGGGGGTTCTTATCCACATTTGGCGCTTGTGCCTCTTTCCTTCTAATTACGATCTCTCCAGCTTCAATCATATCTTGGATTTTATGCTTGAGTGCTTTACACTCAGCAACCGGATGGCCGGGTGCCCCTGAATGATAAGCATAGACAGCTTGTGGATTATACCCAACGGGTATGCCATACGGATAGGTTGGAGGGGGAATGACATCTATTTTCCCGGTAGCCTTCAATTGGTCATATAATTGATCCAAAGGCCTGTCGAGATTGGTGAATGTGCGGTTACGTCCCGGGTTGTTGGCTCTAGGGAGCTGAGGATAGTTGTAAACGGGTCTGTTTGGTGGAGGCATTCTTGGATTGAATGGAGGCCGCTGCCAATTTTAGTGAGGATTTGGTTGAGAAATTTGAAAAGGGGCTAAATGCGAGTTGGTGTAGTTAGGGCGAGGTCGAGGATGATTGGTGTTGGTGTGATACACAGGATGAAGGTTTGAATAGTAAGGGTAAGGGTTGGAGTAGGTAGGGTATTGTCGAGGTCTGGGCTTTGAGACAGGGTTTCGATCCCAGGCAAAAGCAATTTCCCCCTCTTTCTTTTGGAATTGCTTCTTCCCATTACTACCTTGGCTTTGCAAAGCATCCAACTGCGATTTGAGGGCAGACACATTAACAATCTTTCCAGCCTTCACGAAATCATCAAATTCCTCAAGCTTATTAACAATTGCGGCAAATGAGCATCCAGTCATGCGGAAAATTTCTTCAAAGTACGGCGGATCATGTGCCTTAATGAAAGTGCGTATGATTTCGTCCTCCGTCATTGGTGGCTCAACTTTTGTAGCTATTTTCCTCCACCTTTTGGCATAAGTCTTGTGATCTTCAGATGGCTGCCTCTTTGTCCCTTCCAACGTGGTTCGTGTTGGAGCCAGCTCGCAATTATACTCGTACTGCTTTACAAAAGCATTGGACAAGTCAAGCCAGGTCTTCGCTTCTTCGGGTTTCAGCTTGGAATACCAGTCGAGTGCATCCCCCTCCAGACTTTCTGGGAATAGCCTCAAAGGCAGATTTTCATCATCTGTTGGCCTACCCAACTTGTTGGCGAACAATCGGAGATGTGTCTTGGGATTGCCTGTCCCATCATATTTGTTAAACTTCGGAGTTTTGAACCCCTCAGGCAATTGTGCATTTGGGAAGAGACAAAGCTCGTCATAGTCCAGCACTCCTTGCTTGTTTAAACCCTGACTTTTCCTCATAAACTCATCAAAGCGGTCCAGGCGCTTAAGCAATTTCATATCAATTGGAGCAGAAGATTCCCCCATTTCTGGCTTGTTTTGGAAAGTGTGCTCCGGTATCACAGGTTCTGCGGTAGTTTGATAAAAAGCTGGATTCGGATGTATGTTTGGGTCACCTTGAGGTGGAAACCCTTGCCCGTAAAGAGGATAGAATGGAGGATTTTGAGTGTAAGCATATTGCGGGTTCTCAAACGTGGTTTGATTTGGAGGAATAACAAATGGTAAGGTGGTTTGAATCGGAGGAATAATAAATGGTTCGGATTGTGGCTGTGTGGCAGGCCCCAGCTCAGGTTGCACTCCGCTACTAATGAGCTCCTCGATCAATTTCTTTTGAGCGGCCATTTCGGATGCCATTTCTCCAAATCTTGTGAGCAATTCAGTCAACTGAACCCCAGGACTTGCGGCTTCCGGCTGGGCAGTTACAACGGCCTTATCGGATGATTCTGGTGGAGCACTCATGTTTACACGATTCCTCTGGGCTTGAGTACGGGATCGCGTTATGATGGGGCTCCGACGAGAAGCTATGTTTAAATATTACCTGAGAATTTTTGAAAAGATTGCCTTTAGATTTAACCCTTGCTTAGTTATTCTAATAAAAATAAAGAAAAAGGAAAAAAGAAAAAGACAAGAGTTAGTAGATATCCAAAAAATTCGGATGCATGTCCTATGGGGGAGCCCTTTTTGTGCCAAGGGTAGGCCTAACATGAAAATGCAATCCTCTAAGATAGGCACTATACCATACCTGATGGATCTGATCAACTCATTGAGTGGAAAATAATTTTGAAAAACTTGGCCAGTTGGAATGAGAAGAGACATTTGTGAAAATGAGGTCAATGTCCGATTGGATTGATCACTTTTGATCGATATAAGAATTTGCAAAAATACACGGGTTTGACCTTGACGAACTTCCTATCGAAAAGATTGGAACTCGTTGACGAGTTTTCTCAGTGAATCATGGGTCAAAACCCTAACTGATCAAATGGCTGGATGCAATGGATGTTTTTCTCAAAATCGACTAGGTTTTCCATTTTGAAATTCGACATTGAAACCCCTATTGACAATTTATTAAAAATCGACCGGATTACCCTAAAAAGGGTAAATTGGTCAAATGAATTGAGTGAAATTTTAAAAACTTACTCAAAATTGACCAAACCATCCTAAAAAAGGAATTTGATCGAATGAAATTGAGAATTTTATTCAAAATGGATCGGGTCATCCTAAAAATGAAATTGGTTAAATGAATTGAATGAAATCGAGAATTTATTCAAAATTGACCGGATCGCCCTAAAAGGGTAAATTGGTCAAATGAATTGATGTTTTATTCAAAATCGACCAGGTGACCCTAAAAAAGGTAAATTGGACAAATGAATTTGAATGAAATCAAAAATTTATTCAAAATTGACCGGGTCGCCTTAAAAAAGGAACTTGATCAAATGAACTTGAATGAGTTCGAGAATCTATTCAAAATTGACCAGATCGCCCTAAAAGGGTAAATTGGCCCAGTGAATTTATGAAATTGATGATTTATCGAAAATCGACAAAATTGCCCTAACTAATCAAATGAATTGAATGAAATTGGTGATTTATTCAAAGATCGACCAGATTACCCAAAAAGGGTAATTTGGACAAATGAATTGAATGAAATTTGATTTATTTCAAAAATCGACCAGATCACCCTAACAAGGGTAAATTGGTCAAATGAATGGTTTATTCAAAATTGATTATGAATTGATAAAATGGATCGATTGAATCGTCCGGCCATTGGTGGCTTCAAAAAATTAGTCTATGAGCCTTCTAAAATCACTATTTGGCCTCAATTTATCGTCTCAACAATGAGGAATCATTTGTGAATTTTCTTCAAATTAATGTCCTTTTACGCAAGGGAATTTTACCAATTAGGTTTAAAAATGGCCAAAAAGTGATTATCAGACGCTCATATTCTAACGTTCAAAAGTTGCTTTATTCTCTTCAAAAAGATCGAATCCTTACCTTACCTTGTGCACTACCCCTTCGGATGGTACGAGGAAGGTAAACGTGCAAGTCTCATTGGATTATATATCCGAGACATGGGGTGGCTTATTCCTAACCACGGGATTCCCTATGTGGTATTCCCTTTCTATGGTTTATGCATGATGCCATTTATTAAAGCAATGTAAATATGCAACAGATATGGCCTAAAGGGCATAAATAATGCATCGGGGGGAAGAGGTCTAAAATGAAATGTACTTATTAAAAATTAAGCATAATGACTGAAATTTAAACATGTGAGCTATCTAGTGGGTAAGTCACTAAAAGAGTGCCAAAGAGGCCTCTTATTGCTAAGGCACATGAATGCAAGCCAAGAAAACAAAAGAATGGTTAGTGCAATTGATAGTACACATAACATATTGGGAGCAAATAAGAAAGGAAATACAATAAATAAAACAAGTAAAAGGGGTGGAACCCCTTCCCTCGTGCCTAATGTGCTTAAAAGGGGTGAGGCTGACTCTAACCTAGGAAAACTCTAACATGGATGCATGAGGCTGGGGCTCACTAATGCAACTAGACTCGATAAGGTTTCGGCTCCCAAGCCTTCAGACCAAAAGGCAAAGGGTCATCACTCCCAAGGCCTTCGATCGGTGGGTCGAGTGATCCCTCAGGTAGCGCTATGGGCGCAGTGCACACCATCCTCCTACCCAAGGCAATCAATCCTAATCCTACAAGGCGATGTGGGATAGCGCCCACGAAAAATAAAATAAAATGGGATAACAGTAAGTAAACGTGCACGTATGAAGTGTTCCCTATTTTGAGGGAAAGGGTTGAGAACCACGCGAGGCTCTAAAGGTGACACACACCCCCCCAAATGCAATGCAAGCGCGAAATAAGAAAGTAAACATACATCCAATCAACCAATCATACATTCGCGAGTGAGGGAGTAGTTGGACACGCGTGAAATGCAAAATCCTAAAAAAAGGAAAAAATGCAACCCTAAAACACCCAAATGTGATATATGAAAAGGTAAAAAGAAGAAAAAGGTTGATTAAATCAAATTTGCTCGGAATCTCGAATGTCCCCAGTGGAGTCGCCAACTGTCGCGCCCCATTTTTGATAAATAAATAAAATGGTTTAAAAATGTATTTTGATTTAATTTATGATTGGAAAATTAATTGTGATTTAAAAGAAAAATGGGTCTAAATGGGGGTTTGAAAATGCGACGATTTGACCCAAAATTATAGTTTAAAAAGGGTTTTTGAAATAAAAAACGGAGTCGCCACTTGGTAATGAGTTAAGGTGTACCAAGTCACCTAAAAATGAATTTTTTAAAGAAAAAATGGGAAAGAGTAGTAAGAAACCCCTTTTAAACGACTCCTAGTCCACGTAAACCAACGAAAAGGGTTCGGGAGTCACATTTGACGAAGGGGAAGGCAAAGATAAAAATCCAAGGCACCCCTTCGACCTAGCCAAGGCTAGTTGCGTGATTTAATCAAAGTTTTTCTTATTTTAACCAAAGAATTTATTACATTTGGATGCACTACATGAATGCAAAAGAAAGGAAAAATGCAAACCTAAATTCTAAAATGTCTCTTGTAAGGTTTTTGGTCCCAACCACATGAATTGTGGCGGCCAATAAAGGAAAACCTTATAGAGGTCGATTAATGCAAATGATAGCTAAAGTGCAAGTGTGCAAGTGTATAAAAAGGTGCACGTGTGAAATTGTATGAAAAATCCAAGTGTTTGTGTGCAAGTGTATGAAAAGGTGCATGTGTGAAATTGTATGAAAAATCCAAGTGTTTTTGTGCAAGTGTATGAAATATAGTGATAAGTGTATATAGATCGTAATTAAGTGCAATTTTGTGAAGTAGAAATCAAAATTGAACAATAAGGAAAGGAAAAGTAATGAGGAAATGTGAATTGAAAAAGTGAGTAAGTGAAAAATTGAGAATGAATGAACCTAAAGGAATGCATCAGGTCGGGTATGGGAATGACTCCTAACTTTTTTCGACTTCGATTTTCCCTTTGATTAGAAGGCAAAACTAGCGTGCTAAGGCTATTGAGTAGCCACACTCGCTCGTTTCCCTTATCGGAGGGGACACTCAAGCAAGATGAACCCTATAGCTAGCATGAGATGCAAAACCTAAAGTGAAGGGGAAGGGGTTTGAGGAACATACCAAATGATAAACTAAGGAAAAATGCGTGATATGTGGTGATCATGCACTTAATGAAAAAGGAAAAAAGAACCTATTGGGTCTAGCATTGGACTAGCCCATCCTATGAATTCCGACTAGCGTTGGACTAGTGGAAACGATAAAAGAAGCCACAACTAGCGTTGGACTAGTGTGGTGACGTACATTCATCCATTCTATTCATCTATACTACAAAAAGCGAGTAGACATGCAAATCACCTAAATCATGTAGCACTTATCATGCTTGACTAGATGCAAGATCCTAATAAAGCATTTAACATATAACACATAGGCACGCAACCATTACATTTGCTAACTAAAACAAAAGGGAAAGGGGAAATGGACCAAATTACTTGCTACGCCCTATCTATTACAAGCCAAGAGGTGTACACATACCCCATTAACAAAAATCAAAAGTAAATGAAATAAATGAAAGGAAATAAGGAGAGGCTAGGAAAGCAAGTAGACATGCAAATTTCAATTAGCACATTAGTTCACATAGGAGAGAAACAAAAAAGGTAAAAGAGATTATACCTCCCCGTTGGTGTTACTAAGGAAGTAAACAAACTCAACTTGGCTAGAATCACCCAAGAAAAGACTAACTTAGGCTAAAATCACCAAAAACAAAAGATTAATGCACCAATTTAGTGATAAGATATAAACTAAACAATTTAAATCCACCAAAACATCAAACTTTCCTTCAATTGCAATTCAATGAAGTCAAAACTACTTAAAGACCAAGGCAAAATGCATGATCATCCAATCCACAAGCATAACATCTACTAAAGACCCAAAAGCAAGCATTACTCAATCAATTGAACCTAATTGAAACATTTAAAAACACAAAAAGTTTCCCAAGTAAATAACAAGATCCAAACATTATGGAATTTCGAAGGTCCAAGAATGAACAAAGGCCCATGAATGATTTGAACATGCATTTTGAAAACTCAATAGCAACCATTAATCAATCAAATAAAACCAATTGAGAAATTTAAAAACTTCAAAAGTCCCAAAAACAAGGAAAGGCCAAATGATGACTCAAAATACACCCACCTTAGGACCTAATTGTAAAGAAATGAGAACATGCTTGGGCTTTTGTGGAACATGGAGAAGCTTGAGGGATTAAATTGATTAAATATTCAAATTATTTGGGTCATAGTGAGCCAAGGGGGAACTTGAGGGGTCAAAGTACAATTTTTGGAAAATTTCTCATGCATGCTACGAAGAAGATTTCTGCATTTCAAACCTTCTGCAACTAAAAACAACAAACATTTCTGCAGCCAAGAAACCATCGCAAATTGCATTCCCGCCAGCAGACATCAACCTCAATCAATTTGATCAAAACCTTTCGACCAAAACATCCCAAAACTTATCGTAGCAACATACAACACAATTTCAACATCCAATCAAAGCAAAACATAGAAGGAACTCCTGCAAAAAGACGCAAAGAAAGCTCATGCATTCTGCAAAAATCTGGAAAAACAAAAGAAAGCTTTGCTGCAACTTTTCTCAAACCAGCCGAAACACATTGATGAAACAAGTGAAACCAAATCAAACACAGATGCAATGACCCCAAGCCTATGTGATTAACATCAACCAAATATCATTGTTTCCCCTACTGAAATCAAACGAGGGAGCTGAACATGGAAACAACAAAGAAGATGAACTTGGAGCAGCGAAAGTTTCGATTATTTGCAAAACAATGTCTACCTCTGTTGCTGCAACAAACCAAGAAGCTCCTTCCTATTTTTGACCAAGTTTTAGCTTTGTAAAACTCAAAGTACTTTGCTCACAGGGAGAGGGGAGTGAGGGAAAGAATCCATACTATCGGGCAGCTATAGAAGACAGCAAGTGAGCAACATAAAAGCGAATTTCTGCCTTATACACTTGGAGAAATAAAAACCAACATGATGAAGCGTTCATCAACCCCACTAACAAACGCACGTTGGCTGGAATCCCCTTCACATGTATACAAAAAACGCAGAAACTCTCCTCATTTTGGTTCAAAACTTTGGCTTAGGCATTTATCAAACGACTGACGGGTGTGCAAAAGGTCATTGATTCTCTACTCGATTGAAGCCATGATCTATCCCAAAAATTATCAGAACACAAAAAGAAATTTCAATTCCATTCATCATATATAACATACATACTCCAAATTCATAAATAGCCCACCGTAAGTTGCTAAAACCCAGGCATAGAAGAACAAATTTCAGGAGCTTGAAGAAACTGAAATATGAGAAAACGACTTACCGTGTTCCTTTTCTACGTGAAAGCTCTGCGATGATGAAGCTGTATATTTGGTGAAGTGGTGGCAGCTCCTCCGAGTGCGGCAGTTTGATGGCGGGGACAGTGTTGGTACCAGTGGCTTCAATGATTGCTGGCTGCTGAATTGGAAACCAGGCCCTTCATCCCTTGTTCACTTGCTGCCCTTTTCCTCTTTCTGTCCGAAGTCACAGCTCTCTTCTTCCTTCAGCCGCCAGTCTTCTGATTTTCCAGCCGTCCCAAGCCTCTCTCTTGATCGCTCTCTTTTGCCGTTGTTACAAAACCTCTTCCCTCTAAGATCCTAGCCCAGTCCTCTCTCCAATCTCAGCCTTTTTTGGTTTTCCCTCAAACCGTCCCAAAACCTCTACCCTCTCTCAGCCTCCCTGGTTTCTGTTTTTTTTTTTTTTTTTTCTCTTTCAGCCGAGTCCTCCTGAAAAACCCCTCACGGCTGAGCCTTCTCTTCCCTTTTATATCCACCCCCAATCTCCTAAACCCTCACCCCAATGGTGAGGATGAAGGCTTACCCCTTGCCTTCGTATCCAGCCATCCAATGATCTTCCGTGAGTGTCTTTTGCACGCTGCAAAAAAAATTGCAGCGTGCATGCTGCGACGTTTTTTTTTTTTTTTTTTTTTTAACAACTTGATAATTACATAAATGATAAAAAATAATATAAATAATAATAATAACAAAATTACACAAACCGGGTAATAATAATAACAAAAACAAAAATAATTTTAAACAAGAAACTAAACAATAAAAATGGCTATTTTTCAATTTTCCTTTTTTCTTTTTTTTTTCTTTCTCTTTAAATAATTAGAACAAAAATAAAAATAAAATGACAAAAGCAAATTAATTAACATTGGATAAAATAAACTAAAAACAACAAAAATGCAAATTCCACTTTTCCCCTTTTTCCATTTTTCATTATTTTTCTCTTCTTTTCTTTTTTTCTTTTCTTTTCTAAAAATAACTAAAGTGCCAAAAGATTGAATTTGAACGTATTTTTGTGAACAAATTTTCCTTTTTCCTTCTTTCCATTTTTCCAAGCCAACTAAAGCCTATTTTTTTGAATTTTTCTTCTTTTTTTTTTCTTTTTCTTTAATTTTCTTTTATTTTTCAAGAAAACATTGAATTTAAATAAGAAAGAAAACGACTAAAGCATATTTTTTGAATGTTTTTCTTTTCTTTTTCTAAAACTCTATGCTAATCTTAAACTTAAAAGCTAAGACTAAAAACTAAAACTAAAATTAAATAAGAATGAATAGCAAATGAAATAGGTCAACTAAAAGGGCGAAAATGAATAAAACTAAAATATCATAACAACTAATAGTGCAAAACGTACAATAACGAACTAAAATGCAAGCAATCTAAAATGAAAATCATGAAATAGATGATACATACAAATTATTCAAAATTTGGTGTCTACAAAATCGTCGCATTCTCAAATCCCCATTTAGACCCATTTTTCTTTTAAACCACAATTCATTTTCCAATTGCAACTTGAATCAAAAATACATTTTTTAAAATTATTTATTTATTTATCAAAAAATGGGGCGCGACAGTTGGCGACTCCACTGGGGACTTGAGAGTCCGAGCAATCGATTTAGTCAAATTCTTTTCTTCTTTTAAACCTTTTTATTTATCACATTGGATGTTTAGGGTTGCATTTTTCCCTTTTCTAGGATTTTTGCATTTCGCGTATCAACTCACTTCCTCACACGTTTGCCTACGATTGTTTTGATGAATGGATGTTTGTATGTGATTCCGCGTTTTGCATTGCATTTGGGAGGGGATTCTACCTTAGAGCCTCGCGTGGGTTCTCGATCCCTCCCCTCCAAAACGTGCACTATCATACGCGCATACGCTTTATTATTCATCCCTCTTTATTTTCTTTTTAGTGGCTTGTCACGCCACTCCACCCTAGTAGGATTAGGAGACCCACTTGGACGTGTGATCGTGGCACGACGTGTGCGTAGCACGATCCAATGGGTCACTCGATTTTCCGCTTTAAACTTTGGGTTAATAGCCTTTAGTTTTTAGTCGAAGGTTGAGGATTTTTATAGATTCACTCAAACATGCAGCCGTAACACGACGTGTGCGTAGCGGTGTTTGGGGAATCGCTCGAGCCACCGACAAAGGGCCTTGGGAGTGATGACCTTTGGCCACAAGTCTGAAGGCTCGGGGACCTATGACTTATCGAGTCTAGATGCATTAGTGAACCCTAACCTCATGCATCCATTGTAGCTTGCCTAGGGTAGAGTCGGCCTTATCCTGAGCTAGGGACACTATTCACAAGGGGAGGGATCCCACCCCCTTTCCTTATATATCTTTGTTGCTTTTTAATTGTCCAACGTGTTATGTTATTATGTGTTATGAACTAACGTTTCCTTGTTTCTTATCTTTTGCATTCACAAACGTTAGGAAATAAGAGGTCTGGCATGACCTCCTTTTAGGACCTATCCTTGTAGATAGGCTATTGCACGTTTGAAAATTGTGGTATATTTTGTTCATAAATTAATAATGCCATACCATTTTAGGCTTACCCTGGCAAATAAAGGGTTCCTTAGGTCACGTTTCATTTCGAATTGCATATTTACATCGCTTTAATAAATGGCATCATGCATAAACCCTAGAAAGGGAATGCCACTTAGGGAATCCCGCGTTTAGGAATAAACCACCTTTGTGTCTTGGATACTTAATCCAGTGAGACTTGCACGTTTACATTTTGTACCATCCAAAGGGGTAGTGCACAAGGTAAGGTAGGATCCGATCATTTTCATAGAGTGATCTTTGGAATATGAGCATCTAATAATCACTTTTTGGCCATTTTATCAAAAATTGGTAAAAATCCCTTGCGTGAAGGACATTAATTTGAAGAAATTCACAAATGATTCCTCCTTTTGAGACGATAAATAAATTAAGGCCAAAATTTGATTTTTAGAAGGTCATAGACTAATGCACTTCAATGATTTTGAAATAACCAATGGCCGGGCAATTCAACCAATCCATTTTGCCGATTCATTCAATAAATTGTCAATTCATTTGACCAATTTACCCTTTTTAGGGTCATCCGGTCAATTTTGAGTAAATCGTCAATTCATTTGACCAATTTACCCTTTTTAGGGTCATTTGACCAATTTACCCTTTTTAGGGTCATCTGGTCGATTTTTGAAAAATCATCCATTCATTTGACCAATTTACCCTTTTTAGGGTCATTCGGCCGATTTTTGAATAAATCACTAATTCAATTTCTTTCATTTGGCCAATTTACCCATTTTCAGGGCAACCGAGCCGATTTTGAATAAATCCAGTTTCGTTCAATCTATTTGATCAATTTACCCTTTTTAGGGTGATCTGATTAATTTTGGATAAATTAAATTTCATTCAATTCATTTGACCTGTTTCCCTTTTTAAGGTAATCCGGTCAATTTTTAATAAATTGTCAATTTCATTTGACCAATTAGGATTTCAATGTCGAATTTCAAATTGGGAAACCTAGTCGATTTTGAGAAAACCGTCCATGGCATCCAGCCATTTGATCAGTTGGAGTTTTGACCCGCGCTTCACTGAGAAAATTTGTCAACGAATTCCAATCTCTTCGATAGGAAGTTCGTCAAGGTCAAACCCGTACGTTTTTTTGCAAATTCTTGCATCGATCAAAAGTGATCAATCCCTTCGAACGAGGTCCTCATTCTGACAAACGTCTCTTCTCACTTCTATTTACCAAATTCTTTCAAAATTATTTCTCACTCAATGAGTTGATCAGATCCATCAGGTATTGTATAGTGCCTATCCTAGAGGATTGCATTTTCATGCTAGGCCTACCCTTGGCACAAAAAGGGTCCCCCCATAGGACATGCATACCGGTTTTATATTCTTGTTTACTAACTCTGGGTATTTTTCTTTTGTTTTCTCCCTCCCCTGCATTCATAAAAATGTTTCAATAAGACGAAAATATTCTTCTATATCTGATGATAATTTTAATCCAATAAGGTTTGAAAACTGCAAGTGTTATTTGATTCTTGGGCAGATCTTATAATGAAAACACAAAAGATCTATCTGGAAGCTCTACGCTAAAGCATCTGAGAGATTTTGTAATTATTTCCAAAGGAAAATTTTGTATATTTGATTTGTTAATACATTTTATTCCAAAAGAAAAGGAGACAAAAAGTGTATATGTGGAGCTCTTTACAAGTTTCTCTCTTCTCATTTGTATCATAATTGAATGAGAATTTTTGTTTCAAACTTTTTCAGCAATAAAATTTTTGGACAATCATTGTTTTGTGTATATTTATGTACATTTCATTCTTTATTCTTATTCATTGGAGATTTCATGATGAATTTTGAGAAATAAAACAAATTGAGATTTTTTTTCAACCTCTAGCCTGAAAATTCACAAGTGTATGCTTCCTAAATCCTTACACTTGATCGGTGATTCGAGCTACACAATAAGAGTGCTCAGGAAAAAGGTGAATGGCCACTCAAAAAGCCCGATGAGATACCTTCTCTTCTTCACTTAACCCAGAATAAAATCAGTCACATTGATTGATAAATTGCAAATTGGGGCCATCTTTGCTTGAAAATATCCATTGTGTTTAACCGATTCAATTCACATCTAAGTGAAAGCAAAATGTGCATTATTCTTGTTTGTTTTGAAAAGTTGGAATGATACTTTGAGCAGTCTTTTCTCTATCTATACAGAGTTTATCATTTGCTCTCCCGTTTGAACCTTTAAAAGAATAATTTCGTTTCAAATAAGCGCCTTGATGATCACTACCCTACATGGAAAATTTTCAAATATCAAAAGGGAGTGGATTTTCAATGAGCATTGCGTTACTCTGATTGTCATGAGGTGTAAGAATGATACTTTGGCCATCGTTTCTACGACCTAAACACCATTTATCCCTTGCATCCTCATTTGAGCCAAAAAAAAATTGGTGGTTCTTTTCGAGTGCACATATGATCGCACCCCACATTGGGGAAGGAGATTGGGGAATTTTGAAAAAAAGAAAAAGATAAAAGGAGAGGGAACCGTAAATTGGGGAAATTTGATGCCATTTGGGTTAAAAAAAAAAAAAAACAGAGAGAGGAAAAGGAAGAGTTTTGTCCACGTGAATCGCCTATGTTTCACAAATACGGATGAACAATGGTCTCCCTCAGTCAGTTAATTCGGATACATGCCAGAAATTTCGCATTAACGAAAGTTTTCTTTCAGAGTTATTGTAAGGGACGGAACAAAGGTCAGGCCATCTTCTTTTTCCAATCAAACATTCTATCCCTAGTTATCCCTTTTGAGCCATCAGAATAAAATACTTCATTTGGCAACCCCTGAGAATCGCAAACCCCACACTGGGGCAAGTTGGAGTTGAAAAGGAAAACTTCAAGAAGTGAAAAAGTGAAAAGCCACAAAATCAAAAGCAAGAGGAAAAAGAGAACCTCAGTTCAAAAATAAACTGGGGCAAATTTTGTGAAAATTTCAAAGAATGGCAAAAGACCGAAAAAGTCAAAAGAAGAAAGAAAATGAAAGAGAAAAAGCCTCAATTGATCATAAACTGGGGCAAATTCTGATTTAACCCTAAAATAGGGTTGGCGCAACAATGCGATTTCAGATTCTTCAAACCATTTTTAAAAATCTGCCTTCAAGCCTTAACTTTTCTAAAACACCATACCAGACCCCATTACAAAAGCCGAAAGTCCTGACTTCTGTTTTTTGCAATGGCCCTGTCAAGAAAATTTCTGATGCCGGAAAAGTTTAGCTGTATTTCTGAATTGCTTGAGTATGAGGTTGACGCTACTCACCATGGAAAACCCACCAGATCAAAGAAAAGAAAATGGAAAAGCAAAAAGGAAAAATGAAATACAAAGGATTCGATGGTGAAGTCCCTATTGAGTGATCGAACAAAGTTCAGAATCTTCGAGTTCAAAATAGGGGCAATTTTGGGAAAATGCGATCTTCGTTGCTATGTCCTTGAAAGTCTTATCCTTCAACTATCGTTTCAAGCCACATTACAAGCTAATAAAGTCCATAGTTGACTTATTCCTTCATGACAATCCAAAGTGAGGATTATGCTCGTAAGAAATCCATCAATCATTCGTGATCATGGGGGTATAACCAGTTTTCACAGGTTTAGCTATTGCTTCTACCCATTTTGTTGCAAGCCTATAAAGCTTATATGTTGACTACGTTTTCTTAAGAAATGAGGGGGACAAACTATTTGCTTTCACTAAAATGTGACATTGAATGGATTAGATACAATTGGGGCACCACAAAAAAAAAAAAAAAAAAGAGACAGTTTCTGACCTCCCATTTCCTTAGCCATTTCAAAAAAAAATAAAGTCACTTGATTGGTCCTGAAAAGATGAGCCAACCAGAAATGGTGACACATTACCCAAAACACCAATGCTAAAAGTGAGGAAGAAATCTTCTTGAATTTGGTGTTACTTCGAGGAATTCATCACGAAATTTCTGCATCAGTTCAAACTTGACGTTTTAAAGTTTCTTCACATTGTTGTATATGTGCATTCTTTTCTAAATTTTAGAAAGTGCGGTTTTTCTTTGTTCAAATAAATGGAAAATCATCTGAACAAATTTTTGCAACCAAAGGGGCCCGAACTGGGGCAAATTCTTTTATTCATAAGATTTCACGAAATAAGCCCATACTGGGGCAAATTTTTGTTATGAGAATTTGTGAGAATAAGCCCACACAGGGGCAAATATTTTTGTTAGTTCATTTGAGGATTTCGTCCAAGAATCAAATAATGCATTTTTCAAATCAATCACGCTGTTTCTTTTCATGAAATTCAAGTGCATGTCATATTTTGGTAAGCCCCTGTGCAGGTATTCATAGTTGAAATCGACAAAGGAGCATCTGGTGATGTAGAAAGCCGACGCCGAAGAAAGAAAAGAAAGAAGGGAAAAAGGGCCCTACACTGAGGGCAAATTATTTTGAAAAAGATTCTCTCGAAAAATCAGAAAAAATTCAAAAATCAAAAATCAAGTTTAAATTCTTGTTTCTTGGAAAATCAAATTTCTTGTTTCTTGACAAATCAAATTCAATTTCTTGACCAATTGGGTGGCAGGACTGGGTCTTATCCCACTGGCCATTCACAAATATCACATTGGGCCTGGACTTCGTTGGGCCTGGAATTCGTGCCGCCAACCTTCCACAAATCAAGTTGGGCCTGGACTTCGTGCCGTCAACCCTCCAAAAATCATGTTGGGCCGGGATTTCATGCCGCCAACATCACAAATCACGTCGGGCCTGGACTTTGTGCCGCCGACATCCTATTGAGTCTGAAATTTGTGCCGCCAGTGCAACCAAGGCAGGCTTGGGTGTAATCCCACTGATCAATTCATCATACTGGGGCAAATTATTTTGGGAAGTTTTTCAAAAATCAAAAAATCAAATCAAAAAATCAAATAAAAAAAAATCAATCAAAAAAAAATCAAAAAATCAAAAAACAAAAAAAAAAAAAATCAGAAAAAATCAAAAAAATCAGAAAAAAAAGAAAAGAAAAGAATCAAAATCAAAATCAAATCAAGTTTCATCACGGCAGGTTTGGGCTTAATCCCACTGACCGATTTTCAAAAGCATTTTCGGGTCAGTCCCACGATTCAAAACTTATTCGGGTCAGTCCCATGATTCAAATTATATTCGGGTCAGTCCCATGATTCAAAGCTTGTTCGGGCCAGTCCCTGATTCAAAGCTTACTCGGGTCAGTCCCATGATTCAAAGCTTGTTCGGGTCAGTCCCACGATTCAAAGTTTATTCGGGTCAGTCCCGCGATTCAAAGCCTGTTCGGGTCAGTCCCGCGATCAAAAGCATTTTCGGGTCAGTCCCATGATCAAAAGCATTTTCGGGTCAGTCCCACGATCAAAAGCTTATTCGAGTCAGTCCCACGATTCAAAGTTTATTCGGGTCAGTCCCGCGATTCAAAGCCTGTTCGGGTCAGTCCCACGATCAAAAGCATTTTCGGGTCAGTCCCATGATCAAAAGCTTATTCGGGTCAGTCCCACGATTCAAAGTTTATTCGGGTCAGTCCCGCGATTCAAAGCCTGTTCGGGTCAGTCCCGCGATTAAAAGCTTATTCGGGTCAGTCCCACGATCAAAAGCATTTTCGGGTCAGTCCCATGATCAAAAGCATTTTCGGGTCAGTCCCATGATCAAAAGTTTATTCGGGTCAGTGCCACGATTCAAAGTTTATTCGGGTCAGTCCCGCGATTCAAAGCCTGTTCGGGTCAGTCCCGCGATTAAAAGCTTATTCGGGTCAGTCCCACGATCAAAAGCATTTTCGGGTCAGTCCCATGATCAAAAGCATTTTCGGGTCAGTTCCATGATCAAAAGCTTATTCGGGTCAGTCCCGCAATTCAAAGTTTATTCGGGTCAGTCCCGCGATTCAAAGCTTATTCGGGTCAGTCCCGCAATTAAAACTTGTTCGGGCCAGTCCCATGATTTGAATTTCCTTCTCTAGTCAGTCCCAATTTTAATTTTTCTGTTCGGATCAGTCCCGTTTTACATTTCTGTCTGGGTCTATCCCATTTAAATTTCAGTCCGGGTCTATCCCATTTAAATTTCTGTCCATGATTTTACATTTCTATCCCATTTCTATCCCGTGGGTCTATCCCATGATTTTACATTTTGTTCGCGTCAGTCCCATGATTTCAAATCCTGTTCGGGTTAGTCCCGTTTTTAAATTCCTGTTCGGGTCAGTCCCGTTTTAAATTTCCTGTCTGAGTCAATTCCATTTTAAGCTTTGTCAAAAGGGGTCAGTCCCCGTTTCTAAAACGTCCACCGTTCGTGACGTTCGCCACCAAATAAAGCAGGTAGGTATTTGGTGTCTATTTCTTTGTCTCAAGTTTTTCCAAAACTCAGACAAAGAGGGGCAAACTGTAGACACCAAATTTTTGATTTTTAACTTTATTTGTTTAATTAATTTAATTTTTGCTTTATTGGTTTCAATTCTAGAGTTTTTATTTTTATTTTATTTTATTTTTGTTCTAGTTCATTTTATTTTATTATCTATTTATTTTTGCCTTCATCCTAATTTTCAAAAAAAAAAAAGGAGGAAAATGAAAAATACAAAAATACAAAACAATGTGGAATAGGTGGAAGTGTGCATGTTGAACAAGTGTACAAAATGATCATTAGACAAGTGTCAAAGGAAGTATGAGACAAGTGTATAGGAGGTGGCATTTGGCAGCAGCCGACAAAAAAAAAATCTAAGGGGGCTGAACGAAAAAACGGGGAAGAGGGCGGACGGCTGAAAAAAAAAACAGAGAAGAAAATAGAGTGGCGGCTGAGGGGTTTGCGGGAGTCAACAACGGAAAAAAGAAAAAGAAGAGAACGGCAGAGGGGATCGGCTAAAAAAAAACAGAGGAAAAGCTGAGGGAAACAAGAGTGAAGGAAAAAAGGGCTCAGAAAAGAGGGGAAAACAGAGGCGGCTGTGGATTGAGATGAGAAAGGCGCGGCGACGAAGCAAAGGAAAAAAAAGAGGAGTTTTGCAAAAAAAAAAAAAACGGAGAGGAAAACAGGACGGGCTGACGGCTGAGCGGGATCGAAAAAAGAAAAGAGAGGCGGACGGACTGGGAAAGGGAAAAGAAAACTGGGCAAAGGAAGAAAGGGGCGGCTGAGTATTGAGGAGGGTGTTGAGGATGGTTTTGACGGCTGAAGGTTGAGGCGGAGAAAGGGAGGAGCTTTCGGCTGAGGAGAAAAGGAAGCTACGGGTTCAAGGAAGGCTAAGAAACTGAGAGCTTCACGATGGCGGCAACTCTAAGGCTCAAGCAGAGAGGAAAGTGCGTTCCAGCAGTGAAACAGAGGTTCAAGCTGGAGGTTGGAAGCATTGAAATGAGCTCAGGAGCAGACAACCCGTGAAGAATCGGAGCTGCTGCCATCACCGGAACTTCCCACCACCACCTGAAAAATAATTTCACGAAGCAGGAGCAGGTAAGCTGTCCTTTTCCTTTTAAAATTTTGGTTCTGTTTAAGCTCTCAGAGCATGTCTGCTGTGGGATTTGAGGTTGCAATTGTTCTATTGATGGTCTGTAATTTTTGTTCGCATATATCTTCTGTGTTTGTTGGGCTGAATTCCTTGCTTTTTCTGATGATTTTGGGACCGGTTGTAATGTAAATTGAGCAAAGATTCGTTGAACTTTTTAATGCCCCCAACCTGTTCGACAAAATGCCTGAGCTGAAAATCTTTGTTGGAAGATGAATTGTTTTACATTTTTCCGTGTGAAGAAACAGGCTAAGTCAGCGAGTTCCTCTTTTTGCATTTCAGAAATTGAGTGTATTGGTGCCTTGCATTTTTTGTTCCTCATGCTTCCCTATGTATCGATTATCGATTCGAGCTACTGCTATGGGAGGAATGGCTACAGTTGAAACCAAATTGTTGATATTGCTTTGATTGAAAAGAAAGCCAAAATGGTAGTCGATGTTAGCTTGATGATTTCTTGTTCGAAACTTGGGTTACATGATTTTGTAGGGGGCTTTGAATCACATGTTTAAACTACTGCAATATCTTTTTTCTTGTCTATGCAATTTTTGAATCCTAACTTGAGCTATGTTTTGGAACTTTATTTGGGAATTCATGTGGGTTTAGTTGCTGTGTGTGCAAGAATGCATGAATGTTCTCTTGGTTTCGTTTGTGCATGAATGCAGAATTGCTATGGCTGGGGGATGTATAGTGTACAGTTTGGTTTGGATGCTAAGACGGATAAAGGGTCATTTTAATTAGGAAAAACTGCTGCAATGAGATTGTCAAACCTGAAAAAGATAGAGGAAATCAGTGAGGAAAAGTGACATGTTTTGTTTCCATTCTAAACTTTTTGTTGTTTGTTCGGATGCTGAAGTCTGTTCCTGATTTCGTTGCTGAAGTTTTTAGTTTGATGTAAATCTGTGGCTTGTCATCCTAAATTTCCTCCTTTTGTACCTTTGCTACATTTTATGTCTCGCTGCTGTGATTGGATTTTCTAGGGATAAATGATTGTGTTTAGACGATGTTAATTGAATGGATTGAAGCTTTGTTGATTTTAGATTGATAAAATAGGGAGTTTGGTTTGAGTTTTGCATTAATCTACATGTTAGAACAAGAAAGCAGGTTGCGGAAATAAAACTGCAGAAGTATTGTTAACGAGAAAGAAACCTGTTTTTCGTAAGCTTGCATGAGTTTTCCCTAAAGAATCGCAATTAACCCCCTCAATTTCTGTCTAATTTCATTGTGGCCCAAAACTAAAAATTTCCAGTTGATTTGGCCCTTCCAAGTTTCAATTTGCCCTTTTATATTTTCAGCAAGTGATTGGGTAATTTAGTTCTGAGATTATGATATGATTAGGTTTTAATGTTTTTTTTAGTTATCTTATTATTTTGATGGGTTTAATAAAATTAGATGAGAATTGGGTTAGGATTAAATTTCATTGAGTTTTGATGGTGGGTTTGTCCATTTTTGATTGGGTCTTTGGTTGTTTGTCTCCTGGGTTTAGTAATTTGGGCTCGAAAGCTAAAGCCCATACATTTTGTTGGGTTTTACTTGATAAAAGTGAAAATGGCCCATTTTCTTTTGTTTTGGATTTTCGGTTGGGCTTGGAAGGTTTTGACCCAAGCAAAAAAGGAAAAATGGCCCAATGGTTTGGTCCATTAAGAAGCCAGAAAACAATTTTGCAAATCAGTCCCTGGATTTCTTCTTAACTACACTATGGCTCTACAAACTTTCAATGCTGTCAGTTGGGTCCTTAAATTAATTGCAAATAGGTCCCTGAACTTTATTTTTCTTTGATTTTGACCCCAAGACTTTATTAATTTTTGCAATCAAGTCCTTTCTTCTTTTGACTTCTTAAATGTAGGTTGTCTACATGATTTAATTGATTCAAATTCATGTTTGTTTTTGTCATTTGTGATTATTTGTCAAATAAATTGGCACCTTGACTCCTTTATTATTTTGGAGGGTAAATAAGTTGATTTCACTCCATTAGAGCTTCATTTCAAGGGAGGTATAATTTCTTTTATCCCTTTTGTCTCTCCTATGTGATTCAATGTGCTAAGTGTGAATCGCATGCCTAATTTGCTTTCATTACCATTCTTTAGTTCCATTATTTCATTCATTCTTGCTTTTATTAAATTATTCTTTTAAATGGGGTATGTGTACACCTCTTGGCTTGTAATAGATAGGGCTGTGGCGAGCAATTTGGTCCATTTTCCCTTTCCCCCTTTGTTTTAGTTAGTGAATGTAATAGGTTCATTAGCTTGGTTGCATGCCTACGTGTTAAGTGTTAATTTGCTTTGTTAGGGCCTTGCATCTAGTCGAGCATGCTAAATGTTATGTGTTATGTGTTTATAAGTGCTTGGCATGTCTACTCGCTTTTCATAGCCATGAATGAATGTGATGGATGAATGTACGTTTCCGCTAGTCCAACGCTAGTCGGAATTCATAGAATGGGCTAGTCCAACGCTAGACCCTTAGGGATTTCCCCTCGTTAGTACATGTTTGCATGTTCATTACATGTCATGCATTCTTTTTAGTTTTATCATTTTGCATGCCCCTCGAACCCCTTTTCCTTTCATTTTTTAGGATTTTTGCATTTCATGCTAGTTATAGGGTTCATTTGCCTGAAGAGTCCCCTTCTGATAAGGGAAACGAGCGAGTGTGGCTACTCGATAGCCTTAGCACGCTAGTTTTGCTTTCTAATCAAAGGGAAAATCGAAGTCGAAAAAGTTAGGAGTCATTCCCATACCCGACCTGATGCATTCCTTTAGGTTCATTCTCATTTTCACTTACTCACTTTTTCAATTCACATTTCCTCATTACTTTTCCTTTCCTTATTGTTCAATTTTGGTTTCTACTTCACAAAATTGTACTTAATTACGATCTATATACACTTATCACTATATTTCATACACTTGCACACAAACACTTGGATTTCCATACAATTGCACACATGCACCTTTTTATACACTTGCACACTTGCACTTGAATCATCATTTGCATTAATCGACCTCTATAAGGTTTTCTTTCATTGGCCGCCACAATTCATGTGGTTGGGACCAAAAACCTTACAAGAGACATCTTAGAATCTAGGGTTTTGCATTTCATGTAGCACATCCAAATGTAATAAATTCTTTGGTTAAAACAAGAAAATCTTTGATTAAATCATGCAACTAGCCTTGGCTAGGTCAAAGGGGTGCCTTGGATTTTATCCTTGCCTTCCCCTTTGTCAAATGTGACTCCCGAACCTTTTTCTTTGGTTTACGTGGATTAGGAGTCGTTTAAAAGGGGTTTCTTACTACTTTTTCCTATTTTTTCAAAAAATTCATTTTTTTTAGGTGACTTGGTACACCTTAACTCATTACCAAGTGGCGATTCCAATTTTCATTTCAAAAAAACCCTTTTTAAACTATAATTTTGGGTCAAATCGTCGCATTCTCAAATCCCCATTTAGACCCATTTTTCTTTTAAACCACAATTCATTTTCCAATTGCAACTTGAATCAAAAATACATTTTTTAAAATTATTTATTTATTTATCAAAAAATGGGGCGCGACACAGTTCTCACCCTAACTAGGTCAAACTTTCCAAAACAACTCCAGATTTTCCAGTTCGAAATTCACTGCGGAAATCAACTAGCAGTCTTGCTTTATTCACTCATATCTCAGCACACACAACTCCAATTCAGGTAATTCCAAAGCCATTTGAAAGCTAAGATATAGGGCTAGAATTCTTAAGAAGACATCAACAACTAAATCAGTAGTATTCCCAGTCAAACTAACCAATTACCAAAGCTGATTATCAGTTTCGGACAGAAACAGGGTAGCAGGGGTATTTCGGTCGTTTCATAGGCTACCGAGCTCAGATTGATATGACAATTTACAGGTAACTAGAAAACATCATTATCTACAACTTTCATGTTTTGTGCTAAGGCCAATTCGACCTCTAACCTGGTCAAACAGAAACGGGCAGAACTGAACCATAAGAAATCTCAATTCTGGAATTTTCTCAACAACCATAGAAATCACCAAATCTTCCACAAAAACCCACAAAAGTGATATATAAACCATCATTAACCCTTATTAGCATCTTACAACATCAAAAACAACATTTCTACCCAATTGCTATAAGGTTTTACAAGAGTTCAAAGCTGCTTTACCTTCCAAAGGTGGGTTTACAAGGCTGCACTTCAAGAACCAAGTTCATTAGCTTTCTTTTGCTCTAACTCCCAAGCTTGTTGGATGGGTTGCACAAAACCAGAATTTTTTCTTGTTCTTTCTCCTATTTTCTCTTGGTTTTTCTCCCCTCTTTTCTCCCTAGAGCTGGCTGAAATTCTCCTTGTTGTTTTGGCCTTTGGTCTTGCTAAGAAGATATTAACTAAGTCCCTTGGTCAAAGTCCACTACCTTTTTGATTAGCCAATGAAAATTAAGCTTAGGAATATCATGGAACCTTTAGGAAGTCTAGCAACTTGTAATCAACCAAAGTCACACTATGGCCCAAACTTCTTTTAATCTTTACAATTAACTCCAATGAGTTGTCAAAAATATATCATATTTACCGCACTAGCGGGTCCCACGTCCATAATACACTTCAAACTTAACGTGGACTAACTTGTATCAGAAAATGATTTGAAAACTATATTTCCTTATAAAAATGTATAAGAAATGAATATATTGAAGAAAGGTACAAAATTATAGACAAGAAAACAAAATAACGTCTAGAAAATATATTAAAAAAAAATTTTCGGATTCTCATACTCATATTTTTCGGGGCGTCACAATCCCCCCTCCTTAAAAGAATGTCGTCCTCGACATTCCATCTTGCCCTAATCAAGTCGAGATATCCCGCAAGAATCACTAATATTGCAAACCAAACCCACAGTCCGGCATCCTAAACTTCAAGCCTAGGATACACTATAGAGATCTGAAGCCTAAGCTCTGATACCAACTGTGACGGCCCCACCTCCCCCTAGGACGTACCCCAGGGTTCGGCGGGCCGCCCGCCCGGCTCTCGCCGGGCCTCAGTCGTTCACTACAATCCCCAAATGAATTACAATATAAATCTCAAAAATTACATCAAATTGTCCACAAATACACATCCGTCTCCAATAATTACATGTCACAAATACAGCGGAAACTAATCCCAAATATACATAAAATAATTCCAAATCCAAAATTGTACAAAGTTTAGGCCATCCATACACGTGCACAAGTACTACAAGTCCTTCCTTCGCCACGAGCCCTGTGGAGGGGAATAAAATAGTTTTTGGGGTGAGCTAAAAGCTCAGCGAGTAACCAGAAAATCATTAATCAAATCGGTTTCACAATAGTTCATTTCAATGATGTGATATAGCTATGATGTCATAAATTAATTGACAAATCCGGAAACAACTACATCATTTGCAAAACAGTAAATATGGATTATCAATAATTCAAGAAACATTTACAATGGAAAGCGATAGTAACATTCATGAATGGATACATTCATTCTCCTGACATTTCCTCGCTCATTTGGTCATTCATTTCATTTCATTCACCCCGTCCCTGACTTTTGGCCAGGCTCCACCAACCTACATAGGTAATACTCGAGTATACCAAACGTTCACCCAAGTTCCTAATCACCTGACCGAGTCCGCTTCTGGCTCAAGACGACCGGTAACAAGGGGCAATGGCCAGTTCAGCCCAAGAGGCTTACATTCATGCGCAAGTAACATTTCAATTGAAAATTTCACATTTATCGAGGTCGAGTGCGATAAAGTACACACTCGCCTCGAAAACTCGTTTTGGAAATCATTATAAGCGCTTAACACGTTATCAACCAAAATACAAGTCATGAAGTCAAGAAATATAGCAAACAAGGCACACTCAAATGCCAGCACACATGATATGCAAGAAAACATTTCAAAAGTAACTTTAGAAACAGTTCAAAAGTAAATAATGTAAGAAACGGTTCATAAATAACTTTAGAAGTAGTTTGAGGTCACTCACCTCCATGGCTCAGAAATCATCCATCATATAACATTGCCTTGCTCAAATCCAAGTCTTAGATCACAAACTCAAAGCAATCAAACCCTTTAAAACTTCGGACAGCACTTCCCCTAAATTTGCTTACTTTCCCAGCCATCATGGCTTCATTATTTCCTCAGCCAGTTCCAAAGTCACACAAATAAGTTCATCCAATAGCCATTCAGCAAGCTCCAAGTAGTACTAGCACAAGTCAAGCTAGGGAAAAGTCCGGAAATGAAAGTTAAGCTCAAAACCAGAAAAATAGTTTTGACGTCATTTTGCGGTAATGGTACCAATGGCGCTACGATTGTCGGATGAAGGTGCAAGATACACTGTTTCGAAGCTAAGAGATAGGGCTTCAATATTGCAGAAGGTCACTCAACCCATTTTCGAGTGTAACCAGGTCAAAAATGCAAGATACTACATCAAAATCACAAAAACAGATTCACAGAACGCATTCTAGCGGAAACGTCATAACTCAGGCTCTCCAAGTCCAAATCCAGAAATTCTAAAACCAGTTGAAAGCTAAGAAACAGGGATAAATTTCATCAGAAGGCCTCAACATCCAATTCGGAAGCAATTCCAGCCAAAACAACCAATTACAGTCGCACTTCTCAATTTCGGGTAAAACCAGAACAGCAGTAGTAATTTCGACTTTTCTCATTCCACACTACTCCGATTGACCTGAAATTTTGCAGGCACCTCTAAAATATTATTCCCTACAACTTTCATGAAGACCCCTCAGTCCAGTTCTCACCCTAACTAGGTCAAACTTTCCAAAATAACTCCAGATTTTCCAGTTCGAAATTCACTGCGGAAATCAACTAGCAGTCTTGCTTTATTCACTCATATATCAGCACACACAACTCCAATTCAAGTAATTCCAAAGCCATTTGAAAGCTAAGATACAGGGCTAGAATTATTAAGAAGACATCAACAACTAAATCAGTAGTATTCCCAGTCAAACTAACCAATTACCAAAGCTGATTATCAGTTTCGGACAGAAACAGGGTAGCAGGGGTATTTCGGTCGTTTCATAGGCTGCCGAGCTCAGATTGATATGAAAATTTACAGGTAACTATAAAACATCATTATCTACAACTTTCATGTTTTGTACTAAGGCCAATTCGACCTCTAACCTGGTCAAACAGAAACGGGCAGAACTGAACCATAAGAAATCTCAATTCTGGAATTTTCTCAACAACCATAGAAATCACCAAATCTTCCACAAAAACCCACAAAAGTGATATATAAACCATCATTAACCCTTATTAGCATCTTACAACATCAAAAACAACATTTCTACCCAATTGCTATAAGGTTTTACAAGAGTTCAAAGCTGCTTTACCTTCCAAAGGTGGGTTTACAAGGCTGCACTTCAAGAACCAAGTTCATTAGCTTTCTTTTGCTCTAACTCCCAAGCTTGTTGGATGGGTTGCACAAAACCAGAATTTTTTCTTGTTCTTTCTCTTATTTTCTCTTGGTTTTTCTCCCCTCTTTTCTCCCTAGAGCTGGCTGAAATTCTCCTTGTTGTTTTGGCCTTTGGTCTTGCTAAGAAGATATTAACTAAGTCCCTTGGTCAAAGTCCACTACCTTTTTGATTAGCCAATGAAAATTAAGCTTAGGAATATCATGGAACCTTTAGGAAGTCTAGCAACTTGTAATCAACCAAAGTCACACTATGGCCCAAACTTCTTTTAATCTTTACAATTAACTCCAATGAGTTGTCAAAAATATATCACATTTACCGCACTAGCGGGTCCCACGTCCATAATACACTTCAAACTTAACGTGGACTAACTTGTATCAGGAAATGATTTGAAAACTATATTTCCTTATAAAAATGTATAAGAAATGAATATATTGAAGAAAGGTACAAAATTATAGACAAGAAAACAAAATAACGTCTAGAAAATATATTAAAAAAAAATTTTCGGATTCTCATACTCATACTTTTCGGGGCGTCACAATCCCCCCTCCTTAAAAGAATGTCGTCCTCGACATTCCATCTTGCCCTAATCAAGTCGAGATATCCCGCAAGAATCACTAATATTGCAAACCAAACCCACAGTCCGGCATCCTAAACTTCAAGCCTAGGATACACTATAGAGATCTGAAGCCTAAGCTCTGATACCAACTGTGACGGCCCCACCTCCCCCTAGGGCGTACCCCAGGGTTCGGCGGGCCGCCCGCCCGGCTCTCGCCGGGCCTCAGTCGTTCACTACAATCCTCAAATGAATTACAATATAAATCTCAAAAATTACATCAAATTGTCCACAAATACACATCCGTCTCCAATAATTACATGTCACAAATACAGCGGAAACTAATCCCAAATATACATAAAATAATTCCAAATCCAAAATTGTACAAAGTTTAGGCCATCCATACACGTGCACAAGTACTACAAGTCCTTCCTTCGCCACGAGCCCTGTGGAGGGGAATAAAATAGTTTTTGGGGTGAGCTAAAAGCTCAGCGAGTAACCAGAAAATCATTAATCAAATCGGTTTCACAATAGTTCATTTCAATGATGTCATATAGCTATGATGTCATAAATTAATTGACAAATCCGGAAACAACTACATCATTTGCAAAACAGTAAATATGGATTATCAATAATTCAAGAAACATTTACAATGGAAAGCGATAGTAACATTCATGAAAGGATACATTCATTCTCCTGACATTTCCTCGCTCATTTGGTCATTCATTTCATTTCATTCACCCCGTCCCTGACTTTTGGCCAGGCTCCACCAACCTACATAGGTAATACTCGAGTATACCAAACGTTCACCCAAGTTCCTAATCACCTGACCGAGTCCGCTTCTGGCTCAAGACGACCGGTAACAAGGGGCAATGGCCAGTTCAGCCCAAGAGGCTTACATTCATGCGCAAGTAACATTTCAATTGAAAATTTCACATTTATCGAGGTCGAGTGCGATAAAGTACACACTCGCCTCGAAAACTCGTTTTGGAAATCATTATAAGCGCTTAACACGTTATCAACCAAAATACAAGTCATGAAGTCAAGAAATATAGCAAACAGGGCACACTCAAATGCCAGCACACATGATATGCAAGAAAACATTTCAAAAGTAACTTTAGAAACAGTTCAAAAGTAAATAATGTAAGAAACGGTTCATAAATAACTTTAGAAGTAGTTTGAGGTCACTCACCTCCATGGCTCAGAAATCATCCATCATATAACATTGCCTTGCTCAAATCCAAGTCTTAGATCACAAACTCAAAGCAATCAAACCCTTTAAAACTTCGGACAGCACTTCCCCTAAATTTGCTTACTTTCCCAGCCATCATGGCTTCATTATTTCCTCAGCCAGTTCCAAAGTCACACAAATAAGTTCATCCAATAGCCATTCAGCAAGCTCCAAGTAGTACTAGCACAAGTCAAGCTAGGGAAAAGTCCGGAAATGAAAGTTAAACTCAAAACCAGAAAAATAGTTTTGACGTCATTTTGCGGTAATGGTACCAAAGGCGCTACGATTGTCGGATGAAGGTGCAAGATACACTGTTTCGAAGCTAAGAGATAGGGCTTCAATATTGCAGAAGTTCACTCAACCCATTTTCGAGTGTAACCAGGTCAAAAATGCAAGATACTACATCAAAATCACAAAAACAGATTCACAGAACGCATTCTAGCGGAAACGTCATAACTCAGGCTCTCCAAGTCCAAATCCAGAAATTCCAAAACCAGCTGAAAGATAAGAAACAGGGATAAATTTCATCAGAAGGCCTCAACATCCAATTCGGAAGCAATTCCAGCCAAAACAACCAATTACAGTCGCACTTCTCAATTTCGGGTAAAACCAGAACAGCAGTAGTAATTTCGACTTTTCTCATTCCACACTACTCCGATTCACCTGAAATTTTGCAGGAACCTCTAAAATATCATTCCCTACAACTTTCATGAAGACCCCTCAGTCCAGTGCTCACCCTAACTAGGTCAAACTTTCGAAAACAACTCCAGATTTTCCAGTTCGAAATTCACTGCGGAAATCAACTAGCAGTCTTGCTTTATTCACTCATATCTCAGAACACACAACTCCAATTCAGGTAATTCCAAAGCCATGTGAAAGCTAAGATACAGGGCTAGAATTCTTAAGAAGACATCAACAACTAAATCAGTAGTATTCCCAGTCAAACTAACCAATTACCAAAGCTGATTATCAGTTTCGGATAGAAACAGGGTAGCAGGGGTATTTCGGTCGTTTCATAGGCTACCGAGCTCATATTGAGATGCAATTTTACAGGTAACTAGAAAACATCATTATCTACAACTTTCATGTTTTGTGCTAAGGCCAATTCGACCTCTAACCTGGTCAAACAGAAACGGGCAGAACTGAACCATAAGAAATCTCAATTCTGGAATTTTCTCAACAACCATAGAAATCACCAAATCTTCCACAAAAACCCACAAAAGTGATATATAAACCATCATTAACCCTTATTAGCATCTTACAACATCAAAAACAACATTTCTACCCAATTGCTATAAGGTTTTACAAGAGTTCAAAGCTGCTTTACCTTCCAAAGGTGGGTTTACAAGGCTGCACTTCAAGAACCAAGTTCATTAGCTTTCTTTTGCTCTAACTCCCAAGCTTGTTGGATGGGTTGCACAAAACCAGAATTTTTTCTTGTTCTTTCTCCTATTTTCTCTTGGTTTTTCTCCCCTCTTTTCTCCCTAGAGCTGGCTGAAATTCTCCTTGTTGTTTTGGCCTTTGGTCTTGCTAAGAAGATATTAACTAAGTCCCTTGGTCAAAGTCCACTACCTTTTTGATTAGCCAATGAAAATTAAGCTTAGGAATATCATGGAACCTTTAGGAAGTCTAGCAACTTGTAATCAACCAAAGTCACACTATGGCCCAAACTTCTTTTAATCTTTACAATTAACTCCAATGAGTTGTCAAAAATATATCACATTTACCGCACTAGCGGGTCCCACGTCCATAATACACTTCAAACTTAACGTGGACTAACTTGTATCAGGAAATGATTTGAAAACTATATTTCCTTATAAAAATGTATAAGAAATGAATATATTGAAGAAAGGTACAAAATTATAGACAAGAAAACAAAATAACGTCTAGAAAATATATTAAAAAAAAATTTTCGGATTCTCATACTCATACTTTTCGGGGCGTCACAATCCCCTCTCCTTAAAAGAATGTCGTCCTCGACATTCCATCTTGCCCTAATCAAGTCGAGATATCCCGCAAGAATCACTAATATTGCAAACCAAACCCACAGTCCGGCATCCTAAACTTCAAGCCTAGGATACACTATAGAGATCTGAAGCCTAAGCTCTGATACCAACTGTGACGGCCCCACCTCCCCCTAGGGCGTACCCCAGGGTTCGGCGGGCCGCCCGCCCGGCTCTCGCCGGGCCTCAGTCGTTCACTATAATCCTCAAATGAATTACAATATAAATCTCAAAAATTACATCAAATTGTCCACAAATACACATCCGTCTCCAATAATTACATGTCACAAATACAGCGGAAACTAATCCCAAATATACATAAAATAATTCCAAATCCAAAATTGTACAAAGTTTAGGCCATCCATACACGTGCACAAGTACTACAAGTCCTTCCTTCGCCACGAGCCCTGTGGAGGGGAATAAAATAGTTTTTGGGGTGAGCTAAAAGCTCAGCGAGTAACCAGAAAATCATTAATCAAATCGGTTTCACAATAGTTCATTTCAATGATGTCATATAGCTATGATGTCATAAATTAAATGACAAATCCGGAAACAACTACATCATTTGCAAAACAGTAAATATGGATTATCAATAATTCAAGAAAAATTTACAATGGAAAGCGATAGTAACATTCATGAAAGGATACATTCATTCTCCTGACATTTCCTCTGTGACGGCCCCACCTCCCCCTAAGGCGAACCAGAGGGTTCGGCGGGCCGCCTGCCCAGCTCTCGCCGGGACTCAATCATTCACTACAATCCTCAAATATATTACAATATAACTCTCAAAATTACATCAAATTCTCCAATAATTACATATCACAAATGCAGCGGAAACTAATTCCAATCGTGGGATGTATACTTACATCCGTTTCAATTCCAAATATTGATACAAGCCCAACTCGTACATAAAATAAATCCAAATTTAAACTGTACACGATATAAGCCATCCAGTCACGTGAATAAGCACTCCAAGCTTTTCTTCGCCTTGAGCCCTGTGGGGGGGGAAATAAAACATTTTTGGGGTGAGCTAGAAGCTCAGCGAGTAACCATTAAAATCAGTAATCAATTCAGTTTCACAGTCGTTCATTTCAGTGATGTCATGATTTCAAGATCAAAGGTACATTTATTGCTCTCGTGAGCCAGCGAAATCGTTGTACTTAAACATCCAACGCTCCAAACAAACATTAAACAGTAAACAGTCAGTGGGGGAGCCATTTGCTCCAGATGAACAGTACACAGAGGTGGAGATGTTGGTGTTCAGCACACGAATTCCAAGCACTCATTTAAGCCAAAACATGTCATGGGCCACATGCAAGCACTCATGATATGCAATCAAGTAAATAGTGCAATAAACGGTTCATAAGTAATTTTGGAAACAGTTTAGGGTCACTCACCTCCACAGCTCAGAAACCATCCATCATGTATCATTGCCTTGCTCAACTCCAAGCCTTAGATCACAAACCCAATGCAAACAAGTCCCTTCAAAGTTCGGACAGCACTTCCCCTACATTTGCTAACTTTTCCAGCCATCATGGCTTCATTATTACTCCAGCCAGTCCCTAAGTCACACAAATAAGTTCATCTAATATCCATTCAGCAAGCTCCAAGTAGTACAAAGACAAGTCAAGCTAGGGAAAAGTCCGGAAATGAAGGTTAAGCTCAAAACCAGAAAAACAGTTTTGACGTCATAATGCGGTAATGGCACAACTCTCACTACAATTATCGGTTGGGGGTGTAAGACCCACCGTTTCGAAGCTATGAAACAGGGCTACAACAATGTAGAAGGTCACTCAATCCAGTTCCTAGCTTACCTAGGTCGAAAATGCCAAATACTATACCAGAATTACCAAAACAGGTTTGCAAATCACATAAAACTGTAATCGGTATATCTCAGTCCATACAAGTCCAAATACCGAAATTCCAAAGGCATAAGTTAGCTAAGACATCCAGCTACATTTCATCAAAGACACCAACTCCAAAATCCAAACTAATTCCAGTCAAAAAGGCCAATTACTATCGCAGTTTTCGCATTCTGATCAAAGCAGAACAGCTACAGTAATTTCGTCATAACTCATTCTACATTAATCCAAATGACCTGAAATTTTGTAGGCATCTCAATCATATCAATACCTACAACTTTCATGTTTTGAGCAAAGTCAAATTCGGCCTCTAACCCTATGATCCAAAACCGGACAGAATTGGGGATTTAAGAACCCTAACTTTTCAATTTTCACACCAAATCCAAAATTGGTTGCATTTATCCACCTTTCACACCCACTAGAGTCATTTTAGTCCATTGCCAATCATCACCAACAACCACACCATCATAATCCAATTAAACCAGAAAAATCATCATAAAATGGAAAACTTCACCAAAACAAACCAAATCAAGAAACAAATCATATATTCCTTCTCTCATGCCCCCATTAAGCACAAAATAAGTATCATTAGAGGTAGTAAGGTGTTTCAAGCTTCACTTACCAAGAACCAAGAGAGAGGAGGATGTTGGGCACCTTAATCCTTCAAACAAAGTTCACCTCTACACTCACTAACACTAGAAGATAGGATTTTATGGAGTGAAATGGATGGAAGCAAATGTTTTTGGTTGATTTGCACCAAGTAGAAGCTTGAAAATTGAAGAAATCTCCTTCCTTTCTTGCTCAAGGTGGCCGGCCAACAAGGAGAGAAAAATGGTGATTTTTTTGGTGAATTTTGGATATTTAATCCCTTGGTCAAATAAGTCAAGACAATGAATAATAATTCTTAAAAGTTCAACCAATAAGAAAGTGACATGTGTCACTCTATTAAATGCATCCTTATCATTCTTTTCTCTCTCACATCAATCACTTCACACACCCTACTTATCTCTTAATACCCGATAAACTTTTAACAGTATCCGAAACTTAACCTTATTGGCCGAATTTTTCCGAACTTTTCGCACTAGTGGGTCCCACGTCCAATATTTATTCTTAATTTTCTAAAAACTCACCAATGCTAGAAAAATCATCTTAAAACTATAATTGCTCATAAAATCCACCCAGATAATATTTCTAAGCCAGAAATGCAAAAATTATGCAATTAAAGGAACTAAAACCCTAGGAAAATATTAGGGTTTTTACGGGTTCTCACACTCTTTTTTTTCGGGGCGTCACATCCTCGCTCATTTGGTCATTCATTTCATTTCATTCACCCCGTCCCTGACTTTTGGCCAGGCTCCACCAACCTACATAGGTAATACTCGAGTATACCAAACGTTCACCCAAGTTCCTAATCACCTGACCGAGTCCGCTTCTGGCTCAAGACGACCGGTAACAAGGGGCAATGGCCAGTTCAGCCCAAGAGGCTTACATTCATGCGCAAGTAACATTTCAATTGAAAATTTCACATTTATCGAGGTCGAGTGCGATAAAGTACACACTCGCCTCGAAAACTCGTTTTGGAAATCATTATAAGCGCTTAACACGTTATCAACCAAAATACAAGTCATGAAGTCAAGAAATATAGCAAACAAGGCACACTCAAATGCCAGCACACATGATATGCAAGAAAACATTTCAAAAGTAACTTTAGAAACAGTTCAAAAGTAAATAATGTAAGAAACGGTTCATAAATAACTTTAGAAGTAGTTTGAGGTCACTCACCTCCATGGCTCAGAAATCATCCATCATATAACATTGCCTTGCTCAAATCCAAGTCTTAGATCACAAACTCAAAGCAATCAAACCCTTTAAAACTTCGGACAGCACTTCCCCTAAATTTGCTTACTTTCCCAGCCATCATGGCTTCATTATTTCCTCAGCCAGTTCCAAAGTCACACAAATAAGTTCATCCAATAGCCATTCAGCAAGCTCCAAGTAGTACTAGCACAAGTCAAGCTAGGGAAAAGTCCGGAAATGAAAGTTAAGCTCAAAACCAGAAAAATAGTTTTGACGTCATTTTGCGGTAATGGTACCAAAGGCGCTACGATTGTCGGATGAAGGTGCAAGATACACTGTTTCGAAGCTAAGAGGTAGGGCTTCAATATTGCAGAAGGTCACTCAACCCATTTTCGAGTGTAACCAGGTCAAAAATGCAAGATACTACATCAAAATCACAAAAACAGATTCACAGAACGCATTCTAGCGGAAACGTCATAACTCAGGCTCTCCAAGTCCAAATCCAGAAATTCCAAAACCAGCTGAAAGCTAAGAAACAGGGATAAATTTCATCAGAAGGCCTCAACATCCAATTCGGAAGCAATTCCAGCCAAAACAACCAATTACAGTCGCACTTCTCAATTTCGGGTAAAACCAGAACAGCAGTAGTAATTTCGACTTTTCTCATTCCACACTACTCCGATTGACCTGAAATTTTGCAGGAACCTTTAAAATATCATTCCCTAAAATGTTCATGAAGACCCCTCAGTCCAGTTCTCACCCTAACTAGGTCAAACCTTCCAAAACAACTCCAGATTTTCCAGTTCGAAATTCACTGCGGAAATCAACTAGCAGTCTTGCTTTATTCACTCATATCTCAGCACACACAACTCCAATTCAGGTAATTCCAAAGCCATTTGAAAGCTAAGATACAGGGATAGAATTCTTAAGAAGACATCAACAACTAAATCAGTAGTATTCCCAGTCAAACTAACCAATTACCAAAGCTGATTATCAGTTTCGGATAGAAACAGGGTAGCAGGGGTATTTCGGTCGTTTCATAGGCTACCGAGCTCAGATTGAGATGAAATTTTACAGGTAAATAGAAAACATCATTATCTACAAATTTCATGTTTTGTGCTAAGGCCAATTCGACCTCTAACCTGGTCAAACAGAAACGGGCAGAACTGAACCATAAGAAATCTCAATTCTGGAATTTTCTCAACAACCATAGAAATCACCAAATCTTCCACACAAACCCACAAAAGTGATATATAAACCATCATTAACCCTTATTAGCATCTTACAACATCAAAAACAACATTTCTACCCAATTGCTATAAGGTTTTACAAGAGTTCAAAGCTGCTTTACCTTCCAAAGGTGGGTTTACAAGGCTGCACTTCAAGAACCAAGTTCATTAGCTTTCTTTTGCTCTAACTCCCAAGCTTGTTGGATGGGTTGCACAAAACCAGAATTTTTTCTTGTTCTTTCTCTTATTTTATCTTGGTTTTTCTCCCCTCTTTTCTCCCTAGAGCTGGCTGAAATTCTCCTTGTTGTTTTGGCCTTTGGTCTTGCTAACAAGATATTAACTAAGTCCCTTGGTCAAAGTCCACTACCTTTTTGATTAGCCAATGAAAATTAAGCTTAGGAATATCATGGAACCTTTAGGAAGTCTAGCAACTTGTAATCAACCAAAGTCACACTATGGCCCAAACTTCTTTTAATCTTTACAATTAACTCCAATGAGTTGTCAAAAATATACCACATTTACCGCACTAGCGGGTCTCACGTCCATAATACACTTCAAACTTAACGTGGACTAACTTGTATCAGGAAATGATTTGAAAACTATATTTCCTTATAAAAATGTATAAGAAATGAATATATTGAAGAAAGGTACAAAATTATAGACAAGAAAACAAAATAACGTCTAGAAAATATATTTAAAAAAAATTTTCGGATTCTCATACTCATACTTTTCGGGGCGTCACAGTATGTTAGGTAGGAATCTTAAATGTGGTGATTTACTCCTGGGACCGGCCGGCTCAAGTTGTGAATTACCTTATTTTGGATTCTTGTACCCGAGTACTTAAGAGTTGAGGGCAATGCTAAGGACTTGAGATCTCCATTTGCGGGGAATAAGAACGAATCGATATTTCACTTGAATAGTTACAGGAAACCAATAATCGTTTGGCTAGGATGACACAACAATTAAGAGAGAGAGGTGGAGAAGATTGTGGCCCAGAGGATCCTAGCGTTGAAGAACGGGAATCATCTAGTTCCAATTAATCTAGTGAAGCACTATTTTTTTTCTTTTGTAATGGGATGACGGGAATAGGACTTAAGAGTGTGTGCTTTGGAGATGTATATACTTTTGTTAATCGCCTATTTACTTTTGTTTATTGACCTTGACTTGGTATGTACTTTACTTAACTATAACTTGTGTTATGATTTCAAGAACTCTAGCTTGTGTTTGACTTGTACGGTAATAATGTTATTTGTGCAAGTGATTTTATTTTTCTTTAGAGTTGTTACTGGTATATGTGTTTTAGTGTGTGTTTTAATATCCGCATGTTGAGTCGCATGGTTAATCTTCTTAAATGTATTTTAGGAATTTGAAATATGTATTGATAATTGTGGCAAAAACATTATTTGAAGTTTCTTACTAAGAAAATTTAGTTCCGGATCATGACGAAAAGTTTGTATCTTTAACTCTAATTTTGAGATTTTGAATCGCATTCTGCCACATACATATCCAAAATACATTAAAACCCTCAATTATATCTCGTATGTTATGATTGACTTGATTTGAACAAAAATTTGATTAGTCGTCTGGGACAAAAGAAACCCGGTCATTACTAAAATTGTTAATTTTGAAAATCGAATGCCAGTAAATGGTTTTGGACAAATTGAATCCGAAAAAATTTGGTAAAGCTGGTCTTCTATTGAAAACATATCTTACTATTCAAGTTTTGAACTACACGATTGAATCATTTAACTAGAGTTTTATTTGACCTTGGAGCCAACTATTCTTGTGTAAACCCTAGTTTCATGAATGGTATAGATAAAGTGTGATCGCTTGCCGCATGACTTGGAAGTTAGAATGCCATGGAGATCAAAGTTTGAATGAAAATTGTGAGATATGGGTTAGAGAGTGTAAGTTGTTGATCGATTTGATGAGCCAAACTATTAAGAGGTATGATGTTATCCTAGGTACGAATTTCGAGCACGGAATTCTTTTATGTGAGAACCCGTAAATTTCTTTATTTCTAGGCCTTATTTCATTTATTTTCACGCCTTTTATGCATTTTCTTTATTAGGAAAATTTTCTAAATAATTTTTATGAGTAAATATAGTTTTTAGATGATTTTTCTAGTATCGGTTAGTTTTTGAGAAATTAAGAGGGTATACCGGACGTGGGACCCGCTAGTGCGGAAAGTTCGGAAAAATTCGGCCAGTTAGGTTAAGTTTTGGATACCGGGTTTCCTTTAGCAAGTGTTAAGAGATAACTAGAGGTTACTAAATACATTGGAGTGTTGAGGAAACAAAAGGATAGCTTAGCATTTATGAGGGTGACAAGTGTCACCTTGTGATTTATTCTTGAATTTTGACCACTATTCATTACTTTACCAATTAATACAAAAATTGACAAAAAATTTCTCATTTTCTTCATCTTCTTGGCTGGCCATCTTCAAGCAAAAAGGAAGAAAAACCTCTCCACTTTCTTACCTCTAATCTTGCCCAATCTTTCAATTCAACCGTTTAATCTTCAAATTACTCCATAAAACCTCTTAGTTTAGTGGTATTAAGGTTGGTTGTCAAGTGGTTTGGAGGACCAAGGTGCTAAATTGGGTCTTTTCTTGGGTTTGCAAGGTATGTGACCAAGGAACCTTCCCTTTGATCCTAATAATGTTCAATTGGTATCTTATGTGAGTTAAAGAGATAATTTTAGGTGTTATTTTGGTTGAAATTGGTGAATTTTCCTATTTATTCATGATTTTTCTGTTTTCATATGATTAATATTGCGTGGCCATGGATGATGGTTGGGAATGGTTTAGAATGAAGCCTTAGGGTGTAAATTGTGGCTAATTGCGGAAAATTTCCGCTTTGAAAGGAAATTTCGGAAATTAGGGTTTCAATTAAACCCATTCTTCCTGGTACTATTTCCCCTAGTTAGAGGCTGAATTATCCTTTGGTTAAAACATGAAAGTTATAGGGAATGATATTTTATAGTTGCCTACAAAATTTCAGGCCAATCGGAGCAACTTAGCCTATGAAAAGACTGAAATACCCCTACTGCCCTGTTTCTGTCCGAACCTGGTAATCAGCTTTGGTAATTGGTTAATTTGATTGAAAATACTACTAATTTGGTTGTTGATGCCTTCTTAAAAAATATAGCCTAGTATCTTATCTTTCGGATGGCTTTGGAATCACTTGAATTGGACTTTGGTAGCCTGAATTATGGTTATTTAACCAGAATGCAGTTCGTTAACCTGTTTATACGGTTCTGGTTTGGTACATTGAACTTTTGACCTAGTTTCACTGCAAACTGGACTGAGTAGCCTTCTTCAACATTGTAGCCCTTTCGTTTAGCTTCGAAAGGGTGTATATTGTACATCCATCCGATAATTGTAGTTCCGGTTGCGTCCAATACGCTAAATGACGTCAAAACTGTTTTTAGGTCTTAGAGATTAACTTTCATTTCCGGACTTTCCCTAGCTTACTTAAGTACTTAAACGTGCTAATGAAGCCTTATCTTTGGTAGTATGTGGAATTGGTTTATGACTTGTAATTGAGTCTTATTGTGTTTGTATGAATATTTTAGGGCGTGACGTTGATTAAAGACGCTCTTTGGGCGAAAGTTTATGAAATTTCACTTGCTTGCCTGGTGAGTGTACTACTCACTTGATTGTTACCATGTGGCTTTGTTACACTTGAAATCGATGATTTGATGGCTTAATTGCATTGTTGACCTTGATTGAAGTGAGGGTGTACTTGATCACTCTCACCCTTTTATCTTATATGACTGTTTACTGTATAATTGAGTGATACATGCAAATACTTGATTTGGTGTCATTTGGATGAGTATCCAACGGCCATTACTGTTACTATTGAACTCAACCCCATTGGTAGTCGATTGAATCGAGCCGGTGAGGGCTTGGTCGTGAAAATTGACGAGCCATGGGGACTGTTATAAGGAATCATTGAGTATGATACTCTTGGTTCCGGTATACTCGAGTATTACCAAATTTATACTGTATGAAGTTCGGGCCGGGTAGGGGTATGTTGGGTGGAAGGAATGGAAGTAAAGTGGGTGTAACATCCCGAATATTAGGAGGTTGTTTGTGAAGAAAATATTAAAGTATATTTCTTCGGGTTTGATTTAAAACCTTATTTTGTTTTAAAAGACTAGAAACCCTAATGTGTTAATCAAAAACCCTAGTTTACTTGTGACTAAACGGTTTCTTAAATCTCTCATATTTTACTAGAGATCCTAATGTTAATTATTGAACTTGTAAATTCCTCACGTTTCCTTACAAAATTCCTTTTATTTGAAAATTATTATTTATTAAGGCCCTACTACCCAATTGTTCAACAATAAGTGCAGATGAACCTGGAAATAGGGTTTTACACTTCGGTTTCAAGATTTGAGCAAAATTAGGGTTTTCGCGATTTTTGGCCGGATGAATTTTCGGTACAGAGTAAGGACCAAATTTGGTGATTAAAAGTGACTTTTAAGTGAGAAATAATATGTGAGTAGTAGCCATGAGATAAGGTTAGTGAATGGAAAGTAAAAACCCTAGTACGGGTGTTTTTAAGAAAAACGGCGCGAACCGACGGGTACCGTGCACTACCGATTGAACGCACTACTTGATCACCACTTTCTTGCCATACAAGTTTATCATTAATGGAGCAAAATATCTTCCCCCTCTTAGCTCTCCTATTGGCCGAAATTAGTGGTTAAAATGCAAGGAAAGAAAGAGAAAATTTTGTGGTTGTAATTCAACCAAGTGTTAGACAAACTTGTGGCTAGAATTAATTCTCATCTTTCTACCTTCTTATAAAACAAACTTAGCTTAATTTCCTTCATTATTTTCTGCATCTTGGCCGACCAAAAGAGAGAGAGAAAGTGAGAGCAAGAATCAATTCCATCTTCTTGATTTGCTTCAACCCAAGTAACAAATCCAATTCTAAACCGATTAAAGTACTAAGTGTGAGTTGGGAAGCTTGAGGAACCAAGAAATTTCAAAGGGGGTGAAGGATCACTCTACCAAGCCTTGCTTTTGAGGTACCAACATTTGATCATGATCATTGTTGCTTTGAATCTTGCTTTAAGATGTGTTTTTAGCTTAAGTTTGGCTTGATTTCATGATTATGCAAGTGGGTGTGATGAATTTGGAAGTTTTCCCCTTTTATATGATGAACTAGGGCTTGAGGAATTCTGCCCAAATTGTTGTAAGATGCTTATATGTTGCAATTGAGGTTTCATAAGGTGTTGTGGTAGTGATTAGACCAAGAAATTAAGGAAAGTTCCACTAAAAACTAAAGATTTCAGATTTCTGGAAATTCTTGCTTACATTCTGTCCGAATTTGTATCTGTGTGTTAGAGGCTGATTTGGCCTTTGGTCAAAGAAGGAAAGTTGTATAGAATGGTGTTTTATAGGTGCCTATAAAATTTCAGCTCAATCGGAGCAACGTAGGTCATGAAAAGTCCGAAATACCCTTACTGTTTCAAATATTTTCCAGCAGTCCGTTTCATCAGTTAAGTCCAGTTTATCACGTTTTTTGACCAGGATCCATTCTGATTTAGCTTTTTACTAAAACATAAAAGTTGTATAACTCTGACTTAGCTTTAAAATGCCTCTAAGAACACCTGATTCGGACTTTTGTGCACCGAGTTATGTCCATTACAGTGTAATGCATTTAAACAGCCGACGAATTGGTTTCTGGTTTAGTAATTTGAGAGTTTGACCAAGTTACATTAGAAACTGGACTAAGTGATCTTCATGAATGTTGTAGCTCTGTGTCTTAGCTTCGAAACGGCATAGGTTTTGTTTTAATCCGATAAGCGTAGCCTCGGATATGTTATTACCGCATTTGTACGTCAAATCTGTCTTGAACTAAATTGAGTTTCTGCACTTGTACTTAATACGATTCTTGTTATTATGATATTGTGAGCCTATGGAACGGCTCTTGACATGAATTTTTGATATATGTGATGTTGGGTTGTGGTTGAAAAAAATAATGAAGCCTAAATGGCTGGAAAATTAGGTAAACACAAAGGGCATGCTGCCCAAATTTACGCTCGAAGACTAGAGAACTACTTGCAACTTGAGTAAGGGTTAAGAGTGATTACTGCTTGAACCATCTAGGGTACTTGAGTATTCTTGTTCCGAGGTATATAAGGAAGGACTTGGCTGAGCTTGTACCCTTGAGAAATGAAATAATGACTATTTGGAATATGTTTCTCTTGTACTTTCGACTCGCAAGACAATTTCAAGTATAAATGTTACAAAGTTTTATAGTTTAAAAAGCGAGCAAGTGTTTCAAGACTACTATCCGAGTGAATTTCAATCTCTTGATTTTATTGAACGAAACGTCTAAGTTTTGAATCTTAGTCATGTTTCAAAGTTCTCAAACTGAGTTTTATCGCAGATTTGGACTCCGAACCCGGAGTATAACCTGAAAGTGACCAGTAAAGGCACTATATCTTTTGGTGAGTGCTTTCAAATACCGAATTGAACTTGATACTTGAACTTGATACGTGACGAATCTGATTACATGTTATATACATGAATTGTAAGGGCAAGGGTGTACTTTATCGCACTTGCCCTTACGTGATATACTTGTTTATTGTTGCAATTGACTTGATATACTTGATTATGATGCGCGCACTTCCAGGAATTCCAGAAACCCTGTGGCGAGTTACTCTAGTCGAGCCGGCAAGGGCTTGGTCGATTGGGTAACGAACCCTGGGTCTCTTGTATTGTCGAGTGGAGTGATATCTCCTCGACTAATCGGTATACTCGAGTATTACCACCCGTGTTTATTGAGGATTTTGGGCCCAGCTGGGGGTTGAACGGTGGACGGAGAGTCGTTTAAGTGGTGTTCTACTGGATTGGTTACTTACTTGAAAGTTGACGGAGTGTCAACTACTACGTGATCAAGCTTCTGGTAATGCAAAGGGGAATTTGGCTCCTGAGAGCCATCCGTATCCTTATGCTTTGGAATACTTATTGTTTGTTGGATTATTGTTTCTTTTGAAAAACTTTTACACTCGCTCATTTTAAGATTGCTACTTGACGTGTTACTGTTCACATTTATGAACACTTCATGAACACTTTATGCTCGTTACTTGGCTATAACGAAAACTCGTACTTATAAATAATGGTCAATTTGCTATTTGGAACCTCACTGGGCTTTTAGCTCATTCCACTCCATTTGTTTTCCTTTCAGGGGTACGAGCGAGGTGCGAGATATGTAAAGTCTAGCATAGACTAGTTGTTTGATTTTTGACTTGTACTCGTGCTATTCCTCGAATAGAATGTTTTGTATTTGGATTGTATACGCCTTGAACCAGTTTGAGTATATTGAGACTTTGTACCTCGATTTCTATCAATGTAAATTATAAGCTTGAATTGGGATTGTTATTTATGGTTCATGGTTGTGTGTACATTATTCGATAGAGATAGTGAGTGAGTCCTTGCGAGAGATGGGCAGGAGGTCCGCCGAACCCTTTGGTACGCCTTAGGGGGAGGTGGGGTCGTCACAGTGGGGCCTACGGTTGGTTACCTGGTAAACATTGACGGAGGGTCAATGAAGTCCGATCAAGTATTCAAGCAAGGAAAGGGGCTCTTGAGAGCTGTCTGTATCCTTTTACCAATTCTGTTGATGTGTACTCTTGGCTTACTTTTATTAAATGAATTGGAATGAAATGCTATCTGCTTTTATGAACTTCGTTGCTTGAGTGGTAGTATCTCACTGGGCGTAAGCTCACTCTATTCTTTTTGTTTTCCTTACAGGAATTTGAATACTTTTGGGAAGGCTATGAATGTTGGTTACTGAGTTGAGCTTATGTGAATGTATTTTGAATAGCTCCCTTTTGGGCAAAACCCTAAGTATATTTTGAATCAACCAATTCGTTGAGTTGTAATTTGCAAACCGTACATGTATAAACTTGTTGGATAACTTTTGTATGCTATTTTGACTTGTTTAAGTGCGCTTGTACGTTCCAAAACGTTTAAGACCGCATTGCACTGTCCCGTTAGTCCTGGCAAGAGTTGGGCAGGCAGTCCGCTAACCTCTCTGGTTTGCCTTAGGGGAAGGTGGGGCTGTCACATTTTAAGGAGGGAAGGATATGAGGACCCGAAAATTTTTTTATTTTTATTTTATTTTACTGGCTTATTTAATTATTTACTCACTCGTTTACCCTAAATAATTTATTTCACCCATTTTAAGTCCATTTGTTTGCAAAATGTCCCTTTTATATTTTTAAAATGTTCCGTTAGTAAAATTAATTTTTCTACGGCTCGTTTAGCGAGAAATAAAGAATACACGTTTTTGTAGGTAAATTCGATCCGAGAGTACATTAATTTTGGAGAACTAAGGATGATTAAGAATAGACGAAGAAAAGTTAATTGAGAGATTAGATGTGAGTGAGTTAAAAATTAAGCTTTTACCGCGCGTGCGTCAATAGTTTCCTGAATGTCACGCCGGTACGACTAATTGGAGATTTGAGAAATTGATATTAGACTACTAAGGGTGAGTAATTACCATATTAAAGGAATTACATTTGAGGTTTAGTGCACAAGTGAAACAAATCCGAGAGAAATCGGATACGAAACGCGTGCGCGCGAGCACTATTCTCAGTTGACTTTTGTTAGAATTTTGGCCACAAAACCCTCAAGCTTCCAAAGGAAGCTTCACAACACACCAACCTCTCTTTTCTCTCTCTTAGTGCCGGCCAAACCAGCCAAGGAAGAAGAAGAGAAAGCTCTTCATCATTCTTGCTCCATTCTTGCACAATTTCACTCCAAAATCTTCACTCAACTTCCATATCACTTAGAGATTAGCTTAAGTTTGGTGGAAGACTTCATCTTGGAGGTTTTCTTTGAGCTTTTGTGATAAAAAATTTCTGGTTCTTCAAGGGTTCAAGAGGTACACACCTCAACTGATCCAATCTTTCATTTCTTGGCTTTAAAGAGTTTCATTCTTGGCTTTGAAGCTTGTAGCTTCCTTGTTGTTGTTGTTATTTGGATTGGATTGGTTGAAGTGGGCTCTATGAACTTCCACCTTGGTTTTATGAGGGCTGCCATGATGTTTATATGTGTGTTAGTGTGTTTGTGATGAGTTTTAATGGAAGAAATTTGATGCTTAAATGACTGTGAAACTGATGTATATATGTCATATATTGTGTGTAGAAAGTTTCTACCAAAAATCATTTGAATTGTTTGAGCAAAACCTGAATTTTCAAAATGTGAAGAAACCTAGAAATGAGTTCATACTGTCCGAACAATGCCCCTTTGATTGAACATATCTCTTTGTACAAAAGTCAAAATCGAGTGCTATTTGCGGCATTTGAAATAGACATTTGTAGCTTTCCAACGGTATAAAATTAACCATCTAGTTCGAAATGAGTGAACCGTAGTGATTCAGCAACTATTGCTGTCCTGTTCTAATGGTCTATCCGAGAGAAGGTAGAAGCTGCATTTTATGGCTATATTTTCTCTCACATATGAACTGATTTTGATAATGACTTGTTCTGATAAAATGTAGAGTTTTGAATCTATTTACTAAGACCACCAACCATTCTCAATTTTAAGTTGTATTGAGTGAGATATGGTTCAATTTTCAAACTGCGGCGAAGCTGGAAATCTGGAAAACTCTTCCTTCTTGCTAGCCGACTGATCTAGTTTGACTTGAGATGTTTTGTTTCAAAAATATTGATGTCCATTGCTTGTCAAATGCTTATTAAATGTTTCTCGGACCTTGGTTCCACAAATGAACTGAAATGGAGTTGATTTCATTGGGCAAAATGTTTGAAAGGAAAAGGAAGCAAGAAGACAGATTTGCTTTGGATATTTCTTGAAGTTTGGTAGTTTTGTTGACTACCTTTTCGTACGAGTTTTTATGTGAAAATTGAAAGAGGACTAGTCCTTATATGGAAGTTGAATTGTACAAAATTTGGTATTGTTCTAAGACTATTTCGATGCTCAAATGATGTGCCACAGTTGTTCTTCCAATCTGGAAAATTTACTGAACAGTCTTCAATTTTGGGCAACTTTGAGCTGCTATATCCTGATGCTCAAAACCTCAAATCTAGTTCCGTTTATTGTGTTTGAAACCTTGTTT
Source organism: Coffea arabica (assembly GCF_036785885.1). Lineage (NCBI taxonomy): Eukaryota > Viridiplantae > Streptophyta > Magnoliopsida > Gentianales > Rubiaceae > Coffea > Coffea arabica. The sequence goes on from NC_092316.1 coordinate 23,781,762, forward strand.
GAAACTCATATTGTACAAATTTCAAAGGCTAGTTCACTTTCTGTGAATTTTGCCGAATTTCCAAAATTTGCCGATAAACATGACTGAAACTGTCTTGTATGCTCAAATCAGCGACTTTGAGCTGAAAAATGATTGCCTTCCATTTTGAATCTTGGAAAAATGTCTTCTAGGAACTTGTAGTACCTTGGATCTAGTTTCCAACGGTGTAAAGTTTTCCAATTTTGAATGTGCCAAACTCAGGATTCGATTTTCCAAAAATTGTCATGCAAAGCAGAAATTTCCCGATCTCTTATGAAATGAGTTTTTGAGAACTCGTTCTATTATCTCGATAGTGATAGATTATTTTAAACTCGATTTCATAAATGATACAAGTTTTCTTGTGACTTTAACACCTTCATTTATGAAACTCGATTCCCAATGGAATAAACCTCTTTTGATGTGTTTTCTTAGTTGCTAACTTTCTTGGTTAACGACACCTTATTTTATACTTGAGAAATGAACTTCAAACCCTAGTTCCTTTTGCCTTGATTTCCGTGAGTTAAACTCCAAAAAGGAAGCATTTGGCTAGAGTAGTTCTGGGTGAATTGCACTAGTTTTACATTTGAATCTTGGAACCTTATCTTTCATATTTTATATGAAATGAGTGGAGTTTTGGATGATTTTATCTCCATTAGTTTGGAAAATGTGAACGTCCTTTATGTCCTAACTTTTGGGTCATGAGATTAGAAGTTTTGGGAGATGAAAACTATTTACCTTTTTCTCATTTTTCGTGCCAAAAGTGAAATTGGCACTTTCTTTTGGAATTAAGGTTCACTTACCACGACTTGAATCAAAGACGGCTTTTGAGTTTTCTTTGAGCATTATTTTAATGAGTTAGAGAAAAATTCCTTTAACTTGATTTGAACTTGTGATCTTAATTCCCCATTTTGAATCTCGATTTTTGTTGAGTAAAACTCTTATAAGACATTGTCTTAAATTTTAAGCGCATGTACTTTCTTTTTTGGATGTGAAGTGATCGTGAGTATGTGTGAGTGATAATTGATCGCTATTTCTTCAGGTACTCGAGAGGGTTTCCAAGGGATCCCGGTGGGGACAACTAAAGAGTTTATTTGCTCACTTATTCACTTAATTTGAATTGGTGAGTGTTCTTTATAGGTGTACGTGACTTGAACAGTGTTGCTACATGTTTACTTCATAGTTAAGACGTGCTTAAGTGTTAAGTGCACCCTATAATTGCTCCCATGTAACTGTCCACCATTTTAAGGCGAGTGTATACTTTATCTCATTCGACATACTAAAATGACAAATTTCTACCGTTTAACCGTAAATTTCTATTGTTAACCGTGAACTACTACCGTTAACCGATTTAGTTGATTACTTGCGCATGTTGTAAGTTCTAAGCTGAACTGGATCCTACCCTCGATTACTAACCAGCTCGAGCCAGGATTGGGCTCGATCGGGTAGGTTGAAACCCAAGGCCATCGTTTCGGGATACTCGAGTATTACCACTAGAAGAATAAGGTGATGGCCAGACAAACCGAGAGGATCACTGGAGTTATAAGGTGAAATGGACCGAAATTGCTCCAAGTGAATACCGTATCCTTTCAATGTGTGTTTATTTCTTTACAATGATAATTGTTTCATTCTAATGTGCCAATGTGCAACCTTGAACTGTATGTGCGTTATGCTCAATTTACTTGATTTATTAGATTTGCTAGTGTATTTTGGAATCTCACTGGGCTATTTAGCTCATTCCACGCTTTTGTTTTCCTTAACCGAATTCAAGACAGAGAGTGCTCGCGAATAATACTAGATTGTTTTCTTTTGAAGATTTTAAGTTGTATTGTAGCTTATGATTGTAGTACCTATTCTTTTGGGTTGTATTTAAGCTTGAAGGTTAACTAATATTATGTATGAAATGTTTTGGAGTACTTTAACTATATATTTGAAGTATTTCTAACTTTTGAATTTTGGATTGTAGCGAGTCCCGGCGAGAGTTGTGCAGGCGTTCCGCGGATACCCTTGGATTCACCCTTGGGAGAAGCGGGGACGTCACACTTCATATTTTCTTTTTATCACTTTTAAATCATTATCAATCATCCAAATATCTTCTCAATGTACTCCATTTCATGATTGAATCATTTGACCTACAAAATATGAAGTTTTTACCATAAAAATCCATTGAAATACAATTTTCACACTTTAAACCACAAAATACGCATTTTCACTAGAAACTTAGTTAATTAGCTATAAAACTAGATAAAACACATCAAAACTAACTAATTAAACACACTTAAAATACGTAAAATATCTACTTGTCAATTAGTTTTCAAAAAAGGAGAAAATTTAAAATAAATTTCGGATCCTCACACTTTCTCCCCCTTAAGAAAAATTTCGTCCTCAAAATTTTTACCTTCCATAACCTCAGACGACTCTAGAGCCTGTCGCTTTTCTATGGCATATACCCGTGCTAGCACTCTTAGTCTGTTCTCTCTTTCTTTAGCTTATTTAGGGGTGGTTCTATCCACTTGTTGAGCATTATTCTCTTGTTGCTGATTCCTCGGCCAATTGTTAATTTGGTGGTTAGCACTCCCGCAGATCAAGCACTTTCGTCCCTTCCTCCAACATTCATCCTCGATGTGATTTGTCTTCATACAGTATCCACAAGCCAAGCGAGGAGCCACCTTTTGGCCTTCTCGAGAAATTTCCTCTTGTCATATTTGACTTCTTTTTTGTAGAACTTTCTTCTAGGGTTCCTCATATCTATGGTGGGTAAGGCGGAAGGTTCGCTCTTCTTGCACAAACATGCAAGGAACACTCACCAATGAATCACAATCATTTCACTTCAAACCCCTAATTCGTCCTCTTGGATATGCTCAATTCCTATGATCATATAATATATCAAGAATCTAGCCAATTCATGCCAATATAAGTGCAAAACTATGAGCGTCGAAGCTTCACTTGGCAAACAAAACAATTGCAGGTTTAACCACCATATAGCTTGTCAAAAGTGCAACATTTTTCTTGTTTAAATCTAGGGAAAACCTAAAGGATGATAGGTCAAGGTTACAAGTATAATGCGGAGCAAGGACATATCAAATATAGCCAAGACTTGTGAAGAAAATGGGACAAGACTTTCAAAGTGCAAAGTTGAAAATGTCTAACTAGAAAACAAAGCCTATTCAGGTTCCCAAAATGCACGTCTCAAATACTTAGCACCGCCTCAACTCTGGAGTACTTGGGTACGAGAATCCGAAATAAGATAATTCACCTCTCGAGCTGGCCAGTCCCAAGAGTAAACCATCTATAATCGAAATTCCTCCCTGACGTACCTATCTATAGTCCCTAGATACCACGAGAAGGATTCAAGGCCTACAACATTCACAATTCATAGCTTATACTCAAACGAGCACTTAATCCTTCATACTTATTCACCATTCAGTCCAGGCTCACTCTACGTAGAGACCACGCGAAGCAGGTTCTGATACTGACTGTGACAGCCCCACCTCCCCCTAAGGCGAACCAAAGGGTTCAGCGGACCGCCTGCCTAGCTCTCACCGGGACTCAGTCGTTCACTTCAGTCCTCAATCGAAACTAGAACAAACCCATAAGAATAAACATAACAACGATCCAAAACTTAAAACAAAACTTATATACATTGCTATTCAAAAGGAAGTACAAACATCAAATATACAAAGGTTCTCAATTCACCATATAACTAGTCCGTGCCAAGCACTAGGGCGAGAACCATTACAAAAAAAAAACCAAGAGCCAGACCAATCTAGTCTACACAGGGCTCTCGTCCTTGCTCGCCTTCCCCTGTTAAGGAAAACAAAACTAAAGGGATGAGCTAAAAGCTCAGTGAGGTTCTGAACACATAGGCAAACAAGAAGTTCAATGCATTCATTACATATAACCAATAGTTTAAGATACAAATACAATATAAAGCGATAAACACACTCATTAAAAGGATACGGGCTCACAAGGAGCCATATATTCGTTCATTCATTCGTTCTCCTGTCATTCCCCTTATTTCTCCGGTCATTTTAAAAAAATGTATCTTGTAAGTAAAACCCTTGTTCGTTCATTCATTTCATTCACCCCCTCTTGGACGTTGGCCAAGCTCCACCAGAATACAAGGTAATACTCGAGTATACCACTTTTACACCCAGGGTCACCATATTGCCCGACCCAGTCCGCTTCTGGCTCGAGTCAATCGGTAACGAAGGGCAGGGCCAAGTTCAGCCAAAAGGCTTATATCATGCACAAGTAACGTTTCAATCATTAAATCATTGAAAATTTCACGTTTCGTTTAGGTTGAGCGCGATAAAGTACACACTCGCCTAGAAAACTCGTTTTGAAAATCCTTGAAAGCATTTAACACATTATCAAACAATAACTATAACAGGCCCACCTTCCCCTAAGGTGAAGCAAAGGGGTTAGCGGACTGCCTGCCCAGCTCTCGCCAGGACTACGGATTAGTTCACGTCGATCTAATACGTTCCGAAACATACCCACGCGCGTAAACAAGTCAAAATCACAAATAAAAAAAAATGAAAATCGAAGCCGATGATGAACAGTACCGGCCACATCAGAATCCAGATACTAGGCCGAGAGTAGCCAAAATTTTTCTTTTGCCGTTTGAAATACGAGTTGATCCGAAATTCAACCAAATATCAACCAAACATACACACATTGAAATGTAACAATTTCAAGCCAAAGCGGCATATCAAAAACCATTCATTACGAATATACATGTTCGGTTTGCCAATCAAAAGAAAGTGAACCCAATACACATTAGGGTTTCATTCGAAGAGCTATACAAAAGACATTTACATGAGCTCAACTTGACAACCAACTAACACAACCTTATCCAAAAGTGGTCATTTCCTGTAAGGAAAACAAATGGAACGGAATGAGCTTAAGCCCAGTGAGTTACTACCACATAAGCGACAAAGAGCATATAGCATAACCTTTCATTTCAAGTACACAATTAAAGAATAAAACAAGTCGGTAAAAAGATACGGACGGCTCTCAAGAGCCCATTTCCACGCTTACATTCTTGATCCAATCTCATTGACTCTCCGTTAATGTTTATGAGTACCAACCGTAGACCTCACTTCACTCCATTCCTTCCACCAAACATACCCCAGCCGGGCCCGCACTCCAATCAGTCATTTTGGTAATACTCGAGTATACCGGAACCAAGAGTCTCATTACTACAAGATTCCCCAGTACAGTCCCCGTGGCACGTCAATATTCACGACCAAGCCCTCGCCGGCTCGATCCAATTGACTACCTACAGGGTTGAGCTCAGTAATATAGTAAGGCCGTTGGACATTCGTCCAAACGACACCAAATCAGTTTTCCATGAATGGAATTCAATATCTCATATAGCAAGTGCAGTATTTCAGTAAAACGGTAAACAGTCATGAATGGAATCACAAGGGGGTGAGGGCGGTCAAGTACACCCTCACCTCAATCATTTTCAATAGCCAAATACGCCTTCAAGGCATCAAATTCACATATAACAAAGCCACATTGTAACATTTAAGTGAGTAGTATACTCACCAATCAATTAAGTGCTATTTCATGCACTTCCGTCAGGAGAATGTCGTGAACCACCGTCACGCCCTAGAACACGTAAGCAAGTACAATGAGACTCGATAACGAGTCATAAAGCAATACCAATCACGACCCCAATAGGGTTTTGCAAACATATACAAGCATTATAAGTAACCAGAAATTTCAGCAATGCACTAACTTGACCTTAACAAAAAACAGTTTTCGTCCTCCTTTTGCGGTAATGGCACAAAATGCGCTACGCTAATCAGATGATGGTGCAAGACCCACCATCTCGAAGCTAAAAGACAGGGCTACAACAATGTAGAAGGCCACTCAGTCCAAATCCTAGCACAACTAGGTCAAAAATGCAGATTACCAAACCAGAACCGCAATTACAGGTTCACAAATCACACTATGCAGTAATTTGTACAACTCAATCTATACAAGTCGAAATGCCAAAATTCCAAAGGCATATGATAGCTAGGACATCAAGCTACATTTCATCAGAAGACACCAACAACAAAATCCAAACCAATCCCAGCCAAAACAGTCAATTACAAGTGCAGTTTTCACATTCTGATCAACCCAGAATAGCAACAGTAAAAACACCATATCTCACTCTACACTACTCCAAATGACCTGAAATTTTACAGGCACCTCAACAACATCAATACCTACAACTTTTATGTTTTGAGCAAAGGCCAATTCGGCCTCTATGCCTGAGATACAAAACCGGACAGAAAAGGGGGTTTTGAAACCCTAACATTTCACATTTCAATCCAAATCCAAAATTGGTTACAATTATCAACAATTCACTTCCACTAGAGTCATAACCCCTCATTATCAACCATCATAAACAACCACAACACCATGATCACATTAAACCAGAAAATTCCTCAAAAAAATAAAAACTTCGCCAATTCATCACAAATCAAGAAATAATTCACATAATCCATCACTTTAGCCCACATTAGGCACAAATTAACCGTCATTAAGTATAGGAGGAAGTTTAAGCATCACTTACCTAGTAAACAAGAGAGGGGAAGTTGTAGAACACCTTAGCTCTCCAAGAAAGCTTCACCAAATTACTCACTAGCACTAACTAAAGGGATTTTATGGAGTGAAATCAAGTTTAGTTGGTTGAGTTGTTGAATTGGAGCAAGATGAAATCAAAACTTGAAGAGGTTTTCTCCCTTCTTGAGCTCAAGGTGGCCGGCCAACAAGAGGTAAGAAATGGTAATTTTTTTTGTGAATTTTAAAGATATTTAATCAAATGGGTCAAAAGTCAAAAAAGTGAATAGTGCTCCATAAGTCAAATCCAATGATATAGTGACACTTGTCACTCTCATAAATGCAATCTTATCTTTTCTTTTCCTCTCACATCAATCAATTCACATCCTCTACTTATCCCTTAACATCCGATAAATTTTACACAGTATCCGGAATTTAACCTAATTGGCCGAATTTTTCCGAACTTTTCGCACTAGTGGGTCCCACGTCCAATATATATTCTTAATTTTCTAAAAACTCTCCAATATTAGAAAAATTATCTAAAAACTATAATTACTCATAAAATCCACCAAAAAAATATTCCTAAGCCAGAAAATGCAGAAAACATGCAATTAAGGAAATAAAACCCTCGGAAAAGATTAGGGTTTTTACGGGTTCTCACAATAACACAAATCATGAAGTCAAAGAATATTTACGGAAAAATAATATCCAAAATATCCTGCCGGATATTACCCTCAGTCACTGACAAAACCTAAGATTAAACAAGAGAAAATAGTATAGTTCATCTAGCACAACAATTAGGTTAAATCGAAGAAAATCCGACTACTTACGAGTAAAATGTATAAAGGTGGATTTAAAGTGAAAAGAGGACATTTGGATCCGTGGACGGGAATAACTAGGGTTTCATAAACCAACCGCGAAACCAAACTCAAAAGGGTTATAAAATTCCAACGGAAAACATTTGACCAAGGACAAATCAAAATCCAAATGGATAGGTTAAGGAAATATTCTTTCTAAATCGTTTGTGTGGCTAAAAGTCAATATATATTCAAGTATAGGTTATATAGCAAAGGTCTTAATGCAAATCATATGGAAAAGGAGGACACTTAAAACCTTACTTGAAAGTAGTTCACATGTGGGTCGGGAAAACCCTAACTCATACCTCTTTATTTTGGGTACGGAGTAAGTAAACATTTGGCGTTGCAAATCGAAGAGGTATCATGTTGTGAAATGGTAAAATGGTCATGGTATTCACCAGACTCATATATATATGATCAAATAGAAACTTAGCCCTCGTACACCTCTTGAGCGAAACGATGAAATTTTTAATGAAGTTTGTTCAACTTGACATAAAACACACTTCCAAAACCATTTTACTCATTCTCATGACAAGAAAAGAAACGGACAACATTTCCCCTAATTTTCTCACTTTCACCCTACAATTAAAAACCCATTCTCATACCATTAATTACAATCACACATATGGTCCATAAGTAATAAAACATGTCCAATTAGGGCACAAAACCCTTCAATCAAAGCCAATTAGAGACTCCAAAGTCAACTATAAGAAAATCCCCAAATTGAAACCCTAGAACCAGAAATTATCCCCACAAGCGGAAATTTTCCGCAATCAAACGCAATTAACGTATAAAGGTCCCATTTAACACCATTTAAAACCACTAATCCAAGTCCAATCCATGACTATCATATAAAATCAGAAAAATCCCCAATAAATCAGAAATTGGACCAACTTCACTTAAAACCATGAAATCATCCACAATATAGCATATTTAACCTCCACTTAGCACTAATATCCCATTATCAAAACAACAAAGAAACTTGCTTAGCAACTCACCTTATAACTCAAGAAAAGTGATGACTTAGAGCTTCCCCTTCCAAGACAACTCCACCAACCTCTTTAAACCTCCTTAGCTAGCAATTGTATGGAGTGATTTGAAAATCCAACGGTAAAAACTCAAGATTTGAGTGAAAATGGAAACTTGAAAATGAAGAGCTTTTCTTTCTTTTCTCTTGATGCACGGTTGAGCAAGGAAGAAATGAAGATATTTTTGGGGCCAAAACAGTATAAAAAGAGAAGAAAACAGGCGGTCAAAGTTGATGGCCGACATGCCACGTCACAATCCGGCCGGATTCCTGGCCGGATTCAGGCCAGAGACGAAACTATTTTTTTTCAAAAAACTCAAGCAATCCAGCCAACAATCCGCCAGGATTTGCGGCCGGATTTGACCCTTTCATTTTTCACAAAATTTTTTCCTCTTTTCCAAATTCAATTGCCGCGTTCAACCGTACTTCTAACACATACACACATATACATATCTCACACACAAATACACGTAATAACAAAACCCTCCTTTATTTAAAACCAATGGTTAACAAATTGTCACTTAAAAAGGGAAGTGAGAATAAACTAAAGCTAAGAAAATATGGAAACTTTCAGGGTTCTCACACAAAATAACAAAAGACTTCTCCTTATGCAAAAGATTAAATTCCCAAAAGTGCCAGTCTAGTTTAGGGTAAAACTACAACTTCTATCCCTCAAGTGGAGTTAACCACCCCTTCTCGTAAAACTTCCAGCGCTTAGACCTCCTTCTGGCACTCAATTGTTTGGTGGCGGATCTAGTTGGTCGCTGAATATTTCCTCTTTTTAGAGGTACCAGGGCAATTTGAAAGCTTATGCTTGGTACTACTGCACCTCAGATACTTTCCTTGTCTTATCCAGCACTTGGCCTCAGTGTGGTTAATCTTGCCATAGTATCCACAATTTGTGTGAGAAGTGACGGCTTGACTAGTTTGAGGGTTTCCTTTGTATTTCTTCTCCAGTTCTAAGTTCTTATGTAGCAACTCAGTTTTTTCTGCATATTCTTGTTTCCACCGTCCTTCCCAGTAGTCAGCCAGTTTCTTCTGAAATTCAACCTCATTTCGAAGAATGTTCATTTCCTTATGCATTTCTTCTAAAGTTTTCATCTTACTGGTTGGCTTAAGTCAAATGCTATCCTGCCAGGTAAATCAAAAAATTGAAATGAGTAGTCATTCATAATGGAAGCTTAAGCCATATTACTCTTGCATTCTTTTGCTTATAGGTTGCTCCGGAATATAAATCTTAACTATTCTCCATTTAACACGGGCGAGCTCTTAAGTCTCTACTAGATTACTATTATCACTTACAAACACAACCAGATATGGGGACCTTATCCCTTAATATAAAATTTCATGTCTTAGTTCACTCTACAATACCTATCTACAAAGTTGTTCGAGAAGACATCATAATCTCTTGCTCTCACTAGTGCCTTATCGTATCCTTTCAAATCAATCATACTATTTCGAAGTTAGATTCTTCGTGAAATTTAGATAGGCGAACTTCGAGAATCATTCCATTTTCACACCTCTCTTGATTCTTAGATTGGTTTATGGTCTAGAGCTTTGGTGCCCAACTAATCGTGCTAGGACAGCCATACGTGATTGTTTTCCTTCATTTCAAGGGTTTTGGTTCAGTCCAGCAGTCGTTCCCTAATCATCCCCTTGAGCTTGGGTTGCTCAACCCCTCACCCTCGGTCCCTTTACACTTCTTTCGCTGCTTATAAATTTAACATTTGTAAAGATATGACATAATATGGGTGCACATAACACGAAATTTGAAAAGTGACACTTAGATTATGCAAAACGAAAATAAAAGGGAAGACACCGAAATAATCGCAAATGTGTACAACCCAATCATAGGTTTGAACTCATAAAACAATAAAATCAAGTGTCTCATAACGTTCAATGTGAGAACCCATAATTCTCTTAATTTCTAGGTTTTATTTTATTCTAATGGCACACCTTTCCACATTTTCGTTATTCAAAAAATTTTAAAAATAACTTTTATGAGTAAATATGTTTTTAAAATCATTTTTCTAGTATAAGTTAGTTCATGAGGTTTTAAGAGTGTATACCGGATGTGGGACCCACTAGTGCGGTAAGTTCGATAAAATTCGGCCAATTGGGTTAAGTTTCGTATACAGGGATTAAATTACTAGGTGCTAAGAGATAATTAGGGGTTACCTAAAAGGATTAATGTTAGAGAGACAAGAGGATAAGGTTAAGCTTAAAAGGGGGCTAGGTGTCACTTTTTTATTGGAGCTTGGACTTTGACCATTTTATCACCTTTACTAAATCACCAAAAATTGACCCAAAATTCATCTTCTTTACAAGCTCCTTGGCCGAACTCCATCTTGAGAGAAAAGAAAGAAAGCTTCAACCTTCAACTTCCATTTCTTGCACAAATCTTGCAATCCAACCATCCAAACTTGAAATTATTCCATAAAAACCTCTAGCTAGGTAGGATTGAGGAAATTGGTGGAGTTGTTTTGGAAGCAAGAGACCTAAGCTACTACCTTTTGTGAGGTATCAAGGTATGGTGTGTAAATATTCATTGTTGTTTCCAATAATGGCGAATTCATGACTTGTGATGGCTAAAGAGATGTTTTAGTGGAAGATTTTATGATGTTTGGTGGAGATTGGTGAAATTTTTATCTTATTCATGATTTTTCTGTTTTTTATATATTTAATATTGGTTGGCCATGGATGATGGCTTGGAATGGTCTAGAATGAAGCTTTGATGCATAGATTGTAGCTATTTGCGGAAAATTTCTGCTTTGTACCGAAATTTCCAGATTAGGGTTTCAACTAACCCCTGTTCTGCCCGGTTCTGTTCGGCTAGGTTGGAGGTCGAATCAGCCTTAGTTTAAAACATTAAAGTTGTAGTAAATAATGTTTTATAGTTGCCTGTAAATTTTCAACCCAATCCGAGCTCCGTAGCCTATAAAAAGACAGAAATACCCCCAGACTGCCCTAGGTAGAGTCCGGTGGACAGAGTTGACACATCATCCAATCTGACCGAAACTTTTCACCCTGATCCTTACTGAATTAGAATTTGACCAAAACACAAAAGTTGTAGTGCTGTTTCTTAGCCTTCCAACGGCCCTAGAAACACCTAAATTGGACTTTGGTAGCCTGAGTTATGGTTGTTTTACCATAGTGCAGTTAGCTAACCTATTTGTGCGATTCTGGTTTGGTATATTGCAATTTCGACCGAGCTACACTATGAACTGGACTGAGTGGTCTTCATTAAAGTTGTAGGCCTTTTCCTTAGCTTCAAAACGGTATAAATTTCAAACCTATCCGATAAGTGTAGCTCCAAATTTGTCCATTCCGCTAAATGACATCAAAACTGTCTTTTGGTTTTAGGGCTTAAACTTCATTTCCGGACATTGTCCTAACTTGAAATTGTACTTGTACCACTTTGAGCCTATTGAATGGCTATTGAAATGAGATTATTTTATGTGTGATTTTGGGATTGATTGAGGAAAACAATGAAGCCATAAATGACTGAAAAATAGGTAAATACAGAGGGCATGTTGCCCAAAATTTTAGGCTTACGCGATTCTTTCAAGTTGAGCTGATCTTGGTAAAAATGATGGGTTTTGGGAGTTGTTTGTAACCCTAGGACCAACTGTTATCCTTTTTGCTCAAAAGTCATATTTTATTCTTTTGTACTAGTACTTAATCTAGAAAGGCGTACGACATGTAGTCGAGCCTCATTTATGCATTCCATTTACTGGATTTGTGACTGTGGGAACCATAATTGTTTACCTTGATTATTCTAGGGTTTCTTGGTGATTAGAGCCCTACCTTGGTTGAAACTTTTGACGTATCCTTGCTTTAACTGGTGAGTGCACCACTCCCCTGTCGTGCCCCATTTTTTAATAAGAAAAATAAAAGACGAGTTTAGAAAAATGGCTTTTGATTCAATTTTTTGATTGAAAAATGATTTTTTGATTTAAAAAGAAAATGAAAAACATGGGTCTAAATGGGACTTGAAAATGCGACGATTTGACCCAAAATATAATTTAAAAAGGGTTTTTTTGAATGAAAAATGGAGTCGCCACTTGGTATAGAGTTAAGGTGTACCAAGTCACCAAAAAATGAATTTTTAAAGAAAAAAAGTAGAAAACCCTTTTTAAACGACTCCAAGTCTATGAAAATCAGAGAAAAAGATTCGGGAGTCACATTTGAAGAAAGGGAAGGCAAGGATAAGAATCCAAGGCACCCTTTCAACCTAACCAAGGCTAGTTGCACGATTTAGTCAAAGATTTTCTTATTTTACCCTAAAGATTTATCACATTTAGATGTACTATATGAATGCAAACCCTAGACCTAAGAGTGATCGGGGGGTCGAAATTTCTCTTCAAAACTCAATTGGTGCCAATCACATTATTTGTGATGCCCAATGTGGACTCTTTGGAGAGGTCATGAATAATGCAAAAATATGAGACTCTAAGAAAAGAAAAGGAAAATAAAATAATTATACAAATATACGTGGCTTAAAGGAATGCATCATGTTGGGTACGGGGGACTAATGTTTGTGACTCAATTTTCCTTTTAATAGAGGGTATACGAGCGTGCTAAGGCTAGAAAGCCAAACTTGTCCATATCCCATACTTAAGGGATTTTCCTATCTAATCAAGCAAATGATCTAACCTAATTCTAATGCTTCAATGAAATGCAAGTCTAATGTCATGTTTCATACAAAGGGGTAAGTAATATATATATAAGGGAAAATATGGGGGAAAGGATATACGTATAAGGAGGGATGTCATGCAAAATATGATAAAAGACCCTAAAAAGTGAAAAATATGCATGAAATGAAGTAATTTTATCACACAATCATGATCTAACGCTCGAAGGGCTCCTAAGGGTCTAGCATTGGACTAGCCCTTTACTAACGTTCTCTCACAAGCATTGGACTTGTGAGAGCTCGAGGGGAAGACCATGACTAGCATTGGACTAGCCACGGTAACGTGCATTCCATCCACATAATCAGATATAATACTAAAAGCAAATAGGCATGCAAAACACATAGTTTCACATAGCACGTAACACATAAGCATACTTGTCTAGATGCAGAGTCCTAGGGAAAGCGATTAAACACATAGGCATATTAGGCATATAGGCACACACAAACACATAGCACACAAGCCCTATCTATTACAAAAGGGGAGGCCCTATTACAATTTAAGGGGAAAGAATAAAAATAAATAAATAATGAATAAACCCCTAACTATTACAACTCGGCATTCAAGTGCCTTTCAAATGATTGAAATCGAGCTAAAATAAATATACAAAAACTAAAGCCAATAAAGCAAATAAATAAATAAAAACATTCAAGAGGACATGTAGTTTAACATGTAAAGTCACATAGGCACATAGGGTCAAATAAAGTGAGCAATAAGGAATAGAGTGTACCTCCCTTGAGTTGGGGCCCTAATGGAGTGAAATGACTTATTTACCCTCCAAAAATAAAAGAAAACGTCAAGGCATCCCAAATAACCACACATAAATATGAAATTGAACCACTAAAAGCATTTAAATAGCTAAAACAGTCCATATTCACAAAATTAGGATCCAATTGAAAGGAAAAAGAAATTTGAGGGATCAATTTTGATTGATTTTTCCAATTATTTGGGCCACAGTGGAACAAATGGAGACTTGAGGGGCCAAAGTGTAATTCTTGAAAGCTTTTTCATGAAAAATTCATGCAAAAGCTACGGAGCAAGCTTCTGCTACAACAAAAGAGCTTTCAGCATGCCAAAAGTGATCCTTTACAATTTTCAGCCACGACTTCATCCATAATCCTTCGACAAACAAAACTTTTGAGCTAACTCTAATTGAAATATGTCTAAAACACTTCTTAATAAAGCAATCCTTAAAAGAATTTCATGCAAGTTTCATGCAACATATGAGCTTCTGCCACCGAAGGAGAAATCTGCTGCATTTTCGTTTACTAAACTCATGTCCCAAACAATCTTTGATCAAACTTTTCCAACCAAACACTCAAAAACTTAATCTAGGCAACGTGACACACAATTTTAACATCGCAACAAATCAAACATAGAAGGAAAATCACACAAATGCTGGAGAAATTTCCAGCAAGCATTCGGCAACCTGATTTGTTCATTTTTCAGCAAGTATTCGATCATAGTTCAAGTATTTCAGACCCTAAACATGCAAACTCAACACCACTTATCCAATTCCTCTTCAACACCAGATTAAGTATGCAACTTAAATGTAAAAACTCAATGAGCATCCATGGAGAATAAAACAGCACAAAAGAATGCAACAGCTTTTTGCTTTGCTACGAATTTCGCAGCTTCAAACTCGCGTACGTTAAATGCTGAAAACATTGCATTAAACTCTCCATTTATTCACCAAACTCACACACATCTCCAAACCTCCATCTATCACTGATCAAACATAGTTACCTCCCCCCCAAAGTACCCCATCCGAAATGATCCAGGCCCAAGAAAGCGAGAACAATACAAAATTGCAGTAAAGAAAGGAAAAAAAATGAAACTTACGGTAAACTGAAGTTGGGATCTATGAAAGTCATGATTTTTCCTAGTCAACCCATCTAATCATTGAACATCAAACTACCCTAAAGCCTTTTAAATGCATTTGAGTCAATCAGACGAAATCTGCAGGGCATCATTGTGACGCCCCCACTTCTCCCTAAGGCGAACCAAAGGGTATCCGCGAGACGCCTGCCCAACTCTCGTCAGGACTCAAGCAATTCTATTCAAACTTATTACCAGTCTACACAACACAAGTAAATAACTTAAATATAGCAAATGCGGAAGCGTTCAAACTTAACAATATTCATCCATTAACCAACCCGCACGTCGGGTGTTCAAAGTACATCATGAATCCCAAATATACATCACGCCCCAAAAGTAACATTTCAATTCCAGAAGTACAACTCAAAACCAAGGGCATAGCCAAAAAAATAATAGAAATCCTGAATAAAAGCACGTCAGGAGGGTTTCTCCAGTACACCTTCAAGTTCAACCCTATTAAAGAAAACAAATTTACAGGGTGAGCAAAACGCTCGTGAGTCCAAGAACACACACGCAGACACATAGTTCAGGTAACAAGCCCAAGTAACAGTTCAAGTGATAACTTGCAAGTAATTAACAATGCCAACAAAATGTAAATAGAAACAATTCAAGGATATGATAGCTCTCAGGAGCTAAGTTCTACTTGTTTTGGCGATGTCATTCGTATATCTCCCCGCGATGACTCTCCGTCAATTGGGTTGATATTTCTAATCCGTAGATCACCACTTACTTCTCATCCGTCCACCATACACCGCTCCGGGCCCGCACGACATTTAGAAGGCTATACTCCACGAATATGCCAAGCAAGATCTCTCAAATAGATCAAGCTTATCATGTAATTCTCATGGCTCACCAAGGCTCCCGACCAAACCCATGCCGGCTCGAGTTCCAAGGTCGGCCTATGAGTTTGGACGTCCCCCATGTATCATGTAAGTGTCGGGGAGTTTCACTCCAACGACGTATGCAGCCATAGCATACCATGTCATGTATTCAAGCATTTGACAGGTTCGAGCATGTATTTCAGGTCATGTAAACCAGGCAAACCATGTTAAACATGAGTCATTTGTTTCAAATGAGAACGAGTGCGATAAAGTACACACTCGACTGCATTTTTCAAAACCAGGTAGGCTAAGCATGTAATCAGGTAAGCCAAGCATGAATCAATTCCATAGAGTTCAAGTAGTCATACACTTGACACTCACCAAGCAAATCAATAAGAAATATTTTCCGGAAGTTCAAGTGTTCACTGTAGGATCCTCTTGAAAGTCCTCATGTGACCCTGAGCAAATAATAGTGAAGCATCACTCATATATCCCAATTATCAAGGAAGATTGTACACTAGTATAATTTAAGGAAATTTCATGAAAACGAACCTCAATTACTCGTAAATCGAGGTTCAACTAGAGTTTCTTAAAGTACAAGAGCGATCGAGTTTTCATTTTGAAAAATCAAGTATAAAACGTTCAAGTAATATCGAAGGAATAAGGAGTGCTTGAAACTCCCTTCCTTTGGAATTCGGAAAATTTTCAGTTTTGATACGATATTTTGAAAAACCGTATCTTACACTCTACATGTCAAAAATTAGAAAACTTTATACCTTTGGAAACCTCTTGGAAAGTAATAAAAGTTCTTAGAAGCCACTTTTCCACGAATCTAAGTGAAAAGTACTAAAAAATGAGCTTGAAATCACTGTTCCAAAATGTTCAAGATTGAGCTGGGGTTGGTTTTTCGCTAACTTTGGAAATTTGGCAGAATTCACTTGTTGCAAACCAGACCTTGAAATTCATAAATAAATTAGAGGTACAAGTAAGGTTTAGGACAGAACAAGCGGATCAAGAATCGGAGTTTCGAGCATCAAGATATGGTAGCTCAAAGTTGGGGAAAATTCAAGACTGTTGAACAATTTCCAGATTTGGGTTTCCAACTTTGGACCTTTAGTTAAGTGTCGAAACGGACTTGGATTGGTTCCAAATTTTGCAGTATAGTACTACTATATGAACGGTATCTCTCTATCAAATTTTGTGAAAAAATACCTTCAGGAAGGTGGTTAACCAATCAACCAAAGTTTTAAAATTACTAAGGCAAAACTGCCTTTAGCTCCATTTCTCTCCGTTTCCAAACATTCGGCTAAGGAAAACCTCCAAACATGGTTCATTTGTGCAAGAAAAGTCTAAGGAACATACATGGTACATTTGGTAGGTGTTTAGCACCAAGAAATTCATTTAGTAAGATGTGAGGACTCGTAAAAACTATTATTTTATGCCTAATTTATGGCTTAATAAATTATTTAATTGGATTTTATTTCCAAGGAATATTTTCTAGTCTTAATAGACCTAAATACATGGTAATATAACTTCGTTATATTTTTAAAATGATTCGTTTCGAAAATTAATTTCCTAGAGCGCGTTTAGTAAAAATAGTGAATAGTACTTGGAGATTTTATCCGCGTAGTAGCACAATAAGCTTGGAATATTGAAGACTTGTACTATGGTCCTAAAATAGGTAATCTTATGAATAAATATTCAAGTGATAGTTAATAGTGCAATCGTTATAAGAAATTCTCGGAAGTTTCGCGTTATAACGTTAAATTTGACGGTACGCGTTTTCACGCGCGCGGCTTCAATTGAGGGACTTTAGACCCTTATTTCGGGACAATTAAGAGTGAATAATATTTACATGAATATATATGCCTTGGAGGTTTAGTGCACTAGTGAACCAAACGCGCGAGAAAATCGAGCCGTAATCGCACCAAACGGCCCCTAATGAGAGTTGACTTTTGGGTGAATTACCACCACTTATTTCACCTTCTCTTGGAAGCTAAAAGAAGTCAGATTTCCCTCCATTTTCTCTCTCCTCACAGCCGACCAAACACTCTCCTCTCTCTACCACATTTGCTTCAAAATTTCTGCTCACTAATCTCACTCAAAACCACCCCAAATCATCTCCAAATTTAACCAAACTTGCACCACACCTAGCTTGACACTTGAGGATCATTTTGAGCTGCAAACAAGGGCTGGAAATCACGGTTTTTCTGGTGCATTAGAGGGCCGAAATTTCTGCTTGAACACCAACCCAAAGTAAGTGATGATCCACTCTTGAAAACTTGAAGATTGGAAGCTATCTTGCCTTGTTAAGTTCATGCATGCATTTGGTTAGCTTTTGTATGGTGTAAAAATGTGATTGTGGGCTCTTGGAATTCCCACACTTGGATTGTTGTTGCTGATGTGATGATTGATGGTGATTATATTGTTGGTTTAGTGGTTATAATGATGCATTAGTGGTGGGTAATTAGTAGGAACTTTATTGGGTGTAAGAAGCAAAAACTTCCGATTATACCCCTGTTTTATTCGGCCATTTTAAGGCCAGTTTTTAATGAACTAATGGCTTGAATTGGATGCTTATATGATGTATTAGAGGTGTGAAAAATTTCATTGAAAAATAATGAGGTTTGAATGGGCAAATGAATTTTTTTTAGAAACCAGCAAATCTGGAAAAACTGATTCGCGTATGCTCTGACCAGCAGTAGTATTTTGGCTATAACTCTGTCCTCGGATGTCAAAATCATGTGCCGTTGGTGGCGTTTGAAACTAGACATTCCTAGCTTTAATTTGGTATATAATTCACGTTCTGATTCTTTGTGAGCAAGCCGAACCAAATGTTTTAAGTTCGCTGTCCTGTTACTCTGTTCTTCTGGAATGAAGTGTTCAGGCAGCAACTTGATGCCCGAATTTAAACCAGATGGGTGCCGAATTTGGAAACGATTCCTTCTGTGATATTTTAAATCTATGAATGTATTTTCCAACGGCGTAAGCCATGCTCGATTTCGAGCTATAATGACTGAGTTGTGACTGAAACAAGTGGACTGCTCTATTTTGGAAAACCCTAATCTTGGACTGGTTTGGAACAAAATCTTGGAGTGAACTTGTTAGTTGATGTTCTTGATATTAAACACTTACCAAAGGTATCATGGATGTATCTTAGACCCTTATTTCACAAATGAACCATGGTTGGATAACTTTCTTGGTTAAACGATTGGAAATTTGGAAAATGAAAGTCAATGGCAGATTGCCTTAGGATTTTTCTTGAACTTGGGTTGGCTAATTAACTACCTTGCCGAAGGTATTTTTCCCCGAAATTCGATAGAGGGATACTTTCCAAATAGTATTGAAATAATACCAATTTTGGTGCCAATTCAAGTTCGTTTCGATACCCAATTGAATTACTAAAGTTAGAGGTTCAAATCTGGAAAATTCTCATCCAGTCTTGAATTTGCTCAACTTCGGGCTACCGTATCTCGGTGCTCGAAACTCCGATTCTTGATCCGCTTGTTTTGTCATACACTTCACTTGCAACACTAATTGAGCTGAAAATTTCAGAGGCCGGTTTGCAACGTGTGAATCGTGCCGAATTTCCAAAGTTGGCCGAAATCCAACTTAATTCTGCCATGAAAACCAACCCTGCGTCTTCAAGCCCATTTTTGACCACTTTTCACTTCGATTCATGGAAAAGTGTCTTCTAGGAACTTATAGTACTCTCTCAGAGGGTTCCAATGGTATAAAGTTTTCCAATTCTCGACTTATACCGAGCGAGTTACGATTTTTCAAAGATTTAGGATAAAACTGAAATTCTCACTTTTCAAGGCAAAGGAGTTTTTCCAAAACTCTTAATTCTCTTAGTATTATTCAAACGTTTTGCCCTCGATTTTCATGATAAAAACTCAAATAATATTGTACCTAATAAAAGGCAAGTTGAACCTCGATTTACGTGTAATTGAGGTTCCTTTTTGCAAAATAATCCTTAGATTGTACTAATGTACAATCTTCTTGATAAGTGGGTTAATTGTATGATTATTCGCTATTAAATTGCCAGGCGCGCAAGGAGACCTTCAAGAGGATCTCACCGCGGACACTTGAACTTCCGGAAAATAATTCTTATTGAATTGCTCGGTGAGTGTCAAGTGTGTGAATTTTGATACTTGCTTATTTGTGGGATTTGTTGAAAGTTTTAAAAATAAGGGCGGGTGCGTACTTTATCGCACTCGTTCTAATTTCAAATGAATGAATGAAATGTATTGAATGAATGAATGAAATGCAATGTTATGTCATGAATGCTTATGTCGTTGGAGTGAACCTCCTCGACTTTCAAATGAATGGGGGACGCCCAAACTCATAGGCCGTCCTTAGACTCGAGCCAGCAATGGGCTTGGTCGGGGATTTGGACGAGCCATGAGATACACATAAGCTCGACCTATTAAGAGGTCTTGCTTGGCATACTCGTTGAGTATCGCCCAAATATGGTCATTGTGGGCCCTTGGGGTGTACGGTGGACGGAGGAAAGTAAGTGGTGATCTACGGAAATGGAAATACCGACCCGGTTGACAGGAGGGTCAATGCGGGAAGGTATACGAATGACAACGGCAGATCGAGTGGAACTTAGCTCCTGAGAGCTACTATATCCTTGAATTGTTTCTGATTACTTTTCCTGTTTGATTGATTGATTATTGAAAAGACAGGGCTTTATTTATTAAATCTGGGATTGTTTTTTGACTAAGTGCTTGCATGTGTGTTCTTGGCCTCACGAGCGTTTTGCTCACCCTATAGTTTTGTTTTCCTTAACAGGACCGAATCTTGGAGAAATATGAAGGAACCATCCGTTGTACTTTTGTTAAGACTCCTGTTATATATTTTGACTAGGCCCTGGTTTGGGTTGTACTTTTGGAAATTGTAAACTTGAAAAGTTTGGGGCCTTGATGTGTACTTTGCATTTAAGTCGTTTCATGATTACCCGATGTACTGGTGATACATTAAGTGACTTGTTAAGCTTGAACGCTTCCGCATTATTGTATTCGTGTTGCTCTCATCGAACTGTTTAGTTCGAGTTTAAATTGAATGGAATTGCTTGAGTCCTGGCGTGAGCTGGGCAGGCGTCCGCGGATACCCTTTGGTCCGCCTTAGGGAGATGTGGGGCGTCACAGTAAGACTACAACGAGTCTCACATCAAATCTGTCCAAATCCAAGGGTTTTCAAGAACAAGGCAGTCACTGTATTTTGATCATGACTCACTCAATTTAACTTGGAATTGAGCATGGTTGATAGTGTTGGAAAATACATTCATAGGGCTATAATTTCACAGTAGAAATCATTTTAAGATTCAGCATGCAACTGGCTCGAAATTAAGCCTAAAGTTGCAGCATCATCAAATCGTTCCAGCAGAACAGAGAAACAGGGCAGCCTTCTTAAAACGATTGGTTTGGCTCACACATTTGGAACCAAAATGTGCATTTTATACCGTTGAAAAGGTGTGGATGTCTAGTTTCAAATGTCACAGATGGCGCTCGATTTTGACGTCGGAGGACAGAGTTACGGCCGAAACACTATCGCTGGACAGAGCTACACGGAAACAGTTTTCCAGCTTGACTAGTTGCGCAAAGAAATTCATTTGCCCAACCAAACACTCAATATTTTCCAATGAAAATTTTTACACAACTAATACAACATATAAACATCATATTCAAGCCATTAGATCATCAAAAATTGGCCTTAAAATAACCGAACAAGGCAGGGGCAAAATCAGAAATTTCTATCCCATGAGTTCCTTGAAGTTTCTACTAATTATACGCCATTAATCCACCATTTCAAACGCTAAACCAACATTATAAATATCATCAACCACAAAATCAGTAACAACCCAAGAGTGGGAGTTCATAGAGCCCACTTTCCAATTTTTCCAACAATATTAAGTCACCCATATGGATACAAGAGCTTAAAGGTGTTAGACAACCTCTATAAACCAAGATTAAAGTGTTAGATCATTACCTAATTTAGTTGAAGACCAAGGCAGAATTTTCGGTCCTTAGAAGCTTCAAGAAAACCGTGAAAACTCCTCCTTTTGATAGCTAGATGAGCTCTCCAAGTGACAAGCTAAGTGGTCTTCAATTTTGGTGTGAATCTATGAAGGTTTTGTGCAATAATTGAGGATGAAAAAATGACAACTTTGTGTTGTGTTTTGCTGCTAAGAATTCGGCCAAGAGAGAGACTAAGAGAGAGAGTGTTTGGTCCAAATTTAGCTTCTTAAGGAAGACACACTGTGTGGTGCACAATCATCCCCAAAGTCAACTCTCAATAGGGCGCGTTTGGGCTCGATTTCTCTCGCATTTGTTTCACTAGTGCACTAAACCTCTAATGCACTTATAATCATACAAGTATTATTCACTCTTAATTGTCCCAAAATAATGGCCCAAAGTCCCTCAATTAATCGCGTGCGTGAAAACGCGTATTTCCAATTTAGGCACGATAAAGTGAAACCTTCAAGAAATTCTTGTAACGATCGTACTACTAACTATCATTTGAGTACTTAAACCTAAAATTACCTATTTTAGGACCATTGTACATGTCTCCAAATTTTCAAGCTTATTGTACTCCAAAATGGCTAAAGTTTTCAGACACGTTTTCACTATTTACATTAATCGAGCTTCCAAAAAAAAATAAATTCTTTGAAACAAGTCACTTTAAAAATATAATGAAAATATAATTCCATGTATTTAGGTCTAATAAGGATAGAAAATAATATTCGGGGCAAATATCCAAATAAATAATTAAATGAGCCAAAAATAGGGTTTTTAAAAATTAGAATTTTACGAGTCCTCACATGAGTCTAGTATTAATTCCTCAATTAATCTTTCTTGATCTACTATTGATCATTCTTAATTCTCCAATGATGATACACTCCCGATTCAAGTGTAGCCTCGAAAACGTGCACTCGTTATTCCGAACTAAAGGAATTTTCAAAAGTAGATTTTCCAACAAAACGCTTTAAAACTATAAAAGAGACGTTGTTCCATATAAATGGATTTAAAATGGTCGAAAATAAATAATTCGGAGAAAATGAGTGAACAATTATTTAAATAACCCAGTAATATTCTATAAAAATAAGAAAATTTTCAGGTCCTCACAATCATGAGCCACAAAAGGATGAAATACAATCGTATTCACAAGGAAGGAACATGAAACTGATCTGATGAACTCAAATCTTCATCAAATATTTGTGTTAAAGCGACAAGAAGCAAAGCTATAATTACCTGCAAGAGTTGGTGAAGCAAAGCAACGTGAAATATGTCCGGAAAATGAATGCGGATTCCAGAAATGAGATTGAGAACGTCGCCGCAGAACTTCGGCGCTGATGAAGTCGTCACTTTGGCTCCTGATTTGACTATCTTCCCATGGTTTTTTCTTCAAGATCTCTGAATGAAAATCACTCCCCTCACGTTGTAGATGTTCCAGATTTCTCAAACAACCCAGAAAGAGATCGATTTGATCGAGAAAATTGTAGCTCAATAGAGCCAAAAATCAGCCTGATCTGAGAAGATTTCGTTCTTTCCCTTCTCCTGTTCTGCCCAGATCTTCCTTTCTCTCTCTCTTTCGTTTCTCTCAGATCCTCTCTTCTTGCTCTGATGAACCAAAACCCTTTCTCCCTTCCTTGCTACTCAAATTCTTCCTCAACTTCGCAGCCATTAGCTCCTCCTCTCTATCCCTCTCACTCTATTTTTCGGTCCGCCACCTTCATCTCCCTTCTATCCTCTTTTTTCCCTTTTCTCCACCAATCCCCAGACCGTTCTTTCTTAGCCTCTCCTAGCTCTCTCTCGGTTTCTCTCCCGCTCGGTCACTTTTTTTCCTTTTTTTCTTCCTGTCTTGCTCAACCGCAACCCTCTTTTCTGCTTTCTTTCTCTCTCTCTCTTTTTCAGTTTCTTTCTTGCTCTTCCCCTGTAGCTTCAACCTCTCTCAAATACCTAGCCTTTTCTCACAGCCGTCATGCCCTCCACCTTGCCCGTAACTCTTTTTCCTTTTTCCAACTTTCGATTTTCTCCTCTTCAGCCGCTGTTCCCAAAACCTTCTCAAGCTCTCTCCTAATACCCTAGCTGTCTGCTCTATTCCTTGTTGTTACCCCTTTTCAGCTCTTCATCAGCTTTTTATATGGGAAACTTATCACCGAAACCTAGCATCTAAGGCGCAGAAATAAACTCCATTTTTTTTGAATTTTTTACAACCTTAGATCTTCATGGTTTCTGGTAAACCTTGGATCAAGCCAAGTGTTTTCTGTTAGGATCATTAGACGGAGGAGAAAAAAAAATTGAATAAAACAATGGAGCTGGAATTTTTCTGTATCTGCGTTTTGTAAACGAAAATGTAGAGGAAAAGTTTGGATCATATGCTTCTCAGGGTCCGTGAGCTCGCCTTTTTCTTTCTTTTTCACTTTAAAAAAAAAGAATCATTTAATTAATAATAAACAAAATAACCAAAATGACAATTTAAGTAAAAATTGGATGCAATGAACAAAACTAGGAATAAAAGATAAAATGCAAAGATTTTTCTGTTTTTTTTTCTTTTCTTTTTAATGAAATAAGCAAAAATTAAAACAAAAATCAATTATATATATAAAAAAACCAAAATTTTGGTGTCTATAGTTTGCCCCTCTTTGTCTGAGTTTTGGAAAAACTTGAGACAAAGAAGTAAACACCAAATATTTACCTGTGTTATTCGGTTACAAACTACTCAAACGACTGACACTTTTGAAATAAGGACTGACCACTTTATTAAAAATTTTAATGGGACTGACCCAGATGAGAATTTTACTGCGGAATTGACCCGAAACAGGAAAATTAAAATCGGGACTGACTCGAAACAGGAAATTTAAAATCGGGACTGACCCGAATAGAAAATTTAAAATCGGTACTGACCCGAAATAGGAAATTTAAAATCGGAACTGACCCGAAACAGGAAATTTAAAATCGGGTGTAGACACCAAATTTTTGGTGTAATTTCTTTTACTTTTTATTCTCATTTATCGTGGTTGCTTTTAGTTTTTTTTAGTTTCTAGTTTCTATTTTTATTTTTAAGTTTTAGCGTAGAAAAATTATGAAAAAAGAGAAAAAGGAAAATTGTTCACAAAATAGGTTTATTTCTTTTTAAATTCAATCTTTTGACTTTATTTATTTTTTTGGTTAGGTTATTTTGAAAACAAAAGAAAAGTGAAAAATGAAAATGAAAAATGGAAATTTGCATTTTTTGTTGTTTTTAGTTTATTTTTATCTAATGTTAATTAAGTTGTTTTCATCATTAATTATTATTGTTTTATTATTATCATTTTTGTTGTTTAATTAATTAATTAATTAAAAAATAAAAATAAAAACAACATTTCCATCTCTGCCGGAGTGCATTCCCTTCCCTCTACACACACACTCAACCTCCACTACCGCGAATCACTCCACTACCTCAGCCTCAACCACAAACACTCCATCTCCATTCTCCACCTCGTGATCATCGACGAGAGTAAGAGAGGGAGAACTCCTCGGATTGAGCAGGAGAAAGGTGAAGAGAGAGCGAGCCGCGAGCTGTATTTCTGTTCTGTCCGAGGAAGTCAAGCGAGAGAGAGAGCAAGAGGCAGTCGAGTGAGCTACTGATCATCACCATCTTCACCAGTTCCAATCGAAACACCACAGCTTCAACCATCCGCAACCAGGACCAACACATCCAACCGCGAGCGAGCCGAGAGGAGAGAAACATCAGCTTTCTGTCGTCTGAGTGAGCTTTCGGTGAGCTACAACAACACCCTCTACCTTGGAATCATCGAAGTGAGGAAACCAGCGAGGGAGAGGGAGCTGCCATTCCATTTTTCACCCTCAACTAGCCGTGATCAATTCAGTCACAACCATTACAGCTGCAACCACTGAATTCAGACTAACCATCCTCGCGTGCGTGAGCTGCCGAGAGGAAAAATTGCAGCTGCTGTCCGTGTGAGCTTTTCATCCATTTCCTTTCGTCTGTAAACTAGAAAGAGATTGGGAGCCATATTGTCTTCATACTGGTCGCAAGCTAGAGCAAGGGAGAAGGAGAGTTGCGGACTGAAATTCTGGACAGCCGAGAGTAGAGGATTTTTGCAGCTGCTAGTTGCGTGATTTGAGCCTTAAGCTGAGGTAATTTCTGGACTTAAGCTAGTTGATTATGGCTTGATGAAGTTGTTTATAAGCATGCATGTGAGATTGTGTGGCTAGATGATAGTTTAAGTCACAGAAAAATCTGTTTGAGAAGGAAGTGAAGCTGCCGAGAGCTTGAGCTGGAAGTTTCGGTTTTTTTAATTTGCTAGTTGTGATGATCTGAGCTTAATTTTGAACTCAACCTGCTAAATAGTTCTTTATTTGGTACTGCATGTGAACGTTATGGGCAGGATTTCGGTTGCATGGCTGGATTTTTTTTATTGGAAGTATTAGACTGCTAAACTAATTTTCCAGCTTTGCCGAGAAGCTGAAATGGAAATGCAATTTTAATTTCGTTCCCCTGAGGCAGGCTGAGCTTATAAATGTGATTAACTAGCTAAGAAGTAGGTGATTAAGCTTTGCATGAAGTTCATTAGTTCGGCTAAGCAAGGAAAAAAATATGAAACAGAAAACTGCTACATGCAAGTTCATCCGAGGGTGGTGAACAGAATTTCTGGAATTGTGGATGATTATAGTTGCTGACCGAACTTGATTTGAACTAGTTATGATAGTAATTTCATTAAGTAGCCTTGCATGTTAGTTTTGAGTACTTAGCACAATGATTCAACCGAGGTAAATTCGGATTTAAGACCAACTACCTGCTGGAAAATGCATATTCATTTTTTGCTGCACCAGAAATTTACGGTTGTGTCTTGCTATTTTCTTCCATTGCGGTTCCAAACTTTGCTGTTTTTGTTAGATAGTAATTCCAGCCTTGACCGAAAGTTGTAGTTTGTATGCATGAGAAGCTTAACAGGATTTTGAGCATGGGTTTGTGATTCGAAATGCTTGAGTGCAGCTTCCATGCGAACTGCCTAAGCTCAAAAGATTTGTTTGCTGAAGTTTCAAACCTTTGATGTTTTGCTAATTTTTCTGTTTGAATGAAGTTGCTAATTTTTCTGTTTGTTTGAATAAAGTTGCTAAGTTTTCTGTTTGTTGGGTCTGAATGAAATTGGTTGGTTTGGAAAATTTGATCACGGTTGTGATTAAGAAGCTTGAGCTTGAGAAGAAAGTGCAGCAGTCTTCGGTTGCTAGAGTATGTGAAGTAATTGCAGAAACTTGTTTCATGGCTATTGCATAGAACTTGCATGTTTTTTCCTTCTAAATTTTCTACCTGTTGAGGCGATGGTAATGACATAGTTTGCAGCTTAGTTAAAGCTATGTATGTGAGCTTGAGATCTGTTTTTTTTTTGGAAAATAAGATGTGAGTTTGAATTGGGTTTCGTTTGAGCAAACATGAGAGAAAATATTGCAGAAACTCACTTTGAATTTGATTTACCTGTTTGTTTGGTTGTTAGATTCATGCTTTAATGTGTTGGTTAGAAGATTTTTCGATCAAAATGGTGTTAAGGTTGAGAAAATGAAAGTCACGGTTGTCTTCTGGGTTGCCGAAAGCTTTCAGCAGAAATTTCTGCTGCAGAATGTTGTTTCTCATGTTGATTTTCACGTAGCTTGCATGGGTTTTGCATGAAATAATTTCTGAAAATTACATTTTTAACCCCCCAAGTCCCCTCTTGACTCACTAGGGCCCAAGTAATTGGAACATTTAATCAATTTGATCCTTTTAAGTTTCTTTTTGTTCCACAAGAGCCCAAGCATGTTCTAGTATCTTGTAATTAAGTCCTAAAATCATTGCAACTTCAATCTTTGTTTGACTTTTCCTTTATTTTTAAGATCTTTGAAGTGCTTAAACGATTTATTTGGACTTGAATGTTCGAGTAATGCTTGTTTTGGGTCTTTAGTAGATGCTATATTTGGAAATTGAACGGGTTATTCCGTTTTCTTGGTCTTTAAGCATTTTTTGAGCTCATTCAAGTTGCAATTAGGTGGTTTTTGATGTTTTTGCTTATACTTTACTTTTAAATTGATGCCTTGACCCCTTTATTGTTTTGAAGCCATTTTCCTTCATTTGCTTACCATTAGGGGAAGGTATAACTTTCTTTTATCCTCTTTACTTCTCTCTTACGTGCTCCTACGTGTTACGTGAATTGCATGTCTACTTGGCTTTCTTAAGTTTTCTTTAATTCCTTTCATTTTTAAGTCTTTCTTTTATTTTATTTATGGGGTATGTGTACACCTCTTGGCTTGTAATAGATAGGGCATTGGAGAGCACTTTGTCCATTTTTCCCCCTTCCCCCATTTGTTTTAGTTAGCCCATGTAATAGTTTCATTTGCTTTTGGGGTATTATTTGGTTTGCTATGTGTTTAATTTGCTTTATTAAGCTATTGCATCTAGTCGAGCATGCTAAGTGTTATGTGCTACGTGTTATAAGTGATTTTGCATGTCTACTTGCTTTCTATATTTATAAATGAATGTGATGGATGAATGTACGTTTCCACTAGTCCAACGCTAGTCGGAATTCATAGAATGGGCTAGTCCAACGCTAGACCCTTAGGGACCTCCCCTCGTTAGTACATGTTTGCATGTTCATTACATGTCATGCACATTTTTTTAGTTTTATCATTTTGCATGCCCCTCGAACCCCTTTTCCCTCCATTTTAGGATTTTTGCATTTCATGCTAGTTATAAGGTTCATCTGCTTGAGGGTCCCCTTAAATATGGGATATAGACGAGTGTGGCTTTTTCTAAACCTTAGCACGCTTGTATTCCCTCTATAAAAGGGCAAATTGAGTCACGATTTAGGTCTCCCCGTACCCAATATGCATGAATTCCCTAGGCTCATGCATTTTCAAATCCACTATACCATTTTATACCCTCATCACACTTTCATTTTTCCTCCCATTTTGCACACGTGCACCTTTATTTTTCTTCACTTGCACACGAACACTTTTATCATCACTTGCACACATGCACTTCATATTATCATTTCACATACCGTACCTTGCCCACTCACGTGCACATTTTCATTTACATATTTATTGTTTTTTATTACTTTTTCAAACTCATGTCCTCACATTGCATACATGCATTTCATTCATTTGCATCCCACTCGCATTATTCGTGACCTCTCCAAAGGGTCATTATTGGGCTTCACAATTAATGTGATTGGCACCATTCAACCTTTGAAGAGAAATTTCCCCCAATACCCCTAGGTCTAGGATTTGCATTCATATAGTACATCCAAACGTAATAAATTCTTTGGTTAAAACAAGAAAATATTTGATTAAATCACGCAACTAGCCTTGGCTAGGTCGAAGGGGTGCCTTGGATTTTTATCCTTGCCTTCCCCTTCGTCAAATGTGACTCCCGAACCTTTTTCGTTGGTTTACGTGGACTAGGAGTCGTTTAAAAGGGGTTTCTTAATATTTTTTCCTATTTTTCTTTAAAAATTCATTTGTAGGTGACTTGGTACACCTTAACTCATTACCAAGTGGCGACTCCGATTTTTTATTTCAAAAACCCTTTTTAAACTATAATTTTGGGTCAAATCGTCGCATTCTTAAACCCCCATTTAGACCCATTTTTCTTTTAAATAACAATTCATTTTCCAATCACAAATTGAATAAAAAAAAAATACATTTTTTAAACCATTTATTTATTTTATCAAAAAATGGGGCGCGACAGTTGGCGACTCCACTGGGGACTTGAGAGTCCGAGCAATCGATTTAGTCAAATTCTTTTCTTCTTTTAAACCTTTTTATTTATCACATTGGATGTTTAGGGTTGCATTTTTCCCTTTTCTAGGATTTTTGCATTTCGCGTATCAACTCACTTCCTCACACGTTTGCCTACGATTGTTTTGATGAATGGATGTTTGTATGTGATTCCGCGCTTTGCATTGCATTTGGGAGGGGATTCTACCTTAGAGCCTCGCGTGGGTTCTCGATCCCTCCCCTCCAAAACGTGCACTATCATACGCGCATACGCTTTATTATTCATCCCTCTTTATTTTCTTTTTAGTGGCTTGTCACGCCACTCCACCCTAGTAGGATTAGGTGATCCACTTGGACATGTGATCACGACACGATGTGTGTGTAGCATGATCCAATAGGTCACTCAATCTTCCGCTTTAAGCTATGGGTTGATAGCCTTTAGCTTTTAGTCGAAGGTTGAGGATTTTGATAGATTCACTCAAACACGTAGCCGCGACACGATGTGTGCGTAGCGGTGTTTGGGGAATCGCTCGAGCCACCGACAAAGAACCTTGGGATTGATGACTCTTGGTTTCTAAGTCTGAAGGCTCGGGGACCTGAGCTTATTGAGTCTAGATGCATTAGCGAACCACAACCTCATGCATCCATATTAGAATTGCCTAGGGTAGAGTCAGCCTTATCCTGAATTAGGGACACTATTCACGAGGGGAGGGGTCCCAACCCTCTTTCCTTATTTATCTTTATTGCCTTTTATATTATCTAATTGTCCAAATGTGTTATGTGATTATGTGTTGAGCTCACGTTTCCTTGTCTTTTGTCTTTTGCATTCACAAACATTAAGAGATAAAAGGTCTGGCATGACTTTCTTTTAGAACCTACCTTTGTAGACAGGCTATTGCACGTTTAAAGATTTTGGTATATTGCATGATTGCATGTCATTTTTAGGCTTACCCTGGCAGATAAAAGGTCCCTTAGGTCACGTTTCATTTCAAATTGCATTTTTTTTCCTGCTTTAATAATTGGCATCATACACTAAACCCTAGAAAGGGAATGCCATTTAGGGGATCCCGTGTTAGGAATAAGCCGTCTTGTGTCTCGGATACTTAATCCAACGAGACTTGCACGTTTACATTTTGTCCATCCGAAGGGGTAGTGCACAAGGTAAGGTAGGATCCGATCATTTTCATAGAGTGATCTTTGGAATATGAGCATCTAATAATCACTTTTTGGCCATTTTATCAAAAATTGGTAAAAATCCCTTGCGTGAAGGACATTAATTTGAAGAAATTCACAAATGATTCCTCCTATTGAGACGATAAATAAATTGAGGCCAAAATTTGATTTTTAGAAGGTCATAGACTAATGCACCTCAAAAATTTTTGAAATAACCAATGGCCGGACAATTCAACCAATCCATTTTGCCAATTCATTCAATAAATCATCAATTCATTTGACCAATTTACCCTTTTTAGGGTCACCTGGCCGATTTTGAATAAATCGTTAATTTATTTGACCAATTTACCCTTTTTAGGGTCATCCGGTCGATTTTGAATAAATCGTCAATTCATTTGACCAATTTCCCCTTTTTAGGGTCATTTGACCAATTTACCCTTTTTAGGGTCATCCGGTCGATTTTGAATAAATCGTCAATTCATTTGGCCAATTTACCCTTTTTAGGGTCATTCGGCCGATTTTTGAATAAATCACTAATTCAATTTCATTCATTTGGCCAATTTACCCATTTGTAGGGCAACCGAGCCAATTTTGAATAAATCAAGTTTCGTTCAATCTATTCGATCAATTTACCCTTTTTAGGGTGATCGGAATTAATTTTGGATAAATTAAATTTCATTCAAATTCATTTGACGTGTTTCCCCTTTTAGGGTAATCCGGTCGATTTTTAATAAATTGTCAATTTCATTTGACCAATCAGGGTGTCAATTTCAAATTAGGAAACTTAGTCGATTTTTGAGAAAACCATCCATTGCGTCCAGCCATTTGATCAGTCGGGGTTTTGACCTGTGATTCACTGAAAAATTTGGTCAACGAATTCCAATTTCTTCAATAGGAAGTTTGTCAAGATCAAACCCGTGCGTTTTGCAAATCAAGGGTGATCAATCTATTCGGACGAGGTCCTCATTTTAACAAACGTCTCTTCTCATTCCAATGGGCCAATTTTTCAAATCATTTTTCACTCCATGAGTTGATCGAATCCATCAGGTATGGTATAGTGCCTACCCTAGAGGATTGCATCCTCATTCTAGGCCTACCCTTGGCGCAAAAAGGGTTCCCCCATAGGACATGCATCCGAATTTTCTGGATATCTACTAACTCTTGCCTTTTTCTTTTCTTTTTCTTTATTTCTTTTGTAATAACTAAGCGAGGGTTAAATCTAAAAGCAATCTTTTCAAAATTCTCAGGTAATATTTAAACATAGCTTCTCGTCGAAGCCCCATCATAACGCGATCCCGTAGTCAAGTCCAAAGGAATCGTGTAAACATGAGTTCACAACCAGAACAGTCAGATAGGTCTGCTACTACCGCTCAACCCGAGACTGCAAGTTTGGGGATTCAGTTGACTGAGATGCTTACCAAGTTCGGAGAGATGGCGTCTGAGATGGCCGCTCAAAAGAAGTTGGATGATGAGCTAATTAGCAGCGGAGTTCAACCTGAACCTGTACCCGCCAGACAGCCTGAGCAAGAGACATTTGTCCTACCTTCGGCCCATGCCACTGTTACTCCATCATTTCCTATTGCACCCGAAGAAACTTTCACCTATCCCACCACAAATTTGCCATACACTTACCCTCCTCATCCTTCATTTTTTCTTACTCACACGCGAGGTCCACCACCCCAAATCACTTCAAATATACCACCTGAGCCACATACCTTTTATCACCCTGTTGCTGAGCCATTCCTACCAGACCATATTGTTCAAACCAAGGCAGAAATGGGGGAATCTTCTGCTCCCGTTGATATAAAGCTGCTCAAACGCCTTGATCGTTTTGATGAGTTTATGAGGAAGAGTCAGGGGTTGAACAAGCAAGGAGTCCTGGACTACGATGAGCTTTGTCTCTTTCCCAATGTGCAATTGCCTGAGGGGTTCAAAACCCCTAAGTTTAACAAGTACGATGGGACGGGTAATCCCAAGACACACCTCCGACTATTTGCTAACAAGTTAGGAAAGCCTGTAGACGACTAGAACCTGCCTCTAAGGTTGTTCCCGGAAAGTCTGGAGGGGGATGCCCTCGACTGGTACTCAAATTTGAAGCCCGAAGAAGTAAAAACCTGGATTGACTTGTCCAATGCTTTTGTAAAGCAATACGAGTATAACTGCGAGTTGGCTCCGACACGAACCACGTTGGAAGGAACAAAAAGAAAACCCTCCGAGGATCACAAGACTTATGCCAAGAGATGGAGGAAAATAGCTGCCAAAGTCGAGCCACCGATGACTGAGGACGAAATTATACGCACTTTCATTAAGGCACATGATCCTCCATATTTCGAAGAAATTTTTCGCATGACTGGATGCTCGTTCGCTGCTATTGTCAATAAACTTGAGGAGTACGATGACTTCGTGAAAGTTGGGAAGATTGTTAATGTCTCTACCCTCAAGTCACAGTTGGATGCTTTGCAAGGTCAGGGGACTAGTGGGAAGAACCCGCAATTCCAAAAGAAAGAGGGGGAAACTGCCTTCACCTGGAATCAAAACCCTGTCCCAAGACCCAGACCTCGACAATACCCTACCTACTCAAACCCTTACCCCTACTACTTAAATCCTCATCTTGTTTACCACACCAATATCACTCATCCTCGACCTCGCCCAAATTATGCCAACCTGCCTACAACCCCTTTCCAAATATCTCAACCAAGCTTTCAACAAGCTCGTCCTCGGCCTCCTTACCACCAAAGATTTCTCCCACCAAATAGACTCACCTACAACTATCCCCGACCCACTGAAACTTACAATCAAAGCCGTACCCGAACCTTCACCAACCTAGGCAGGCCTTTGGACCAATTGTATGAGCAATTGAAGGTTGCCAACAAAATAGGCGTGATTCCCCCTCCAACTTACCTTCATGGCATGCCTGCTGGGTACAATCCACATGCTATTTGTGACTATCATTCGGGAGTACCTGGCCACTCAACCGCCGATTGCAGGGCACTTAAGCACAAAGTCCAAGACATGATCGAGGCTGGGGAAATAGTGCTAAAGGGAAAGGGTGGACAAGGACCAAGTATAAGTACAAATCCCTGTCCTAAACACAAGGACACCTTCGAGGCATCCACCTCCAGCGACGAAATTTGAAAATCCTGAAGGAGCTTTGCACAATTTGGATGGCCGAGTATCTTCCCTCTCGAAGGGAATTTCGGTAAATCTAGGGGTTGTTATTTACTAAAGCTCACAAAAACCATTTCTTGCATATGTGAATAGCTTCATGAAAACATCTTTCGCAATTAAGTTTTTGTCTTGTTTCCGCTTTGATTAGTTTTTCCATTAAATGTACAATTTGTTTATTTGATTATTGTCCTGAATTTTAATTCTTTTAAATGGCCAAAGATGAAATTATTTGATCCTTTGAATATGACTGTTCTGGATTCCGATAATACCATTCATCCAAAAGTCCCTTCATTAAGAAATCCCTTCATTAAAAATCCTTCATTGAAAAATCCCTTCATTAAGAAAGCTCTTCATTGAAAATCCTTTCGTTAAGAAAGCCTTTCATCAAGAAATCCCTCCTCTGCCAAGTTCTAAGCTGATTGGTTAAAGCAGCGTCACCGACGATTGATTTTGATGGATGAAAAGCAGTTGAATGTCGTATGGCCTGTGTTCATAACAAAAAAGGTCCGCCACCGGTCCTTTAGAGAAGAAGGACAAAGAGTTAAAGTGAGATTTGCCAATGCAAGATGAAATCAAAGACGAATTTGGCCTAAACTGGTAAGGCCATTTGTCATTCAAAAAGGTGCTACCGAGTGGAGCACTTATCCTTGAAGAGATGGACGGACAAACAGTCTCTCAACCTATCAACTCAGACATGTGTAAGAAGTTTTATTTCTGATTATGCAAATTTCTTTTGGAAATCATGCAAGGGGCGAAACAAAAGTCAGGCCATCTTCCTTTCCAATCAAAACATTTCATCCCTAGTCGTCCCTTTTGAGCTATCAGAACAATAATTTTTTCGTTTGGCAGCCCCTGAGGATTGCAAACCCCACACTGGGGCAAATTCATTTTGAAAAGAGATGATCAGAAAAGGAAAGCCCTACCCTGGGGCAAATTTATTTTTGAAAAAAAAAGAAAAAAAAAAGGAAAAAAATGGAAAAGAAGGAACCCCACACTGGGGCAAATTTAGTTTTGACGAAAAATGCAAAAGTGAGAAATATGCAATGAAAATGCAAAGAAAGAAAAATCCAATCAAACTGGGGCAAATTTCCTCGGTTTTGTTCAGAAATTGGAGATAATTTCAAAATAATGCAATCTCAGGTTAGTTCACCTCTCATAAGCACAAATTGCTTTCAAGCCTCAACTTTTCTTGAAAACACCCCACCTGACCCCATTACAAAAGCCCAAAGTCCTGGCTTTCGTCACTTGCTGTATTTCTATTGGAAAGTTTGCTAATCAACTGACAAGTGATGTCCATAATGCCTTCGCTTAATCTTACAAGGGAAGTGCATTTTACTGATGTCAGAAATCTTTAACTCATACTCCTGAGGCGATTATGGTTGAGCTCTTCCATTGCCTCCTTAGGTGAAAACCCGAAAGGGCACCAAGGTAGGTTTTTTGCAGCATGCGAGCACGAGGAGGAACGGCTGGTGACCTGGTTCATTTGGATTTCTCCTCATTTTTTGTCATCCTTCTACCAATGTTGGATTCCAGAATAAAGATATCCATAGATTTGAACATGACATATGTTGGCCAAAGCTGTGTCATTTTTTGTAAAATATTCTTTTGCAAATACATTCTGATGAAACTCATTTTTCCTCAATTGCTTGTATTCATGGCATTTTGTAGGATTAAGCACAATTGGTCGTGTTTTGCATTCTTTTTCATTCATGCATGACATGTGAAGCTACTTTGCATGCATCATTTCTTTATCATTGAATTTTGGTGAATAACAATCCCAGTGATTTATTTCAAAAGTATGCTTGGATTCAGTCATCTTTTGGGAATAATTGAAATTCAGCCAAGCCAGCTACACAGACTTCGCAATATGGCAAAGCACATACCTGATCAGTTTGTAAATCGGAAGAGCCTTAGGGTGAGAAATCCAACTCAATCGACTGCCGCAGCAAAAGTTGATAAAGGCCTTGAAAGACTCATGTTTACACGATTCTCAAAGGAAAACGGATCAAATGATGGTGGCAATTTCTTTGTTTTTTCTCTCTTTTGCAGGAAATTGCATACACAGATGAAAGTAAGCACACCTCGCACTGGAATCGGTGTCGGAAAGAGTCCTCTGGTGAACAAAGGCAGATTGAAAATGTCGCAAGTAAATTTCATCAAAAAATGCAACAGCATGGCGATACAGAATCAACTCTGGACTCACATTGCAAAAAATTCATCATACTAGAGCAAATTAATTTTTTGGAAAGTTTTTCAAAAGTCAAAAAGAAGAGCAAAGGAAAAGATCATCAATCAAAAATCAACACAAATTTTATCACGGCAGGCTCGGGTTTAATCCCTCAGACCAATTGTCGAAGCATTTTAGGGTCAGTCCCACGATCAAAAGCATTTTCGGGTCAGTCCCATGATCAAGAGTTTATTCGGGTCAGTCCCATGATCAAAAGCATTTTCGGGTCAGTCCTGCGATTAAAAGCTTATTCGGGTCAGTCCCACGATCAAAAGTATTTTCGGGTCAGTCCCATGATCAAGAGTTTATTCGGGTCAGTCCCATGATCAAAAGCATTTTCGGGTCAGTCCTGCGATTAAAAGCTTATTCGGGTCAGTCCCACGATCAAAAGTATTTTCGGGTCAGTCCCATGATCAAGAGTTTATTCGGGTCAGTCCCATGATCAAAAGCATTTTCGGGTCAGTCCCACGATCAAAAGCATTTTCGGGTCAGTCCCATGATCAAGCATTTTCGGGTCAGTCCCACGATCAAAAGCATTTTCGGGTCAGTCCCATGATCAAGAGTTTATTCGGGTCAGTCCCACGATCAAAAGCATTTTCGGGTCAGTCCCATGATCAAGAGTTTATTCGGGTCAGTCCCACGATCAAAAGCATTTTCGGGTCAGTCCCATGATCAAGCATTTTCGGGTCAGTCCCACGATCAAAAGTATTTTCGGATCAAAAGTATTTTCGGGTCAGTCCCATGATCAAGAGTTTATTCGGGTCAGTCCCACGATCAAAAGCATTTTCGGGTCAGTCCCATGATCAAGAGCTTATTCGGGTCAGTCCCACGATCGAAAGCATTTTCGGGTCAGTCCCACGATCAAGAGCTTATCCGGGTCAGTCCCATGATCAAAAACATTTTCGGGTCAGTCCCATGATCAAAAGCATTTTCGGGTCAGTCCCGCGATCAAAAGCATTTTCGGGTCAGTCCCGTGATCAAGAGTTTATTCGGGTCAGTCCCATGATCAAAAGCATTTTCGGGTCAGTCCCGCGATCAAAAGCATTTTCGGGTCAGTCCCACGATCAAAAGCATTTTCGGGTCAGTCCCATGATCAAAAACATTTTCGGGTCAGTCCCACGATCAAGAGCTTTTCCGGGTCAGTCCCATGATCAAAAACATTTTCGGGTCAGTCCCATGATCAAAAGCATTTTCGGGTCAGTCCCGCGATCAAAAGCATTTTCGGATCAGTCCCATGATCAAAAGCTTATTCGGGTCAGTCCCACGATTCAAAGCTTATGCGGGTCAGTCCCACAATTCAAAGCCTGTTCGGGTCAGTCCCGCGATTCAAAGCTTATTCGGGTCAGTCCCGCGATTAAAGCTTGATCGGGCCAGTCCCATGATTTGAATTTCCTTCTCTAATCAGTCCCTGTTTTAAATTCCTGTTCGGGTCAGTCCCGCTTTAAGTTCCTGTTTGGGCCAGTCCCGTCTTTAAATTCCGTTCGGGTCAATCCCGCTTTAAATCTCCTGTCTAAGTCAATTCCATTTCAAAAGTTTTGCCAAAAGAGGTCAGTCCTTATTTCTAAAACATCCACCGTTCGTGACGTTTGCCACAGAATAAAGCAGGTAAGTATTTGGTGTCTACTTCTTTGTCTCAAGTTTTTCCAAAACTTAGACAAAGAGGGGCAAACTGTAGACACCAAAATTTTGGTGTAATTTCTTTTACTTTTTATTCTCATTTATCGTGGTTGCTTTTAGTTTTTTTTAGTTTCTAGTTTCTATTTTTATTTTTAAGTTTTAGCGTAGAAAAATCATGAAAAAAGAGAAAAAGGAAAATTGTTCACAAAATAGGTTTATTTCTTTTTAAATTCAATCTTTTGACTTTATTTATTTTTTTGGTTAGGTTATTTTGAAAACAAAAGAAAAGTGAAAAATGAAAATGAAAAATGGAAATTTGCATTTTTTGTTGTTTTTAGTTTATTTTTATCTAATGTTAATTAAGTTGTTTTCATCATTAATTATTATTGTTTTATTATTATCATTTTTGTTGTTTAATTAATTAATTAATTAAAAAATAAAAATAAAAATAACATTTCCATCTCTGCCGGAGTGCATTCCCTTCCCTCTACACACACACTCAACCTCCACTACCGCGAATCACTCCACTACCTCAGCCTCAACCACAAACACTCCATCTCCATTCTCCACCTCGTGATCATCGACGAGAGTAAGAGAGGGAGAACTCCTCGGATTGAGCAGGAGAAAGGTGAAGAGAGAGCGAGCCGCGAGCTGTATTTCTGTTCTGTCCGAGGAAGTCAAGCGAGAGAGAGAGCAAGAGGCAGTCGAGTGAGCTACTGATCATCACCATCTTCACCAGTTCCAATCGAAACACCACAGCTTCAACCATCCGCAACCAGGACCAACACATCCAACCGCGAGCGAGCCGAGAGGAGAGAAACATCAGCTTTCTGTCGTCTGAGTGAGCTTTCGGTGAGCTACAACAACACCCTCTACCTTGGAATCATCGAAGTGAGGAAACCAGCGAGGGAGAGGGAGCTGCCATTCCATTTTTCACCCTCAACTAGCCGTGATCAATTCAGTCACAACCATTACAGCTGCAACCACTGAATTCAGACTAACCATCCTCGCGTGCGTGAGCTGCCGAGAGGAAAAATTGCAGCTGCTGTCCGTGTGAGCTTTTCATCCATTTCCTTTCGTCTGTAAACTAGAAAGAGATTGGGAGCCATATTGTCTTCATACTGGTCGCAAGCTAGAGCAAGGGAGAAGGAGAGTTGCGGACTGAAATTCTGGACAGCCGAGAGTAGAGGATTTTTGCAGCTGCTAGTTGCGTGATTTGAGCCTTAAGCTGAGGTAATTTCTGGACTTAAGCTAGTTGATTATGGCTTGATGAAGTTGTTTATAAGCATGCATGTGAGATTGTGTGGCTAGATGATAGTTTAAGTCACAGAAAAATCTGTTTGAGAAGGAAGTGAAGCTGCCGAGAGCTTGAGCTGGAAGTTTCGGTTTTTTTAATTTGCTAGTTGTGATGATCTGAGCTTAATTTTGAACTCAACCTGCTAAATAGTTCTTTATTTGGTACTGCATGTGAACGTTATGGGCAGGATTTCGGTTGCATGGCTGGATTTTTTTTATTGGAAGTATTAGACTGCTAAACTAATTTTCCAGCTTTGCCGAGAAGCTGAAATGGAAATGCAATTTTAATTTCGTTCCCCTGAGGCAGGCTGAGCTTATAAATGTGATTAACTAGCTAAGAAGTAGGTGATTAAGCTTTGCATGAAGTTCATTAGTTCGGCTAAGCAAGGAAAAAAATATGAAACAGAAAACTGCTACATGCAAGTTCATCCGAGGGTGGTGAACAGAATTTCTGGAATTGTGGATGATTATAGTTGCTGACCGAACTTGATTTGAACTAGTTATGATAGTAATTTCATTAAGTAGCCTTGCATGTTAGTTTTGAGTACTTAGCACAATGATTCAACCGAGGTAAATTCGGATTTAAGACCAACTACCTGCTGGAAAATGCATATTCATTTTTTGCTGCACCAGAAATTTACGGTTGTGTCTTGCTATTTTCTTCCATTGCGGTTCCAAACTTTGCTGTTTTTGTTAGATAGTAATTCCAGCCTTGACCGAAAGTTGTAGTTTGTATGCATGAGAAGCTTAACAGGATTTTGAGCATGGGTTTGTGATTCGAAATGCTTGAGTGCAGCTTCCATGCGAACTGCCTAAGCTCAAAAGATTTGTTTGCTGAAGTTTCAAACCTTTGATGTTTTGCTAATTTTTCTGTTTGAATGAAGTTGCTAATTTTTCTGTTTGTTTGAATAAAGTTGCTAAGTTTTCTGTTTGTTGGGTCTGAATGAAATTGGTTGGTTTGGAAAATTTGATCACGGTTGTGATTAAGAAGCTTGAGCTTGAGAAGAAAGTGCAGCAGTCTTCGGTTGCTAGAGTATGTGAAGTAATTGCAGAAACTTGTTTCATGGCTATTGCATAGAACTTGCATGTTTTTTCCTTCTAAATTTTCTACCTGTTGAGGCGATGGTAATGACATAGTTTGCAGCTTAGTTAAAGCTATGTATGTGAGCTTGAGATCTGTTTTTTTTTTGGAAAATAAGATGTGAGTTTGAATTGGGTTTCGTTTGAGCAAACATGAGAGAAAATATTGCAGAAACTCACTTTGAATTTGATTTACCTGTTTGTTTGGTTGTTAGATTCATGCTTTAATGTGTTGGTTAGAAGATTTTTCGATCAAAATGGTGTTAAGG
Source organism: Coffea arabica (assembly GCF_036785885.1). Lineage (NCBI taxonomy): Eukaryota > Viridiplantae > Streptophyta > Magnoliopsida > Gentianales > Rubiaceae > Coffea > Coffea arabica. Next base: position 23,822,205 of record NC_092316.1, read on the forward strand.
TTGAGAAAATGAAAGTCACGGTTGTCTTCTGGGTTGCCGAAAGCTTTCAGCAGAAATTTCTGCTGCAGAATGTTGTTTCTCATGTTGATTTTCACGTAGCTTGCATGGGTTTTGCATGAAATAATTTCTGAAAATTACATTTTTAACCCCCCAAGTCCCCTCTTGACTCACTAGGGCCCAAGTAATTGGAACATTTAATCAATTTGATCCTTTTAAGTTTCTTTTTGTTCCACAAGAGCCCAAGCATGTTCTAGTATCTTGTAATTAAGTCCTAAAATCATTGCAACTTCAATCTTTGTTTGACTTTTCCTTTATTTTTAAGATCTTTGAAGTGCTTAAACGATTTATTTGGACTTGAATGTTCGAGTAATGCTTGTTTTGGGTCTTTAGTAGATGCTATATTTGGAAATTGAACGGGTTATTCCGTTTTCTTGGTCTTTAAGCATTTTTTGAGCTCATTCAAGTTGCAATTAGGTGGTTTTTGATGTTTTTGCTTATACTTTACTTTTAAATTGATGCCTTGACCCCTTTATTGTTTTGAAGCCATTTTCCTTCATTTGCTTACCATTAGGGGAAGGTATAACTTTCTTTTATCCTCTTTACTTCTCTCTTACGTGCTCCTACGTGTTACGTGAATTGCATGTCTACTTGGCTTTCTTAAGTTTTCTTTAATTCCTTTCATTTTTAAGTCTTTCTTTTATTTTATTTATGGGGTATGTGTACACCTCTTGGCTTGTAATAGATAGGGCATTGGAGAGCACTTTGTCCATTTTTCCCCCTTCCCCCATTTGTTTTAGTTAGCCCATGTAATAGTTTCATTTGCTTTTGGGGTATTATTTGGTTTGCTATGTGTTTAATTTGCTTTATTAAGCTATTGCATCTAGTCGAGCATGCTAAGTGTTATGTGCTACGTGTTATAAGTGATTTTGCATGTCTACTTGCTTTCTATATTTATAAATGAATGTGATGGATGAATGTACGTTTCCACTAGTCCAACGCTAGTCGGAATTCATAGAATGGGCTAGTCCAACGCTAGACCCTTAGGGACCTCCCCTCGTTAGTACATGTTTGCATGTTCATTACATGTCATGCACATTTTTTTAGTTTTATCATTTTGCATGCCCCTCGAACCCCTTTTCCCTCCATTTTAGGATTTTTGCATTTCATGCTAGTTATAGGGTTCATCTGCTTGAGGGTCCCCTTAAATATGGGATATAGACGAGTGTGGCTTTTTCTAAACCTTAGCACGCTTGTATTCCCTCTATAAAAGGGCAAATTGAGTCACGATTTAGGTCTCCCCGTACCCAATATGCATGAATTCCCTAGGCTCATGCATTTTCAAATCCACTCTACCATTTTATACCCTCATCACACTTTCATTTTTCCTCCCATTTTGCACACGTGCACCTTTATTTTTCTTCACTTGCACACGAACACTTTTATCATCACTTGCACACATGCACTTCATATTATCATTTCACATACCGTACCTTGCCCACTCACGTGCACATTTTCATTTACATATTTATTGTTTTTTATTACTTTTTCAAACTCATGTCCTCACATTGCATACATGCATTTCATTCATTTGCATCCCACTCGCATTATTCGTGACCTCTCCAAAGGGTCATTATTGGGCTTCACAATTAATGTGATTGGCACCATTCAACCTTTGAAGAGAAATTTCCCCCAATACCCCTAGGTCTAGGATTTGCATTCATATAGTACATCCAAATGTAATAAATTCTTTGGTTAAAACAAGAAAATATTTGATTAAATCACGCAACTAGCCTTGGCTAGGTCGAAGGGGTACCTTGGATTTTTATCCTTGCCTTCCCCTTCGTCAAATGTGACTCCCGAACCTTTTTCGTTGGTTTACGTGGACTAGGAGTCGTTTAAAAGGGGTTTCTTAATATTTTTTCCTATTTTTCTTTAAAAATTCATTTTTAGGTGACTTGGTACACCTTAACTCATTACCAAGTGGCGACTCCGATTTTTTATTTCAAAAACCCTTTTTAAACTATAATTTTGGGTCAAATCGTCGCATTCTTAAACCCCCATTTAGACCCATTTTTCTTTTAAATAACAATTCATTTTCCAATCACAAATTGAATAAAAAAAAATACATTTTTTAAACCATTTATTTATTTTATCAAAAAATGGGGCGCGACATCGGGACTAACCCGAACAGGAAATTTAAACGGAATGCATACTAGTGGGACTGACCCATGTTTAGTGACAACAAAATAAATAAATAAAAAAATAAAAAAATAAAATGCACACTAGTGGGACTGACCCACGGCTAGTGGCAGTGCAAATGAAAAAATGCTCACTAGTGGGACTGACCCACGGCTAGTGGCAGTGCAAATAAAAATACTCACTAGTGGGACTGACCCACGGCTAGTGGCAATGTAAATGAAATGCCTTGACCATCGGTCAGTGGAATTAAACCCGAGCCTGTCGAGAAAATCAGAAATAGAAAGGCACGTTAGTGGGATGAATCCAATGCTAACGTAGATAGACTAAAAACAACACACACGTTAGTGAGATAGACTCGATGCTAACGGTTGTAGAATAAAAACGCACATGTTAGTGAGACAGATTCGATGCTAACGGTGGTGGAATAAAAATGCACACGTTAGTGAGACATACTCGATGCTAACGGTGGTGGAATAAAAACGCACACGTTACTAAGATGGACTCGATGCTAACGGTGGTTGAATAAAAACGCACACGTTAGTGAGATAGACTCGATGGTAACGGTTGCAGAATAAAAACGCACACGTTAGTGCAAGAGACTCGATGTGACGCCCCGAAAAAAAAATGAGTTTGAGAACCCGGAAATTTTCTAATTTTCTAGGGTTTATTTTTTTAATCGCCCGCCTTTTCTACATTTTCTTTATTAGAAAAATTTCCCAGATAAAGTTTATGAGCAAAGATAGTTTTGAAATGATTTTTCTAGTATCGGTTAGTTTTTGAGAAATTAAAAGCGTATTTTGGACGTGGGACCCGCTAGTGCGGTAAATGCATTATATTTTTGACAACTTGTAGGAATTTTGTATTGAGTGATATTATTTTACAAGGTGTTAAGATATTTGTCTTGGAGAGACAAGAAGATAATCTCAAGCTTAAAGGGTGACAAGTGTCACCTTGTTATTGAAGGTTGGACTTTGACATTTGACCATCTTACTACCTTTACCAAATAAGTACCAAATTGATCCAAAATTACCTTCATTCTTTATCATCTTGGCTGAGCTTCACAAGGAGAAAAGAAAGGAAAGCTTTCATCTTACTTCTTCATTTCTTGCTCCAATCAAACAATTTAACCGATTAAACTTGGATTTCCTCCATAAAACCTCTTAGTATAGTGGTATTAAGGTTGGTTGTTAAGTGGTTTGGAAGACCAAGGTGCTAAGTTGCTTCCTTTCTTGAGTTGGTAAGGTGAGTAGCTAAGGAACCTCTCTTTTCTTCTCAATCATGTTTAATTAGTGGCTTATGTGAGTTAAAGAGATGGTTTGATGGTTTATATCTTGATTTTTGTTGAATTGGTGAAGTTTTATAATTATTGGGGATTTTTCTGTTTTCATATGGATATGATTATGGGGTCATGTATGATGATTGGAAATGATGTTTAAGGACTCTATGAGGTGGAAAAAGTGGTCAATTGCAATCAATTTCTGTTTTGGAAGAAATTTCAGAAAATTAGGTTTTGTGAAGGAACATTCTGCTTGAATTTTTAGCTCCTAGTTAGAGGCCGAATTGGCCTTGGCTTAAAACATGAAAGTTGTAGGTAATGATATTTTAGAGATGCCTACAAAATTTCAGGTCAATCGGAGTAGTGTAGAATGATAAAAGTCGAAATTACTATTGTTGTTCTGGTTTTACCCGAATGTAAGAATTGCGCCTGTAATTGGTTGTTTTGGCTGGAATTGCTTCCGAATTGGTTGTTGAGGCCTTCTGATGAAATTTATCCCTGTTTCTTAGCTTTCAGCTGGTTTTGGAATTTCTGGATTTGGACTTAGGTACGCTGATTTATGATGTTTCCGCTAGAATGCGTTCTGTGAATCTGTTTTCCCGGTTCTGGTGTAGTTTCTTGCATTTTTGACCTAGTTACACTCGAAACTGGGTTGAGTGACCTTCTGAAATATTGTAGCCCTGTCTCTTAGCTTCGGAACGGTGGGTCTTGAACCTTCATCCGACAGTCGTAGCACCTTTGGTACCATTACCGCAAAATGACGTCAAAACTATTTTTCTGGTTTTGAGCATAACTTTCATTTCCGGACTTTTCCCTAGCTTGACTTGCACTAGTACTACTTGGAGCTTGCTGAATGACTATTGGATGAACTTGTTGTTGTGTGTGTACCTTTGGGACTGGCTGAGGAAATAATGAAGCCATGATGGCTGGAAAAGTTAGCAAATTCAGGGGAAGTGCTGTCCGAACTTTGAAGGGACTTGTTTGCATTGAGTTTGTGATCTAAGACTTGGATTTTAGCAAGGCAATGTTATATGATGGATGATTCTGAGCCATGGAGGTGAGTGACCCCAAACTATTGTTAAAGCTTCTTATGAAATGTTTCTTGCATTATTTACTCGACTGCATCTCATGCGTGCTTGCATGTGAATTCATGATATGATTTTGGCTTCAATGAGTTCTTGGGGAGTCTTGTGCTGGACACCAACGTCTCCACCTCTGTTTACTTGGAGCAAATGGCTCCGGAGCTCAAAAAGGGGCTCCCTCTTAATGTTAATGTTAATGTTAAATGATCTATTGGAGCGTTGGGTGTTCAAGTACTATGATTTCACTGGCTCACGAGAGCAATAAACGGACATTTGTTCTTTGAATCATGACATCATCGAAAGGATCGAAATGCAATATTGTGAAATATATTTGATTACTGATTTTACTGGTTACTCGCTGAGCTTCTAGCTCACCCCAAAAATGTTTTATTCCCCTCCACAGGGCTCGTGGCGAAGGAAGGCTTGTTGTGCTTATTCACGTGAATAGATGGCCTATATTTTGTACAATTTGGATTTGGAATCATTTTATGTATAGTTGGAAATTGTTTTCGCTTCGCTTGTGACATGTAATTATTGGAGACTTGGATGTGTAATTGTGGGAACATTTGATGTAATTTTTGAGATTTATATTGTAATCTGTTTGAGGAATGTAGTGAACGACTGAGTCCCGGCGAGAGCTGGGCAGACAGTCCGCCAAACCCTGGGGTACGCCCTAGGGGGAGGTGGGGCCGTCACACTCGATGCTAACGGTGGTTGAAGTCAGTGAATTAAATGTGGTTGTCAAGAAAGGAGGTAGAAGGGTGCGCGGTGGACGCTGAGAGTCGCCAACAAGAAATTAAAATTTGAGATTGAAATTGATTTCTTCAAGAAATAAGAAGTTAAACCTAATTTTTGATTTTTTTTCCCGTTTTTTCCTTTTCATTTGGGAGAAACTTTTCAAGAAATAATTTTGCCCCAGTCTCCACCACTTATTGTGCAACCGATCATTTGATTTGCATTATGGCAGGGTTTCTCCTCCTTAAGACTTTGATTCACCTCTTCTTTGGTCCGAACCCTTCAATTCTTGGGTGATACTCCACAGTCATATAAAAATTGCCCCAATGTGTTGTTATTGGACCATTGGACCTATAAAAAGTAAAAATAATGGTAATGATAGATAATGCCACCACCATCCGATCAATCTTACTTTCAAGAAATGTGTAAACATGAGTACTTGGACGTTTTTCCGATATAGCGAAAACTTCACTTTACTCTGTGAACTGTGTCAAGTTTCCTCAACTTCCAACGCTAACAAGACCCTTGGTATCTAGTCAATCATAGGGGTTGCCATTTGATAAATTCTTGATCCAACTTCGCTCGTCGAATCTCATTCCATCTTCTTGACTTCTCATGCTAATAAGACACTTGGTATCCAGGTAATTCCAATAAATCACAGGGATTGTCATTGGATAAATCCAAAAATAAATGAGACCATGAAACAAATGAAAGAATATTATATTTACACAATCAATGATGACAATCTCCGTAATTTGAAAACAAAAATTAATTTAAATGAATCTGTAAACTTAAAAATTTATATTGGATAAACCAAAACCCTTTAATCTCAAACAAATTATCACCGTTGACTCTTTGGATATCATCCTTCCAAAATTCAATGTCAGCAACCGAACCACAAGGTGAATAGAAATTTTAATGAACTGAGTCATCAGCCTTTCAAATCCAAGCTTACTTCTCCTTATAAAATCCTACCCTAGTGCCCTTTCAGGTTCTCACTAAGGCTATCCTCTCCTTTTTATTTTTCTTCCCTTTCTTTTTCTTCTTTTTCCCCTTTTTCTAAAGGTGCCCTTTCGATTTTTCACCTGATGAACAATGCCTACCAATAGCCTTTATCAATTCAAAAATGTGCTTTAAGAAATGATGGCATCAGTGCGACAATCCTTCCCTTGCAAAATTGGTGAAGGCGTATTGACGTCATTTGTCATTTGATTAAGAAAATTTCCTTAAAGAGGTGGTGCAAAAAACGGAAGTCAGGACTTTTGGCTTTTATAATGGGGTCTGGCGAGGTGATAAGAAAAGGTTAAGGTTTGAAGGCAGATTTTATGAATGGTTTATATGATCTGAGATTGCATTGTTGTGCCAACCCTATTTTAGGGTTAAACTAAAACTTGCCCTAGTTTATTCTTAATTGAGGCTGTCTTTTCTTTCATTTTTCTTTTCTTCCTTTTTCTTTTTCGGCCTTCTGCCATTTCATTGAAATTTTCAAAATTTGCCCTAGCTTATTTTTTAATTGAGGTTCACTCTTTTCCTTTTCTTTAATTTCCCTTTCTTTCGGCTCAAACTTACCCCAATGTGGGGTTTGCAATTCTCAGGGGTTGCTAAACGAAGTAATTTATTCTGAAGGCTCAAAGGGACAACTAGGAATAGAATGTTTGATTGGAAAGGAAGAGGACCTAACTTTCATTCCATTCTTCACATTAACCCTAAAGGAAACTTCCATTTATCAGATGAAAATTTCTTACACATCTCCGAATTGATTGGCTGAGGGAACAAGTGCTCCACCAGGCGATACCTTTTTGATAATAAAAGCACCTTACTAATTCGCGGCAAACTCTTCTTTTGGCTTCATTTTGTACTGATGAAAACCACCTTAATGCTTTGCCTTCTCGTCTGAATGGTCATGATTTGACCCTTTAATGGTAACCACGGACCAATCCTTTTGATCATATTGACCATGATGGACTGTGTTTAACTGCTACTTATTCCTAATCTTGATCCCGATTTGGCTTGAACTTCTTTTATTCCATTCGGGTTTCTTTGAAACATTTTCGAATGTCTCTTTCCCACTCCTCTCATTTTGAAATTCAAATTCACATTCGTGAGATCGCTGCCATCAAATTTCTGAATAGTGATATCCAAAGGGTCAGACGGTTTTATTCTGGGCCATCTGAAAAGAATGTGTAAGTCACAATATATAAAACTGTACATTTTATTGATTTTCCAGACAAAAACCAAACTTAATATCATGAAACGTGTCTTTAGCAGTCACTTGATTGAAAACTATTTACAAAAAACATAGTTAAACAAAAGACACATGTATGAACGATTTTCATTGGTTTTAACCAAAACAACTCCCCAAATTTATTGAAACTTCCCTTCAAGAGGAACCTCACTAATTCAGCCATTTACAGGAATTTCAAATTTCTTCATTAGGGGTAAATGCCTCAAAGGTGTCCTTGTGTTCAGGAAAGGGATTCGTACTTATGTTCGGTCCTTGTTCTTCCCTTTTCCTTAACACTATATCTCCTGCTTCGATTATGTCCTGGATCTTATGTTTTAGTACCCAACAGTTACTAGTCGAGTGACCGGGCGCTCCAGAATGGTAGGCACACGCGGCTTGAGGGTCGTACCCAGAAGAGAGACCTCGACGAGAGTAGTTTGGAGGAGGTATGTCATCGATTTCACCGGCGGCCTTGAGCTGTTCGTACAATTGGTCAATGGGTCGGCCTAAGTTGGTAACAGTTCGAGATTGACCAGGTTTTTGTATTTTATTGGTTTGAGGAGGGTTGTAAGTCTGTTGGTTTGGTGGAGCAGGTCTGGGATTATAAGGTAGACGAGGTTGAATTTGAGGATTGTTTTGAGATATTGGGAAGGGTATTGTAGGTGGGCTTGCATAGTTTGGCTGAGGTCGAGGCTGATTGGTAGTAGTATGGTAAACAGGGCGTGGGTTTGGGTAGCGAGATGAATATGTGTGGTAACGTTGGGATCTGGGTCTTGAAAACGGTCCTTGGCCCCACACAAAAGTAGTTTCCTCCTCTTTTTTCTTCAGTTGAGGCTCCCTTCTGTTATTACTCTGACCTTGCAGGGCGTCCAACTGTGATTTTAAAGCCAATACATTGACAATTTTCCCTGCTTTGACGTATTCGTCATATTCCTCCAACTTATGGATAATTGCTGCAAATGAACACCCGGTCATGCGAAAAATCTCCTCAAAGTAGGGCGGGTCATGAGCTTTGATGAACGTACGAACAATCTCATCTTCAATCATAGGGGGCTCCACCTTGGCAGCCAATTTCCTCCATCTTTTCGCATATGTCTTGTGGTCCTCGGATGGTTTTCTCTTGGTTCCCTCCAATGTGGTCCTCGTTGGAGCCAGCTCGCAATTGTATTCATATTGCCTTACAAAAGCGGTTGATAAGTCCAGCCATGTCCTCATATTCTCGGGCTTCAAATTGGAATACCAGTCCAGTGCATCGCCTTCTAAGCTTTCAGGAAACAAACGAACTGGTAGATTCTCGTCATCTATTGGCTTGCCCAACTTGTTGGCAAACATTCGGAGATGCGTCTTGGGGTTGCTTGTTCCGTCATACTTGCTAAACTTGGGCGTTTTGAAACCCATGGGCAATTGCATATCCGGAAATAGGCACAGCTCGTTGTAGTCCAAACCTCCTTGTTTATTCAAACCTTGGCTTTTCCTTATGAACTCCTCAAACCGATCCAATTGCTTTAGTAAATTCTTATCCATCGACGCGGACGACTCCCCAGCTTTTGCTTTCCCTTGGGTGGCGATATCCATGTTGAATGGCTTAGCGATGGAGTAATAATGTGGTCCCTGAGGTTCGAGTGGCATATTCAGACTAATGTGTGGGTAATTTTGGGGAATTTGAGGGTGAGGAGGATTGGTTTGGATAGCAGGTGCATGGGTATGGGGTAAGCCATGAGTGGGATAGATAAAAGTTTCTTCACGCAGATTTGCAAAATGCGGGGTAAAGGGGGTTTGAGTATAGGGTAAAAATATTGGTTGCGGTTCAGGTTGGTTAGCAGGTAAAGGCTCAGGCTGACCACCACTACCACTACCAGCAACCAATTGGTCGATCATATGCCATTGTGTGGTCATTTCCATATTCAACTCATTGAATTTATTCAAAACTTCACTCAGTTGAGCTCTTAGGTTTGCCAAATCAGCTAACGGGGCCGTTACAGGCCTGTCAGATGATTCCGGGTGTGTACTCATGTTTACACAGTTTCTCAAAGCCTAACTGCGAGATCATGTAACGATGGGGCTTTTTGTGTAGCTATATTTGAAAAACATCTGAAAATTTAGGAAAAATCCCTATTTAGACTCCTTTTTTGGCTTAACTGCTGTTAAAAGAAAGAAAAAGAAAGAGAAAAAAAACACGAGTTAGTAAAAATTAAAGTAATTCGGATGCATTTCCTATGGGGGAACCCTTTTTGTGCCGAGGGTAGGCCTAGAATGAGAATGCAATCCTCCAGAGCAGGCACTATACAATACCTGATGGATCTGATCAACTTATTTGAGTGAAAAATAATTTGAAAAAATTTGTCCAATTGGAATGAAAAAGGGACATCTATCCAAAAAATGAGAACAAAGTCCGAATGGATTGTTTGTTTTGATCGACATACAAAATGATGTGTGAAAAAAAGTCTACTCTTAAAAGGATTACAATGTTTCGACTAATTTATTCAGTGAACCTTAGACTTAAACCCTAAAAGGGGAATAAGCGGGTCAAATGGATAGGATGAAATTGATGATTTATTCAAAATCGATCGAATTGCCCTAAAAATGGGTAAATTGGCCAAATGAGTGAAATGGAGTTAATGAAAAAAAAATGATTAGATTGTCCTAAAATGGAATGAATTGACAAAATGGATTGGATGAAATTGATGGTTTATTTGAAAATCGATTCAATTATCTACCCATTGGTAGTTTCAAAAAATCATCGCAATGTATTAGTCTATGAGCCTCCTAAAATCAAAATTTGGCCTCAATCCATTTATCGTCTCAACAGTGAGGAATCATTTGTGAATTTCTTGAAGTTAATGTCCTTTACGCAAAGGAATTTCTTACCAATTTTGTTTAAAATGGCCAAAAAATGATTGTTAGATGCCCATATTCCAATGTGCAAAAATTGCTTTGCCGTCTTTGAAAAGATCGGATCCTACCTTACCTCGTGCACTACCCCTTCAGACAGTACAGGAAATATAAACGTGCAAGTCTCATTGGATTATATATCCGAGACATAGGGTGGTTTGTTCCTAACACGAGATTCCCTAAATGGCATTCCCTTCTAAGGTGGATGCATGATGCCAGTTTATTAAAGCGCGTAAACATGCAGTATACAAATGAAAACGCGACCTAAAGGGACCCCTTTTGTATGCCGGGGTGAGCCTAAAATGACATGTATTCATGCTACAAATGCGAAGCATTGAATTTAAACATGTCACATCAAATAAGGTAGGCTCCTAGAGAGTACCATGCCAGGACTCTTATTTTTCTAGGGCTTATGAATGCAATGGAGACAAAAATCAAGAAAAGTTAGTTCAATCATATATAACACATTTGTAGCAAAGAAATACAAAGAGGTAAAGCAATAAAAGTAATTGAGGGTTGGATCCCTCCCCTCGTAAATGATGTCCCTAATAGGGTGAGACAGACTCTATCCTAGGTGAACTATTATGGATGCATGAGGCTTGGGTTCACTAATGCATCTAGACTTGATAAGCTCAGGTCCCCGAGCCTTTAGATTTGAAAACCAAGGGTCATCAATTCCAAGGTTCTTTGTCGGCGGCTCGAGCGATTCCCCAGACATTGCTACGCACACGTCGTGTCACGGCTACATGTCTAAGTAATCTATCAAAAATCCTCAACCTTCGACTAAAAGCTAAAGGTTATTAACCCACAGCTTAAAACGGAAGATTGAGTGACCCCTCGGATCATGCTACGCATACGTCGTGTCGTGATCACACGTCCAAGCGGGTCGCCTAATCCTAATAGGGTGGAGTGGCGTGACAAGCCACTAAAAGAAAAATAACTGAGGGATAAAAAAATAAAGCGTATGCACGTATGCTAGTGTTCACGTTTGGAGGGGAGGGATTGAGGACCAACGCGAGGCTCTAGGGTAAAATCCCCCCACCCAAATGTAATGCAGAGCGCGGGATCACATAAAAAAACCATCCATCCATCACATCAATCGTACGCAAATAGGCGAGGGAGTGAGTTGATACGCGCGAAATGCAAAAAATCCTAAAGAAAAAATGCAACGCTAAACATCCAAATGCAATATATGGAAAGGTTAAAAGAAGAAAAAGGTTGACTAAATCAAATTTGCTCGGACTCTCTAAGTCCCCAGTGGAGTCGCCAACTGTCGCGCCCCATTTTTTAATAAGAAAAATAAAAGACGAGTTTAGAAAAATGGCTTTTGATTCAATTTTTTTATTGGAAAATGAATTTTTGATTGAAAAAGAAAATGAAAAATATGGGTCTAAATGGGACTTGAAAATGCGACGATTTGACCCAAAATATAGTTTGAAAAGGGTTTTTTTTAATGAAAAATGGAGTCGCCACTTGGTATAGAGTTAAGGTGTACCAAGTCACCAAAAAATAAATTTTTAAAGAAAAAAAGTAGAAAATCCTTTTTAAACGACTCCAAGTCTACGAAAATCAGAGAAAAAGATTCGGGAGTCACATTTGAAGAAAGGGAAGGCAAGGATAAGAATCCAAGGCACCCTTTCAACCTAGCCAAGGCTAGTTGCGCGATTTAGTCAAAGATTTTCTTATTTTACCCTAAAAATTTATCACATTTAGATGTACTATATGAATGCAAACCCTAGACCTAAGAGGGTATCGGGGGGTCGAAATTTCTCTTCAAAACTCAATTGGTGCCAATCACATTAATTATGATGCCCAATGTGGACTCTTTGGAGAGGTCACGAATAATGCAAAAATATGAGACTCTAAGAAAAGAAAAGGAAAATAAAATAATTGTACAAATATACGTGGCTTAAAGGAATGCATCATGTTGGGTACGGGGGACTAATGTTCGTGACTCAATTTTCCTTTTAATAGAGGGAATATGAGCGTGCTAAGACTAGAAAGCCAAACTTGTTCATATCCCATACTCAAGGGATTTTCCTATCTAATCAAGCAAATGATCTAACCTAATTCTAATACTTCAATGAAATGCAAGTCTAATGTCATGTTTCATACAAAGGGGTAAGTAATATACATATAAGGGAAAATATGGGGGAAAGGATATACGTATAAGGAGGGATGTCATGTAAAAAATGATAAAAGACCCTAAAAAATGAAAAATATGCATGAAATGAAGTGATTTTATCACACAATCATGATCTAACGCTCGAAGAGCTCCTAAGGGTCTAGCATTGAACTAGCCCTTTACTAACGTTCTCTCACAAGCATTGGACTTGTGAGAGCTCGAGGGGAAGACCATGACTAGCATTGGACTAGCCACGGTAACGTGCATTCCATCCACATAATCAGATATAATATTAAAAGCAAATAGGCATGCAAAACACATAGTTTCACATAGCACGTAACACATAAGCATGCTTGTCCAGATGCAGAGTCCTAGGGAAAGCGATTAAACACATTGGCATATTAGGCATTTAGTGTGACGCCCCCACTTCTCCCTAAGGTGAACCAAAGGGTATCCGCGGGACGCCTGCCCAGGTCTCGCCAGGACTCACTACAATCCATCATTCAAAAGCTCGAAATATTTTAAGTAACTTCAATACATAATTAAAGTACTTCAAATATCTCACACTTATAATTATGCAGCTTTAAAGCTTAAATACAACCCAACGGAAAAGGGTACAATAGCCATCCGTTATAATATAACTTAAAGTCTTCAAAAGAAAACAATCTAGTACTACTCACGAGCACCTTTGGTCTCAAACCCTGTAAAGAAAACCACAACGTGGGATGAGCTACACAGCCAAATGAGGTTCCAAGACACTCTAACAGTTCAAATAAATCAAGTAAGTTGGGCATATCATATGCATGGTTCAAGGTTACACAATGGCATCTTATCATGAGGTGATAATCATTGTACGGGTAATTTGAGACATTTATCATGGTATGAGGCATTTATCATGAGACAGTTATCATGGTTCAAGACATTGCCATGTATAGTTCACGAGTGATTGGAGCTTATTACAGGTGCGAGTAATTAAGCATGTTACAGGTATGGAGCATTAACATGAAACAGGTATCATGATATGAGTACATTGGATAGGTAACAGGTATAGAGCATGTCACAGGCATGGCTCAGGATTTCATGTTGGCATTTTAGCATGAAACAATTATCATGATACAAGGTAAAACATATACTGTAGGATACGATGTTCCAGTGGAACTCTGTCGGTCATCTGCATCTTATGACTTGCGGATCCCCTCGGTTTGACTGGCCATCACCTTATCCCTCTAGTGGTAATACTCGAGTATACCGAAACGGTGGTCCAGGGTTCCAACCTACCCGACTGAGCCCAGTCCTAGCTCGAGTAGGTCAGTAACCAAGGGCAGGGCCCAAGTTCAGCTTAAAGCTTACAACATGCACAGGTAACCAAGTAATTCGACAAAAGGTAAAATTCATCATTTGAGCAGGTCGAGTGAGGTAAAGTACACACTCGCCTAACAATGATGGACAGCTTCATATAACATGTGATTCATGATAATCAAGTAATCAAATGGATACTTAACACGTAAGCACGTAAGCAATACAAGTTGATTTCATGGGAGCATGTAATTCACGGATATCGAATAGTCATGTAGATTGGAAATCATGTGAGCAAATAGTCAAGTAATCAGGTAGTCATATGGGTTGGTAAACGGTTCACGGTTAACGGTTAACGGTTCACGGTTGATGGGTAACGGTTGAGTAGTGATGGTTAATTGACAGGCATTTGTCATATTAATAGGCCATCATTGGCCGCTATCCCATTTTTACCATGTGAGAGTCGAGGAGATTCACTCCAACGACGTTTGCAACCATAGCATACCAAGTCATGTTATTCGAGCATTTCCAAGCATGAGTTATTCATCTCAAAAGAAAACGAGTGCGATAAAATACACGCTTGACTCCATTTTTCAAAACCGAGTAGGCTAAGCAAGCAATCTAGCAAGTTAAGCATGTATCGAGTTCATATGGTCATTTGATATGATTAATCATTTAATCAATTCATGTAGATATGCAATGCAAGTATACATTCCTTAAATAGACATGAGTATGGTAAATACTTAACACATAGTACTTAACGCTTAATAATCATGAAATAAGCATGTCCTAGACTTATTCAATTACATATTCCTATATGGAACACTCACCTAGTCAAAACAAGCGAGTAGTTCTCAAACAAGTGTTTTAGGTGTCCACTCCGAGATCCTCTTGAAGGTCCCCTCGAGTGCCTGAGCAAACAATAATCAACTACCACTCAAAATCACTACAAATCTCTAATTATCGAGGAAGATTGTACACTAGTACAATCTAAGGAAATCTTATGAAAATGAACCTCAATTACTCGTAAATCGAGATTCAAGAGGAGTTTCTTGAAGTACATGAGCAATCGAGTTTTCATTTTGGAAATCAAGTATAAAATGTTCGAGTAATATCGAAGGGATAAGGAGTATTTGAAAACTCCCCTCCCTTGGAATTCGGAAATTTTTCAGGTTTGATACGATACTTTGAAAAATCGTATTTCACATTCTACATGTCAAAAATTGGAAAACTTGGTACCATTGGAAACCTCTTTGATAGTACTAAAAGTTCTTAGAAGACACTTTTCCACGAATGTAAGTGAAAGGCACTCAAATTTTGGCTCAAAGTTGGTAACTTGAATTACCAAGACAGATTTAAGTTGGTTTTTGGCCAACTTTGGAAATTCGGAAAAATTCACTTGTTTTGAACTAACCTTTGAAATGTGGAAATAAATTAGTGTTGTAATCCAAGAGTATAACAAAACAAGCAGAACAAGAAATGGAGTTTCGAGCACCATGATATAGTAGCTCCAAGTTGCTGAAAAAGTTAAGACTATTGGGCTATTTTCCAGGTTTGAAGACTAGATTCGAAGTATCCTTTGGTCATCGAGTTGGCATTGGAAATACATCAAACTTGGTACACTAAATCTTCCATGTGTGAACAACATTCTACCAAGTTTCATACAAAAACTCTCACGGTAAGGCAGTCATTAAAACAACCAAAGTTTATGAAGAGTTTCAAGGCTAAACTACCTTCTCACTTTTCTTTTGTTTACAAACTTTTTGTACCATGAAATCAGTTCCAAATCTCTCCATTATTGAAACCAAGAGTTCATAAACATCCACTGAGCAATTTAAAGACCATTGACATCCAAATTTTCGAAATAAAACTCTCCAAATCAGATTTGACCATTTGGCTAAGAGAAAGCGAAAAGTTTTCCAGATTCGATGAGCGAATTTTGTGACATCATTTGCATATCAAAATGGTCTTAGAATATTACCAAATTTTACACAATTAAACCTCCATATGAGGATTACTCTTCTATCAAATTTTATTTGAAAATTCACACGGGAAGGTAGTTAAATAAACCATCAAAGTTCAAGAAATTTCCCAAGGTCAAACTGTCTTCTAGCTCTTCTTTCCTTTTTAAACATTTTGTCCAAAGCAACCAACCCAAATCTGGTTTATTTGTGAAACAAAGCCCAAGTAAAATCTAATATAAAGTTTGGTAGATGTTGGACATCAAAGTTTCCAAAACAAGTCCCAAATCATTGTTAGTTACAAATCTGTCCAAGTGGAAAATTCTATCACTGTAGCAATTTCAAACTTTGGCCACAACTCACTCAATTCAACTTGAAATTGGGCGTGGTTGATGGTGTTGGAAAGCTCTCTCATAAAGATGAATTTTATCAGAAGAAACAATTTTCAAATTCTATGACGGCCCCACCTCCCCCTAAGGCGAACCAGAGGGTTCGGCGGGTCGCCTGCCCAGCTCTCGCCAAGACTAACGGTTCGGTATAGAACGAGCTAATACATCCCGAAACTTACCACCGCGGGTAAAAAAAAATAAAAAATAAAAAATAAAATCGAAGTCGGCTATGAATAGTAACCGACCCGTCAGAACCCAACCAAATACCAAGCAAAGATTCCCATCTTGAAACTTAGCATTTATAAGCCAAAGTGGCATACAAAAGTATTCAAAAGTGGATACATGTCTGGTTTGCCAAATCAAAAGGAAAACAGTTCCCAAAAGTACATTTAAGATTTTAATACATGAGCTATACAAATGATATGTTCAACTAGCTCAATTTGGCAGCCATTTGTCAAATCCAGTCCAAAAGTATTTATTTTCCTGTAAGGAAAACAAAAGGAACAGAAAGGGGTGAGCTTGCGCTCAATGAGGTACCAAACATATAGCAGAAAAATCATGGCATTTCACATTTAACAAATCAGATACACATGCCAGATGTAAAGTAAAGTAACTAATGATTCACATAGGAAGGATACAGGTGGCTCTCAGGAGCCAAATTTCCAGTGCAGTACTTGATCCAAACCAGTTGACTCTCCGTCAACGTATATAGAACCAACGCGTCCGTAGACCCACTTCGCACCGAATTCCGTCCACCAAACACCCCTTTACCGGGTCCGCTCACCTCAAACGAACAAAATGGTAATACTCGAGTATACCCGGAATCAAGGGTCTCAATACCCAAAATCCCCGAACAGACTACCGTGGTTCGTTATCTAATCGTCCAGGCCCTTGCCGGCCCGACTCGAATAACTTAGCCACAGGACTGAGCTCATAGGTCATAGAAATCCGAACAGATGTAGACACAGATAACAGATTCAAATTTTGCATAGTAAATTGGCATATGAACAGACAAGAGAACGAGTGTGATAAAGTACACCCTCGTCTCAAACAAATAAACAGACTGCAGAGCAGAAATCAAGTTAAACAGCAATGGAGGGGAGTGGTACACTCACCGGCTCAACTTCAAAAGTTTTCACTTCAGATTGGCCTTAATCGCCAAGAAACCCTAAAATAATCAAAGTAAACTAATTGAAGGTTTCATATCCAAAATCGAGTAAACGGAATGCACAAGTGAGGCTCGACTACACGTCGTACGCCTTGCCAAATAAATACTAATGCAAGGGTGGAAAACATGATTTTCTTGGAAACGAAAAGGTAAGATGAAGACCTAGGCGCAAACAACCCAAAAGCCCTTTGCTCAAATCACAAGTAAATCCAACTAGCCTTCAAGTAAAATTTCGGCAGCATATCCCTTGTTTTTACCTATTTTCCAGCCATCATGGCTTCATTATTTCCTCAAATCAGTCCCAACATCTCACACAAAATTCATCTCATTTCCCAAAAGCCGTTCACTAGGCTCAAAGTAGTACAAGTACAAAAGTTAGCTAGGAAATGACCGGAATAAGAGTAAGCCTTAAAACATGTAAACAAGTACAATGAGACTCGATAAAGAATCATAAATCAATGCCAAATATGACCCCAATAGGGTTCCATAAACATATACAAACTGTGAGAACCCGTATTTTTTTTCCTTAATGTTTTTCCTAGGGTTTTCCCCCTTTAATTGCATGTTTGCTGCATTTTCTGGCGTAGGAAAATTTTCTTGGTAAATTTTATGAGTAATTATAGTTTTTAGATGATTTTTCTAGTATTGGGGAGTTTTTGAAAAATTAAGAGTATATAATGGACGTGGGACCCACTAGTGCGAAAAGTTCAGAAAAATTCGGCCAATTAGGTTAAATTCCGGATACTGTGTGAAATTTATCGGGTGTTAAGAGATAAGTAGAGGATGTGAAGTGATTGATGTGAGAGGAAAAAGAAAAGATGGGATTGCATTAATGGAGGTGACAAGTGTCACCATTGTGTTGGAAGTGACTTATGACTTACTATTCATTTTTTTTTTACTTTTGACCAATTGCTTAAATATCTCAAAAATCACACAAAATTCATTCTTGTCTTCAACCTCTTGGCCGACTTTCTCTCTAGGAAAAGAAGGAAAAACTTCTCCAATTTTCAAGCTTCCAACTAGCTCAAATCCTCCAAAACAATTGCTTAAATTAGTTTCTACACCATAAAATCCCTCCCTTTGGTGCTAGTAAGTGTTTTTGTGGAAGTGTTCAAGGAAGCTAAGGTGTTCTACAACTCCTCTTCTCTTGTTTACTAGGTAAGTGGTGCTTGAACTTTCCCCTACACCTAATGATGCTTAATTTGTGCCTAGTGGAAGCTAAAGTGATGATATTTGTGGTTTATTTCTTGGTTTGAGATGAATTGGTGAAGTTTTCAATTTATTGGAGATTTTTCTGGTTTAATTTGATCATGATGTTGTGGCCTTGTTTTATGATTGGCAATGGCCTATAAAGACTCTAGTAGGTGCAAATTATGGGTAATTGCAACCAATTTTGGGTTTGGAAGGAATTTGAGGAAGTTAGGGTTTCATAACCACCTTTTCTGTCCGGTTTTGTATCATATGGTTAGAGGCCGAATTGGCCTTTCCTTAAAACATGAAAGTTGTAGGTATTGATGTGTTTGAGGTGGCTGTAAAATTTCAGGTCATTTGGAGTAGTGTAGATTGAGATATGTTGATTTTACTGTTGCTGTTCTGGGTTGATCAGAATGTGCGAACTGCGTCTGAAATGGGTTGTTTTGGCTGGAATTGTTTTGGATTTTGTTGTTGGTGTCTTCTGATGAAATGTAGCTTGATGTCCTAGCTATCATATGCCTTTGGAATTTCTGCATTTGGACTGGTATAGACTGAGTTGTACTGATTACAGCATAGTGTGATTTGTAAACCTGCAATTACGGTTCTGGTTTGGTATTCTGCATATTTGACCTAGTTGTGCTAGGATTTGGACTGAGTGGCCTTCTACATTGTTGTAGCCCTGTCTTTTAGCTTTGAAATGGTGGGTCTTACACCCTCATCCGATAAGCTTAGTGCAATTTGTGCCATTACCGCATAATGAAGGCAAAACTGTTTTTGTTGTTATGGCCAAGATGGCTACATTTCCTGATTTTCTGGTTTGCTATAATGCTTATATATGCATATGAAACCTTATTGGGGTCATATTTGGCATGGATTTATGATTAGTTATCGAGTCTCATTGTACTTGTTTACATGTTTTAAGGCTTACTCTTATTTCGGTCATTTCCTAGTTAACGTTTACTTTGAGCCTAGTGAATGGCTTTTGGAAATGAGGTGAATTTTGTGTGAGATGTTGGGACTGATTCGAGGAAATAATGAAGCCTTAATGGCTGGAAAAGTAAGAAATCTAGGGGAAGTGCTACCCGATTTTCTAGGCCGTTTGGTTCTTTTAAGTTGGATTTGCCTTTTGGTAGAAATAAAAGGGCTTTTGGGTTGTTGAACCTAGGTCTTTATGCTATCTTTTTGTTCCCAAAAATCATGTTTTGTACCCTCGCATTAGTAATTATTTGGCGAGGCATACGACTAGTAGTCGAGCCTCATGTGCATTGTGTTTACTCGATTACGGATGTGAAACCTTCAATTGGTTTATTTTGGTTATTTTAGGGTTTCTTGGCGATTAAGGCCAATCTGAAGTAAAAACTTTTGAAGTTGAGGCGGTGAGTGTACCACTCCCCTCCATTGCTGTTTAACTTGATTTCTGCTCTGCAATCTGTTTATTTGTTTGAGGCGAGGGTGAACTTTATCACACTCGTTCTCGTCTGTTCATATGCCAATTTACTATGCAAAATTTGAATCTGTTATCTGTGTCTGCATCTGTTCGGATTTCTATGACCTATGAGCTCAGTCCTGTGGCTAAGTTATTCGAGTCGGGCCGGCAAGGGCCTGGACGATTAGATAACGAACCACGGTAGTCTGTTTTGGGATCTTTGGGTATTGAGACCCTTGATTCCGGTATACTCGAGTATTACCATTTCTGTTCGGTTACGGTGAGCGGGCCCGGTAAAGGGGTGTTTGGTGGACGGAATTCGGTGTAAAAAGGGGTCTACGGACGAGTTGGTTCTATATACATTGACGGAGAGTCAACCGGTTTGGATCAAGTACTGCGCTGGAAATTTGGCTCCTGAGAGCCACCCGTATCCTTCTGATTTGAATCATTGGTTCCTTTGCTTTACATCTGGCATGTGTACTTGAGTTGCTAAACGTGAAATGCCATGATTTTATTGCTATTTGTTTGGTACCTCATTGAGCGTAAGCTCACCCCTTTCTGTTCCTTTTGTTTTCCTTACAGGAAAATAAACACTTTTGGTCTGGATTTGACAAATGGCTGCCAAATTGAGCTAGTTGAACATATCTTTTGTATAGCTCATGTATTAAAATCCTAAATGTACTTTTGGGGACTGTTTCCTTTTCATTTGGCAAACTAGACATGTATCCACTTTTGAATACTTTTGTATGCCACTTTGGCTTGTAAATGCTAAGTTTCAAGATGTGAATGTTTGCTTGATATTTGGTTGGGTTCTGATGGGTCGGTTACTATTCATGGCCGACTCCCGATTTCATTTTATTTTATTTTGGGTTATTTTACTATTTTGATTTGTTTACGCGCGTTTGTAAGTTCCGGAATGAAACAGATAGCTCTAATCTGTTCCATTAGTCCTGGCGAGAGCTGGGCAGGCGGTCCGCCAAACCCTTTGGTTCGCCTTAGGGTAAGGTGGGGCTGTCACACAAACATTTGAGAAAACCAGAAAATTCGGAAATGCAATTAGCTTTGGCCTTGAAAAAACAGTTTTTGACCTCTTTTTGCGGTAATGGCACCAAATGCCCTAGAATTATCGGATGAAGGTATAAGACCCACCATTTCGAAGCTAAAAGACAGGGCTACAATATCACAGAAGGTCACTCAACCCAGTTTTGAGTGCAAACAGGTCCAAAATGCAAGATACCACATCAAAAATGTAAAACAGATTCACCAAAACGCATTCTAGCGGAAACATCATAACTCAGGCTCTACAAGTCCAAATCCATAAATTCCAAAACCAGCTGAAAGCTAAGAAATAGGTCTAAATTTCATAAGAAGGCCTCAACAACCAATTCGGAAGCAATTCAGACCAAAACACCCAATTACAGTCGCAAATCTCAATTTCGGGTAAAACCAGAACAGCAATAGTAATTTCGACTTATCTCATTCCACACTACTCCGATTGACCTGAAATTTTGTAGGCACCTCTGAAATGTCATTCCCTAAAACTTTCATGTTTTGAGATAAGGCCAATTCGGCCTCTATCTATGACCTAAAATTTTGGACAGAATGAAGAACCAAGGAACCCTAATTTTCCAGATTTCTTCCAAAACAGAAATTACTTGCAATCTTCCACTTTTTCCACCTTCTAGAATCATTATATACCATTTCCAATCATCATATATAGCCACACAATCATACTCATATTAAAACAGAAAAATCCCCAAAAATTACAAAAGTTCCTCAATTCAACCAAAAATCACAATATAATCCATAAAGTGGCACCTTATACCACCACTAAGCATCAATTAGGCATCATTAGAGGGAGGAGAGTGGTACTTCATGACTTACCTTTAAAACAAGAGAGAGAGAGCTATGGGTCACCTTAACCTTCCAAATAACTCCACAAATCCACTTACTAACTCTAATTGAAGAGGTTTTATGGAGTAATTTCAAGGTTGGATGGTTAGTTTTGATGATTTGGAGCAAGATTGAAGTGTTTTCTTCCTTGTACTTGGAATAAGAGAGAGAGAAAGAAAGCCTGAGAGGGCCGGCTCTTCTTGAAGATTTTTGGAAGATATTTGGGTCATTTTTGGTTATTTAAGTCAATGGTAAGAAAGTCTTAAGGTAGCCCAATCAAATGGTGACACTTGTCACCTAATTAATGACTCTCTATCTCTTTGTTCCCTCTCACACCAATCCAAATAACATCCTCTACTTATCCCTTAACACCTGGTAAATTAAATCCAGTATCCAAAACTTAACCTAGTTGGCCGAAAATTGCCGAACTTTTCACACTAGTGAGTCCCACGTCCGGTATTCACTCTTAATTTCTCAAAACCTATTCAATACTAGAAAAATCATCTAAAAATTATATTTACTCATAAACTTTATCTAGAAAATTTTCCGGATACAGAAAGTGCAAAAAACAAATCATTGAAAATAAGAAAACCTAGAAATATAATAAAACCTAGAAGTTGGAAAAATTACGGGTTCTCACAAATTCTATCCACAAACAGCTCGTTTTTGAGCATCAAAATACAAGTCCTGTCCTGTCTCCTGGAGAGAAATGAAACAGGACAGTGATTTTCAATCGAATGGTGTGACTCACTCAAGTGGAACCAGAATGTGAAATTGGTACCAATGGAAATCTGGGAATGTCTAGTTTCCAATGCCGCAAACGGCACTTGATTTCAACATCAGAGCAAAGAGTTATGGCCGATACAAAATGACTGCCTGGGCAATACAGGATTCATTTTCCAGTTTTGCTAACTTTGGAAATCAACTCATTTGACCAACCAAACCTCAATATTTTTCAATGAAATTTTATACACCATCTATACAACATATAAACATCATATACAAGCCATTAAACCCTCAAAATTCTGCAGAAAAGGGTACGATCAAAGCAGGGGCAAAATCAGAACTTTTTACTCCATTCACTCCTTGAAGTTTCTACTAGTTATACACCATTAATCTACCATTTTGAGCACTAAACCAACATTAAATCCATCATCAAGCATGAGATCAGTCCCCAAGACAAAGGTGGGAGTTCATAGAGCCCACCCATTTCATTTTACACCATAAACAAGCTAACCCATAGGCATGCAAGAGTTTATATGCGCAATTGAACCTCCATAAAACAAGATTTCGGTAGTTGATCGTTACCTACTAGTGTGGTGAACAAAGTTAGAATTTTTGGCCTTCCTTAGTACAAGAAAAACCATGAATAGCAGCTCCTTTTCTTAGCTCAATGAGATCTCTAAATGTTTAGTTAAGTGTAGTTCGAATTTGGAATGAATTGGAAGAGGTTTGATGAAGATTTGATGAAGGAATTTGCTGAACTAAACTTGGTCCTTTTCTATCTTGATGGCCGGCTGTAATGGTGAGAGGAGAGAGAAGAGAGTGATCAGATTTTAGCTTCCAAGAAAAGCTTGAAGTGTGTGGCCAATTTGTGCAAAAGTCAACTCTACTACCGCGTGCACTCACGCGCGTTTCGTGCTCAATTCCTCTTACGTTTGTTTCACTAGTGCACTAAACTTCTAATGCACTTATATTTATATAAATATTATTCACTCTTAATTGTCCCAAAATAAGGGTCTAAAGTTCCTAAATTTAAATCGCGCGTGTGAAAACGCGTATCTCCAATTTAAGCGCAATAACGCGAAACTTCCGAGAAATTCTTATAACGACAATACTAATAACTATCACTTGAGTATTTAAACATTAAAATACCTAATTTAGATCCATTGTACATATCTCCAATATTTCAAACTTATTGTACTCTCAATTGGTCAAGATTTCCAAAGATGTGTTCACTATTTTCACTAAACGAGCTTTCGAAAATTAATTTTTGAAACAAGTCACTTTAAAAATATAATGAAACTATATTTCCATGTAATTAGATCTCAAGAGCTTAGAAAATAATATTTGGAATAAAATGCCAAATAAATAATTAAATAAGCTAGAAATAGGAGATTAAATAAGTAAATTTTGCGAGTCCTCACATATAGGCACACACAAACACATAGCACACAAGCCCTATCTATTACAAAAGGGGAGGCCCTATTACAATTTAAGGGGAAAGAATAAAAATAAATAAATAAATGAATAAACCCCTAACTATTACAACTCAACATTCAAGTGCCTTTCAAATGATTGAAATCGAGCTAAAATAAATATACAAAAACTAAAGCAAATAAATAAATAAAAACATTCAAGAGGACATGCAGTTTAACATGTAAAGTCACGTAGGCACATAGGGTCAAATAAAGTGAGAAATAAGGAATAGATTGTACCTCCCTTGAGTTGGGGCCCTAATGGAGTGAAATGACTTATTTACGCTCCAAAAATAAAAGAAAAGGTCAAGGTGTAATAGCCCCACCTTCCCCTAAGGCGAACCAAAGGGGTTAGCGGACTGCCTGCCCAGCTCTCGCCAGGACTAACGGATCAGTTTACTTCAAATCTATTACGTCCCGGAACACACCAACGCGCGCAAACAAGTCAAAATCACAAAATAAAAAAAAACGAAAATCGAAGCCGATGATGAACAGTACCGGCCACGTCAGAATCCGGAGTTCAACCAAACATCAATCCAACATATATATACATTGAAATTCAATAGTTACAACCAAAGTGGCATGCCAAAAACTATTCATCAAGGATATACATGTTCGGTTTGCCAATCAAAAGAAAATGAACCCAATACACAATAGGGTTTCATTTAAAGAGCTATACAAAAGACATTTACACTAGCTCAACTTGGCAATCGACTATCCAGTCCAATTCCAAAAGTAATTACATTCCTGTAAGGAAAACAAATGGAACGGAGTGAGCTTACGCCCAGTGAGCGACTATCACATAAGCAACAAAGATCACATAAGCATAATCTTTCATTTCAAGTACACAATTAAGAAGTAAAACAAGTCGGTAAAAGGATACGGACGGCTCTCAAGAGCCCATTTCCACGCTTACATTCTTGATCCAACCTCATTGACCCTCCGTCAATGTTTAAGAATACCCGACCGTAGACTTCACTTCACTTCCATTCCTTCCACCCAACATACCCCAACCGGGCCCGCACTCCAATCAGTAGCTTTTGGTAATACTCGAGTTTACCGGAATCAAGAGTCTCATTACTACAAGATTCCCCAGTACAGTCCCCGAGGCATGTCAATTTTCACGACCAAGCCCTCGCCGGCTCGATTCAATTGACTACCAACGGGGTTGAGCTCAGTAATACAGTAAGGCCGTTGGATATTCGTCCAAACGACACCAAATCAGGTTTCCATGAAATAGAATTCAATAACTCATATATCAAGTTCAATATTACAGTGAAACGGTAAACAGTCATTAACAGTATCAAAAGGGGTGAGGGCGGTCAAGTACACCCTCACCTTAACCACTTCCAATGGCCAAGTAAGCCTTCACGGCATCACAATCACATATATCAAAGCCACATTGTAACATTCATGTGAGTAGTACACTCACCAATCAAGTAGGTGATGTTTCATGCACCGTCGTCAAAAGTACGTCGTGAACCACCGTCACGCCCTAGAACACGTAAACAAGTACAATGAGACTCGATAACGAGTCATAAAGCAATGCATAAGCATATACAAGCATTAAAGGAAACCAGAAATTTCGGAAATGTAACTAGCTTTGGCCCTAAAAAATAGATTTTGTCCTCATTTTGCGGTAATGGTACCAATTTCACTACGATTATCGGATGAGGGTACAAGACCCACCATCTCGAAGCTAAAAGACAGGGCTACAACATCACAGAAGGTCACTCAACCCAGTTTTGAGTGCAAACAGGTCAAAAATGCAATATACTACATCAAAAATGTAAAACAGATTCACCAAAATGCATTCTAGCGGAAACATCATAACTCAGGCTCTACGAGTCCAAATCCAGAAATTCCAAAACCAGCTGAAAGCTAAGAAACAGGGCTACAATAATGTAGAAGATCACTCAGTCCAATTCCTAGCACAACCAGGTCAAATATGCGAGATACTAAACCAGAACCACAATAACGGGTTCACAAACTACATTCTGCTGTAATCAGTACAACTCAGTCTATACAGGTCCAAATTCAGAAATTCTAAAGGTATATGGTAGCTAGGACATCAAGCTACATTTCATCAGAAGACCTCAACAACTAAATCCAAAGCAATTCCAGCCAAAACAATCAATTTCAAACGCAGTTCTTACATTCGGATGAATCAAGAACAGCAATAGTAATTTCGACTTATCTCATTATACACTACTCCGATTGACCTGAAATTTTGTAGACACCTCTAAAATTTCATTCCCTACAACTTTCATGTTTTAAGCTAAGGCCAATTCGGCCTCTATCTAGGACCTAAAATTTCGGACAGAATGCCACCTCAAGAACCCTAGTTTTCTGAAATTTCTTCCAAACCAGAAATTGGTTGCAAATACCAATCATGTACACCTACTAGAGTCATTAACCATCATTTCCAACCATCATAGATAGCCACAACATCATGATCACATTAAACCAGAAAAATCACCAATAAATTGAAAATTTCATCAATTCATCCAAAACCAAGAAATAAACCACATATTTCATCACTTTAGCTCCCATTAGGCACAAATTAAGCTTCATTAAGTGAAGGAGGAAGTTCATTCAACACTCACCTAGTAAACAAGAGAGGAAGAGTTGTTGGACACCTTAGCTTCCTTAAACACTTCACCAAATCACTTACTAGCACCAAATGGAGAGATTTTATGGAGTAGAAACAAGATCAAGCAATTGTTTTGGAAGATTTGAACTAGATGGTAGCCAAGATTTTGAAGAGTTTTCTTCCTTCCTAAGCTCAAGGTGGCCGGCCAAGAAGGTGAAGACAAGAGTGAGTTTTTTGTGATTTTTGAGATATTTATTCAATTGGTAAGAAAGGTCAAAAAGGTGAATAGTTGTCAACAAGTGAAACCAATCCCAACATGACAAGTGTCACTTATTAATGCATTCCTATCCTTCTTTTTTCCTCTCACATCAATCACATCACATCCTCTACTTATCTATTAACACCTGATAAAGTTCAACCAGTATCCGAAACTTAACCTTATTGGTCGAATTTTTCCGAACTTTTCGCACTAGTGGGTCCCACGTCCGTTATATATCCGTAATTTTTCAAAAACTATCCAATACTAGAAAAATCATCTAAAAACTATAATTACTTATAAAATTCACCAGGAAAATTTTCCTAAGCCAGAAAATGCAGAAAACATGCCATTAAAGGAAAAAAAACCCTAGGAAAATTATTAGGGAACTTACGGGTTCTCACACAAGGCATCCCAAATAACCACACATAAATATGAAATTGAACCACTAAAAGAATTTAAATAACTAAAACAGTCCATATTCACAAAATTAGGATCCAATTGAAAGGAAAAAGAAAGTTTGAGGGATCAATTTTGATTGATTTTTCCAATTATTTGGGCCACAGTGGAACAAATGGAGACTTGAGGGGCCAAAGTGCAATTCTTGAAAGATTTTTCATGCAAAATTCATGTAAAAGCTACGGGGCAAGCTTCTGCTACAACAAAAGAGCTTTCAGCATGCCAAAAGTGATCCTTTACAATTTTCAGCCACGGCTTCATCCATAATCCTTCGACAAACAAAACTTTTGAGCCCACTCTAATTGAAATATGTCTAAAACACTTCTTAACAAAGCAATCCTTAAAAGAATTTCATGCAAGTTTCATGCAACCTATGAGCTTCTGCCACCGAAGGAGAAATCTGCTGCATTTTCGTTTACAAAACTCATGTCCCAAACAATCTTTGATCAAACTTTTCCAACCAAACACTCAAAAACTTAATCTAAGCAACGTGACACACAATTTCAACATCGCAACAAACCAAACATAGAAGGAAAATCACACAAATGCTGGAGAAATTTCCAGCAAGCATTCGGCAACCTGATTTGTTCATTTTCCAGCAAGTATTCGATCATAGTTCAAGTATTTCAGACCCTAAACATGCAAACTCAACACCACTTATCCAATTCCTCTTCAACACCAGATTAAGCATGCAACTTAAATGTAAAAACTCAATGAGCATCCATGGAGAATAAAACAGCACAAAAGAATGCAACAGCTTTTTGCTTTGCTGTGAATTTCGCAGCTTCAAACTTGCGTATGTTAAATGCTGAAAACATTGCATTAAACTCTCCATTTATTCACCAAACTCACACACATCTCCAAACCTCCATCTATCACTGATCAAACATAGTCACCTCCCCCCCCAAAGTACCCCAACCGAAATGATCCAGGCCCAAGAAAGCGAGAATAATACAAAATTGCAGCAAAGAAAGGAAAAAAAATGAAACTTGCGGTAAACTGAAGTTAGGATCTACGAAAGTCATGATTTTTCCTAGTCAACCCATCTAATCATTGAATATCAAACTACCCTAAAGCCTTTTAAATGCATTTGAGTCAATCAGACGAAATCTGCAGGGCATCATGAGCCACAAAGGGATGAAATACAATCGTATTCACAAGGAAGGAACAAGAAACTGACCTGACGAACTCAAATCTTCATCAAATATTTGTGTCGAAGCGACAAAAAGCAAAGCTATAATTACTTGCAAGAGTTGGTGAAGCAAAGCAAATTAAAATATGTCCGGAAAATGAATGCGGATTCCAGAAATGAGATTGAGAACGTCGCCGCAGAACTTCGGCGCTGATGAAGTAGTCACTTTGGCTCCTGATTTGACTATCTTCCCGTGGTTTTTTCTTCAAGATCTCTGAATGAAAATCACTCCCCTCACGTTGTATATGTTCTAGATTGCTCAAACAACCCAGAAAGAGATCGATTTGATCGAGAAAATCGTAGCTCAATAGAGCCAAAAATCAGCCTGATCTGAGAAGATTTCGTTCTTTCCCCTCTCCTGTTCTGCCCAGATCTTCATTTCTTTCTCTCTTTCGTTTCTCTCAGATCCTCTCTTCTTGCTCTGATGAACCAAAACCCTTTCTCCCTTCCTTGCTACTCAAATTCTTCCTCAACTTCTCAGCCATTAGCTCCTCCTCTCTATCCCTCTCACTCTATTTTTCGGTCCGCCACCTTCATCTCCCTTCTATCCTCTTTTTTCCCTTTTCTCCACCAATCCCCAGACCGTTCTTTCTTAGCCTCTCCTAGCTCTCTCTCGGTTTCTCTCCCGCTCGGTCACTTTTTTTTCCTTTTTTTCTTCCTGTCTTGCTCAGCCGCAACCCTCTTTTTTGCTTTTTTTCTCTCTTTTTTTTTCAGTTTCTTTCTTGCTCTTCCCCCGTAGCTTCAACCTCTCTAAAAAACCTAGCCTTTTCTCACAGCCGTCATGCCCTCCACCTTGCCCGTAACTCTTTTTTCCTTTTTCCAGCTTTCGGTTTTCTCCTCTTCAGCCGCTGTTCCCAAAACCTTCTCAAGCTCTCTCCTAATACCCTAGCCGTCTGCTCTATTCCTTGTTGTTACCCCTTTTCAGCTCTTCATCAGCTTTTTATATGGGAAACTTATCACCGAAACCTAGCATCTAAGGCGCAAAAATAAACTCCATTTTTTTTTGAATTTTTTACAACCTTAGATCTTCATGGTTTCTGATAAACCTTGGATCAAGCCAAGTGTTTTCTGTTAGGATCATCATACGGAGGAGAAAAAAAAATGAATAAAATAGTGGAGCTGGAATTTTTTCGTATCTGCGTTTTGTAAACGAAAATGTAGAGGAAAAGTTTGGATCATATGCTTCTTAGGGTCCGTGAGCTCGCATTTTTCTTTCTTTTTCACTTTAAAAAAAAGAATCATTTAATTAATAATAAACAAAATAACCAAAATGACAATTTAAGTAAAAATCAGATGCAATGAACAAAACTAGGAATAAAAGATAAAATGCTAAGATTTTTCTGTTTTTTTTCTTTTTCCTTTTTTTTCTTTTCTTTTTAATGAAATAAGCAAAAATTAAAACAAAAATCAACTATATATAAAAAAAACCAAACTTTTGGTGTCTACATCCCCTAAATTATTGCTAAACTGATTTTCTGTACTTGCAAATTGCTATTTGAATGTCTTTCTTGACTGTTTATCTTGTATGAGACGAGGGTGTACTTTACCACACTCGTTCTCTTGCCTGTACTGAACGAACTGGAATCTATTACTTGTGCTTGTTATGTACTTGGACTTGTTACTTGCACTTGTTATGAGATCGTTTGGAAGTGTGTCCAACGATCTTCCTGTTAAACTTGAGCTCAACCTCATGGGGAGTTAATTAAATCGAGCCAACAAGGGATCGGTCGAGATAATTGACAATCCATGTGTACCTGTTCCTGGGGAATTTTTGGGTATTGAGACTCTTGATTCCGGTATACTCGACTATTACCATTCCTGTTCCTGTTTGGCGTTCGGGCCCGGTAAGGGGTATGTTTGGTGAATGGGGTTTTGGCGTTAAAGTGGTGTTCTACTGGACTGGTTCCTTTATTTGAACGTTGACGGAGAGTCAACGAGGCTGGATCAAGTATAGCAATGGGGATTTGGCTCTTGAGAGCCACCTATATCCTTTACATTGTGATGTTCATTCATTTCTCGTATTTGATGTAAATATGTGCCTCCAAAGTGCTTTCTCATGAATTCTACTGATTCTACTGTTTATACTGTTGGTACCTCATTGAGCTTTTAGCTCACCCTGTTCCGTTATCCTTGTTTTCCTTATAGGAAACCATCTTTTGGAACTTCAATGTTTTGAGGAATGAGTTGAGCTAGTTAGAAATTCTTTTGTTCTTTTGGTATAGCTCCTCGACAATTTGGAAACCCTAAATGTATCTTAATACAATGTTTCCTTTTGGATTTGTAAACTTACTAATATGTATATTTTAAAGTGTTTCCCCATGTTTATGTAACATATGTATTTGGGAATGTACATTCTTTCATGGCAAACAAAGTTTACCTGTACTTGGTTGGATCCTGCATGGCGGCGGCCCTTCCATTTCATTTTGATTCGTGTAATTTTATTCCGGTTTTGATGGAGGTATGACTGAGTCCTGGCGAGAGCTAGGCAGGCGGTCCGCCGAACCCTTTGGTTCGCCTTAGGGTGAGATGGGGCTGTCACATTCAATTACTTCACAAGGTAGTAAACATAGTCAACCAAAACACAAAATGCAATGGCCTTTGAATAAGTATCAGCCCGACTAATTTTGACAAAACCATTAAAGTAAACTAAGTCACCAGCTTAGTGATTGGTGGAGCCAAAAGTCTCTACTACTTCAGTAGGATCATTTTCATTTCCCGCACTAGGGGTTTTAATCGCATGTCCCTTATCAAGTATCTTGCCATTCTCCACTTGTTCAATTAAGGTAACACACATAACCATCGACTATCCATCCTATCTCTAATTTCATGTACTACCCTAGCAGGTTGGTTCTTAGCTTTCGAAACTGCTCGCTAAGAGCCTTTGTCTTCTCCTCGCTCTTCAAGTGCCTCAGTCTCTATTTCAGAAATTCTAGCAGTCTAGGCATCGACAATTGCCCTCGGTCCTCGATTATCCTCTCGAACTACCCTAGTTTCCTCGGATAGCCACTTCCGATGATCGACCACTATTTACCCCCCATTATTTGGGTACGAGTAAGTTCTTTGGAAATCACAGGAAGTCCTAGTTCGGTGAGTTGGGTAATTCCTTCAACGAACTCCTCTAGGCCCTTTCCAACAATGGTCACCGGAACGCGTCCCCAAGACTGTTCAATACCACCGTTACAATTAAAATTAAAAGCTTAAATGGGTCCAAGTATACTAAATAAACTAGATTTGATCATCATATACTATCCCACATATCTCTTATAAGATCGAGACTCCCAATTGTCCATTAATTCAAATCTAGGTTCAAATTATCAGTCCACAAGCGGTCACTTAACTTTCCAACAAGTTTCCCAGTCTGGCATCCTAAACTTCAAGTCTAGGATACACTACAGAGATCTGAAGCCTAAACTCTGATACCAACTATGACGCCCCCACTTCTCCCTAAGGCGAACCAAAGGGTATCCGCGGAACGCCTGCCCAACTCTTGCCAGGACTCACGACAATTTCCGTTCAAGCTTAATGAAAAACCAACCATCACGATGATATAAGTAAGAAAGGGAGGTCACTCCCTTAATAACATTCAAACTTACATCACGAGTTCCAAAATACATCAGGTATACAATCCTTACATCAAATCCCAGGTTACATCAAATCCCAAAATATACAATAATCAAAAGTCTAGCCAGGTATATTGAAAACCCTAATACAATAGTACATTCAAAAGGAGTTTCTCTGAGGTTCACTTTAGATCTTTCCTGTTAAGAAAAACAAATCTACTGGGTGAGCAAAACGCTCGTGAGGCCAAGAACACACATGCAAACACATTGTTCAAGTAACAATCCCAATTTAACAAGTAGAGCAATAATATTAAACAGAAACAATTGAAGGATACAGGAGCTCTCAGGAGCTATTTTCCACTTGCACAATCACAAACCTCCACGAGTTGACACTCCGTCAACCGGGTAGGTTATAGTCCATAGAACTTCACTTACACAATCCCCTTTCATCTTACATACCCATGTACCGGGCCCGCAGGACATTTATGAGGTGATACTCCTCGAGTATGCCAAGCAAGACCTCTCAATAGGTCAGGCTTATAATCTCATGGTTCACTAAGGAGCCCGACCAAACCTATGCTGGCTCGAGTCCATGGTTAGCCAGTGAGATTTGGGCATCCCCCACTTACCACTTGAGTCGAGGAGTTCACTCCGATCGACTTATGCAGCCATAGTATAAATAATCACTTAAACATTTCACTTAACAAGTCACTTCAAGTATTTCATATCACGAAATTCAAGTATACTTCACTTAAATGAGAACAAGTACGATAAAGTACACACTCGACTCAGTATTTTCAAAATGTTCTATTATCAAAAGCAATTAACACGTTTTCACAAACTTGACACTCACCGAGTGATTCAAGTAGCAAGCACAAACGATGGTTTAGGCGTCTCCCGTGAGATCCTCTGGAAGATCCTCTCGAGTGCTTGAGTATTTAATAATAGACTATCACTTCTAAACCCCAATTATTAAGGAAGATTGCACACTTATACAATCTAAGAAAATTTCACGAAAATGAGCCTTAATTACTCGTAAATCGATGCTCAAAAGTGAAGTTTTAAAACACAAGCAAAAATCAAGTTTTCATCTTCAAAATCAAGTATAAAACGTTCAAGTGATATCGAGGGAAAAGGAGAATTCGAAAAACTCCATTTCCTTAAGTTTCAAAAATTTTAGCTTTGATATGAGATCTTTGAAAAATCGTATCTCACTCATTACAAGTCTAAAATTGGAAAAATTGGTACCGTTGGAAACTTCTTCCAAAGTACTAAAAGTTCCTAGAATACACTTTCCCATGATTCCTAATGGAAGGCACTCAAAAGTTGGCTCAAATTTACTTTTTTAGGCTTGCGAGACAGTTTTGAGATTGGGTTTTTGCCAAATTTGGAAATTCGGCAAAATTCACAGAATTTGAACTAGCCTCTCAAATTTGAAACTCAATTAGAGTTACAATCAAAGTTGAAAACAAAACAAGAGGAACAAGAATCGGAGTTTTGAGCACCAAGATATGGCGGCTCAAAGTTGCTGAAAAATGAGACCGTTGGGCCAATTTTCCAGATTTAAATCACTGACTTTGGGACGTTTGTTGAATATCGAAACGGATTTAGAATGGAACCAAATTTGCTGAAAAATTCATTCAGGAAGTTGGTTAAAGAAACCATCAAAGTTTCCAAAACTCCAAGGCAAAGCTGCCTTGCACCTCTAGTTTCCCTTTCCTCAAACCTTTGGCCAATAAAAATGCATAAAACATGTCTCATTTATGATAACCAGGTCAAATAAGGATCCAAGATACATTTTTTAGGTGATTTACCCCAAGAATTTCGAATAGCAAGTCCCAAGTCATGATTGGTTACAAATCTGTCCAAAATAAGGGTTTTCTCCTCACAAAGTCAGTTTCGAAATCTGGTCATAAATCACTCAATTCAACTCAGAATTGAGCATGGTTGGTGGAGTTGAAAACTAGATTCATAAAGCTACAATTGCTTAGAAAAAATCATTTTCAAAATCTGTCCACAACTGGCTCATATTTGAGCATCAATTCACTGCTCAAAACAGAGCTCCTAGTGTAGATGCGAAACAGGACAGTCAGGTTCAAACGATTGGTATGGACTACTCAGGTGGAATCAGAACATGCATTTTATACCGTTGGAAAGATACGAATGTCTAGTTTCCAGTGCCATAAACAGAATTTGATTTAGATGTTGGAGCAAAACGTTATAGCCAAAACAAAAACACTGCCAGAGGAGTTACGGGAAAAATTTCCAGTTTTGCTGATTTCCGAAAACACATCATTTGGCAAACCAAATCATGAAATTTTTTATGAAACTTTCTACACAACCTATATTACACATATACATCAGAAAGAAGTCATTAGAACTACCAAAAATTGCACTAAAGGTCACGAGAAAGACAGGGGCAGAAATGGAAAATTTTCCCTCTTCACACCCTTTGAGTTTCCACCAACAACACAACATTATTCCACTAAATTAAGCACTAAACCAACATTAATAACACCATAACTCATCAAATCAGTCCATCCAACCACAGTGGGAGTTCATAGAGCCCACACATCAATATTTCCAACATAATAAAGCCACCCACATGATTATCTAAGCTTATACGCGCAATATAACTCCCATAAGTGAAGATTCAAGGGGTTGATCGTTCATTACCTTCCTAGATGATCAAGACAGAAATTTTTGGTCCAATGGAGCTCAAGTAAACCATGCAAATGAAGCCTCTTTCCTAGCTTAAGATGCTCTCCAAGTGATTAGCAAAGTGTGGTTAAAGTTTGGTGCGATTTGGTGAAGATTTAGTGGTGAAACGAAGAAGAATTTGGAGCCGTTTTTTCTTCCTCCTTGGTTGGCTGTTTGAGTGAAGAGAGAGAAGGAAAAAATCTTGTGGAGTTAGCTTCTAAAGTAAGCTTGATAGTTGGGTGTTTTGTGCACAAAAGTCAACCGTGAATTGTGCGCGTACGCGCGCGTTTCATGCCCAATTCCTCTCGGTTTTATTTCACTAGCGCACTAAACCTCTAATTCACTTACATTCATATCATTATCATTCACTCTTAGTAATCCCAAAATAATGGTCTAAGGTTCCTCAATTAATCGCGTACGCGGAAACGCGTACTTCCAATTTATACGAGATAAAATGAAATTTCCAAGAAATTCTTATAACGATAGTATCACTAACTAATACTTGAATACTTAAGTATAAAAAAACCTATTTTAAGACTAATGTACAAGTCTCCCATTTTCCAATCTTATTGTACTCTCAAATCGGTTATTGTCTCCAAACGCGTATTCACTATCCTAGCTAAACGAGCTTCCCAAAAATTAATTTTTGAAACAAGTCACTTTAAAAATATAAGTAAGCTATAGTTCCATGTAATTAGCTCTAAAAAGGTTAAAATAAAATATTCGGAGTGAACGGGCATTTAAATATTTAAATGGGCTAGTAATAGGGTTTAAAATAGGAAAATTTGTGAGTTCTCACATGAGTCTAGTATTACTTTCTCAAATCTCCAATAAATTTACATCAGCGTGTTTTTTGGAAAACTATCGACGCGCCAGTAATAAGCACTTAATTAGAACTTATTCACCTTTAATTTCTCAATTAAATTTTCTTAATCCACTATTGATCATTCTTAATTTCCCGAAGTTAATTACACTCTCGAATAGAATATCATTTCGAAACACATGTACTCATTATTTCTCACTTAAACGAACCTCTAAAAATTAAATTTGCTAACGGGACGTTTTAAAAACATAAGGAAGACATTGTTCCATATGAATAGATTTAAAATGGTTGAAATAAATTATTTGGAGAAAACAGGTGAATAAATATTTAAATAAACCAATAATATTCAATAAAAATAAGAAATTTTTCGGGTCCTCACATGCATGCTTTAAAAAACAAAAATAAAATAAACCATACACAAAATGCGATGACATTAATATAGAAAACCCCAGTTTAGTGAGTTTTTCTAATATTAGTCTAAGAAATTTGCCCGATGCTTGATTCACTAAATTTTAATTACTTTAAAGTGAACTAGTTTTCATTTGTTTAAGAGAAAGTGCAAATATTAACTTTTAATTTGTCATTTTGTAGTAAAAGTGTGGATTACTTGCATTTTTGTAGTAGTTTACAAAAATCATTAAATCTGAAATACTGAAATTTGAGAAACCCAAAATTATGCTTAGAGTTTTGAGTTTTATAGGATTTTTTTTCCTTTTCTTTTCTGGATGTTTTAGTAAATCATATTATTGTCCATCCTAAGGTTAGAAATGGAGAGAATTTGGGGCCTCAGTAATTGCTCGTGCATTTGTTTGCGACAATATGAAAATCGGGACAATAAGCATAGACATGAAATCACAAAGTATAGCCAACATTTAGTCCTTTTCGTAAGTTTATCACTTGTACTATGTCCAGCACCTTGATATTCAATCACTTCTTCTTACATAATTGAACTTCATCTTCTACTAATAATAGATGTGCTTCTAAGCTTTTCTTACCGATTGTTGGTAAAAATTGGGATTTCATATCTATCTAAAGTTTATGAATTGTAAGAACTTAAGTTTTGCCTTGTTTATGTTTGTTAATATGCCTCAATAACATTTGTTTCAGCCAATCTTCCCACTAACTCCACTAACCTTTAGCCATAACACTCAAAACATTCACCCAAAATCTATTTCATTCTATCTCCAAGAGACCAGCCGAGAGAGAGAGAGTATTTAGAGCAAAAGAAATCCCATTTCCTCCTATCCCTGGTCAGCCGAGAAAGTAACGCTATTTCAGCCAAAACTTCTCCAAATCCTCCATAATCCATAAAGCAAAAACTGAGAGAGGAAAACTAACAAGCAGGGGAGGTTAGCCTGCTTCTCATTTCACCATTTCCAGCTAGTATTGAACTAAGAACAATATGGAAATCCAGCTTTGAAGCCGAGAAAGGAACAAGTGCATCAATTCTTCATTTTCTAGCTTTCTTTGGTCAAAAACAGGGCTTCCCCATGAGCCATGGCTACCCTTCTGCCTTCGGCTGAGGGGCAAGGGCTGTCTCTGTCAGTGCGAAAGTCCTTTTTCCAATTGTTTACTGAACTTTCCTCTTCTCCCATCCGTGTGAAACCTGTGACGACTTACAAAGGAGAAGCAGTGGTGGTCTTCTCCAAACAAGATGCTGAAAAACTGGCAGCACCATATCGATGGGCATTAGTGGGAAGGTTCTCTCACGGAAGGCCTTCATTGGAAGAAATCCGCAAGTTTCTTGCTACGCTGAATCCAAAAGACCAAGTCTCTGTTGGGTTGTTAGATTATCGCCATGTTCTCCTCAGGTGTGCGATGAAAGTGGATTTCAACAGAATTTGGACGCAAGGCATATGGCAGTTGGGGAAGTTTCCTATGCGTATCTTCTGCTGGACAAGAGATTTTCACATCCACAAGGAGTCGTCACCAGTTCCAGTCTGGGTTTCTTTACCAGCGCTACCCATTCACTTCTTTAATAAGCACTCACTATTTTCAATCTGTGAGAACCCGTAATTTTCATTTTCTAGGTTTTAGAATTTTTCATGGCTTGTTTTCTGCATTTTCGTGATTAGAAAATTTTTTTTATATAATTTTAAGGAGCAGATATAGTTTTTAGATGATTTTTCTAGTATCGAATGGATTTTGAGAAATTAAGAGCGTATACCGGACGTGGGACCCACTAGTACGAAAAGTTCGGAAAAATTCGGCCAACTAGATTAAGTTTTGAATACTGGAATTATTTTACCGGGTGTTATGAGATATTTAGAGGTTACCAAGTGGTTGGTGTGAGAGAGACAAAAAAGTTAGGCAAGTAATTAATGAAGGTGACATGTGTCACCATATGATTAAATCTTGTTTTGACTTACTATTCAACCTTTTACCAATTACTAAATAAAACCAAAAATTGACCAAATATCTTCCATTTCTTACAAGCTTGTGGCCGAACCTCTTGCTCAAGAGAAGAACAAAATCCTCCAACTTCCTACCTCATAATCTTGCTCCAATCTTCAAATTAAACCGATACAATTTCAAATCACTCCATAAAACCTCTCCACTTAGTGATTTTGAGGTGATTGGTGAAGTTATTTGGAAGGTTAAGGTGACCCATAGCTCTCTCTCTCTTGTTTTAAAGGTAAGTCATGAAGTACCACTCTCCTCCCTCTAATGATGCTTAATAGATGCTTAGTGGTGGTATAAGGTGCCACTTTATGGATTATATTGTGATTTTTGGTTGAATTGATGAACTTTTGTAATTTTGGGGATTTTTCTGTTTTAATATGAACATGATTGTGTGGCTATATATGATGATTGGAAATGGTATATAATGATTCTAGAAGGTGGAAAAAGTGGAAGATTGCAAGTAATTTCTGTTTTGGAAGAAATCTGAAAAATTAGGGTTCCTTGGTTCTTCATTCTGTCCGAAATTTTAGGTCATAGATAGAGGCCGAATTGGCCTTAGCTCAAAACATGAAAGTTGTAGGGAATAATATTTTATAGGTGCCTACAAAATTGCATGTCAATCGGAGTAGTGTAGAATGAGATAAGTCGAAATTACTATTGCTGTTCTGGTTTTACCCGAAATTGGGATTTGCTTTGTAATTGGTTGTTTTGGTCTGGATTGCTTCCGAATGAGTTGTTGAGGCCTTCTGATGAACTTTATCCCTGTTTCTTAGCTTTCAACTGGTTTTGGAATTTCTGGATTTGGACTTGTAGAGCCTGAGTTATGATATTTCCGCTAGAATGCGTTTTGGTGAATCTGTTTTACGTTTTGATGCAGTATCTTGCATTTTTGACCTGTTTGTACTCAAAACTGGGTTGAGTGACCTTCTGTGATGTTGTAGCCCTGTCTTTTAGCTTCGAAATGGTGGGTCTTACACCTTCATCCGATAATCATAGGGCATTTGGTGCCATTGCCGTAAAAAGAAGTCAAAAACTATTTTTTTCAGGGCCAAAGCTAATTGCATTTCTGAATTTTCCGGTTTTCTCTAATGATTGTATATGCTTATGGAACCCTATTAGGGTAATATTTGGCATTGATTTATGATTAGTTATCGAGTCTCATTGTACTTGTTTGTATGTTTTAAGGTTTACTTTTATTCCGGTCATTTCCTAGTTAACTTTTACTTTGAGCCTAGTGAATGGCTTTTGGAAATGAGGTGAATTTTGTGTGAGATGTTGGGACTGATTTGAGGAAATAATGAAGCCTTAATGGCTGGAAAAGTAAGAAATTTAGGGGAAGTGCTGCCCGATTTTCTAGGCCGTTTGGTTCTTTTAAGTTGGATTTGCCTTTTGGTAGAAATAAAAGGGCTTTTGGGTTGTTGAACCTAGGTCTTTATGCTATGTTTTTGTTCCCAAAAATCATGTTTTGTACCCTTGCATTAGTAATTATTTGGCGAGGCATACGACTAGTAGTCGAGCCTCATTTGCATTTTGTTTACTCGATTATGGATGTGAAACCTTCAATTGGTTTATTTTGGTTATTTTAGGGTTTCTTGGCGATTAAGGCCAATCTGAAGTAAAAACTTTTGAAGTTGAGCTTTTGAAGTTGAGTCGGTGAGTGTACCACTCCCCTCCATTGTTGTTTAACTTGATTTCTGCTTTGCAATCTGTTTAATTTGTGTGAGACGAGAGTGTACTTTATCACACTCGTTCTCTTGTCTGTTCATATGCCAATTTTGGTGTCAATCTGAATCTGTATCTGTATCTAATATCTGTATCTGTATCTGTTCGGACGTCGTTTGGAAACTTGTAACCAACGACCTTTCTGTGACCTATGAGCTCAAATCCTGTGGCTAAATTATTCGAGTCGGGCCGGCAAGGGCCTGGACGATCAGATAACGAACCACGGTAGTCTGTTTTGGGATCTCTGGGTATTGAGACCCTTGATTCCGATATACTCGAGTATTACCATTTCTGTTCGGTTACGGTGAGCGGGCCCGGTAAAGGGGTGTTTGGTGGACGGAATTCGGTGTAAAGAGGGGTCTACGGACGCGTTGGTTCTATATACGTTGACGGAGTGTCAACCGGTTTGGATCAAGTACTGCGCTGGAAATTTGGCTCCTGAGAGCCACCCGTATCCTTCTGATTTGAATCATTGGTTCCTTTGTTTTACATCTGGCATGTGTACTTGAGTTGCTAAACGTGAAATGCCATGATTTTATTGCTATCTGTTTGGAACCTCATTGAGCACAAGCTCACCCCTTTCTGTTCCTTTTGTTTTCCTTACAAGAAAATAAACACTTTTGGTCTGGATTTGAAAAATGGCTGCCAAATTGAGCTAGTTGAACATATCTTTTGTATAGCTCATGTATTAAAATCCTAAATGTACTTTTGGGGACTGTTTCCTTTTTATTTGGCAAACTAGACATGTATCCACTTTTAAATACTTTTGTATGCCACTTTGGCTTGTAAATGCTAAGTTTCAAGATGTGAATGTTTGCTTGGTATTTGGTTGGGTTCTGACGGGTCGGTCACTATTCATGGCCGACTCCGGATTTCATTTTATTTTATTTTGGGTTATTTTACTATTTTGATTTGTTTACGCGCGGTTGTAAGTTCCGGAATGAAACAGATAGCTCTAATCTGTTCCATTAGTCCTGGCGAGAGCTGGGCAGGCGGTCCGCCGAACCCTTTGGTTCGCCTTAGGGTAAGGTGGGGCTGTCACAGGTGGTATCAGAGCTCCTATTGAGCTCGTGCCGGGAGAGGGTTCTCGGACTGTGGGGATTGACTTGTTAAGTGTGGAACAATTGTCTATTGTTGGAGACCTTAGTTAGTTATGCCAGGTAGGAATCTCTAATATGGATGATTTACTCTTGGGACCGGCCGGCTCGAGTTGTGAATTATCTTAGATGGGATTCTTGTGCCCGGATACGGAAGAGATGTGAGCCTAGGTTAAAAAGGACTTGGGCGAACTAGGAATGTAATTCTATGGAACTTCGCGTGGTCTATTTGGGTATTGTTAAGCTTGATCACTCTTGATTAAGATATAAACGGTGTTGTTTTCGTAGTTTAAGGACGGAGCCCTAGAGAGAAAAGATTTTCGTTAGTGATTGTTGTACTTGTGACCTAGTGTGTCTATAATACTTTTGGATAACCCCGCTACTTTCATGGATTTGTATCTAATTGACTGCTATTGTGTGGCTTGCTTGATACAGTTATGTTATATAGGTATACTTTTGATCTGTACGTACCTTTTGCTACTTGCTTTTGCCTACCTATGTTTAATATTATATTCCCGTTTCGACCCTAGATTTATTAGACCAATGGAAGGCACTCGTAGTGGACGGGGCCGTGGGCGTGGAAATAGGCAACCTACGCCTGAAAGGTGTACTGGGGAAACCTCATCTGGACCAAACCCTGAACCTAGGGTTGACTCCAATGTCCAAATAGCTGCTGCCATGCAGCAAATGACTGATTTGCTAGCCCAAGTGGTGCACCAACAAGGTCAAAACCCTAACCACAACCCTGGGAATCCTGGTAATCACATTGAGGGCGAGGATAGAGCCCTTGAGAGATTTCAGAAGTTCTCCCCACCCAAATTTCTTGGAGGCCCTGATCCTGACGTAGCTGAGAAGTGGCTGGAGAAGATGATCGATATTTTCGCTGCCTTACACTATACCGAGGAGAGACAGGTAACCTTTGCTGTCTTTCAACTAGAGGGAGCCGCCCGTTCCTGGTGGAATGTTATTCGAATGAAATGGGAAAGAGAACAAACCCCGAGGACGTGGGCGAACTTTATGAGGGAATTTAATGCCAAGTTTTTCCCTCCTCTCATCCAAGAAAAGAAGGAAGATGAATTCATTCGGCTTCGCCAGGGAACTCAAACCGTAGCCGAGTATGAGAGTCAATTCACTCGGTTGTCTAAGTTTGCGCCTGAACTGATCGTCACTGAACAAAGACGGATAAGGCGTTTTATTCAGGGACTAAATGTTGAGATTCAAAAGGATTTAGCGGTAGCTCAACTTAGTACCTTTAGTGATGCTGTGGAGAAAGCTCAGCAGATAGAAGATGCGAGGCTACAAGTGAGAAATTTCCAAACCAAGAAAAGGGGCTTTCCTGGGAGCAGCTCGGAACAAGCGGATAATAATACAACCCCTAAAGTTCGAAAGGGAAACGGGGAAGTACGGATACCGGGGGTGACAGGTGGTGTTCCACAGGGGGAATCAGTTTCTGCTACTCGTGGTCCCTGTGGATATTGTGGAGGGCCAAATCATACTGAAGCAAATTGCTGGAAGAAAGAAGGAAAATGTTTGCGCTGTGGAAGCGCCGAACATCGGATTGCTAACTGTCCAGCTCGCCTGCGCGAGCGGAGAGGGACTCTGCCACCAACCAAGCCTAATTCTCAGCAACCAGCCAAGAGCAACCCTGGACAGACGAAAGGAGAAGGGACGGGATCGAAGGCACCAGCTCGAGTATATTCTTTAGAGCAGCACCAGGTCCCTGACTCGTCTGAGAGCGGAGAAGGTACAATCCGTTAGGTACCCTAGATTTTAAAAAAAAAAATTCCATTGGTGAGAAAATTTCGAGGGCGAAATTTCTTTAAGGGGGAGAGAGTGTGAGAACCCGTAATTTTCATTTTCTAGGTTTTAGAATTTTTCATGGCTTGTTTTCTGCATTTTCGTGATTAGAAAATTTTTTTTATATAATTTTAAGGAGCAAATATAGTTTTTAGATGATTTTTCTAGTATCGAATGGATTTTGAGAAATTAAGA
Source organism: Coffea arabica (assembly GCF_036785885.1). NCBI lineage: Eukaryota > Viridiplantae > Streptophyta > Magnoliopsida > Gentianales > Rubiaceae > Coffea > Coffea arabica. The sequence goes on from NC_092316.1 coordinate 23,865,060, forward strand.
GCGTATACCGGACGTGGGACCCACTAGTGCGAAAAGTTCGGAAAAATTCGGCCAACTAGATTAAGTTTTGAATACTGGAATTATTTTACCGGGTGTTATGAGATATTTAGAGGTTACCAAGTGGTTGGTGTGAGAGAGACAAAAAAGTTAGGCAAGTAATTAATGAAGGTGACATGTGTCACCATATGATTAAATCTTGTTTTGACTTACTATTCAACCTTTTACCAATTACTAAATAAAACCAAAAATTGACCAAATATCTTCCATTTCTTACAAGCTTGTGGCCGAACCTCTTGCTCAAGAGAAGAACAAAATCCTCCAACTTCCTACCTCATAATCTTGCTCCAATCTTCAAATTAAACCGATACAATTTCAAATCACTCCATAAAACCTCTCCACTTAGTGATTTTGAGGTGATTGGTGAAGTTATTTGGAAGGTTAAGGTGACCCATAGCTCTCTCTCTCTTGTTTTAAAGGTAAGTCATGAAGTACCACTCTCCTCCCTCTAATGATGCTTAATAGATGCTTAGTGGTGGTATAAGGTGCCACTTTATGGATTATATTGTGATTTTTGGTTGAATTGATGAACTTTTGTAATTTTGGGGATTTTTCTGTTTTAATATGAACATGATTGTGTGGCTATATATGATGATTGGAAATGGTATATAATGATTCTAGAAGGTGGAAAAAGTGGAAGATTGCAAGTAATTTCTGTTTTGGAAGAAATCTGAAAAATTAGGGTTCCTTGGTTCTTCATTCTGTCCGAAATTTTAGGTCATAGATAGAGGCCGAATTGGCCTTAGCTCAAAACATGAAAGTTGTAGGAATGATATTTTATAGGTGCCTACAAAATTTCAGGTCAATCGGAGTAGTGTAGAATGAGATAAGTCGAAATTACTATTGCTGTTCTGGTTTTACCCGAAATTGGGATTTGCTTTGTAATTGGTTGTTTTGGTCTGGATTGCTTCCGAATGAGTTGTTGAGGCCTTCTGATGAACTTTATCCCTGTTTCTTAGCTTTCAACTGGTTTTGGAATTTCTGGATTTGGACTTGTAGAGCCTGAGTTATGATATTTCCGCTAGAATGCGTTTTGGTGAATCTGTTTTACGTTTTGATGCTAGTATCTTGCATTTTTGACCTGTTTGTACTCAAAACTGGGTTGAGTGACCTTCTGTGATGTTGTAGCCCTGTCTTTTAGCTTCGAAATGGTGGGTCTTACACCTTCATCCGATAATCATAGGGCATTTGGTGCCATTGCCGGAAAAAGAAGTCAAAAACTATTTTTTTCAGGGCCAAAGCTAATTGCATTTCCGAATTTTCCGGTTTTCTCTAATGATTGTATATGCTTATGGAACCCTATTAGGGTAATATTTGGCATTGATTTATGATTAGTTATCGAGTCTCATTGTACTTGTTTGTATGTTTTAAGGTTTACTTTTATTCCGGTCATTTCCTAGTTAACTTTTACTTTGAGCCTAGTGAATGGCTTTTGGAAATGAGGTGAATTTTGTGTGAGATGTTGGGACTGATTCGAGGAAATAATGAAGCCTTAATGGCTGGAAAAGTAAGAAATTTAGGGGAAGTGCTGCCCGATTTTCTAGGCCGTTTGGTTCTTTTAAGTTGGATTTGCCTTTTGGTAGAAATAAAAGGGCTTTTGGGTTGTTGAACCTAGGTCTTTATGCTATCTTTTTGTTCCCAAAAATCATGTTTTGTACCCTTGCATTAGTAATTATTTGGCGAGGCATACGACTAGTAGTCGAGCCTCATTTGCATTTTGTTTACTCGATTATAGATGTGAAACCTTCAATTGGTTTATTTTGGTTATTTTAGGGTTTCTTGGCGATTAAGGCCAATCTGAAGTAAAAACTTTTGAAGTTGAGCTTTTGAAGTTGAGTCGGTGAGTGTACCACTCCCCTCCATTGTTGTTTAACTTGATTTCTGCTTTGCAATCTGTTTAATTTGTGTGAGACGAGAGTGTACTTTATCACACTCGTTCTCTTGTCTGTTCATATGCCAATTTTGGTGTCAATCTGAATCTGTATCTGTATCTAATATCTGTATCTGTATCTGTTCGGACGTCGTTTGGAAACTTGTAACCAACGACCTTTCTGTGACCTATGAGCTCAAATCCTGTGGCTAAGTTATTCGAGTCGGGCCGGCAAGGGCCTGGACGATCAGATAACGAACCACGGTAGTCTGTTTTGGGATCTCTGGGTATTGAGACCCTTGATTCCGATATACTCGAGTATTACCATTTCTGTTCGGTTACGGTGAGCGGGCCCGGTAAAGGGGTGTTTGGTGGACGGAATTCGGTGTAAAGAGGGGTCTACGGACGCGTTGGTTCTATATACGTTGACGGAGTGTCAACCGGTTTGGATCAAGTACTGCGCTGGAAATTTGGCTCCTGAGAGCCACCCGTATCCTTCTGATTTGAATCATTGGTTCCTTTGCTTTACATCTGGCATGTGTACTTGAGTTGCTAAACGTGAAATGCCATGATTTTATTGCTATCTGTTTGGAACCTCATTGAGCACAAGCTCACCCCTTTCTGTTCCTTTTGTTTTCCTTACAAGAAAATAAACACTTTTGGTCTGGATTTGAAAAATGGCTGCCAAATTGAGCTAGTTGAACATATCTTTGTATAGCTCATGTATTAAAATCCTAAATGTACTTTTGGGGACTGTTTCCTTTTTATTTGGCAAACTAGACATGTATCCACTTTTAAATACTTTTGTATGCCACTTTGGCTTGTAAATGCTAAGTTTCAAGATGTGAATGTTTGCTTGGTATTTGGTTGGGTTCTGACGGGTCGGTCACTATTCATGGCCGACTCCGGATTTCATTTTATTTTATTTTGGGTTATTTTACTATTTTGATTTGTTTACGCGCGGTTGTAAGTTCCGGAATGAAACAGATAGCTCTAATCTGTTCCATTAGTCCTGGCGAGAGCTGGGCAGGCGGTCCGCCGAACCCTTTGGTTCGCCTTAGGGTAAGGTAGGGCTGTCACAGGTGGTATCAGAGCTCCTATTGAGCTCGTGCCGGGAGAGGGTTCTCGGACTGTGGGGATTGACTTGTTAAGTGTGGAACAATTGTCTATTGTTGGAGACCTTAGTTAGTTATGCCAGGTAGGAATCTCTAATATGGATGATTTACTCTTGGGACCGGCCGGCTCGAGTTGTGAATTATCTTAGATGGGATTCTTGTGCCCGGATACGGAAGAGATGTGAGCCTAGGTTAAAAAGGACTTGGGCGAACTAGGAATGTAATTCTATGGAACTTCGCGTGGTCTATTTGGGTATTGTTAAGCTTGATCACTCTTGATTAAGATATAAACGGTGTTGTTTTCGTAGTTTAAGGACGGAGCCCTAGAGAGAAAAGATTTTCGTTAGTGATTGTTGTACTTGTGACCTAGTGTGTCTATAATACTTTTGGATAACCCCGCTACTTTCATGGATTTGTATCTAATTGACTGCTATTGTGTGGCTTGCTTGATACAGTTATGTTATATAGGTATACTTTTGATCTGTACGTACCTTTTGCTACTTGCTTTTGCCTACCTATGTTTAATATTATATTCCCGTTTCGACCCTAGATTTATTAGACCAATGGAAGGCACTCGTAGTGGACGGGGCCGTGGGCGTGGAAATAGGCAACCTACGCCTGAAAGGTGTACTGGGGAAACCTCATCTGGACCAAACCCTGAACCTAGGGTTGACCCCAATGTCCAAATAGCTGCTGCCATGCAGCAAATGACTGATTTGCTAGCCCAAGTGGTGCACCAACAAGGTCAAAACCCTAACCACAACCCTGGGAATCCTGGTAATCACATAGAGGGCGAGGATAGAGCCCTTGAGAGATTTCAGAAGTTCTCCCCACCCAAATTTCTTGGAGGCCCTGATCCTGACGTAGCTGAGAAGTGGCTGGAGAAGATGATCGATATTTTTGCTGCCTTACACTATACCGAGGAGAGACAGGTAACCTTTGCTGTCTTTCAACTAGAGGGAGCCGCCCGTTCCTGGTGGAATGTTATTCGAATGAAATGGGAAAGAGAACAAACCCCAAGGACGTGGCGAACTTTATGAGGGAATTTAATGCCAAGTTTTTCCCTCCTCTCATCCAAGAAAAGAAGGAAGATGAATTCATTCGGCTTCGCCAGGGAACTCAAACCGTAGCCGAGTATGAGAGTCAATTCACTCGGTTGTCTAAGTTTGCGCCTGAACTGATCGTCACTGAACAAAGACGGATAAGGCGTTTTATTCAGGGACTAAATGTTGAGATTCAAAAGGATTTAGCGGTAGCTCAACTTAGCACCTTTAGTGATGCTGTGGAGAAAGCTCAGCAGATAGAAGATGCGAGGCTACAAGTGAGAAATTTCCAAACCAAGAAAAGGGGCTTTCCTGGGAGCAGCTCGGAACAAGCGGATAATAATACAACCCCTAAAGTTCGAAAGGGAAACGGGGAAGTACGGCTACCGGGGGTGACAGGTGGTGTTCCACAGGGGGAATCAGTTTCTGCTACTCGTGGTCCCTGTGGATATTGTGGAGGGCCAAATCATACTGAAGCAAATTGCTGGAAGAAAGAAGGAAAATGTTTGCGCTGTGGAAGCGCCGAACATCGGATTGCTAACTGTCCAGCTCGCCTGCGCGAGCGGAGAGGGACTCTGCCACCCACCAAGCCTAATTCTCAGCAACCAGCCAAGAGCAACCCTGGACAGACGAAAGGAGAAGGGACGGGATCGAAGGCACCAGCTTGAGTATATTCTTTAGAGCAGCACCAGGTCCCTGACTCGTCTGAGAGCGGAGAAGGTACAATCCGTTAGGTACCCTAGATTTTAAAAAAAAAATTCCATTGGTGAGAAAATTTCGAGGGCGAAATTTCTTTAAGGGGGAGAGAGTGTGAGAACCCGTAATTTTCATTTTCTAGGTTTTAGAATTTTTCATGGCTTGTTTTCTGCATTTTCGTGATTAGAAAATTTTTTTTATATAATTTTAAGGAGCAAATATAGTTTTTAGATGATTTTTCTAGTATCGAATGGATTTTGAGAAATTAAGAGCGTATACCGGACGTGGGACCCACTAGTGCGAAAAGTTCGGAAAAATTCGGCCAACTAGATTAAGTTTTGAATACTGGAATTATTTTACCGGGTGTTATGAGATATTTAGAGGTTACCAAGTGGTTGGTGTGAGAGAGACAAAAAAGTTAGGCAAGTAATTAATGAAGGTGACATGTGTCACCATATGATTAAATCTTGTTTTGACTTACTATTCAACCTTTTACCAATTACTAAATAAAACCAAAAATTGACCAAATATCTTCCATTTCTTACAAGCTTGTGGCCGAACCTCTTGCTCAAGAGAAGAACAAAATCCTCCAACTTCCTACCTCATAATCTTGCTCCAATCTTCAAATTAAACCGATACAATTTCAAATCACTCCATAAAACCTCTCCACTTAGTGATTTTGAGGTGATTGGTGAAGTTATTTGGAAGGTTAAGGTGACCCATAGCTCTCTCTCTCTTGTTTTAAAGGTAAGTCATGAAGTACCACTCTCCTCCCTCTAATGATGCTTAATAGATGCTTAGTGGTGGTATAAGGTGCCACTTTATGGATTATATTGTGATTTTTGGTTGAATTGATGAACTTTTGTAATTTTGGGGATTTTTCTGTTTTAATATGAACATGATTGTGTGGCTATATATGATGATTGGAAATGGTATATAATGATTCTAGAAGGTGGAAAAAGTGGAAGATTGCAAGTAATTTCTGTTTTGGAAGAAATCTGAAAAATTAGGGTTCCTTGGTTCTTCATTCTGTCCGAAATTTTAGGTCATATATAGAGGCCGAATTGCCCTTAGCTCAAAACATGAAAGTTGTAGGAAATGATATTTTATAGGTTCCTACAAAATTTTAGGTCAATCGGAGTAGTGTAGAATGAGATAAGTCAAAATTACTATTGCTGTTCTGGTTTTACCCGAAATTGGGATTTGCTTCTGTAATTGGTTGTTTTGGTCTGGATTGCTTCCGAATGTGTTGTTGAGGCCTTCTGATGAACTTTATCTCTGTTTCTTAGTTTTCAACTGGTTTTGGAATTTCTCGATTTGGACTTGTAGAGCCTGAGTTATGATATTTCCGCTAGAATGCGTTTTGGTGAATCTGTTTTACGTTTTGATGTAGTATCTTGCATTTTTGACCTGTTTGCACTCAAAACTGGGTTGAGTGACCTTCTGTGATGTTGTAGCCCTGTCTTTTAGGTTCGAAATGGTGGGTCTTACACCTCATCCGATAATTATAGGGCATTTGGTGCCATTGCCGGAAAAAGAAGTCAAAAACTGTTTTTTTCAGGGCCAAAGCTAATTGCATTTCCGAATTTTCCGGTTTTCTCTAATGATTGTATATGCTTATGGAACCCTATTAGGGTAATATTTGGCATTGATTTATGATTAGTTATCAAGTCTCATTGTACTTGTTTGTATGTTTTAAGGCTTACTTTTATTCCGGTCATTTCCTAGTTAACTTTTACTTTGAGCCTAGTGAATGGCTTTTGGAAATGAGGTGAATTTTGTGTGAGACGTTGGGACTGATTCGAGGAAATAATGAAGCCTTAATGGCTGGAAAAGTAAGAAATTTAGGGGAAGTGCTGCCCGATTTTCTAGGCCGTTTGGTTCTTTTAAGTTGGATTTGCCTTTTGGTAGAAATAAAAGGGCTTTTGGGTTGTTGAACCTAGGTCTTTATGCTATCTTTTTGTTCCCAAAAATCATGTTTTGTACCCTTGCATTAGTAATTATTTGGCGAGGCATACGACTAGTAGTCGAGCCTCATGTGCATTTTGTTTACTCGATTATGGATGTGAAACCTTCAATTGGTTTATTTTGGTTATTTTAGGGTTTCTTGGCGATTAAGGCCAATCTGAAGTAAAAACTTTTGAAGTTGAGCCGGTGAGTGTACCACTCCCCTCCATTGTTGTTTAACTTGATTTCTGCTTTGCAATCTGTTAATTTGTTTGAGACGAGAGTGTACTTTATCACACTCGTTCTATTGTTTGTTCATATGCCAATTTTGGTGTCAATCTGAATCTGTATCTGATATCTGTATCTGTATCTGTTCGGACGTCGTTTGGAAACTTGTAACCAACGACCTTTCTGTGACCTATGAGCTCAAATCCTGTGGCTAAGTTATTCGAGTCGGGCCGGCAAGGGCCTGGACGATTAGATAACGAACCACGGTAGTCTGTTTTGGGATCTCTGGGTATTGAGACCCTTGATTCCGGTATACTCGAGTATTACCATTTCTGTTCGGTTACGGTGAGCGGGCCCGGTAAAGGGGTGTTTGGTGGACGGAATTCGGTGTAAAGAGGGGTCTACGGACGCGTTGGTTCTATATACGTTGACGGAGTGTCAACCGGTTTGGATCAAGTACTGCGCTGGAAATTTGGCTCCTGAGAGCCACCCGTATCCTTCTGATTTGAATCATTGGTTCCTTTGCTTTACATCTGGCATGTGTACTTGAGTTGCTAAACGTGAAATGCCATGATTTTATTGCTATCTGTTTGGAACCTCATTGAGCACAAGCTCACCCCTTTCTGTTCCTTTTGTTTTCCTTACAAGAAAATAAACACTTTTGGTCTGGATTTGAAAAATGGCTGCCAAATTGAGCTAGTTGAACATATCTTTGTATAGCTCATGTATTAAAATCCTAAATGTACTTTTGGGGACTGTTTCCTTTTTATTTGGCAAACTAGACATGTATCCACTTTTAAATACTTTTGTATGCCACTTTGGCTTGTAAATGCTAAGTTTCAAGATGTGAATGTTTGCTTGGTATTTGGTTGGGTTCTGACGGGTCGGTCACTATTCATGGCCGACTCCGGATTTCATTTTATTTTATTTTGGGTTATTTTACTATTTTGATTTGTTTACGCGCGGTTGTAAGTTCCGGAATGAAACAGATAGCTCTAATCTGTTCCATTAGTCCTGGCGAGAGCTGGGCAGGCGGTCCGCCGAACCCTTTGGTTCGCCTTAGGGTAAGGTAGGGCTGTCACAGGTGGTATCAGAGCTCCTATTGAGCTCGTGCCGGGAGAGGGTTCTCGGACTGTGGGGATTGACTTGTTAAGTGTGGAACAATTGTCTATTGTTGGAGACCTTAGTTAGTTATGCCAGGTAGGAATCTCTAATATGGATGATTTACTCTTGGGACAGGCCGGCTCGAGTTGTGAATTATCTTAGATGGGATTCTTGTGCCCGGATACGGAAGAGATGTGAGCCTAGGTTAAAAAGGACTTGGGCGAACTAGGAATGTAATTCTATGGAACTTCGCGTGGTCTATTTGGGTATTGTTAAGCTTGATCACTCTTGATTAAGATATAAACGGTGTTGTTTTCGTAGTTTAAGGACGGAGCCCTAGAGAGAAAAGATTTTCGTTAGTGATTGTTGTACTTGTGACCTAGTGTGTCTATAATACTTTTGGATAACCCCGCTACTTTCATGGATTTGTATCTAATTGACTGCTATTGTGTGGCTTGCTTGATACAGTTATGTTATATAGGTATACTTTTGATCTGTACGTACCTTTTGCAACTTGCTTTTGCCTACCTATGTTTAATATTATATTCCCGTTTCGACCCTAGATTTATTAGACCAATGGAAGGCACTCGTAGTGGACGGGGCCGTGGGCGTGGAAATAGGCAACCTACGCCTGAAAGGTGTACTGGGGAAACCTCATCTGGACCAAACCCTGAACCTAGGGTTGACTCCAATGTCCAAATAGCTGCTGCCATGCAGCAAATGACTGATTTGCTAGCCCAAGTGGTGCACCAACAAGGTCAAAACCCTAACCACAACCCTGGGAATCCTGGTAATCACATTGAGGGCGAGGATAGAGCCCTTGAGAGATTTCAGAAGTTCTCCCCACCCAAATTTCTTGGAGGCCCTGATCCTGACGTAGCTGAGAAGTGGCTGGAGAAGATGATCGATATTTTCGCTGCCTTACACTATACCGAGGAGAGACAGGTAACCTTTGTTGTCTTTCAACTAGAGGGAGCCGCCCGTTCCTGGTGGAATGTTATTCGAATGAAATGGGAAAGAGAACAAACCCCGAGGACGTGGGCGAACTTTATGAGGGAATTTAATGCCAAGTTTTTCCCTCCTCTCATCCAAGAAAAGAAGGAAGATGAATTCATTCGGCTTCGCCAGGGAACTCAAACCGTAGCCGAGTATGAGAGTCAATTCACTCGGTTGTCTAAGTTTGCGCCTGAACTGATCGTCACTGAACAAAGACGGATAAGGCGTTTTATTCAGGGACTAAATGTTGAGATTCAAAAGGATTTAGCGGTAGCTCAACTTAGTACCTTTAGTGATGCTGTGGAGAAAGCTCAGCAGATAGAAGATGCGAGGCTACAAGTGAGAAATTTCCAAACCAAGAAAAGGGGCTTTCCTGGGAGCAGCTCGGAACAAGCGGATAATAATACAACCCCTAAAGTTCGAAAGGGAAACGGGGAAGTACGGCTACCGGGGGTGACAGGTGGTGTTCCACAGGGGGAATCAGTTTCTGCTACTCGTGGTCCCTGTGGATATTGTGGAGGGCCAAATCATACTGAAGCAAATTGCTGGAAGAAAGAAGGAAAATGTTTGCGCTGTGGAAGCGCCGAACATCGGATTGCTAACTGTCCAGCTCGCCTGCGCGAGCGGAGAGGGACTCTGCCACCCACCAAGCCTAATTCTCAGCAACCAGCCAAGAGCAACCCTGGACAGACGAAAGGAGAAGGGACGGGATCGAAGGCACCAGCTTGAGTATATTCTTTAGAGCAGCACCAGGTCCCTGACTCGTCTGAGAGCGGAGAAGGTACAATCCGTTAGGTACCCTAGATTTTAAAAAAAAAATTCCATTGGTGAGAAAATTTCGAGGGCGAAATTTCTTTAAGGGGGAGAGAGTGTGAGAACCCGTAATTTTCATTTTCTAGGTTTTAGAATTTTTCATGGCTTGTTTTCTGCATTTTCGTGATTAGAAAATTTTTTTTATATAATTTTAAGGTGCAAATATAGTTTTTAGATGATTTTTCTAGTATCGAATGGATTTTGAGAAATTAAGAGCGTATACCGGACGTGGGACCCACTAGTGCGAAAAGTTCGGAAAAATTCGGCCAACTAGATTAAGTTTTGAATACTGGAATTATTTTACCGGGTGTTATGAGATATTTAGAGGTTACCAAGTGGTTGGTGTGAGAGAGACAAAAAAGTTAGGCAAGTAATTAATGAAGGTGACATGTGTCACCATATGATTAAATCTTGTTTTGACTTACTATTCAACCTTTTACCAATTACTAAATAAAACCAAAAATTGACCAAATATCTTCCATTTCTTACAAGCTTGTGGCCGAACCTCTTGCTCAAGAGAAGAACAAAATCCTCCAACTTCCTACCTCATAATCTTGCTCCAATCTTCAAATTAAACCGATACAATTTCAAATCACTCCATAAAACCTCTCCACTTAGTGATTTTGAGGTGATTGGTGAAGTTATTTGGAAGGTTAAGGTGACCCATAGCTCTCTCTCTCTTGTTTTAAAGGTAAGTCATGAAGTACCACTCTCCTCCCTCTAATGATGCTTAATAGATGCTTAGTGGTGGTATAAGGTGCCACTTTATGGATTATATTGTGATTTTTGGTTGAATTGATGAACTTTTGTAATTTTGGGGATTTTTCTGTTTTAATATGAACATGATTGTGTGGCTATATATGATGATTGGAAATGGTATATAATGATTCTAGAAGGTGGAAAAAGTGGAAGATTGCAAGTAATTTCTGTTTTGGAAGAAATCTGAAAAATTAGGGTTCCTTGGTTCTTCATTCTGTCCGAAATTTTAGGTCATATATAGAGGCCGAATTGCCCTTAGCTCAAAACATGAAAGTTGTAGGAAATGATATTTTATAGGTTCCTACAAAATTTTAGGTCAATCGGAGTAGTGTAGAATGAGATAAGTCAAAATTACTATTGCTGTTCTGGTTTTACCCGAAATTGGGATTTGCTTCTGTAATTGGTTGTTTTGGTCTGGATTGCTTCCGAATGTGTTGTTGAGGCCTTCTGATGAACTTTAGCTCTGTTTCTTAGTTTTCAACTGGTTTTGGAATTTCTCGATTTGGACTTGTAGAGCCTGAGTTATGATATTTCCGCTAGAATGCGTTTTGGTGAATCTGTTTTACGTTTTGATGTAGTATCTTGCATTTTTGACCTGTTTGCACTCAAAACTGGGTTGAGTGACCTTCTGTGATGTTGTAGCCCTGTCTTTTAGGTTCGAAATGGTGGGTCTTACACCTCATCCGATAATTATAGGGCATTTGGTGCCATTGCCGGAAAAAGAAGTCAAAAACTGTTTTTTTCAGGGCCAAAGCTAATTGCATTTCCGAATTTTCCGGTTTTCTCTAATGATTGTATATGCTTATGGAACCCTATTAGGGTAATATTTGGCATTGATTTATGATTAGTTATCAAGTCTCATTGTACTTGTTTGTATGTTTTAAGGCTTACTTTTATTCCGGTCATTTCCTAGTTAACTTTTACTTTGAGCCTAGTGAATGGCTTTTGGAAATGAGGTGAATTTTGTGTGAGACGTTGGGACTGATTCGAGGAAATAATGAAGCCTTAATGGCTGGAAAAGTAAGAAATTTAGGGGAAGTGCTGCCCGATTTTCTAGGCCGTTTGGTTCTTTTAAGTTGGATTTGCCTTTTGGTAGAAATAAAAGGGCTTTTGGGTTGTTGAACCTAGGTCTTTATGCTATCTTTTTGTTCCCAAAAATCATGTTTTGTACCCTTGCATTAGTAATTATTTGGCGAGGCATACGACTAGTAGTCGAGCCTCATGTGCATTTTGTTTACTCGATTATGGATGTGAAACCTTCAATTGGTTTATTTTGGTTATTTTAGGGTTTCTTGGCGATTAAGGCCAATCTGAAGTAAAAACTTTTGAAGTTGAGCCGGTGAGTGTACCACTCCCCTCCATTGTTGTTTAACTTGATTTCTGCTTTGCAATCTGTTAATTTGTTTGAGACGAGAGTGTACTTTATCACACTCGTTCTATTGTTTGTTCATATGCCAATTTTGGTGTCAATCTGAATCTGTATCTGATATCTGTATCTGTATCTGTTCGGACGTCGTTTGGAAACTTGTAACCAACGACCTTTCTGTGACCTATGAGCTCAAATCCTGTGGCTAAGTTATTCGAGTCGGGCCGGCAAGGGCCTGGACGATTAGATAACGAACCACGGTAGTCTGTTTTGGGATCTCTGGGTATTGAGACCCTTGATTCCGGTATACTCGAGTATTACCATTTCTGTTCGGTTACGGTGAGCGGGCCCGGTAAAGGGGTGTTTGGTGGACGGAATTCGGTGTAAAGAGGGGTCTACGGACGCGTTGGTTCTATATACGTTGACGGAGTGTCAACCGGTTTGGATCAAGTACTGCGCTGGAAATTTGGCTCCTGAGAGCCACCCGTATCCTTCTGATTTGAATCATTGGTTCCTTTGCTTTACATCTGGCATGTGTACTTGAGTTGCTAAACGTGAAATGCCATGATTTTATTGCTATCTGTTTGGAACCTCATTGAGCACAAGCTCACCCCTTTCTGTTCCTTTTGTTTTCCTTACAAGAAAATAAACACTTTTGGTCTGGATTTGAAAAATGGCTGCCAAATTGAGCTAGTTGAACATATCTTTGTATAGCTCATGTATTAAAATCCTAAATGTACTTTTGGGGACTGTTTCCTTTTTATTTGGCAAACTAGACATGTATCCACTTTTAAATACTTTTGTATGCCACTTTGGCTTGTAAATGCTAAGTTTCAAGATGTGAATGTTTGCTTGGTATTTGGTTGGGTTCTGACGGGTCGGTCACTATTCATGGCCGACTCCGGATTTCATTTTATTTTATTTTGGGTTATTTTACTATTTTGATTTGTTTACGCGCGGTTGTAAGTTCCGGAATGAAACAGATAGCTCTAATCTGTTCCATTAGTCCTGGCGAGAGCTGGGCAGGCGGTCCGCCGAACCCTTTGGTTCGCCTTAGGGTAAGGTAGGGCTGTCACAGGTGGTATCAGAGCTCCTATTGAGCTCGTGCCGGGAGAGGGTTCTCGGACTGTGGGGATTGACTTGTTAAGTGTGGAACAATTGTCTATTGTTGGAGACCTTAGTTAGTTATGCCAGGTAGGAATCTCTAATATGGATGATTTACTCTTGGGACAGGCCGGCTCGAGTTGTGAATTATCTTAGATGGGATTCTTGTGCCCGGATACGGAAGAGATGTGAGCCTAGGTTAAAAAGGACTTGGGCGAACTAGGAATGTAATTCTATGGAACTTCGCGTGGTCTATTTGGGTATTGTTAAGCTTGATCACTCTTGATTAAGATATAAACGGTGTTGTTTTCGTAGTTTAAGGACGGAGCCCTAGAGAGAAAAGATTTTCGTTAGTGATTGTTGTACTTGTGACCTAGTGTGTCTATAATACTTTTGGATAACCCCGCTACTTTCATGGATTTGTATCTAATTGACTGCTATTGTGTGGCTTGCTTGATACAGTTATGTTATATAGGTATACTTTTGATCTGTACGTACCTTTTGCAACTTGCTTTTGCCTACCTATGTTTAATATTATATTCCCGTTTCGACCCTAGATTTATTAGACCAATGGAAGGCACTCGTAGTGGACGGGGCCGTGGGCGTGGAAATAGGCAACCTACGCCTGAAAGGTGTACTGGGGAAACCTCATCTGGACCAAACCCTGAACCTAGGGTTGACTCCAATGTCCAAATAGCTGCTGCCATGCAGCAAATGACTGATTTGCTAGCCCAAGTGGTGCACCAACAAGGTCAAAACCCTAACCACAACCCTGGGAATCCTGGTAATCACATTGAGGGCGAGGATAGAGCCCTTGAGAGATTTCAGAAGTTCTCCCCACCCAAATTTCTTGGAGGCCCTGATCCTGACGTAGCTGAGAAGTGGCTGGAGAAGATGATCGATATTTTCGCTGCCTTACACTATACCGAGGAGAGACAGGTAACCTTTGTTGTCTTTCAACTAGAGGGAGCCGCCCGTTCCTGGTGGAATGTTATTCGAATGAAATGGGAAAGAGAACAAACCCCGAGGACGTGGGCGAACTTTATGAGGGAATTTAATGCCAAGTTTTTCCCTCCTCTCATCCAAGAAAAGAAGGAAGATGAATTCATTCGGCTTCGCCAGGGAACTCAAACCGTAGCCGAGTATGAGAGTCAATTCACTCGGTTGTCTAAGTTTGCGCCTGAACTGATCGTCACTGAACAAAGACGGATAAGGCGTTTTATTCAGGGACTAAATGTTGAGATTCAAAAGGATTTAGCGGTAGCTCAACTTAGTACCTTTAGTGATGCTGTGGAGAAAGCTCAGCAGATAGAAGATGCGAGGCTACAAGTGAGAAATTTCCAAACCAAGAAAAGGGGCTTTCCTGGGAGCAGCTCGGAACAAGCGGATAATAATACAACCCCTAAAGTTCGAAAGGGAAACGGGGAAGTACGGCTACCGGGGGTGACAGGTGGTGTTCCACAGGGGGAATCAGTTTCTGCTACTCGTGGTCCCTGTGGATATTGTGGAGGGCCAAATCATACTGAAGCAAATTGCTGGAAGAAAGAAGGAAAATGTTTGCGCTGTGGAAGCGCCGAACATCGGATTGCTAACTGTCCAGCTCGCCTGCGCGAGCGGAGAGGGACTCTGCCACCCACCAAGCCTAATTCTCAGCAACCAGCCAAGAGCAACCCTGGACAGACGAAAGGAGAAGGGACGGGATCGAAGGCACCAGCTTGAGTATATTCTTTAGAGCAGCACCAGGTCCCTGACTCGTCTGAGAGCGGAGAAGGTACAATCCGTTAGGTACCCTAGATTTTAAAAAAAAAATTCCATTGGTGAGAAAATTTCGAGGGCGAAATTTCTTTAAGGGGGAGAGAGTGTGAGAACCCGTAATTTTCATTTTCTAGGTTTTAGAATTTTTCATGGCTTGTTTTCTGCATTTTCGTGATTAGAAAATTTTTTTTATATAATTTTAAGGTGCAAATATAGTTTTTAGATGATTTTTCTAGTATCGAATGGATTTTGAGAAATTAAGAGCGTATACCGGACGTGGGACCCACTAGTGCGAAAAGTTCGGAAAAATTCGGCCAACTAGATTAAGTTTTGAATACTGGAATTATTTTACCGGGTGTTATGAGATATTTAGAGGTTACCAAGTGGTTGGTGTGAGAGAGACAAAAAAGTTAGGCAAGTAATTAATGAAGGTGACATGTGTCACCATATGATTAAATCTTGTTTTGACTTACTATTCAACCTTTTACCAATTACTAAATAAAACCAAAAATTGACCAAATATCTTCCATTTCTTACAAGCTTGTGGCCGAACCTCTTGCTCAAGAGAAGAACAAAATCCTCCAACTTCCTACCTCATAATCTTGCTCCAATCTTCAAATTAAACCGATACAATTTCAAATCACTCCATAAAACCTCTCCACTTAGTGATTTTGAGGTGATTGGTGAAGTTATTTGGAAGGTTAAGGTGACCCATAGCTCTCTCTCTCTTGTTTTAAAGGTAAGTCATGAAGTACCACTCTCCTCCCTCTAATGATGCTTAATAGATGCTTAGTGGTGGTATAAGGTGCCACTTTATGGATTATATTGTGATTTTTGGTTGAATTGATGAACTTTTGTAATTTTGGGGATTTTTCTGTTTTAATATGAACATGATTGTGTGGCTATATATGATGATTGGAAATGGTATATAATGATTCTAGAAGGTGGAAAAAGTGGAAGATTGCAAGTAATTTCTGTTTTGGAAGAAATCTGAAAAATTAGGGTTCCTTGGTTCTTCATTCTGTCCGAAATTTTAGGTCATATATAGAGGCCGAATTGCCCTTAGCTCAAAACATGAAAGTTGTAGGAAATGATATTTTATAGGTTCCTACAAAATTTTAGGTCAATCGGAGTAGTGTAGAATGAGATAAGTCAAAATTACTATTGCTGTTCTGGTTTTACCCGAAATTGGGATTTGCTTCTGTAATTGGTTGTTTTGGTCTGGATTGCTTCCGAATGTGTTGTTGAGGCCTTCTGATGAACTTTAGCTCTGTTTCTTAGTTTTCAACTGGTTTTGGAATTTCTCGATTTGGACTTGTAGAGCCTGAGTTATGATATTTCCGCTAGAATGCGTTTTGGTGAATCTGTTTTACGTTTTGATGTAGTATCTTGCATTTTTGACCTGTTTGCACTCAAAACTGGGTTGAGTGACCTTCTGTGATGTTGTAGCCCTGTCTTTTAGGTTCGAAATGGTGGGTCTTACACCTCATCCGATAATTATAGGGCATTTGGTGCCATTGCCGGAAAAAGAAGTCAAAAACTGTTTTTTTCAGGGCCAAAGCTAATTGCATTTCCGAATTTTCCGGTTTTCTCTAATGATTGTATATGCTTATGGAACCCTATTAGGGTAATATTTGGCATTGATTTATGATTAGTTATCAAGTCTCATTGTACTTGTTTGTATGTTTTAAGGCTTACTTTTATTCCGGTCATTTCCTAGTTAACTTTTACTTTGAGCCTAGTGAATGGCTTTTGGAAATGAGGTGAATTTTGTGTGAGACGTTGGGACTGATTCGAGGAAATAATGAAGCCTTAATGGCTGGAAAAGTAAGAAATTTAGGGGAAGTGCTGCCCGATTTTCTAGGCCGTTTGGTTCTTTTAAGTTGGATTTGCCTTTTGGTAGAAATAAAAGGGCTTTTGGGTTGTTGAACCTAGGTCTTTATGCTATCTTTTTGTTCCCAAAAATCATGTTTTGTACCCTTGCATTAGTAATTATTTGGCGAGGCATACGACTAGTAGTCGAGCCTCATGTGCATTTTGTTTACTCGATTATGGATGTGAAACCTTCAATTGGTTTATTTTGGTTATTTTAGGGTTTCTTGGCGATTAAGGCCAATCTGAAGTAAAAACTTTTGAAGTTGAGCCGGTGAGTGTACCACTCCCCTCCATTGTTGTTTAACTTGATTTCTGCTTTGCAATCTGTTAATTTGTTTGAGACGAGAGTGTACTTTATCACACTCGTTCTATTGTTTGTTCATATGCCAATTTTGGTGTCAATCAGAATCTGTATCTGATATCTGTATCTGTATCTGTTCGGACGTCGTTTGGAAACTTGTAACCAACGACCTTTCTGTGACCTATGAGCTCAAATCCTGTGGCTAAGTTATTCGAGTCGGGCCGGCAAGGGCCTGGACGATTAGATAACGAACCACGGTAGTCTGTTTTGGGATCTCTGGGTATTGAGAACCTTGATTCCGGTATACTCGAGTATTACCATTTCTGTTCGGTTACGGTGAGCGGGCCCGGTAAAGGGGTGTTTGGTGGACGGAATTCGGTGTAAAGAGGGGTCTACGGACGCGTTGGTTCTATATACGTTGACGGAGTGTCAACCGGTTTGGATCAAGTACTGCGCTGGAAATTTGGCTCCTGAGAGCCACCCCTATCCTTCTGATTTGAATCATTGGTTCCTTTGCTTTACATCTGGCATGTGTACTTGAGTTGCTAAACGTGAAATGTCATGATTTTATTGCTATCTGTTTGGTACCTCATTGAGCGCAAGCTCACCCCTTTCTGTTCCTTTTGTTTTCCTTACAGGAAAATAAACACTTTTGGTCTGGATTTGACAAATGGCTGCCAAATTGAGCTAGTTGAACATATCTTTTGTATAGCTCATGTATTAAAATCCTAAATGTACTTTTGGGGACTCTTTCCTTTTGATTTGGCAAACTAGACATGTATCCACTTTTGAATACTTTTGTATGCCACTTTGGCTTGTAAATGCTAAGTTTCAAGATGTGAATGTTTGCTTGGTATTTGGTTGGGTTCTGACGGGTCGGTCACTATTCATGGCCGACTCCGGATTTCATTTTATTTTATTTTGGGTTATTTTACTATTTTGATTTGTTTACGCGCGGTTGTAAGTTCCGGAATGAAACAGATAGCTCTAATCTGTTCCGTTAGTCCTGGCGAGAGCTGGGCAGGCGGTCCGCCGAACCCTTTGGTTCGCCTTAGGGTAAGGTGGGGCTGTCACACAATCACTTCACCGGTGGGTAATCCTCTGTTCCTGGATTCGGCGAGGACATCTGTGAGAACCCATAATTTTCTTAATCACTAGGTTTTATTTTCTTTTAATTGCATGCTTTTCCACATTTTATTTATTCAAAAAATTGTGAAAGTAATTTTTATGAGTAAAGATGGGTTTGAAATCATTTTTTCTAGTATAAGTTAGTTTATAAGGTTTTAAGAGTGTATACCGGTTGTGGGACCCGCTAGTGCGGTAAGTTTGATAAAATTCGGCCAATTAGGTTAAGTTGTGTATACTGGGTTTAATTTATCAGGTGTGAAGAAATAATTAGAAGTTACCTAGATGGATTATCATTGGAGAGACAAAAGGGTAGAGTTGCATTAAATAAGGGTGACAAGTGTCACCTTGTGGTTTATTCTTGACTTTGACCATCTTACTTACCTTTACCAATTAACCAAAATTGACCAACAATTCATCATTTTCTTCATCCTTATTGCCGAACATCTTCAAGAGAAAAAAAAAAGGAAAAAGCTCTCAAATTTCTTGCTCAATCTCCTAATTCAACCGATTAAACTTGGATTTCCTCCATAAAAACCTTTAGTTTAGTGGTAGTAAGGTTGGCTGTGGAGTGATTTGGAAGACCTAGGTGCTAAGTTGGTTCTTTTCTTGAGTTTGCAAGGTAAGTGACTAAGACACCTTTCCTTTGATCTTAATGATGTTCAATTGGTAGCTTGTGTGAGTAAAGAGCCAGTTTTAAGTGATATTTCATGACTCTTGGTTGAGATTGGGGAATTTTTCTATTTATTCATGATTTTTCTATTTTATATGTTTTATATTGATTGGCCATGGATGATGGTTGGAAATAGTCTAGAATGAAGCCATAGTGCATAAATTGTAGCTAATTGCGGAAAATTTTCACTTTGTGCGGAAAATGCCAGATTAGGGTTTCAAGTATTTCCATTCTACCAGGTACTATTTCTCCTATTTAGAGGCTGAATTAGCCTTGGATTAAAACATGAAAGTTGTAGAGAATAATGTTTTATAGTTTTCTGCAAAGTTTCAACCCAATCGGAGCAACATAGCCTGTGAAAAGACCGAAATACCCTTGCTGCCCTGTTTCTGTCCGAAACTGATAATCAGCTTCTGGAATTGGTTCGTTTGACCAGGAATACTACTGATTTGGTTGTCAATGTCCTTAAGAATTATAGCCTTGTATCTTAGCTTTCAAATGGCGTTCGAATTACCTGAATCGGAGTTGTGTGTGCTGAGATATGCTTGAATGAATCAGGACCGCTAGTGGAATTTCACAGTGAGCTTCGAACTGGAACATCTAGGGTTGTTTTTGTAACTTTGACCTAGTTAGGATGAGAACTAGACTAATTGGTCTTCATCAAAGTTATAGCCCTCTGTCTTAGCTTCGAAACGGTATAACTTGTACTTCAATCCAATAAGCGTAGTATCGGTTAGGTCCGATACGCTAAGTAGCGGTGAATCTGCCTTTTTGGTTTCCTAGCTTAAAGCTCATTTCCGGTTACTCTCCTAGCTAAATCTTGTATTTGAATGACTTTGAGCCTATTGAACAGCTGTTGTGATGCATTTATATTGTGTATGACTTTGGGATTGATTGAGGAAAATAATTAAGCCATAAGTGGTTGGAAAAATAGGTAAATACAAAGGGCATGCTGCCCAAAATTTTAGGGCTACACGATTCCTTCAATTGAGTTGATCTTAGTACAAATGAGGGGTTTTGGGGGTTGGTTGTAACCCTAGGACCAACTGTTATCTTTTGCTCAAAAGTCATATTTTATTCTTTTGTACTAGTACTTAACCTAGAAAGGCATACGACATGTAGTCGAGTCTCACTTGTGCAATTCTGTTTACTCGATTTTGGATATGAAACCGTCAATTGTTTTACTTTGATGATTTTAGGGTTTCTTGGCGATTAAAGCCAGTTTGAAGTGAAAAATTTTGAAGTATCTGTACTTGAATCGGTGAGTGTACCACTCCCCTTATTTGCTGTTTAACTTGGTTCCTGCCCCTGAAATCTGCAATTTAAATGACTGCACTATTTGCTTATTCTGTTTGAGACGAGGGTGTACTTTATCACACTCGTTCTCTTGTCTGTCCATATGCCTATTTACTGTGTATAATCTGGTAACTGTATCTGAATCTGTTCGGACGTCGTTTGGAGGCTGGTATCCAACGACCTTTCTGTGACCTCTGAGCTCAACACCTGTGGCTAGTTACTCAAGTCGGGCCGGCAAGGGCCTAGTCAATTAGATAACGAACCACGGTAGTCTATTTTGGGAATCTTTGGGTATTGAGACTCTTGATTCCGGTATACTCGAGTATTACCATTATTGTTCCTGAATGGAGTTCGGGCCCGGTAGGGGTATGTTTGGTGGACGAAAATCGGTGTAAAGTGGGGTCTACGGATATGTTGGTTCTATTTACGTTGACGGAGAGTCAACGGGTTCGGATCAAGTATTGCAAATGAAAATCTAGCTCCTGAGAGCCACTTGTATCATTTCCCTTTGAATCACTGTGTCTAAATGCTTTCTTTTATATTTGGTATATGTATTTGATTGATTAAACGTGAAAGGCCATGATTTTACCCCTATTTGTTTGGTACCTCATTGAACGTAAGCTCACCCCTTTTTGTTGCCTTTGTTTTCCTTACAGGGGACAAACTTGGAAATCACGGTTTTGGAAGAAAAGGGTCACGCTAGTATATATGTCATGTTGTTAAACTCTTTTGAAAATGAAGTCCTAATTGTGTTTTGTGTAGTATGAGTACCTCAGATCACACTGTATGTTAATTTGTTCAAAACTTCAATATAAATATATGTATAAGTGTGTAACCTTGTCTATTAAATGTATTCCGTTGAGACTATGATTTTATGGTTTGGTAAGCATGTTCTCACCTTACTAGTTTCCGATTGTTCATTTTCTTTGGGTCCCATCGCGCGTACTATGTTGGTTTGTGTGAATCGACTCCGTAGTCCTGGCGAGAGTTGGGCAGGCGGTCCGCCGAACCCTTTGGTTCGCCTTAGGGTGAGGTGGGGCTGTCACAACAACTACGTTGCATCCGAGTGTAGCACAAGTGTGCGTGGAGGTGGAGTTGCTGGAGCCTATCTGCATCAGGGTGTAGGTAGCAGTATAAGGGGAGATGGGTTTCTGGCAGAAAATTGTTCTTGAGGGGCTACCTTTCTATGGCTCCTCTTGCTGGAGATTGGGCCAGGTTGTGGAGGAGTGCAGAAAGAACTCGGTGGAGCAGCCTTTGAATCTGGAAACCCGAAGGAATTGGAGGGTGCATGCTGTATAGAACCCAGTTGCAGGGCCTGAAGTGGTGCCTAAACATACAGGTGGGAAGGATCCAGTTCCATGCATTGGGGCTGGGACAAGCTACATGGGCAGCCTGGATGGGAATAAACCAGTGGGGCCAGCTATACGAAGCGAGGCAGTGAATATGGAGGTAGGGGAACATGGAGGTGTGGCTAAGCTGGGCGATGCAGGTGATCCTGAAATTGCAGAGCATGAGACATTGAAGGAGGTTGCTGATGCGGCTTCACAGGAGCAATGCTGTCCGGTTCAGCAACCTCCGGAAGAGCACTCTAGTACCTTGCATGGGATAACTGGTTCAGTGGAGGAGGAATGGAGACAACCAGTTAGCAGACTAGAACTATTATCCCAGGATACATTGTGAGAACCCAGAAAAAAAATTTATTATTTATTTATTATTTTATTCCTGTGCACCCGTTTTTCCTTTATTTTCTTTATTATATTACTTTTATCAACATTTTATCAGTAACTATAGTTTTAAAATCATTTTGCTAGTATAAGGTAGTTCGTGAGAAATTAGGAACGTATTTTGGACGTGGGACCCACTAGTGCATTAAGTGAGAGAAATTCGGTCAATTAGGTTAAATTTTGCGTATAGGGATTTATTACTAGGTATTAGGAGATAGTTGGAGGTTACCTAGATGGATTAATCATAGAGGGACAAGAGGATAACTCTAGCAAAAACAAAGTGCCAAGTGTCCAATTGTTGTTGGACTAAGCTTACCTAACTTTTGACTTAACTTTCCTTACTTTACTTAAAGTCTAATTTTGACCAAGTTGTCTTCATTCTTCATCTCCTCATAGCCGAACCTCTCTAGCCAACAAAGGAAAGAAATCTTCAACCTTTCATCTCCAAATCCTTGCCAAATCTTGAAAATTAACCGATTGTTTCTTGAATTAGTCCATAAAATCATCTTGCTAAGGGTGTTTGAAGAACTTGGTGGTGTTGTTTTGGAAGGAAACCTCCTAAGCTACAACCTTTCTTGAAGAACTAAGGTATCTTGCTTGGAACTCATCTTTTGTTTCTAATTTTGGCCAATTGGTGCCTTATGGTAGCTATTTAAGTGATTTTACGGAAGATTTGGTGGATTGGAGTGAAGTTACCTAATTTTCTGATTTTTTTTGGAAATTTCTGTTTTCCTATGATGGATATGATTGGGATTGAATTGGTGGTTCTAAATGGTGTTTTATAGCTCTCTTGTGCGTTAATTGTAGTTAATTGCGGAAAATTTCAGCTTGTGCGGAAAATTTCAGATTTAGGGTTTCTAATTGGGGGTTTTCTATGGTTGATGGTTGAGCTTCTAATTGGCTATAATTAAGGGGTATTGTGACCTTAATGAAGTATCTTGAATGGCTTATGAATTGTTTGGATGCTTGTGGTTGTGTTGGATGGCTTTCAATGGTTGTCTTGTAGGTTGGTAAAGCTGAAATTTTAGGGGAAATGCTGTCCAAGTGTCTAGGGTATTAAATTCTTGTGAGTTGGGATGAGATTGGATAGAAGTGAATGGTTTTAGGGGTTGTTTCTACTTTTAACCCTAAATGTTATGTATTTTTCATTTCCAAGTTATATTTGGTTCTTGCCTTAATAGTTCCTAGAAACAGGTATTCGACTCATGTTTGAGTTTAATTGTACTTTATTGATTATTATAGGACGTGCCGGTGATCCGAGGCTCACGTCGGTGTCGCGCCCCATTTTTTGATAAATAAATAAATGGTTTAAAAATGTATTTTTTGATTCAATTTGTGATTGGAAAATGAATTGTGATTTAAAAGAAAAATGGGTCTAAATGGGGGTTTGAGAATGCGACGATTTGACCCAAAATTATAGTTTAAAAAGGGTTTTTGAAATAAAAAATCGGAGTCGCCACTTGGTAATGAGTTAAGGTGTACCAAGTCACCTAAAAATGAATTTTTTAAAGAAAAAAATAGGAAAAAGTAGTAAGAAACCCCTTTTAAACAACTCCTAGTCCACGTAAACCAACAAAAAAGGTTCGGGAGTCACATTTGACGAAGGGGAAGGCAAGGATAAAAATCCAATGCACCCCTTCGACCTAGCCAAGGCTAGTTGCGTGATTTAATCAAAGACTTTCTTGTTTTAACCAAAGAATTTATTACATTTGGATGTACTACATGAATGCAAACCCTAGACCTAGGGGTGTTGGGGGCAAAATTTCTCTTCAAAGCTTGAATGGTGCCAATCACATTAAATGTGACGCCCAATAAAGACTCTTCGAAGAAGTCACGAATAATTCAAGTGGAATGCTCAAGCAAGGAGAAAAAATATGAGAGGTATGCAAAAAATGTCTTTGAACGTAAAAATATACTCCAAGTGCAAGTGAGCAAAATGCATACATACAATTAGAAAATAGTGTGAAAGTGTCGGTGTGCAAATGAAGATAAAAGTGTTCGTGTGCTAGTGAAAAGATATAGAGGTGCACGTGTGAAAATGAGAGGAAAAATGAAAGTGTAATGAGGGTATAAAATGATAGAGTGGATTTAAAATGCATGCTCCTAGGGAATGTATGCATGTTGGGCACGGGGAGACCTAAATCGTGACTCAATTTTCCCTTTGATAGAGGGAATACAAGCGTGCTAAGACTTAGAAAAAGCCACACTCGTCTATATCCCATATTTAAGGGGACTCTCAAGCAAATGTACCCTATAACTAGCATGAATATGCAAAACCTAAAGTGAGAGGGAAGGGATTAGAGGGACATGCCAAATGATAGAAAAACTAGGAAAAATGCGTGAAATGAAGTGAAACACGCAAATATGCATCTACGAAAGGGGGACGGCCTATTGGGTCTAGCATTGGACTAGCCCTTTCTATAAATGAGCCACAACTAGCGTTGGACTAGTGTGGTGACGTACATTCATCCATCACATTCATCCATGGCTATAGAAAGCAAGTAGACATGCCAAACACTCATAAACACATAGCACATAACACTTAGCATGCTCGACTAGATGCAAGAGCCTAATAAAGCAAATTAACACATAGCAACAAAAGCAAACAATCAAGCTAATGAACCTATTACATTTGCTAGCAAGACATTCAATAGGTCTTCATCAAGTGTTCTCCAAGCCCTATCTATTACAAGCCAAGAGGTGTACACATACCCCATAAAGAATAACTTAAATAAAAAGCAAAAAGTAAATGAAGTAAATGAAAGGAATTAAAGAAAAACAAGGGAAGCAAGTAGACATGCAATTTTCACGTAGCACGTTGGATCACATAGGAGAGACAAAAAAGATAAAAGAAGTTATACCTCCCTTGAGTTGGAACTCTAATGGGGTGAAGTCACTTATTTATCCTCCAAAATAAAAGAAATGGTCAAGGTACCAATTTATTTGGGAAAATTAAAGAAAATGTGCAAAACAAAGCTCACTTGATCGTAAAGCCTCTAAAGTCATGGCTTAAGTGCAATTGACAAAGCATGGTAGTTAATTGAAACAAAGCAAGCAATGAAATTGCAAAAACTAAAGCTGCCAAGGACCAAATTGAGGAAATCAATTAATTGGTTGGGTCATAGTGGAACAAGGGGAGACTTGGAGGGTCAGAGTGCAAATTTTGGAATATTTCCCATGCAAAATCCATGCAAAAGGCTATGGAGAAAACTTCTGCTATCAAAATGAACGCCAACTGCAGTTCCATTTCCCAATTGGAGGTTTATCCCAGCTTTAAACTAAGAAGCCAAGCCAATTATTTCCACATCCAACAACCGAAAATATAACAGAAAAATATGCAAATGCATATGAAGCTTTCATGCAAGCTGGAAGAAGATTTCTGCAACAGAAAGGTTTTGGCAGTTGATGAAGTCTTTTAGCAATCAAACTAGCTGCAATTTTTCAGTATCATGCTAAACGCAAGTAATGAAAGCCAAACAGACAGCACCCCTTCACCCAACAAACAAACATGCATTGTATCATTAAGGCCCGATCCTATACTCTGCATTCCCAATGATTTTTCAATCCGAATTACGCACATAGGGAATCAAAAGAAACAGCCTTGAGCTGCTCGCAAACCCATTAGCCAAACTAGATTTCAAAATACATCCCCACAGATTTGAAAGTGCAACCATATGAAAAATGCAGCAAAGAAGAAGTGAGGGATAAAAATGCAGTAGGGTCGAAGCTTTGCCCTCTTATTGCTGGTTTCTGGGTTCTACAACTGTGTAGTTTGTTAGCAACCACATATAGTTTTGCAAAGACTTTAAACACTGCTGTGAAACCCAACTCCCATAAAACAAACATGATGCACAAAATTAAACGTGCAAGCAAAGGAAATCTAAGATGATAAAACTGGCAAGTTCAGAATACATTCGCAGGTTTCTTGCTGCAATTTTCCATTTAGTTCATCAACTACCCAAAGCAATGGGTAGGCTAACAAGATCATACAATTCATGGGCCATACTTCTATCATTCAATCACCAAAGATTCACCAACACAACAAGATTCATGGGTGAAGAAAATCATCTAAAAACCAGCAAAGCAAGGGGAAGGGAAATGGTTCAAAACCCAGCAACAAAAGCTCAACATTTCATGCATGATGGGATCCAGTTTTTTCTAAAAGAATACGTTAAATTGACATGGAAAGGGACCATGTTTACCTGGGAACGAATTATGAACGATGGTGAAGCAACGAGGAAGGACAAACGATGACTCCAATGAGACTTTCGCACAAATTGCAGGAGTATCGGTCAACCAGAGCGGTGGTTTTCAGGGGTAAATTCGAAGGCCTTTCCGATGTTTTCCCTCAGAGATTGCTGAACAAGAATTGCTCCTCTGATGTTGGAGAGTGTACAGAAACCAAAATCCAATCGAATTGAGCAACCCGAAAGGAAATAATCATGCCGCAAGGTGTGCCGAAAATAAGCCCGTTCTGCCGAAAACTTTTCAGCAATTTCTTCTTCCCTTTCTTATTTTCTGTCCGCCGCCCCAACTCTTTCGCTGCCAAGTCTCTTCTTTTCCTTGCTTCGTTTTTCTTTTCAGTTGGTTCTTCCATTCTTTCCTTTTCTAGCTGCTCCGTTGTTTTTCTTTTGGCCGACGAACTCCCTCGGTTTCCTCTGTTTTCCTTTTGTTCTTGCCGTTACCTCCCTCTCAGCTCGCCCCTTTTTAATCCAAAATCTTCCCCCTCCTTATTCTGACCTTGTTTAACATCCATCAACCTGACGACATGGGGATCCCGGGAGGACATCCGCAGAAGAGAGACTTCACGGAGAGTTGTGGGCGGCCCCTTTCTTCATCCTCGTGAAGACGGGTTTTCTTGAGGGCAACAATCTTGCCGGTTGTTTTCTCTCTTGCTCTGTTTTTTCCTTTTTTTCTTTTCTTTTTTTTTTCTCTCTAGATCTTGCGGCCGTTGTTTACTCTAGTTCCCTTTTCCTCCCAGATTTGCAGCCGTCATAAAACTCCCAAAACCTCTCCTCTCGGTCTCACTCGGCTGTCACTCTCTATCCCCCCCCCAAAACCCTCTGTTGCGGCCGCCTTTTCTTTTTCTTTTATACCAGAATCTCCAACCCTAAATGTGACGACCCCACCTCCCCCTAAGGCGTACCAAAGGGTTCGGCGGACCGCCTGCCCAGCTCTCGCCAGGACTCACTCACTATCTCTATCGAATAATGTACACACAACCATGAACCATAAATAACAATCCCAATTCAAGCTTTTAATTTACATTGATAGAGATCGAGGTACAAAGTCTCAATATACTCAAACTGGTTCAAGGCGTATACAATCCAAATACAAAACATTCTATTCGAGGAATAGCACGAGTACAAGTCAAAAATCAAACAACTAGTCTATGCTAGACTTTACATATCTCGCACCTCGCTCGTACCCCTGAAAGGAAAACAAATGGAGTGGAATGAGCTAAAAGCCCAGTGAGGTTCCAAATAGCAAATTGACCATTATTTATAAGTACGAGTTTTCGTTATAGCCAAGTAACGAGCATAAAGTGTTCATGAAGTGTTCATAAATGTGAACAGTAACACGTCAAGTAGCAATCTTAAAATGAGCGAGTGTAAAAGTTTTTCAAAAGAAACAATAATCCAACAAACAATAAGTATTACAAAGCATAAGGATACGGATGGCTCTCAGGAGCCAAATTCCCCTTTGCATTACCAGAAGCTTGATCACGTAGTAGTTGACACTCCGTCAACTTTCAAGTAAGTAACCAATCCAGTAGAACACCACTTAAACGACTCTCCGTCCACCGTTCAACCCCCAGCTGGGCCCAAAATCCTCAATAAACACGGGTGGTAATACTCGAGTATACCGATTAGTCGAGGAGATATCACTCCACTCGACAATACAAGAGACCCAGGGTTCGTTACCCAATCGACCAAACCCTTGCCGGCTCGACTAGAGTAACTCACCACAGGGTTTCTGGAATTCCAGGAAGTGCGCGCATCATAATCAAGTATATCAAGTCAATTGTAACAATAAACAAGTATATCACGTAAGGGCAAGTGCGATAAAGTACACCCTTGCCCTTACAATTCATTTATATAACATGTAATCAGATTGGTCACGTATCAAGTTAAAGTATCAAGTTCAATTCGGTATTTGAAAGCACTCACCAAAAGATATAGTGCCTTTACTGGTCACTTTCAGGTTATACTCCGGGTTCGGAGTCCAAATCTGCGATAAAACTCAGTTTGAGAACTTTGAAACATGACTAAGATTCAAAACTTAGACGTTTCGTTCAATAAAATCAAGAGATTGAAATTCACTCGGATAGTAGTCGTGAAACACTTGCTCGCTTTTTAAACTATAAAACTTTGTAACATTTATACTTGAAATTGTCTTGCGAGTCGAAAGTACAAGAGAAACATATTCCAAATAGTCATTATTTCATTTCTCAAGGGTACAAGCTCGGCCAAGTCCTTCCTTATATACCTCGGAACAAGAATACTCAAGTACCCTAGATGGTTCAAGCAGTAATCACTCTTAACCCTTACTCAAGTTGCAAGTAGTTCTCTAGTCTTCGAGCGTAAATTTGGGCAGCATGCCCTTTGTGTTTACCTAATTTTCCAGCCATTTAGGCTTCATTATTTTTTTCAACCACAACCCAACATCACATATATCAACAATTCATGTCAAGAGCCGTTCCATAGGCTCACAATATCATAATAACAAGAATCGTATTAAGTACAAGTGCAGAAACTCAATTTAGTTCAAGACAGATTTGACGTACAAATGCGGTAATAACATATCCGAGGCTACGCTTATCGGATTAAAACAAAACCTATGCCGTTTCGAAGCTAAGACACAGAGCTACAACATTCATGAAGATCACTTAGTCCAGTTTCTAATGTAACTTGGTCAAACTCTCAAATTACTAAACCAGAAACCAATTCGTCGGCTGTTTAAATGCATTACACTGTAATGGACATAACTCGGTGCACAAAAGTCCGAATCAGGTGTTCTTAGAGGCATTTTAAAGCTAAGTCAGAGTTATACAACTTTTATGTTTTAGTAAAAAGCTAAATCAGAATGGATCCTGGTCAAAAAACGTGATAAACTGGACTTAACTGATGAAACGGACTGCTGGAAAATATTTGAAACAGTAAGGGTATTTCGGACTTTTCATGACCTACGTTGCTCCGATTGAGCTGAAATTTTATAGGCACCTATAAAACACCATTCTATACAACTTTCCTTCTTTGACCAAAGGCCAAATCAGCCTCTAACACACAGATACAAATTCGGACAGAATGTAAGCAAGAATTTCCAGAAATCTGAAATCTTTAGTTTTTAGTGGAACTTTCCTTAATTTCTTGGTCTAATCACTACCACAACACCTTATGAAACCTCAATTGCAACATATAAGCATCTTACAACAATTTGGGCAGAATTCCTCAAGCCCTAGTTCATCATATAAAAGGGGAAAACTTCCAAATTCATCACACCCACTTGCATAATCATGAAATCAAGCCAAACTTAAGCTAAAAACACATCTTAAAGCAAGATTCAAAGCAACAATGATCATGATCAAATGTTGGTACCTCAAAAGCAAGGCTTGGTAGAGTGATCCTTCACCCCCTTTGAAATTTCTTGGTTCCTCAAGCTTCCCAACTCACACTTAGTACTTTAATCGGTTTAGAATTGGATTTGTTACTTGGGTTGAAGCAAATCAAGAAGATGGAATTGATTCTTGCTCTCACTTTCTCTCTCTCTTTTGGTCGGCCAAGATGCAGAAAATAATGAAGGAAATTAAGCTAAGTTTGTTTTATAAGAAGGTAGAAAGATGAGAATTAATTCTAGCCACAAGTTTGTCTAACACTTGGTTGAATTACAACCACAAAATTTTCTCTTTCTTTCCTTGCATTTTAACCACTAATTTCGGCCAATAGGAGAGCTAAGAGGGGGAAGATATTTTGCTCCATTAATGATAAACTTGTATGGCAAGAAAGTGGTGATCAAGTAGTGCGTTCAATCGGTAGTGCACGGTACCCGTCGGTTCGCGCCGTTTTTCTTAAAAACACCCGTACTAGGGTTTTTACTTTCCATTCACTAACCTTATCTCATGGCTACTACTCACATATTATTTCTCACTTAAAAGTCACTTTTAATCACCAAATTTGGTCCTTACTCTGTACCGAAAATTCATCCGGCCAAAAATCGCGAAAACCCTAATTTTGCTCAAATCTTGAAACCGAAGTGTAAAACCCTATTTCCAGGTTCATCTGCACTTATTGTTGAACAATTGGGTAGTAGGGCCTTAATAAATAATAATTTTCAAATAAAAGGAATTTTGTAAGGAAACGTGAGGAATTTACAAGTTCAATAATTAACATTAGGATCTCTAGTAAAATATGAGAGATTTAAGAAACCGTTTAGTCACAAGTAAACTAGGGTTTTTGATTAAAATATTAGGGTTTCTAGTCTTTTAAAACAAAATAAGGTTTTAAATCAAACCCGAAGAAATATACTTTAATATTTTCTTCACAAACAACCTCCTAATATTCGGGATGTTACACTAAAACCCAGCCATCTCTCCTATATTTGCAGCCAAGGGCTGCCCGAAGCCCTTCCTTGCAAGCTGCGAAAAACGCAGCTTGCAAGTCGCGTATCATTCTCCTCTTCTTTTTTTTTTTACATCAAAATAAACAAACCAAAACAACAAAATTGCCATTTTTAATCTTTTTCTTTCATTTTTCATTTTTCATCATTTTTCATTTTTTTCTTTTTTTCAATTTTCCATTTTTCTTTTCATTTTTAAATAATGAAACTAAATCCAAAACAACTAAAACATATTTTTTGAACACTTTTCTTTTTCCTTTGATAAATTCTACGCTAAATTGGCTAAAATAACTAAAAGTAAAAGTAAATAAAACTAATTGTGACAAATAAAAATAGAACAAATAAAAAATGAATAGTAAATAAATAAATAATAAAACACCAAAAATTTGGTGTCTACAGTCGGGCAAAAACTTGTGAAATTACTTTGTTGGACTTGGTGAGTGTACTACTCACATGTTTCTTATTCCGTGGCTTCCTTGTACTTGAATTCTGTGATTGGGACTAGTTGTGATGATTGTTTGGACTAGATGAGGCGAGGGTGTACTTTACCACTCTCGTACTCTCTGGCCTCCTTGACGGGTTATTATATTGGGCCTACTTGTTTGTTTATTATATCACTCGAATACTCTTGACTGTACTTGATTTGGTGTCGCTTGGATGCCGACCTTTACTGTTCACTCTGAGCTTTACCTCATTGGAAGTCAATGGACTCGAGCCAGTAAGGACTTGGTCGGGGACATTTGACAAGCCATGGGGACTGTATTTGGGAATCTTTGGGTATGAGACCTTTGATTCCGGTATACTCGAGTAATACCAATTCTGTACTATTTGGTGTTCGGGCCCGGTAAGGGGAAAGTGAGGTGGACGGATAATTGGAGTAAAGAGGAGTCTACGGTCATGATTACCTAGTATACATTGACGGAGGGTCAATGAGATGAGATCAAGTATGGCAAAAGCGGAAAAGGGCTCTTGAGAGCCATCCGTATCCTTTTATTTCCGTATACTTGGGTGTTATTGCTTTTGCTTACTTGATGTACGTATTTGGATTGAATATTCTTGTGTTTATGTGCTCTTGGTATGTTTACGTGATAGTACCTCATTGGGCGAAAGCTCACTCCGTTAATTTTCGTTTTCCTTACAGGGAATTATCTTTTGGACTTTTGATTTGGAAGAATGAGTTGAGTAGAGCTAGTTGAGAGATTTTGTATAGCTCCTCAATAGTTGAAACCCTAATTGTATTTGGATTTAAATGTTTTCTTTTGGCTTGTAAACATACGACTGTGGTTTGTAATAGTGTGCGTACTCCTGTTCAATATATTATATTTGGCTTGTATGTATTCCTTTCGGGTATTGTTGGAAATTACTTATATTTGATTGAATCTTGACGGATTGTGATGTGGCAATCACTATTCGCTTTACGTTTAGGTTTCCATTTTCCGTTTCTCGATTGTCGGTTTGGTTAAGCGCGCTAATAGTTTCCCGAACGACTTGAGTTAGTGTTTGACCGTTTTAGTAGTCCTGGCGAGAGTTGGGCAGGCAGTCCGCTAACTCCTTTGGTACGCCTTAGGGGAAGGTGGGGCTGTCACAGGTGGTATCAGAGCCAGGTTAGAAATAACCTGGGCAAACCTGAAACTTAATTCTTAGAACTTTTGGGGATTGTGTTTAGACGCCATTAAGTGTGAATATATTGTCTAAGCTATAAACCTTTGCTATCTTTGTAGGTTATGGCTGGAACTAGTGGAGCGGGCGGAGGCGAGCCACCTCAAAGGCGCCCACGGGTTATCGACTACCAGGAGATACCGGGAGGTCCGATCCGGCTGTGGTATACCGCTAGCCGGACCCGCTGCTGTAGGCGTTGCCAGTTTTACTCCTACGCGGACCACGTGGTTGTGGCGGTACTTGCCGAACGACGGAGGCTTAGATGTGATGCTGCCAGGGAGCGCACTGAGACCCTTAGGCTTAGGGGCATCTTACGGATGCAGGCCGATAGGATTGGAGAGCTCCAGGGGGACGTGGCCATGGAACAGGAGAGGACGAACGCTCTGAGAGAGCAGTTGCAGGTGGTGAACGACCGCTTTACTCGAGTAGTCCGGGAGGTAAGAGACCGCTCCGGCGCTATTATCGATGAGTGTGGGGCGCTAATCCAGGAAGTGATTGGCGCTAATGCGCCAGGGGGAGTTCCAGTTGGCGGAGCTCCAGGTCAGGGAGGCGCCCCTAGCTCTAGCTCTGGGGGGGAGTCGGTTGTTTCCGTCGAGGACTAGATTAGGGTTTTTGAGCCTTGTTTTGATCCCGTGTGAGGGGTACCTTGGAAAAGCTTTTGGTTAGTTGTTTTGTACCTTTTGGGACCTAGGTTGTACCGTGTATTTTGGCAGACCCTCTTTTGGCTTCACGGGAGTACTTTTGTATATATTTGCTTGACTGCTTATGTACGACTGTTTGACACAGTTATGTGTTCTATGTATAAATGCTCTATGTGTATACATGCCTTATATGGTGTTTACTTTTGGTTCTTCGTTCATGCTTGTGTGACTATATTATATGCACTTTTAATATTATTCTCGTGCCTCGACTTTAGATTGACTTAGAGAATGGAAGGCACTTGTAGTGGACGAGGCCGTGGCCGCAGTGTTAGGCAACCTACAATTGATGAGGGTGCTAGGGATACCACGACTGAACCAAACCCTGAACCTAGGGTTGACCCTAGTGTCCAGATAGCTGCTGCTATGCAGCAAATGACTGACCTGTTAGCCCATGTAGTGCAACAGCAGGGCCAACCTCCTATCCAGCAACCTGGGAACCCTGGCCATGTAGTCGAGAGTGAAGATCGGGCCCTAGAGAGATTTCAAAAGTTCTCTCCGCCAAAGTTTCTGGGCGGGCCAGATCCGGACGTGGCCGAAAAGTGGTTGGAGAAAATGATAGATATTTTTGCCGCCCTACACTATTCAGAGAAAAGGCAGGTTACCTTCGCTGTCTTCCAATTGGAAGGGGCCGGGCATTCTTGGTGGAACGTGATCCGAATGAAGTGGGACCGGGAACAAACCACAAGAACATGGGTAAACTTTGTGAGGGACTTCAATGTGAAATACTTTCCCCCTCTGGTCCAGGAAAAGAAGGAGGACGAGTTTATTAGACTCCGTCAGGGGACTCAGTCGGTGGCTGAGTACGAGAGCCAGTTTACTCGTGTGACGGCCCCACCTCTCCCTAGGGCGTACCCCAGGGTTCGGCGGGCCGCCCGCCCAGCTCTCGCCGGGACTCAGTCGTTCACTACAGTCCTCAAATAAATACAATACAAATCTCAAGTATACATCAAATGGTCCACAAATACACATCCGTCTCCAATAATTACATATTACAAATGCAGCGGAAACTGATTCCAATCGTGGAACGTATACTTACATCCATATCAATTTCAAATATTTACACAATACCAACTCATACATAAAATAGATCCAAACTTAAACTGTACACGATATAAGCCATCCAGTCACGTGAATATGCACTCCAAGCTTTTCTTCGCCTTGAGCTCTGTGGGGGGAAATAAAACATTTTTGGGGTGAGCTAGAAGCTCAGCGAGTAACCAGAAAATCATTAATCAAATCGGTTTCACAATAGTTCATTTCAATGATGTCATATAGCAATGATGTCATAAATTAAATGATAAATCCGGAAACAACTACATCATTTGCAAAACAGTAAATATGGATTATCAATAATTCAAGAAACATTTACAATGGAAAGCGATAGTAACATTCATGAAAGGATACATTCATTCTCCTGACATTTCCTCGCTCATTTGGTCATTCATTTCATTTCATTCACCCCGTCCCTGGCTTTTGGCCAGGCTCCACCAACCTACATAGGTAATACTCGAGTATACCAAACGTTCACCCAAGTTCCTAATCGCCTGACCGAGTCCGCTTCTGGCTCAAGACGACCGGTAACAAGGGGCAATGGCCAGTTCAGCCCAAAAGGCTTACATTCATGCGCAAGTAACATTTCAATCGAAAATTTCACATTTATCGAGGTCGAATGCGATAAAGTACACACTCGCCTCGAAAACTCGTTTTGGAAATCATTATAAGCGCTTAACACGTTATCAACCAAAATACAAGTCATGAAGTCAAGAAATATAGCAAACAAGGCACACTCAAATGCCAGCACACATGATATGCAAGAAAACATTTCAAAAGTAACTTTGGAAACAGTTCAAAAGTAAATAATGTAAGAAACGGTTCATAAATCACTTTAGAAGTAGTTTGAGGTCACTCACCTCCATGGCTCAGAAATCATCCATCATATAACATTGCCTTGCTCAATTCCAAGTCTTAGATCACAAACTCAAAGCAATCAAACCCTTTAAAACTTCGGACAGCACTTCCCCTAAATTTGCTTACTTTCCCAACCATCATGGCTTCATTATTTCCTCAGCCAGTTCCAAAGGTACACACACAAATAAGTTCATCTAATATCCATTCAGCAAGCTCCAAGTAGTACTAGTACAAGTCAAGCTAGGAAAAAGTCCGGAAATGAAAGTTAAGCTCAAAACCAGAAAAACAGGTTTTGACGTCATTTTGCGGTAATGGTACCAAAGGCACTACGATTATCGGATAAAGGTGCAAGATACACCGTTTCGAAGCTAAGAGATAGGGATTCAATATTGCAGAAGGTCACTCAACCCAGTTTCAAGTGTAACCAGGTCAAAAATGCAAGATACTACATCAAAATCACAAAAACAGATTCACAGAACGCATTCTAGCGGAAACGTCATAACTCAGGCTCTCCAAGTCCAAATCCAGAAATTCCAAACCCGGCTGAAAGCTAAGGAACAGGGCTAAATTTCATCAGAAGGCCTCAACATCCAATTCGGAAGCAATTCCAGCCAAAACAACCAAATCTCACTCTCTACTTATCTCTTAACACCCGATAAATTTTACACAGTATCCGAAACTTAACCTTATTGGCCGAATTTTTCCGAACTTTTCGCACTAGTGGGTCCCACGTCCATTATACACTCTTAATTTTCCAAAAACTCTCCAATACTAGAAAAACCATCTAAAAACTATAATTACTCATAAAAATTCCTCAGGAAAATTTCCTAAGCCAGGAAATGCAGAAAACATGCTATTAAAGGAAATAAAACCCTCGGAAAAGATTAGGGTTTTTACGGGTTCTCAAACTCTTTTTTTTTCGGGGCGTCACAACTCGCCTATCTAAGTTTGCCCCTGAACTCATTCTAACGGAGCAAAGGAGAGTTCGGCGTTTTTTTCAAGCGCTCAATGTGGAAATTCAAAAGGATCTGGCGGTAGCCCAGATCAATACCTTTAGTGACGCCGTGGAGAAAGCTTTGCGAGTTGAAAATGCAAGGCTTCAAGTAAGGAACTTTCAGGTGAAAAAATGGGGGTTCTCTGTGAGTAGTTCGACCCAAGGGGATAAAGGGACCCCTCCCAAGTTTGGAAGAGGAGCCGGTGGAGGAAGGCAACCGGGGATGACGCGAGGGACTCCGCCGAGAGGTGGTCACAATGGACTGGGCCCGCAGAGAAGCGTCTCACAAGGAAGTTCGGCCTCAGTTGCACGTGGATCCTGTGGATTTTGTGGGAAACCAAACCACACTGAGGACAACTGTTGAAGGAAAGAAAGAAGATGCTTGCGATGCAGGAGTGCAGAGCATCAAATAGCCAACTGTCCAGTGTTACCTCGAGAGGCGAGAGTAACCACCCAGTCGTCAAAGGCCAACTCGGGACAGTCCAAGGTAGAAGGGACAAAGCTGAAGGTGCCAGCTCGGGTTTACTCCCTTGAGCAACAACAAGTCCCTGATTCCTCTGGGGTTGTAGAAGGTACGATCCCTGTTTTCCATCGTCCAGCTAGGATTTTGATCGACCCGGGTGCTACCCATTCCTTTGTTAACCCCGATTTTATGTGCGGCATTGATATAACCCCAGTTAGCTTGCCTTATGACTTAGAAGTTAGTACTCCTACGGGGGACCAACGTTTGATTACTGGTTTGATGTATACAAATTGTGAAATTTGGGTAGGAGAGAGAAAGCTTTTGGGGAATCTTATAAGTTTAGCTATTAAGGGGTATGACGTTATATTGGGCATGGACTGCCTAGCAAGGTACGATGCACAACTTGATTATAAGAGGAAAATAGTGGAACTTCGTTTACCGGGGGAGGCAACCTTAAGGCTAGATGTAAGAGGTAGTTTAGCCTCATCTGCGTTGATCTCGGGTATTAGGGCTAGGAAATTTCTGTATAAAGGGGCCCAAGGGTTTCTAGCTTTTCTTATAAACACTCCCACTGATAAGCTAAGGGTTGAAAATGTGCCTATTGTAAGTGAATATCCGGATGTGTTTCCTGATGAATTAGTAACTTTACCTCCGGAGAGAGAGATAGAGTTTAAGATTGACCTATTGCCAGGAGCGTCACCTATCTCTAAGACCCCCTATCGAATGGTTCCTGCTGAACTCAAGGAGTTAAAATTGCAGTTGCAAGATCTGTTGGAGCGTGGGTTTATTCATGAGAGTGGATCTCCTTGGGGGGCTCCGGTACTATTTGTTAAGAAGAAAGATGGAACTTTAAGATTGTGTATCGATTATCGAGGACTAAACAATATGACCATTAAGAACAAATACCCACTCCCCCATATTGATGAACTGTTTGACCAGTTGCAAGGCGCGGTAGTCTTTTCAAAGTTAGATCTCCAACAGGGTTACTACCAGTTGCTAATTAAGAAAGAAGATGTACCCAAAACTGCTTTCAATTCTAGATATGGTCATTTTGAGTTTGCGGTTATGCCCTTTGGGTTGACCAATGCCCCTGCCGCCTTTATGGATCTGATGCATTGGGTTTCAAACCCAACCTAGACCGATTTGTTGTTGTGTTTATTGACGACATTTTGGTCTATTCTAAAACCCGTGAGGAACATGAGCAACATTTGAAGTTAGTGTTACAAACCCTGAGAGATCATCAGCTATACGCCAAATTTAGTAAGTGTGAATTTTGGTTGGAGAAAATCTCTTTCTTGGGACATGTGATTTCAAAAGAAGGTATCACGGTAGACCCCGCGAAAGTAGAGGCAGTGGCTGAATGGAAGAGGCCAGAAAATCCTACTGAGATCCGCAGTTTCTTAGGGTTGGCTGGGTACTATAGACGCTTTATTAAAGACTTTTCCAAACTGGCCGGCCCTTTAACCAACCTGACGAAGAAAAATGGCCGTTTTGTGTGGGATACTAGGTGTGAAACCAGTTTTCAGGAGTTGAAGCGAAGGTTAACCATGGCTCCTGTTCTGGCCTTGCCTAATGGGAAGGACAGTTTTACCATTTATACCGATGATTCAAGGGAAGGCTTGGGGTGTGTGTTAATGCAAAACAAGAACGTGATTGCCTTTGCCTCTAGGAAACTAAAAACCCATGAACAAAACTACCCTACCCATGACTTGGAGTTAGCTGCTGTGGTATTTGCTCTGAAAAAGTGGAGACAGTATCTCTACGGGGTTACCTTTGAGGTTTATTCAGACCATAAGAGTCTTAAGTACCTCTTCTCCCAAAAAGAGTTGAATATGAGGCAACGCCGGTGGATGGAACTCTTAGAAGATTATGATTGCACGATTAACTACCATCCCGGTAAGGCTAACGTAGTAGCGGACGCCCTAAGTCGGAAGGCTCAAGTAGCAGGGTTGATGGTCAAGGAGTGGGAGATGTTAGGAGCAGCTGGTGAGTGGAACCCTAGATTGGGATGTGAGAAAATAACTTTTGGAAATATTCGGGTAACCTCTACTATTCTTGATCTAATTAAAGAGACCCAAGAGAAGGATCCGATGGTACAAAAGTGGAAGGAAAAAGTTGAAAATGAAGCATTACCTGATTTCAATTTGGGTCCTGAAGGAATTTTAAGGTATAGGAACCGAGTGGTGGTAGCCAATGATGAAAACCTGAAAAGGGAAATTTTGGAGAAAGCCCATCGATCGAAATACACGATCCATCCTGGTAGTAATAAGATGTACCAAGACTTGCGACGGTTGTACTGGTGGGATAAGATGAAAAGAGAGATTGCTCGATATATCCAAACCTGTCTGATTTGCCAGCAAGTCAAGGCTGAACACCAAAAACCCTCTGGACTGTTACAACCTCTTGAGATACCCGAATGGAAGTGGGAAAATATCACGATGGACTTTGTTTCTGGACTGCCAAGGACTCAAAAAGGACATGATGCCGTTTGGGTGATCATTGATCGGTTGACCAAATCGGTCCATTTCTTACCTGTAAATGTGAAAGATTCCATGGATAAACTGGCTCGGTTGTATCTGAATGAAATTGTGAGATTGCATGGGATTCCAGTGAGTATAGTTTCAGTCCGAGATCCTCGTTTTATATCGAGGTTTTGGCAAAAGTTTCAGGAGAACTTGGGGACCAAAATCAACCTTAGTACCACTTATCACCCCCAGACGGATGGACAGTCAGAACGAACAATTCAAACCCTCGAGGATATGTTACGGACTTGTATTTCGGATTTTGGGGGTAATTGGGGCCAACATATGACTTTGGTAGAGTTTGCCTACAATAATAGTTACCATTCATCCATTCAAATGGCACCATATGAAGCTCTTTACGGACGGAAGTGTCGTTCGCCCATCTATTGGGATGAAATAGGGGAAAAGAAAGTTCTAGATCCTACAACCATTCCTTGGATGGAAGATGCACAAGAAAAGGTTAACTTGATCCGTCAAAGGCTCCAAACAGCTCAAAGCCGACAAAAGAGCTACGCAGATAACCGAAGAAAAGATTTGGAGTTCGAAGTTGGAGACCGTGTTTTCCTTAAGATCACGCCACTACGAAGTGTCACGGTGGGAAAAGGAAAGAAACTTCGACCACGGTTTGTGGGGCCTTACAAAATTCTCCAACGAGTTGGGAAAGTAGCATACCGACTCGAATTGCCGTCAAGTTTATCTCGAATTCATGACGTCTTCCATGTTTCGATGCTAAAAAAGTACTACCCTGATCCAACCCATATTGTACGACCAGAGGAGATTGAGTTAGATAAGGCACTCACTTACGAAGAGAGACCTGTACAAGTACTCGATCGAAGGATTAAGGAACTGAAGAATAAGCAAATTCCATTAGTGAAGGTTATGTGGAGGAATCGTGGTATAGAAGAGGCAACTTGGGAGATGGAGGAAGAGATGCAAAAGAAATACCCTGAGCTATTTAGTAACCCAGGTGAGCAATTTCGAGGGCGAAATTCTTTAAGGGGGAGAGGGTGTGAGAACCTAGAAAAAAAAATTTTATTATTTATTTATTATTTTATTCCTGTGCACCCGTTTTCCTTTATTTTCTTTATTATATTACTTTTATCAACATTTTATCAGTAAATATAGTTTTAAAATCATTTTGCTAGTATAAGGTAGTTCGTGAGAAATTAGGAACGTATTTTGGACGTGGGACTCACTAGTGCATTAAGTGAGAGAAATTCGGCCAATTAGGTTAAATTTTGCGTATAGGGATTTATTACTAGGTATTAGGAGATAGTTTGAGGTTACCTAGATGGATTAATCATAGAGGGACAAGAGGATAACTCTAGCAAGAACAAAGTGCCAAGTGTCCAATTGTTGTTGGACTAAGCTTACCTAACTTTTGACTTAACTTTCCTTACTTTACTTAAAGTCTAATTTTGACCAAGTTGTCTTCATTCTTCATCTCCTCATAGCCAAACCTCTCTAGCCAACAAAGGAAAGAAATCTTCAACCTTTCATCTCCAAATCCTTGCCAAATTTTGAAAATTAACCGATTGTTTCTTGAA
The DNA here is from genome assembly GCF_036785885.1 of Coffea arabica. Lineage (NCBI taxonomy): Eukaryota > Viridiplantae > Streptophyta > Magnoliopsida > Gentianales > Rubiaceae > Coffea > Coffea arabica. The sequence goes on from NC_092316.1 coordinate 23,905,317, forward strand.
TTAGTCCATAAAATCATCTTGCTAAGGGTGTTTGAAGAACTTGGTGGTGTTGTTTTGGAAGGAAACCTCCTAAGCTACAACCTTTCTTGAAGAACTAAGGTATCTTGCTTGGAACTCATCTTTTGTTTCCAATTTTGGCCAATTGGTGCCTTATGGTACCTATTTAAGTGATTTTACGGAAGATTTGGTGGATTGGAGTGAAGTTACCTAATTTTCTGATTTTTTTTGGAATTTTCTGTTTTCCTATGATGGATATGATTGGGCTTGAATTGGTGGTTCTAAATGGTGTTTTATAGCTCTCTTGTGCGTTAATTGTAGTTAATTGCAGAAAATTTCAGCTTGTGCGGAAAATTTCAGATTTAGGGTTTCTAATTGGGGGTTTTCTATGGTTGATGGTTGAGCTTCTAATTGGCTATAATTAAGGGGTATTGTGACCTTAATGAAGTATATTGAATGGCTTATGAATTGTTTGGATGCTTGTGGTTGTGTTGGATGGCTTTCAATGGTTGTCTTGTAGGTTGGTAAAGCTGAAATTTTAGGGGAAATGCTGTCCAAGTGTCTAGGGTATTAGATTCTTGTGAGTTGGGATGAGATTGGATAGAAGTGAATGGTTTTAGGGGTTGTTCCTACTTTTAACCCTAAATGTTATGTATTTTTCATTTCCAAGTTATATTTGGTTCTTGCCTTAATAGTTCCTAGAAACAGGTATTCGACTCATGTTTGAGTTTAATTGTACTTTCTTGATTATTATAGGACGTGCTGGTGATCCGAGGCTCACGTCGGGCAAAAACTTGTGAAATTACTTTGTTTGACTTGGTGAGTGTACTACTCACATGTTTCTTATTCCGTGGCTTCCTTGTACTTGAATTCTGTGATTGGGACTAGTTGTGATGATTGTTTGGACTAGATGAGGCGAGGGTGTACTTTACCACTCTCATACTCTCTGGCCTCCTTGACGGGTTATTATATTGGGCCTACTTGTTTGTTTATTATATCACTCGAATACTCTTGACAGTACTTGATTTGGTGTTGCTTGGATGCCGACCTTTACTGTTCACTCTGAGCTTTACCTCATTGGAAGTCAATGGACTCGAGCCAGTAAGGACTTGGTCGGGGACATTTGACAAGCCATGGGAACTGTATTTGGGAATCTTTGGGTATGAGACCCTTGATTCCGGTATACTCGAGTAATACAAATTCTGTACTATTTGGTATTCGGGCCCGGTAAGGGGAAAGTGAGGTGGACGGATAATTGGAGTAAAGAGGAGTCTACGGTCATGATTACCTAGTATACATTGACGGAGGGTCAATGAGATGAGATCAAGTATGGCAAAAGCAGAAAAGGGCTCTTGAGAGCCATCCGTATCCTTTTATTTCCGTATACTTGGGTGTTATTGCTTTTGCTTACTTGATGTACGTATTTGAATTGAATATTCTTGTGTTTATGTGCTCTTGGTATGTTTACGTGATAGTACCTCATTGGGCGAAAGCTCACTCCGTTAATTTTTGTTTTCCTTACAGGGAATTATCTTTTGGACTTTTGATTTGGAAGAATGAGTTGAGTAGAGCTAGTTGAGAGATTTTGTATAGCTCCTCAACAGTTGAAACTGTGAGAACCCGTAAATCCCTTAATAATTTTCCTAGGGTTCATTTCCTTTAATGGCATGTTTTCTGTATTTTCTGGCTCAGGAAAATTTTCCTGGTGAATTTTATGAGTAATTATAGTTTTTAGATGATTTTTTCTAGTATTGGTGAGTTTTTAAAAAAATAAGGATATATAATGGATGTGGGACCCACTAGTGCGAAAAGTTCGGAAAAATTCGGCCAATTAGGTTAAATTCCGGATACTGTGTGAAATTTATCGGGTGTTAAGAGATAAGTAGAGGATGTGAAGTGATTTATGTGAGAGGAAAAAGAAAAGATAGGATTGCATTAATGGAGGTGACAAGTGTCACCATTATATTGGTTATGACTTATGACTTACTATTCATGGTTTTGACCTTTTGACTAATTGGTTAAATATCTAAAAAATTAACCAAAATTCACTTATTTCTTACCTTCTTGTGGCCGGCCCTCTTGAGCTAAGAAAGGAAGAAAAACTCTCCAAAATCTTGGCAACTACCTAGCTCAAATCATCCAAACCAAGTGCTTGATCTTGTTTCTACTCCATAAAATCCCTCCATTTGGTGCTAGTGAGTGATTTGGTGAAGTTTTTTGGAGGAGCTAAGGTGTCCTACAACTCTCCCTCTCTTGTTTACTAGGTAAGTGGTGCTTGAACTTCCTCCTACACCTAATGATGCTTAATTTGTGCCTAGTGGTGGCTAAAGTGCTGAAATTTGTGGTTTATTTCTTGGTTTGAGATGAATTGGTGAAGTTTTTATTTTATTGATGAATTTTCTGTTTAATGTGATCATGATGTTGTGGTTGTTTATGATGGTTGGTAATGAGGGGTAATGACTCTAGTAGGTGTGAATTATTGATAATTGCAACCAATTTTGGGTTTGGAAGGAATTTGAGGAAGTTAGGGTTTCATAACCCCCTTTTCTGTCCGGTTTTGTATCATATGGTTAGAGGCCGAATTGGCCTTTTCTTAAAACATGAAAGTTATAGGTATTGATGTGTTTGAGGTGCCTGTAAAATTTCAGGTCATTTAGAGTAGTGTAGAGTGAGATATGTCGATTTTACTGTTGCTGTTCTGGGTTGATCAGAATGTGCGATCTGCGCTTGTAATCGTCTGTTTTGACTGGAATTTCTTTGGATTTGGATGTTGGTGTCTTCTGATGAAATGTAGCTGGATGTCTTGGCTACCGCATGCCTTTGGAATCAATGCATTTGGACCTGTATAGACTGAGTTGGACTAATTACAGCATAGTGTGATTTGTAAACCTGCAATTACGGTTCTGGTTTGGTATTCTGCATATTTGACCTAGTTGTTCTAGGATTTTGACTGAGTGGCCTTCTACATTGTTGTATCCCTGTCTTTTAGCTTCGATATGGTGGGTCTTACACCCTCATCCGATAAGCGTAGTACAATTTGTGCCATTACCGCATAATGAAGGCAAAACTGTTTTTGTTGTTATGGTCAAGATGGCTACATTTCCTGATTTTCTGGTTTGCTATAATGCTTATATATGCATATGAAACCTTATTGGGGCTGTGGTTGGCATGGCTTTATGACTCGTTATCGAGTCTCCATGTACTTGTTTGCATGTTTTAGGGCTCGCTCTCATTCCGGTCATTTCCTAGCTAACTTTTGTACTTGTACTGCTTTGAGCCTAGTGAACGGCTTTTGGGAAATGAGATGACTTTTGGTGTGAAATGTTGGAACTGATTTGAGGAAATAATGAAGCCTTAATGGCTGGAAAAGTAAGAATTTTAAGGGAGGTGCTGCCCGATTTTCTAGGCCGTTTGGTTCCTTTAAGTTGGATTTGCCTTTTGGTGGAAATGAAAGGCTTTTGGGTTGTTTGCGCCTAAGTCTTCATGTTACCTTTTCGTTTCCAAGAAAATCATGTTTTCCACCCTTGCATTAGTATTTAATTGGCAAGGCGTACGACGTGTAGTCGAGCCTCACTTGTGCATTTCGTTTACTCAATTTTGGATATGAAACCTTCAATTAGTTTACTTTGATTATTTTAGGGTTTCTTGGCGATTAAGGCCAATCTGAAATGAAAACTTTTGAAGTTGAGCCGGTGAGTGTACCACTCCCCTCCATTGCTGTTTAACTTGATTTCTGCTCTGCAATCTGTTTATTTGTTTGAGACGAGGGTGTACTTTATCACACTCGTTCTCTTGTCTGTTCATATGCCAATTTACTATGCAAAATTTGAATCTGTTATCTGTGTCTGCATCTGTTCGGATTTCTATGACCTATGAGCTCAGTCCTGTGGCTAAGTTATTCGAGTCGGGCCGGCAAGGGCCTGGACGATTAGATAACGAACCACGGTAGTCTGTTCGGGGATTTCGGGTATTGAGACCCTTGATTCCGGGTATACTCGAGTATTACCATTTTGTTCGTTTGAGGTGAGCGGGCCCGGTAAAGGGGTGTTTGGTGGACGGAATTCGGTGTTAAGAGGGGTCTACGGACGCGTTGGTTCTATATACGTTGACGGAGAGTCAACCGGTTTGGATCAAGTACTGCGCTGGAAATTTGGCTCCTGAGAGCCACCCGTATCCTTCTGATTTGAATTATTGGTTCCTTTGCTTTACATCTGACATGTGTATCTGATTTGTTAAATGTGAAATGCCACGATTTTAATGCTATCTGTTTGGTACCTCATTGAGCGCAAGCTCACCCCTTTCTGTTCCTTTTGATTTCCTTACAGGAAAATAAACCCTTTTGGTCTGGATTTGACAAATGGCTGCCAAATTGAGCTAGTTGAACATATCTTTTGTATAGCTCATGTATTAAAACCCTAAGTGTACTTTTGGGGCGTTTTCTCTTTTGATTTGGCAAACCATGTATATGTATTAACTTTTGAAAGCTTTTGTATGTCATTTTGATTTGTAAACGCTAAAGTTCAGATGTGAATGTTTGTTAGCTATTTCGGTTGGGTTCTGACGGGTCGGTTACTATTCATGGCCGGCTCCGGATTTCATTTTATTTTATTTTGGGTTATTTTACTATTTTGATTTGTTTACGCGCGTTTGTAAGTTCCGGAATGAAGCAGATAGCTCTAATCTGACCCGTAGTCCTGGCGAGAGTTGGACAGGCAGTCCGCTAACCCCTTTGGTTCGCCTTAGGGGAAAGTGGGGCTGTTACAGAAACCCTAATTGTATTTGGATTTAAATGTTTTCTTTTGGCTTGTAAACATACGATTGTGGTTTGTAATAGTGTGTGTACTCTTGTTCAATATATTATATTTGGCTTGTATGTATTCCTTTCGGGGATTGTTGGAAATTACTTGTATTTGATTGAATCTTGGCGGATTGTGATGTGGCAATCACTATTCGCTTTACGTTTAGGTTTCCATTTTTCGTTTCTCGATTGTCGGTTTGGTTAAGCACGCTAATAGTTTCCCGAACGACTTGAGTTAGTGTTTGACCATTTTAGTAGTCCTGGCGATAGCTGGGCAGGCAGTCCGCTAACTCCTTTGGTACGCCTTAGGGGAAGGTGGGGCTGTCACATACATGCTCATTTAATAGCAAATAATCCAAAAAACATTTAACATATAAAAGCAATAATAACCCACTCATTAAAAGGATACATGCTCACGTGGAGCCATTCGTTCATTCATTCGCCAACCATTTTCTTTATTCCTCCAACATTAGAAAACATTTGCAAGTGAAAACTCCTCTAATGTTTTTGACATTCATTCTTTCATTTTATTTCCTACCACTAGCCAATTCACTTGCCAGTCTCCACCAATCTTTGTGGTCATACTCGAGTATACCAAACATTATCTCAGGGTCATCAATCGCCCGATTGAGTCCGCTTCTGGCTCTAGTCGACTGGCAACGAAGGGCAAGGGCCCAGTTCACGTGCACAAGTAGCCTTTAATCATTTAATCATTGAAAATTTCACGTTCATTTAGGTCGAGTGCGATAAAGTACACACTCGCCTAGCAAAAATTCATTTTAGCAATCATTGAAAACATTTAACATTTAATCAAACATTCACAACAATCCACATAGTCATTTGAAGCATAACCTACAAAGAACACTCACCAATTTAAGCAAAATAACGTCAAAATTTTCCTTCCAGATTATGCCCTTGATCACTGACAAACCCTAAGAATAACCAATCCCAAATTGAAGTGAGCAAAGGTAATTCAAAGTTTTTGAGAGAAAACTAACACTTTTCATCTTAGTTGATACCAAATCTTGGTTAAAACAACTCATATACTAATATTGAAATGCATTCAAGGATACATATGTAACTTAAAATCCAACTAACCCTAAACTCAACCTTACATCTCACTAATATTCATAAAAGTAAGTAATAGAAATTTGGGCAGCATCCCCTTTGTATTTTGCTATTTTCCAGCCATTTATGACTTAATTTTTTTTCCTCAACTCAGCCCAAATTCACACATAAGCAATCTTAACACAATAGCCCTTCAACTAGGCTCAATGTCATCCAACTACAAGGCAATTCTGGCAATGCAACCATAAAAATCAAAGTTGGAAACCAGTTTTGAAGACAAATGGCTAAGTAGCAGGTTTGACATCTTCCAGCGTTTTGGTCACATTTGAAGCTATGCTTATCAGATTGGGATACATTTTATGGTTTTTTGAAGCCAAGACATAGACCTACATTTCCTATGAAGATATCGACACCCAGTTCATGCATTTTCAGGGTCAAAATGTGCAATCTCATAGAAAATAGAAAGCTGCCTGTGAAATAGGGCTTTTGGCAGTCAGGGGTATTTTAGTCATTTCATAAGTTAAAGTGCTCCGATTGAGTTGAAATTTTATAGGCAGATATTTAATTCCATTCCCTACAACTTTCATGTTTTGACCTAGACCTGATTCGGCCTCTAACATGGACGAATATGCAGGTCAGAAATAGGCAGATTCATCATTAATGCAGGAAATTTGACGTTTCAATGCTTAAAACTAACACTCATGCCTTTAATCATTACCCCAGTCCCTATCCAAGCTCATAAACATCATATACTAGATAAACAACCTTAATAACAACTGAAAATTACAAACCCTAGCTGAAAATTATAAGCTAATAAGCAAGACCATGAAATCTTCCATGAAATCCATCACTATCAAGCCATGTGTTGCTTCAATTGCAAAATAAGAAAGAAAAAGAGAGATTTCTAGTTTAATACCTCAAAACCCCCAAAATAAGTTGTGATACAAGGACTTTCTTCAAGTTTTCCCAAAGATTAATCGGAGTGGGTTCAAGTTTCACTTTACTTTTCTCAAGAATCAAGCAAGCTATCAAGATGGAATTTTTGGAAGTTTTTCTCTCTTTTCTTTCCCTAGAATTTCAGCCAAGGTGAAGGAAATGGAGTAGAAATGAAGCCAAGAGAAAGATAAGAAGATAAGAAATTAATTTGGTCAAAGTTGGTTGGATCCTTGACACTTGTCAAGCCAAGATTTCCCTTCTTTGTTTTTTTTTCTTTTCTTTCCTTTCCTTTGGTAAAAAATGGTGGCTTCTTTATAGGATATTTTAGGGGTGATTAGCTGAAATAAAAGCAAGGTGATTAAGGTAATAAAGTAGTGTTTGTGGTGTACTCACTCGGTAGCAAACGGTGCACGTTGGTTCGAGCTGTTTTTCCTTAACTCGCATGTACTTGTGTTTTTACTTATGGTTTACTAGCTTATTATTATCACTTATAATCATACACTTTTTCTTACCTAATACTTATTCTTATTCACCAAATTTAGTACATACAGCTCACCAAGTGATCACACAGCCAAAATACACAAAAATCCTAATTTACGCTAACTATAAAACTAAAGGTACAACCCTTGATTCTATGATTTATTGTAACTATTGAGGGAGTAATTGAGTAGTAAAGATATTATAAAGTAATTTAATCAAAATAAAAGGTTATTTTAAGGAAATAAGAAGAATTTTGTGAGTCCTCACAAGGTGGTGATGAAAGGGCTTCAGGAGTGCATGAGGCGAGGGCAGCGGAGCTAAACAAGGAGAGCAGTGATGTGAGCGACGACGAATTGGTGATTGAATTGCCCCTGGTGGCGGGTAATTTATCGCTAAGGCTGGTGATCACGCGAGAGGAGAATCTGGATAACTCACTTATGGGGTTAAGCATCGATTCGGTCTATGGGAATACCAAGAATGGTAGGAAGGCAAGGGGAAAGGGATTACATGCTCAGTTTCAATCTAACAGGCAGCTTTGATCCACAACTTCTCTCAATAACTCTTTCCAGGTATTACGTTATGATTAATACACTGCTATGGAATATTAGAGGGGTGTCGAAAGCGTCCAATTTAAGAAGATTGAAAAGAATAATTCGCTTGCATGATGTCCAATTTGTAGCAATATCTGAGCCAAAATTAGATGTGTCTCGAGTCGAGTATATTCGCATGAAGCTTTCATTTGATTATGTAATTGTTAACATATCAGAGGATCTCTGGATTTTCTATAGTTGCCCGTTAATTTGTTCGGTAGTTGGAAACTCTAATCAGCATATTTCACTGTCTATCCAACATCCATGGTTGCCGGGGCCTTTGATTTTCTCATTTATCCATGCTATGTGTTCAGTGGAGGGACGGCGGGATTTATGGCAAAATTTATTATCTGATAAAGCCCGCTCTCTGCCTTGGTGTATTGGGAGAGACTTCAATGTCATTATAGATGCTAATGAAAAATGAGGGGGGCGGCCATTCTCTGTGGCCGAAGGAATTGAGTTTTTGGCATTCATGGAAGAGGCCGAGGTATTCGATGCAGGTTTTTTAGGGTCGAGCTTTACATGGTGCAATAATTGGAAGGGACGGGCTAGGATTTGGAAGAGGCTAGATAGATGCCTAATTAACGGAGAGTGCACAGATTTGGCCTCGATGATTTCTGTTATACATTTAGCAAGACATCCGTCTGATCATGCTCCAATGAAGCTTTCTTTTGCTTCGAGGATGGATAATGGGCCGCGACCTTTCAGGTTCTTGAATATATGGGCATCCAAGCTAGATCTCTTAGACGTTATTCGGGTTACCTGGGACCAAGTGGTACACGAATCACCTCTACGAGTTTTGTGTGCTAAGTTGTTGACAACTCAGACAACGATTCAGCAATGGAATAAGCAGCACTTTGGCAACGTTTTTAATGCCGTCAGAGAGGAGGAGGCTGAGCTTTTGAGAATAGAGGACGGCATATCAAACTCTGAGTCTGAGGAGAACCACAATGAGCTTCACAGGGCACGGGCGGAGCTTAACAGGGCATTGGCAGTTGAAGAACAATTTTGGAGGGAGAAAGCTAGGGTTAAATGGCTTAGTAGTGGGGATCGCAATACAAGGTACTTTCATGCGATTGTCAAGCAAAGGACAGTACAAGCAGTGATACATAGGGTGAAAAATTCAAATGGGATGTCGCTAGAGAAGAATGACGACATAGCAAAGGAGGCAATCGAGTATTTCTCGGATCTTTTTTCAGGGTCTATGGAGTCCAGTCCAGGGGACCTATTGCAGTTAATCCCGACAATGGTCACAAGAGAGGAAAATTCATTGTTGGAGAAGGCTCCTGACATAGAGGCCATTCGGCGTCTGGTGTTCACTATGGATGGGAAGAGTACGGCTGGTCCCGATGGGTTTATAGGCAGGTTCTTTACCTTTGTATGGGATATCATTGCTCAAGACTTGCATAGGGCAGTGGTGAGTTTCTTCTGTGGAAGTGAGCTACCTAAATTCATTACTTCCACTTCAATTGTTTTGATACCTAAAGGTTCGGATCCCCAGGATTTCTCCAAGTATAGACCTATTAGCCTATGCAATTTTTTCAATAAATTATTATGCAGAATTTCGGTGGAACGTATGGCCTTGGTACTGCCAAGAATTATATCTCCCTAGTAGACGGGTTTTGTCAAAGGCCTAAGCATAATGGATAACTATTTGCTAGCTTAAGAGTTGATCTCGCTTATAGGCAAGAAGTCAAGAGAGGGAATGTTGCCTTAAAACTGGATATGTCTAAGGCATATGATCGAATGTCTTGGTGGCATATTTGTGACAGCCCCACCTTCCCCTAAGGCGAACCAAAGGGGTTAGCAGATTGCCTGCCCAGCTCTCGCCAGGACTAATGGTGCAGTTTAGAGTGATCTAATACGTTCCGGAACATACAAACGCGTGTAAACAAGTTAAAATGTCCAAATAAAAAAAAATGAAACCGGAATCGGCCATGACTAGTAACTGACACGTCAAAACCCAACCAAACATCAAGCAAATATTTACAAGTTGAAATTAAGCATATACAATCCAAAGTGGCATACAAAAGTTATTCAAAAGTGGATACATGTACGGTTTGCCAAATCAAAAGAGAAACGGACCCAAAAGTACATTTAGGGTTTCAATCAAAGAGCTATATAAAAGATATGTCCATCTAGCTCAATTCGGCAACCAACTATCAAATCCAGTCCAAAAGTATTTATTTTCCTGTAAGGAAAACAAAAGGAATAGAGTGAGCTTACGCCCAGTGAGATAATACCACTCAAGTAGCAAAGTTCACATAAGCATAAAGCTTTTCATTCCAATGCATCAAAAGTAAGCAAAGGCACACATCAATAGTGGTGATAAAAGGATACGGGCGGCTCTCAAGAGCCCCTTTCCTCGCTTGCATTCTTGATCGGACCTCATTGACCCCCCGTCAATGTTTAAAAGTAACCAACCGTAGGCTCCACTTTACTTCCATTCCTTCCACCCAACATACCCCTACCGGGCTCGAACTCCAAACAGTAAAATTTGGTAATACTCGAGTATACCGGAATGAAGAGTCTCAGTACTACAAGATTCCATATAACAGTCCCCATGGCTCGTCGACCTTCACGACCAAGCCCTCGCTGGCTCGATTCAATCGACTACCAATGGGATTGAGCTCAGTAGTAACAGTAAGGGTCGTTGGATACTCGTTCAAGCAACACCCAATTCATGAATTAAATTCAGTATTTCATGTATCATTCAATCATTACAGTGAAACAGTAGACAATCATATGAGATACTAAATGGGTGAGGGCGATCAAGTACACCCTCACTTAATCAATTTCAACGGAGCAAATAAGTCTTCAAGGCATCAAGTTCACATATACCAAAGCCACATTATAAACAACAAGTGAGTAGTACACTCACCAGGCAAGCAAGTGAAATTTCATAAACTTTCGCCCAAAGAGCGTCTTTAATCACCGTCACGCCCTAAAATATTCAAACAAGCACAATAAGACTTGATTACAAGTCATAATCCAGTTCCGCATACTACCAAAATAGGGCTCCATAAGAATGCATAAGCACTAGAGTAAACCAGGGAAATCTGGAAATTGAATTAAACTTTAAACCCTAAAAAACAGTTTTTGACATAATTTTACGGTTTTGGTACCATTATCACTACCATTATCGGATGGAGGTGTAAGATACACCGTTTCGAAACTAAGAGATAGGGCTACAATGTTGAAGAAGGCTACTCTGTCTAGTTTCAAGTGTAACTAGGTCAAAAATGCAATATACTACACCAGAACCGCAAAAACAGGTTCACAAACCACATTCCGGTTCAAACATCATAAGTCAGGGTACCTAAGTCTAAATCAGGTGATTCCAAAGCCATCCGAAATCTAAGATACAATGCTACAATTCATCAGAAGACATTAACAACCAAATCAGAAGCATTCCCACTCAAATTAACCAATCACAGACGCAATTATCAAATTCGCGTAGAAACAGGGCAGCAAGGGTATTTTGGTCTTTTCACAAGATACGTTGCTCCGATTGACCTGAAATGTTTCAGGCATCTTTAAAATATCATTCCCTACAACTTTCATGTTTTAATCTAAGGCCAATTCGGCCTCTAACTATGAGGTACAGGGCAGGGAAGAATGTAAGACAATGAAACCCTAACTTTTCCAATTTTCTTCCAAAACAGAAATTTCCTGCAATTAACCACTTTTTCCACCTTCTAGCTTCCTTAAATATCATTTCCAATCATCATACATGCCCACACAATAATAATCATATGAAAACAGAAAATTCACCAATAATTATAAAACTTCACCAATTCAACCAAAAATCATGAAATAACACCAAAGATCATTACTTCAACTACCTCAAGTCACAAATTAAACATCATTAGGTGGAGGAGAGGGGTTCCTTCACAACTCACCTTAGCAACACAAGAGAGAGAGCAACTAGTCACCTTAGCTTTCCAAACAACTTCACCAATCACCTCACCAACACTAATTGAAGAGGTTTTATGGAACAAAAGCAAGTTTAAGTGGTTGATTTGGTAGATTTGAGCAAGATTGAAGCCAAAAACTTGAAGAGTTTTCCTTGTTTTGTTGCTTGAAGAGGGCGGCTATGAAGAGGAAGAAAATGGTGAATTTTTGGTATTTTTTTAATTTATTTGGTCAATTGGTAAGAAAATGAATAGTGGTCATAAAGTACAACCAACCAAATGGTGACACTTGTCACCCTATTTAATGCATACATATCCTTTTGTTCCCTCTCACACCAATCCATATAACAACCTCTAATTATCTCATAGCACCCGATAATTTAACCCCAGTATCCAAAACTTAACCTAGTTGGCCGAATTTTTCCGAACTTTCCGCACTAGCGGGTCCCACGTCCGGTATACGCTCTTAATTTCTCAAAAACTAATCGATATTAGAAAAAAAATATCTAAAAACTATATTTACTCATAAAAAATTATCGGGAAATTTTTCCTAATAAAGAAAATGCAGAAAACATGCCATTAACAAGAAAAACCCTAGAAAATGGGAAAAATTACGGGTTCTCACAATATTATTTCTGTCTTGTGCAAATTTGGGTTTGGGGAGCTGTTCATAAACATGGCCTGGAGGTAAATTTCCAACGTCTGGTTTTCAATCATCATTAATGGAACATCCCATGGTTACTTCAAATCTAGCAGGGGTCTCCGGCAGAGAGATCCATTATCCCCAGTGTTGTTCATTGTTGGTTCGAAGATGCTTTCGCGAGGCCTCAATAATCTAGCAATGCAGTAGGGCTTCATAGGGTTCAGAGTCCCTACAGGATGTCCGGCAGTCACGCACCTTGTGTTTGCTGATGACGTGCTAATTTTCTCGAATAGGGCTACTACTACTTTAAAGCGGCTGGTACAGGTGCTTGATGCTTACTAGCATTCATCGGGACAACTGGAAAACTTATAAAAGAGTGGTTACTTGGCTCATAGGACCCTACCAACAGCTCGGAGAAGGGTGATTGAGCGACTTACGCTATTTACTAGACAAGAGTTTCCAATTCGTTATCTTGGCTTTCCCTTGTATTTGGGCTGAAGGAAATCTGCGTACTTCGGGGAGGTGTGTCAAGCTGTGCTGGCTACAATTATATCTTGGAAGTCAAGGTTGATTTCCCCGGGGGGGGGAAATAGTTTTGATAAAGCATGTGCTCTCATCCATTCCAGTACATTTACTATTAGCTGCCGTGTGTCCTGCCTCGGTGTTTAAAAGAATAGAGCAGGCTTGTGCAAATTTTCTATGGGGATCATCAGGAGAAGGAATGAAGTTTCATTGGATCAGATGGTCTCAATTATGCCTTCCGATTAAGGAGGGGGGTGTGGGGTTCAGAAAGCTCCGGGATCTTTACTTGGCCTTCTCCTGCAAATTGTGGTGGAACTTTAGGACAAGTGTGTCGATTTGGACGAAATTTATGTGGGCAAAATACTGCAGGGGGCTCCCATCCCTGCCAGGTGGAATGGAAACGATTTGACTCGGGGACGTGGAGAAGAATGTTAAATATAAGCCGATAGGCAGAACTATCCATGCTATTGCTGGTTAATGTAGGGCCTTGTAACATTTGGTACTACAACTGGTTGGGCAGTAGGGCTCTATGCCTCAAAACTTCAGTATATCTGGCCCTCACCTTCAAGGACTTCTGCACGAATGGGGAATGGAAGTTTAATTTCCTCACCCAGTATATTCCGCAAGAGTTTATCCGCCCAATATTACAATATCCGGTCCTGGAGGGAGATGGGAGCGATGAGGTTATATGGAGGCTCACGGCATCAAGGACGTTCACTTTTGCATCGGCCTTTCAGGAGCTCCGACAGTCTCGTAACTATTCTTTGATACAATCCCAGGTATGGCATCCGTAGATTCTGACATGCGTGGAGTATACATATAACATTTAGTTCATCCACAATCAAGTTTTACATTTATAATTCTTAAATACCCCACACGCGATTTATCGCAAGTATACGAATCATGAGCGAGTATAGGATATTAAGGGTCGATCCCACAGAAAAGATTGCAACTATCGGTGATTTTCAAACTTCTTTATTATTTAGACTATAAGCATAAAGTAAAAGTAATAAAATTAACACTAGAAAGCTCCTAGAAGTATGGAATTCCATACTACTCTTACAAATGAGATTATTGATTAAGTGAATGCTATTATCTTGGCTAGTTATGGCGTAATTTCCTAATGTATGTGAAACCTACTCTCATAGTGAATCAACTATACTTGTAACTAAACCATACATACTCTCGTGGTTATGATATTAATTACAAGCTCATTTCTTCTATGAAATTACATGAAACAAGTCACTAAAGCCACATAGGTGCAACTCTACCCTCGTAAGTGTACTCCCTAGGCTTATCACTTCTTTGAACTAGTGTTAAATTCCAATTTTCATTGCAAACTTAACACCTTAAGATTATCATAATTAATGGCCAGTTAATCATGATTAGATAACCAAAAGTGATAAATAACTTGTTAAAAATAATATCACCAAGTAGCCAAGTAAATATCACACACAAAATATAGCAAGTTCAACCATAACTCTAGGCATAAACTTTAACTAAACATAATAAAAACACAAAGCCAACTTGTATTATAATTAAACATGAAATCCAATACAAGAGAAAAAGTAGTACGAGAGATATCACCCTTGTCACATGAGATCAACCTCTTCATCTTTGCTCCTCAATCTTCATCCAAATCTAACTACAAATACAAGATGAATAAACTACACAAACTGCTCTATGCTAATGAACTAAGAAAAACTAGTGAAGATTACATTTTTGTCGAGTTTCTCTAGCCTTCCAAAGTTATCAAAATGGTTCTCCAAGGCAGCTAATTATAGAGAAATTTCTTGCAAGAAACAAGGTGTTAAATCAAGTCTTGAACCCATAAACAAGCTAGAATGAGTTGTAAAGCTTCTTTTGCAGCTGTCTTGGGCTGTTTCCATCGATATTCTTGTAGGAAAAATGGACCAAAAAGTTTGTGTGAATAAAACACAATTTTCTAAGCAAGTTACAGCCGCAATTGAGGAATACACGACTTGAGAAAATGCATCTTCATGCCACGTTTTTGCTTCTGTGCATTTGACATTACTTCAACTGCTATTTGCTCGATAATGGAGGCTGAACTAGCTCTTGTGTAAAAAATAGAAGTTGTAGCCCTTTGAATTAGCTTTCCAAGAATCATTCCATTTAGAGTTCTCTAGACCGAGATATGACCAAAATACTAAAGACTGGTCAGAGCTCTGTTTTCAACTTTGGACAGCTGAGTTGAATTTCGGTATTTCAATTTTTGGACTATGAAAACGGCTGAATTGGACTTTGATATTTTCATACCAAATATAGATACGTCTCTTAGCTTCAAAATGGTATAAAGATCATTTCAATCCAATGTATGTAACCCAAGATATAGCCAAAATACCAACAGATGCCAAAGCTGACTTTTGTTTGATTCTTTTGTTCTCAAATTGCATTTCTCCTTTTACACTTCATATTTTATTTTCATCATTCTAAATCATCATCAATCATCCAAATATCTTCTCAATGGTCTCCATTTGATGATTGAATCATTAAGCCTGTAAAATATGAAATTTTTACCATAAAAATCCATAGAAATGCAATTTTCACACTTTAACCTCAAAATGCATATCTTCACTAGAATCGTAGTTAATTATTTATAAAACTAAATAAAACACACCAAAACTAATTAATAAAGCACACTAAAACTACGTAAAATATACTCTTATCAAATACCCACTTGAACCATTGCTTGTCCTCAAGCAATAAGAAATACAAACCAACAATGATTCAATTTTTTAAAATAAACATATGTGCACCATTCCACTTCATTTTCTCAAAAACAAGGTAAACAACCATTATGCAATTATTCAATTAAGCTCAAGTACTCATAATATCAAGTAAAGGAGAGCCAATTATACCGTCATTATAACAAATTCAAATCAATTTGTCATCTTTACCCAATCTTACAAGTAAGTAACTCATATGGTCAATAATACTGCTTCCTAAACTCATAATCACCTTTTTATTCTACTTAAAAAGATATTTATTCATATAACATAGCTAAATATTACTTAAAACGTGAGAATGCCTTTTGACACGAGGATCAACATTTTTAGATGAAGATCACCGGTTACTCAACACTTCACATACTCAAGTTGCCTTGCATACTCTTAATTCAAGTACCGTTTTACGCAAAAGTCGACAATTTTAGATGAAGACACTCGGTTACTAAGTACAAGAATCATTGGACTAGAACAAATCTTATTTTCTTTTTTCTTCTTTTTCCCATTTTTTCTTTTTTTTCTTTCCACTTTTTTTCTTTTTTTTTTTAACAGCAGAGATAATAATAATTTCCTCAAAAGAATAATCATGAGAAGAGTACTGCACTTATTGACCATATTTATCACTTAACTTATAAAATCAAATAAAGAGAAGAAATTTCATTAAATATGCAAAAAATAGGCATAATTTTCTCCACTTCACAAGATATACTGTCCTATAAATGCACAAATTATAATCACATAATAGTTATTTCCAAATTAAATGAGAAAAGAAGTTTCCAAATCACATATATTTATCTCAAATTTAGAAGGAATTTGAACTACTAATGGTATAAAACTTGTTACCCTTTTGGATAAAATTGAAAAAATTTGAAACTATTTGGGGCAAATTAGCAAATTTGGACAAGATTTTGAAAAATTTTTGAATTTAAACACAAGTGAAATATTTGCAACCAACAAGTCAATCACATACAATGTATATAATCTCAATTCTTCCCCCCCCCCACACTTAACATGCACATTGTCCTCAATGTGCAAAAAGAAAAATCAAGATAAAGAAAAGTAATACTTCCCTATTGTTGCAATCGAAATGTCAAAGCATGAAATTTACGAACCATTGTCTACTTATCCCCAATGCTTTATGCATTCCATTTGATAACCATTAGTTATATTAACCTAAAGATGGAAAATGAGAAACAAAGGAAAAATAACAAAATAACTCAATACATAATTTAAACATGAAATCACACCAAAATAAAATAGCCAAAACATTGGATTGCCTCCCAATAAGCGCTTTTGTTTATATTCATTGGCTCGACTTTTTCACCTCATTTCTCAAGAAGGTTTTGTTAATGAATAATCCATCAAATTTTGTCGTGGTGGATCATTAAAAGGTGGTTTAATAACAAAAGCCACATGTTCAAATAATATGAGAGGTGGAAGAAACATACCTATCTCAAGTGAGTCATAGATATTACCTTGAATATGCACCACTTGAGAATTCACCAAAGGAGATGTCATATGGGTTTCTTGGGCAATAATACCTTTCAAACTTATACTTTCAATACACTCCTCAAGAGGGGTGAAAAATGAATCATTAAAGCCCATCTTTTGAGATTCAAAATTAGTTCCAAAGATATTATCATGTGAAATGGACATTTGCTCACTGAAACACAATTGAGATTCATCATTTTCATCAAAATGCAATCCATTTTCACATACAACATTCCCACCATTCATGCTAGGATCATTTTGCAAATTATTAGAAGAAATAACTTCACACAATGCATATAATTGGTCTTGTATTCTATCAAAGTGAGAAGTTAATTCATCTAACATTTCCTCAACCCTATCAAAACGGTTGGAGGTTGCATTTACTAGTTTTTCTATGGCTAAATCAAATTGATTAGAAGAATTTTCTACAGCTAGCTCCCAAAATGCATTAGAATCATTAGTTAATAGTTCACTTTCTAATTTTCAAGGTAGAGGTGTATTAGCTAACTTCTCTATTGTCAATTCCCAAGATGGTTTTGATTCATAGTGGACACATTCGGATTAGTAATCATATAAACAAGAAGAAACACTATTAGCACATTGATTATCCCAACCATAAGCACAAGAATTGCCCCAATTAGGACCATATTGGTCAAGATAAGGATTACAATATCCAAATTTGTCATAATAATCCATATTTTGTACTTGTCTACATGTATGAGGAGCATGATAACCTCCACACAAGTCACAAATCATATATAAGAGTTAAAAGTATTAGCATTCCTCCTTTGCTCAATTTCATGCCTAATTGTGTCCATTTGAACTTGTAACATAATAACATCAAATTTTGACTTTAAGTACCTTAAACCATTTTCAAAAGACATACCTTCAGTAATTTCTTGTTTACCTCTATTGAAAGAGTTTTGCACTTGGTAACCATCCAATGCCAATATTCCATTTCTCAAGCATTGTCCTCCAAATTGACCTACCCTCCTCATTACCTAAAATTGCTTTTAAACAACTTAAAACCAAAATTAGTAAGAAGAATAGGTGAAAAATACATACACACATAAAACACTAAAATAATAGAAAATAACATTCACACTATAACTAATAAAATGTCTAAACTAATAAAGTTGCTCTAAACACCAATATTGTCAAATATTCCCCGGCAATGGCGCCAAAAACTTGACGTGCGCAGGGTATACATATAACATTTTTCTCATCCACAATCAAGTTTTAGATTTATAATTCCTAAATACCTCACACGCAATTTATCGCAAGTATACGAATCGTGAACGAGTATAGGGTATTAAGGGTCAATCCCACAGAGAAAATTGCAACTATTGGTGATTTTCGAACACCTTTATTATTTAGACGATAAGCATGAAGTAAAAGTAATAAAATTAACACTAGAAACCTTCTAGAGGCATGGAATTCCTTACTACCCTTGCAAATGAGATTACCGATTAAGTGAATGCTATTATCTTGACTAGTTATGGCGTAATTTCCTAATGTATGTGAAACCTACTCTTGTAATGAATCACCTATATTTGTAGCTAAACCATACCTACTCTAGTGGTTATGATATTAATTACAAACTCATTTCTTCTATGAAATTACATGAAACAAATCACTAAAACCACATAAGTGCACATCTACCCTCGTAAGTGTACTCCCTAGGCTTATCACTTCTTTGAACTAGTGTTAAATTTCAATTTTCAATGCAAACTTAACACCTTAATATTATCATAATTAATGGCCAGTTAATCATGATTAGATAATCAAAAGTGATCAATAACTTGCTCAAAATAATATTACCAAGTAGCCAAGTAAACATCACAAAACAAAATATAGCAAATTCAACCATAACTCTAGGCATAAATTTTAACTAAACATAATAAAAACACAAAGCCAACTTGTATTATAATTAAACATGAAATCCAATACAAGAGAAAAAGTAGTAGGAGAGATATCACCCTTGTCACATGAGATCAACCTCTTCATCTTTGCTCCTCAATCTTCATCCAAATCTAACTACAAATACAAGATGAATAAACTACACAAACTGCTCTATGCTAATGAACTAAGAAAAACTAGTGAAGATTACATTTTTGTCGAGTTTCTCTAGCCTTCCAAAGTTATCAAAATGGTTCTCCAAGGCAGCTAATTATAGAGAAATTTCTTGCAAGAAACAAGGTGTTAAATCATGTCTTGAACCCATAAACAAGCTAGAATGAGTTGTAAAGCTTCTTTTGCAGCTGTCTTGGGCTGTTTCCATTGATATTCTTGCAAGAAAAATACACCAAAAAGTTTGTGTGAATAAAACATAATTTTTTGAGCAAGTTGTAGCCGCAATTGAGGAATATGTGACTTGAGAAAACGTGGCTTCATGCCACGTTTTCACTGAGCCACGTTTTCGCTTCTGTGCAATTGACATTATTTCAACTACTATTTGCTCGATGAAGGAGGCCAAACTATCTCCTGTGTAAAACATAGAAGTTGTAACCCTTTGAGTTAGATTTCCAATGCTTCAAGAATCATCCCATTTGAAGCTCTCTAGACAGAGATATGACCAAAATACTAAAGACTAGTCAGAGCTCTGTTTTAAACCCTGGACAGTTGAGTTGAATTTCAGTATTTCAACTTTTGGACTATGAAAACGGCTGAATTGGACTTTGATTTTTTGTACCAAATATAGATACGTCTCTTAGCTTCAAAATGGTATAAAGATTATCTCAACCATACTGCAAACCCTGAACCATTTTGAAGACGGTACATGAAAATATCATCTTCGTCTTTTTAGCTTTCCATTTTTTGGGAACAAATCATGCTGAAAAAAATATGAAAGTGCTTCTATGGCTCTTTCAGATCTGCAACAAAAGAGGTATCATTAGACGAACTCACACCTGGTGTTGCAGCTGATCGACTTGATTCTTGATTGGTTGTAAAGAAGGACCCCGATGACCTTGAAAACTCCGGAGTTTACTGTTGCATCAAAATAAGCTGTAGGGGGCACTGAAAACTCCGGAAATCACTTTCCCATCAATATAAGCTTAGAAGGTGGGGTCGTCACAGGTGGTATCAGAGCACCTAAATTAGAGGATTTGGACAATTGGGACATACGTGATAAGTAGTAGGAATATGTGTATTTATTTAAGCTGAAATACTGACGAACTGACCAAATAATGTTTTGTAGGTATGGAGGCCGGGGAACCTAGTGGATCAAGACCAGGATCAAGACCTTCGAGTGCGGGGGCCCTGGTGAACCAGGTGCTACGCCGGCGTGTGCTCCGATTTCAGAGGAGGCCTGGAGGGCCATATACGTTGTACTCACCTTTTGGCCGGCTGAACCGGCCATCCGAGTGCCAACACAAGTTCGGCTACCTAGACGAGGTCGTCCTGGCGGTGGACGGTGAGCGACGTCACCTGAGGAAGGTGAACGATCGTTTGGTTAGATAGCTGGAGGAGGCCAGAGGGGTGGCTCACGGGTAGGCTCTGCGCATTAGAGAGTTGGAGCAGGGCCTCAGAGATGAGGAGGAGAGGACGGACGCTTTTCATCGTCAGCTCCACGATACACACCAGTACCTCTTCGCCATGAAGGGGCAGCTAAGGGAGTTGGCCCGGGGGATCATGCTGGACTGTGAGGTCCTGTTAAATGTGACCGCGGAGGCACCATCACGAGCTATCGGTCCAGAGTCGATGGATGGGGTGGACACTCTAGGCTCTGTTGGAGATTGGGGCCCTAGGGGAGGCGTGTAGGGCCGTTGTTTGGATTTTCTTTTGACCATTTGACATGCTTTTGTTATAGCTAGTATGGGTTTATCTTTTGCATGTCTTTTGTGCATATGTATCTATACTTTGTGTGCTTTATTTTGTTCATATCTCGAATAATAAGTACACATTATGTCTCGATTTATAGACTTTTGAACCTAAATGGACTCCGGTGGTCGAGGTAGAGGTAGAGGGCGAGGACGAGACCCCGAGGAAGAAAATGAAAATGAGCCGGATCAGGTAGCTACTGTGACGCCCCGAAAAAAAAAGAGTTTGAGAACCCGTAAAAATCCTAATCTTTTCCGAGGGTTTTATTTCCTTTAATAGCATGTTTTCTGCATTTCCTGGCTTAGGAAATTTTCCTGAGGAATTTTTATGAGTAATTATAGTTTTTAGATGATTTTTCTAGCCTTGGAGAGTTTTTGGAAAATTAAGAATATATAATGGACGTGGGACCCACTAGTGCGAAAAGTTCAGAAAATTCGGCCAATTAGGTTAAATTCCGGATACTGTGTAAAATTTATTGGGTGTTAAGGGATAAGTAGAGTGTGTGAAATGATTGATGTGAGAGAGAAAAGAAAGGATAGGAATGCATTAATGAAGTGCCACGTGTCACTTGGTGATTGGATTTAACTTATGGAACACTATTCATGTTTTTGACTTTTGACCCATTTGATTAAATATCTTGAAAATTCACAAAAAAATCACCATTTCTTCACCTTGGATGGCCGGCCCTCTTAGCTCAAGAAGGAAGAAAGCTTCTTCAATTTTCAAGCTCCCAATTAGCTCAAATCAACCAAAACAATTGCCTAAATTAGTTTTTACTCCATAAAATTCCTTCCTTGGGTGCTAGTAGGTAGTTTAGTGAAGTTTGTTTGAAGAGCTAAGGTGTCCAACATCTCTATCTCTTTTGGTTACTAGGTGAGTGGTGTGTGAATTCCCTCTTGCACTTAATGAAGCTTAAGTTATGCTTATTAGTGATTAAAGTGCTGAAATTTCTGGTTTTCATCTTGGTTTGAAGTGATTTGGTGAAGTTTTTATTTTATTGATGATTTTTCTGGTTTAATTGGATTATGATGGTGTGGTTGTTTATGATGATTGGCAATGGCCTATAATGACACTAGTAGGTGTGAATTGTTGATATTTGCAATCAATTTTGGGTTTGGAATGAATTGTGAAAAGTTAGGGTTCATAAACCCCTAATTTTGTCCGGTTTTAGATCATAGGGTTAGAGGCCGAATTGGACTTTACTCAAAACATGAAAGTTGTAGGTATTGATGAGTTTGAAGTGGCTGAAAAATTTCAGGTCATTTGGATTAGTGTAGAGTGAGATATGTCGATTTTACTGTTGCTGTTCTGGGTTGATCAGAATGCGAAAACTGCGCTAGTAATTGGCCATTTTGACTGGAATTGGTTTGGATTTTATTGTTGGTGTCTTCTGATGAAATGTAGCTTAATGTCTTAGCTAACATATGCCTTTGGAATTTCGGCATTTGGACCTGTATAGACTGAGTTGTGTTCATTAGAGCATTGTCCGATTTGTAAACCTGTTTTTGGTGGTTCTGGTGTAGTATTTGGCATATTTGACCTAGTTGTGCTAGGATTTGGATTGAGTGGCCTTCCACATTGTTGTATCCCTGTTTCATAGCTTCGAAACGGTGGGTCTTACACCCCCATCTGATAATCATAGTGAAATTGACACCATTACCGCAAAATGACGTCAAAACTGTTTTTCTGGTTTTGAGCTTAACCTTCATTTCCGAACTTTTCCCTAGCTTGACTTGTACTAGTACTACTTGGAGCTTGCTGAATGGCTATTGGATGAACTTATTTGTGTGACTTTGGAACTGGCTGAGGAAATAATGAAGCCTTGATGGCTGGAAAAGTAAGCTAATTTAGGGGAAGTGCTGTCCGAAGTTTTAAAGGGTTTGATTGCTTTGAGTTTGTGATCTAAGACTTGGATTTGAGCAAGGCAATGTTATATGATGGATGATTTCTGAGCCGTGGAGGTGAGTGACCTCAAACTACTTCTAAAGTTGTTTATGAACCGTTTCTTACGTTATTTACTTTTGAACTGTTTCCAAAGTTACTTTTGAAATGTTTTCTTGCATATCATGCGTGCTGGCATGTGAGTGTGCCTTGTTTGCTATATTTCTTGACTTCATGATTTGTATTTTGGTTGATAACGTGTTAAGCGCTTATAATAATTTCCAAAACGAGTTTTCGAGGCGAGTGTGTACTTTATCGCACTCGACCTCGATAAATGTGAAATTTTCGATTGAAATGTTACTTGCGCATGAATGTAAGCCTTTTGGGCTGAACTGGCCATTGCCCCTTGTTACCGATCGTCTTGAGCCAGAAGCGGACTCGGTCAGGCGATTAGGAACTTGGGTGAACGTTTGGTATACTCGAGTATTACCTATGTAGGTTGGTGGAGCCTGGCCAAAAGCCAGGGACGGGGTGAATGAAATGAAATAAATGATCAAATGAGCGAGGAAATGTCAGGAGAATGAATGTATCCTTTCATGAATGTTACTATCGCTTTCCATTGTACATGTTTCTTGAATTATTGATACTCCATATTTAATGTTTTGTAAATGCTGTAATCGTTTCTGAACTTATCATTTGATTTATGACATCATTGAAAAGAAATATTGTTAAACCGATTTGATTACTGATTTTCTGGTTACTCGCTGAGCTTCTAGCTCACCCCAAAAATGTTTTATTTTCCCCCCCCCATGGGGCTCAAGGTGAAGAAAAGCTTGGAGTGCTTATTCACGTGACTGGATGGCTTATATCGTGTACAGTTTAAGTTTGGATCTATTTTATGTACGAGTTGGTCTTGTATAAATATTTGAAATTGATATGGATGTAAGTATACGTTCCACGATTGGAATCAGTTTCCGCTGCATTTGTCATATGTAATCATTGGAGAATTTGATGTAATTTTGAGATTTATATTGTAATTGGGTTGAGGACTGTAGTGAGCGACTGAGTCCCGGCGAGAGCTGGGCAGGCGGTCCGCCGAACCCTCTGGTACGCCCTAGGGGGAGGTGGGGCCGTTACAGCTACAGCCACCCAGCGAATGGCTGACCTGTTAGAACGAATGGTCAACCAACAGGGTCAGGGGCAGGGGAATAATGCCGGAAATCCTGAAAATAATGCGGGCAATCACGAGGGAAAGGACCGTGCCTTAGAATGGTTCCAAAAGTTTGAACCCTCAAAATTTGTAGGTGGATCTAACCTTGACTTAACGGAGGGTTGGCTGGACCGCGTGTTAGATATATTTGCCGCGCTTGAGTATTCAGAGGAGCAACAAATATCTTTTGCTGTTTTTCAATTTGAGGGGGCCACTCGACCTTGGTAGAATGTGATTAAAGCCAAGTGGGAGCGGGAACAGACCCCCTGGACGTGAGTCAACTTTACTCGAGAATTCAATGAGAAATATTTTCCCCCTATTGTACAAGAAAGGCGGGAGGATGACTTTATCCGCCTGCACCAAGGGACATCCACTGTGGCGGAGTACGAAACTCTCTCACTTCACTTCGGATTTGGTGCTAACGGAGCAAAAGCGAATCCGCCACTTCGTCCAAGGCTTGAATGTGGAGATTCAGGAGGCACTAGCGGCTACTCAGTTGGACACTTTTAGCCAGGCATTGGAAAAGGGTCAGAGAATTGAGACGGCTAGGGGACAAGTAAAAACCTTCCATGACCAGAAAAGGAGGCAACCTAGCTCAAGCAATTTTACGGCCGGGCAGAGTTCGAGAAGCGAGCCACCCTCTAAGATAGGTCGAAGAACAGGTGGTCCACGACCCGCAGGGACCCCAAATCGGGGTAATCTTGGGAGAGGTTAGGCAGGGCAAGTGCCCAGAGGGGTGCCCAGTGTGGAGGGTCAAGTGCGGGAATTAGGCAAACCTGTGATTTTTGCAGGGGCAATCACACAGACAATAACTGCTGGAAGAATAGTTCGGTATGAAAATACTTTAAATGTGACAGTACAGAACATCTGATTGCCCAATGTCCTAAGATGCAGAAAGAAGGACATATTCCACTGGCAGAAGGAACCACAACTAAGCCGACAAATGCAATGGAAAATCGACCCAAAGTACTGACCAGAGTATATGCCATGGGTCAACAAGAGGTGACTGACCCTTCAGCAGTCATCGAAGGTACGCTCTCTCTTTTTCGGTGTATCGCAAGTGTTCTAATAGACCCTGGTGCCACGCATTATTTTGTAAACCCTACATTTATGGCTCATATAGATGTTAAAGCTGAACAATTACCATATGACTTAGAAATAAAAACCCCATTACCAATAAGAGCTTAATTGCTAATATGGTCTATAAGGGGTGTGAAATATGGATAGGAGAGCGAAAATTGTTGGTAGATCTTATTGAACTAGCTCTTAAGGGATACGATATCATCTTAGGGATGGATTGGTTGACCAAATATCATGCACAGTTGAATTGCCATACTAAAAAGGTTAACTTTCACATACCGGGTGAACCTATACTACAATTAGATGTACGAGAAAAGTTAACATCTACCACTTTTATTTCTGGGATTCGGGCTCGAAAATTACTATGCAAAGGTGCCTAAGGATATTTGGCAATGTTGATTAATGCTCCGGTTGTGAGAGCCCGTAAAATTTTTCTTAATTTATACCATTTAATTCTATTCCTTTTCATGTATTTTCCTTATTTTATTTTACTATATTAATTTTTTGGACATTTTATAAGTGAATATAGTTTTTCCAACCATTTTTCTAGTATAAGTTAGTTCGGGTTAAATTTGAAGTGCGTTCTGGACGTGGGACCCGCTAGTGCGATAAAATTTTGGTGATTAAGTGATTTTTGTGCTAAGTATTATTATTTTACAAGGTGCTAGGAGACAATTGAAAGTTAGCTAGATAAATTACCATTGGTAGACAAAAGGATAAGCTTAAAACCCTAAAAGGAGCCAAGTGTCACTATGCTATTAGAAGTTGGACTTTTGACCAAGATTGGTAACTTTACTAAAATCAGATTTTTGATCAAAAGTCATTCATTTTCTTGTCTCCTTTGGCTGAAATTAGTGAGAGAGAAACCAAGAGAGTTCTTCATCTTTCACTTCAATTTCTTGCCCAAATCTTGAGTTTCAACCGATTAATTTGCAAACTACTCCATAAAACTTACTTTCCTAGTAGTTTCCAAGGTGTTTGTGGAGTTATTTTTGAAGGACAAAGCTTAACCTACCATCTTTCATAGGGAGATAAGGTATGTTGCCAAGAACCTCTTCTTTACTTCAATTAATTGCTAATTAGTGGTTTAAAGTTGTAGTTTTGGTAGTTTATGAGCATATTTCATGGTTGGAAGTAGTACTATGGAAATTCCAGGTTAGGGTTTTGAATGACCCTGTTCTGTCTAGTTTTATTTGAGCATGTTAGAAGCCGAATCAGGCTTAGGTTAAAACATAAAAGTTGTAGGCAATGGTGTTAACTAGCTGCCTGTAAATTGTCAGCTCAATCGGAGCAATGTAGCCTATGAAAAGACTGAAATACCCCTGCTTCCCTGTTTCTGTCCGAAACTGATAATCAGCTTATGTAATTGGTTAGTTTGACCAGGAATGTTATCAAATTGGTTGATGATGTCTTCTTAAGAATTATAGCCTTGTATCCTAGATTTCAAATGGCTTTGGAATTACCGGAATTGGAGTTGTGTGTACTGAGATATGAGTGAATAAAGAAGGACTGCTAGTTGATTTCTGCAGTGAATTTCGAACTGGAAAATCTGGAATTGTTTTGGTAAATTTAACCTCGTCAGGGTGAGAACTGGACTGAGTGGTCTTCATGAAAGTTTTAGGTATTTGTCTTAGATTTTCAACGCCTCCAAGAAAGCCTTAAATGGACTTTGGTAGCCTGAGATATGGCCATTTAAATGTAGTATGGTTAATTAGCCGATTAGTTGGAACTTGGTTCTGGGAATTGGGAATTTGAATAGGTTACACTGGAATTTGGACTAAGTGGTCTTCATCAAAATTGTAGCCCTCTATCTTAGCTTCGAAATGGTATAAATTACATCCCAATCCGATAAGCGTAGCTTCAGATGCGTCCGTTACGTAAAACCCGTCAAATCTGTCTTTTGTTAAACTTCATTTCCGCCCATATTGTTAGCTTGATTTTTGTACTTATATGACGTTGAGCCTATGGAATGGCTATTGAAATGAGATGATATTGTGTGTGACTTTGGGATTGATTGAGGTAAACAATGAAGCCATAAATGGCTGGAAAAATAGGTAAATACAAAGGGCGTGCTGTCCAAATTTTCGCTCGAGGGCTCAGTTTCTATTTGAATTTGTATATTTTCGTTTGGCAAATACTATGACCGCTTTCCATCTTAAAACATGATCCTTCTTCAATTGGAAACTCCAAATGTTTACTAACGCTTACCAAATAAAAAGGAGTGGTTTAGGGTTTTTTTGGGTATTTTGTCCTCCATTTTTCATGGATTTCATTAAGACATTTAGTCTATAATATCTACTTAGATATGAGATGATTTTGAACCATATAAACGATCCCGAAAACAGTATTTCTTAGCCTACCTAGCTGGATTCTGACTTGCCTTTGGTTTAAGTGTTTCCATTGGAAATTTTTATAACCCTTTTGAGTTGGGTTTTACGTTTGGACTATTAAACCCTAGTTATTTTTGTCCACGGGTCCAAATGTTCTCGTTTCACTTTAAAGTCTTTTTATACATTCCACTCATCATTTGTCGAGTTTCTTTGATTTCACCTAATTGGTTGCACTAGATGAGCTGTAATATTCTTTCTCGTTTAATCTTAGGTTTTCTCGGTGACTGAGGATAATATCCGGAAGGATATTTTGCACGTTGTTTTGCGTACATAGGTGAGTGTTCCTTGTTTGTTATATTCTCCTTGACTTCATGACTTGTTGTTGTTGTTTGATAATGTGTTAAGTGTTTTCAAAGATTTTCAAAACTAATTTTCTAGGCGAGCGTGTACTTTATCGCGCTTAACCTAAATGAAACGTGAGATTTTAAATGATTTAATGATTAATACATTAGTTGTGCATGATGGAAGCCTTTTGGTTGAACTGGGCCCTGCCCTTCGTTACTGATCAACTCGATCCAAAAGCGGACTCGATCGGGTGATATGGTGACCCTGGGTGTGAACGTTGGTATACTCAAGTATTACCTTGTAGGTTGGTGGAGCCTGGCCAACGTCCAGGAGAGGGTGAATGAAATGAACAAACGAACGAACAAGGAGTTTTACTTACAAAATTTCATTTTCAAACGATCGAAGGAATAAGGGGAAAGGTCAGGAGAACGAAGGAACGAACGAACAAATGGCTCCTTGTGAGCCCGTATCCTTTTAATGTATGTGTTAATATCACTTTCCATGGTAAATGTCTCTTGAATTATTGATGCTCTATGTTTAATGTATCGGATTGATTATTTGATTATGTGTTCGGAACCTCACTGAGTTTTTAGCTCATCCCTTTAGTTTTGTTTTCCTTAACAGGGGAAGGCACGCAAGGATGAGAGTTTGGTATAGACTAGCTTGGTCTAGCTCTTTGTTTCTGGTAATGGTTCTCGCCCTAGTGCTTGGCACGGGCTGGTTGTATGGTGAATTGAGAACCTTTGTATATTCGATGGTTGTATTTCCTTTTGAGATAGCAATGTATATAAGTTTCGCTTAAGTTTTGGATTTTGTTATGCTATTCCTATGGTTGTATTCCGGATTTGATTGAAGCGAACGACTGAGTCCCGGCGAGAGTTGGGCAGGTGGTCTGCCGAACCCTTTGGTTCGCCTTAGGGGGAGGTGGGGCTGTCACACCGGTGGATCAGCTGAAGGTAGAAAATACACCGGTGGTATGTGAGTTTCCTGAGATTTTCCCCAAACAATTGACATCATTACCTTCGGAGAGGAAAATATAATTTAAGATTGATTTGCATCATAGAGCAAAGCCGATATCAAAAACTCCTTATCGTATGGCTCTTGCAGAACTTAAGGAATTGAAAACACAATTACAAGAATTGCTAGATCAAGGATTTATACAGGAAAGTGAATCGCCGTGGGGTGCCCCGGTATTGTTTGTAAAGAAAAAATATAGAGGACTACGGATGTGCATTGATTATCGAGGGTTAAATAATCTCACCGTTAAGAATAAATATCCCCTGCCACTTATTGATGAATTGTTTGATCAACTGCAAGGCACGGTTGTATTCTCTAAGTTGGATCTTCAGCAAGGATATTACCAGTTGAGGATACGAAGGGAGGATGTACCCAAGACTGCCTTTAATTCGCGGTATGGACATTTCAAATTTGCAGTCATGCCCTTCGGATTGACTAACGCTCCAACCGCATTCATGAACCTAATGCATCGAGTCTTTAAACCCTATCTAGACCAATTTGTTGTGGTATTTATTAATGATATTTTGGTCTATTCTAAGACTCGTGAGGACCATGAACAACACTTTAGGCTAGTAGTACAAACTCTTAAGGAACACCAATTATATGCCAAATTTACCAAATGTGAGTTTTGGTTGGAGAAGGTATCCTTTTTAGGACACATTATTTCAAAAGAAGGTACAGCGGTGGACCCGCTAAGGTGAAAGCGGTCACTGAATGGAAAGGACTAGAAAGTCCGACGGAAGTTAGGAGTTTCTTAGGGCTAGCAGGATATTATCGCCGCTTTATCAAGGATTTTTCCAAGATAGCTGGACCTCTAACGAATTTGACCAAAATTCTCAATCAATTCGTCTGGACTTCAAAATGTGAGGCCAGTTTTCAAGAGCAGAAAGGGCGATTGACTTCCGTACCCATGCTGACTTTGTCCAACGGAAAGGACAGTTTTGTGGTATATACAGATGCATCCCAGATGGTTTAGATTGTGTACTTATGCAAAATAGGCAGGTGATAGCGTATGCATTCCGGAAGCTAAAACCTCAGGAACAAAACTACCCCACCCATGACCTAGAATTGGCAGCAGTAGTTTTCGCTCTCCAAAAGTGGCGTCATTATTTGTACGGGAAAACTTTTGAGGTATTCACCGATCACAAAAGTCTCAAATATTTATTTTCGCAAAAAAAGTTGATTTTGAGGCAACGTCGGTGGATGGAACCCCTAGAGGATTATGATTGCACCATTCAGTATCATTCGGGAAGAGCTAATGTAGTAGCTGATGCTCTTAGCCGGAAAGCTCAGGCGTCAAGTTTGCAGGTAAAAGAGTGGGAGCTATTAGAGAAAACCGGGGAATGAAATCCTCAACTTAAGCGGCCGGCAGTGCTTTTTAGCAATATTACAATAACTTCTATTCTAATACCTCGTTTAAAAGAAGCTCAGAAGAATGATCCTCAGGTGTAAAAATGGAAGGAGAAAGTTGAAAAGGGATCGATACCCGACTTTAATGTGAACTCAGATGGGGTATTGAGGTATCGTACTTGGTTGGTTGTACCACAGGATACAAATATTAAAAGGGAGATATTGGAATAAGCTCACCGATCATGGTACACTGTACATCCTGGTACGATAAAGATGTACCAAGATTTGAAAAAGTTATATTGGTGGGATAGCATGAAGAAGGAAATAGCGCAGTTTTGTACAAACGTGTCTAACCTGTCAGCAGATTAAAGTTGAACACCAAAAACCTTCAGGGCTACTCCAGCCCTTGGAAGTGCTAGAGTGGAAATGGAAAAACACTATGATGGATTTTGTTTCAAGATTACCGCGGACACAAAAAGGACATGATGCCATATGGGTAGTTGTGACCCGTTTAACCAAATCAGCCTATTTCCTTCCTGTGAACATGAAGTACTCCCTAGAAAAACTAACTCAACTATATATGGACGAAATTATACGGTTACATGGAGTATCGGTGAGTATTGTTTCGGATAGAGATTCCCGTTTCGTGTCACAATTCTGGCAAAGGATGCAAGAAGTTATGGGCTTTAAACTACACTTAAGTATAGCTTACCATCCTCAGACAGATTGACAATCGGAGAGAACTATACAAACCCTTGAGCTAAATATTACTTAAAACGTGAAAATACCTTTTGACGCGAGGATCAACATTTTTAGATGAAGATCACCGGTTACTCAACACTTCACATACTTAAATTGCTTTGCATACTCTTAATTCAGGTACCGTTTTATGCAAAAGTCAACATTTTTAGATGAAAACACCCGGTTACTAAGTACAAGAATCATTGGAGTAGAACAAATCTTATTTTCTTTATTCTTCTTTTTTTTCATTTTTTTTCTTTCCATTTTTTTCTTTTTTTTAACAGCAGAGATAATAATAATTTCCTCAAAAGAATAATCATGAGAAGAGTATTACACTTATTGACCATATTTATCACTTAACTTATAAAATCAAATAAAGAAAGAAGAAATTTTATTGAACATGCAAAATAATAGGCATAATTTTCTCTACTTTATAAGATATACTGTCCTATAAATGCACAAATTATAATCACATAATAGTTATTTCCAAATTAAATGAGAAAAAAAAAGTTTTCAGATCACATATATTTATCTCAAATTTAGAAGGAATTTGAACTACTAATGGTATAAAACCTGTTACCCTTTTGGATAAAATTGAAAAAATTTGAAACTATTTGGGGCAAATTAGCAAATTTGGACAAGATTTTGAAAAAATTTTGAATTTAAACATAAGTCTAATATTTGCAACCAACAAGTCAATCACATGCAATGTATATAATCTCAATTCTTCCCCCCACACTTAACATGCATATTGTCCTCAATGTGTAAAAAGGAAAATCAAGATAAAGAAAAGTAATACTCCCCTATTGTTGCGATCGAAATGTCAAAGCATGAAATCGCGAATCATTGTCTACTTATCTCCAATGCTTCATGCGTTCCATTTGATAACCATTAGCAATATCAATCTAAAGATGGAAAATTAGAAACCAATGAAAAATAACAAAATAACTCAATACATAATTTAAACATGAAATCACACCAAAATAAAATAGTCAAAACATTGGGTTGCCTCACAATAAGCGCTTTTGTTTATAATCATTGGCTCGACTTTTTCACCTCATTTCTCAAGAAGGTTTTGTTAATGAATAATCCACCAATTTTTGTCATGGTGGATCATTAAAAGGTGGTTTAATGGTAAAAGTCACATGTTCAAATGATATGATGTGACGCCCGCAGGAAAAGAAAAGGAAATTTTCTTTATTTATTTATTTTTCCGCGTGCATTTTTCTTATTTTATTTTATTATCAAAATTTTCCAGAGACTTTTATAAATGAATATAGTTTTCCAATCATTTTTCTAGTATAAATTAGTTCCTGAGAAATAAAGAGTGTATATTGGACGTGGGACCCGCTAGTGGCATTAAGTGCGATAAATTCGACCAATTAGGTTATGTTTTGTATACCGAGATTAATATACTAGGTGTTAAGAGATAATTAGAGGTTATTTAGATGGTTTAATCTTGAAGAGACAAAAGGATAAGACTAAAACCCTAATAGGGCCAAGTGTCATGAAACCAATGGAGGGTGGACTTTGACCACTATTCATCACCTTTACTAAATACCCAAAATTGATCAAAATCATCTTCATTCTTCAAGTTTCTTGGCTGACCTTCACCTTGAGAGAAAAGAAAAGAAAGCTTCACCTATATCTTCCATTTCTTGCGCAAATCTTGAAATCTAACCGATTAAACCTTGAATTAGTCCACACAAAAGACTTGCTAAGGGAGTTTGAAGATCTTGGTGGAGTTGTTTTGGAAGAAAAACCACTAAGCTACTACCTTTCTTGAGGAATTAAGGTATTTTTCTTGGAACTCATTTTTTGTTTCTAATAATGGCCAATTGGTGCCTTATGATAGCTAGTTAGGTGATTTTATGGAAGATTTTATGGATTGGAGTGGAGTTATCTAAATTTCTGTTTTTTTTTTAGAAATTTTCTGTTTTCCTATGATGGATATGGTTGGCTTGAATTGATGGCTCTAAATGGTGTTAAATAGACCTCTTGTGCGTTAATTGCGGTTATTTGCGGAAAATTTCAGCTTGTGTGGAAAATTTCAGGTTACGGTTTCAAATCTGCCCTGTTCTGACCGGATTTATTTAAGCATGTTAGAGGCCAAATCAGGCTTAGGTTAAAACATGAAAGTTGTAGAAAATGGTGTTAAATATATGCCTACAAAATTTCGGCTGGTTTCCGAGCACTGTAGCATGTGAAAGAACCAAAATACCCTTGACTGCCCATGAGCCCTATTTCGCGCCCAGATTTCTGTTTTGTGGAGTTTTCCATTTTTGACCCTGAAAATGCATGATTGGGCTTTGGAGGTCTTCATATAAAATGTAGGGTTATGTCTTGGCTTCGAAACGCCATAAGATTCATTTCAATCCGATAAGTGTAGCTTTAGTTATGGATATTGTGCCGAAAAGTGTATTTAATAGTTAATGATGTGTATGTGGTTAATTTGAGATGAATTGGTGTTGCTTGTAGGATGGAAAAGTAAGGAAATTAAGGGGATATGCTGTCCGATCTTTGAAAGCATTTGATTGCTTTGAGTTTGAGTTGAAGGGCTTGGATTTGGGCAAGGCAATGATATATGATGGATGGTTCCTGAGCCGTGGAGGTGAGTGACCCTAAAGTATTTCCAAAACTACTTATGAACTGTTTCCTGCATTCTTTATTCAATTGCATATCATGCGTGCTTGCATGGGAATTTGTGATACCCCAAGTGTTAGGGGTTTGTTTTAAAAAAAAATAAAGTACTAAGGTTATTTCTTTGGATTTGATTTAAAACCTTGTTTTGTTTTAAAATACTAGAAACCCTAAAAGTCTAATCAAAACCCTAGTTTCACTTGTGACAGATCATTTTCTCAAATTTCTCATATTTCAACCGAAACCCTAAATTCAATTTATGGAATTGTAAAACCCCTCACGTTTTCCTTAAAAATGCCCTTTTATTTTCCCGTAGTATGATTATTCGGTACGGAGTGAGGATCAAATTTGGTAGGTAAGAGTGACTTTTGGATGAGGAAATGTTATATAAACAGAAGTGATAATAATAAGTTAGTGATTAGAAGGTAAAAACCCTAGTATACGCGATTTAAGAAAAATCAGTTCAAACTGACGGGTATCGATCACTACCGATTGAACCCACCACTTGACCACCACTTCCTTACCACCACATACCCTTGATATTTTTGCAAAATATCCCCCCTCATCCTCAGCCTTATAACCGAAACATGTGGCCCAAAATGCAAGGAAAAGAAAGAGAAATTTAGTTGGTTTTGGTGGTGACAAGTGTCAACCACTTATGGTTCCTTGACCAAGCCAATTTTCTTTGCTTTTATCTTCACATTGGCTCCATTTCTTCACCATTTTCCCCTGGTCTGGCCAAGCTTAAGAGAGAGAGAGAGAGAGAGAGAGCAAGAGAAACAACTTCAATCCATCTTGAGTTTGAACCATTTGAGTGCAACCAAGAAAAATTAAACCAATTAATCACTAGTTGGAAGCTTGGGAAGCTTAAGGACCCAAGAATTTCAAGGAGAGGTGAAGAATCATCCTTGCAAGCTTGTTTCTTGAGGTATAATGGCTGATCAACCATTCTTTCTCCATTAATCATGATTAAGTTGGGTATTAATGTTGGTATTGTGTTTGTGATGATTGTTTCAAGTGATTTTTATGATTAGATGGATGACTTTTGAGTTAGGGTTTCTTGTGGGTTAGGTGTGGTATGATGTATATATATGGTATGTGATCTTGTGAACGTGATAGTAGTGGTAGTTTCAAGGTGAAAATGTGAATTATAGCTTGAAATAACCAAAAATTCCAGATTTCTGGAAAATTTAGTTTCAGTTCTGCCCGACTCTATTTCATCATGTTAGAGACCGAATCAGGCTTGGTACAAAACATGAAAGTCATAGAGAATGACATTTTATGGTTACCTACAAAATTTCAGATCAATCGGATAATGTCGCCTGTGAAAAGATGAAAATACCCTGACTGCCATAGGAGTAAAGTCAGTGGACAGTTTTGACAGTACACTAAGTTAGTTGAGTTTGTTCACCTTGATACGTACTGAACTAGCTTTTAGTCAAAACATTAAATTTTTAGCACTTTGTCTTAGCTTTTCAACGCCTCCAAGAACGTCTTAAACGGACTTTGGTAGCTTGAGATATGGCCATTTGAAGATAGTGCGGTTAACTGGTCTATTAGTTGGAAATTGGTTCTCTGAATTGGGAATTTGACTGGGTTACACTGGAATTTGGACTAAGTGATCTTCATTAAAATTGTAGCCCTTTGTCTTAGCTTCGAAATGGCATATATTGGATCCGAATCCGATAAGCATAGCTTTGGTTGTGTCCATTACGCAAAAACACGTCAAATCTGTCTTTTGCTAAACCTTATTTCCGCACATGTCGTTAGTTTGATTCTGTACTTATATTACCTTGAGCCTATTGAACGGCTAGTGAAATGAGATTGTTTTGTGTGTAACTTTGGGTTTGATTAAGGAAAAGAATGAAGCCATAAATGGCTGGAAAATAGGAAAATACAAAGGGCGTGCTGTCCAAATTTACGTTCAAAGGCTAGGTAGACATACTTGCAACTTGAATAAGGGTTAAGAGTGATTACTGCTTGAACCATCTAGGATATTGCATCTTCTTTTATCGAGGTATATCAGTAAGGACTTGGCCGAACTTGTACCCTTGAGAAATAAAATAATGACTGCTCGGAATACGTTTTCCTTGTACTTTTGACTCAAATGACATTTCCAAGTATAATGTTACAAAGTTATATTGTTTGAAAAGCGAGCAAGTGTTTCACGAATATTCTCCAAGTGAATTTCAATTTCTTGATTCTTATTGAACGAAACGTTTAAGTTTCAAACCTTAGTTACTTTTAAAAGTTCTTAAACAATGTTTTATCGCAGATTTGGACTCCGCACACGGAGTAATACTCGAACGTAACTCATAAAGGCACCGCATTTTGGGTGAGTGCTTCCAAATACCTGGTTGACCTGGACACTTGTTCACAATACTTGTACATAATTGATATGAGATTTGTTGATCGGGCAAGAGTGTACTTTATCGCACTTGTGACAGCCCTACCTCCCCCTAAGGCGAACCAAAGGGTTCGACGGACCGCCTGCCCAGCTCTCGTCGGGACTCAGTCATTCACTTCAATCAATCCGGAATACAACCACAAGAATTCATATAGCAAAAATCGAAAACTTAAAGCGAAACTTATATACATTGTTATCTCAAAAGGAAGTACAAACGTCGAATATACAAAGGTTCTCAATTCACCATACATCCAGCCCGTGCCAAGCACTAGGGCGAGAACCATTACAAAATCAAAGAACTAGACTAAGCTAGTCTATACAGAGCTCTCATCCTGCTCGTCGTCCCCTGTTAAGGAAAACAAAACTAAAGGAATGAGTTAGAAGCTTAGCGAGGTTCTATACACAGAAACAAGTAATTAAACAATTACATTAATCATGTAATAACAAATAATCCAGAAACATATCCAATATAAAGCAATGATAATACATTCATTAAAAGGATACAGGCTCACAAGGATCAATTCGTTCGTTCGTTCCCCTTTCATTCTCTTATTCCTCCAATTAGTTAAAAATGCATTTTTGTAAGTAAAACCCCTCGTTTTTTGACGTTCATTCTCATTCACCTCCTCCTGGACGTTGGCCGGGCTTTCCACCCCCATCCGGACGTTGGCCGGACTCCACCCGACAACAAGGTAATACTCGAGTATACCAAACGTTCACCCAGGTCACCAAATTGCCCGACCGAGTCCGCTTCTGGCTCGAGTCGATCAGTAACAAGGGCAAGGGCCCAGTTCAGCCAAAAGGCTTACATTCATGCGCAACTAGTATTAATCACTTTTTCCACCTCCTAGAGTCATTATATACGATTTCCAATCATCATAGATAGCCACACAATCATGCTTATATTAAAACAGAAAAATCCCCAAAAATAATAAAACTTCATCACTTCAACCACAAATCAAGAAATAATCCATAATATTGCATCTCATACCACCACTAATCATGATTTAAGCATCAATTAAGGGAGGAGAGGGGTTCATCCACTACTCACCTTGGTAAAACAAGAGGAAGAGCAACTTGTCACCTTAGCTTCCCAAACAACTCCACCAAACAACTCACAAACACTAAGTGAAGAGGTTTTATGGAGTAAAACTAAAATTAAACGGTTAAAAGTGAAGATTAAGCAAGCTTGGAGCAAAGAAATTGGAGAGCTTTTCTTCCCTTATTGCTTGACAGTGGCCGGCCATATGAAGCTTAGAAATGAAGATATTTTGGTCAATTTTTGAAGTTATTATGGTAAATGGTAAAAGGTTGAATAGTAAGTCAAAACAAGATTTAATCATATGGTGACACATGTCACCTTCATTAAATGTATGCCTAACTTTTTTGTCCCTCTTACACCTACCCACTTGGTACTTCTAAATATCTCATAACACCCGGTAAATTAATTCCAGTATCCAAAACATAACCTAACTGGGCGAATTTTTCCGAACTTTTCGCACTAGTGGGTCCCACATCCGATATCTGCTCTTAATTTCTCAAAAACTAACCGATACTAGAAAAATCATTTAAAAATTATATCTGCTCCTTAAAATTATCTAGAAATTTTTCCTAAGCACGAAAATGTAGAAAACATGCCATGAAAAATAATAAAACCTAGAAAATGCAAAAATACGGGTTCTCACAGAAAATCTACCTTTGAGGCTATTTCCAGAAAGTCTGGAAGGCGACGCACTTGATTGGTATTCAAATTTGGAGCCTGATGAGATAAAGACTTGGCTGGACCTGTCTAATGCATTTATAAGGCAATACGAATACAACTGTGAACTAGCACCGACATGGACCACACTAGAGGGAACAAAGAGGAAGCCATCTGAGGATCATAAAACCTATGCTAAAAGATGAAGGAAAATAGCTGCAAAGGTTGAGCCGCCAATGACTGAAGATGAAATCATTCGCACCTTTATTAAAGCACACGATCCCCCGCATTTTGAGGAAATCTTTCGCATGACTGGATGCTCATTTGCTGCTATTGTCAATAAGCTTGAAGAATATGATGATTTTGTGAAGGCTGGAAAGATTGTTAATGTGTCTGCCCTGAAAACTCAAGTGGAAGCTTTGCAAGGCCAAAGTAATAGTGGAAAGAAGCAACAACTCCAAAAGAAAGAGGGGGAAATCGCTTTTGTTTGGGATTGAAACCCTATCCCAAGACCCAGATTTCGACAATACCCTACCCACTCAAACCCTTACCCTTACTATTCAAACCATCATCCTGTTTATCACACCAATATCACTCATCCTCGACCTCGCCCTAATTACACCAACTCGCCTATAGCCCCTTTCCAAATATCTCAATCTAACTTCCAACAAGTTCGACCCCGACCCCCCTACAATCAACAATTTCCTCCACCAAATAGACCCACCTATAATTACCCTCAACCCATTGAGCCCCAAAATCAAAATCGTTATCGCACTTTCACTAACCTTGGCAGGCCTCTGGACCAATTGTATAAACAATTAAAAGCCGCTGGTAAAATCGGCGTAATTCCCCCTCCAGCTTACCCTCATGGCGTCCCTGACGGATACAACCCACAGTACACTTGCGTTTATCATTTGGAAGCACCTGGCCACTCAACCGCCGACTGCAAAGCACTTAAGCACAAAGTCCAAGACATGATCGAAGCAGGGGAAATAGTGCTAAGGAAAAAGGGTGAACAAGGTCCGAGCATAAGTACAAATTCTTTTCCTGAACACAAGGACACCTTTGAGGCATCCACCTCCAATGAAGAAATTTGAAAATCTTGAAGGAGTCTTGCACAATGGGATTGCCGAGTATTTTCTCTCTCGAAGGGAATTTCGATAAATCTGGGGATTGTCATTTGTTAAAATTCCTGAAAATCGTCACTGTTTGCTTTTGTGTAAATAGTTTTATCATGTCCAATCAAGTTTTTTGCTAAAACAATTTTTGCATTATCAAGTTCCTGTGATGTTTTTTGAATTTTTTCAATAGAGTGCATAGTTACATCTTTTCATTATTTTATATTGGTTGATTGTTTATTTTCATTCTAAATTCTTTCAATGGCCAAAAATAAAATTATTTGACCCTTTGGATATCACTGTTCTGGAATCCGATGATGGCAATCTCGATTTCACTCATGACTTTGAGATTATGGAATCCGAGTTTCAAAACAAGAGTAATAGTGAAGAAGTATTTGATTCTTTTTCAAAAAGGTCTCGAACAATACGAAGAGAAATCCAAATCGAACCTTGAAGACAGAGATTGTTAACACATGGCACTGAGACTGAAGTCAAAGAAATAAAGATCAGTAGACATTTGAATGAAAAGCAAGAAAAGGGAAGCTGTGTTGCCTGCCGAGATTAAAGTCCCTTTATTGCGTATTTTAATGGAAGCCAAGTTGGAAGAAGCTGATTGATCAAGGCAACATCATGAACAATAGGCTCTGATTGATAAAAAGTGTCTGAATGCTATGTCACGGCCGAAACTGCCAAAAACACATGACTCAAAAAGTCCACCGGCGATCTTTTGAAGAAGGGAACAAAATGCTAAAGTGAATTTGCTAATGCGAGATGAAGTCGAAGGTGAATTTGTTCTAAACGGGCAAGGCCCATTTATCGTTCAAAAGATGCTACCAGGTGAAGCACTTGTCCTAACAGAGATGGATGGACAGACATTCCCTCAACCTATCAACTCAGACATATGTATGAAGTTCTTTATTTGATTATGCAAATTTCTTTTAGGAAGTCATGGAAGGGACGAGACAAAAGTCAGGCCATCTTCTTTTCCAATCAAAACATTTCATCCCTAGTCATCCCCTTTGAGCTATCAGAACAATAATTTTCGTTTGCCAGCCCCTGAGAATTGCAAACCCCACACTGGGGCAAATTCATTTTGGAAGAGAGAAAAGAAGAAAAGGAAAACCCCACACTGGGGCAAACTCATTTTGGAAGAGAGAAAAGAAGGAAAAAGAAAACCCTATACTGGGGCAAATTTAGTTTTTTGAAGAAAAATGCAAAAGTGAGGAAAATGCAATGAAAAATACAAAGAGAGAGAATTCAATCAAACTGGGGCAAATTTTCCTCAGTTTCGTTCGAAATTGGAGATGATTTCAAATGATGCAATCTCAGGTTATTTCACCTTTCATAAGAACAAATTGCTTTCAAGCCTTAACTTTTCTTGAAACACCCCACCTGACCTCATTACAAAAGCCCAAAAGTCCTGGCTTTCGTCACTTGCTGTATTTTCATTAGGAAATTCGCTAATCAACTGGCAAGTGATGTCCATAATGTCTTCACCTAAACTTATAAGGGAAGCGCATTTTACTGATGCCAGCAATCTTCAACTCATATTCCTGAGTCGATCATGGTCGAGCTTTTCCATTGTTCCTTAGGTGAAAACCCGAAAGGGCACCTCAAAAAAAAAAGAGAAAGAGAAAAAAAAGGAAAAAGAAAAGAGAAAAAACAAAAAACAAAAACAAAAAAATAGAACAAAACAGAAAAATGGTGGGGGCAACCTTGGTGAAAACCCGAAAGGGCACCAAGGTAGGGTTCTGCAACGAACGAGCACAAGGAGGAACAGCTGGTGACTTGGTTCATTTGGATTTCTTTTCGTTTTGTACTACTTCTGTCAATATTGAATTCCGGAACAAAGATATCTAGAGACTCGAATATGGCATCTGTTGGCCACAACTGTTTCATTTTTAGATACACTTTTGCAAACACATTCCTATGGAATTCATTTTTTCTCAAATATTTGTATTCATGACATTTTCATGGGATTAGACATGATTGTTTACATCCTTTTTTGCATATTCATCCTTGCATGACATGTGAATTTATCATATATCATTTTTTCTAATCATTGAGCTTTAATAAATGACAATCCCCCATGGTTTGTGCAAAGCATACGTTCGGATGCAGTCATCATTGCAAATGGTCGTGATTCAACGAGGCTCGTTACACAGATCTCATAATATGGCTGAAGGCATCCCGGTCAGTTTGAGAAGAATCAGAGAGTTTTTGAAGTGATAAATCCAGCTAAATCAGATACTACAGCCGAAGTTGACAAAGGCATCAAAAGACTTATGTTTACACGATTCTCAAAAGGAACGGGGTCAAATGATGGCGGCAATTTCTTTGTTCTTTCTCTTTTACAGAAAAATTGCGTGTACAAATGAAAGCAATCACACCTCGCACTGGAATCGGTGTCGGGAAAAGTTCTCCAGTGAACGAAAGCAAATCGAAAATATTGCAAGCAAGTTTGATCAAAAGGTGCAATAACATGGCAATGCCGATGTCGCGCCCCACTTTTTGATGTTGGTGTGTGTGAAAGTAGTGTGTATGTGAACGTGTGTGAAAAAATGAAAATAAAAGGCCGTGGGACTTGAAAATGCGACGATTCGGCCAAATAAAGTTCAAAAAGGGTTTTGGATGAAAAAATGGAGTCGCCACTTGGTACGGAGTTAGGGTGTACCAAGTCACCCAAAAAATGATTTTGTTTTGTTTTTGAAAGAAAAAGTAAACAAACCCTTTTGAAGAACTTTTAGGTCTACGTAACCAAAGAAAGGGATCGGGGGTCACATTTGATAAGGGAGAAGGCAAAGGCAAAGCCTAAGGCACTCCCTTACCCTAGCCAAAGCTAGTTGCGTGACTTAGCCCCACTTTTTCCAATTTTTCTACCCAGGGTATGTATCGCATGTTGGATATGACTATATGAATGCAAAACCTAGACCTAGGGGGACATGAGGGGTAAAATTTCTCTCCAAAACTTGAGTGATGCCAATCACATTAATTGTGAAGCCCAATAATGATCCTTTGGAGAGGTCACACATAATCCTAAACGACGTAAAAATGAGTGAAATGAATGCATGCCATGTGAAAATGTGAGTTTGTGTGAAGTGAAATAGTGATAAAAACAAGAGTGTATAAGTGGAAGTGTGCAAATGGATGTACAAGATAAGGTGAGTAAAGTAATAATGTGAAAATGTATGTGAGATAACATAAAGTGCATGTGTGCGAGTGATATTATAAAGTGTAAGTAGTTGAGTGAAACGTGTAAAATTAAAGTAGTGCGAAGTGAGAATGTGGAAAAAGGGTTAGAATATAAAGTAGAAGTGTATGTGATAGCGAATGAGTAAAATGCATGAATCCTATAGGAATGCATCAAGACGGGAACGGGGAGTCCTAACTTTGTGACTTTAATTTTTCCTTTGATTAGAAGGGAGAACTAGCGTGCTAAGACTATTTTGTAGCCAAACTCGCTCGTTTCCCTTATCGAAAGGGGACTCTCAAGCAAATGTACCCTATAACTAGCATGAAGATGCAAAAAGCCTAAAATGAGGGGAAAAGGGTTCGAGGAGCATGCCAAATGATAAAAACTAAGAAAAATGCATGAAATGTAATGAAACATGCAAGTATGGACTCACGATAGGAGATGGCCTATTGGGTCTAGCATTGGACTAGCCCTTTCTATGAATTCCTAACGGAATAATGAGCCACAACTAGCATTGGACTAGTGTGGTGACGTACATTCATCCATCACATTCATCTACAACTATAGAAAGCAAGTAGACATGCCAAACACTCATAAACACATAGCACATGACACTTAGCATGCTCGACTAGATGCAAGAACCTAATAAAGCAAATTAACACATAGCAACAAAAGCAAGCAATCAAGCTAATGAACCTATTACATTTGCTAGCTAGGCACATGTCTTCAATAGGTCTTCATCAAGTGCTTTCCAAGCCCTATCTATTACAAGCCAAGAGGTGTACACATACCCCATTAAAAGAATAACTTAATAAAAGTAAGAGTAAATGAAATAAAGGAATTAAAGAAAGGCAATGAAAGCAAATTAGACATGCAATTCACATTTAGCACGTTGGATCACGTAGGAGAGGCAAAAAAAAGGATAAAAGAAATTATACCTCTCCCTTTTATGGTTCTAATAAAGTGGACAAGACTCAACTTGGGCTATAGTCACCAAAAGAAAAAGATAACTGGGGGCTAAAACCATCAAAACAAAGGATTAATGCTCCAATTTAATGGTAAAATATAAACAGAATCACAAAATCCCTCCTAGTTGCAACCTAAATGAAATCAAGTAATGCATAATTTCCAAGCAAAAATGAATCATAGAAAAATGACCAAGGACCCAATTGCAAACATTAATCAACCATTCGAATTCAATCGAAACATTTAAGAACTTCAAAGGTCCCAAGAGCCAAGAAAGGATCAAGTAATGGTTCAAATGCAAATATTTTAGGGCCTAATTGCAAGAAATTAACACATAATTGGGCCATAATGCAACAAAGGGAAACTTGGAGGGTCAAAGTGTAATTTTCCTGAAGCTTTGCATGCATGCAAACGAATGCCAAAGGCTTCTTTACTTCTGCAATTTTCTGCTGCCACTTCCGTAGCTTATAGCAACCCAGAGAATACACAAAGTTCATTGTTTGCTAACCCAACTCACATGAATCCCAAATCGTCAACTTTAAGCAATAACTATCTATCATTAGTGATCCCAACAGAGAGTATTCAAGCAAGAAAACCAGGACAAAAACAGCAGAGGTTCTCAATCTTTGTTCAAAACTTCAAACCAGAACATTCAATAAAAACATGCAAAAAAAAACTGAATCAGAAAGCAACCAAAATATTAGACATCTGTACAAGGATTTTCAAGGCAATCATCACACAATCCATGAAGATGCTTGCTGCAAATTCCTACAACTAATTCATGCAAAGTTACAATGGAAATCTCTGCAGTAACTCTCGGCAACTGCTAAAAAAAAATCTGCAACAAATTAGCTGCTAACCTTCACTTTTCAAGCATGGATTTTACCCTCAACACACCATCTCAAACGGAAACAAATTCAACCAAACAATCAAAACTTTGATATAAACCAAAAACCCACAGGATCTTAGCATCTAAACTTACAAACATATTAGAATAAAAACCTGCAATTTTCCTGGTGCCCAACCCGTGACATGAAGAATGAATGAAACATTTGCATGATTGAAAACAACTTCAAATTAAACTCACTTGCAGATTTTTACTTGGAAAATTCACAATATAAAAACCATAGTTTTAGTTCCTTTCCCCCACCGACAGATTCACAAGCAAAACATCCATGGTGGAGGGCAAACAAATGCAAGCATCACAGCAAAGTTTCAACCTTTCTAACATGATTTTTATAATCTATGGACAGCAAAACAAATGAAAGGCGTTACCTTTATCCCTTTCAAGGGGAAAATCAGGGTCTGGGACGATGAATAGGGTGTCCCTGCTCAGCCCAAAAGCTTTATCTTTCCGACTACCAAACGTTCTTCCTCTGGTTTCTTCAACAGCATACCCACTCCTTGTTTTCCTTTGCTCTTTCTTGCTCGCTATCTCTCAATCTACTCTCTTTTTTTTCTTGTCCTCTGTTCTTGCCTCCCTTTTCTATCTAGCCGACCCCCGTTTTCGTTTTCACTTTCTGTTTTTCCAATCCTTACGGCCGCGCCTCCTTTCTGTCTTTTTCTCCCGGCTCCCCCTCCCTTTCTTGCGGCGATTTCTTTTGACTTTTATATATGGGGCCTC
Organism: Coffea arabica; assembly: GCF_036785885.1. Classification (NCBI taxonomy): domain Eukaryota; kingdom Viridiplantae; phylum Streptophyta; class Magnoliopsida; order Gentianales; family Rubiaceae; genus Coffea; species Coffea arabica. The sequence goes on from NC_092316.1 coordinate 23,949,923, forward strand.
AACCCTAAAACCCCAGCAATCTCCTTCTGTATTTGCAGCCAAAGGGCTGCCCCGAGCCCTTCCTTGCAATGCTGCAAAAAAATGCAGCTTGCATGCCGTGACACACTTTTTTTTTTTGAAAAGTAATTTAAAAATGATAATAAAATTAAGTAAAACAAAAATAAAAATTTTAAATAACATCGGACAAAAATAAACAAACTAGAAATAACAAAATTGCGATTTTTCTTTTCTTTTCTTCATTTTTCATTTTTTTCTCTTTTTCTTCAAGAAGACATTGAATTAAAAAAACAACTAAAGCATCTTTTTTTGAATGTTTTTCTTTTCTTTTCTCTCTTTTTTTTTTCTTTCAAGAAATTCTATGCTAAAACTTAAAAGTAAAAATAAAAAAATAAAAAAAATAAAACTAAAAAAAACTAAAACTAAAAAGTGAATAAAACTAACACGACAAATAAAAACTAAAAATTAAATAGTGAATGAAATTACGCTAAAAATTTGGTATCTACAGTTTGCCCCTCTTTGTCTGAGTTTTGAAAAAACTTGAGACAAAGAAGTAGACACCACTTACCTGTGTTATTCGGCTGCATTAAACTTGAACGACTGACGCTCTAGAAATGAGGATTGACCTCTTTATCAAAATGTTGAAATGGGATTGACCCAAACAGGAATTTAAAACGGGACTGACCCGAACAGGAATTTAAATGGGACTGACCCGAACAGGAATTTAAACGGGACTGACCCGAACAGAAATTTAAAACGGTACGACTTATGATAGAATACGTCTTGTTTACCTTGACGAAATGGGCGGAATAGCTATCCTAATGCCAAAAATATTCACGATATTTAGTACCTTTTCCATGACGAACAGGAATTTAAAACGGGACTGACCCGAACAGGAATTTAAACGGGACTGACCCGAACAGGAATTTAAAACGGGACTGACCCGAACAGGAATTTAAACGGGACTGACCCGAGCAGGAAATTTAAAACGGGATAGATCCGAGCAGGAAATTTAAAATCATGGGACTGACCCGAATAAAATAAAATCATGGAGTGCTCACTAGTGGGACTGACCTACGGCTAGTGGCTAATGAAAATGAAATGCACATTAGTGGGACTGACCCACGGCTTGTGGCTAAGCAAACGAAATGCTCACTAGTGGGACTGACCCACGGCTAGTGGCCAATGAAAACGAAATGCTCACTAGTGGGACTGACCCACGGCTAGTGGCTAAGCAAACGAAATGCTCACTAGTGGGACTGACCCACGGCTAGTGGCTAACGAAAATGAAATGCACACTAGTGGGACTAACCCACGGCTAGTGGCTAAGCAAACGAAATGCTCACTAGTGGGACTGACCCACGGTTAGTGGCTAAACAAACGAAATGCTCACTAGTGGGACTGACCCACGGCCAGTGGCTAACGAAAATGAAATGCTTACTGGCGGGACAAACCCAGCTCCAGTGAAAATAAAATGCTTACTGGCGGGACAAACCCAACTCCAATAGCAATGAAAATAAAATGCTTACTGGCGGGACAAATCCTGCTCCAGTAGCAATGAAAATAAAATGCTCACTGGCGGGACAAACCCAGCTACAGTAGCAATGAAAATGAAATGCTTACTGGCGGGACAAACCCAGCTCCAATAGCAATGAGAATAAAATGCTCACTGGCGGGACAAACCCAGCTCCAGTAGCAATGAAAATAAAATGCTTTGACAATCGGACAGTGGGATCAAACCCGAGCCTGCCGTGATGAACTTGATTTGATTTTTGACTTTGATTTTTTGATTTTTGATTTTTTGATTTTTTGATTTTTTTTGATTGATTTTTTTTTTTGATTTTTTTGATTTTTTTTGATTTTTTGATTTTTTCTGACTGAGAGAGACTTGTCGAAATAATTTGGCCCAGTATGATGAATTGGTCAGTGGGATTAAACCCGAGCCTGCCTTGAGAATCGGAAATAGAAAGGCACGTTAGTGGGATGAACCCAATGCTAACGGAGATAGACTAAAAAAACAACACACACGTTAGTGAGATAGACTCGATGCTAACGATGGTGGAATGAAAACGCACGCATTAGTTAGATAGACTCGATGCTAACGGTGGTGAAAGAAAAACGCACGCGTTAGTGAGATAGACTCGATGCTAACGGTGGTAGAATGAAAACGCACGCGTTAGTGAGATAGTGAGGTAGACTCGATGCTAACGGCGGTAGAGTGAAACGCACACGTTAGTGAGGTAGACTCGATGCTAACGGCGGTAGAGTGAAATGCACACGTTAGTGAGATAAACTCGATGCTAACGGTGGTAGAATGAAAACGCACGCGTTAGTGAGATAGACTCGATGCTAACGGTGGTGGAATGAAAACGCACGTGTTAGTGAGATAGACTCGATGCTAACGGTGGTAGAATGAAAACGCACGCGTTAGTGAGATAGACTCGATGCTAACGGTGGTAGAAAGAAAACGCACACGTTAGTGAGATAGACTCGATGCTAACGGTGGTAGAATGAAAAACGCACGCGTTAGTGAGGTAGACTCGATGCTAACGGTGGTAGAATGAAAAACGCACGCGTTAGTGAGGTAGACTCGATGCTAACGGCGGTAGAGTGAAATGCACACGTTAGTGAGATAAACTCGATGCTAACGGTGGTTGAGGTAAAACGCACACGTTAGTGAGATAAACTCGATGCTAACGGTGGTTGAATGAAAAACGCACGCGTTAGTGAGATAGACTCGATGCTAACGATGGTTGAATGAAAAACGCACGCGTTAGTGAGATAAACTCGATGCTAATGGCGGTTGAAGTCAGTAAATTAAATATGGTTGTCAAGAAAAGAGGTAGAAGGGTGCGCGGCGGACGCTAAAATTTGCCAACAAGAAATGAAAAATGGATTTTCAAGAAATAAGAAATTGGATTTGATTTTTGATTTTTCTGATTTTTTGAGAGAATCTTTTCAAAATAATTTGCCCCAGTTTCCACCAATTATTAAACTGATCAATTGATTTGCCTTACGGCGTGGTTGCTCCTCCTTGAGGCCTTGATTTGTGAGATTTTGACTTACGCTCCTTCGCTGATTTCAACCATGGATACCTGCACAGGGGCTTACCAAAGTATGACATGCACTTGAATTTCAAAATATTGCAACTACTATTCATAGAAAGAGTAGTGTGATTGATTTGACGAAATCCTCAAATGGACTATAAAAAATTTGCCCCAGTGTGGGCTTATTTCATGAAATCTCACAAATAAAATTTTGTCCCAGTGTGGGCTCCCTTGATTGCAACAATTTGTTCAGATGATTCCCCATTTATTTGAACAAAGAGAAACAGCACTTCTAAAATTTAGAAAATAGTCATATATACAATGTGAAGACACTTAACGTCGAGTTTGAATTCGTGCAAAAATTTCATGGTGAATCCCTTAGAATAACACCAAATTCAAGAAGATTTCTTCCTCACTTTTAGCATCGGTGCTTAGGATAACAGGTCACCACTTTCTGGTTGGCCCATCTTTCAAGACTAATCAAATGGGCGTTATTTCTGACTTGGAAGTGACTAAAGGAAATGGGAGGCCAAGACTTGTCTTATTTTGTGCCCCAATTGTACGTACTCTATTCAATATCACATCTTAGTGAAAGCAAAGAGTTTGTCACCCTTATTTCTTAAGAAAACTTAGTCAACGTATAAGCTTTATAGGCTTGCAACAACATGGGTAGAAGCGATAGCTAAACCTGTGAAAACTGGTTATACTCCCATGATCACAAATGATTGATGGATTTCTTACGAGCATAATCCCCACTTTGGATTGTCATGAAAGAATAAGTCAACGATGGACTTTGTTAGCTTGTAATGTAGCTTGAAAACGATAGTTAAAGAATAAAACTTTCAAGGACATTGCACCGAAGATCGCATTTTTCAAAATTGCCCCTATTTTGAACTCAAAGATCTCAGACTTTGTTTGCATTCTTCTCATCATTCACCAGGGACTTCAGCGTCGAATTTTTTTGCAGTTTCTTGCATTTACTTTTCTTGCTTTGCTTTTTGCCTCTTTTTCTTTTCCCTCAACTTGGTGGATTTTCACATGGTGAGTAGCGCCAACCCCATACCCAAGCAATTCAGAAATACAGCTAAAATTTTCCTGCATCAGAAATTTTCTTGACAGGGCCATTGCAAAGAACAGAAGTCAGGGCTTTCAGCTTTTGTAATGGGGTCTGGTGGGGTGTTTAGAAAAGTTAAGGCTTGAAGGCATATTTCAAGAGTGGTTTAAGAATCCGAAATCGCATTGTTGCGACAACCCTATTTTTAGGGCTAAATCAAGACTTGCCTCAGAGTTTGTGCTCAATTGAGGCTTTTTCTCTTTCATTTTCTTTCGATTTTCCGGCCTTCTGCCATTTTTTTTTTTAACTTTCACAAAATTTGGCCCAGTTTATTTTTGAACTGAGGTTCTCTTTTCTTCTTTTGCTTTTTGATTTTGCGGCATTATCACTTTTTCACTTCTTGAAATTTTCCTTTTCAACTCAAACCTGCCCTCAGTGTGGGGTTTGCGATTCTCAAGGGGCTGCCAAACGAAATAATTTATTCTGATAGCTCAAAAGGGATAACTAGGGATAGAATGTTTGATTGGAAAAGAAGAGGGCCTGACCTTTGTTCCGTCCCTTACAATAACTCTGAAAGGAAACTTTCGTTAATGCGAAATTTTTTGCATGTATCTGAATTAACTGACTGAGGAAGACCCTTGTTCATCCATATTTGTGAAACATAGGCGGTCCGTGCGGACAAATCTCTTTCTTTTTCTTCAAAATTGGAACCCAAGTGTAATCAAATTTTCCCAATTTGCGGTTCCCTTTCCCCTTTTCTTTTTTTTCTTTCTCAAAATTCCCCAATCTCCTTCCCCAATGTGGGGTGCGATCATATGTGCACTCGAAAAGAACCTACCAATTTTTTGGCTCAAATGAGGATGCAAGGGATAAATGGTGTTTAGGTCGTAGAAACGATGGCCAAAGCATCATTCTTACGCTTCATGACAACCAAAGTAACGAAATGGTCATTGAAAATTCATTCCCCTTTTTGATATTTGAAAATTTTCCAATATAGGGTAGTGATCATTAGGGCTCTTATTTGAAACGAAATTACTCTTTTAAAGGCTCAAACAGGAGAGCAAATGATAAACTCTGTATAGATAGAGAAACGAACGCTTGAAGTATCATTCCAAATTTTCAAAACAAATAAGGATAATGCACCTTTTGCTTTCACTTATATGTGAATTAGACACAATGGACATTTTCCAAGCAAAGATTGCCTCAATTTGTGATTTATCAATCAATATGACTGATTTTATTTTTTGGGCTAAGTGAAGGAGAAAGGTATCTCATGGGCCTTCTGAGTGATCTCTTTTACCCTTTTTCCTGAGCACTCTTATTGTATAGCTTGGATCACCAATCTGATGTACACAAGAATTTTAGAAAGCATACACTTGCGAATTTTCAGGCTGGAGGTTGAAAAAAACCTCAATTTGGTCTTATTTCTCAAAATTCATCATGAAATCTCCAATGAGTAAGAATAAAGAATGAAATGTACATAAATATACACAAAGCAAAAATTGTCCAAAAATTTTATTGCTGAAAAAGTTTGAAACAAAATTTCTCATTCAATTATGATACAAATGAGAATAGAAAACTTCTAAAGAGCTCCCCATATATACCCTTCTTGTCTCCTTCTCTTTTGACACAAAAATATATTAACAAGTCAAATATACAGAATTTTCCTTCAAAACAATTATGAAATCTCTTAGAAGCTCTTAGCCTAGAGCTTTCAGATGGATCTTTCAGGTTTCCATTGTTGGATCTGCCCAAAAATCAAATAATACTTTCCAAACTTTATCGGATCAAGAATTGTTATCCAATATAGGGAAATATTTTCATCTTATTGAAACATTTTTTATGAATGTAGGGGAGGGGGGAAACAAAAGAAAAATACCCCGAGTTAGTAAACAAGAATATAAGATCGGTATGCATGTCCTATGGGGGAACCCTTTTTATGCCAAGGGTAGGCCTAGCATGAAAATGCAATCCGCTAGAGTAGGCACCATACCATACCTGATGAATCCGATCAACTCATTAAGTGAAAAATAATTTTTAAAAAAAAATTTGGTCAACTGGAGTGACGAGAGACATATGTCAAAATGAGGTCAACGTCCGAATAGATTGATCACTTTTGATCGATACAAGAATTTGTAAAAACGCACGAGTTTGATCTTGACGAAACTCCTATCGAAGAGATTGGAATTCGTTGACAAGTTTTCTCAGTGAAACACGGGTCAAAACTCCAAATGATCAAATGTCTAGATGCAATGGATGGTTTTCTCAAAAATTGACTAGGTTTCCCAATTTGAAATTCGACCTTGAAACCTTAATTGGTCAAATGGGTTGAATGAAATTGACAATTTATTTAAAATTAACCGAATTACCCTAAAAAGGGAAACGGGTCAACAGAATTGAGTGAAATTTAAAAATTTACTCAAAATTGACCAAATCATCCTAAAAAAGGAACTTGATCGAATGCAATTGAGAATTTTATTCAAAATGGACCGGATCATCCTAAAAAATGAAATTGGTTAAATGAATTGAATGAAATCGAAAATTTATTCAAAATTGACCAGATCGCCCTAAAAGGGTAAATTGGTCAAATGAATTGGACGAAATTGATGATTTGTCAAAAATCGATAAAATCGCCCTAACTAATCAAATGAATTGAATGACATTGGTGATTTATTCAAAAATCGACTAGATTGCCAAAAAAATGAACAAATTGATAAAATGGACTGGATGAAATTGATGAATAAAATGGTCCAATGGATTGAATGGAATTGGGAGCTTATTAAAAAATCAAGCTATCCACTGGTAGTTTCAAAAATTTATTACGATACATTAGCCTATGAGCCTTCTAAAATCAAATTTTGGCCCCAATTTATTTATCGTCTCAATAGGAGGAATCATTTGTGAATTTTCTTCAAATTAATGTCCTTTACGCAAGGAAATTTTACCAATTTTGATAAAATGGCCAAAAAGTGATTATTAAATGCTCATATTCCAAAGATCGCTCTATGAAAATGATCGGATCCTACCTTACCTTGTGCACTACCCCTTTGGATGGTACAAAATGTAAACGTGCAAGTTTCTTTGGATTAAGTATCCGAGACACAAGGTGGCTTATTCCTAACACGGCATCCCCTAAATGGCATTCCCTTTCTAGGTTGGATGCATGATGCCATTTATCAAAGCAAAGTAAATATGTGACAAATATGACCTAAAGGACATAAATAATGCATCGGGGGGAAAAGGTCTAAAAATGAAATGTACTTATTGAAAATTAAGTGAAATAACTGAAATTTAAACATGTGAGTTATCTTGTGGGTAGGTCACTAAAAGAATGCCGAAGAGGCCTCTTATTGCTAAGGCACATGAATGCAAGCCAAGAAAACAAAAAATGGTTAGTGCAATTGATAGTACACATAACACATTGGGAGCAATTAAGAAAAGAAATATAATGAAAGCAATAAAAGGGGTGGAACCCCTTCCCTCGTGCCTAATGTGCTTAAAAGAGGGTGAGGCTGACTCTAACCTAGGAAAACGCTAATATGGATGCATGAGATTGGGGTTCACTAATGCGACTAGACTCGATAAGGTTTAAAAGGTCCCCAAGCCTTCAGACCCAAAGGCCAAGGGTCATCACTCCCAAGGCCTTCGATCGGTGGCTCAAGTGATCCCTTAGGTAGCGCTATGGGCGCAGCGCACACCATTCGCCTACCCAAGGCGATCGATCCTAATCCTACAAGGCGGTGTGGGAAACGCCCACGAAAATAAAAATAAAATGGGATAACAATAAATAAACGTGCATGTATGAAGTGTTCCCTATTTTGAGGGAAAGGGTTGCGAACCACGCGAGGCTCTAAAGGTGACACACACACCCCCCCCAAATGCAATGCAAGCGCGAGATAAACAAGTAAACATACATCCAATCAACCAATCATACATTCGTGAGCGAGGGAGTAGTTTGAGATGCAAGTGAGGCAAAGAGTCCTAGAAAGGGAAAAATGCAACCCTAATATCCACATGCCATATATAAAAAGGGTAGAAAAAAGGAAAAGAATGGTTAAATCAAATGCTTGGACCCACTTAGGAAGTCCCCAGTGGAGTCGCCAAGTTGTCGCACCCCACTTTTTTGATGTTGGTGTGTGTGAAAGTAGTGTGTATGTGAACGTGTGTGAAAAAATGAAAATAAAAGGCCGTGGGACTTGAAAATGCGACGATTCGGCCAAATAAAGTTCAAAAAGGGTTTTAGATGAAAAAATTGAGTCGCCACTTGGTACGGAGTTAGGGTGTACCAAGTCACCCAAAAAATGATTTTGTTTTGTTTTTGAAAGAAAAAGTAAACAAACCCTTTTGAAGAACTTTTAGGTCTACGTAACCAAAGAAAGGGATCGGGGGTCACATTTGATAAGGGAGAAGGCAAAGGCAAAGCCTAAGGCACTCCCTTACCCTAGCCAAAGCTAGTTGCGTGACTTAGCCCCACTTTTTCCAATTTTTCTACCCAGGGTATGTATCGCATGTTGGATATGACTATATGAATGCAAAACCTAGACCTAGGGGGACATGAGGGGTAAAATTTCTCTCCAAAGCTTGAGTGATGCCAATCACATTAATTGTGAAGCCCAATAATGATCCTTTGGAGAGGTCACACATAATCCTAAACGACGTAAAAATGAGTGAAATGAATGCATGCCATGTGAAAATGTGAGTTTGTGTGAAGTGAAATAGTGATAAAAACAAGAGTGTATAAGTGGAAGTGTGCAAATGGATGTACAAGATAAGGTGAGTAAAGTAATAATGTGAAAATGTATGTGAGATAACATAAAGTGCATGTGTGCGAGTGATATTATAAAGTGTAAGTAGTTGAGTGAAACGTGTAAAATTAAAGTAGTGCGAAGTGAGAATGTGGAAAAAGGGTTAGAATATAAAGTAGAAGTGTATGTGATAGCGAATGAGTAAAATGCATGAATCCTATAGGAATGCATCAAGACGGGAACGGGGAGTCCTAACTTTGTGACTTTAATTTTTCCTTTGATTAGAAGGGAGAACTAGCGTGCTAAGACTATTTTGTAGCCAAACTCGCTCGTTTCCCTTATCGAAAGGGGACTCTCAAGCAAATGTACCCTATAACTAGCATGAAGATGCAAAAAGCCTAAAATGAGGGGAAAAGGGTTCGAGGAGCATGCCAAATGATAAAAACTAAGAAAAATGCATGAAATGTAATGAAACATGCAAGTATGGACTCACGATAGGAGATGGCCTATTGGGTCTAGCATTGGACTAGCCCTTTCTATGAATTCCTAACGGAATAATGAGCCACAACTAGCATTAGACTAGTGTGGTGACGTACATTCATCCATCATATTCATCTACAACTATAGAAAGCAAGTAGACATGCCAAACGCTCATAAACACATAGCACATGACACTTAGCATGCTCGACTAGATGCAAGAACCTAATAAAGCAAATTAACACATAGCAACAAAAGCAAGCAATCAAGCTAATAAACCTATTACATTTGCTAGCTAGGCACATGTCTTCAATAGGTCTTCATCAAGTGCTTTCCAAGCCCTATCTATTACAAGCCAAGAGGTGTACACATACCCCATTAAAAGAATAACTTAATAAAAGCAAGAGTAAATGAAATAAAGGAATTAAAGAAAGGCAATGAAAGCAAATTAGACATGCAATTCACATTTAGCAAGTTGGATCACGTAGGAGAGACAAAAAAAGGATAAAAGAAATTATACCTCTCCCTTTTGTGGTTCTAATAAAGTGGACAAGACTCAACTTGGGCTATAGTCACCAAAAGAAAAAGATAACTGGGGGCTAAAACCATCAAAACAAAGGATTAATGCTCCAATTTAATGGTAAAATATAAACAGAATCACAAAATCCCTCCTAGTTGCAACCTAAATGAAATCAAGTAATGCATAATTTCCAAGCAAAAATGAATCATAGAAAAATGACCAAGGACCCAATTGCAAACATTAATCAACCATTCGAATTCAATCGAAACATTTAAGAACTTCAAAGGTCCCAAGAGCCAAGAAAGGATCAAGTAATGGTTCAAATGCAAATATTTTAGGGCCTAATTGCAAGAAATTAACACATAATTGGGCCATAATGCAACAAAGGGAAACTTGGAGGGTCAAAGTGTAATTTTCCTGAAGCTTTGCATGCATGCAAACGAATGCCAAAGGCTTCTTTACTTCTGCAATTTTCTGCTGCCACTTCCGTAGCTTATAGCACCCAGAGAATACACAAAGTTCATTGTTTGCCAACCCAACTCACATGAATCCCAAATCGTCAACTTTAAGCAATAACTATCTATCATTAGTGATCCCAACAGAGAGTATTCAAGCAAGAAAACCAGGACAAAAACAGCAGAGGTTCTCAACCTTTGTTCAAAACTTCAAACCAGAACATTCAATAAAAACATGCTAAAAAAAACTGAATCACAAAGCAACCAAAATATTATACATCTGTACAAGGATTTTCAAGGCAATCATCACACAATCCATGAAGATGCTTGCTGCAAATTCCTACAACTAATTCACGCAAAGTTACGATGGAAATCTCTGCAGTAACTCTCGGCAACTGCTAAAAAAAAATCTGCAACAAACTAGCTGCTAACCTTCTGTCGCGCCCCATTTTTTGATAAATAAATAAATGGTTTGAAAAAATGTATTTTTTGATTCAATTTGTGGTTGGAAAATGAATTTTGATTTAAAAGATAAGTGGGCCTCAATGGGGTTTTGAGAATGCGACGATTTGACCCAAAATTATAGTTTAAAAAGGGTTTTTTGAAATAAAAAATCGGAGTCGCCACTTGGTAATGAGTTAAGGTGTACCAAGTCACCTAAAAATGAATTTTTAAAGAAAAATAGGAAAAAGTAGTAAGAAACCCCTTTTAAACGACTCCTAGTCCACGTAAACCAACGAAAAAGGTTCGGGAGTCACATTTGACGAAGGGGAAGGCAAGGATACAAATCCAAGGCACCCCTTCGACCTAGCCAATGCTAGTTGCGTGATTTAATCAAAGATTTTCTTGTTTTAACCAAAGAATTTATTACATTTGGATGTGCTACATGAATGCAAACCCTAGACCTAGGGGGAGATGGGGGAAATTTCTCTTCAAAGGTTGAGTGGTGCCAATCACATTAATTGTGAAGCCCAATAATGATCCTTTGGAGAGGTCACGAATAATGCGAGTGGGATGCAAATGAATGGAATGCATGTATGCAATGTGAGGACATGAGTTTGAAAAAATAATAAAAAACAATAAATATGTAAATGAAAATGTGCACGTGAGTGGGCAAGGTACGGTATGTGAAATGATAATATGAAGTGCATGTGTGCAAGTGATGAAAAAGTGTTCGTGTGCAAGTGAAGCAACATAAAGGTGCACGTGTGCAAAATGGGAGGAAAAATGAAAGTGTGATGAGGGTATAAAATAGTAGAGTGGATTTAAAAATGCATGAGCCTAGGGAATTCATGCATATTGGGTACGGGGAGACCTAAACCGTGACTCAATTTGCCCTTTTATAGAGGGAATACAAGCGTGCTAAGGTTTAGAAAAAGCCACACTCGTCTATATCCCATATTAAAGGGGACTCTCAAGCAAATGAACCCTATAACTAGCATGAAATGCAAAAATCCTAAAAGGGAGGGAAAAGGGGTTCGAGGGGCATGCAAAATGATAAAACTAAAAAGAATGCATGACATGTAATGAACATGCAAACATGTACTAACGAGGGGAAATCCCTAAGGGTCTAGCGTTGGACTAGCCCATTCTATGAATTCCGACTAGCGTTGGACTAGCGGAAACGTACATTCATCCATCACATTCATTCATGGTTATGGAAAGCGAGTAGACATGCCAAACACTTATAAACACATAGCACATAACATTTAGCTTGCTCGACTAGATGCAAGAACCTATTAAAGCGAATTAACACATAGCAACAAAAGCAAGCAATCAAGCTAATGAACCTATTACATTTGCTAGCTAGGCACATGTCTTCAATAGGTCTTCATCAAATGCTCCTCCAAGCCCTATCTATTACATTAAGGAGACCCTACTACAATCTAAAAAGGGGAAAAGGAATAAAATAATTAAATCGCTAACTATTACAAGCCAAGAGGTGTACACATACCCCATAAAGAATAACTTAAATAAAAAGCAAAAGTAAATGACATAAATAAAAGAAATTAAAGAAAGGCTAGGAAAGCAAAGTAGACATGTATTTCTCACGTAGCACGTTGGTTCACATAGGAGAGACAAAAAAGATAAAAGAAGTTATACCTCCTTTGGAATGGTGCCCAAAATGAAAGAAAAATAGCTTATTTATCCTCCAAAATAAAAGAAATGGTCAAGGTACCAATTTATTTGTGAAAATTAAATAAAACATGCAAACACGGGCTCACATGGTCATAAAGCTCTTAAATTCATGCATGAAGTGCAATTTAAACAAAGCAAGGTGGCTAATTGGAATCAAGCAAACAATGAAGTTGCAAAAATTAAAACTATCAAGGGCCAATTTGCAAATATTAATCAACCATTCAAGTCCAATTGAAACATTTAAGGACTTCAAAGGTCCCGAAAATAAGAAAAGAGCCAAGTAATGATTGAAACGCAAGTACCTTAGGACCTAATTGTAAGGAATCAGCCCATAATTGGGCCTTAGTGCAACAAAGGGGAATTAGAAGGGTTAAAGTGCAATTTTTATAACATTTTGCATGCAAATTTCATGCAAAGCCACGATGCATTGTTCTTCAACAAGAAATGCTCCTGATGAAGCTTTCTGCAACTAAACAACATCGCTGCAACTTCCATTTTCACAAACAAATATCAACCTCAACACAAGTTTGATCAAAACCTTTCCACCAAACATCCAAACACTTAATCTAAGCAACATGACACACACTTTTGACATTCACATGAATCAAACATAGAAAGAAAAGACATGCCAATGCTGAAGAATTTTATACAAAAATGATTTAGCAATCCTGATTTGATGCAAAAAAATGGTTTACCCAAAACTGGTTTATGCAAACTCAGAACCAAACTTCCACTCCCCTTCTTCTACACAAGACTAGCTCACAAATTAGCAAAAGCTAAATCTTAGCCCGGTTACGGACAAGGAAAACAGCAAGTAGGTGCGTAACCTCTGCCCTGCTGCAAAAATTGGTACAGTTTGATACTCACATGGGTGGATTGCCGAGAACATTGCACAACATTTATCATTTATGAATCAACTCACACATATCTCTAAACATGAATCTGTCCCCTAACCATCCCAACCGAAAGCAACAAAGAAAATGCAGCAAAAGAAACTCAGCCGCAACCTACATTCATACCACTTTCACTCGGCCAAAATAGGCTTAAGACCCAACCAAAAAAACAAGGAAAAGAACAGGTTCTGTGCACATTGTTATAATATCTCAGCCTAGTCAGAAATTCAGCCGTTCAAACAAAGTAAAATTTCAATCTCAGAATCGCAATCCTCTTTGTAAAATGCAACAACACTTAATCAAGCTTCGAACTTGAATTTCCAGCCATGACATTTATCAAGGATTTCATCATTTCAAATTCAAAAACCTGTTGCAACCTCTATGGGTTTCATTATTTAAACCACAAATTGTGCAATCCAGTTTCCCAAACCAACATAGATCAGGCTACCCATACCTTCTACGGCTAAAACCCATCATCACATTGCAAGACGTAAAAGAAACAACAACCCAGCAAAACATTAAGAACCAAAATCTGATGAAGATCATAAAACCAAACATGTACAACATAACTAAAAACATGTACAACCTGACTGACACTTTCATCAAAGATAGAACCCTTAGGAAGACATGAATATCAGAGACAGGAGACCGGTGAGCCGACAACTATATCTCGCATCAATTTGTTAACAAAACTACAGGTAACAAGAACGAAAAGGGAACCTTACGGTTGACAGCAACAGTAGCAGGTTCCTTAAGAGATGATCGGGCTTCACAATAGATCCACGAAACCTGCTGCCACCTTGGTGAAGGGAAACGCAAGTGAAAGTATGGAGATCCGGCCATGCTTGAGTGCTCGGGCTTCCCTGATGAAGATCCGCGACTGATGAAGCCTTCTGACCGAACTTGAACAAGGAAACGAGCAAAGAAAGCAGCTGCAGTCGATTCGTTAGCCCTTTGAACATGAACCAGAAATGAGGTCGGCAAATGTAGAGACAGATTCGAAGACGTTTCAGGCGTCATTTCTACCAAATTTCCGAACGAAATTTCTCTCCCAAGGTTGGAGTTTGTGCAGAAGTTTATGGTTTCATGGGCAAGGCTGAATTGACCGCAACTCTCTTGGTTTCTTTTCTTCTCAGCCGTAAACCCTTTTCCCTGGCTTTCTCTTAGTTTCTTCCTTTTCCGCTGCCAAGAGGTTCCCCCCCCCCCGCTCCTTACTCTATCGCTGTTTTTTCAGTTGCGGCCCTCACCTCTCTGATGAAAAACCTCTCTTGTTTCTCTCCTCTGTTTCCCTTTCGCTCCGTTTTCCTTTTTTCAGCCGTCATTCCATACCTCCCTCCAGCCTAGCCGTCACTCCTCAGCCTTCCTCTATCTCCCCAAAACTCTCCCCCTTTGCGGCTGCCTTTTCTTTCACTATTTATACCAGGAACCCCCCTCCTAAACCCTTAGCACTCTTCTATATTTTTGCAGATAAGGGGCTGCCCCAATGCTCCTTTTGCAAGCTGCGGCAAAATGCAGCTTGCATGCCGCAGGACCTTTTTTTTTTTTTTTTAACTATTAATACAAAAATTAATAAAATATAAATAATAATAATAACAAAATAACAAAATTGACAAAAACCAGGTAATAATAATAGTAATGAACACAATTTAAAATAACTAAACAAAGTGGCCATTTTCAATTTTTTCTACATTTTTCTTTTTTTTTCATGATTTTTCTTTTTTTCATTTTTTCATGATTTTTCCCTTTTCCTCTTTTTTCATTCATTTTAAGAAATTCTATGCTAAAAACTTTAAAAAAAAATAAATAAATAAAATTAAAATTAAAAACTAAAAACTAAAAATCGAATAAAACTAACACGACAAATAAAAAATTAAAAATAAACAGTAAATGAAATTACACCAAAAATTTGGTGTCTACACCTTCACTTTTCAAGCATGGATTTTACCCTCAACACACCATCTCAAACGGAAACAAATTCAACCAAACAATCAAAACTTTGATATAAACCAAAAGCCCACAGGATCTTAGCATCTAAACTTACAAACATATTAGAATAAAAACCTGCAATTTTCCTGGTGCCCAACCCGTGACATGAAGAATGAATGAAACATTTGCATGATTGAAAACAACTTCAAATTAAACTCACTTGCAGATTTTTACTTGGAAAATTCACAATATAAAAACCATAGTTTTAGTTCCTTTCCCCCACCGACAGATTCACAAGCAAAACATCCATGGTGGAGGGCAAACAGATGCAAGCATCACAGCAAAGTTTCAACCTTTCTAACATGATTTTTATAATCTATGGACAGCAAAACAAATGAAAGGCATTACCTTTATCCCTTTCAAGGGGAAAATCAGGGTCTGGGACGATGAATAGGGTGTCCCTGCTCAGCCCAAAAGCTTTATCTTTCCGGCTACCAAACGTTCTTCCTCTGGTTTCTTCAACAGCATACACACTCCTTGTTTTCCTTTGCTCTTTCTCGCTCGCTATCTCTCAATCTACTCTCTTTTTTTTCTTGTCCTCTGTTCTTGCCTCCCTTTTCTATCTAGCCGACCCCCCTTTTCGTTTTCACTTTCTGTTTTTCCAATCCTTACGGCCGCGCCTCCTTTCTGTCTTTTTCTCCCGACTCCCCCTCCCTTTCTTGCGGCGGTTTCTTTTGGCTTTTATATATGGGAACTCAACCCTAAAACCCCAGCAATCTCCTTCTATATTTGCAGCCAAAGGGCTGCCCCGAGCCCTTCCTTGCAAAGCTGCGAAAAAATGCAGCTTGCATGCCGTGACACACTTTTTTTTTTTTGAAAAGTAGTTTAAAAATGATAATAAAATTAAGTAAAACAAAAACAACAATTTTAAATAACATCGGACAAAAATAAACAAACTAGAAAAAACAAAATTGCGATTTTTCTTTTCTTTTCTTCATTTTTCATTTTTTTCTCTTTTTCTTCAAGAAGACATTGAATTAAAAAAACAACTAAAGCATCTTTTTTTGAATGTTTTTCTTTTCTTTTCTCTCTTTTTTTTTTCTTTCGAGAAATTCTATGCTAAAACTTAAAAGTAAAAATAAAAAAATAAAAAAAATAAAACTAAAAAAAACTAAAACCAAAAAGTGAATAAAACTAACACGACAAATAAAAACTAAAAATTAAATAGTGAATGAAATTACGCTAAAAATTTGGTGTCTACAGCCGAATCAACTAATTAGCTCAGAGGCAAAAACTTAACCTCTACGGGGGCAAAATTCTGGGCCATTTTCAGGTAAGTATACTGGAATTTTCCATTTTTAAACTTCATTTGCATCGCCGCTAACACATGGGTCAGTCCCACTAGCGTGCATTTCGTCTTTATTGCCACTAAACATGGATCAGTCCCACTAGTGAGCAGTTTATTTGCATCGCCGCTAACACATGGGTCAGTCCCACTAGCGTGCAGTTTATTTGCATCGCCGCTAAACATGGGTCAGTCCCACTAGCGTGCACTTCATTTTCATTGCCACTGAACATGGGTCATTCCCACCAGTGAGCACTTCAGTTTCACTGCCACTAAACATGGGTCAGTCCCACTAGTGAGCACTTCATTTGCATCGCCGCTAAATATGGGTCAGTCCCACTAGCGTGCACTTCATTTTCATTGCCACTGAACATGGGTCATTCCCACCAGTGAGCACTTCAGTTTCACTGCCACTAAACATGGGTCAGTCCCACTAGTGAGTACTTCATTTGCATCGCCGCTAAACATGGGTCAGTCCCACTAGCGTGCACTTCATTTTCATTGCCACTGAACATGGGTCAGTCCCACCAGTGAGCACTTCAGTTTCTCATTGCCACTAAACATGGGTCAGTCCCACTGGTGAGCACCTCATTTGCATCGCCGCTAAACATGGGTTAGTCCCACTAGCGTGCATTTCACTGCCACTGAACATGGGTTAGTCCCACCAGTGTACGTTTCATTTTCACGGCCACTAAACATGGGTCAGTCCCACTAGTGAGCATTTCATTCATCATGGCCACTAAACATGGGTTAATCTCACTGGTGCGCATTTCATCTTATCATTAGACATAGGACAGTCTCACTAACGTTTCATTTCACTTCATTGCATGATTTTAAATTGTATCCGGGTCAGTCCCATGATTTTAAGTTTTATTCGGGTCAGTCCTATGATTTTAAATTGTGTTCGGGTCAGTCCCATGATTTTAAGTTTTATTCGGGTCAGTCCCATGATTTAAATTTTGTTCGGGTCAGTCCCATGATTTTAAACTTTCTTCGGGTCAGTCCCACGATTTAAATTTTATTCGGTTCAGTCCCATGATTTTAAATTTTATTCGGGTCAGTCCCATGATTTTAAAATTTCTTGTTTGGGTCAGTCCCGTTTTGAATTTCTTGTCTGGGTCAGTCCCATTTCAAAAGTTTGTCAAAGGGGTAAGTCCCCATTTCTAAAGCGTCCATCGTTCGAGACGTTCGCAACCAAATAACGCAGGTGAGTATTTGGTGTCTACTTCTTTGTCTCAATTTTTTCCAAAACTCAGACAAAGAGGGGCAAACTGTAGACACCAAATTTTTCAACTTATTTATTTCATTTTTTATTTTATTTTTGTTTTAGTATAGTTATTATCTATTTCTTGTTTTGAGGCACTTTTAGCATTTTATAGCATTTTAGATTATTATTATCTATTATTTTATTTTTAGTTTTTATTTCGTATTAGTTTTGCCCTTTTGGCCATTTATCTTTATTTTTATTAAGATTTTGTTAGCATCAGATTTGCCAAAAGAGAAAAATTATTCTTAAAAATATGTTTTATTTTCCTTTTCACTATTTAACTGAAAAAAAGGAAAAAAAGAGAAAAAGAAAAGAAAATCATTAACCAAACATAATTTGTTGTTAGGCATTTTATTTTCTATCTTTTATTCCTGAATTTTCTTCTTATTTATCTGATTTTTATTTAAAATATTATTTTATTTTTATTGTATTATTTTAAAAAAAAGAAGAAAAGCCGCGCATGCAGCAGCGTAGAAAATGATATCATGGTTTTTTGGATGAATCGGAGGGCTGAAGATTGGGGAGGAACCAGCCCTTCATCCTCACCTTTGAGGTGAGGGTTTAGGGGTACTGGTTCCCCCCTATAATAGAAAAATAGACCGCAAGAAATGGGAGGCTTTTGACGGCTGGATGAGTGAGTAGAAGTGGACGGCTAAAGAAAAACAGAAGGGGAATAAGAAAGAGCGAGAGAGAGGGCAAGGGGAAAAGGGATAAGGTGACAGCTGAAAGGAAGGGGTTTTTGAAAATGATGGCTGAGATATTGGAGAGAGGACTGGGGTCGTGAGATTGAGCCAAAAGAAACCAGAAAAGAAAGGCAGCCAGGAGAGAAAAGGGAGAGAGCTAACAGCGAGGGTTTGAGAAAAGGAGAAACGCAGCCGAGGGTTTGGGATAGAGAGAGGATCGGAGAGATAGAAAACATCAGAGGAAGAAAGAAAAAGTTGGGGGTTTCCGTGTGGAGAACTGGAAAAGAAAAAGAAGAGCAAGAAGGATCTTCGGCTGGAGGTAGCAGGAGGCAAGCGACTGGGTCTTCATTCATCATCGTTTGACGTTTCCTTCAAAGATCTGAAAGAATCATTTGAGCTTTTTCTTGGTCATCCCACGCTCCATCCCTTGATTAAGCAAATCCAGAAACCTTCACAACTGCCATCGTTTTAGCCCGCCATCATCACCGGTAGATTTTCTCTGAGGTATTTTCGGTCCAGAATTTCTCGCTTCTTCCTGCTCGTTTTTCTGATTTTACGGCTGAAGAATGCATGGGGTTAGACCTGGGTTTCAGGGATAGGAGTTTGGGGTTCTATGACGAATTTAATGGTTTTTTTTTTGGTATTTATCGCTGATCTTTATGCATACGACTAGCAGACCTAGAAAAAAGGCATGAAACTTTGAGCGGCTCTGTTTTGATGTTCCTCTCTAGCTGTTTCCTTGCCTTTTTGCTGTATTCTATCATCCAAAGCCGTGTCCTTTTGCTACTCGTTTGCATCTAAAGAATGTTAATTCCTGTTTACAGCCCAAGTTTTATTCGGTGCTATTTCTATGATCTGCTCCTAGATTGTAATTTGGTGGCGAAATGCTTGCTGTGGAAATGTATGGTATATACCGGAGTTTTGGTGGTATTAGTACGGGTTTCATGGGTTTCCTATGGGAAGGGGAATCTGTTAGCTGATGTTTACATAATAAGGAGTAGGGAGTCGGTGTCCGAAAACTCATTAGATGTCTCCCCTCTCCCTGGTTTCATGTGCTTGCATTTTAAATGCATTGAATCATCTCCTGGTATGAAGAATTGCTGCAAATCCTCACGTTGTCTGCTGCGTTTTATGCTTGCTGCCTTTTATTATGCTGTTTTCATTTCCCTTGTTCCTGTTTGTTCATTTGCTCAAGTAGCTGTTTTTTTTTTTGCGTTTCGGTGGAGTTTTGTTGATTGCTCAAAAGCCTGTTTGAGGTTGTTTTGGCCTGCATTGGTTGTCTGAGATATGTTTTTGCGATTGAATGGTGAGTTATGATATATGCTTGCTGCCATTTAAAAGCAGAAATGAGGGGCATAATGCCAGGCCGCAATAATGGCGTTGTATTGTAGCTTTAGCTATTTCGGCTTTTGTTTAAATTTTCTTTTGGCTGCAAGATTTGGTTTGCAGAAATAGAGGTTCATTTGGCTGCATGATCTTGTGTTAGGATTCAAATCTTGTATTATTTAGTTACACTGATGGCTTAATATTTGTGTTATACAAAAAGGTTTCATTTATACAAGATCAAAAATGAGGTTTTGGGATTGAATGTGGTTGCCGATGAGATAGTGGCTAACAGAATAGAAAATTGCAGAAGCATTGTCTAAATAAGGAAGAAAGCTTCGTGTGCATGCATGGAAAACAAAAGAAAATTACACTTTGGTCCCTGCATTTTTATGCCATGCTACAAAGGCCCAATTACATTCCAATTTCTTGCAATTAAGTCTTACGTTGATTGCAATTTGAACCGTTATTTGACCCTTTATTATTTTGGGACCTTTGAAGTTCTTAAATGTTTCAATTAGGTTTGAGGGCTTGATTAATGTTTGCAATTGGGTCCTTGGTGGGTCCCTTTCTTGGAAATTATGCATTATTTGATTTCATTTAAGTTGCAATTAGGAGGGATTTGGTGATTTTGTTTTATTTTACTATTAAATTGGTGCATTAATCCCTTGCTTTGATGGTTTTAGCCCAAGTTATCTCTTCCTTTGATGGTTTTAGCCCCAATTATCCCTTTCTTTGGTGACTCTAGCCCAAGTTAAGTCTTGTTCACTTTACTAACATCACAAACGGGGAGGTATAACTTCTTTTATCCTTTTTGGTCTCTCCTCTATGTGATTCAACGTGCTAAGTGAGAATTGCATGTCTACTTTGCTTTCCTTGCCTTTCCTTGATTCCTTTCATTCCTTTCATTTACTTTTGCTTTTATTAATTTATTCTTTTATGGGGTATGTGTACACCTCTTGGCTTGTAATAGATAGGACTTGGGGAGCATTTGATGAAGACCTATTGAAGACGTGTGCCTAGCTAGCAAATGTAATAGGTTCATTAGCTTGGTTGCTTGCTTTTGTTGCTATGTGTTAATTTGCTTTATTAGGCTCTTGCATTTAGTCGAGCATGCTAAGTGTTATGTGCTACGTGTTTACAGGCGATTGGCATGTCTACTTGCTTTCTATAGTCGTAGATGAATATGATGGATGAATGCACGTCACCACACTAGTCCAACGCTAGTTGTGGCTCATTGTCCCGTTTTCCACTAGTCTAACGCTAGTAGGAATTCATAGATATGGGCTAGTCCAATGCTAGACCCTTAGGGATCTCCCTCGCTAGTACATACTGCATGTCTCACTACATTTCATGCATTTTTCTTAGTTTTCTAGCATTTGGCATGCACCTCCCATCCTTTCCCCTTCATCTTAGGTTTTTGCATCTTCATGCTAGTTATAGGGTACATTTGCTTGAGAGTCCTCTTTCGGTAAGGGAAACGAGCGAGTGTGGCTACAAAATAGCCTTAGCACGCTAGTCCTTCCTTCTAATCAAAGGGAAAATTAAAGTCGTGAAGTTAGGAGTCATTCCCGTACCCGACTTGATGCATTCCTCTAGGATTCATACACTTTCATTTCTATCATATCACCTCCTCACTTTTTTATCCACATTTTCTCACTACTTATATTTTTCTCAATCCACATGCCATGTTTGCACATTCTTTTTCTTTTATTTATTTTCTACCTCACAAATTGCATCCAAATTGCACTTATATGCACTTACTACCATTATACCATATTTTCGTCCACTTACACACAAACACCTTTATTTTCTCAATGGGCACACATGCACTTTTCTTACATTTGCACACATGCATTTTTCTTACATTTGCATACTTGCACTTACATTTGTATTCTTATTTTTATTTTATTTTGCATTCTTCTTACATTTTCACACTTGCACTTATAATTGGGTCTTCATTTGCATTACCCGTGACCTCCATGAGAGTTTTCCTTATTGGCCATCACAACTCATGTGATTGGGACCAAAAAGCCTCATAAGAGACATTTTAGATTTAGGATTGCATTTTTCTCTTTTTCGCATCCATTAGTCATATCCAACATGCAACACATACTTTGGGTAGAAGAATTGGGAAAAGAAGGGCTAAGTCACGCAACTAGCTTTGGCTAGGGTAAGGGAGTGCCTTAGACTTTACCTTTGCCTTCTCCTTTATCAAATGTGACCCCGATCCCTTTCTTTGGTTACGTAGACCTAAAAAATTCTTTAAAAAGGGTTTGTTTACTTTTCTTTCCAAAAACAAAATCACTTTTTGGGTGATTTGGTACACCCTAACTCTATACCAAGTGGCGACTCCTTTTCTATCTAAAACCCTTTGTTTGGCCAAACCGTCGCATTTCACAATCCCACGGCCTTTTTATTTTCACTTTCACACACGTTCACATACATATTCTACACACTACTTTCACACATCAAAAAGTGGGGCGCGACACTTGGAGCTCTCCATTCCTATCGGCCTGCATCCGTGTGACGCCCCGAAAAAAAAAATGAGTTTGAGAACCCGGAAATTTTGTAATTTTCTAGGGTTTATTTTTTTAATCGCCCGTTTTTCTACATTTTCTTGATTAGAAAAATTCCCCAGATAAAGTTTATGAGCAAAAATAGTTTTAAAATGATTTTCCTAGTATTGGAGAGTTTTTAGAAAATTAAGAATATATAACGGACGTGGGACCCACAAGTGCGAAAAGTTCGGAAAAATTCGGCCAATTAGGTTAAATTCCGGATACTGTGTAAAATTTATCGGGTGTTAAGGGATAAGTAGAGGATGTGAATTGATTAATGTGAGAGGAAAAAGAAAAGATAAGATTGCATTTATGGAGGTGACAAGTGTCACCATTGTATTGGAAATAGCTTATGACTTACTATTCATTTTCTTGACTTTTTGACCAATTGCTTAAATATCTTAAAAATCACACAAAATTCATTCTTGTCTTCAACCTCTTGGCTGATTCTCTCTCTAGCAAAGATGGAAGAAAAAAACCTCTTCAAAGTTTGGCAATTATCTAGCTCAAATCCTCCAAAACACTTGCTTGATCTAGTTTCTACTCCATAAAACCTCTTCTTTTAGTGATAGTGAGTTGTTTGGTGAAGTTGTTTGGAAGCTTAAGGTGACAAGTAGCTCTCCCTCTTGTTTTGCTAAGGTAAGTGGTGGATGAACACCTCTCCTTCCTCTAATGATGTTCAATTCATGATTAGTGGTGTTATAAGATGCAATTTCATGGATTATTTCTTGAGTTTGGTTGAATTGGTGAAGTTTTATTATTTTTGGGGATTTTTCTGTTTTCATAGGGATATGATTGGGTGGTCATGTATGATGATTGGAAATGATGTTTAATGACTCTAGGAGGTGGAAAAAGTGATTAAGTGCAATCAATTTCTGTTTTGGAAGAAATTTCAGAAAATTAGGTTTTGTAGTTCTTCATTCTGCCCGAATTTATTGCACCATGTTAGAGGCCGAATTGGACTTTGCTCAAAACATGAAAGTTGTAGGTATTGATGAGTTGGAAGTGTCTGTAAAATTTCAGGTCATTTGGATTAGTTTAGAGTGAGATATGCCGATTTTACTGTTGCTGTTCTGGGTTGATCAGAATGCGAAAACTGCGCTTGTAATCGTTTGTTTTGACTGGAATTGGTTTGGATTTTGAAGTTGGTGTCTTCTGATGAAATGTAGCTGGATGTCTTAGCTAACATATGCCTTTGGAATTTCGGCATTTGGACCTGTATAGACTGAGTTATAGTAATTACAGCATTATGTGATTTGTAAACCTGTTTTTGGTGTTTCCGGTTGAGTATTTGGCACATTTGACCTAGTTGTGCTAGGATTTGGACTGAGTGGCCTTCTACATTGTTGTAGACCTATCTCTTATCTTCGAAACGGTGGGTCTTGCACCTTCTTCCGACAATCGTAGCGCCCTTGGTACCATTACCGCAAAATGACGTCAAAACTGTTTTTCTGGTTTTGAGCTTAAGTTTCATTTCCGGATTTTTTTCCCCCCTAGCTTGACTTGCACTAGTATTACTTGGAGCTTGCTGAATGACTATGGATGAACTTGTTGTTGTGTGACTTTGGGACTGGCTGAAGTAATAATGAAGCCATGATGGCTGGAAAAGTTAGCAAATTCAGGGGAAGTGCTGTCCGAACTTTGAAGGGACTTGTTTGCGTTAAGTTTGTGATCTAAGACTTGGTTTTGAGCAAGGCAATGATACATGATGGATGGTTTCTGAGCCGTGGAGGTGAGTGACCCTAAACTGTTTCCAAAGTTCTTATGAACCGTTTCTTGCACTATTTACTTGATTGCATATCATGAGTGCTTGCATGTGGCCCATGACATGTTTTGGCTTAAATGAGTACTTGGAATTCGTATGCTGAACACCAACGTCTCCACCTCTGTGTACTGTTCATCTGGAGCAAATGGCTCCCCCACTGACTGTTTACTGTTTAATGTTTGTTTGGAGCGTTGGGTGTTTCAGTACAACGATTTCGCTGGTTCACGAGAGCAATAAATGTACAGTTGATCTTGAAATCATGACATCACTGAATTGAACGACTGTGAAACTGAATTGATTACTGATTTTAATGGTTACTCGCTGAGCTTCTAGCTCACCCCAAAAATGTTTTATTTCCCCTCCCACAGGGCTCAAGGCGAAGAAAAGCTTGGAGTGCTTATTCACGTGACTGGATGGCTTATATCGTGTACAGTTTAAGTTTGGATCTATTTTATGTACGAGTTGGTCTTGTATAAATATTTGAAATTGATATGGATGTAAGTATACGTTCCACGATTGGAATCAGTTTCCGCTGCATTTGTAATATGTAATCATTGGAGAATTTGATGTAATTTTGAGGTTTATTCTTGTAATTCATTTGAGGATTGTAGTGAGCGACTGAGTCCCGGCGAGAGCTGGGCAGGCGGCCCGCCGAACCCTCTGGTTCGCCTTAGGGGGAGGTGGGGACGTCACAATCCGCATGATGCCCCTAAGCCTAAGAGTCTCAGTGCGCTCCCTGGCGGTGGCACATCTAAGCCTCCTCCGCTCCGCAAGTACCGCTATGACCACGTGGTCCGCGTAAGAGTAGAACTGGCAACGCCTACAGCGGCGGGTCCGGCTAGCGGTATACCACAGCCGAGTCGGACCTCCCAGTCTCTCTTGGTAATCGATGAATCATTGGCGCCTCTGAGGTGGCACGCCTCCGCCCGCTCCACTAGTCCCGGCCATAACCTACAAAAATAGCAAAGGTTTATATCTTAGACAATATATTCACACTTAATGGCGTCTAGACACAATCCTAAAAATTCTAAGAATCAGGTTTCAGGTTCGCCCAGGTTATTTCTGACCTAGGCTCTGATACCACCTGTGACAGCCCCACCTTCCCCTAAGGCGTACCAAAGGAGTTAGCGGGCTGCCTACCCAACTCTCGCCAGGACTACTATAACGGTAAAACACCAACTCAAGTCGTTCGGCCATCTATTAGCACGCTTCACCAAACCAACAATTGAGAAACGAAAAAAAAACAAAAGTCAAAATGTAAAGTGAATAGTGACTGCCACGTCACAATCCGCTAAGACCCAATCGAATACGAGTAACTTCTTACAATCCCTAAAAGGAATATATACCAGCCAAATATAATACATTGAACATGAGTACACATCCACTGTTACAAACCACATTCGTATGTTTACAAGCCAAAAGGAAGCATTTAAATCCAAGTACAATTAAGGTTCCAACTATTGAGGAGCTACACAAAATTTCTCAACTAGCTCTACTCAACTCATTCTTCAAAAGCAAAAGTCCCAAAAGGTAATCCCTGTAAGGAAAACAAAATTAACGGAGTGAGCTTTCGCCCAATGAGGTACCATCACGTAAATATACCAGGAGCACATAAACACAAGAATATTCAACCCAAATATGTACGTCAATTAAGCAAAAGCAACAACACCCAAGTATAAGGAATAAAAGGATACGGATGGCTCTCAAGAGCCCTTTTCCTTTTTTGCCATACTTGATCTCATCTCATTGACCCTCCGTCAATGTATACCAGGTAATCATGACCGTAGACTCCTCTTTACTCCAATTATCCGTCCACCTCACTTTCCCCTTACCGGGCCCGAACACCAAACAGTACAGAATTGGTATTACTTGAGTATACCGAAATCAAAGGTCTCATACCCAAAGATTCCCAATTACAGTCCCCATGGCTTGTCAAATGTCCCCGACCAAGTCTTTACTGGCTCGAGTCCATTGACTTCCAATGAGGTAGAGCTCAGGTTGAACAATAAAGGTCCAGAGTTACGGTAAAGGTTGGTATCCAAGCGACACCAAATCAAGTACAGTCAAAAGCATTCAAGTGATATAATAAACAGTCAAGTAAGCCTAATATAATAACCAGTCAAGGAGGCCAGAGAGTATGAGAGTGGTAAAGTACACCCTCGCCTCACCTAGCTCAACCAATCATCACAACTAGTCCAAATCACAGAATTCAAGTACAAGAAAGCCACGGAATAACAAATATGTGAGTAGTACACTCAGCAAGTCAAACAAAGTAATTTCACAAGTTTTCGTCCGACGTGAGCCTCGGATCACCGACACGCCCTATAATAATCAAGAAAGTATAATTAAGACTCAAACACAAGTCGAATACCTTTTTCTAGGAACTATTATGGCAAGAACCAAATATAGCTTGGAAATAAGAAATACATAACATTTAGGGTTAAAAGGAGAAACAATCCCTAAAACCGTTCATTTCTATCCAATCTGAACCCAACTCACAAGAACCCAATACCCTAGACACTTGGACAGCATTTCACCTAAAATTTCAGCTTTCCAACCTACAAGACAATCATTAAAAGCCATCCAACGCAACCACAAGCACCCAAACAATTCATAAGCCATTCAATATACTTCATTAGGGTCACAATACCCCTCAATTATAGCCAATTAGAAGCTCAACAATCATCCATAGAAAACCCCCAATTAGAAACCCTAAATCTGAAATTTTCTGCACAAGCGGAAATTTTCCGCAAATAACCACAATTAACGCACAAGAGAGCTATTTAACACCATTTAGAACCATCAATTCAAGCTCAATCATATCCATCATAGGAAAACAGAAAAATTGCCACAAAAATCAGAAAATTAGCTATCTTCACTCCAATCCACCAAATCTTCCGAAAAATCACGTATATAGCTACTATAAGGCACCAATTGGCCAAAATTAGAAACAAAAGATGAGTTCCAAGCAAGATACCTTAGTTCTTCAAGAAAGGTTGTAGCTTAGGAGGTTTTCTTCCAAAAAAACACCACCAAGTTCTTCAAACACCCTTAGCAAGAAGATTTTATGGACTAATTCAAGAAATAATCGGTTAGTTTTCAAGATTTGAGCAAGGATTTGAAGATGGAAGGTTGAAGGTTTCTTTCCTTTGCTCCCTAGAAGAATTCAGCCAAGGAGAGGTGAAGATGAAGACTATTTGGGTCAAAATTGGACTTTAAGTGAAGTAAGAAAAGTTAGGCCAAAAATTAGGCAAGTTTCCTCCAATAACGAATGGACACTTGGCACTTTGTTTGTTTAGAGTTATCTTCTTGTCCCTCCAAAATTAAACCATCTAGATAACCTCTAATCATCTACTAACACCCAGTAATTAAATCCCTTTATGAAAAAAATTGAACCGAATTGGCCGAATTTCTCTCACTAAATACACTAGCGGGCCCCACGTCCAAAATATTCCTAATTTCTCACGAACTACCTTATATTAGAAAAATAATTTAAAAACTATATTTACTGATAACATGTGGATAAAAGTAATATAATAAAGAAAATAAAAGAAAATGGGTGCACAAGAATAAAACCCTAAATAAATTTTTTTTTCGTTCTGGGTTCTCACATCCTCTCCCCCTTAAGAAATTTCGCCCTCGAAATTGCTCGCCTGGGTGATTAAACAGCTCAGGGTATTTCTTTTGCATCTCTTCCTCCATTTCCCAAGTTGCCTCTTCTATTCCATGATTCCTCCATAAAACCTTTACTAATGGAATTTGCTTATTCCTCAGTTCCTTAATCCTTCGATCGAGTACTTGTACAGGTCTCTCTTCGTAGGTGAGTGCCTTATCAATCTCAATTTCCTCTGGTCGCACAATGTGGGTTGGATCAGGATAGTACTTTTTCAGCATCGAGACATGGAAGACGTCATGAATTCGAGATAAACTTGGCGGCAACTCGAGTCGATACGCTACTTTTCCAACTCGTTGGAGAATGGTGTAGGGTCCCACGAACCGTGGTTGCAGTTTCTTTCCTCTACCCGCAGTGACGCTTCATAGTGGCGTGATCTTAAGGAAAACACGGTCTCCAACTTCGAACTCCAAATCTTTCCTTCGGTTATCGGTGTAGCTCTTTTGTCGGTTTTGAGCTGTTTGGAGTCTTTGACGGATCAATTTAACGTTTTCTTGTGCATCCTCCATCCAGGGAATGGTTGTTGGATCTAGAACTTTCTTTTCTCCTATTTCATCCCAATAAATGGGCGAACGACACTTCCGTCCGTAGAGAGCTTCATATGGTGCCATTTGAATGCACGAATGGTAACTGTTATTGTAGGCGAACTCTACCAAGGTCATATGTTAGCCCCAATTACCCCCAAAATCCAGAATACAAGTCCGAAGCATATCCTCGAGTGTTTGTATTGTTCGCTCTGACTGTCCATCCGTCTGGGGGTGATAAGTGGTACTAAGGTTGATTTTGGTCCCCAAGTTCTCCTGAACCTTTTGCCAAAACCTCGATACAAAACGAGGATCTCGGTCTGAAACTATACTCACTTGGACCCCATGCAACCTCACAATTTCATTCAGGTACAACCGAGCCAGTTTATCCATGGAATCCTTCACATTCACAGGTAAGAAATGGGCCGATTTAGTCAACCGATCAACGATCACCCAAATGGCATCATGTCCTTTTTGAGTTCTTGGCAGTCCAGAAACAAAGTCCATCGTGATATTTTCCCACTTCCATTCGGGTATCTCAAGAGGTTGTAACAGTCCAGAGGGTTTTTGGTGTTCAGCCTTGACTTGCTGGCAAATCAGACAGGTTTGGATATATTGAGCAATCTCTTTTTTCATCTTATCCCACCAGTACAACCGTTGCAAGTCTTGGTACATCTTATTACTACCAGGATGGATCGTGTATTTCGATCGATGGGCTTCCTCCAAAATTTCCCTTTTTAGGTTTTCATCATTGGCCACCACCACTCGGTTCCTATACCTTAAAATCCCTTCAGGACCCAAATTGAAATCAGGTAATGCTTCCTTTTCTACCTTTTACTTCCACTTTTGTACCATCGGATCCTTCTCTTGGGCTTCTTTAATTCGATCAAAAATAGTAGAGGTTACCCGAATATTTCCAAAAGTTATTTTCTTGCATCCCAACCTAGGATTCCACTCACTAGCTGCTCCTAACATCTCCCACTCCTTGACCATCAACCCTGCTACTTGAGCTTTCCGACTTAGGGTGTCCGCTACTACATTAGCTTTACCCGGATGGTAATTGATTGTGCAGTCATAATCTTCTAAGAGTTCTATCCACCGGCGTTGCCTCATATTCAACTCCTTTTGGGAGAAGAGGTACTTAAGACTTTTATGGTCTGAATAAACTTCAAAGGTAACCCCGTAGAGATAGTGTCTCCACTTTTTCAGAGCAAAGACCACAGCAGCTAACTCCAAGTCATGGGTAGGGTAGTTTTGTTCATGGGTTTTTAGTTTACTAGAGGCAAAAGCAATCACATTCTTGTTTTGCATCAACACACACCCCAAGCCTTCCCTCGAAGCATCGGTATAAACGGTGAAACTGTCCTTCCCATTAGGCAAGGCCAGAACAGGAGCCATGGTTAACCTTCGCTTCAACTCCTGAAAACTGGTTTCACACCTAGTATCCCACACAAAACGGCCATTTTTCTTCGTCAGGTCGGTTAAAGGGCCGGCTAGTTTGGAAAAGTCTTTAATAAAGCGTCTATAGTACCCAGCCAACCCTAAGAAACTGCGAATCTTAGTGGGGTTTTCTGACCTCTTCCATTCAGCCACTGCCTCTACTTTCGCGGGGTCTACCGTGATACCTTTTTTTGAAATCACATGTCCCAAGAAAGAGATTTTCTCTAGCCAAAATTCACACTTACTAAATTTGGCGTATAGCTGATGATCTCTCAGGGTTTGTAACACTAACTTCAAATGCTGCTCATGTTCCTCACGGGTTTCAGAATAGACCAAAATGTCGTCAATAAACACGACAACAAAGTGGTCCAGGTAGGGTTTGAAAACCCGATGCATCAAATCCATAAAGGCGGCAGGGGCATTGGTCAACCCAAAGGGTATGACCGCAAACTCAAAATGCCCATATCTAGAGTTGAAAGCAGTCTTGGGTACGTTATCTTTCCTAATTAACAACTGATAGTAACCCTGTCGGAGATCTAACTTCGAAAAGACCACTGCGCCTTGCAACTGGTCAAACAGTTCATCGATATGGGGTAGTGGGTATTTGTTCTTAATGGTCATATTGTTTAATCCCCGATAGTCGATACACAATCTTAAAGTTCCATCCTTCTTCTTAACAAATAGTACCGGAGCCCCCCAAGGAGATCCACTCTCATGAATAAACCCACGCTCCGACAGGTCCTGCAACTGCAATTTCAACTCCTTAAGTTCCGCAGGTGCCATTCGATAAGGGGTCTTAGAGATAGGTGACGCCCCCGGTAATAGGTCAATCTTAAACTCGATCTCTTTCTCTGGAGGTAAAGTTACTAATTCATCAGGAAACACATCCGGATATTCACTTACAACAGGCACATCTTCAACCCTCAGCTTGTCAGTGAGAGTGTTTATAAGAAAAGCTAGGAACCCTTGTGCCCCTCTATACAATAATTTTCTAACCCGAATACCCGAAACCAATGCAACATCAAGTTCATCGGGAAACACGTCCGAATATTCGCCCACTATTGGAATATCTTCTACGTTTAACTTATCAGTGGGAGTATTGATGAGAAAGGCTAAGAACCCTTGAGCCCCTCTACTCAATAGTTTCCTAACCCGAATACCCGAAATCATCGCAGATGAGGCTAAACTGCCTCTCACATCTAATCTTAATGTTGCCTCCCCCGGTATACGAAATTCCACTATTTTCCTTTTACAGTCAAGTTGGGCATCATACCTAGCTAACCAGTCCAAGCCCAATATCACATTGTACCCCTTAATAGCCAAACTTATCAAATTCCCCAGTAACTTTCTCTCTCGTACCCAGATTTCACAGTTTACATACATTTTGCTAGTAACCAAACACTAGTCTCCTGTAGGCGTACTCACTTCTAATTCATAGGGCAGGTTTACAGGGGTTATATCAATCCCACACATGAATTCAGGGTTAACAAAGGAATGGGTGGCACCAGGGTCTATTAAAATCCTAACTAGACGGTGGAAGACAGGAATCGTACCTTCCACCATCTCCGCCAAATCAAGGACAGGACGTTGCTCGATAGAGTACACTCGGGCAGGCACCTTCGATTTCGTCACTTCCACCTATGATTGCGCTGTAGTCGCCTTAGAAGATTGTGTGGTCCCTCTCGCCTCTCGGGGTTGAACTGGACAGCTGGCTATCTGGTGCTCCGTACTCCCACAGCATAAGCACCTCTTCTCCTTTCTCCAGCAGTTATCCTCCGTGTAGTTCAGCTTCCCACAGAACCCACACGGACCACGAGAAATAGTGGCGGAACTCCCTTGTGAGGCACTCCTCTGTTGGCCTCGTCCCGTCTGGCCATCTCTTGGCGGAGTCCCTCTTGCCGTACCCGGAAATCGTCCTCCTCTAGCTCCCCGGCCAAATTTGGAAGGGGTACTCTTATCCCCCTGAGTAGAACTACCTCCAAAAAATCCACGTTTTCTAACTTGGAAATTCCGAACTTGAAGCCTTGCGTTCTCGGCTCGCAAAGCCTTATCCACAACGTCACTGAAAGTGTTAATCTGGGTCACGGCTAAGTCTTTTTGAATTTCCACGTTTAATCCCTGAATAAAACGTCGTACCCTTCTTTGTTCAGTCATAATGAGTTCAGGGGAAAACTTGGCTAATTGAGTAAACTGGCTTTCGTATTCAGCCACGGACTGGGTACCCTGGCGAAGTCAGATGAACTCGTCCTCCTTCTTTTCTTGGATCAAGGGTGGAAAGTACTTGGCATTAAATTCTCTTACAAAGTTCACCCACGTTCTAGGTGTCTGCTCCCTCTCCCACTTGGTTCGAATAACATTCCACCAAGAGCGAACAACCCCTTCTAATTGAAAGACCGCAAAAGTAACCTGCCTCTCTTCAGAGTAATGTAAGGCTGCAAAGATGTCCACCATCTTCTCCAACCATCTTTCAGCCACATCGGGATCGGGCTCTCCAAGAAACTTTGGTGGGGAGAACTTTTGGAACCTTTCAAGAGCTCAATCCTCACTTTCTACGTGATTCCCAGGGTTTCCGGGATTCCCGACAGGTGGGTTAGGGTTGTGGCTGTGACAGCCCCACCTTCCCCTAAGGCGAACCAAAGGGGTTAGCGGACTGCTTGTCCAGCTCTCGCCAGGACTAACGGTGCAGTTTAGAGCGATCTATTGCGTTCCGAAACTTATAACGCGCGTAAACAAGTCAAAATGGTAAAATAACCCAAAATACAAAAAATGAAATCCGGAGTCGGTCATGAATAGTAACCGACCCGTCAGAACCCCATCAAACATCAAAAACACATATACACTTGACATTTTACAATTACAAGCCACAATGGCATACAAAAGTAATCCAAAAGTTACTACATGTTTGGTTTGCCAAATTAAAGTGAAAACGGCCCTAAAGATACATTTAGGGTCCCACTTCATATACAATACAAAAGAGATATTCATCTAGTTCATTCAGCAACCAACTAGCAAGAATCATTCCAAAAGTAGTCATATGCCTGTAAGGAAAACAAAAAGAATGGTGAGAGCTAATTGCCCAGTGAGATACTATCACTTAAGCAACCAAGTTCATGTAATCATACAGCTTTTCATTTCAATTCGCCAAAAGTAAACAAAGGCACACATTAATATAAGTCCCACAGACAACCAAGAGGGGGGGTGAATTGGGTTGTCTAAAATCTTAACCAAGTTTATGCACTTTTTCTTTAATGAAAATTTACCTTCCTTTTTAGTAATGATCAACCAAGTAGATTAGAAGACAATAGCAATATTGATCAGAGAAGCAAGTATAGATAAGCAATGAAGATTTTATTAAACAGAAAAGTAAGATAGGGAATCAAACCAAGTGTCTACCAAGCTGTCCTCAAACTTGAAGACCAAACACTAGGAAGAGCAACTTCTCCTTGATGAAAGAAGATCAACTAGATGTACAATGGAGGGAGCACTTCCTCCTTGCCCTAAGCCGCACTTAGTCAAGCTAAGAAGTTTTACAATCACTCAGAAAACCCTTAACAAAGCTACACTAAAGATTCTTTCAACCACAAAAGAAATGCTCAACAGAAATTCACACCACTTTAAAACAAATCTGCTTTGGAGACTATTTTCTAGCTAAAATATCTCTTGAGAACTTGTAAACAAAGTGTGCAAAAGTCCCTACTTCGTTCAGACCAGTTTGATTTTAAAGGGAACCAGAAATGGGCTTCATCAATGCTTCCAACGGATAGAAGGCAGCTGAAGAGTCAACTAGCCGTTGGGGCTGTCGGACGTCCGACGATCGAATCATCGTCCGAACCAATCGTCCGATGATAGCCATGTTGAGGTTCGGACGTCCGATGAGTTTTTTGTCGTCCGACAGCACAGCGTCCGACCTTGGGCCGAGAGCTAGCAAGTTATCTTGGAATTTTTCGAACGTCCGATCTGGTTGATATGCGTCCGAGGTGTGCGTCCGATCCTTCCGGACGTCCGATGCTCCCATATGAGCGTCCGACAGAGCTTCCTTCCTGATGTTCTTCATCCTTTCGGACGTCCGACAGATTCCTTTCGGCCGTCCGACCTGATTGTCCTGTTTTTGCTTCACATTTTGGTTGTTTTGCTTTTGATGACATATTCGAACCTGATTCTTGGATAGACAAAAACACTTGTTTTCGAAGAAGGTTAGATAAACATTTCAATGTGCCAAGAATGACACACAAGACACACTTAAAAGACAGTATCTTTGATCGGAACAAAACAATTACTAAATTCATTTATATTATTTCAATCTTGTTTGCCACATCCAAAGCATCGTAGACTGGAGTCAATCAGACATATGCTTTCCTTGTTCTATCAGGCCTGATCAAAGTGTTCACTTTCTTGGTCTGTATAAACGAACTTTTGTGATCATCAAAACCAAGAATAACACATTAATGGTGGTGATAAAAGGATACGGGTGGCTCTCAAGAGCCCTTTTCCCTCGTTTGCATTTCTTGATCGGACGTCATTGACTCTCCGTCAATGTTCAAAAATAACCAACCGTAGACTTCACTTTACTTCCATTCCTTCCACCTAACATTCCCCTACCGGGCCCGAACTCCAAACACTTGCACTTTGGTATTACTCGAGTAAACCGGAATCGAGAGTCTCTCATACTACAAGATTCCATATAACACTTCCCCAAGGCACATTAATTGGCGCGACCAAGCCCTCGCCGACTCGATTCAATCAACGACCCATGGGGTTGAGCTCAAGGATAACAATTGTAGTCGTTGGATGCTCGTCCAAACGACACCAAGCCATGTACTTTCATTTCATATAGTATTTCATATAACATTCCAATAACATGATAAACAATAAGTGAGAGTGATCAAGTACACTTTCACTTCAAGCAATGAACATTCAAAGCACCAAGTTCAAGCGTCAAAGCCATATATTGTCACACAAGTGAGTAGTACACTCACCAAGCTTGCAAATGCGGTTTCATGCACTTCCGTCACAAGAATGTCGTGAATCCCCGTCACGCCCTAAAACATGCAAACAAATGCAATGAGACTCGATAACGAGTCATAATCCAATGCCAAATATGACTCCAATAGGGTTCCATAAGCATACATACACATTAGAGGAAACCAGAAAATTCGGAAATGCAATTAGCTTTGGCCCTGAAAAAAAATAGTTTTTGACCTCTTTTGGCGGTAATGGCACCAAAGGCACCACGATTACCGGATGAAGGTGTACGATACACTGTTTCGAAGCTAAAAGATAGGTCTACAACATTGCCGAAGGTCACGCAACCCATTTTTGAGTGCAACCAGGTCAAAAATGCAAGATACTACATCAAAATCGTAAAACAGATTCACAAAACGCATTCTAGTGTAAACATCATAACGCAGCCTACACAAGTCCAAATCCAGAAATTCCAAAGCCACTCGAAAGCTTAGAAACAGGGATACATTTAATCAGAAGACCTTAACAACCAATTCCAAAGCAATTCCAGCCAAAACAACCAATTACAGGCGCAATTCTTACATTCGGATAAAACTAGGACAGCAAGGGTAATTTCGACTTTTCTCATTCTACACTACTCTGATTGACCTAAAATTTTGGAGGCACCTCTAAAATATCATTCCCTACAACTTTCATGTTTTAAGCTAAGGCCAATTCGCCATCTAACTAGGAGCTACAAAACCAGGCAGAATGTTCTTCCCAAAAACCCTAACTTGTCAACTTTTCTTCCAAACAGAAATTGGTTGTAATTAATCACTTTTTCCACCTCCTAAAGTCATTACATACCATTTCCAATCATCATAGATAGCCACACAATCATGTTCATATTAAAATAGAAAAATCACCAATAAATAGAAAACTTCCCTACTTCAACCACAAATCAAGATGTAATTCATAATATTGCACCTTATACTACCACTAATCACAAATTAAGTATCATTAGAGGAAGGAAAGTGGTTCTTCACAACTTACCTTAGAAACAAGAGAGAGGGAGCAATAGGTCCTCTTAGCTTTCCAAATAACCCCACAAATCAACTCACTAACACTACTTGAAGAGGTTTTATGGAGAAATTTCAAGTTTCAATGGTTGGTTGGATGGATTTGAGCAAGAGTTAATCCAAAAACTTGAAGAGTTTTCTTTCTTCCTTTGCTTAGAATGGCCGGCTAGAATGAAGAGATAAAATGGTGAATTTTGGTAATTTTATGATTTATGTAGTCAATTGGTAAAAAGGTCAAAAGGTGAATAGTGTTCTAAGAAGTGCAACCAATCCTATGGTGACATGTGTCACTTCATTTAATACATGTCTATCTCTTTGTTCCCTCTCACACCAATCCATAAAGTATCTTCTAATTATCTCTTAACACCTGATAAATTAATTCCAGTATCCAAAACTTAACCTAGTTGGCAGAATTTTTTCGAACTTTTTGCACCAGTGGGTCCCACGTCCGGTATACGCTCTTAATTTCTCAAAACCTATTCGATATTAGAAAAATCATCTAAAAATTATATCTGTTCCTTAAAATTATCTAGAAATTTTTCTTAAGCACGAAAATGCAGAAAACAAGCCATGAAAAAGAATAAAACCTAGAAAATGCAAAATACGGGTTCTCACACTCTCTCCCCCTTAAAAGAATTTCGCCCTCGAAATTTCTTACCTTAACTCACGAAAAGTTCAGGGTACTTCTTTCGCATTTCTTCTTCCACTTCCCAGGTAGCTTCCTCTACCCCATGGTTTCTCCACAGTATCTTTACTAACGGAATCTGTTTGTTTCTGAGCTCTTTGACTTTTCGGTCAAGCACTTGGACAGGTTTTTCTTCATAAGCAAGCGATTCGTCCACGTCGATCTCCTCTGGTTGTAAGATATGGGAGGGGTCGGGATAGTACTTCTTGAGCATCGAGACGTGGAAGACGTGTGACGGTCCCACCTCCCCCTTCCCACGTCTGGTATACGCTCTTAATTTCTCAAAACCTATTCGATATTAGAAAAATCATCTAAAAATTATATCTGTTCCTTAAAATTATCTAGAAATTTTTCTTAAGCACGAAAATACAGAAAACAAGCCATGAAAAATAATAAAACCTAGAAAATGCAAAATACGGGTTCTCACACTCTCTCCCCCTTAAAAGAATTTCGCCCTCGAAATTTCTTACCTTAACTCACGAAAAGTTCAGGGTACTTCTTTCGCATTTCTTCTTCCACTTCCCAGGTAGCTTCCTCTACCCCATGGTTTCTCCACAGTATCTTTACTAACGGAATCTATTTGTTTCTGAGCTCTTTGACTTTTCGGTCAAGCACTTGGACAGGTTTTTCTTCATAAGCAAGCGATTCGTCCACGTCGATCTCCTCTGGTTGTAAGATATGGGAGGGGTCGGGATAGTACTTCTTGAGCATCGAGACGTGGAAGACGTGTGACGGTCCCACCTCCCCCTAGGGCGTACCCCAGGGTTCGGCGGACCGCCTGCCCAGCTCTCGCCGGGACTCAGTCGTTCACTACAGTTCTCAAATAAATACAAGATAAATCTCAAATATAACTCAAATGTTCCAACATTTTCATATCAAAAGCGAAGCGTCCACGCTTCCACTGCGTCACTCTGATCCATGATCCCAATTCTTATACAAGAGAAATTCCATAACAATAAAATCACAACAAACCTTCCTTCGCCACGAGCCCTGTGGAGGGGAATAAAATATTTTTGGGGTGAGCTAAAAGCTCAGCGAGTAACCAGAAAAATCAGTAATCAAATCGGTTTCACAATAGTTCATTTCAATGATGTCATATATCAATGATGTCATAAATCAAATGATAAGTCCAGAAACAACTACAACATTTGCAAAACAATAAATATGGAGTATCAATAATTCAAGAAACATTTACAATGGAAAGCGATAGTAACATTCATGAAAAAGATACGTTCGTTCTCCTGACATTTCCTCCTTCCTTCAAACTTTTGAAAAATGCATTTTCGTTTCTTTTGTAAATAAATGCCTCGCTCATTTGGTCATTCATTTCATTCACCAGACTCCACCAACCTCCACCAACCTACAAAGGTAATACTCAAGTATACCAAACGTTCACCCAAGTCCCTAATCGCCCAACCGAGACCGTTTCTGGCTCGAGACGACCGGTAACAAGGGGCAATGGCCAGTTCAGCCCAAAAGGCTTACATCATGCACAACTAGCATTTCAATAATTAAATCCTTGAAAATTGCACAGTTATTTAGGTCGAGTGCGATAAAGTACACACTCGCCTAGAAAGCTCGTTTTGGAAATCATTCAAAACACTTAACACGTTATCAATCAATAATACAAGTCATGAAGTCAAGAAAATATAGCAAATAAGGAACACTCATATGCAAGCACGCATGATATGCAAGAAAACAGTTCAAAAGTAACTTTAAAAACAGTTTAAAGGTAAATAATGCAAGAAAACGGTACAAAAGTAACTTTGGAAACAGTTCAAAAGTAAATAATGCAGGAAACGGTTCATAAATAACTTCAGAAATAGTTTGAGGTCACTCACCTCCATGGCTCAGAAATCATCCATCATATAACATTGCCTTGCTCAAATCCAAGTCTTAGATCACAAACTCAAAGCAATCAAACCCTTTAAAACTTCGGACAGCACTTCCCCTAAATTTGCTTACTTTCCCAGCCATCATGGCTTCATTATATCTTCAGCCAGTCCCAAAGGTACACATACAACAACAAGTTCATCCAATAGCCATTCAGCAAGCTCCAAGTAATACGAGTACAATTCAAGTTAGGGAAAAGTTCGGAAATGAAAGTTAAGCTCAAAACCAGAAAAACAGTTTTGACGTCATTTTACGGTAATGGTACCAAAGGCGTTACGATTGTCGGATGAAGGTGAAAGATATACCATTTCGAAACTAAGAGATAGGGCTACAATATCACAGAAGGTCACTCAACCCATTTTTGAGTGCAAACAGGTCAAAAATGCAAGATACCACATCAAAAACGTAAAATAGATTCACCAAAATGCATTCTAGCAGAAACATCATAACTCAGGTTCTACAAGTCCAAATCCAGAAATTCCAAAACCAGCTGAAACCTAAGAAACAGGGCTAAATTTCATTAGAAGACCTCAACAACCAATTCGGAAGCATTCCTAACCAAAACAACCAATTACAGAAGCAATTCCCAAATTCGGGTAAAACCAGGGCAGCAAGGGTAATTCTGACTTTTCTCATTCTACACTACTCTGATTGACCTGAAATTTTGTAGGCACCTCTAAAATTTAATTCCCTACAACTTTCATGTTTTAAGCCAAGGACAATTCGGCCTCTAACTAGGAGCTAAAAATTCGGGCAGAATGTTCCTTCACAAAACCTAATTTTCTGAAATTTCTTCCAAAACAGAAATTGATTGCAATTGACCACTTTTTCCACCTCATAGAGTCCTTAAACATCATTTCCAATCATCATACATGATCCCATAATCATATCCATATGAAAACAGAAAAATCCCCAATAATTATAAAACTTCACCAATTCAACCAAAATCAAGATATAATCCATCAAACCATCTCTTTAACTCACATAAGCCACTAATTAAACATGATTGAGAAGAAAAGAGAGGTTCCTTAGCTACTCACCTTACCAACTCAAGAAAGGAAGCAACTTAGCACCTTGGTCTTCCAAACCACTTCACAACCAACCTTAATACCACTAAACTAAGAGGTTTTATGGAGGAAATCCAAGTTTAATCGGTTAAATTGTTTGATTGGAGCAAGAAATGAAGAAGTAAGATGAAAGCTTTCCTTTCTTTTCTCCTTGTGAAGCTCAGCCAAGATGATGAAGAATGAAGGTAATTTTGGATCAATTTGGTACTTATTTGGTAAAGGTAGTAAGATAGTCAAATATCAAAGTCCAACCTTCAATAACAAGGTGACACTTGTCACCCTTTAAGCTTGAGATTATCTTCTTGTCTCTCCAAGACAAATATCTTAACACCTTGTAAAATAATATCACTTAATACAAAATTCCAACAAGTTGTCAAAAATATAATGCATTTACCGCACTTGCGGGTCCCACGTTCAAAATACGCTCTTAATTTCTCAAAAACTAACCGATATTGGAAAAATCATTTTAAAACTATCTTTGCTCATAAACTTTATGTGAGGAATTTTTTCTAATAAAGAAAATATAGAAAAGGCGGGCGATTAAATAAAATAAACCCTAGAAAATTAGAAAATTTCCGGGTTCTCAAACTCATTCTTTTCGGGGCGTCACAAGACGTCATGAATTCTCGAGAGACTTGACGGCAGCTCTAGTCTATAGGCTACCGCGCCTATCCTCTGCAGGATCTTGTAAGGTCCGACGAACCTCGGTTGCAATTTCTTTCCTCTACCTGCCGTGACACTCCGTAACGGTGTAACCTTGAGGAAAACACGGTCTCCAACTTCAAACTCCAAGTCTTTTCTTCGGTTGTCTGCGTAGCTCATTTGTCGGTTTTGAGCAGTTTGGAGTCGTTGCCGTATCAACTTGACCTTTTCTCGAGCCTCTTCCATCCATGGAATAGTGGTTGGATCTAATGCCTTCCTCTCGCCAACTTCATCCCAGTAGATCGGTGATCGGCATTTTCGTCCATATAGTGCTTCATATGGAGCCATTTGAATTGATGAATGGTAGCTATTGTTGTATGCAAACTCTACTAAGGTCATGTGTTGACCCCAGTTGCCTCCAAAATCTAGAATGCAAGTTCGTAGCATGTCTTCGAGAGTTTGAATGGTTCGTTCCGATTGTCCATCCGTCTGAGGGTGATAGGTTGTGCTCAAGTTGAGTTTCGTCCCTAGAGTCTCCTGGAACTTTTGCCAAAATCGAGATACGAAACGTGGATCTCGATCGGAGACGATGCTCACAGGAACACCGTGACGCCTTACGATCTCGTCCATGTACAGTTGGGCCAACTTGTCCATGGAATACTTCATGTTTACTGGCAGGAAATGTGCCGACTTGGTTAATCGATCGACGATTACCCAAACGGCATCGTGTCCTCGCTGCGTCCGCGGCAAACCTGAGACGAAGTCCATGGTGATGTTTTCCCACTTCCACTCGGGTATCTCAAGGGGCTGTAACAAGCCCGATGGTTTTTGATGCTCTGCCTAAACTTGTTGGCACACGAGGCATTTTTGCACGTACAGAGCGATTACCTTCTTCATATTGTCCCACCAATAGGTTCCTTTCAGGTCTTGATACATCTTGCTACTACCCGGATGAATTGTATATTTGGACCGATGAGCTTCCTCTAGAATTTCTGTTTTCAACGACTCCTCTTTCGGCACCACTATTCGCTTCCGGTATTTTAAAATACCCTCAGGACTGAAATTGAAATCAGTTGTTTCTCCTTTTTCCACTTTCTCTCCCCACTTCCGTACCATCACATCCTCTTTTTGCGCTTTCTTAATCCTTTCGAACAGGGTGGAAGTCACTTTAATATTGCCAAAAATCACCTTATGACTCCCAAGGCAGGGTCTCCACTCGCAAACCGACTCGAGCAAATTCCACTCTCTAATCATTAAGCTTGCGACCTAAGCTTTGCGACTTAGAGCGTCGGCCACTACGTTCGCCTTTCCTGGATGGTAGTTGATGGTACAGTCATAATCCTCCAGAAATTTCATCCATCTCCGTTGCCTCATGTTCAATTCCTTCTGTGAGAAGAGATACTTCAGGCTTTTGTGATCGGAGTAAACCTCGAAGGTTACCCCATATAGGTAATGTCTCCACTTTTTAAGAGCAAAAACAACGGCAGCTAGCTCCAGATCATGGGTTGGATAATTCTGCTCGTGAGGTTTCAACTTCCGAGAGGCAAAAGAGATCACATTGCGGTTCTGCATTAGCACACATCCTAGACCTTCTCGTGACGCGTCCATATACACAGCAAACCCATCACCTCCATTAGGTAAGACCAGAACTGGAGCCATGGTCAATCTCTTCTTTAACTCTTGAAAACTTGTTTCACTTCGGGCAATCCAACTGAACCTGCCATGTTTCTTTGTCAAGTCGGTTAAGGGACCGGCCAGTTTGGAAAAATCCTTGATGAAACGCCTGTAATATCCAGCCAGCCCTAGAAAGCTATGGACCTTGGAGGGATTTTCTGGCCTCTTCCAATTAGTCACATCTTCTACTTTTGCCGGGTCAACTGAAATACCCTCTTGAGAAATTATGTGCCCCAGAAAAGCAATTTTCTCCAGCCAAAATTCGCACTTGCTGAACTTGGCATACAGTTGATGGTCTCTTAGGGTTTGTAAGACAATCTTCAAGTGTTGCTCATGCTCTTCATGGGTCTTGGAATAGACCAGGATGTCATCGATGAAGACCACTACAAATCGATCCAGGTAGGGCTTGAAAACCCTATGCATTAGGTCCATGAAGGCGGCAGGAGCATTGGTCAGTCCAAAGGGCATCACTGCGAACTCGTAATGCCCATATCTCGAGTTGAAAGCGGTTTTCGGAATATCCTCCTTCCTGATTGATAACTGGAAGTACCCTTGGCGGAGGTCCAGTTTCGAGAAGACCACCGCTCCCTGCAACTGGTCAAATAGCTCATCGATGTGGGACAGTGGATACTTATTTTTAATCGTAATATTATTCAGGCCCCGATAATCAATATACATCCTCAAACCGCCATCCTTTTTCTTCACAAACAGCACAGGAGCTCCCCAAGGAGACCCACTCTCTTGAATGAATCCCCGCTCCAAAAGATCCTGTAATTGCAACTTTAGCTCCTTGAGCTCAGCAGGAGCCATTCGGTATGGTGTCTTTGAGATAGGTGAGGATCCCGATAGCAGGTCTATTTTGAACTCAATTTCTCTTTCCGGAGGCAGAGCTACTAGCTCATCAGGAAACACGTTCGGAAATTTCTTCACTATGGCCACGTCCTCCACTTTCAACTTATCCGTGGGGGTGTTAATCAAAAAGGCCAAAAATCCTTGCGCCCCTCGACTTAGCAATTTCCTAGCCCGAATGCCCGAAATCAAAGCAGATGAGGCTAACCTACCCTTTATATCCAACCTTAAGGTCGCCTCACCAGGAATGCGGAATTCTACAACTTTCGTTTTACAGTCCAGTTGGGCATTATACTTGGCTAACCAGTCCATACCCAATATCACATCATACCCTTTAATAACCAAACTTATCAAGTCCCTTAACAATCTTTTCTCTCCTACCTACACTTCGCAATCCCCATAAACCATACTAGTAACCAAACATTGATTCCCCGTAGGTGTACTAACTTCTAGGTCGTATGGTAAACTAGCAGGTTTTATATCGATGCCACACATGAAATCAGGGTTAACAAAAGAATGAGTGGTACCAGGATCAATTAAAACTTTGGTAAAACGATGGAAAATAGGGATCGTACCTTCTACGACCTCTGAGGAATCCG
This sequence comes from Coffea arabica, assembly GCF_036785885.1. Lineage (NCBI taxonomy): Eukaryota > Viridiplantae > Streptophyta > Magnoliopsida > Gentianales > Rubiaceae > Coffea > Coffea arabica. The sequence continues at coordinate 23,993,186 of NC_092316.1, forward strand.
GGACCTGTCGAGGTTCTAATGAATATACTCGAGCTGGCACTTTAGGTTTCGCCTCATTCCCCTTATTCGGTCCCGTATTGGTCTTGGACGTGGTTTGAACTCCCCTTCCGTCTTGCGTTAAGAGTGGGCAAGTAGCAAGCTGGTGGTCTGCGTTTCCGCAACGCAGACATTTGCCTCCCTTCTTCCAGTAATTGTCTTCAGAATGATTCGGCTTTCCGCAGTACCCGCAAGGCCCGCGGGACGCCGAACCTGAACCCTTTTGGAAGTTTCCACCTTGGCCTCTCCCGGCTGGCCCGCCCCTAGACTGAGCCCCTCTGCCGGAACCTGACTGTCGTCCACCTCCAGCTCCGCATCCAAACTTGGAGGGAGTACCTTTGTCCCCTTGTCCAGAGCTGCTTCCAGGAAAGCCCCGCTTTTTTGCCTGGAAGTTCCGGACTTGCAATCGAGCACTCTCTACCCTTTGAGCCTTTTCTACGACCTCGCTAAAAGCATTGATTTGAGCCACTGCGAGGTCCTTCTGGATTTTGACGTTCAGGCCCTGGATAAAACGCCTGATCCGCCGCTGCTCGGTCATGATCAACTCAGGCGCAAATTTGGACAAACGTGTAACGACCCCACCTCCCCCTAAGGCGTACCAAAGGGTTCGGCGGGCCGCCTGCCCAGCTCTCGCCAGGACTCACTCACTATCTCAATCGAATCATATACACACGTCCATGAACCATAAATAACATTCACAATTCAAACTTATGATTTACATTGATAGAAATCAAGGTACAAAGTCTCGATATACTTAAACTAGTTCAAAATATACAACCCAAGTACAAAATGTTCCATTCGAGGAATAGCGCGAGAAAAAAACCAAAATTCAAAACAAAGTCTAAAGTAACTAGACTACGCTAGCCTTTACACTTCTCACGCTTCACTCGTACCCCTGTAAGGAAAACAAAACTAAAAGGGTGAGCCGGAGCCCAGTGAAGTTTCCAAATATCAAATTGGCCAACAACCAAGTTATAGCAAAATAACAGTGAAATAGCGAGCAAACAAGTCAAGTCAGGCAATAGTACTTTAGCTAGCCAGGTAATCTTAGATTCGCATTCACGTATAAGGATACAGTACTCATTTTACGGCTCCATTCCAGCTTGGTCAAGTGGTATTTGACACTCCGTCAACTTTCAAGTAAAATCAAGTCCAAATAACTCCACTACACGCCAATTCCCGTCCACCGATCAACCCCCTATTCCGGGCCCGCACGCCATACAAAACATGGGTGGTAATACTCGAGTATACCGTTTAGTCGAGGAGATAACACTCCACTCGACATTACAAGTGACCCAGGGTTTGTTATCTAATCGACCAGGCCCTTGCCGGCTCGACTTGATTAACTAGCCACAGGGTTTCTGGAATTCCAGGCAAGACATAATTCAAGTACATGTACAACAATGTCAAGTATGATCAATAGCAAGAACAGGTCATAGTAGGGCAAGTGCGATAAAGTACACCCTTGCCCTATCATTCATTCATCATGTAATCATGTAAGTCGTGTAAGAAACACATGTATCAAGTACAATCGGATATTTGGAAGCACTCACCAAATAGTGCTTCTAGTGCTCGTGTCTGGGTGGTACTCCGGGTTGGGAGTCCAAATCTGCGATAAAACTTAACTTGAGAACTTTGAAAATCAACCAAGGTTCGAAACTTAAGCGTTTTGTTCAATAAGAATCAAGAAATTGAAATTCACTTGAGAAGAGTCGTGTGATAATTGCTCGCTCTTCAAACTGAAAAATTTGATAACATTTTTGCTTGAAGATGACTCTT